>NC_087343.1:174137500-175387500 GCF_030014295.1 Loxodonta africana | reverse complement strand
TTTGCTTATTGTTTGCTTGATATATTTTTTTCCATCCTTTGAGTTTTAGTTTGTTTGTGTCTCTAAGTCTAAGGTGTGTCTCTTCTAGGCAGCATATAGATGGATCGTGTTTCTTTATCCAGTCTGTGACTCTCTGTCTCTTTATTGGTGCATTTAGTCCATTTACATTCAGCGTAATTATAGATAAGTAAGTTTTTAGTGCTGTCATTTTGGTGCCTTTTTATGTGTGTTGTTGACAATTTCATTTTTCCACATACTTTTTTGTGCTGAGGCATTTTTCTTAGTAAATTGTGAGATCCTCATTTTCATAGTGTTTGACTTTATGTTAGTTGAGTCGTTACGTTTTTCTTGGCTTTTATCTTGAGTTATAGAGTTGTTATACCTTTTTGTGGTTACCTTATTATTCACCCCTATTTTTCTAAGTAAAAACCTAACTTGTATTGTTCTATATCGCCTTGTATCACTCTCCATATGGCAGTTCAGTGCCTCCTGTATTTAGTCCCTCTTTTTGATTATTGTGATCTTTTACCTATTGACTTCCATGATTCCCTGTTATGTGTATTTTTTTTTTTTAATTAATCTTAATTTGTTTGTTTTTGTGATTTCCCTATTTGAGTCGATATCAGGACGTTCTGTTTTGTGACCTTGTGTTGTGCTGATATCTGATATTATTGGTTCTCTGACCAAACAATATCCTTTAGTATTTCTTGTAGCTTTGGTTTGGTTTTTGCAAATTCTCTAAACTTGTGTTTATCTGTAAATATCTTAATTTTGCCTTCATATTTGAGAGAGAGTTTTGCTGGATATATGATCCTTGGCTGGCAGTTTTTCTCCTTCAGTGTTCTGTATATGTCGTCCCATTCCCTTCTTGCCTGCATGGTTTCTGCTGAGTAGTCTGAACTTATTCTTATTGATTCTCCCTTGAAGGAAACCTTTCTTTTCTCCCTGGCTGCTTTTAAAATTTTCTGTTTATCTTTGGTTTTGGCGAGTTTGATGATAATATGTCTTGGTGTTTTTCTTTTTGGATCAATCTTAAATGGGGTTCGATGAGCATCTTGGATAGATATCCTTTCGTCTTTCACGATATTCGGGAAGTTTTGTGTCAGGAGTTCTTCAACTATTTTCTCTGTGTTTTCTGTCCCCCCTCCCTGTTCTGGGACTCCAATCACCCGCAGGTTATCCTTCTTGATAAGAGTCCCACATGATTCTTAGGGTTTCTTCATTTTTTTAAATTCTTTTATCTGATTTTTTTTCAGCTATGTTGGTGTTGATTCCCTCGTCCTCCAGATGTCCCAGTCTGCATTCTAATTGCCCGAGTCTGCTCCTCTGACTTCCTATTGCGTTGTCTAATTCTGTAATTTTATTGCTAATCTTTTGGATTTCTACATGCTCTCTATGGATTCTTGCAACTTATTAATTTTTCCACTATGTTCTTGAATAATCTTTTTGAGTTCTTCAACCGTTTTATCAGTGTGTTCCTTGGCTTTTTCTGCAGTTTGCCTTATTTCATTTCTGATGTCTTGATGCATTCTGTAAATTAGTTTTTTATATTCTGTATCTGATAATTCCAGGATTGTATCTTCATTTGGGAAAGATTTTGATTCTTTTGTTTGGGGGGTTGGAGAAGCTGTCATGGTCTGCTTCTTTAAGTGGTTTGATATGGATTGGTGTCTCCAAGCCATCACTGGGAAACTAGTTTTTCCAGAAAATCCGCTAAAAAAAAAATGCAGTCAGATCCCTGTCAGAGTTCTCCCTCTGGCTCAGGCTATTCGGATGTTAATGAAGCCGCCTGGGGAGGGTGGGGGAGGGAACAGAGAGATAGGAGAGTAGCACCTCAGAATATAGCCAGAGTTGCTTGTCTTGCTTGGAATGACTATTATATCTGAGATTCCTGCGGGGCGCGTCGCCTATGTGTGCTGGCTGTGTGGAGATTGCCCCCGCGGGGTCTGGCTCGCTGGAGTCACGGTCAGATCCTCCGCTTCCAGCCCCACGCCCAGCGTCAAGGCTCCCCTACTGGGACGGTGCACTCTCGACTCCAAAATCAGTCGCTGCCTCCCGGGGACTTCTTGTCCCTCCAGCCGCGTTGCTGTGCCGCCTCCGCGAACCAGTTGGGCCGCTTCCCGAGGTTAGTTCAGGTGGGTGGAGCAGCTCCCCGTGCTTGTGCCGTGACCGAGTGTCCCGGCTGGGACGCTGTTCTCCCCGCTCCAATACCAGTCGCTGCCTCCCAGGGATTTCTCCTACCGGCTGCGTCCCATGCCGCCCGCGCGACCCAACTGGGCCCCCTCCCAGGGTTAGTTCAGGGGGGTGGAGCAGCTCTCCGCGTTTATGCCGTACCTGCGTCCAGTCCAAATCCCGGTGGGATGGTTCCCTGGCTGGGACGCTGCTCTCCCCGTTCCAAGACCAGTCACTGCCTCCCGGGGACTTCTCCTACCGGCTGCGTCCCACGCCGCCCGCGGAACCGGCTGGTCCCCCTCCTGGGGTTAGTTCAGGGGGGTGGAGCAGGTCTCTGTGCTTGTGCCGTACCTGACTGGTACGCTGGCTCCAGTCTCTGAAAACAATCGCTGCTTCCCCGTATTAGTTCGTTCTCTGTCTCTAAATCTGTGTTTGTTGTTCAGAGTTTGTAGACTGTTATGTATGTGATCGATTCACTTGTTTTTCCGTGTCTTTGTTGTAAGAGGGATCCGAGGTAGCGTCTGCCTAGTCCGCCATCTTGGCTCCGCCCCCTCCAAAGATAGCCTTTTGAAAATTCTTTATTAATTTTGGATAAAATGATATGCCTGTGGAATGCTTAAAAATACCTCCTGAATTAGAATTTCTGGGACTGGGAACATTATGTATTTTTAGGAATTCCTTTAGTGATTTTACTGAGTACTTCTGGTTTTAAAATCCCTGCTCTAAAGTAACAAGAACTAGAACTTTATATCACCTCTCTATGCATAGGAGTTCCTCGGTGAGAGTCAATGTATTTGGCTGCTAACCAAAAGGCTGGAAGTTTGAGTCCACCCAGAAGCATCTCAGAAGAAATGCCCAGCAATCTACTTCCAAAAAATCAGTCACTGAAAACTCTGTGGAGCACAGGTTCCACTCTGACACATATGGAGTCACCATGAGTTGGAGCTGACTCGATGGCAACTGGTTTGTCTCTTTCCACCTAGAGATGAAACCCACTGCAGTAGAGTAGATTCCGACTCATAGTGACCCAAAAGGACAGAGCAGAACTGCCCCATAGGGTTTCCAAGAGCAGCTGGTGGATTTGAACTGCTGACCTTTTGGGTGGCAGCCGAGCTCTTAACCACTGGCACCATTAGGGCTCCATCAAGAGATGAGTAAGGCCCAAATGTTGACTGGGAAAATAAAGTTTCTTCTAAACATACATGAAACCGACTATTCTATTTAAAGTTAAAAAAAAAAAAAAAAGCTTTCTTCAAACATCTTTCCTTTAATATCATGACCTCATCTCCTTGGCAGAACAGGTAATAACAATTAATTTCATAGAGAATTAGCTTCACATCAATCAAATCTCTGAAGAAGACATTTTTGTACCTTATATCTGGTGAACTACACACAGGAAAAGCACTTCTCCCAAAGCCTCTAACACAAACCATTCTCTTAAGGGTAAGATAACCAGCAATCTACTTAAGTACTTTTATTCCAATTCACTACCTAAATTAGCATTCTATCCCCATTTTACACTAAATACCACATCAAAAGATTTTAAGGAGAGCTTCAAAACTCTACTTCCTTCAAATATTTCTCTTGCCTTTAAAATTACCAAGAACACAGCTGGCTGGGAAAAGTTCAGGACTAAGAATAAAAATATCTTAGTGTCAGGATTTCCACTTCAATGGAGACTTTATCTGCAATAGTACCAAGATAATACATGCCTATTTTTTCCATACTCATAATCTGCTGACACATAAGGAACCATGAAAACCAGAAATTTTTAAAGTTTCAAACTTCTCTCTTACCAATTTTACACTGCTGCCAGCATTAAATATCACCACCACGCCTACACAGGACCACACGTGACTGCACGCTAAGACCACCACTGATCTAGGAACCAAGTCACTTAGATTCTAACCCAAATTCTATCATTAACCAGTTGCACACATAACCTTGGTTAAGTCATGAACTTTCTGAACCTCAGATTATGTCTATGAAGTAGATGAACAAGATGACTGAAGTTCCTTCTAGCACAGGCATTTTATAGTTCTAAGACCTACTTGCCTTCTGTGAATTTCAAAAACCTCTTAGTTTCAATTAAAAAAAAAAAAAAAATCCTTACTGCTAGCTCTCTGGCTAATCAGAGCATCAGAAATTTTAAGACTCCAAATAAAACATCTGGTCATTTCACTTTTGACACTAAAGTTCAATGGCAGTAAGCCCAAGTTGTGCCACAAAACTAAAAATAAGACAGTTGGATGAGTTGGCTAACCAAGATGATATCAATGCAAAGGAGGGTATTCGATTTTATATGTACTATTTTAAAAATTTAAATAGTACTCTTGCCAGTAACCATAAGAATGTATACAACACTTAAACAAATTCATAAAATCCAACCAATGTTTAAAGTTTTACCACATCTTCTAGATTATATGAGCATATATTAAGTAAAAATCGTCTTACCTTTAGCCCATTCTGTGGATTCATTAGAAAATTTCTTCCTATGTCATCAAACATAATGGTGTTCTTTTTGCTGTAAAACTCCGAAAACTTTCCCCATATAACACCAAGAGGTTTTACCTTAAAACAAAGTTTAGATTTAACTCAAATTTAAATCAAAAGGACAGAAATACTACAAAATGCACGGACACAACTATGCCAGAATGTTCCTTTTCCCCCGTACGATGATGATGGCTGGCAGTCACTCTGTAGACTGATCATAGCTAAATTGCAACACACTTTAAAAGTACTATGTATCATATGATGTTAATGTCTGAAAAGTTTGCTCAGGTCTAACTTAACTAAATCCACTTTAAGACTTTCTGTCATTTTAATGTGAAGACTTTGGGTCAAATGAAGAGTAATTATTTAATTATAAAATGATGGAAAATTAATTAGAAAAGGAAAATAACTTTTTTAGATGTCTAATAAGTGATCACATGATTTCCTGGACATATGTATGCCAAAGCTTGAGGGTCACAAGGGGGTCTGTTTTCAAAACTAGAAAATTTTACTGAGGGACAATATACCTGGCCCTTTTAATTCATAATTTAGGTATTTTGCATAGGAATAAATGATTTTAACTAATTCAGTGGCTCAGAAGCATAATTTCTAGGACATCTGATGGCTTAACTTCAAATGCATCAAAGTTTGTAAATTCTTGGTCTTATTTCTGAATCCTTAAATTGAGGCTTCAAAATGAGAATTCCTTCTATACTCGTATCTTTGGTAATTACATAAAATCTCAGTAAAACCACACAAGTAATAATAGTAACTGCCTGCAGGGAGGAAATTAAGTGGCAGGGGGATGCAGGTGGGCCGAAGACTTTTCATTATGATCTTTATTTTTATTGTTGAATCATGTTAATATACATTCAGAAAGTTTTGTAAATTTTTTTTTTAGTTTTATTGTGCTTTAAGTGAAAGTCTACAAATCAAGTTAATCTCTCACACAAAAATTTATATACATCTTGCTACATTCTCCCAATTGCTCTCCCCCTAATGAGACAGCCCGCTCCCTCCTTCCAGAACGTTTTTAAAGGAAATTAATTTTTAAAAGAAAATGACTTTTTGCTGAAGGCAGGGATCTCATCTATTAATTGGTAATATATAAATGCTGACAAAGGCTTCTTCATGAATTCCTGCTGGCTGCTTTAAAAATGTTTTCTTTTTCTCCTATAATTTATTTTAATATGGAGAAAACTTTTTTTTTCTTAGTATCCTATCTACTGCAACAAATAATACTGAAAATTTTAATTCTACAAAAATTTTTTATGACACCTAGGGTTAGAAATCCTACATCCTCCTAAATAATGCTGTCATTTTGCAATTAGGCCAGGCACCATTTCTTCCCCAAAACATGGACTGCTTTGTTCTCAATTCTAAAGATAATATTGCTGACTGCAGAAAAATTTGAATACAGAAGAGCACAAAAAAATACTTTGACACCTATAATCCAGTACCAAGGATAACAACTAGATATTCTGATGTATTTACCTCTAGTTTTTTTTTTTACAAAGAGCAGCAGCCTCGAGAGTTCACGAGGGGAACCCTGAACCAAACAAAGGTTAAGAGCTATTTTCTAATGGCTTGCAAATACTGCCAAAATACTTCCTTAATGATGTATCACGAAAAATTTTTAATATCATTAAATATTCTACAACATCAAATGATTAGATACATTCTATTAAACAGATGAACAAGTTTATATATCCAATTTCTATTGTTTTTTTTTATTGTTGGATATTAGGATTTTTATTCCTCTTTTTACTCTTAGAAACACTTTTATGTTTAACATTTTCCAAACCTATTTTTACATTTAGATTTATAACTGTAGATAATAAACAGTATGCAATATGTCCCCAATATATGCAGTATTTCCTTTATTGAAAAAGTCCCACGAACTTAGTCATGATTTTGACAATTTTAATACTGTCTAAGCTTTCCTACTATCCTAAGTTCTCCCCAATTCCTACCAGTTTGTGTGCTTCCAGAGGGCATGGGCCACATCTCACTAGTCTCTTTATTCCCAACAGTGCCTATTACAGGGCCCTACAGACAGGAGGTGCTCAATAATGTGACTAGTTACTTGATGAGAAACAAAGTGAAGAACTCTCATTTTTTTTAACCAGGCCCTTTCTCTAATGGTCCTTATTGCTCTTCCCTAGGGCTGTGCATATACCACTCCAAGGCACGAGCATCATGGTGTTCATTTACCAGTTTCATATGTTGCTAGTATATTCCTTGATGATGCTGAGTATTTTTCTCACTTTGTCTGTAGCCACCATTATCACAGAACAATTTTCTATAACCACAAGTTCCTTCCTTGATGGTACTGTCTCAAGGTCCTTAACTTTATCATTAAAATGTGGATCTTTTAACATTAAGTGTATCTTCCTATATCAAAATGCAACTGTCACTTTACTACCCACTCAGGTGAATTTCTAAACTCTACAGTCTATTCTACCAGTATAAATGCAAAAAGTGCACTAGAAAATAAACAAGTCTTTAAATAGAAGTAAAATGACTTCTTACGTCTATTAATCCTCTCCTTGGGGTGTGCACTGTTATCATAGCAGCACTGTCCAACATGAAGGTAATCTTATAGTTTGCATTAGTGCTCACTCCCAGCTCCTATAAACACAAACATTCATATGGTTAAAATATAATACTGAGGGAAATCTCAGGCTTCCTGAAGATTCCAGCTGCCATTTCCTATGATGCTAAATTTCCACCCCCTTGGCCACGACATCTTGCTAAACAAGTAGCATGTATTTTAGTTTCATTTACCTAAGTCGATAAACGGTAGTTCAAGGAAAATCTAGAAACAGATTACTTCCCCACTTACCACTTGAGAAGAGCATTAACCCTTTTTAACTATTACACAGCAGAGCAAAAGAGGGAAAAGAAATCATTATTGTAAAATGGGAAAAGAAAAGCAAGGGGAGCTTAGCAGTACTTTTTCTTGAAAACGACTTAGGTATTCAGTACATCCTGTCATTAAACAGACTTTAAACACACCTCTACTCCCAATGTTGGCATCTGTTTATTACGAAACACTTTCCAATTAGAATGAAACTAATTCCTAACACTTCTAACAACACAAATACAGTTTCAAAACATTTTTAAATGGATTGTTTTCTAACACTTACTTTCATTTTAGCTTCAATCCACTTCATATTTGTTGCAGCTAAAACATGAGGAATGATAATACAATACATATGAAAAGTTTGTTTTATTTTAAAAACTTTCTTCTGTATAAGTTTTCTAAGAAAAACTAAAGTTTAAATGCATAACAGACCCTAACATATTTATGATTTTCTTATAAATATTTATAAAAATAAATTTACTTTAGTGAGTCTTCAAGACAGAATAAAATTGAAACAACTTGAATTCATAGGGTGTAGGTAACCAATGCTCAACAGAACTGTGAACCTGAGAATGTCATAAATCAAGAAATTCTCTTTAAAAAATAAGCCAGCCACTATTCTTCTCTATCAATTTCAAACTTAAATTTTGGGTACCTGGATGTCAACTTTGTTCCATGTTCTCACTTCCAGACAACACCCGGGTATATATATCAATATACACATAATAATGCTGTATATCAAAATTTAATGTTGAAGGTTAGCGAGGTTCAATAAATATTGTCAGGCTTCGGACACTTAGTGCTCATTGAGTCTAGCAGCCTTTAAGGAGGAATTTAAGACAACTAAATTCAGAAACTGTTCCTATGTTACGTACGTGCTCACTGTCAAGACCTTAACAGTTTGAGGATTATTCAATCCTTAGCTTTATTTGTTCTCCTAGTCCAAGTTACTAAACCATACAGGTATTACCAAATAAACTGTTTAAAAAGGGAAGTAGTTGAATTATTTTATTTTTATATATGTATACACACACACACGTTTTTAAGACAAAGATGGACCTGAGTTCTCAAAAATCTTTAGCACACACACAAAAAGAAGCGAAAAGAATCAGCTTACATGCCAAAATTAGTGTATTTACACTGAAAATAGTCATGAAATAGGGAAAAAACAATTCTTTTTAAATTCAGTATCTATTTTCTAAGTCCCAGATGAAAGACAAAAAAAACCTCAAAGCTAATAAAAACAGTCCTAATTTTAAGTAACTATTACATGTCACACATGGTGCTAGTTGCTGTACTGATATTTTTATTCTTACAACTACACTGGAATATAGCTTTAGTTATCTTCATTTCTCAGATAAGGAAACTAAGGCTCAGCGAGATTAAGTGACCTGTCAAGTGTCACAAAGGGCAGAGCCAGAATTAGAACCCTAGTCTATTTAGCTCCAAAATAAAGTGCCCTTTTCAACGTACTACCATGAAATATCATAATTTATAAAAATAACTTATTTTAAATTTATGATTTTAAAAGATTCTCTGAATTTCTAAATCTACCTTGATAACATTTAGAAGGTAAGCTTTTCTCAAAAGTCATCTCAGGTGTCAAGAGCTGCTGAACAAAAACATGCTTCCCAGAAACCCTTTTCCCCCCCTTCTCTTATTAAACCAGAAAATTGTCATATTTTAACTATCTATTTAATTTTAATGGCTATGAACTAAATATTAACACTGAATAATGGAAATACTCTGTTTATAAGGAAAAGTACAAACAAAATTTATAGACCGTAAGAGCAACTGTGTGGCTTCTTTTTAATGAACTAGTACAATTAAATATAGCATCTTTAATTATGAGATTTTATTTAATTTACAATCAGGATAGTTCTTCTCTACACATGACATTGCCAAGATGGCAAACGCTAATGTTTGTGGGGATGGAATGTATAAATCAATTCACTGCCTTCCTTTTTTGAGAAAGTCTCATTACCAAAAAAAAAAAGTCAGCTGAAATCAACAGTATGCTTAGTAGTCTATTTACTTTTTGAAGCAAACTCATTATCTTATCACAAGTCTGTAAGTTCTTGGAACGGTCCATACACCGTAATTTGAGAATCACTGCTTTAGTCCATATGTTAATTTTTTTCTTAATTCATATTGCCTTTATTTCTGAGGGATTACATCACCGTTTTTTTGTTTGTTTGTTTGTTTGTTTGTTTTAACATTTCTTCTTTCGAGGAATAAAGAAGAAAGTAACAATATCATGAAGTACCAAAAATTCTACAGTAAAGATCAGGAAAAAAAAAATCCAAATCAGAGTGGGACCATTGTAAAAATAAGGTCATTTTCATTCAGACATCATAATCTACTCTCTTCCTATACTTAGTTATCTCAGTGGTATTTGGCAAATATGTATGAGTTTATGCTGTGATTCAAGAAAATCAAACATGCGTCATAAGAAATTTCCTTGGAAAATACACAGGCATTTTAAGTCATATTTCATAAATCAGAATATTATAAGGAACAATGTTATTTCCATGAAATCTAAACAAAAAACATAGCTTACACCAAATAACAATATCATAATCCTCATAGGCAGATGTTAGGAACTCGTGAAGATATGGCCGCATTAATTCTACCCCAGTCTCTGCACAAGACCTATGGTCTAAAAGAAAACCAATCACAGATGAGTATGAGTTTATCATCACAGACAAGAACCTCATATCAACGAGGCTTATGAAATGTAATACGAACAAAAAAAAAAAAATTGTTTTTATACACAGTTGCAATTGCTTCAGATTGGATTACACTGTTACAGAGATGTCTTTCAAAGCACACAATTTCATAATCTTGAGATCTAATTTTAATTTATCAATTTTGCTCAATCTGCAAAGGATCATATGGTAAACTGTAAATTTTTTTCTCATCAAATTTCTGGAGTGTAGATGTTAGTTAGTTTATGATAATGAAAGACAGACTAGAGACACCTATACTCACTTTTAGCCATTCCCCTTCCAGATGTAATTGAATCTCACCAAAACGACAGGTTCAATTAATTTAACAATTAAATTTTAAAATAAAGGTACGTTAATTTATAATATATGTATAAAGTTCAGGATTGCAGGTAAATAAGTTCATTCTAATATCAGGAGTTAACTAAATATTTCTTAGCAACATTAAAGCATGAAATAAGTATTTTTGTTTTTTGACACGAGAAATTTTAAGTTCAAGAATCTTCCCCAAACATAGTTGAACATAAAACCAGGGATAAAATATTAAAAATAATTTAAAAGTATTTCCCAGAGAAATTTAAATGTTAATCAATGGGGAAAGACTTGGTTACATTGTGATGCATCCACAGACTAGAATACATGTGACACCCTCCAAAAAAAACTGAGTAATATTTAATGACTAAGAAAATGCTCAACATATCATTAAGTAAAAGAAAAAAAATAGATAAACAATCACACCCTGGAAAATACTCATCAAGATAACAAGAGTGGTCATCTCTGGGTCTTGCAATTACAGGTGACTTCTTTTTTTGCTTAACCATATTTTCTATGAGGAATGATTTATTTTTGCAATAATAAGAAAAGAAATATAAATAAAATATTTCATGTGAACCCAGAGTTGCTGGGGGGAAAAGTTGTGGGGAACAGAGAAGACAAAGAGCATGATTAGCTGACTTACCAAATAATGTATAATCAACATCTAGTACTAAAAGCTTTTTCCCTTCCCTGGGAGGGTTTAAAATTTCCACTTTGTACTCTTTAACTCTGCGAGAAATTTTCAGTAGGTTTTCTTCTCTAATGGAAAAAAATAAAAAGATAAAAACATTCACTTTTTGTCTCATTACAACCAAGTTCCTTTGAGAGTGAAAAGCACTCACCTATTTTCTACTTCAACTACTTCGTCTTCAATATCAAAGTCGTTGACAACATCATCATTGTCAGGGGGTGGACCTAAGACATCTTCCTATTAAGATGAAAAAAAAGTTTTGTTTTACCATATTATCTTTGTCGTAACAAAAGTCTAGAATAAAAATCAAATGAAAGGTTCAACTGTGTTCAAAAGTCTTTCAAGCACACAGTGTGGAAAAATTTCCACAATTAATAATTTGATATATATATCCACTGCACAGATTTACCATGTTAAATTTGACCATTTGGGCTACTACTATACTTACAGCTAACTACGTACTAAAAAGCTCCCAAGTATTTATTTTCTGCTGAATTAATACCATGTTCACTGGGCAGCTTTTATCTTCATTGACTGCTAGACTGACAATTTTACGGCAATTAAAACTATGATACAACAGTGTAGTATAAACTATAATATCTTCAAAGGGACAAATGGTAACAAAAGTAAACATTTACCAAGCTCTCCTCACGAGTTCCCATCATCATGATTTTAGTATTTGGTTTCAGTTTGAGAGCTCCAAGCTTAACATCATTTTCTGCAGGTTTGCCTACAATACAAGCAAATGACTGTTTTCTCACTAAAGTTCAGATGCTGGTTTCACTATTCCATTATACAAAACCCTAACATTAAAAGGTTTGGTACAGATTCTATAGCAGTTTGTTTTTTCTTTGTTGTTGTTGTTTGTTTGTTTTCCCTTAAACTATCAAAGTGTTACTGCTGAATTAGAGTTATACCAAGGCACTGAGAAGCCGCAAATAATACAGGGGTTGTTTTTTCCCCAACTGCATCTTAGAGGAATACCTTTATCCAACTAACTAAGCAAAAAATAAAAATTAATGTTTTATTTACTTATTCAAGATGAAGCGCTTCCCAAAAAGACTTGAAAATTAAGTACCTAAAAAACTCAACTGTAGGTTTACTGCTACTCAAAACTCACCCTTTAAAGATACAAGAGACACAAAACACTATGAAAGCCCCTTTTAGATTATAACACTATCTATAATTTGTAAATATCATTACTTTCAAAATGTAAGAGATAATTTGGTGTGAGTACAAGGCCCAAGCTGTAACAAAAAGGCTATGCGTGAAGGTAAATGTCAAAAAATAAAGTACACTGTTTCACCTGGGACGTCTGTGCCACAGGTTTAACAAGCAAACACCAACTGTCAGAGAGATGAAACTTAATACTAGTGGTATTTCCCAGCAACTTTTATTCTTCTTACTTTTAATACTAAAATAATTTCTCAAGGAAATCTCCAAGGGAAAAACTTACTAAAGGAAATAACATATTATAGCAAAATCTGTGAATATATGGATGGAAAAAAACAGACAGGGAGAGAGTTACCTTTAACTTTGAGTCCAAGTAACTTCTGGCGTTCTGGCAGCACTCCTGTAAGGGTCTTGAGAAACTGTTTGAGATCTAGCACAGTATCATCTTCTGAAAGTGTGGTCACTGAATATTCCTGTCCACCCCATTTTACTATCAGAGGGACAGCCATCCTTGAAACATATGACGGGGCAGTTTTCAATCAGAAAAATATTAAAAAAGAAAAAAACCTAGAAAAGACATATACAAATAAACAAGTTAAAATAGATATATCCAAGATGTATCCAAACTTGTATCTTTAAATTTTAAAAGCATGTGCAGTCTGACTCCTATTTTACAATTTGATGATAGAGAAGCAGAATTTTTTCCTTACAGCGGTGCTATGAGAACCCTAAGTTATTCGAACTCAAAGATAATTCTCCCACCATCCCAATTTTTCGCTTAGAGTTACTGCTTCCTAATACTCTCTCAGATTCTCCCTGGTCTACCAGAAAGGTACAGTGATGACGTATCTTTCCCACTCTATTTAGTAACGTTTATGCTACAGCCAAGTTTCTTAACCAGGGACTATCTGCGTTCATTTAACAGTGCAGTTGTTAAGAGCACAGACTCACACCAGAGTACCTAGGTTCAGATCCCATGCCCATGTCTCCCACTTATTAGCTATTTGACCTAGGGATGTTACTTGACTCCTAGTGCCTAGGTTTCTTCATTGTAAAACAGGGATGATAATACTACCTACTTCATAGGATTCATATGAGAATTTAGTTAAAAAAAAAAAAAAAAAAAAAACCCGCTGATGTTGAGTCGCTTTTGGCTCATAGCAACCCTAGAGGACAGAGTACAACTCCCCCATAGGGTTCCCAAGGAGAGTCTAGTGGATTCAAACTGTCAACCTTTTGGTTAGCAGCTATAGCTCTTAACCACTACACCACCAGGTTTCCAGGATTTAATTAATATTTATAAATCACACAGTACCTGGCACTATATAAGTACTACATAAATACTTACAAGTGAGCACTATATAAATAAGTGTTGTTAAATTTAAAAAACTGAATGTTTATTAACGTTCCAGGTACTGCACTAAATAAACAATTATCTCATATTTGACTACACAATTTTTGTGCAATTTCATCTAGTCCTCATAAGGTTTAAGACGAATTTTCCCTGTTTCACAATTAAGGAAACTGGAGTTCAGAGTATACATAATCTGCTCATGGCTGCCACACAGCTGTTAAAAGAACAAGGTCTTCTAACTAAATCTCCTGTTTCTTCCCCTCCACAACTGTCTTTCTTGACTCAGACCTACAGGAGTTAAGGCAAAACCCACAGGAAAGGCTCTAAGCACATTAGATCACAGGCAAGGATCTATGCACACAAAGATGATGTAGATAGCAGCCGCTACTCTTGTCAACATGTGTATTTCTTCCCCCATAAAGCTCTTTACAAGTTTTCATAAGCTCATTCTTCCCACAGGTCAGAGCATTGGATTTTCTCATCTGGAAGTATTGGTATTTTCAAATGCTTTCACTTATTTAATGAAACATTTGCTTGCACTCTTCATGTACTAAGATCAACTGCAAAAAACAAAGCAAATTTTGAATCTCAATAGCAAAAATACTTGGAAACAAAGTGTCTCCAACATGTTCCATTAGAGAAAGACCAAAACCCAAAACCAAACCCACTGCCATCAATTCCGACTCAGTAACCTTATAGGACAGAGTAAACTGCCCCACAGAGTTTCCAAGGAGTGCCTGGTAGATTAGAACTGCCGACCTTTTGGTTAGCAGCCATAGCTCTTAACTACTATCCCACAAGGGTTTCCATCAGGAAGAGGGTACATAAATTCACTTCTATTTACTCTTTTATGTTTAAAATCTGATCTGCTGAAAATTTAAAGCAAGTGTGCTAACTTAAGGCAATGTATTCCATTCTACAGAGAATTTACTCTAACATGTTATGATGCCATAAAACCAAACGGACCTTTTGAGTCAAATATGAAATATGACCTAATATTATTTTTCTGTGGGAATAAAAATAACTTATAAGAGATAAGAATGCAATCAGCATTAATACAGTATATGATATGATGGGCAGAGCAGAGTTTGGAGGGAGATCACATGAGTTCCAAGTGAGCTTGGACAAGTCAGTTCACCTTTAGGCCAGTGGTTCTCAAAGTGTGGTCCTTGAAAACTAGTCAAAAATGTTACCTGGGGAGTGGAGGGAAGAAACCTCGCTCTTTGTCTTAACAAGTCCCCCAGACAATTCTGATGGGCAGTAAAGTTTCAGAGTCATGATTCTAAGCTCTTCCATTTTCTCAACCTTCAAAAAAAGAACATGTGCCAGATGGCAGGGGACCTATCTGCTTAGTAAAGCAGTTTACAAACATGAATCACCTATGCCACAACTGGACATTCCAAGTTGGCAAATGCTCTAAAGGACCAAGCACAATAAAATGCCATAAAAATTTTAAATGCCTAAGTCCTTAACACTGTTTTTAAGTTACTGAACCTCATTTCTTCAACATTCAGATTGCTCACACCAATGGAGGAGCACAATACAAACACTTGAGTCATTTTATGTTTCCCCACTTAACCTTCTTTCTTCTTCACTATTCTAATACCCTGTATCCTTCTGCACCCTACAGGAATTACAATTGAGAAGTTATTGAGGTGGGGGGCGGGGGGAGGACAATCAAACCCAAGCTTAATTTTTACATCTCATGGGAGCACACCTTCATGGTAAACTTAGGGTCAAGAACAGCTGTCTGGGTTCAAGTTTCTCTTCTGCCTAGTACACTATGTGACTTTGCTTAGTCCATTTCTCAAGTCCTAACTCTGGGACTCAGTCTCCTCATCCACAAGATGGGGTTATCAATATTTATTTGATAAGAATACTGTTGTAAGAGATAAGATAACAGCTGCGACAACACTTTGTACACTGTAAAGAGCAATATGACTGGTCGTGGTGGTAAAAGTAATAATGATAACATGACAAACAATTTTACTACTTCGTTTACTACTGGAAATACTGAACTGCCAACTACTGTGCTCTTTTTACAGATTAGATAACTGGAGAAGTTACACAACTTCCCCAAGATCACGAAACTAGAAAGTGGCAGAGATAAAAATCTGAAATTGTACCAAAAGTAATATCTTAGGAATTGATGGGAAGAGGAGTTAACTTTTCAACAGCTTAGTGAGAGGGAAGGGAAAGTACTGTCAGCTCCTAGCCAGGACAGCTCAGCAGTAGCAGCTGCGAGGTGGTGCTGAAGACAGAACCGTTGAGAAGTCACTGGCATGGAGCGGCATCAAGACAGCAGGTAGAGACCCCAGAGGGAGAGGGCCAGGATGCCTTGAACAAGGAAGGTGACGGGGAGAGACAGAAAATCCCACAAGAGGGAAGAATAAAGTTTGGGGACGCAAAATCCACTGGGGCGCAGGAAGCCCTCGACACAGACGAGAAGGCCGGATGGGAGTGCGGCGGCCCCGCGACCAGCGGGCCGGGGCCAGGGGCCTGGACGGCGGACCGGGACCGTCGCGGCCTGGGGCACCCAGAGGGGCTCCCAGCCCGCCCCCGTCAGCCACGGCGGAGGCCACACAACGAGGAAGGTATCCGCGGGACCCCAGCCCTAAGGCGATTCCACCGGCAGCGAGCCGAGGTTCCCCGCATCCCCTCACCTGGACCGCGGAGAGCCGGGGGCTGCCGACGCAAGAGGTGGCCTCGGTGGAATCTAAGGCGACCGGAAGTGAAGGGCGGAGAACGGAACCGGCGGATGAACCGGAAGTAAGTGGTTTAAGACGGAAACACGCTGGCCGCTGGAGGGCCGCTTCCCTTGTTTTTCTTCGGGTGCTAATGCTAAATAGCCGCTGCGAGAGATGCGCGCGCGGCTACGAGGGAGCCGGGCCTCTTCGAGACTGTGACCGCTATGCAGATGCCGGCAATCCCGAGTGGCCGCTGGCCCGCGCTCGTTCTGCGCATGTGTGGGCTAGCGGGTCTCTGACCCAGCAGGGCGAGCGCTGTGGGATGCGACGTCCCGGATGGTGGGCAAATTTGGATCTGGGTCGGTTAGCGGTGCTCTGGCTTTCTCAGGTGTGCTGAGTCTTCCTGGGACTCGAGACTAGGTCTCTTGATACTGTCTCATGTTCCGAATGACGCCTGAAAGGTGACTTTTGAGCACTGAAGACTTAGACCCGTCCCTGGCCTTAGGGACCACCAACGCTTGTAATTTCAAGGGCTTAGAATGCTATCCAAGGAGCCCTGGTGGCGCGATGTTTAAACGCTTGGCGGCTAACTGAAGGGTCAGCGGTGGGAACCCACCAGCGGCTCCAGGGAGAAGAGTCTTGGCGATCTGCTCCCTTAAAGATTAAACAAAAACAAAAAACCTAGTACCCTCGAGTCGCTTCCGACTCATACAGCCTAGGAAACCCTATGGGGCAGTTCTACGTTGTCCTGTAGGGTCGCTATGAGTTGGAATCAACCCCACAGCACACAACAACAACAGAATGCTATCCGTTTTACCCAACCCATCAGGAAAGGGAAAAGATAACACTAAGTGGCTCAGAGAAACAAGGAAGAAAAAATATGAGAGCTGCAATTGAGATTAGTATTGTATCATACCGTATCTCCATACTCTTATCCTCACTTCCACTTCATCATATTTATGAATAGGAGGAAAACCAATCACAGACTGTGGCAGAATTTCATACTTTACCGGAAATTCAGAGCAAGTTCCCAGCAGGTCCATACAGTTAACTCCCAACACACTTCCCTTTCTGTTACACGAAAACTATTACGCAAAAACTGTTACACGCAAAAAGCATTGCTGGTTGTTGTCAGTCCATCTCATTAAGGAGCTTCCTTTTTTTCACTGACCCTCTACCACCCATGATGCCCTTCTCCAGGAACTGGTTCCTCCTGGTAACACGTCCAAAGTACATGAGCTGAAGTCTTGCCATCCTTACTTCTAAGGAGCATTCTGGCTGTACTTCTTCCGAGACAGACTTGTTCGTTCCCCTGGCAGTCCATGGTATATTCAATATTCTTTGCCAACATTGTAATTCAAAGGCATCAATTCTTCTTCCATCTTCCTTATTCATTGTCCAGCTTTCACATGATTGAAAACAGACGGCTTGAGTGAGGGGCACCTTAGTCCATAAAGTGACATCTTTGCTTTTTAACACTTCGGAGATCTTTTGCAGCAGATTTGCCCAATGCAATGCGTCTTTTGATTTCTTGACTGCTCCTTCCCTGGGTGTTGATTGTGGATCCAAGTAAAATGAAATCCTTGCCCATTAGGTTGGTGTATATGGTGCCGAACAAAAGTTAGGTTTTAAAAAGGAAGAGGAACACCCGAAATTAAAAGAATGTGTACAAAAATCACATATTAACAGTTCAGCCAAAGAGACTGTCAGAAGATAAGGCCAATCCCTGGACTGGCCTCCAAAATGAATAATAATTTTCTTTCATCAAAGTCTCTTGTTTTGTTCAACTGCTAGTTAGGACCTTGACCACTTTATATTTCTACTATTGTGATTAGAGAAGCTTGTTTTTTAATCATCGATGTCAACTAAAACGTCTTAAAATTTCATTTATTTTGCAATAAGCAACAGTATTGATAAAGAGGTCCTTTTAAATAGTGGAATAGCCATGTTACAAGGGGTCTGATAAGTTAGGCCTTACTTAAGTGTTGTTCTTGTTGCTAGGTGCTGTCGAGTCAGTTGCGACTCATAGAGACCCTATGTAAGACAAAACAAAACATCGCCCGATCATGCACCATTCTCAAAAGCATTGCTATGTTTGACCCCATTGTTGCAGCCACTGTGTCAATCCATCTCCTTGAGGGTCTTCCTCTTTTTTGCTGACCTGGTACCTTACTAAGCATAATGTACTTCTCTAGGAAGTGGTCCCTGCTGATAACGTGTCCAATGCACGTGAGATAAATTCTCACCATCCTCACTTCCAAAGAGCACTCTGGCTGTACTTCTTTCAAGACAGACTTGTTTGTTCTTCTGGCAGTCTATAGCGTATTCAGTATTCTTCACCAACACCATAAGTCAAATGCATCAATTCTTCTTCAGTCTTCCTTATTCATTGTCCAGCTTCCACATGTACACGAGGCAACTGAAAATACCCTGGCTTGGGTCAGGTGCACCTCAGTCCTCAAAGTCACATCTTTGCTTTTCAACACTTTGAAGAGGCTTTTTGCAGCAGATTTGCCGAATGTAGTATGTCATTTGATTTCTTGCCTGCTGCTTCTATGGATGTTGACTGTGGATCCAAGTAAAAGGAAATCCTTGATAACATCAATCTTTCCTCTGTTTATCATGATGTTTCTTATTGGTCCATTTGTGAGGATTTTTGTTTTATGTTGAGGTGTAATCCATACTGAAGGCTGTGGTCTTTGATCTTCAGCAGTAAGTGCTTCAAGCCCTCTTCACTTTCAGCAAGCAAAGTTGTGTCATCTGTATATAACAGGTTATTAATGAATGAGTCTTCCTCCAATCCTGATGCCCCGTTCTTCTTCTTATAGTCCAGCTTCTCTGATTATTTTCTCAGCATACAGATTGAATAAGTATGATGAAAGGATAAACCCTGTCGTACACCTTTCCTGACTTTAAACCACACAGTATCCCCTTGTTCTGTTCGAATGACTGCCTCTTGTTCTACGTACAGGTTCCTCACAAGCACAATTAAGGGTTCTGGAATTCCTGTTCTTCACAGTGTTATTCATAGTATGTTATTATCCACACAGTCGAATGCCTTTGCCTAGTTAATCAAACACACAATTTAAGAATCGCCAAATGCTGAGCCATAGATTTCCCAGAGATTGAGGATAACAGAGTATTTTGGACGAATGGCCCACCTAACACATGATTTCAAATCACCTTTTGCCCATATCTCAGTTCCTCCAAGTCCATTTTTATGTAGCTAAACGTTCGTGAAGTCAAAAGCAATCTTAAGAAAACAGTTGCAGTAGATTGAAAGGTATCATTGGAATAAAAGAAAGGGATTCTCGGTAACTAAGAATGAATACAAAGTAGACCTGAACACAGCAACTCGCTACTGCCAATAAGAAGAGAAAAATTAAACTGCCTCATGTTGCTCCCTGGAGCCTCACTACTAATTAGTGCTCCTCACTCACACTTCTCTACAACAGCTAAAGATGCCTGGGAATTCCTCCCTAGAGTTTAGACAGGTTTTCAAGTCTAAGAAACTAAAAGAAATATAGAATCAGTTTCACAAAATCAGATAATAAACTGCTGATATCACTGTGACCATGTCTGGATTGGCAGACTAAGCAGAAATCCACCTCCCCGCCACTATTATGTCCGTCTCCCCTAGACCTTTTCCTTCCTTCCCTTTTCTCTCCCAAGCCATTTTTGTCCTCTGGCAACTGCCTTCTCTTGGCCAACTCAGATCTACTTCCCTCATAAAGCTTTCCTTCTCACAATTGTCAGAAAATCCTCTCTTGCACTAATCTTTCTTCTGGCTCTTTCCCATCAGTGATAAACATGCCATAGTATCTCACCATCCTAGCAACCACCCTTTTCTTTCACAGTTAGATTTTCAAAGCATTATTTGCAATTTTCTAAACCTGACACCATTTGTAATTGTCTGTTTCTTTGAGAGACGATTTGTTTAGTGACAGTCTCTCCCACTATCAGCTTTGTGAGGAAATAGATCATGTGTATATTCTCAGAGTCTAGCAAGGTGTTGAATAAAGTAGTTGCTCAAAAAGTATTTGCTGGATAAATGAATAGAATGTTAAATAATGAGAGTATTGTATACAATAATGAGTGATTTTTTTACAATATGTATATGATTCAATGCACAGAAAATGTCTGCAGTGATATTCACAAAAATATTAACAGTTCATGGCATCATAGGCTATACTCAGTAAATATTTATTAAATGAATGAATGAAATTATCTCTTGATTACTTCATGGGTGTTTTTCGTCTTGTTTACATCTTTCTGTCTTACCTTATCTTTAAAATGATTTTGAGTTTCCTTTTTTTCTTTTTTAGTTACATAAGAAATTCATGAAAGCATTATTTTAAAAATTCAAATAATACAGATACAGCCTTGTTTTCTATGCTTTATACTTACATAAATATTATTTTCAATATCATATAAAAATAAAACCAAACCTACTGCCATTGAGTTGATTCCAACTCATAGTGACCCTATAGGACAGAGTAGAACTGCACCATAGGTTTTCCAAGGAGCGCCTGGCAGATTCAAACTGCCGACCTCTTGGTTAACAGCTGTAGGACTTAACCACTATGCAACCAGGGTTTCCCTTAAATATCATATACAAAGTAAATATATATTCATATGTGTAAAATATGTACATATATACACAAACACATGCTTTATGATTTTTTTTAATTTTCTTTGAAAATGATTCACAGGTGGTTGCAAAAATACCATAGTGAGGTCAAGTGTACCCTTCCTCTGGGTTTTCCCAATGATTACCTAAAAATAGTAGAACAATAGTACAATTGCCACTGGCACAATGTGTGTGCATGTAGTTTTAAGGCTTTTTATCATACCCAAAATAAAGGTACAGAACTATTCCAATATCACAAAGATATCCCCTGTGCTACCTCAATTCCTTTATAATCACATCCCCCCCCCCATTCTTCCCACCATTACTAACCCCAGGCCACCATTAATGTGTTTTCCATCCCTATTTTTTTTTATAATGTTACCGTTTCCAGAATATTACATAAATGGAACATGCCTTTTACGATTGGCATTTTTCACTCAGCGTAAAGCTCTTGAGGTCCTTTCAAGTTACTGTGTATCGATAGTTCATTTAAAACTGACTAGAATTCCATGGTATAGATACACCACGATTTGTCTAGCCAGGCACCTATTGAGGGACTGTTGGTTTCCAGTTTTGGCTTTTACAAATAAAGTAGGCCATTTATATTTAAAGTGATTATTGTTATGTTAAGGCCTAAGTCTGCCATATTATTTTTTGTTTTCTGTTTACTCCCTTTACTTTTGGTTTCTCTATCTTCTTCCTGTCTTCACTTCCTGTTAGTTACTTGAACATTTTTTTGGAATTTATTTTAGGATACATTTTATCTGTGGTATTTCTGAGTGTTTCTATAGATGTCTTTAGTGGTTTTTCTAGGTATTACCTTGTATATACAGAACTTTTCTTTTTGACATAATGACTCTATGTATTCCTTCCATCTTCTTTTGATGCTTCCTGCGTCGTTTAATATTTTCCCCGTAGAATCCTTCACTCTTGCAACTTGAGGCTTGATTTTTTTCTTCAGTTCTATCAGCTTGAGAAACGCTGAGTGTGTTCTTCCCTTTTGATTTTCAATCTCCAACTCTTTGCACACGTCATTGTAATACTTCACTTTGTCTTCTCAAGATACCCTTTGAAATCTTCTGTTCAGTTCTTTTACTTCATCAATTTTTCCTTTTGCTTTAGCTGCTCGATGTTCGAGATAAAGTTTTAGAGTCTCCTCTGACATCCATCTTGGTCTTTTCTTTCTCTCCTGTCTTTTCAATGACCTCTTGCTTTCTTCGTGTATGATGTTCTTGATGTCATTCCAGAACTTGTCTGGTCTTCGGTCACTAATGTTCAATGCGTCAAATCTATTCTTCAGATGGTCTCTAAATTCAGGTGGGATATACTCAAGGTCATATTTTGGCTATTGGGGGCTTGCTCTGATTTTCTTCAGTTTCAGCTTGAACTTGCATATGAGCAGTTGATGGTCTGTTGCAGTCAGCCCCTGGCCTTGTTCTGACTGAAACTATTGAGCTTTTCCATTGTCTCTTTCCACAGATGTAGTCAATTTGATTTCTGTGTGTTCCATCTGGTGAGGTCCATGTGTATGTGCCATTTATGTTGGTAAAAGAAGGTATTTGCAATGAAGAATTCATTAGTCTTGCAAAATTCTATCATTCGATCTCCGGCATTGTTTCTGTCACCGAGGCCATATTTTCCAACTACTGATCCTACTTTGTTTCCAGCTTTCGCATCCCCATCGCCAGTAATTATGAATGCATCTTGATTGCATGTTCGATCAATTTCAGACTGCAGCAGCTGATAAAAATCTCCTATTTCTTCATCTTTGGCCCTAGTGGTTGGTACGTGAATTTGAATAACAGTTGTATTAACTGGTCTTCCTTGTAGGAGTGTGGATATTATCCTATCACTGACAGCGTTGTACTTCAGGATACATCTTGAAACGTTCTTTTTTATGGTGAAACCAACACCATCCCTCTTCAAGCTGTCATTCCCAGCATAGTAGACTATATGATTGTACGATTCAAAATGGCCAGTACCAGTCCGTTTCAGCTCACTAATGCCTAGGATATCGATGTTTATGAGTTCCATTTCATTTTTGACAGTTTCCAATTTTCCTAGATTCAAACTTCGTACGTTACAGGTTCTGATTATTAATGGATGTTTGCAGCTGTTTCTTCTCATTTTGAGTCATTCCACATCAGTGAATGAAGGTTCCGAAAGCTTTACTCTATCCACGTCATTAAGGTCAACTCCACTTTGAGGAGGCAGCTCTTCCCCAAGACATCTTTTGAGTGCCTTCCAACCTGGGGAACTCATCTTCCAGACAATGTTCTGCTGCTATTCTTAAGGTATTCACTGGCTAATGCTTTTCAGAAGTAGACTGCCGGGTCCCTCTTCCTAGTCTGTCTTAGTCTGGAAACTCAGCTGAAATCTGTCCTCCATGGGTGACCCTTTTGGTATCTGAATACCGGTGGCATAGCTTCCAGCATCACAGCAACATGCAAGCCCCCACAGCATGACAAACTGACAGAAAAGGATTAGTCGATGTTCAACCATTTCAAGAGGTGGCATATGATCAGGAACCGACGGTAATGAAGGAAGAAGTCCAAGTTGCTCTGAAGGCATTGGCGAAAAACAAGGCTCCAGGAATTGATGGAATATCAATTGAGATGTTTCAACAAACAGATGCAGTGCTGGAGGTGCTCACTCATGTATGTCAGGAAATATGGAAGACAGCTTCCTGGCCAACTGACTGGAAGAGATACATATTTATGCCTATTCCCCAGAAAGGTGATCCAACCGAATGTGGAAATTATAGAAAAATATCATGAATATCACAGGCAAGCAAAATATTGCTGAAGATCATTCAAAAATGGATGTAGCAGTATATTGACAGGGAACAGCCAGAAATTCAGGCCGGTTTCAGAAGAGGACGTGGAACCAGGAATATCATTGCTGATGTCAGATGGATCCTGGCTGAAAGCAGAGAATACCAGAAGGATATTTACCTGTGTTTTATTGACTATGCAAAGGCTTTCGACTGTGTGGATCATAACAAACCATGGATAACACTGCGAAGAATGGGAATTCCAGAACACTTAATAGTGCCCATGAGGAACCTTTACATAGATCAAGAGGCAGTTGTTCGGACAGATTGGTTTGAAGTCAGGAAAGGTGTGCGTCAGGGTTGTATTCTTTCACCATACCTATTCGATGTGTATGCTGAGCAAATAATATGAGAAGCTGGACTATATGAAGAAGAACAGGGCATCAGAATTGGAGGAAGGTTCATTAACAACCTGCATTATGCAGATGACACAACCCTGCTTGCTGAAAGTGAAGAGGAATTGAAGCACTTACTAATGAAGATCAAAGACCTCAGTCTTCAGTATGGATTGCACCTCAAAATAAAGAAAACAAAAATCCTCACAACTGGACCAATGATCCAGAATCGACTCAACGGCACTGGGCTGGGTAGACCGATGAGCAACGTCATGATAAACGGAGAAAAGACTGAAGTTGTCAAGGATTTCATTTTACTTGGGTCCACAATCAACAGCCATGGAAGCAGCAGTCAAGAAATCAAAAGATGCGTTGCATTGGGTAAATCTGCTGCAAAGGACCTCTTTAAAGTGTTGAAGAACAAAGATGTCACCTTGAAAACTAAGGTGCACCTGACCCAAGCCATGGTATTTTCAATCGCATCATATGTATGGGAAAGCTGGACAATGAATAAGGAAGACTGAAGAAGAATTGATGCCTTTGAATTGTGGTGTTGGCAAAGAATATTGAATATACCATGGACTGCCAAAAGAACGAACAAATCTGTGTTGGAAGAAGTACAAGCAGAATGCTCCTTAGAAGCAAGGATGGCGAGACTGCGTCTTACATACTTTGGATATGTTGTCAGGAAGGATCAGTCCCTGGAGAAGGACATCATGCTTTGTAGAGTACAGGGTCGGCGGAAAAGAGGAAGACCCTCAACGAGATGGACTGACACAGTGGCTGCAACAATGAGCTCAAGCATAGCAACGATTGTGAGGATGGCTCAGGACCGGGCAGTGTTTCATTCTGTTGTGCATAGGGTCACTATGGATCAGAACCGACTCGACGGCACCTAACAACAGCAACAACAAAACAGAACTTTTCAGTCTACTGGTGACAACATTTTTACCACTTTGTACAAAGTATAGATAACTTACCTCCCTTTAAGCCCTTTTAATCCCCCCAGTTTATAAGTACCTTAACTATTTCCTCCACATGCATTGAAAACCATGTTAAACGATGTTATAATTTTGCTTCAATCATCAGTTTAGAAACCTTAAGAGAAGGAACATTTATTGTATTTACCCATATTTTTACTCAACTTTTTCTTCTATCTTCCTGAAGTTCTAAGGTTCCTTTTTCTTTTCTTTTTTGAATCATTTCCTTACTATTTAAAGAACTTCTTTTAGCCATTCTTTTAGGGTAGGTGTGCTGGCAACAAATGCTCTTAATTTTCCTTCATTTGAGAATGTTTTCATTTCCTCTTCATCCTTTAAGGATATTTTCAATAGATATAGGAGCTGGGTTGACAGTTCTTTTCTTTTGGCACTTGAAATATGTGTTACTTCCTCCTGGCATCCATAGCTTTGGATAAGAAATCCACTGTCATTTAAATTATTTTTCCCTATATAAAAACCAAAACCAAACCCACTGCCATCGAGTCAATTCCGACTCATAGCGACTCTATAGCGATTCCCGATATAGAAGATGCCATTTTGCTTTTCCTCTGTCTTTAGTTTTCAGAAGTTTGACTATAATGTGTCTTCACGGGGGTTTATCTGGGCTTACTTTGTTTGAGTTTCCCGTAGCTTCTTATACCTATCAGTACATGTCTTTTGCCAAATTTGGAGGATTTCCATACATTCTTTCTTCCAAGAATAATAATCACCGTAAATTCAATCCCCACTTTTACCTCTGTTCAGCTCTGACACCAGCTGTTCATGCATTGCTTCTCTCTCTGACTTTAGCCACCTGGAGTTAGGTCAGATCTCACAAGTGACAAGGATACCCTGTCCTTCAGCCTAAGGCTTCACGTGCCAGCTGCCCAGGCAGCACTTCTTTTTCTGACCCTGGCCACCCAAAGCTAGGTCAGACCTCATAAGTTAAAAGGACACCATCCTTCAGACAGACAAATAAGTGGACACCAGCTGAAAACTTAGGAGCTCTCCCTTAGAGCCCTCACTTCTATTTTTTTTTCATTTTAATTTTTATTGTGCTTTAAGTGCAAGTTTACAAATCAGGTCAGTCTCTCATACAAAAATTTACATATACCTTGCTATACACTCCCAATTGCGCTCCCCCTAATGGGATAGCACAGTCCTTCCCTCCACCCTCTCTCCTCGTGTCCACTCGGGGAGCTTCTGGCTTCCTCTGCCCTCTCATCTCCCCTCCACACAGGAGCTGCCCACACAGTCTCATGTGTCTGCTTGATCCAAGAAGCTCACTCTTCACCAGTATCATTTTCCCTCCCACACTCCAGTCCAATCTCTGTCTGAAGAGCTGGCTTTGGGAATGGTTCCTGTCTTGGGCTAACAGAATGTCTGGGGACCATGGCTTCCGGGGTCCTTTTAGTCCCAGTGTGACCATTAAGTCTGGTCTTTTTGCAAGAATTTGGGGTTTGCATCCCACTGCTCTCCTGCACCCTCAGGGGTTCTCTGTTGTGTTCCCTGTCAGGGCAGTCATCGGTTGTGGCTGGGCACCATCTAGTTCTTCGGGTCTCGGGCTCATGTAGTCTCTGGTTTATGTGGTCCTTTCTGTCTCTTAGGCTCATTAATTACCTTGTGTCTTTGGTGTTGTTCATTTTCCTTTGCTCCAGGTGGGTGGAGACCAACTGATGCATCTTAGGTGGCCACTTGCTAGTGTTTGAGTCCCCAGACACCACTCTCCAAAGTGGGATGCAGAATATTTTCTTAATAGATTTTACTATGCCAATTGACTTAGATGTCCCCTGAAACCATGGTCCCCAAACCCCTGCCCCTGCTATGCTGGCCTTCGAAGAATTCAGTTTATTCAGGAAACTGCTTTTGGTTCAGTCCAGTTGTGTTGACCTCTCCTGTGTAGTGGGTTGTCTTTCCCTTCACCTAAAATAAAACTTATCTACTATTTAATTAGTAAAAATCTGTCTCCTTCCCTCTCTCCCTCCCCGCTCTCATAACCATCAAAGAATATTTTCTTCTCTGTTTAAATTATTTCTCCAGTTCTTGTAATACTGGTCTTATACAATCTTTGTCCTTTTGCAACTGACTAATTTCACTCAGCATACTGTCTTCCAAATTTCTCCATGTTATGAAATGTTTCATGGATTCATCATTGTTCTTTACTAATGCATAGTATTCCATTGTGTGACTATACCACGATTTATTTATCCACTCATCCATTGTTGGGCACCTTGGTTGCTTCCATCTTTTTGCTATTGTAAACAGTGCTGCAATGAACGTGGGTGTGCATATATCTGTTCGTGTAAAGGCTCTTATTTCTCTAGGATATATTCCAAGGAGTGGGATTGCTGGATCATGTGGTAGTTCTGTTTCTAGTTTTTTAGGGAAGCTCCAAATCGATTTTCAAAGTGGTCGTACCATTTTACATTCCCACCAGCAGTGTATAAGTGTTCCAGTCTCTCCACAACCTCTCCAACGTTTACTATTATGCATTTTTTGGATTAATGCCAGCCTTGTTGGAGTGAGATGGAATCTCATTGTTGTTTTGATTTGCATTTCTCTAATGGCTAATGATCGTGAACATTTCCTCATATATCTGTTAGCAGCCTGAATGTCTTCTTAAGTGAAGTGCCTGTTCATATCCTTTGCCCATTTTTAGTTGAGTTATTTGTCTTTTCGTAGTTGAGGTTTTGCAGAATCATGCAGATTTTAGAGATTAGGCACTGATCAGAAATGTCATAGCTAAAAACTTTTCCACAGTCTGTAGGAAGACTTTTTATTCTTTTGGTGAAGCCTTTGGATGAGCATAGGTGTTTGATTTTTAGGAGCTCCCAGTTATCCGGTTTCTCTTCTGCATTTTTAGTAATGTTTTGTATACTGTTTATACCATGTATTAGGGCTCCTAATGTTGTCCCTATTTTTTCTTCTATGATCTTTATCATTTTAGATTTTATGTTTAGGTATTTGATCCATTTTGAGTTATTTTTTGCGCATGCTGTGAGGTATGGGTCTTGTTTCTTTTTTTTTTTTTTTTTGCAGATGGATATACAGTTATGTCAGCACCATTTGTTAAAAAGACTGTCTTTTAAGGACACCACATAATGATAAAAGGGACAATTGACCAGGAAGATATAACCAGATTAAATATTTATGCACCCAATGACAGGGCTGCAAGATACATAAAACAAATTTTAACAGAACTGAAAAGTGAGATAGACACCTCCACAATTATAGTAGGAGACTTCAACACACCACTTTCGGAGAAGGACAGGACATCCAGTAAGAAGCTCAATAGAGACATGGAAGACCTAATTACTACAATCAACCAACTTGACCGCATTGACTTATGCAGAACTCTCCACCCAACTGCTGCAAAGTATACTTTTTTTTCTAGTGCACATGGAACATTCTCTAGAATAGATCACATATTAGGTCATAAAACAAACCTTTGCAGAATCCAAAACATCAGAATATTACAAAGCATCTTCTCAGACCACAAGGCCATAAAAGTGGAAATCAAGAACAGAAAAATTAGGGAAAAGAAATCAAATACTTGGAAACTGAACAATACCCTGCTCAAAAAAGACTGGGTTATAGAAGACATTAAGGAGGGAATAAAGAAATTCATAGAAGGCAACGAGAATGAAAATACTTCCTATCAAAACCTCTGGGACAGGAAAAGCAGTGCTCAAGGGTCAATTTATATCAATAAATGCACACATACAAAAAGAAGAAAGAGCCAAAATCAGAGAACTGTCCCTACAACTTGAACAAATAGAAAGTGAGCAACAAAAGAATCCATCAGGCACCAGAAGAAAACAAATAATAAAAATTAGAGCTGAACTAAATGAATTAGAGAACAGAAAAACAATTGAAAGAATTAACAAAGCCAAAAGCTGGTTCTTTGAAAAAATTAACAAAATTGATAAACCATTGGCCAGACTGACTAAAGAAATACAGGAAAGGAAACAAGTAACCCAATTAAGAAATGAGATGGGCCACATCACAACAGACCCAACTGAAATTAAAAGAATCATATCAGATTATTACGAAAAATTGTACTCTGACAAATTTGCAAACCTAGGAGAAATGGATGAATTCCTGGAAAAACACTACCTACCTAAACTAACACAATCAGAAGTAGAACAACTAAATAGACCCATAACAAAAAAAGAGATTGAAAAGGTAATCAAAAAACTCCCAACAAAAAAAAGCCCTGGCCCGGATGGCTTTACTGCAGAGTTCTACCAAACTTTCAGAGAAGAGTTAACACCACCACTACTAAAGGTATTTCAAAGCCTAGAAAATGACAAAATACTGCCTAACTCATTCTATGAAGCCACCATATCCCTGATACCAAAACCAGTTAAAGACATCACAAAAAAAGAAAATTACAGACCTATATCCCTCATGAACATAGATGCAAAAATCCTCAACAAAATTCTAGCCAATAGAATTCAACAACATATCAAAAAAATAATCCACCACGGCCGAGTGGGGTTTATATCAGGTATGCAAGGCTGGTTTAATATTAGAAAAACCGTTAAAGTAATCCACCATATAAATAAAACAAAAGACAAAAACCACATGATCTTATCCATTGATGCAGAAAAGGCATTTGACAAAGTCCAACACCCATTTATGATAAAAACTCTCAGCAAAATAGGAATTGAAGGAAAATTCCTCAACATAATAAAGGGCATTTATACAAAGCCAACAGCCAACACCACTCTAAATGGAGAGAGCCTGAAAGCATTTCCCTTGAGAACGGGAACCAGACAAGGATGCCCTTTATCACCGCTCTTACTCAACATTGTGCTAGAGGTCCTAGCCAGAGCAATTAGGCTAGATAAAGAAATAAAGGGCATCTGGATTGGCAAGGAGGAAGTAAAATTATCTCTATTTGCAGATGACATGATCTTATACACAGAAAACCCTAAGGAATCCTCAAGAAAACTACTGAAACTAATAGAAGAGTTTGGCAGAGTCTCAGGTTATAAGATAAACATACAAAAATCACTTGGATTCCTCTACATCAACAAAAAGAACATTGAAGAGGAAATAACCAAATCAATACCATTCACAGTAGCCCCCAAGAAGATAAAACACTTAGGAATAAATCTTACCAAAGATGTAAAAGACCTATATAAAGAAAACTACAAAGTACTACTACAAGAAACTAAAAAGGACCTACTTAAGTGGAAAAACATACCTTGCTCATGGGTAGGAAGACTTAACATAGTAAAAATGTCTATTTTACCAAAAGCCATCTATACATACAATGCACTTCCAATCCAAATTCCAATGACATTTTTTAATGTGATGGAGAAACAAATCACCATCTTTATATGGAAGGGAAAGAAGCCTCGCATAAGCAAAGCATTACTGAAAAAGAAGAAGAAAGTGGGAGGACTCACTCTACCGGATTTTAGAACCTATTATACAGCCACAGTAGTCAAAACAGCCTGGTACTGGTACAATAACAGGCACATAGACCAATGGAACTGAATTGAGAACCCGGATATAAATCCATCCATATATGAGCAGCTGATATTTGACAGAGGCCCAGTGTCAGTTAATTGGGGAAAAGATAGTCTTTTTAACAAATGGTGCTGGCATAACTGGATATCCATTTGCAAAAAAATGAAACAGGACCCATAGCTCACACCATGCACAAAAACTAACTCCAAGTGGATCAAAGACCTAAACATAAAGACTAAAGCAATAAAGATCATGGAAGAAAAAGTAGGGACAACGTTAGGAGTGCTAATACAAGGCATAAACAGAATACAAAACATTACCAAAAATGACAAAGAGAAAACAGATAACTGGGAGCTCCTAAAAATCAAACACCTATGCTCATCTAAAGACTTCACCAAAAGAGTAAAAAGACCACCTACAGACTGGGAAAGAATTTTCAGCTATGACATCTCCGACCAGCGCCTGATCTCTAAAATCTACATGATTCTGTTAAAACTCAACCACAAAAAGACAAACAACCCAATCAAGAAGTAGGCAAAGGATATGAACACGCACTTCACTAAAGAAGATATTCAGGCAGCTAACAGATACATGAGAAAATGCTCTCGATCATTAGCCATTAAAAAAAATAAGAAATGCAAATTAAAACTACGATGAGATTCCGTCTCACTCCAACAAGGCTGGCATTAATCCAAAAAACACAAAACAATAAATGTTGGAGAGGCTGCAGAGAGATTAGAACTCTTATACACTGGTGGTGGAAATGTAAATTGGTACAACCACTTTGGAAATCTATCTGGTGTTTTCTTAAAAAGTTAGAAATAGAACTGCCATACAACCCAGAAATCCCACTCCTCGGAATATACCCTAGAGAAATAAGAGCCTTCACACAAACAGATATATGCACACCCATGTTTATTGCAGCTCTGTTTACAATAGCAAAAAGCTGGAAGCAACCAAGGTGTCAATCAACAGGTTAATGGTTAAATAAATTGTGGTATATTCACACAATGGAATACTACGCATCGATAAAGAGCAGTGACGAATCTGTGAAACATTTCATAACATGGAGGAACCTGGAAGGCATTATGCTGAGCGAAATTAGTCAGAGGCAAAAGGACAAATATTGTATAAGACCACTATTATAAGATCTTGAGAAATAGTATAAACTGAGAAGAACACATACTTTTGTGGTTACGGGGGTGGGGGAGGGAGGAAGGATGGGAGAGGCTTATTTACTGATTAGTTAGTAGATAAGAACTACTTTAGGTGAAGGGAAGGACAATACTCAATACACGGAAGGTCAGCTCAACTGGACTGGACCAAAAGCAAAGCAGTTTCCGGGATAAACTGAATGCTTCAAAGGTCAGCGGAGCAAGGGCGGGGGTTTGGGGACTATGGCTTAAGGGGACTTCTAAGTCAATTGGCAAAATAATTCTATTATGAAAACATTCTGCATCCCACTTTGAAATGTGGCGTCTGGGGTCTTAAATGCTAACAAGCAGACATCTAAGATGCATCAATTGGTCTCAACCCACCTGGATCAAAGGAGAATGAAGAACATGAAGGTCACACGATAACAATGAGCCCAAGAGACAGAAAGGGCCACATGAACCAGAGACTTACATCATCCTGAGACCAGAAGAACTAGTTGGTGCCCGGCCACAACCGATGACTGTCCTGACAGGGAGCACAACAGAGAACCCCTGAGGGAGCAGGAGATCGGTGGGATGCAGACCCCAAATTCTCATAAAAAGACTGACTTAATCGTCTGACTGAGACTAGAGGAATCCCAGCGGTCATGGTCCCCAAACCTTCTGTTGGCCCAGGCCAGGAACCATTCCCAAAGACAACTCATCAGACATGGAAGGGACTGGACAATGGGTAGGAGAGAGATGCTGATAAAGATTGAGCTACTTGTATCAGGTGGACACTTGAGACTGTGTTGGCATCACCTGTCTGGAGGGGAGATAGGAGGGTAGAGAGGGTTAGAAACTGGCAAAATTGTCACGGAAGGAGAGACTGGAAGGGCTGACTCATTAGGGGGAGAGTAAGTGGGAGTATGGAGTAAGGTGTAGATAAGCTTATATGTGACAGATTGAACTGATTTGTAAACGTTCACTTAAAGCTCAATAAAAATTATTATAAAAAAAAAAGACTGTCTTTTCCCCAATTAACTGACTTGGGGCCTTTGTCAATTATCAACTGCTCATATGTGGATGGATTTATATCTGGGTTCTCAATTCTGTTCCATTGGTCTATGTATCTGTTGTTGTACCAGTACCAGGCTGTTTTGACTACTGTGGGTGTATAATAGGTTCTAAAATCAGGCAGAGTGAGGCCTCCCACTTTGTTCTTTTTCAATAATGCTTTACTTATCCGGGGTCTCCTGCCCTTCCATATGAAGTTGGTGATTTGTTTCTCCACCTCATTAAAAAATGTCATTGGAATTTTGATCGGAATTGCATTCTATCTATAGATGGCTTTTGGTAGAATAGATATTTTTTACAACGTTAAGTCTTCCTATCCATGCGCAGGGTATGTTTTTCCACTTAAGTAGGTCCTTTTTAGTTTCTTGTAGTAGTACTTTGTAGTTTTCTTTATATAGGTCTTTTACATCTTTGGTAAGATTTATTCCTAAGTATTTTATCTTCTTGGGAGAGCCCTCACTTCTGACCTGCCAACTACAGATTCAAGGGTCTTCCTCTGCCCTTTCAGGATGCTTGCTGCAAGCTTGGGAGTCCCCCCTGGGGTCTATAACTCCTGACCTGCTGGCTCTCACAAATCCCTCAGGTTTGATAATTCACTAGAAGGAGTCACAGAATTCACGAAAAGTGCTATACTTATGAGTACAGCTTTTTCATAAGGGAAAAAGGATAGAAACAAAGAGATACATAGGTTGAGGTCTGGAAGGATTCCCAACACAGAGCTTCCAAGTGCTATAAAGGGACACACTACCCTCTCATGTGCATGGGTGTTTTCACCAATCAGGAAGCCCATGGAACTTGTATCCAGAGCTTTCATTGGGGGTCTCATTACATAATTCCAACTCCAGCCCCTCTTCCCTGAGGCCAGTCAATATCACAAGGTGATCAGGAGGTGGATCTTTCTGGCCTGGACAGCCCCCACCCGGGAGTCACCTCATTACTTCTTCATCTCACCTAACCTGTTAGTTAGGTATAACCTGGAGTCCTTATCAGAGACACTTAAATTCCAAGGATTTTTTTTTTTTTTTTAAAGAGATTATGTCTCAGGAACTTGAGGTAAAGAACAAATTTGGGGGACAAAGTTAATGTAAACCCAATATCTCTTTAAATATTTTTTCCAGTCCTCCCTCTTTGTCCTCTTATTCCAGAACTTGGATGAAACAAATAAGTGTTACATTTTTGGTCAAAGCCCGTAGACCCTGAGTATCTATTCTTCTGTTTTTTGTTTTTTGCGGGGGGTGGGTGCAGGGTATCTGTTTTCTCTCTCCTGTTTGGATTGGGTAATTTCTACTCTTCTGTCTTCTAGTTTACTGATTCTTTACTCTGTCTCCTCCATTATTCTGGTGAGCCCATCCACTGATTTTATTTCGGATATTGTATTTTTCAGTTCTAAAGTCTCCATTTGTTTCTTTATATTTTGTATTTCTTTACTGCGTCCTTCTTGTTATTTGTTTCAAGAGTGTTTGTAGTTCCTTATTGAAGCACTTTTATGATGGCTGCTGTAAATCTTTGTCAGATAATTCCAACATCTGTGTTATCTTGGTGTCTGTTAATTCTTTTCTCATTCCATTTGAGATTATCCTGGTTGTTGGTATGATGGGTATTTTCTCTTGTATCCTCGACATTTTGGGAATTATGTTATGAGACTCTGCATCGTATTTAAATCTTCTGTTTTAGCAGGCCTCCTCTGACACCATGTTGGCAGGGGAAGGGAGTTGCTACCTTGTAGAAATGCACATAGCCTGTTAGGCCTCTTTTGACACCCCAGGTGGGGAGGAAAGGCACCTCATTATTGTTGGATGGGGGTGGATGTTCAGGTTCCCCACTAGACTTCGACTGACACCACCCTGGCTGGGGGTGGGGAGAATCATTACCATGGAAGATGGCGGGAGTTCTGGCTTCCCACTCAGCCTACTCTGATACCACCCTAGCATAGAGGGGCACCTTGTTACTGCCAGGTGGGGATGGAAGTCCCAGCTACCTACTCAGCCTGCTCTGACACCCTCCTGGAAGGGGAATTGGGGTTCTTCATTATAGCCTGGTAAGGATGTAAGTCTAGGCTTCCGACTCAGCCATTTGCTGATATGGGTGATGTTGGAATCACAGCTTTTTCAGTGATGCTTGGTTGCGGTACAGTGCTATATTGGGGACCCCCAAGAGTGCCCCCAAATTCATTGATTCACTAGGAGAACTCACAGGATTCAACATATAGTTTATTACAAAGCAAAGTCAGCAAAGGGAAAAGTTTCTTGGAATGAGTCCGGAGGAAACTAGGCATAAGTGTCTAAGAATCCTCTCCCAGTGGAATCATATAGGACAGGCTTAATTCCTGCAGCAACGAATTAAGACAAAGCATGTGAAGTGTTGACTACCAAGGAAGTTCACTAGAGACTCAGCACCTAAGGTTTTTATTGGGGACTGGTTATGTAGGCACCCTCTGCCTAGCATGCACCAAAATTCCAGACTCCCAGAAGGAAAACAGATGAACGACAGGATAGCCACATTATCTGCACAATCAGTCTAAGCTCAGTGAAACACCCCTTTTGGGGAAAGTTTTAAATCAGTTTAGGGAACTGTTTACCAGTCAAATTCTCAGATGCCACCCAAGGACCAACCTGCAGTCAGAACTTTGAAAGGATAACCAGCTCAGACCCCTTATTTTAACTCTTCTACTGACTCGACGGCAGTGGGCTTGGTTTTTCTGGATACGGTTGATTATTAAGCAGAATGCTTTTTGTCTTGCTAGGCTGCCCCTTTCCTGGTCCTTTCTCTAGAGAGAGCAGGCTTTACTCGAGGCTTTTTTTGTCTGTGCCCATTGGCATTTCTAGGTTGCCTGCTTATCCAGCAGTATGAGCTATATGGAACAAAAAGAAAACCAAGGAACTGACTGCCAGGTCCCTAGTCAGCCTGCTTTCTTCTCTCCACCTTTTTATATTGTTTTATATATAACGTCCAGGGTTTTTGGCTGTACTTAGCAGAAGGAATAGGAGAAATGTAACTACTACATTTTGTACCAGAACTGGAAGTCTCTGTATTACTTTCATGATTAGAAAAAAGTTTTTAAGTTTCATTTTGAAAAGAAATCGTGTATGTGACATAGCAGGCTTAACTTAAATTTGAGGTTTGAGAATCAATTTAGAAAACTTACAATTACACTTTTTTTTTCTCTAGAACCACTCTCAGTACCAAATGTCTTAGCCTGGCTTCTCTAGAGAAACAAAACCAGTTAAAAAAAAAAAAAAACTGTAAAGCATAGAAATGTATGTATAGAGAGACTTCTATTAAGGAAATGGCTCACGTGGTTGTAGAGGCTAGAATGTGGGTCAAGCTGGAGGCTTTTCCTGATTCATGTAGCTGCAGGGAGCTGGTGAACCCAAAATTGGCAAGTCAGACAGCAGGGCTCTGGCTTACAGGCTGAGAAGACCAATGAATCCCAAGATCAGCAGGCAAGGTGGTAGGTAAGCTGCTAGTTCAAGTCCCAAGAACCGGAGTCAGAGGAACAGGAGCCAGCTGCAGGATCCCGTGTGAGCAAAAGCCTTCAAGCCTTGCCAGAAAGTCCACTTATATTCTATGCAGTCCACACCCCCAAGGAAACTCCCTTTCAAATGATAGGGTACTCATAGAAGATCCCATCATGGAAGTGATCACATTATATCAAACCTCGTCATGGAAGCAATCGCATCATCATACAACTGCCAGACTATAATATAACTGCCAAACCGCAGAGAATCATGGCCCAACCAAGTTGACACACAACACTAACAATCACAATAGGGTTCAAAAATTATCAACAGGAAGAAAAAACATTAGCATGATTTGATCCCATTTATTCTAATAGTAAAGTTCATTTTCCTAACTGTAAAAAAAAGTGTACTCATTGTAGAAAATTGATTCTACTGTCCTTTGACCCCGGTTGTGTTACTTTTCTTTTGTTAGTAAATGAAATAAAAATTTCAAAGTTAAAATGATTGCAAGATGGCAAAAGACCCAGACTCATTTAATATTTTCGTCATTTAGCAGGGAAAATATCAAGAAAAGAGGAGAGATTTTCAAGCAATTGAAGTATAGAACTAGTTCAGGCCTCCATAGATGGCCCTGTAAGCAGTTTTCCGCAGCACCGTCATAATATAAACAATAAAACACGTGCTTCTTGTTTACTTGCACAGTCATGTGCATATCATAGGAAATAATAATTTCTTCTCAATCATGAGAGTAATAATTACAAATGTCCCTACCCACGAACTCTAGACTAATGAAACTATTTCTGAGATGAAAATTTCAGCTTAATATGTATATTGCTTCCTAATCAGCATTCAATTTGAAATCTTAAATGAGAACATCAAATTGTTATTATGTTGCAGTATTTCACACTATGAGAGCAATTTCATTTATTTGTTTTTTTATATCCACAGTGACTCATAAGTGGATAAATTAATATTTTCCATGCTTCAAGGAATATTAATGAAATGTCTAGACTGTTTCAATATAAACATTTACAACATGACAAAGCAAGCTTTGATCAAAAGCTATCTGTAATGAATAGGCTTTTATTCATTATACTTCCAATCTGCAGGAGACATTTCTTTAGCAATGTGTTTATGTCTAAAGAGCATTAGACAGATTGTAGAAGCAGCCTCGCCTCAAATTATCCTCGTAACATTGAGGAAATCAGTTAATTTCCCCTGACCTCAAATTCCTATTTGTTAAAAAAAAAAAAAAAGAGCTTATTGAATAACCAAAAGATTAAAAAAAAAAAAAAAACTATAAATTCTATATTTTGGTGTCTCTGTGGCTTAATTGGAGTCCTGGTGTTGCAGTGGTTAAGAGATCAGCTGCTAACCAAAAGGTCAGCAGTTCAAATCCACCAGCTGCTCCTTGGAAACCCTGTGCAGCAGTTCTACTCTGTTGGAATCAACTCATCAGCAAAGGATTGGTTTTATGGCTTAATTCAATAGTTTTCAAACTCAGCATATGAGCCCATACTAGATTTTGACACAGTTTCCATCAACCTTATACTTGCAAATGAGAAATATAAGGACCATGTTAGTGCATTGTTCATAAAGCCAAGTGGAAAATCACATTCCTCCTCTTTATTGATAGGTGTTACTATTTCTTTCGTGCTTGAATTTATCTCCTCTGGAATTTCCTCAGCTTCATTATTCACCCTGAAATAAACTTCGTAGGGAATTTACATTCAGTATTTAGAATTTTATCAATAACATCAAAAATTTGTTTCTTGCTTCCGTATAAATATTACCTCAAACTGTTTGTTTTTTGAAATATTATTTTTCATTTTAAAAAGCAGAAACTTAATCAGGCTAGCTTGAGCCAAAGAAAGTGTGTGTGGGAGTGTGGGATGAGTTAGGGAAGGGCGCATTATATGACAAGGTGTTACTTGAATGTTGTTTAACCAGAAACCAAGGCCATTCAGGGACCTCGACAACTGCCATTAGTATGACTCTGACTCCCAGTGTCTTTATTGCTCAGCTCCAAATCCCAGATTCCCAGGATGGAATCTTTTTAGTCTATCTTAGGTCCCATGTCCATCTCTGGACCAATCAGTTCCATACAGGGGATTAGGTCCTGCCTGAGCCTGGCCCTGTGTACTAGAGAGGAGTGTCAGGTAAGAAGGCCAAATAGCCACTCCCGAAGTGTCTCCCTGGTATAGTTGTTGTGTTGTTGTTAGGTGTAGTCAAGTTGGTCCTGACTCATAGCAACCCCAAGCACAACAGAATGGAACACTGCCTGGTCCTGTGCCATCTTCACAATCATTGCTATGCTTGAGCCAGTTGTTGCAGCCACTGTGTCAATCTATCTTGTTGAGGGTCTTCCTCTTTTTCACTGACCCTCTACTTTGCCAAGCATGATGTCCTTCTCCAGGAACTGGTCGCTCCTGATAACATGCCCAAAGTACAGGAGACAAAGCCTCACAGTCCTTGCTTCTAAGGAGCATTTGGGCTGTACTTCTTCCAAGACGGATTTGTTTGTTCTGCTGGCGGTCCATGGTATATTCAATACTCTTCACTACATACCATAATTCAAAGGCATCTATTCTTCTTGGGTCTTTCTTATTCATTGTCCAGCTTTCACATACATGCGAGGCAATTGAAAATACCATGGCTTGGGTCAAGTGCGCCTTAGTCCTCAAGGTGACGTCTTTGCTTTTTAATACTTTAAAGAGGTCTTTTGCTCTAGATTCGCCCAATGTAATATGTCTTTGAGTTCCTGACTGCTACTTCCATGGGCATTGATTGTGGATCCAAGTAAGACGAAATCCTCGATAACTTCAATATTTTCTCCACTTATCATCATGTTGCTTATTGGTCCAGTTGAGAGGATTTTTGTTTTCTTTATGTTAAAGTATAATCTACACTGTAGTCTTGGATCTTCATGAATAAGTGCTTCATGTCCTCTTCACTTTCAGCAAGCAAATTTATGTCATCTGCATATCACAGGTTGTTGATTACATGAAGAAGAAGAATGTGGTGTCAGGATTGGAGGAAAACTCATCAACAACCTGTGATATGCAGGTTATACTGTTTATAGTTATTAGTGTTAATTCTCTTCAGGACAGGTCTCGATGTTACCCTTTTCTCTCCTTAACATTCTAATAAATTCAACTATTCTTTAATGATAGTCAGATTTTATCAGTGAGAAAATAATTTTCTGTCTGTTCATTCATATCTCAGATCTTTAGATTTACATTAATTTTAAATTTTACCACCTGCAATGCATTATATGCTGTCACTGTTATTAGATAGATACCATCGAGTTACTGTGACTCATGGCAACCTTATGTACAACAGAATGAAGCGTTGGCTGGTGCTGGTCATCCTTATGATCCCTGGCATGTTTGAGTCCATCATTGCAGCTATTGTGCCAATCCATCCCTCGCTGGCCCTCTACTTCACTAAACACGATATCTTCCTGGAGTGATTGATCTCTCCTGATGACGCATCCAAAGCAAGCAAGTTGGAAAACATTCTGTTATGATCCATAGGATTTTCAATGGCTAATTTTCAGAAGTAGATTGCCAGGCCTTTCTTCCTAGTCTGTCTTAGCCTGGTTACTCTACTGAAACCTGTTCACCATGAGTGATTTCACTGGTAGTTGAAATATCCATGGCATAGCTTCCAGCATCATAGCAACACATAAGCCACAACAGTGTAACAACTGACAGTATAACAAACTGACAGGTGATGAATGAGCTTATATTATTAGTATTAAACAGTTCTAAGTTCGTGGTTCTCAAATTTTGAAATTCTTCACATTTTAAATTAATAGGAATCTCTCCATTAATTTTTTTTTTAGGACTCTCACCTCTGAATTTGATTGTATTTTTATGTCTTTCATTTTGACATGAGTCAAAATATTATTCTCTTTTAGGCATAGTGATTCTAACCTAGACCTCTTTTTCCTCCTTATTATCTCCCCGTGATAATACTCCTAATTAATATTAACAATGAAACTATTATTTATTCATGCAATCAGCATAGATGTATCATTTCATTTAATTCTCACAAATGGATGTGAAAACATTTTTGTCCCAAAACAAAAAATGGGTAAACTGCGTATTCTGCATTTTGCTCAAAGTGTGAGAAAGTCACTGGCAGCAGTCTGTTTCAAATCAGAATCTGTTGCTCGGTGCTCTGCCTCTGACCTCTGTTTACTTAGTTGCTGCTTCCTCTACAAGGGTAGCGACTGAAATCGTGATACTCCAGTTAACAGCTGCAAGGGTAGCCCTGTCACTGCATTTTAGATACGTCATTTTTATTTCCAATCAGTGGTCAGCACATCTGAGTTCTCAGATTTCCTTGTGACAGCTAATCTGGGCATGTTGATTTTACAACCATGAGAAGTGAAACTTCAAACTTTACTTAATTAGCTGCTTACTTGCTTTTTGTTGTTTGTTTCAACAAACTGCTCCCGTGATCCCTTCATTTCTCAACTACATCTCCCTTCTAATTCAGCTCCCTCACTAACTGGTCTGCTCTGCTGGTTCTCTTGCTACTAAGTTGCCAATCACTGTCCCTTGCCCAGGATCATAACTTGCTTCTAGCCCAGAGTAAGTACCGTCATTACACCCGTTGTGCAGATAAGGAAACAGTGATGGTAGGTGTGTCAGATGATACAGCTGGTGAGTGGAGTACTGGTACTCAACAATTTAACTGTAGAGCAGCTCTGTCCAATAGAAATTTATTACAAGCCGCATATACGTAATTTTAAATTTTCTAGTTGCCATGTGAAAAAAAGCAAAAAGAACAGGAGAGATTCATTTTAATAATATCTTTTATTCAACTAATAGACTCAAAATACTATCATTTCAACATGTACTAAATATAAAAAAATTAATGAGATCATTTGCATACTCTTCCTTATACTAAGTCTTCCAAATCTGTTGTGTATTTTATCCTTAGAGCACAGCTCAAGTCTTACTGTCCACATTTCAAGTGCTCAATAGCCGGATGTGGCTGGTGGCTACTGGACTGAACAGGGCTACCTCGTTAATGCTTTATGCCGCCTACCACAATGTTCTTCTGCATTATATCTCTAAATTGTAGGGTTTTTTAAGGTTATTATTTCTTTGTATTTCTCCAATTTTTATTACATTAGAGTTGAAATAAGCCATCACATGACCACAGAAAACTTAGAAAAAAAAAAAAAAAACACGGCCCAAAAAAGATAAATTTAAGCACCCACTCCAAACTCTCAGAAAACTAGGATTGCATTCATAATTCATTTGTGGAAAAAAATATACTTGTTGGTATTTTTCCACCTTTAAAACATCATTTAAAAAATAAGGTTAATTAGTATCTATGAGTTCAAATGAAAATTTAATTTACTTAATATTTTTTGGGCACCTACAATGACACAAACTATACGAGTAGCCAGAACTAAGACAAAGGTGACACCAAAGAAGAATATACAATTATGAGAGATGGAACATGACTGGGACCAGATTTGTTACCTGCTTTTCCAGGTTCCCATCTGTAGTGAAATCCTGGCCTTAACTGTTAGTATGCACTACTACCTAACAGAAGACTTAAAGTAGGTTATAGGCAGTTGTTTCCTCTATTTTAAAGGTATGTTTTATCTTTACTAGGTATAAGGTTGTAATGCTCAAAAGAAAACCCAGATCCCTATGGATTTATAAGATGTTTGACAAAGAAAAATTAAGAATGGAGCTTTCTCCTAGATTGCCTCTGATAACTCATCCAGAAGAGGAAATTATTTTAAGGTAGCTTTTCTTAAACTAAAATTTATTTAGATAAACATAATTAGTTTTTTAGAGTAAATTCAGACTCTGGTATACATACGTGGATTTTGAGCTTCAAATGTCCCCAGGTGTTATACTGCTCATATAAAACTCTTACAATTGCAGCTCACGTTATTTGGTATTTGTTCCAAAACCAATTGCCAATTCTGACCCTTACAGACCCTATAGAACAGAGCAGAACTGCCCCATAGGGTTTCCAAGGCTGTAAATCTTTATGGGAGCAGACTACCACATCTTCCTCACACAGAGCCCCTGGTGGGTTTGAACAGCCAACATTTTGGTTAGCAGCCGAGCGCTTTTAACCACTACACCACCAAAGCTCCTTGGGACTTGTTAAAAATCAACAATTGGTGTACTATCTACAGATAGAAGAAAATGAAATTCACTTTAAAATAAATTTATAAACACTACCTTACAAATTATAATTCTATTGAGCTTCCATTTGGGCAATTGTATAACCAAGTAACTAACTATAGCAATGAAACTAAGGAAGGGAAAACTGAAAAATACTTTAGGAGACAAGATTATTGCTGTTTTTCAGAATCAATAGAAGAGGCTTGTTAAATAGCAACATCGAAAATAACATACTTTATCTAGAAATTGAATAAAATGGAAATGATTTACTAAAAAAGTTCCCATTTATGTAATATACATTTTCAAAACACTATCCTAAGAATTATAATTCTAACATGTTTCCATTTGAGCTTTTATGTAATCACTTGCCCCATACGTCTGTCAGTTCATCATACTGTGGTGGTTTGCATGTTGCTGTGATGCCGGAAGTTGTACCACTGGTATTTCAAATATAAGCAGGGTCACCTATGGAGGACAGGTTTCAACTGAGCTTCCAGATTCAGACAGACTAGGAAGAAGGACCTGGCGGTCTGCTTCTTAAAAGACTTACCCAGTGAAAACCGTGTGAATAGCAGCAGAACATTGCCTTATACAGTGTCAGGAGATGAGCCCCTCAGGTTGGAAGGCACTCAAAATACGACTGAGAAAAAGCTGCCTCCTCAAAGTGGAGTCGACCTTAATGATGTGGATGGAGTAAAACTTTTGGGACCTTCATCTGCTGATGTGGCATGACTCAAAATGAGAAGAAACAGCTACAAACATCCATTAATAATAGGAACATGAAATGTACGAAGTATGAATCTAGGAAAATTAGTAATCATTAAAAATGAAATGGAACACATAAACATTGATATCCTAGGCATTAGTGAGCTGAAATGGACTGGTATTGCCATTTTGAATCAGACAATCATATGGTATGCTGTGCTGGGAATGCCAAATTGAAGAGGAATGGCACTGCATTCATCGCCAAAAAGAACATTTCAAGATCTATCCTGAAGTACAATGCTGTCATGGATTGAGCTGTGTCCCCCAAAATATCTGCCAACTTTGCTAGGCTGCAGTTCCCAGTATTGTATGATTGTCCACCATTTTGTCATCTGATGACATTTTCCTATGTGTTGTAAATCCTACCTCTATGTGTTAATGAGGCAGGGCTAACCGCAGTTACGTTAATGAGGAGAAACTCAATCTACAAGATTAAAAAAAAAAAAGGTGGTGTCTTAAACCAATCTCTTTTGAGATATAAAAGGGAAGCAAGCAGAGAGCCATGAAGACCTTATACCACCAAGACAGCAGTGCCGGAAGTAGAGTGCGTCCTTTGGACCTGGAGTTTCTGTGCGGAGAAGGTCCTAGATCAGGGGAAGATTGATAACAAGGACCTTCCTCCAGAGCCAACAGAGAGAGAAAGCCCCCCCCTGCAGTTGGCTCCCTGTATTCGGACTTCTAACTTCCTATACTGTGAGAGAATAAATTTCTCTTTGTTAAAGCTGTCCACTTGTGGTATTTTCTGTATAGATGACTATGACAAACGCTGTCAGTAATAGGATAATATCCATACACCTACAATGAAGACCAGTTAATAAGACTATTATTAACATGTCAAAGATGAAGTATCTGAAGATTTTTACTAACATCTGCAGTCTGAAATTGACCAAGCCTGAAATCAAGATGTGTTGATAATTACTGGTGATTGAAACGTGAAAGTTGGAAACAAAGAAGGGGGAACGATATTTGGAAAATAAGGCCTTGGTGACAGAAACAATGGCAGAGATCGCATGATAAGAATTTTGCAAGATCAATGACTTCATTGCAAATACCTTTGTTTCCACCATCATGAATGGCTACTATACACGTGGACCTCACCAGATGGAATACACAGGAATCAAAGTGGCTACATCTGTGGAAAGAGATGATGGAAAAGCTCAATGTCATCAGTCAGAACAAGGCCAGGGGCCAACTGCAGATCAGACCATCAATTGCTCGTATGCAGTTCAAGTTGAAGATGAAGAAAATTAAAACAAGTCCACAAAGCCAAAGTATGACCTTGAGTGTATCTCACTTGAATTTAGAGACCATCTTAGGAATAGATTTGACTTATTATATACTAATGACCAAAGACTAGGTGAGTTGTGGAATGACATCAAGGACATCATTCATGAAGAAAGCAAGAAGTCATTAAAAAGACAGGAAATATAGAAAAGACCAAAATAGATGTCAGAAGAGACTCTGAGACTTGCTCTTGAACACAGAGTAGCTAAAGCTAAAGCTAAAGGAAGAAATGATGACGTAAAAGAGCTGAACAGAAAATTTCAAAGGGTGGCTCAAAAAGACAGAGTAAAGTATTATAATGACATGTACAAAGACCTAGAGTTAGAAAACCAAAAGGGAAAAACACACTCAGCATTTCTCAAGCTGAAAGAACTGAAGAGAAAATTCAAGCCTCGAGTTGCAATAGTGAAGGATTCTATGGAAAAAACATTAACCAGCAAAGGAAGCATCAAAAGAAGATGGAAGGAATACACAGAATCACTGTACCAAAAAGAATTGGTCAATGTTGAACCATTTCAGGAGGTAGCATATGATCAAAAACTGATGGTACTGAAGGAAGAGGTCCAAGCTGCACTGAAGGCGTTAGTGAAAAACAAGGCTCCAGGAATTGATGGAATGCAGTTGAGATGTCTCAACAAACCTGTGCAGCACTGGAAGTGCTCACTCATCTATGCTAAGAAATTTGGAAGACAGCTAACTGACCAACCGACTGGAAGAGATACATATTTATGCCTATTCCCAAGAAAGGCGATCCAACCAAGTGTGGAAATTATCGAACAATTTCATTAATATCACATACAAGCAAAATTTTGCTAAAGATCATTGAAAAGTGACTGTAGCAGCACATCAACAAGGAAATGCCAGAAATTCAAGCTGGATTCAGAAGAGGATGTGGAACATTGCCGATGTCAGATGGATCTTGGCTGAAAGCAGAGAACACCAGAATACCAGAAAGATGTTTACCTGTGTTTTGTTACTATGCAATGGCATTTGACTGTGTGGATCATAACAAATCATGGGCAGGATTACAAAAAATGGGAATTCCAGAGCACTTAATTGTGCTCATGAGGAATCTGTTCGTAGACCAAGAGGCAGTCATTCAAACAGATCAAGGGGATATTGCATGATTTAAAATCAAGAAAGGTGTAAGTGTTACATCAGCCTGAGACTACCACCAGGGACTGCCTGACAGAGAACACAACAGAGAATCCCTGGTAGAGCAGGAGAACAGCGGGATGCAGATCTCAAATTCTCATAAAAAGATCAGACTTAATGGTCTGACTGAGACTAGAGGAACTCTGGAGGTCATGGTCCCTGGACTCTTTGTTAGCCCAAGACTAGAGCCATTTCTGAAGCCAACTCTTCAGACAGGGATTGGACTGGACTATAAGTCAGGAAATGATATTGGTGAGGAATGAGCTTCTCAGGTTAAGTAGACACGTGAGACTATGTGGGCAACTGCTGTCTGCAGGCAAGATGAGAAGGCAGAGGGGGACAGGAGCTGGTTGAAGGAACACGGGGAATACAAGGTAGAGTGAAGGAGTGTGCTGTCTCATTAAGGGGAAAGTACCTACGAGTACATAGCAAGGCATGTATACGTTTTTGTATGAGAGACTGAATTGATTTGTAAACTTTCACTTACAGCACAATAAATAAATAAAAGAAAGGTGTATGTCAGGGTTGTATCCTTTCATCATACTTATTCAGTCTGTATGCTGAGCAAATAATCTGAGAAGCGGGACTGTATGAAGAACGGGGCATCAGGATTGAAGGAAGACTCATTAACAACTTGTGATATGCGGATGACACAACTTTGCCTGCTGGAAGTGAAGAGGGCTTAAAGCACTTATTGAGGAAGATCAAAGACTTCAGCCTTCAGTATGGATTACACCTTAACATAAAGAAAACAAAAATCCACACAACTGAACCAACAAGCAACGTCATGATAAATGGAGGAAAGATTGAAGTTGTCAAGGATTTCATTTTCCTTGGATCCACAATGAATGCTCATGGAAGCCACATTCAAGATATCAAACTACACATTGCATAGGGAAAATTTGCTGCAAAAGACCTCTTTAAAGTGTTAAAAAGCAAAAATGTCACTTTAAGGACTGACCCAAGCCATGGTGTTTTCAATCACCTTTTATGCATGTGAGAGCTGGACAATGAATAAAGAAGACCCAAGAAGAATTGATGCCTTTGAACTATGGTGCTGGCGAAGAATATTGAAAATACTATGGACTGCCAGAAGAACAAACAAATCTGTCTTGGAAGAATCGCAGCCAGAATGTTTCTTAGAAGCAAGGCAAGACTTTGTTTCACGTACTTTGAACATGTCATCAGGAGGGACTAGTCCCTGGAGAAGGATGTCATGCTTGGTAAAGTGGAGGGTCAATGAAAAAGAGGAAGACGCTCAATGAGGTGGATTGACACAGTGGCTGCAACAAAGGGCTCAGGCATAACAATTGTGAGGATGGTGCAGGACCGGGCGGTGTTTCATCCTCTTGTACATAGGGTCACTATGAGTTGGAACTAACTAGACAGCACCTAACAACACCGTAATCACTTAACTTGTAGAAATAAAACCAAAAGAGAAAATATTCAAAATCCCTTTAGAATGCAAAATTCTTGCTTTGTTTCTAGATTATTTTAGTGAACTTGTTAACAGCAACAACAAATACTTTAATTACCCCACCTAAAAAAAAAATAGCATAAAAATGGAAATAACTTACAGTTATAAAATAATATTTTAGGAATTCTCCGTGGCTTCCACTAGAAGCATAGAATCATCACTTAATGGCAATGAATCTAAGAGAAAATATAAAAATTAGTTTAAAAGAAAGCAAAAATACATTTTCTGTGCTTTCAGATCTTCAGAAGTAGGCTCACTGGAAGACTGGATCAACTCTGAAGGTGCCTCACTTCCGTTTTCAGGTTGTGTGCACAAAAGACAAAATCCAGCTCTTTTTTCTTGTTGCCAGTGAAGGATGTACTGAGGGCTGCGGAATCCCGCCATGGAAAGGATTCTTAGGTGGTGGTCACAGGCGTGCTGGCTTTCTAGAGAAGAGGGCCTGACAAGAGGTCCTCCTCACGAACTATGACATTTGTGTCCCTGGGACCCACCTGTGACACCAGACCTCTGATGGGAGGATATAGTAGAAGAACAGCTTGGGCCACCTACCTCCTATTCGGATGGGAGGCTTGAGTCAGGTATTATTAAATGATCAAGATCATCTCTGATGTCTTTCTTATCGGCCTCCATTTCTGAAAATGTATGTCTCTCATTGATGTCATCAATCAAATTGGTTTCTGAGCCTTTGCCTGCATGAGGGGCACCAGGACAAGCTCTGCCTTGCTGCGTGGAGGAATTTCTGTGACAGGATAGAGTGTCTCATGGAGGAATCCGGTCCATACCAAGTAAAAGATCCTGCATCCCTGAGCCATACCAACCCAATGTCCTCCTTCCTTGTCTGCTAGAGGATTCCAGTACCCCTCAGCCTCTGCTAAATGCCACTTTTGGAAGGTCAGGGACATCAAGATATTTTTTGAAAAAATGAAATTTAAATATTTCCTAAATTAATATTTGTGTGAAATATGGATTTATTTTCCTAAGATTATCAAAGTTTTTCTCCCCCAACAGAGCTCTCTGCCAAATATCATTAGCTTCTTTTCATGATAATTGATAAGACTTAGTGGTTCTTTCCAATTGTTTTAGAAGAATTTTGACTTGTATCTCTAGGTGTCCAGATCTTCGCACGTGTGAGTGATCTTTTCCTCTGCTTTGGAAAGATTTTCCTCCTTCTTTCCATAGTATATCGCTTTAAATAGAATATTCCATAATAATTCATTTTATTTTAGTGATGAGTAAACACTTTAAATTTCTGCTAAAGCTCTGTAATTGCACATTCAAACCAGACTTTTTCTGGCTGCGATAAAAACAAAAAACCAAACCCATTGCTGTTGAATCAATTCCGACTCATAGCGACCCTATAGGACAGACTAGAACTGCCCCCAGAGAGTTTCTAAGGAGCGCCTGGTGGATTTGGACTGCCAATCTTTTGGTTAGCAGCCAAACTCTTAACCACTATACCACCAGGGGTTCCAATTGCAATAAAGTTTGGTATATTTGAGACATTTAACATGATCTGTAAGTGCATTTATTAGTTTACCTTCTTCAGACAGTTTAGTGTATATTTACTTGCTCTTTCCTTCAACGGCTTTTGAAGACACATTTACCTTAGCCACAGAAACCCAGTTTCTTCAAAACCCCGTTGGATTAATCTTCCATGCAATCTCCATTGTCTGATGCATTTGTTATATCCTTTCCCAAGGACCCATCATTCACGTTATCTCCTCCAACAGCAGCCCAATCTCTCATCTTCCACAGATTGTTTCTGTTTATCAAGTTCCGTCACTCTTTCATGCTTCAGATTCTTGTGAAAGCAGCTTTATGCTTTCCTGAAGATAGGCATTTTCATTCAAACCATGCGTGATGGTTAAGGTTATGTGTCAACATGTCTGGGCCATGATTCTCAGTGGTTTGGCAGTTACGATGTAGTTTGGCAATTATGTCATGATGCAGCCATCCTCCATGATGTGATCTGATGTGATCAGCCATTCAATTGTAAGGGGAGTTTCCTCAGGGGTGTGGCCTGCATCCGATATATATGGACATCCTGGCAAAGCTCCCTGGCTTTTGCTCTGGATCTTGCATCTGGATCTTCATCATCTGACCTCCGGTCCTTGGGACTCGAGCCAGTGGCCTGTCGTATTGCCAGCCAATCTTGGGTTCATCAGCCCGTGCAGCTGCATGAGTTAAGAGAAACCTTCAGCCTGACACCTGACCCACAGACTTGGAACTTCCCAGTCTCTACAAACACATGAGCTATTTCCTTGAGATGAATTTCTCTCTCTCTTTGTTTCTCTCTCTCTATGTATATATGTGTATGTGTGCATGTATTTATTTTTTGCTTCTCTAGAGACCTCAACCTAAGACACCATGTTTACTTGCCACCTTAAGTTATTCTTCTTTTATCTCATGTATTTTCAAGGTTGTTTTGATAGCAGCTACTTGAAATAGAATGTGTTCTGATCATCTTCTAAATACCTCATCTCTCTTGTAATGTCAGCCATCAGCTCAACTTGTTCCAAATGTTTGGATTTCTCTTTTGACCCTAAGTAAAGAATTGGGTATTTCCAGAATTCTATTAACAACCACCAGTCGTTATTAATGACCGCCAGTCATTAAGCATTTATGATTACTTGTTTTCAAATCTGCTTATATTAAAAAAAGATTCAAAGCCTCCAATCAGTGTCTAATCAGGAAAGGAGAACCTACACCAGATGGTTCACAGAAGGAATTCAATATGGTGGACTAGTTACAAAAGTGTTGGGAGAACTGAAAATGATAAAAGTTAAGCATCCCAAGACCAACAACTGCAGACACTGCCATCCCTGGAGACAGAAGACAAAAGAAGGAGATTATGTCATGGGAGCCCAGGAGCCAGGGTAAATGGCAAGATCTGGAACTTAGAGGGAGTGCCACCTGAGGGCCTCTGGAGGGACTCTGCAGCCAGAGTTGCCAAAGCAGAGCTAGGGCTATAGTTGGGGCCGCCCAGCAGGAGCTGGGCCATAGGGGTGACATAGGCACTGCCAGAGAGAGAAGAGGAGAAATACTCTGCCTTCACCCCTCCTTCTGTCTTCCAGTCAACTATCTATGCTCCTGTTGGCCAAACCTAACCAGAAGTCGGTGGGCAAAGTAGCCTGGGAAGTACAGGTTACTGAGGTCAGCACCCTGTGATACAGAGGTGAACTTGGAAGGACAGGGAATGGATCTGATAGCGAATGACAGAAATGAGACACTTCTCACATCTGACCCTACTGTACCTTCCCATTCTCATCTCCCACCACTCCTGCCCTCTTGTCCTACTGTCTGCAGCCAAGCCAGATTATGGGATATTTCTATAATATGCAGTGGCCTAGCTACAGAAAATAGCACCTATGGCAATTAATTTTAAATTGCTGAATGATCTCTCACAGCTGGTGGTGGGAACTGCAATGGCCAAGAGAAACTGCTCGTTAGCACCCTCCTCAAGCAGTGCCCACGGCACGCACCCTACCTGCCACGCCTTAATTACGCCTCTGATGCTATGTTCTGCATATTCCCATTCTCTGGCCTTTTGCTCAAACCATCCCCTCAGCTTGGAACACATCCTTGTCTCCCTTAAAGCATTCTTCAAGTATTAGCTTATGTTCTGTCATCCTTGAAGCCTTTCTCTGAAGTCATATTTGTACGACTCTCACCCTCCAACTATTCCTTAGGTATGAGATTCCTAGGATTCTGCTTTTGGCCTTCTTTTTGTCTCATGTTACTGAGTGATCTTAGTGAATGTTTTCATCCATTCCCATGACTTCAAATATCCGCTTAAGTGGTAATGACTCACAAATGTATGTCTTTCCTAAACCCCAGACCCATATACATAGCTACTGATTATACATTTCCATTTATATGTTCCAAGTGCCTCAGACATGGTATGTCTTAAACTTAACTCATTACCTACCAAACTCCCCCATCCAACATGCGTTTCCTGTATTTTACTCAGTAAGTTGCTGATGGCCGATATTTAGAAATCACTCTCTGCTATTTTTTTCTCCTAATCCATCCCTCCATTTTTTTGTGTCACTCCAAATCCTGTCAATGCCACCTCACTACGTCTCTCAAAGATGCACCCTAAAAATTTGGCAACATATATTTAAAGTATAAGAGATATGCATAAGCATTGACCCAGAGTTTTCAAATCCACTAATTAATTCTGTGGAAATAATATTTGTGCCCAAACCAAAGAAAGGTGATTCAACCGAATGCAGAAATTATCAAACGATATTATTAATATCACACACGAGTAATGATCTGAAGATCATTCAAAAGCAGTTGCAGCAGTACATCTACAGGGAACTGCCAGAAATTCAAGCTGGATTAAAAAGAGGATATGAAACGAGGAATATCATTGCTGATGTCACATGGATCTTGGCTAAAAGCAGAGAATATCAGAGAGATGTTTACCTGTGTTATTGACTATGCGAAAACATTCAACTGTGTGGATTGTGACAAATTATGAATAACATTTTAAAAAATGGGAATTACTGAACACTTAATTGTGCCCATGAGGAACCTGTACAGGGACCAAGAGGCAGTCGTTCAAACAGAATAAGGGGATACTGTGTGGTTTCAAGTCAGGAAAGGTGTGCATCAGGGTTGTAACCTTTCACCATACTTATTCAATCTGTATGCTGAGCAAATAATCCAAGAAGCTGGACTATATGAAGAAGAATGGGGCATCAGGATTGGAGGAAGACTCATTAACAACCTTGATAGATGACACAACCTTCCTTGCCAAAAGTGAAGAGGACTTGAAGTTCTTACAGATGAAGATCAATGACTTCAGCCTTCAGTATGGATTGCACCTCAACATAAAAAAAAAAAAAGAGAGAAAACAAAAATCCACACAACTGGACAAATAAGCTACATAATGATAAGTGGAGAAAAGATTGAAGTTGTCAAGGATTTCATTTTACTTGGATCTACAACCAATGCCCAGAGAAGCAGCAGTCAGGAAATCAGATGATGCATTGCATTGGGCAAATCTGCTACAAAAGACCTCTTTACAGTGTTAAAAACCGAAGATGTCACTTTAAGGACTAAAGTGTGCCTGACCCAAGCCATGATGTCTTCAATTACCTCATATGCATGCAAAAGCTGGACGATGAATAAGGAAGACCAAAGAAGAATTGCTGCCTTTGAATTATGGTGTTTCCGAAGAATATTGAATATACCATGGACTACCAGAAGAAATCCTGGTGACGTAGTGGTTAAGAGCTATGGCTGCTAACCAAAAGTTGGCGGTTCCAATCCACCAGGGGCTCCTTGGAAACTCTGTGGGGCAGTTCTACTCTATGAGTCGGAATCGATTCCATGGCAATGGGTTTTTTTTTACCAGAAGAATGAACAAATCTGTCTTGGAAGAAGTACAGCCAGAATGCCCCTAGAAGCAAGGATAGTGAGACTTTATCTCACATACTTTGTACATATTATCAGGAGGCACCATTCCCTAGGGAAGAACATCATGCTTGGTAAATTGAAGAGTCAGCAAAAAAGAAGACCCAGAACAAAATGGGTTGACACAATGGCTACAACAATGAGCTGAAGCATAACAACAATTGTGAGGATGGTGCAGGACTGGGCAGCATTTCATTCTATTGTACATAGAGTCGCTATGAGTCAGAAACAACTCAACAGTGTGTAACAACAACAACAACAGTATAACATATATATATTGTTGTTAGGTGACTTTTTTTGCAACTTATATTTATGTGTGTTATATATGCATAGGAAAAAGTCTGAAAGGATGTCTATCAACATATTTGCAGTGTGGAATCTGAGGAAATTTACATTTTCCTTCTTTTGCTTATCCATATTTTCTTACAAGATGTGGTTAAAAAAAATTAACCTGCAGGTTTTCCTAGTTTTCTCTCTTTTCACTACTCTTTCAAAAAGGTGATTCTATCTTTACTTGGTTAGATTCTTTATCCCTTCCTCTCTTGGGAAAGAGAAAGGAAGAAGAGGAAGAAATGGAAGTAAAATTGATCTATTAAAAAACTAAGATCCAAAGAGTAGGAACTTTAGAAAGCAAAAATATCCGTGTGAATTGTAGGATGAGAAGTTTTTTGGGGGGTAGATAAAACTGTGAATGAGGGTATCCATAACAATATGGGGTGTGATAGAATTATAGAAGAGAGAATAGTTAATAGGAAGAGTGTTTCTGGGTGTTACAAATGGGATCCCCTTTGAAGTTTTGGACTAGTTCAAATTAAAACTCAATATTGCATTTTTTTTATTCTTAGCTTTTTGGACTGTGCTTTTAGATGCAGCTTCAGACTGAGAAAAGACCCAACAGGTTTAGAATTTATAAAGTGACATTTTTTCTACTGAAACATGAATTTTACTTCACAAACGGAAGTATACAAGAAATGTTACTTTATTTTTCCATAGCTGAACTTAATTTTTGCTGTTATTCCACCCAGTGGCAAAAGCTTACCTCAGGCAATATGCGTTTTCTGCTTGATATAACATTTAAGTTATAAAAGGTGTTTGGCAAGGTTGTATCCTCTCATCTTGCTTATTCAATCCATATGCTAAACAAATAATTTGAGAAGCTGGACTATATGGAGAACAAGGCACCACGTTGCTTGCCAGAAATGAAGACGACTTAAAGCACTTATTAAAGAAAGTAAAAACCTACTTCCTTCAGTATGGATTGCACCTGAATGTGAAGAAAACAAAAACTCTCACAACTGCACTGATAAACAACATGATAACTGAAGAAGAAATTGTTGACGATTTCATTTTACTTGGATCAGAAATCAGTGTCCATAGAAGCAGCAGTCAAGAAATTAAATGACATGTTGTATTGGGCATATCTTCTGCAAAAGGACCCTTTAAAGTTTTAAAAAGCAAAGATGTCACTTTGGTGACTAAGGTGCACCTGACTCAAGCCACACTCTTTTCAGTCATCTCATATGCATATGAAAACTGGACAATGAAAAAGAAATACAGAAGAAGAATTGATCCATTTGAAGTGTGTGGTATTGGTAAAGAATACTGAATATACTGTAGTCTGCCAGAGGAACAACAAATCAGTCTTAGAAGAAATACAACTAGAACGCTCCTAAGAAGCAAGGATGTTGAGACTTTGGACATGTCATCAGGAAAAACCAATTGCTAGAAAAAGACATCATGTTTGGTAAAGTAGAGGGTCAGTGAAAATGAAGAAAACCTTCAGTGAGATGGATTGACACCATGGCCACAAGAATTGACTCAAAGTTACCAACGATTATGAAGATGGTGAAGGACCAGGCAATGTTTCACTCCGTTATGCATAAGGTCGCCATGAGTTGGAGCTGACTTGACAGCAACTAACAACAACAAGGTTGGACAGAGGCCTAGATATTGTTGAGGCACACATCCCAAGAGCAATGCAGGGCACATCTGAGCCTCAACTTGTAGGACAACGAATGGCATATTTCAAGATGTGCCTCATCCCATCTGGTCTTTGGTCATCTGTCCCTGTCTCTTCTGGTCAGGTGAATCTCCTTACTGGGCCTGTGTGGTTCTTGAGGCAAGGGAAACACTCACTGGGCTCCTGAATTACACCGGGCCATGTCCACTTTACTCCCCACCACACTTGAATTATGGGCAAACTCTGGGGTTTTGTCACCTCTGAGAGTCAATATGGAAATTGGTGAGGGAGTCAGGGGAGAGACATAGTTCCACTTACTATCAGATAGGATTCTGTCTACGTAAATCTTTCTAGGGTTCTGACATTGTCTCCCCCTAGCTATTTCCCGAACCATAGGTTTGACCTTAAGGACACTTACCAATATTTAACTCTTTTGCATTACCTTTAATTCTCTCCCTCCCCTTGGTTTTAGAAATCTTGCCACAATGTTGTGCTGTGTAGATACTTCTTAGGCCTCTGAGCATTCCTTCCCTATCTTTTCTTGGGTTTTTGCTCCACAATCTACCCATGAAATATTCAGCTTCCAAACGTTCCGTCTTTGGCCCTCTGTCTCTCAGTTTTCCCAGGTTATCTCTTCCGCTCCCATGGGTTTAACCACCACTTCTGTGGTAATGACTCCCCAGTCTGCATCTCCAGTCCGAAATCTTATATCCAGTGTCTGTGTAGCTCCTGTAGACCTCCCACAGGACAGTACAAACTCAACTTGTCCCGAACTGTACACATCTTCTGATTATCTGTTTTTCTCCTGAATGCTGTCACTTGGTTGGTTGGCAGTAATTATAAACTGCTGTGGTTATTAAGGGAAAGTGCTTAGTGCCCTGAGAATGTTTAATGGCGGCTATGTTTGTCTGGAATGGGGAGTAGAGATACAAAGAAAGATTTCTCTCACTTTGATAGTACTGTAGCTGGCATCTCTATAACTGCACGGCTCAAGAATCTGATCTTGTCACTTCCTTATCCTAGATCTTCAGCAAAAACATGCAAGGGCGCACCAAGGTGGGTGGCCCAGTGGACCTCTCTGCCCTAATGGAGAGGAATATTTTATCATTGACATTGTTTAGAATCGTTAGCAATTTAGTCATTTTATTATTGTTTTCAAATACTCAAGTATTTGAGACCCTTTTTGTCTACGTTAGAGGTTGACCCCTCCTACTGCTCTCCTTCTTCGTATGCCACTGAAAATTTGAATTCTTCAACAACGTGACTCCTGATTCTGACTTCAGCTTTCTCGCCTAATCTCTATCTGGCTTTCAGGTAAGGGTCTAAGGCTATATCCATCACTCTGCCTTTTCTCATTTCTGTGTCTTTTCTCATGTTTTCCCCTCTGCCTAGAATTTTCTCCACACCGAACACACACTTCATCTAGTTTACCCCTACTCTTTCTTTAAGATTCAGCTTGAGTGTCACCTCCTCCAGAAAGCTGCCTCTGCTCCCCCAAGGCTGAGTCATGTGCCCCTCTTCGGGCTTCCATAAAACCAGTTGCCGCCAAGTCAATTCTGACTCATAGCAACCCCATGTGTGCCAGAGAACTGTGCTCCCTAGGGTTTTCAGGGGCTGATTTTTCAGAAGTAGATCACCAGGCCTTTCCTCTGAGTTTCCTCTGAGTGGACTTGAACTGCCAAACTTTCTGGTAGCAGCTGAAAATGTTAACTATTTGCATCCCCCAGGGGCTCCTTTGGGCTTCCATAGCTTCTTCTAAATACTGAATTCCTGCATTGGCCACTTTGTCTTGTAACTAATCTGTTCATGACTATCTCCTCCAATTACTGTGCACAAAGCCAAGGTAATCTTATTCATTTTTCCAATGCCTAGGGAAGTAGTCGTCACATAGTTTGCCTTCAACAAGGTTTGCCGAAATCATGAAAAAAAAAGAAATCATTATTACTTAATTTTTTTTGTATTGATTATGTCAAGATAGGCAACTTGGTGCTTATGAAATACTAGATATATAAGCTGATGATAAAAGTTTAATATTATTCTTGCAACATAACCTTGAAATTCTATAGAACATTTAGTTTCATGGAAAAAAATATTTGGAGCATGCTCTTCATATTTCTCCCACTTCCTTTCCAGGTACTCCTGAGAAACTCTTACCTGATCTTTCTACATGCCTATTTTTTTATTGAAGGCAGGGCTCAGTCTCTACTCATGCTGCCTTAATTCTGCAATATTCACAAGGTAGAAGACACTTCTGAAAACTTCAGTAGACATTCTTCTCCAGACCTCTAAAGAGCTTTTGTTTCAGTAAGACAGTCGTGCATGGTGACTGAGAGTTGGGGTTTCAATTATTATTCCATTCATTGAACTCCACCAGTAAATGGTGATTGAATTCAGAACTCTGAGCTACAATAATGTGGAATTTTAAAAAGGACCTTGAAATCTTTGACAGCAGAAGCAGGCACATTCAAAATACATGTGACAGGGAATCAAATTGTGAAATGTTCTCTCTGTAATCTTCATCAAAGAGTGCACTCTGGGAATGATTCCTTATTCCAAGGGAGAAAACACAAGCAGCTTTTCTCTTTCCATTTCTTATGCAGTGATTTTTTAAATAATATCCTAGCACTGAAATATCAAAAAGAGCTGAAAGTATGCTGGTAAATGTTTCACAACCAGCTCTCTGGAGGAAGAAGCCCTTTTTGTGGCACTTGCCAATTTCCCTGGTGTGTACACTTCCACAAAGAGAGATTTCAAGCTATCAGCTTGATGCTACTGAAAGAGAAGACAGGAAGAGGTGTGCATTTTCATGAAACCAGTACAAATTGGTGCATGCTGGCTCTAGCATATCACTGGCTGGAAGATTAATTTTCCTCAAGTAACATTTAAATCAGGCTACCTCAAATTCAGGAATCTGCTTAGGACTCTACTGATAAATATTTATAAATATCAGTCTATCCAGTTTTCTCTATCACCACAAGTATTACCCTAGGCCACTTGCTTAGAGACTGTATTAGTTACTTACAATTGTCTTTGTACAATTCTTCCACACAGCATCCAGAGTGATTTTTTTTAAATCTTAATTAGATTGTGTCACTGGCAGGGTGGCGACGTTTCATTACACCAGGGACTGTAATAATGGCACCCCGTAGAGTTGTGTGGTACCCATCCTGTACAGTCAGCCATACTCAGCAACCCTGGCCTCTGCTTAAAATCCTTCAGAGCTTGTCCATTACACTCAGGCTATAATACTAAACCCTAATGTGGCCTCTGTCTCAGTTGTCTAGTGCTGTTATAACAGAAATACCACAAGTGGACCATCCAAATTCAGGGTGCCAGCTCCACAGGAAGGCTTTCTCTCTCTGTTGGCTCTAGGGGTAGGTTTTCGTCGTCAGTCTTCCCCTGGTCTAGGAGCTTATCAGTGCAGGAACCTCAGGTCCAAAAGATATCCTCCACCTGGCTCTGCTTTCTTGGTGGTAGAAGGTCCCCCTCCTTTCTGCTCCTCTCTATCTTTTATACCTCAAAAGAGATTGACTCAAGACATAACATAGTCCTGTGGAATGTGTCCTGCCCATAACATAACTGCCTCTAACCCTGCCATTTTTTAATCAGGCAATCATACAGTCTACCATGCTGGAAATAACAACTTGAAGAGGAATGGTGTTGCACTCGTCATCAAAAAGAACATTTCAAGATCTATCCTGAAGTACAGTGTAGTCAGCCATAGGATAATATCCATACACCTACAAGGAAAACCAGTTAATACAACTATTTTTCAAATTTACGTACCAACCACTAAGGCCAAAGATGAAGAAATTGAAGATTTTACCAACTTCTGCAGTCTGAAATTGATTGGACATGCCATCAGGATGCATTGATAATTACTAGTGATTTGGAATGCAAAAGATGGAAACAAAGAAGAAGGATTGGTAGTTGGAAAACACGGCCTTGGTGATGGAAACAATGCTGGAGATCTCATGATAGAATTTTGCAACGCCAATGACTTTTTCACTGCAAATACCTTTTTTCACCCACATAAATGGTGACTATACATGTGGATCTCACCAGATGGAACGCTCGGGCGTCAAATCGACTACATATGTGGAAAAAGACAATGGAAAAGCTCAATATCATCAGTCAGAACAAGGCCAGGGGCCAACTGTGGAACAGACCATCAATTGCTCATATGCAAGTTCAAGTTGAAACTGAAGAAAATTAGAACAAGTCCATGTACTTTGAACAAGTCCAAAGTATGACCTTGAGTATATCCTACCTGAATTTAGAGACCATCTCAAGAATAGATTTGACATGTTGAACACTAATGACCAGAGACAAGATGAATTGTGGAGTGGCATCAAGGACATCGTATATGAAGAAAACAAAAGGTCATTTAAAAGAAAAGAAAGAGATTTTAGAACATATTTTATTGCCCCAATCATCAAAACAGCCTGGCACTGGTAAAACAACAGATACATAGACCAATGGAACAGAATTGAGAATCCAGACATAAATCCATCCACATATGAGCAGCTGATATTTGACAAAGACCAAAAGTCAGTTAAACGGGGAAAAGACAGTCTCTTTAACAAATGGTGCTGGCATAACTGGATATCCATACGCAAAAAAGTAATACAAGACCTATACCTCATACCATGCACAAAAACTAACCCAAAATGGATCAAAGACCTAAACATAAAATCTAAAACGATAAAAGATCATGGAAGAAAAAGCAGGGACAATGCTAGGAGCCCTAATACATGCCATAAACAGTATGCAAAACATTACTAACAATGAACAAACACCAGAAGAGAAATTAGATAACTGGGAGCTCCTAACAATCAAACGCTTACGCTCATCCAAAGACTTCACCAAAAGAGTAAAAAGATTACCTACAGACTCAGAAAAAGTTTTTGGGTACAACAAATCCCATTAGCATCTGATCTCTAAAATCTACATGATACTGCAAAATCTCAACAACAAAAAGACAAATAACCCAATTAAAAAATGGATAAAGGGTATGAACAGGCACTTCACCAAAGAATGCTTTCAGGTGGCTAACAGATACATGAGAAAACACTCATGATCACTGGCCATTAGAGAAATGCAAATCAAAACTACAATGAAATACCATCTCACCCCAACATGGTTAGCATAATTCCAAAAAACACAAAATAATAAATGTTGGAGAGGTTGTGGAGAGACTGGAACACTTATCCACTGCTGGTGGGAATGTAAAATGGTATAACCACTTGGAAATCGATTTGGCACTTCCCTAAAAAGCTAGAAATAGAGCTACCATAAAAAATAGGATCCAGCAATTCCACTCCTTGAAATATATCTTAGAGAAATAAGAGCCTTCACACGAACAGATTTATGCACACTCATGTTCATTGCAGCACTGTTACAATAGCAAAAAGGTGGAAGCAACCGAGGTGCCCATCAACAGATAAACAGATAAATAAATTATGGTGTATTCACATAATGGAATACTATGCAACGATTAAGAACAACAATGAATCCATGAAACATCTCATAAAATGGAGGAATCTGGAAGGCATTATGCTGAGTGAAATAAGTCAGTTGCAAAAGGACAAATATTGTATGAGACCACTATTATAAGAACTCTAGATAAAGTTTAAACACAGAAGAAAATATTCTTTGATGGTTACCAGGGTAGGGAGGGAGGAAGAGGGGTATTCACTAATTAGATAGTAGACAAGAACTATTTTAGGTGATGGGAAAGACAACACACATTACAGGAGAGGTCAGCATAACTGGACTGAACCAAAAGCAAAAAAGTTTCCTGAGTACAACTGAACGCTTCAAAGGCCAGAGTAGCAGAGACAGGGGTCTGGAGACCATGGTTTCAGGGGACAGCTAGGTCAATGGGCATAACAAAATGTATTAAGAAAACATTCTGCATCCCACTTTGGTGAGTGATGTCTGGGGTCTTAAATGCTAGCAATCGGCCATCTAAGATGTATTAATTGGTCTCAACCCACCTGGAGGAAAGGAAAATGAAGAACACCAAAGACACGAGGTAAATACGAGCCCAAGAAACAAAAAGGGCCACATGAACCAGAGACTATATCAGCCTGAGACTGGAAGAATTAGATGGTGCCCAGCTACCACTGATAACTGCCCTGACAGGGAACACAACAGAGAATCCCTGATGGAGCAGGAGAACAGTGGGATGCAGACCTCAAATTCTCGTAAAAAGACCAGGCTTAATGGTCCCACTGGGACTACAGGGACCTCAGAGGTCATGGTCCCTGGACCCTCTGTTAGCCCAAGACTGGAACCATTCCAGAAGCCAACTCTTCAGACAGGGATTGGACTGGACCATAAGACAGAAAATGATACTGGTGAGGAATGAGCTTCTTAAATCAAGTAGACTATGTGGGCAGCTCCTGTCTGGAGGCGAGATGAGAAGGCAGAGGGAGACAGGAGCTCGTTAAATGGACACGGGGAATACAGGGTGGAGAGAAGGAGTGTGCTGTCTCATTAGCGGGAGAGCAGCTAGGAGTACATAGCGAGGTGTGTATAAGTTTTTGTATGAGAGACCGACTTGATTTGTAAACTTTCACAATAAATAATAAATAATAAATAAATAAATAAAAGACAGGAAAGAAAGAAAAGGCCAAAATTGATGTCAGAAGAGACCCTGAAACTTGCTCTTAAACATTGAGTAGCTAAAGCAAAAGGAAAAAATGATGAAGTAAAAGAGCTGAACAGAAGATCTCAAAGGGCAGCTCAAGAAGAAAAAGTAAAGTGTTATAATGAAATGTCCAAAGACCTAGAGTTAGAAAACCGAAAGGGAAGAACACTCTCAGCATTCGTCAAGCTGAAAGGACTGAAGAAAAAATTCAAGCCTCAAGTTGCCATATTGAAGGATTCTGTGGAGAAAATATTAAACGATGCAGGAAGCATCAAAATAAGATGGAACGAATACACAGAGTCACTATACCAAAAGGAATTGGTCGACATTCAACTATTTCAGGAGGTAGCATATGATCAGGAACCAATGGTACTGAAGGAATAAGTCCAAGCTGCACTGAAGGCATTGGCGAAAAACAAGGCTCCAGGAATTTTGACAGAGGACCACTGGAAATGTTTCAACAAATGGATGCAGCGCCGGAAATGCTCATTCATCTATGCCAAGAAAATTTGGAAGACAGCTACCTGGCCAACCAACTGAAAGAGATCAATATTTATGCCTATTCCAAAGAAAGATGAGCCAACCGAGTGCAGAAATTATCAAACAATATGATTAATATCACACACAAGTACAATTTTGCTGAAGATCATTCAAAAGTGGCTGCAGCAGTATATTGACAGGGAATTGCCAGAAATTCAAGCTGGATTCAGAAGAGGGCATGGAATCAGGGATATCATTGCTGATGTCTGATGGATACCGGCTGAAAGCAGAGAATACCAGAAAGATGTTACTTGTGTGTTTTATTGGCTATGCAGAGACATTCAACTGTGTGGATCATAACAAATTATGGATAACACTGCAAAGAATGGGAATTCCAGAACACTTAACTGTGCTCATGAGGAACCTGTGCCAAGATCAAGAGGCAGTGGTTCGAATTGAACAAGGGGATACTGAATGGTTTAAAGTCAAGAAAGGTGTGTGTCACGGTTGTATCTTTTCAACATACCTATTCGATCTGTATGCTGAACAAATAATCTGAGAAGCTGGACTATATGAAGAATGTGGCATCAAGATTGGTGGAATACTCGTTAACCTATGATATGCAGAAGACACAATCTTGCTTGCTGAGAGTGAAGAGGACTTGAATCACTTACTGATGAAGATCGAAGACCACAGCCTTTAAAAAAAAAATTTTTTTAGTATGGATTATACCTCAATATAAACAAAACAAAAATCTTCACAACTGGACCAATAAGCAACATCATGATAAATGGAGAAAAGACTGAAGTTGTCACGGATTTCATTTTACTTGGATCCACAATCAACACCCATGGACGCAGCAGTCGAGAAATCAAAAGATGCATTGCATTGGGCAAATCTGCTGCAAAAGACCTCTTTAAAGTGTTAAAAAGCAAAGATGTCACCTTGAAGACTAAGGTTCACCTGATAAAAGCCGTGGTGTTTTCAATCACCTTATACACATGCAAAAACTGGATGATGATTAAGGAAGACTGAAGAAGAATTGACGCCTTTGAATTATAGTGTTGGGGAAGAATATTGATTGCACCATGGTCTGCCAAGAAAACCAACAAACATGTCTTGTAAGAAGTATAACCAGCATGCTCCTTAGAAACAAAGATGGCGAGACTACATCTCACATACTTTGGACATGTTATCATGAGGGAGTTCCTGGAGAAGGACATCATGCTTGGTAAAGTAGAGGGTCAGTGAAAAAGAAGAAGACCCTCAATGAGATGGATTGACACAGTGGCTGCAACATTGAGCTCAAGCACAACAATGATTGTGAGGATGGCACAGGACCAGGCAGTGTTTCTTCTTTCGGACATAGGGTGGCTATGAGTTGAAACCGACCTGACAGCATGTGACAACCACAACAACAACCCTGCATCATTAATATTATAAAGGTTAGGATTTACAATACATAGAAAAATCATATCAGATCACAAAATGGTACACAACCACACAATACTGAGAATCATGGTCTAGCCAAATTAAGACACATTTTTGGGAGGCACAATTCAATCCATAACAGCTTCCATGGATCTGCTCCCTCTCTTCCCTGATCTGTGCTGCTCTGCCTCTCACTCATTTTATTCCGGCTCATTTACTACTGCCTTATTCGATTCCTCTACCACGTCAGTCTGTTTCCAGAATCTCACCTGTTAACTCTCTTCCCCTTGATCTTCCTTGGCTAATTCCTTTTTCCTAAATGTCCAGTCAGAAGACACTTTCTCAGAGAGATCTTCCCTGAATCCTAATCTAAAGTCCCTGCCAGTCGTCATTTTCATGGCACCATACCCTTTGCCTTCACATACTATAGTGGGTACTCCAGTGTGAGTGTTTCTGTGTTGCGGATGGCAGTTTTTTTGCCCAGTAAAGATTACCTAAGATAACTTTGGTTTTAGAAATTAATATTCCACTTAAAGTTATAACATCAAAAAAACTACTCCTCCTTGAGCTTTTAAATTCAATTTTTTAAAGTTTTTATTGTGTTTTAAGTGAAAGTTTACAAATCAAGTCTGTCTCTCACACAAAAACCCATACACACCTTGCTACACACTCCCAATTACTCTCCCCCCTAATGAGACAGCCCGCTCTCTTCCTCCACTCTCTCTTTTCGCGTCCATTTCGCCAGCTTCTAACCCCCTCCACCCTCTCATCTCCCCTCCAGATAAATTCAAATTTTTAAAAATTAAACTGAACTCAAATTCAAAATAATTCAAAATCACATTGTTCTATTTATAAATATAGAAAAGTTTAACAACCATTTTTTAATTTTATTATGGTAAGATACCTGTAACATACAATTTGCCATTTTAACCTTTTTTAATTTAAGCATACAATTCAGTGGTATTGAGTACATTCACAATACTGTACAACCATCACCATCTACTTTGAAAACGTTTTATCACCCCAAACAGAGACTCTGCACCCAGTAGGCAACAACTTCCCCTTCACCTCTCATCCCAGCCCCTGGTAACCACTAATCTATTTTCTGTTCCTATGAATTTGCCTGTTTTAAATCATTCATATGAGTGGAATTATACATTTGTCCTTTTGTGCCTAGCTTATTTCACTTAGCATATGTTTTCAAGGTTTATCTATTTCATAGCCTGTATTAGAATTTCATTCCTTTTTATGGCTGAATATTATTCCATTGTATGGATATACCACATTCATTTATCATTCATCTGTTGATGGACACTTGGGTTGTTTCTTCCGTTTGGCTATGGTGAATAATGCCGCAATGAACATTGGTATACGAGTATCTGTTTGAATCCCTTCCTCGAATTCTTTTGGTATATACCTAGGAATGGCATTGATGGGTCATATGGTAATCCTACATTTAACTTTTTTGAGGGACCGTCAAACTGTTTTCCACAGCGGCTACACAATTTTATATCCCACCAGCAGTGCTTGAGAGAATAATCACTTTTATGGGAGCTTTGAACCCATTTACAAACTTAGTTTTAATTCCTTAAACCTTTTAAACTACATTTATAAATTTAATATATTTTATTTTCTGTTTAAGCCATTCAATTATCTAACAAAAAGAATTTAAGTAACTTTAAAATTAATTATTAATCTTATAAATATGGTGAATATTAGGTTCTCTTGTATGTCCTGGAAACCCTGGTGGCGTAGTGGTTAAGTGCTACAGCTGCTCACCGAAAGGTGGGCAGATCAAATCGGCCAGGCGCTCCTTGGAAACTCTATGGGGCAGTTCTACTCTGTCTGATAGGGTCGCTATGAGTCAGAATTGACTCAACAGCAATGGGTTTGGTTTTTGGTTTGTATTTTCTAATACTAGTATAATTTTCTTATGCTGTACATTGAACTTAAAATCACAGTTCTAACCGATTATTCAATTAAACCCGTAGCCATCCAGTCAACTCCAACTCATAGTGACCCTTTAGGACGGAGTACACTTCCCCATAGAGTTTCCAAGGAATGGTTGGCGGATTTGAACACTGACCTTTTGGTTAGCAGTTGTAGCCCTTAACCACTGTGCCGCCAGGGCTCTGATTATTCAATTAGGTAGTATACATTGAAATTTCAAAGCAGTTCTGTTGATTTGCTAATATGCTAAAATCTTCCCAACATTACAAGTACGCTAAATGGCAAGCACACCACGATTATTACTCTGCTTACCGTAAATATATGAATACAAGAGGTTTGAACCAATCAATTATCATCATTTATTCCATTATCTTTACTCTCAATCCTAAACCTCCTTAGAATTAAAGCGGACAAATGAAGCTGATGATTACACCATATCAAAAAATGTGAGGTTATATTTTGGGGAGAAAGGGGCTCTGAGGATATAAATTGACCCATAATTTAGCTGGAACTCAGGATTTTGTTTTCCCCTGACACAGTAAGGCCTGTTTGTATTCATTATAACAGGAATTACATAAGCGGAAAGGTTTCTAATTCTAGATAAATTTGGGCCTGTAACCCCTCAACCAGGTTGCTTGACTTCTAGATTGAATTCATTTAATCTCTTAATGGTTTATTCTATTCTAAATTATCCTTTTATTCTTCTTAGCTGCCAGGGCTCTTATAGATATTTAAATGGCATTCAGTTGGATTCTGCATATCTCCGGTCATTTTGTACAGCTCTACTTAGGACAGATGGAGCTCTGGTGGCGCAAAGGTAAAGCGCTCGACGGCTAAGTAGAACATTGTCAGTTTGAACCCACACAGCGGCTTCTAGGGAAAAAGTCCTGGAGAGCTGCTCCTATAAAGATTATAGCCTAGAAAAGCCTATGGGGCAGTTCTCCTCTGTCACATGGGGCCACTACAAGTCAAAAATTGATTTGAAAGTAACTAACAACAGTGCTTGTAACAGCAATATCAATCTTAATGACAGGAATGGATCTCAGTCTACATACTCAGGTCCAAAAAAACTTTTTTTTTTAAGTATATATAACTTACTGTAATCTATACTTTAGGTGCCCATTTGACTAGGAACTGTAAACAACATTAGAGTCAATATCTGCTCCCCACTTTTCTTCTGGAGTTTTATCTTGGTTAAAACCCATTGCCGTCCAGTCAATTCTGACTCATAGCGACCCTATAGGACAGGATAGAGCTGCCCCATAGGGTTTCTAAGGAATGCTGATGAATTCCAACTGCCGACCTTTTGGTTAGTAGTTGTAGCTCTTAACCACTGCACCACCAGGGCTCCTTATCCAGGTTACAAGGAGCTTATTAGGGAAAGGGGAAACTCTCTTTTATTGTCATCCATCCAAGCTGCTCTCTACTGAGAAGTCCTTTGTCCCTTCAGTTTCTCAGTAACAGCCTACACAGGCTTCTGCTGCCTCCTCCTGACTCCCACCTGTGGGGTCCTCCAGGTCCAGAGCTCTGCCTTACCTCTTTCACATACTCTTTAGGCCTGTGGTCTGTGACCATCCATTCTGCAGCTCTTGCACTGTGCTGGGCTATGGAAAACTCTATGGGGCCTTCTGACCCTCACACTTCTTTGGAATACTACTCCTGAGATCACTTGCTTTTCTGTACTATGAAGAAGCACAGGCAACTCTAAAAGGCTTCAATGGCCACATGTCTAGATCTACCATGAAATCATTTCTGCTCTGAAGTTTGTTAGTTTGCTAGGCTGCACCGGAAAAGGGGTGTATTGGTCTTCTCTGCTCTTGTTCATTCCAAAATGATGGTGGATTTTTGTTACCCAATGAAGTGTGGCCTGGGAATGAGATAGGATGGAGGCTCCCTTTCACAGAGTGGCCTGGGAATGAGATAGGATGGAGGCTTCCTTTCGCAGACACCCCGCCAGCGCCTAAGCTCTCATCACTTCCCTCTGAGCCCTCCTCTCCTCCAATCTATGGAAATAATGCTCATCTCTGGGCCAAACAGCCTTCCTCTGACTCATCAAATATTTTCCAAATCCCTGTTCATGCCAGGAGTCTTTCCTCTGCCCCTCCAGAACTCTGGGATTTTGAAACTCAAGAGTCAGGACAAGATTCCTGTTAGTTTTGTATTGGATACTGCTATGTCATCCCTTTTCTGAGTCATTACATGCAGAATACTGAGCTGATTGAATGAGTAAGGACCAAAGAAAAACAGGTAATACTGAGGGCACAAGCTGCATTGATTAATGTTTCCAAAATAATAACCCAGAATACCTTTTGACAATTCATATTAATGTTCATGAATATTATTATTTAATGCCAGTCTCCCACTAAGACTAAGTACCATGAAGGCAGGGATTATATGTTTTTCTTGTTCATCATTGTATAAAGAGCACTTAAACTTTGCCTGGCACCTGGTAGAAGCTCAATAAGCATTTGCTGAATGAAGCATAAATGAATTTAACTCCTTAATGTGACATTCTATGTCTTAAACCAAATGATGATGACTCCCTGATCTGATAAACTAATTTTGCTCCTATATTAACCAACTTTCCAAAACACCTGTGTTATTAGTTGCCAGCCTCTGCCACTTACTTATTCGAGATTGGGTCATTTCTATAAATGTCTTATTTTCTTTTCTGAAAATGTCCTTTCTCCTCTCTAATAAATAATCATCTTTCTGTCTTCAAAATATGCCTTAAAACTGACCTCTAAAAAACTTTCCTCCAGATGGTCTGTTAACCCAGAACTGAAGTCATTCCTGAAGCCCACTTCTCAGCCAAAGATTAGACAGACCTATAAAACAAAAAAATAATACACATGAGGAATGTGCTTCTTAGTTCAATCAAATATACGAGACTAAATGGGAGTTCCTGTTCAAAAGCAGGAAGAGAAGGCAGGAAGGGACAGGAACTGGATAAATGGACACAGGGAACCCGGAGTCGAAAGGGGGAGTGCGCTGTCACATTGTGGGGATTGCAGCTGATGTCACAAAACAATGGGTATATAAATTTTTGAGTGAGAAATTAACTTGAACTGTAAACTTTCACCTAAAGCACACACACACACACACAAAAACTTTTCAAGATTGACCTCACTTGTCTATTTGTTCAATGTCATTCACTTAATGAATGAAATATATATTGAGCAATTACTACGTATTAGACACCATTCTAGTCACTAGGGATACAAATGTAAACAAGACAGATAAACGAATGTATAAATAACATGTTTTCAAATGGTGATAAATGCTGTTAAAAAACAATCATAGTGAAGTGTTTTAGAAAGCGACTGGAGGGCAACATTAGATGGGGTTCAGAGAAGGACTCTCTGAGGAGGTAATGGTTGAGCCAAGCCCTGAATAATGGGGAAGAAGATCTGAGTATTCTGATAGCACTTCTGCAATGGGGATGAATAGGTGCAAAGGACTTGATGCAGGCATGAGGTTGAAGCGTTCCTAGAAAAACAGCGGTGAGGCCCATGACTGGAGTTCAGGGAGCAAGGAGGAGAGTGGTAGGAGATAAGGGCAAAGAGTTGAGCAGTGCCAAATCAGGCAGGGCCCTGCAGGGCCAAGGAAAGGAGGGTGCATGGGAGTTTCGGGGAATTTGAAACTTGGATGTGACATGCTCTGATTTATGTTTCAAAAAGCTCATCTAGCTGCTGGGTTATGAGTAGACTGAAAAAGTGAAAGCAGAAGACCAGATAGAAGGTAACTGCAGTAATATGAGAGATTATAATTATGCATGAACTAGTGAAAACAGAAGAAGTGGGCAGATGAAGGATTTATCCTAGAGATTCTAGATATAAAGCCAACAGCTTGATAACGGATTAGTGCAGGTAGGGAATGGAGGATAGATTGGATGGGGAAAGTGCAGAATCAAGTTTCATTTCTAGATTTTTTTATTTGAGCAACTAAGTGTTGATGGTGCCGTATATGGAAGTAGGGAAGGAAAGATGAAAGTAGGGTCGGGGGCACAAGTCAAGCACTCTGTTTGGTTCATATCTGAGATGCATATTGGACAGTGAGATATCAATTACATGGTTGAATACATGAGCCTGGAGCCCAGGGGAAAGGCAGAACATGTAGTGGTTAAGAGTACAGGGTGGAGCCTTTGTGGAGCAGTGGTTAAGAGCTTGACTACTAACCAAAAGGTAAGAAGTTGGAATCCACCAGCAGCTCTTTGGAAACCTTATGAGGGAGTTCTACTCTGTCCTATAGGGTTGCTATGAGTGGGAATCAACTCAACAGCAATGGGTAACAGGTAAGAGTGCAGGTCCTGGACCTAGCTTCTTGTTGTTGTCTGCCATCAAGTCGATTCCGGTTATAGTGACACTATATGACAGAATGGAACTGCTCCATAGGGTTTCCTAGGCTGTAATCTTTACAGGATTAGATTGCCAGATTTTTTTCTCCCACAGAGCTGCTGGTAGGTATGAACTGCTGACCTTTTGGTTTCTCAGCCATGCACTTAACCGTTATGCCTGTCAATGGCTCCTTGGACTTAGCTTACCAGGCTCAAACCCTGGCTCTTTCTAGCTATGTAGGCTTGAACAACTTACTTAACCTTCCTGTGTCTCAGTCTCTTCATCTATAAATTGAGTATAATTATAGTACCCCACCCATAAGTTTATTGTGAGGATTAAATGAGTTAACACATATGAAAAGTAGAAAACAGCACTGGGCACATAGTAAATGTCCAATATGTGTTAACTAGGATTATCAATATGAGTCTGAAGTTTGGGTACAGGTGACAGTGTGGTGGGTTTGTGCAGTGGTGCTGAGGCTGGAGACATGAATTTGGGAGTCAACAGGGGAATTATAAACCATGATGTTAGATAAAAGCCCCTCAGGAGAGAGTGTGGTTAGTGAAGGCAAGAGGGCCCTGGTCCAAGTCTTGGGTTATTCCAACATTTGGAACTGAGGTAGGGGAAGCAAAATAGCCACCAAAGGAGAATAAGTAGCAGTGGCTAGTGAAGTAGGAGGAAAACCAGGAGAGCGTGCAGCCACAGAAGATGTACTGGGTTGAATACTGTCCCCCAAAGATTCATGTCCACCTGGAACCTCAGAATGTGACCTTATATGAAAAAGCAGTCTTTGCAGATATAGTTAGTTCAGTTCAGATGAAGTCATACTGGATTATGGTGAGCCGTAAATCTAATACTAGTGTCCTTATAAAAAGGCCACACAGAGGGAAGAAAATCCTGTGACAACAAAGGTAGAGATGGGAGTGATGCAACAACAAACCAAGGTGTGCCAAGCACTGCCAATGTTATCGGTTGAGTCGTGTCCACCAAAAGTGTGTATCGACTTGGCTAGACCATGATTGCCAGTATTATGTGGTTGTCTACCATTTTGTGATCTGATTTTAATTGTCCCCTGTGCTATAAATTCTAATCTCTGCCCGTGGTGAATGAGGCAAGATTAGGTTATGTTAAAGAGGATTAACATGGGATACAATATCCTTACTCAGGTCACAGCCCTGATCTGATGTAAAAGGAGTTTCCCTGGGGCGTGGCCTGCATCACCTTTTATATTACAAGAGAAAAAAGGAGAGAGAAACAAGCAGAGAGAGGGGACCTGATGCCACCAAGAATGAAGACCCAGGAGCGGAGTGCGTCCTTTGGACTCGGGGTTCCTGTGCTGAGAATCTCCTAGGCCAGGGGAATATTGATGACAAGGACCTTGCCCCAGAGCCAACAAAGAGGAAAGCCTTCCTTTAGAGCTGGCACCCTGAATTCAGACTTCTAGTCTCCTAGACTGTGAGAGAATAAATTTCTCTTTGTAAAGCCACCCACTTGTGGTATTTCTGTTATAGCAGCACTCAATAACTAAGACAGCTAACAATCATCAAAGTTAGTAAGAAATGAGGAAGGATCCTCCCCTAGAGGCTTTCAAGGGAGGACGACCCTGCCAATGCTCTGAATTTGGACTTCTGGCCTCCTGAACTATGAGAGAATAAATTTCTGTGGTTTTAAGCCAACCAGTTTGTGGTAGGAAACCATGGTGGCGTAGTAGTTAAGATCTATGGCTGCTAACCAAAAGGTCAGCAGTTCAAATCCACCAGGCGCTCCCTGGAAATGCATTGGGGTAGTTCTACTCTGTCCTATAGGGTTGCTATGAGTCAGAATTCACTCCACGGCAACAGGTTTAACGGGTTAGTTTGTGGTAACTTATTATGGTAGCCCTAGGAAATTAACAGAAGCCAAGAGAAGGAGATGTTTTAGAAAGAGGGAAATGATGGCCCCTTTGGAATGTTGCTGAGAAGTAGAATAAGATGAAGACTAACAGGAAACCATTGGATCAGTCAGAAAAAAAGAGGGAGATCTTTGAAGGAGGTCTAAGAACAGCTTCAGAGGAGTGTTTGCAGTGGAATTCTGATTGTCGTGGGCTGAGGGGAGAATGGACAATGACCAAGTTGAAAAAGTGATTATAAACAACTTTTCAGAATCATTTTGCAGGGAAGAGGAGCAGTGAAGTGCAGGTAACTACTGCAGCACATGGAGTCAAGGGAGGAATTTTTAAAATATTGCCATTTTAGGACATGTGTGTAAGCTAACGGAAATCATCCCGTAAGGAGAAAAATTGATAGTACAGGGGAGAAAGGGAATTATTGTTGGTTCTAAGCCCTCGAGAAAGCAAGAAGCTGGGATTCAGGGCTCTACTGGGAAAGCTGATCTTTACTAGGAGTACAGAAACCTCTCCTACCATACAAGGAGGAAGACCCACAGTATCATTATAATGACTGTTAGATTCATGGTGGGAAGATGAGGAATCTGATGATCGGTTGCTTACATGTTCTCAATAAAGATTGAGGCAAAATCTTTAGCTGAAAGTGAGTGAGGGAGAGAGGTGGCGTTGGAGGTTTCAGATGAAAGCAGAGTATGCCACTCTGGGAAATGGGAAAGCCGATTTACCAAGACAATGTGGTAGGTTTGTGCAGCAGTACTGAGGGCTGAGATTTGAGATTTGTGGCTGGTGGTGTGATTGATCCGGCGATGTCAGCTGCTCAGGTTCAGGTGCAGAGCAGATGGAGGGAAAAGAGAGTGTTTTAAAAATGCTTATAAGCAATAGATTTAAATAATAGGCGATAGAATCTGTAGTGAGTAAAAAAAGGCCTGAGGACATGTAGGGAGGGGGGTGTGGATAGTAAAGCATTAGTAGGTCAGTGGATTGAAAATTTGATGCTGAGAGGAATTGCTTGAGTGGTGGCACTATAAAAAGAGAACCAGAATGTTTGTAGGTGTGATCGGAGAGAATGATGCTGGAAACTGAGATTTTGGAAGTTGACGTGGATGTCAGTTTGAGAGGCAATGATGGGAGAGGGTGGGATGCAGGAAAAGATCATGTAGGTGAAGGGGTCAAGAACTAAGAGAACCATGGATTTTCCATATGGTTGTTGAAGTCACCAAGAATGAGGGCACAAATGGAATGGAGAGGAAATCTGTGAGCCAGGCAAATTTATCAGTGAATAAGAGTGAGTGACTAACCCTTAACTTACTTCATCCCATTTGTACCATTTCATCAATCCCAAACCAAACAAAATCCATTGCCATCGAGTCGATTCTGACTCATAAAGACTCTCTCTATACATGTAGCCCTACAAATTTGTTTCTCGGTTGTTTCATGTTCATTCAACCAAATTCACTAAAGGCTTGCTATTTACTCTATCCTAAATAGCAGTGGGAGCCCTGGTGGCACAGTGGTTAAGTGTTTGGCTGCTAACCAAAAGGTCAGCAGCTTGAACCCACCAGCCACTTCTTGGAAACCCGGTGGGGTGGTTTTACTTTGTTCTGTAGGGTCACTATGAGTCAGAATTGACTCAATGGCAATGGGATAGGGTTTAAATAGCAGTGAGAGATTCAAAAAAAGAATATAAACAGTGGTCCACACCATGAAAGGGTTATGATTAAGGAGGGAGAAGATACAGACAAAGCAGCTCGATAGTTGGTTCCATAGCAACCCTACGCACAACAGAACGAAACACTGCCCTGTCCTGCTCCATCCTTACAATCATTGTTATGCTTGAGTTCATTGTTGCCACCACTGTGTCAATCCACCTCATTGAAGGTCTTCCTCTTTTCCGCTGACCCTGTACTTTGCCAAGCGTGATGTCCTTCTCCAGGGACTGATTCCACCTGACAACATGTACAAAGTATGTAAGATGCAGTCTCGCCATCCTTGCCTCTAAGGAGCATTCTGGTGGTACTTCTTCCAAGACAGGTTCGTTCGTTTTTCTGGCAGTCCATGGTATACTCAATATTCTTCGCCAACACCACAATTCAAAGGCATCAATTCCTCTTCTGTCTTCCTTATTCATCTTCCAGCTTTCACATGCATATGAAGCGATTGCAAATACCATGACTTGGGCCAGGCGCACCTTGGTCTTCAAGCTGACGCCTTTGCTCTTCAACACTTGAAAGAGGTTCTTTGCAACAGATTTATCCAATACAATGCATCTTTTGATTTCTTGACTGCTGCTTCCATTGCTGTTGATTGTGGATCCAAGTAAAATGAAATCTTTGGCAACTTCAATCTTTTCTCTGTTTATCATGATGTTGCTCATTGGTCCAGTTGTGAGGATTTTTGTTTTCTTTATGTTGAGGTGCAATCCATACCGAAGGCTATGGTCTTGGATCTTCATTAGTAAGTGCTCCAAGTCTTTTTCACTTCCAGCAGTCAAAGTACTGTCGTCTATATAAAACAGGTTGTTAATGAGCCTTCCTCCAATCCTGATGCCCCATTCTTCTTCTTATAGTCCAGCCTCTCGTATTATTTGCTCAGCATACAGATTGAATAAGTATGGTGAAAGGATACAACCTTGGTGCACACCTTTCCTGACTTTAAACCACTCAGTATTCCCTTGTTCTGTCCGAACAACTGCCTCTTGATCTATGTAAAGGTTCCTCATGGGCACAATGAAGCGTTCTGGAATTCCCATTCTTCGCAGTGTTATCCATTGTTTGTTACGATCCACATAGTCGAATGCCTTTGCGTAGTCAATAAAACACAGGTAAATATCCTTCTGGTATTCTCTGCTTTCAGCCAGGATCCATCTGACAATGGCAATGATATCCGTGGTTCCATGTCCTCTTCTGAAACCGGCCTGAATTTCTGGCTGTTCCCTGTTAATATACTGCTGCAGCCATATTTGAATGATCTTCAGCAAAATTTTGCTTGCCTGTGATATTCATGATATTTTTCTATACTTTCCGTATTCGGTTGGATCACCTTTCTTGGGAATAGGCATAAATATGGATCTCTTCCAGTCAGTTGGCCAGGAAGCTGTCTTCCATATTTCTTGGCATAGACGAGCGAGCACCTCCAGCGCTGCATCTGTTTGTTGAAACACCTCAATTGATATTCCATCAATTCCTGGAGTCTTGTTTTTCGCCAATGCCTTCAGAGCAGCTTGGACTTCTTCCTTCAGTACCATCGGTTCCTGATCATATGCCACCTGTTGAAATGGTTGAATATCGACTAATTCTTTTTGGTAGAATGACTCTGTGTATTCCTTCCATCTTCTTTTAATGCTTCCTGCGCCGTTTAATATTTTCCCCATAGAATCCTTCACTATTGCAACTCAAGGCTTGAATTTTTTCCAGTTCTTTCAGCTTGAGAAACACCAAGCGTGTTCTTCCCTGTTGGCTTTCTATCTCCAGCTGTTTGCACATGTCATTATAATACTTTACTTTGTCTTCTCGAGCCCCCCTTTGAAATCTTCTGTTCAGTTTTTTTACTTTATCATTTCTTCCTTTTGCTTTAGCTGCTCGAGGTTTGTGAGCAAGTTTCAGAGTCTCCTCTGACATCCATCTTGGTCTTTTCCTTCTTGCCTGTCTTTTCAATGACCTCTTGCTTTCTTCATGTATGATGTCCTTGATGTCATTCCACAACTTGTTTGGTCTTCGGTCACTAGGGTTCAATGTGTCAAATCTATTGTTGAGATGGTCTCTAAATTCAGGTGGGAATACTCTATTATGTAGGTGTTATTTTTTTTTTTTTTTTTTTTTTATTAAATGGGAATCTAGGCACAGAAATTGGAAAGCCTGGTAGCATAGTGGTTAAGTGCTACAACTGCTAATCACAAGGTTCACAGTTTAAGTCCACCAGGCACTACTTGGGAACTCTATGGGGCACTCCTACTCTGTCCTATAGGGTCACTATGAGTAGCAATCAACTCGACAGCAATGGGTTTGGTGTTTTTTGTTTTTTTTTTAGGTACAGAAAGTTTGAGTAATTCAGCCAAGATCACCCAGCTAGGAAGTGGCAAAATCAGGACTCGAACCCAACTCTAGACTCCACTCTCTTAATTACCACCTGTATTTCTTATCTAAGAAAAAGCAGTATTCCACACCTTACTCTGAAGTCTATGACCCAAAGCTAACTTTCTCGTTTTGTGGAATCTTGCCAAGCATAGGGAAGATTGCTAACGTGTTACCCTCTTTCCGTTTATATAGTTATTTTAGGTAAAATAGTAATAATTATGTGTTGCCAAAGAGAGATCAGTGGAGTTTGTGTTCTAGACTCAGATACAACCCTGTAAACAAACTCATCACCTGTTCCGACACGGCCAATCTAGGTAGCCAATTGGAAGCAGGGTACACTGGTGGTGAAGGACATATGCAATGAATCCAGACAGGTCTGTGCTGAATCTAAGCTCTGTTCTTGATGAGTTATGTGACCTTGGACAAGTTACTTCACCGCTCCATGCAACAGTTTCCTTGTTTTTAGAATGGGGATAATTATACTACCAACCTCATAGGCTTTGGTGAGAATTAAATGTGGTATAATTCATGTAAACCATCTGGCCCAGGACCTGGAACACACTGAGTGCCCAATTACTCTCCTGCTTAAAACTGAAAACTCCTTGGTGTTGCTCCAAATCCTATCGGATAAAGTCCAAACTCTTTAGCATGGCTTGAGAGGTCTTTTCTCAACTCCTGAACGGATTCCCCCCACCATCTTGTCTTTCTCTATTTTCTTTCTATAAGTATGAGATCCAGTCATAATTGTATTATTTCTTGCATGTAGCTCACACTCTGGGGGTAACGAGCAAGATTCGTTATGTAATCAAAATGCAGCCTACTTTTGTCACCTATCTCTTAAATTTTTTATTCAGAAGGCGTAATTTTTTTCCTGCCTTCCAATGGAAACTTCAGCAGATCTCAAGACTTCTTAATTAATGGGATATCCTACTCACTTTAAGTCATAGTGTTGACTTGGTAACTAGAATGTATCCAGACAAGACATGAATTAAATGGCTCAATCTTAATCCAGAAAGTGAGAGTTTTCTTCATTTCTGAAGGCCTGTGGTTGACTCCTCTGCTCTCTCTGCCCACTCACTTCCTCCCTAGACACAAGCAGCTGCTTCTAACCCCTCCCAGGTGGTAGCCACCTGAGGCAGGGTGGTTGGGATTGGGTAGTTCTTACTTGGACTGATTAGTTTTTGGCTGGCTTCAAGTTCTTTAGATGTGGCAGGTGGCTAAACTGAACTCTTTTTCTCCTGGTGCATGTCCTTTTTTTTTTTTTTAGTAGCAATCTATTAGTAAGGATATACTGAGCAGTGAAAACTGTGAGATCCAGAACTCGACAGGATTACCTTATTTTTCTGGATCTCACAAGTTCTCCATCTTTGACGGGATACAGTCTTACCACTTTTCTATCGTTCTGTATTAGTGGAAATATTTGAGTTTTCCTTCTCCGACAGGTTTCCGACTTACACAGGCTCTGGCTTTCACAGGTTTTATTGCATGATACACAGCAGAAGGTGACATAGTTGATGGAAGAGGACTCACAATATCATTCATTTCCTGTTCCTTTCAGGAAATATTCCATGCAGAAATGTAGACAGGGCCTCTGACTTGCAGAGTGGACAGGCTACTTCCACACTGGTTGGTAGCTATTTTGTAGAATCTGAATAATCAGCACCCTACTGATGCTTGTCTCAATGTCAACGGAGGTACCGAAACAACTGGTGGGAAGTACAGCCGCTGGCTTGTTATAACTGAACAACTATGGCAGGAAGCTGGTGGCCCCACGGGTTGTTCGAACATTCTTAATTCTGGTATCTATGACCTGGGCAGCACTGGGTTTACTGGGATGAACTGGGTGGATGCATTTCTGTTCTAGGTGATCACAAACGACCCTGAGAATTCGGTTTAACCTCCAGCTTCCTACTACTAGGTCCTTCTGACCTTCTATTTAGTCCTATTATACATTGCCCCAGGCAACCTGGGCCAGCCTCTCCCATCCAGCATACATTTGCTCAATGAGAAACAGCCATACAATTTTTGGTTGCTCTGACAGACTCTAGCAGCTCGGACCCAACCCAACATAGCCACTTCTATTCTGTATCCACGGGCTGCTTTCGCTTTCTCAGGTGGGCATCAGGCACCAGCCTCTGCTGGGACCACATTTCAACCTCTGTGAATGGTCCTATGGAAGATCTTACCCGCCACAAGTCAGAATTGATTCCATGGCAATTAACGAACAGACTAGAGCGGAAGAAGATAGCATTCCAAACTCCATCCTTGGTGGGACGTACTGACGGCAATACCTCTCCGCCAAGGACCCTTTTCACAAATGCTTTCTCAGCTCACACTTACACTATTTGATAACCTTGATTTGATGAAAAGTGTCCAGAGTCCTGGAACTAGTTTACTCACATTCCCTTTGTAAATTCTGCCCCCTCACCACCCCCCTTGGGGTATTCGCTTTACATCCATGCTGGTATCAGAATCTATTGTTTTGACACCTCAGTTGACACCAAGGCAGGACTCATCACATGTGTTAATGTCCTGAAATGTTTTTGCTTATTCTCCATTCTCTTCAGCTCACTCTTTATTCACCTGGATGACTTGTATCTGTTTTTCAACACTCAGAATGCCCCCCTCCCCTCCCACCCCTTGAACTCACAGAATGGGCTAATCTACCTCATTTGTATACCTACGGAAGCCTTTGCCCACCTCTATCATAACCAACCCATACTACTTTGTATTAAAGCTATTTATGTGTCTGTCCCCCTCGCCAAAAGATAGGAAGTTCTTGTGCACAGGGACTCTTGAGACTTCCTGTTGTATCCTCAGAGCCTAACATAAAATAAAATTTGGATTGTCATTTACAATAGCAGCAAAGACATATCTAGGAATTAATATAATAAAAGATCTGCAAGACCTGTATGTAGAAAACAGGATCTTGGGAAACTTGATAACCTGATTCCAAAATTGATATGGAAAAGCAAAGGGTCAAGATCCTCTTAAAGAAAAGAAAACCAAAGTGGGAGGACTTGCTCTACCACATAGCAAGACTAATTATATATCTAAAATGAAACAGTTCAGTATTGGTACAAGGGTAGACATACAAGCCACTGGAACGGAGTGGAGCTCGGGAACAGATCCACTCAGCTATGTATACTTGACTGATGGCAGAATTACACTGTGGAATGGAGAGAGGCAGAAGTGAGTTTAAAAAAGCATTCACTATGAAAGAAAAGTTATTAAATTGAGAGTTTATATTCATCCAATGACATCATTTACAGAATTGAAAGGACAAGATGCAGAACAAAAGATTTTGCATTCAGAATATACAAAGAATTACTAATCAAAACGCAAAAGACCAATAACCAAGTAGAAAATTGGGTAAGAGACGGGCAATTCACAAAAGAGGATATTCAAATGGCCAATAAACAGGAAAGGGGGCTTGACCTCATTAGCAATTAGGGAAGTGCAAAGGAAACCCTGCTAGAATGGCTAAAATTAAATGAAAATGAAACTGAAAGTAAAACGACTGACAATGTCAATTGCAGGCTAGAATAGAGAACAACAGGAACTCTCATATATTGCTATCATGAGTGTAAATTAGTACCAACACCTTGGAAACAATTTTGAGTTATCTAAGGAAGTTTTTTTTTTTTTTTTTTTTTTTTAAGGAAGTTAGGGGCATTGGTGGTTTAGCGGCAGAAGTCCTCATCTTCCATGTGGGGGACCAGGATTTCTATCCCCTGCCAATGCATCTCAAGACCTGATGATCTACATCCAAAAATCAGCCCATGAAAATCCTGTGGTTCACAACAGTCAGATATGCATGGGGATGGTGCAGGCCTGAGTTGCATTTCCTTTCACTGTGTGCGGGGTCACCATGAGTCAGGACCGACTATTGGGCAGCTAACAACAAGAAGAAAGTTGAAAACACAGACCCTGTGGCTCAGCAATTCCTTTTAAGGGAAATGTATGCATATGTGCATCAGGAAACAACTACAGGAATGTTGATAGCAGCATGAGTCATAATAGCCCCAAACTGAAACTTTGATGTTTACGTACCCAAATGTTTATAAATAGTAGAATGAATAAATGAATAATGGTATGTCATAGAGTGCAATACTGCACTGCTATGAAAGTGAATAAACTGCAACTTCCTGCTTGAACATGGCTGAATCTGACAATGTTGAGCAGAAAAATCAGTCACGAGAGAATTCATACCACAGTATTCTACCTTATATAAAATGTAAGAGGCAAAACTAAACTATAGCTTGTAGGGATTCATACTTCCGTGCTCAAACTTAAAAAAAAAAAAAAAAGGAAGTAACTACATTAGAGTCAGGGAACTGGTTACCTTTGGGGTTAGTGAGAGAGTTGTGAATGAGAAAGGACTTCTGGGGTATTGGCAAGCTTGTATTTCTGGATAGTGATTAAGTGGGGGTGTTTTACAATGTTTGATAAGCAGTACAATTGCTTTACGTACTTTCCATTTTTTAAATAATATTTTATTGTGTTTTTGTTGAAGGTTTACACAGCAGCTTAGGTTCCCATTCAAAAATTTCTACACAAATTGTTCAGTAATGTTGGTTACATTCTTCACAATGGGTGAATATTCTCAGTATTTTCTTTTCTGGTTGTCCCATTACCATTAACCCAGTCTTCCTTCACCCCTCCCCCCACAGTCTCATCTTTGTTTTAAAGTAATTGTTGACTACTTGGCATCATATAGATGACTTTTTAAAGGGACACAGTACTCACAGGTGATATTCTTTATTTTGTGAGCTAATGTGTTATTTAGCTAAAAGGTGACCTCAAGGGCTGATTTCAGTCCAAGATTTAAAGAGTATCTCATTTTTTTTTTTTTTCAGGGAAATAGTTTTGGGGAGTCCTCTGGTCTCAACTTTTACAGTAAGTCTATATTTTTAAGAATTTGAGGTTCTGTTCCACATTCCCCACCCCCCCCCCATTCTGTCAGGGTCCACTTATTGTGGCCCTGATCAGAACTGTCAGTAGTGGTAGCTGGGTACCATCTAGTTCTTCTGGTCTCAGGGTAGATGAGGCCATGGTTTATGTAGACTATTAGTCATATAGGCTAGTTTCTCTTTGAGTCTTTGGCTTCCTTCTTTCTCTTTTGCTCCAGATAAGTAGAGATCAATAGTTGTGTCTTAGGTGGCTGCTCATAAGATTTTAAGACCCTAGATGCTACTCACCAAACCAAGAGGTAGAACATAAACTTTATGAATTATATTATGCCAGTTGACTGAGTTGTCCCATGGGACTATGGTCCTAAGCCTTCAAACCCAGAAAACCAATCCTGTGAGCTGTTTGGTTATGTCTCAGAAGTATCTGTAATTGTGCCCCCCATGTTTTTATTATATACGTAAATATATATGTATGCACACACATACATGCATATACATAGGCATACACTTATAAAAAAACAAAAACCAAATCTGTTGCCATCAAGTTGATTCAGTCTCATAGTGACCCTATAGGACAGAGTAGAAGTGCCCCATAGAGTTTCCAAGGAGTGGCTGGTGGGTTCCAACTGCCAACCTTTTGCTTAGCAGCCTGAGCTCTTAACCACTGTACCACCAGAGCCCCACATACACCTATATATACATGTACATATACCTACATATACGTACCTGTACACATATATGCCTACATATAGGGATACATACCTGCACGTATATTTTTTGGTTGTTGCTATTGTTGCAAAATTATAGATGCCATGGCAATTACCAAAAAGTCCTTTTCTTCGTGTATACATCTTAGTGACATCATTAACCTTGGTCAAGCTGGGCACATTTCACCCTCATTTGGTATTCCTTCTTTTTTTAAAGTTACTGCCTCGCCTTATCTTCATAGTAGTATATTATACTCAGTTCAAATTAAAAGGATTGCATGTTTTGAGACTCTTAATTACAAGTAACAGAAAATGCAACCCAAAATGACTAAAGCAAAAAAGGTAATTGACTGGCTAATATAATTAAAGAGTAGGAGGTAGGTGTGTTGGCTTTGGATAAGTCTGGGTCAGAGCGTGACCAGAACCTGGTTTCTTTTTATGTCCCAGATTGTTTCTTGCATTGGCTAAAGTTTAGGTCAGCTCTTCCCTTTTAGATCCAAGATGGCTGTCAGTAGTACCTGGGATCATTAGGTCTAGTAGAAAAGAGAAAGTGTGCCTTCCCTACAGTTCAATTAAAAGCCCTGATTGGCCTGACTGGGGTCACGAGTCCTTCCCTGGACCAATCACTATAGGAGATGGAATAAACTGATTCATTCACGGTCAATGCTATCTAAATTACATGGCTAGAATGTTCAGGGTGGTATTAAACCTGTTAATCAGTCGCAGTCAAACCAATTCCAACTCATGGAGATCCCATGTATGTCAGAGTAGAACTGAGCTCCAAATGGCTTTTAATGGCTGTGATCTTTCCAGAAGTAGATCCCGAAGCCTTTTTTCCAAGACACCTCTGGTTGAACTCGAACTGATCTTTCAGGTAGTAGCCAAGCACTTAAATGTTTGTGCCACCCAGAGGCTCCCTAGGGTGATATTAGGAAGAAGAAAAAGAGAATTATAGATATTTGGGAGGGAATTAACAAATGCCTTTGTCAATGAAGAAGTACAGCCAGAAGGCTCCTTAGAAGTGAGGATGGCAAGACTTAGTCTCATGTACTTTGGACATGTTATCTGGAGGGACCAGTCCCTGGAAAAGGACATCATGCTTGGGAAAGTAGAAGGTCAGTGAAAAAGAGGAAGACCCTCAAGGAGATGAATTGACACAGTGGCTACAACAATCGGCTCAAGCATAGCAATGATTGTGAGGATGGTGCAGGACTGGGCAGTGTTTTGTTCTGTTGTACATAGGGTTGCTATGATCGGAATCGACTCGACACACCTAACAACGGCAACACGTCAATAAACATCTATTCTATTTCATTAAATGTTATTATGCTTGGAAAACAGCACACAATTTGTACTACACCCCATCTCAGGCTTAAACAGAACCAAGACAAAGAAAGTGGTTGACTAGGGTGGAGGTACATCAACTAAGCTTAAATCTGAAAACAACAACAAAATACTTTTTTTTTTTCTGCCGATGCTAGAGATTCAAAACAGTCATTTTTTGAATTGATTAAAAGCAAAGCTGGCTTATAAGACATAACAACCAAGGTAATGAGTGAAACCTAATTGTATCTTGGTTTGAAAAAAAACATAAAAAACATAGCTATCTATAAAAGATATTTGGGGGAAAATTTGAATATTTGCTGGACAGTAGAAGATTTAGAAAATAAAATTTATTTTCTTAGGTGTAGAAGTAGGTTTTTAATATTGGAGAGTGTTTTTTTTATTTACAAGAGGCAAGTGAGAGTATTTAGAGGTGCGGTGTGTTGAGGACTGCAAATCACTGTCAAGTGAGTTAACGAAAGATACACATAGATAAAACAAATAGGCAGAAGAACAATAATTATTGAATCTGGATGGTGGGTATATGGGTGATCACTGGAATGTTTTTTTTAAATTCTTCTGTATATATGAAACTCTTCAAAATAAAAAATTGAAGAAATAAAAAGAATGGAGGTGGGGGAGGAGTTCTGAAAGTTCCAAACCAAACAAAAAGCTGACTTGTTTCTATGCTCTCCCCACCTATCATCGCAGATATTAGTTCTGGGTAGAAAAAGGTAAATTTATTTTGGTATTAAAGCAATATAATTTCTATTACTTTTCCAATTAGCTGTGAAAAATACTTACTGATCACCAGCCGTGTGTATGCATCTCATATTGTCAATTGGGAGTTAAAATTTTACCTTTCTGACTTTATTACAGAATAAATGTTGTCAACAAAATACCAAAGTTAGAAAGAAGAGAACTAATAGCATCTATCAAGGGCTTACTATGTAGCAGGAATATTAGCATACATCACTTCATTACTTTTTCATAACTACCCTAGGAAGATGGTACTATCATTATCCCTGTTTTATAGATGACTAACGGAGGTATAAGTTACGTACACTTTGCACAGGGCCCCACAGGTAACAAGTAGGGGGCATCTGAATCAACTCGTGAATCTCCCCTTATACACTGCTGGTGAGAATGTAAAATGAAACATCTGCTTTGGAAAGCAAAGTGGCAGTTTCCCAAAAAGTTAAACAGAGTTATCATATGACCCAGCAATTCCACTTCTAAGGATATATCCAAGGCAAATGTAAACGTATGTCTACATGAAAACTTGTACATAAATGTTCATAGGAGGATTATCCATAAAAGCCAAAAGGTGGAAACATCCCAAATATCCATCAACTGATAAATGGATAAACAAAATGTGTTATGTGCATACAATGAAATATTATTTGGCCACAAAAAGAAATGAAGTACCAATACATGGATGGACCTTGAAAACATTGGTCTAAGTGAAAGCAGCCAGTTATAAAAGACTACATATTATCTGATTCCGTTTATATGAAATGTCCAAACAACAACAAAAAAACTCGTTGCTGTCGAGCCGATTCTGACTCACAGCGACCTGACAGTACACAGTAGAATTGCCCCATACAGTTCCCAAGGAGCACCTGGTAGATTTGAGCTGCCGACCTTTTGGTTACCAGCTGTAGCCCTTAACCAGTATGCCACCGGGGTTTCCATGAAATGCCCAGAATAGACAAACCTATAGAGACAGAAGGATCAGTGGTTGCCTAGGTCTGAGGGAAAAGAGGAGTAACTGTTAATGGGTACAGGTTATTTCTGGAGGGTGATGAAGAAAATGTTTTAAAACTGATTGTGGTGATGGTTTCACAACTTTGAATATACTAAAAACCACCGAATTGTACACTTTAAAATAGGAGGATTGTATAGTATGTGAGTTATAGCTCAATAAAGCTGTTATACATATTTTACAAAGTGTGACTCTCCCTCTACTGCGCCACGTTGCCTAACAAAAGTATAGTTTTCCTTATAGAATGTGCTTTCAAATCAAACCATAGGGGTAAGTAAGCCAAGTTGAATGAGTTTCTATATATCAGTTAGACTCTTTCTTTGCAAAATTAAATGATCTATTTCCAAAAAAAGTTGACTATTTTTGAATACCCAAAGATATTAGAAATATATAAAATGAGTGAATGAATGAATGCATGAAAATTCTCCTTTCTCTTATATCCTCAATATTCCCTATCCAAGTGCTTGGAGCATTTTGGTCCTATGATGTGAAATCTGTTATATGAGATCTTGTCTCTGGATCTAGAAGACAGCACATAATAACTGAAAACCAAAAAACCAAACCCACTGCAGTCGAGTCTATTCCAACTCACAGCGAGTCTCTGTAGGGCAGAGTAGAACTGCTCCATAGAGTTTCCAAGGAGCGCCTGGCAGATTCGAACTGCTGACCTTTTCGTTAGCAGCCGTGGCACTTAACTACTACGTCACCATGGTTTCCTATAATAACTGAAAGACATTAATTATCTGCTGAAGGGTTTGCAACAAAGGACTATTTCTATGTGATTATCAGAAACAACCTGTTTTATAAGGAATTTGAGGCACTCACTTTTTGGAACAGCTGGAACTGTAACAAATACTCACTTTTCAATTTTACACTGACTTCCTCCTCAATGTTGGACACATTTAGCTAACAGGAAGACAGCCTTTAGAATCCTGAATGGCCTGCAATTCTGCCACCAGAAACACTCCACTTCTTCCTTCTAGCACCCTAGACTAATTCCTTTTGTAGCCAAGATGTGGCATTTGGGTATTTCCTGGAGCCTGTTCCAAGTACTTATGATAAAGTTTCTCTCCTGCTTTTCCTTGTTTGGGTATGAAGGTGGGTTTGGGTGCTTCTAGAAGGTACTTTACATTGTGATTGTTTTTTCTAGTTTTAGCAGCCCTCTCTATTACCCCACCCTCATTCTTTTTCCCTTTGCTTTTCTTTTTAGTTTGATTTGGTTACCTCCTTCTGGCTCTGTGGAGCTCTCCCAGAACTGGGTTAGCAGCATGTAATAGCAGTAACCCTTTCATCACCACAGTAATTTTCTTTACTTGTTTTGAACTTAAGCATTTACAGGCAGCTCCTGTAAAATTCAAAGGAGAAAAAGACATGTGACTTTCTACTGCTTTTACAAGCCCAAGTACTTACATGAACTTTATAGGGCTTTGAAGCTATTTTTTTTTTCCTTTAAAAAATGAAAGGTTAGAGCTTAGGCAGGCTTCTTCGCTTAAAGAGCATACATACACACATACAAATCCAGTAACACCGCTGTAGAATGCTCTTCAAGATTCTGCAATTCACCTGAGAAGAATAAATAAATCCAATGAAAATGTACTAGTATATCAATTGTGGCTTCTTTGTAACCTGTTTTTGGCCTTTTGTATTCTTGACTGAGTCGGTAGCAAAGTTGTTAAAACAGGGAGGAAACCAAGAGATAAAGCCTTGCTGCTATCTTGGGCAGCTTCTTATTCCAGCCATTAGCCGTGTGGACTCTGTAATTTTTTGCTTACAAGGCTGTAAAGACTCATAAAAATACCTCCCTGGCATGTGAGTATTCCGGAATAATCTAAGACACCTGGATGAAAGATGACTATATAGAATTATGTACCCAGTCCCATAACTTTTTCAACGTGATTTCTATAGAGCTATCAAACACATTAGTGGAAGGGAGATCACTCTGAATTTGATTGACTGATGCCTCTAGGGATTATATTTTCTAAACGCAGAGCTTGCTATGACAATTTTAGCAAGATACAAAGGTTACTCAGAATTGCAGTTTAATATTTGAAATGCAGAAGCCAGAAATTCAAATTTCCAAGGAGGCTCCCAAACACAGCTGTGTATATGGCAGCGCATTCTTTTCTCTTGTACGTGAGAAATTACAACTGAGGCTTCATAATTTCAGAATGACCCAGTATAGTTGCAGTATCTTACCCACTACTGGGTGTGGATCTTTTTTATATATCCCAGTACACACCAGTTACCCTCCAGTCAATTCTGGCTCATGGTGACCCATGTGTATTAGAGTAGAACTGTACTCCATAGGGTTTTCAATGGCTGTTTTTTCAAAAGTAGATCAACCGGCCTTTCCAGGTGTCTATGAGTGGGCTCTGACCTCCGATTTTTTGGTTCATAGTTGAGGACTTTTACCGTTTGCCCCACTTAGGAACTCCTCTTTATAGGTAAAAACCAATTCCTGTCAAGTAGATTCTGACTCATGGCCATTCTATATGTTATAGAGTAGAACTGCTCCACAGGATTTTCTTGGCTGTAATCTTTAAAGGAAGTAGATTGTCAGATCTTTCTTCTGTGAGGCCACTGGGTAGGTTTGAACAACCAACTTTTAGGTTAGTAGTTGAGAAAAATGTTTGCGCCACCCAGGGACCATCTGTGTAGATCAAAAAAACAAATATCAAATTCCTTGCAGGCAAGTGGATTCCAACTCATAGTGACCCTATAGGACAGAGTAAAACTGCCCTATAGGGTTACCAAGGAGAGGCTGGTGGATTTGAACTGCCAACCTTTTGATTAGCAGCTGAACTCTTAACCACTGAGCCACTAGGGCTCCAGTGTGTGTGGATACTTAAAAAAAAAAAAAAAAAAAAAGCCCCTGCCAAGGAGCTGATTGCAACTCATAGTGAACCTATATGACAGAGTAGAACTGCCCCATAGAGTTTCCAAGGAGTGCCTGGTGGATTCGAACTGCTGACCTTTGGCTAGCAGCCGTATCTCTAAACTACTGCACCAACAAGGTTTACAGTTATTGTACGGTAAAAAAATTACAAAGTTAAGTTAAGCAAAACTTTACTAAGTTTTACAAAACTTTATTCGGCATATATTCAAAAAGGCAAAAGTGGGAAACAGACAACCATGCTACCACAGCCATGTCTGCCCTAGTCCAAGGGAATATTACAGAACAGACAAAAGTAGAAAAATGGTCAAGCATGCCGCCGGAGGCATGTTTGTGCAAGTTCCAAGAAAACTATAGAATAAGCAAGAATGGGAAAACTGACAAGTATGCTGCTGCAGCCATGTCTGCCTGAGTTCAAAGAATATTACAAAATAGACAAGAATGGGAAAACGGACAAGCATGCTGCCACAGCCATGTCTGCCAGGGTCCAAGGAATGTTACAGAATACAAAAGAATGGGAAAACTGACAAGCATGCTGCCACAGCCAAAGAACATTACAGAGTCCAAAGAACATTACAGAGTCATCAGTATATATTGATGTTACAAAATGAGCAAAACTGTTCAAAGCTTCACCTTTTCAGGGATTGACTCGAAACTGTGACCCTATGTTTTGAATCATCTTTCTTAATGATCATTTGTATCAGGTTTCAGTAAGGACAGTCAGGAGGGTCTTCATTGGTACAACAAATTTTCCATTCACTAAATACTAATAGAAAAAGACTGGAAAGTCTTTTGCATTCTGTTAGATCGGCTTACTTGAAAGGTTCCCTAAAAGATACTTGGCAAGATTATCCTATCTACTGTCTTTATACCCCAGGGCCTAGTTGCTGAGTCCTTGTGAGCCCAATTCAAGCTGGGTCGCATTCTTTATGTTCAAGGACAGGGAATAATGGCTCCAATATTATTTCCTAAATCACAGTGCCTATGTGTACATACCCAGTACCCAGTGCCGTCGAGTTAGATAGGCACTGCCAAAATCAAAGGCTAGACTTTCTACTAGTGACTGGCTCTTCAGGAACTACCCAAAGAAGAGAAAGCAAGGAACTGTGCAGGGATGGGGGCGGGGGGGGGGGGTGGGAGTGGCTGGGTTTTGTGGAGATTCGTGTGGTGAGGCAGGGTGGGAGAAAACCTGCCAAAGCCCTAAGACTAGCAACATCATTCATACTTTCCGCGCGTACACATCGCACATCAAGCTTCAGGCTAGTATTGTGGGAACTTTTCCTTCCCTTCAGGAACGCACATCAATGCCAGTGACTCTGAGTCAACGGATGGGTTTTCTCAGTGGGACAAAAACCCATAACACCAGGGGCAACTGGGTTCAAACTTTAATTAATTTACTGAATTTCATACTACAGTAAAATTCTTTGAACCAGACGAAGGGGTCTGAATTTTATTTAATTAAAGATACTCCCTTGACAGCTCCGATTACTTCATTCATTCACTCACTTATTAAACAGGTTTACTGAGCATCTGCTCTGTGCTGGGCACTGCTGAGCCATCACTCACTTGGGTCCTGACGCCGTGGAGTTTACAGTCTAGCCTAGTTAGCGAGGGACATTAAACAATTCTCGCATCATTTCTACTGCGATTGCACCCGGACCAGGTCATTCCCTCCATTCTTCCACGTGGTCCCTGCAGATGAGTGTGGGTGAGAGCGCGTCCGGCTTGGGATGTTTGGGGAGTGTGAGAAAACACGTGTGTCAGAAGGGCGCGTGTCACAGTGTGCGTCCATGTGCCGGCGTGGCGCGCGTCTCCGTAGCCGCGGGACCACGGCTGCGTGGGACGGGGGAGGCGCGTGTCTGCGGCCCCCGTACTACAAGCTGTGCTGGAACGACCCTGCAAGCAGGATTACGAGTGACCGCGGGCAAGCTGGTTTGCACGGGCGGGGTAGGCGCGCGCGGGGCCATGAGCCGTGCGCAGGCGCAGGCGCAGGCGCAAGCGCAGAGCGCGAGAGCCCGGCCGCTGCCACCGCAGAGCGCCGGGGGCGGGAGGAGCGAGCGCTGGAGGTTATGGCTGCCACCGCCGCTGCCGCCGCCGGCTGCTGAGGGGCTCCGCCCGCGAGCGCCCGCCGTCGCCGCGGACGATGGTGACCGCACGGGTCGGGCTGTTGCCGCCGCCGCTGCCACCACCTCCCAAGACGCAGCAACCAAGGCCCGGCGCGGAGGAGCCGCCGCTGTGAACCGCGCCGTCCCGGCCCCCGCCGCTAGAGGAGAACGGGAGGGCGGGCGAGAGAGCCGGGAAGTCGCGGAGTCTGCCCGTCCGCCCGCCGGCAGCGACGCCCTGCACAGAGGGAGGCCGCAGCCCAGGTGACCGCCCCGCCGCCTCCTACCATCGCCGCACTCGCCGGCCGCCTTCCGCATCCTCCACCCCTTCCCCTCCCCCATCCCGGCGCCCGCGCGTTCCTTTTCTCCTCCTCAGTCCCCTCTCCCGTCCAACTCCCTCGTCTCCCCCCAGCCTCGGCGGAGTCCACGTCCCCTCTCCATTTCCAGCCTCCCCCCCGCCCCCCGCAGCCCCTGCCCCGGCCGCCGACCGGCTTGCTCTCTCCGACTCTCCTCCCCTTCCTGCGCCCGGCTCGGAGCCCCCTCGCCCAGCCCCCGAGCTTCGGGAGAGGCCGCCTCCCCAAGCTCCCATCCTTTCCCTCGCTCCAGGCCCTGCAGATCTCTTTGCACCTCCCGCCTTCCTCAGATGCCATTACTTTGGGGCTCCCCTCCCCGTACCCCTTCTCAAGGCCTTTTGTAAGCTCCTCTCTGATCAGCCCGTTTTCCAGGTCCTTTCCTCTAGTTTCCATTTCCAACTTTGTTCTCTTTTTGTGTCTTTGTCCACTTTGTCTGCAAGCTTTGCTCTTTCTCTTCGCCCTAGCCTTCTTTGGTCTACGCTGCCCCAAACTCAAACTCCCCCTTTCATGCCTTTTGAGGTTGTTTGAGGGGTGCGGAGAGGCCTGCCTAGCCGTTCTCCGAATGGGCTCTGTACCCCTTTCCTTCGGTCCCTTTTCACAGTAAGGGGACACCCCATCCCTTCTTTTTTGTCCCCGGGTTTCCTCGCCCGCTTGCCATCTTTCTGCCCTCCCCCTCCACGTCTGCTCTCCGCACCCAGGGCCCCCGAGACCTCTGCCCTCCCGTCAGGAAGGAGTTCCCCTCCTGTTCGCGGATGATGAACTTCGCCCGCCTCTGTCTTTGGAATCCCTTTAGTGTGTGGCACGACAGAGCCGGCGCCTTTGGCAAGACCGGAGGGGAGCTCCCGGACCCCTCTCCTGGCAGTTTTTGCTGAATGTAATCCCCTAGCCCGCGGCGGCCGCGGCCCCACTGCTGCTGCTGCTGCTGCTGCGCTGCCTGCTTTGCAGCGAGCTGGGTTGGGGTTACTAGAGTTCAAACGCGGTGAGCTCAGCAGGCGTAGGGGGAGGAGGTGCGGGGAGAGAGGAAGGGGGCTTTGCAGTGAGAAGGCATCAAAGATTAATGGATGGCTGTGCGTCGCAGTCTGCAGTAAACAGGAAACTAGCTTGAAAGGAGAGAAGACTCTGTCTTTTTCTTTTTTAAAACGCGGGGTGTGCAATTCTGTGGAATCTTGAATCACGCCCAAAAGATGAGCTGTCGGTGCTGCAGTCGTGACCCAGGCCAAGCGCCCAGTGGCAGAGGTAGCACTGTTTTTATTTCCCCTCTCTGGCTCCTTCAGTTGAAAGAGGGCCCTTGTATTCAGAGTGGACTCCGTATCTTTGCTGTTTTGAAGCTGATGAGAAACTGCCGAGTGCTAGTAGTTCCTGTGGAAATGAGGTACATACAAAGTTAGCTCGCGAGGATCGCCAGTCGGGAGGACCGGCTATATTTAAAACCTGGGCCAGTGCTTATGTAAGAGGCGCTTTCTTTTTGCGAGTGTCTTCAGTTTTTGGCTGAGTTTACTTAGGATTTTAGGCTCTAGCTCTGCCGTCTCAAACGTTTTCAGGACCTACCTTCCTAACAGATGAGTAGCCAGAAGATCTGTGTCTCTCAAGGTCTGTTTCAGCTGATCGTACAGGTTTTTTTAAGTGGCTGGGACAAAGGAAGGAGATTAATGTTGAAGGAAGGAAGATTTTTGTTCTTCTTTAGATGGAGGAAAAAGGTGTAGAAACTTTGATCCCTAAATTAGCATTGTACCAGACAATTTTTAATGAAGTCATGTGACATTCTTATATTTGTTTTGCCTTGTTAAAAGGGAGTTTATCTAGAATAGATGTGAATGTTTGTGTGTGGTTTTTGTTTGTAAGATTACATTATTTTCCATTTAGTTTAACTTAGTTCTCCAACAGAAACCTACTGTGACCTGAAAAGAAAAAAAAAAAAGCTTTTTTTTGTTTTTCAGAACTTGTTTGATTTCTTAATATTAAAAACGAAAATACTGTGTTTTCACATAAATGTAAAATATGAGGTTCCCTGCCCACAAATAGTGAATGGTGAACTGTTCAGCATTATATTTGTACATGACATTACTGTGTATGCAAGCAGTGATTGCTGCTTCCCAGCCTGGGAAAGCCATTTAATGAAATCATTGTGGTCCTATTTTTGGTTAGCATTTGTTGAGCATTTCTTGCAGTTTTGGAAAGAAATCTTTTTTTTTAAAGCTGTTTTACTGTGTAAATCATCTTTTAAGTTTGAGTTTACAATGATTTGTGAGACATCATGTTGGAGTATTACTATCCCAGTTTAGTTCACAGTTCAGTGAGGAAATTTTAAAATTTGCATGGAAGGTAAAAAGTAATAGAACTTTGAAAGGACTGGAAATAGTTTATGTATTTGTGTTTTGGTTGTGTCAGGCCTTTGAATTTTCTTTGCCGTCAGCTTTCCTGCTTATGTCAAGGATTATTTGGTGGTATTTTGGTTTTAAGAGAATTTTGAGCTTCTTCTAACCTTTGAATATTTTTTTATGTTTTTTTCTAACCTTAGAATATGTTCATTAGCTCTGACAATAAATCTAGGAAAATGATAAATTACGCTTGAATCAAATTTAAAGGCCTAATCTCTACCTCAGGAGACAAGGTTCAATTTTTTCTTCATGCCAATAATCTGACAAGATAAATACTTTGAAATTTTGTTACTGGGTTTAGTGTGTGATGCTGGTGAAGTGGACAGTAATTTTTTATGGTAGCCAACACCATATCGTGTGCTACTTCTGCTTTAGAAAGGTTCAAAACTATAAGGTTTTGAAAAAAAATGTTTTGGTTTTTTTTTTTTTTTTCTCCTTTTACAGCTCTTACAGATAATTTGATCTTTTCCATGGATTAAATTTGCTTGTACTTGACTGGTTTGCCAATGACTTGCTAAAATATCACTTACATGCAAGAATAAATGGAACATTTAGTAAACGGTAGGTTTATTTTGGGCATATTTCATCTGTCCAGGGTCCTTCTTATTCAGACATCTGAATCTTGAGTTTACTATGCAGTAGAGTTTGAAGGGAGCCGTGGTGGCACAGTGGCTGTTAATCAAAAGGTTGGCAGTTCAAACCCACCAGCTGTTTCTTGGAAACCCTACACAGTAGTTTTGCTCTGTCCTGTAGGGTCACTATGATTCAGAACCGACTTGATGGCACCTAACAACAACAAGAGTTCGGAGTTCTGTCTTTTTTCGTGCATATTTTTCTGTACTGATAGCTTTAGAGACCCAAGATTTTCTTTTTATCCTTGTTATATTTGTGAGGCAGGGGAGTGATGGTAATTACTAGGGAACTGGTACCATTGTGCTAATGGTTTCTTTTGTAATATAGGTGATCTTCACTAAGAATTCCCTAGCAGTTCAGATCTTGATTTCTAATGCAGAATTGGTTATTCGTTTAGTTAAAACATTTTTTTTAAACTCCTTTAGGAGCTACAATAAATGGTGAAAGTATGTTTAAAAAAAAATTAAAAACAGGCATGCTCCTCAAGTCAGGTGAAATAAATACATACTACAAGTAGTGTTAACTCAGCAATAACTTCATGTTACTTACAAAAATAGAAGTGGTGTTTTATATTGGATTCTAGAATATGGAAAAGTAGTTACTTTTCTATTACAGTACCTGAGATATCTACAAATGTTGTCAGTGCTATTTTTATCTCAGTACATGGTAATTTTCACATGTGGCTGGTGGCTCCTGAGAAAAATCACTCTGATGTACGTTGAAATAAACTCTTAAGAGTTTGTGGAGTTACCAGTTTGATCATGAGAGTAAGAAGTTACTTCCTCTGTATGTCCTTAGACACTTTTTTCCAACAACTTATTTTCTTATCTTGAATTTTATTGTGTTTTAGGTGAAAGTTTACAGCACAAATTAGTTTTTTATTCAAAGATTTTATATACAAATTATTTTGTGACATTAGTTCCAGTCCCTGCAGTGTATCAGCACTCTCCCCCTCTCCCTTTCCACTCTGGGTTCTCAGTGCCCGATCATCCAGTTTTTCTGACCCTTCCTGCCACCTTGTGTTTTGCTTTTGGGTAGGTGTCACCCATTTGGTCTTGTACACTTGATTGACCTAAGAAGCATGTTCCTCACGTGTGTTATTGTTTGTTTGATAGGCCTGTCTAGTCTTTGGCTGAAAGGTGGACTTTGGGAGTAGCTTCAGTTCTGAGTTAGCTGGGTGTTTGGGACCATAGCCTAGCCTTGGGGATTCCTCCAGTGACGGTCAGACCAACAAGTCTGGTCCTTTTTGGTGAATTTAAATTTTGTTCCACATTTTTTCCTCCCATTCTGTCAAGTACCCTCTGTTGTGATGCCCGTCAGAGCCGTTGGTAGTAGTAGCCGAGCACCATCTAGTTCTTCTGGGCTTAGGCTGATGGAGTGGTTCATGTGGTCCATTAGTCCTTTGGACTAATATTTTCATTGTGGCATTGATTTTCTTCATTCTCCTTTGCTCTGAATGTGCTGAGATCAATAGATGCATCTTAGACGGCGGCTTACAAGCTTTTAGGACCCCAGATGCTACTCATCGAGGTAGGATGTAAAATGTTTTGTTTATGAACTATGTTATATGCCAGTTGACTGATGTCCCCTGAGACTCAGGTCCCCAGCCCTCAATTCCAGAAACTGAGTCCTTCAGGGTGTTTGGACGTGTCTAGGAAGCTTCTGTAACTTTGCCTTGTTCAAGTTGTGCTGACTTCCCCTATATTGTGTGTCGTCTTTCCTTTCACCAAAGCTAACACTTATCTACTGTCTAGTTAGTGATTTGCAGTCCCCTCCCCTTGCCCTCTCTTAACCTTCAAAGATTGTTTTTTTTCTGCATGTAAATCTTTTCTTGGGTTTTTATAATAGTGGCGTCATACAGTATTTGTCCTTTTGTGATTGACCTATTTCACTCAGTATAATGCCCTCCAGATTCATCTTGGTTCTTTATCATTGCGTAATATTCCATTGTGTGTATGTACCATAATTTGTTTATCCATTCATCTGTTGATGGGCACTTAGGTTGTTTCCATCTCTTTTTTTAAGCTCTGACACCAATGATAAAAATAAATGCTTATTCTAGAAAATTTGACAAACACAAAGGGATAGAAAGAAGGGAATTAAAAAATCACCCCAAGCCCCTCTATTGAAAGGATGTTACTGTGAATATTTTGATGTTTCTTACCAGAATTTTATTTTATGCTAGGATGGGCTTTGAAAAATTTAGTTTATGTTCCTAAATACCGTAAGTTGCAATAAACGTTGATTAGAGATTTTTTTTCCAATGCCTTTTCCTCCGTATGACACAGCTATTTGTTTTTGATTCTCTCAAAATATTATTTTTCTCTTGTGTAGAAATATTAAAACCATCTTGTTCATTTAAAATAATCAGAATCACAATATTTATAAAAACATCAGTTTTACATTATTTGTAAGATATATATAACATCTGGGTTATAGGAATGATTGAGTAATAATAATTGAAAAGCTTGCTAATGATGTGCCAAGTTAAGCTGCCCTTAACTTTTAACTATCTGAGCTGGGAAGCTGGGAAAATCGGAAAGTAAAATGAAAATACTGACCAATATTTTAACCATAGTACAGCAGTCTGTCGTCGTAATTTTCTTCATAATTAAATGTTCTCATTTGTCCTGTAATGTCTGAAATTACTGCCAAAGTTGGAAATGTGTTTAGCTTTCTCAGCAAAATTCTTAAAAGGATAGTATTAGAGCCAACAATTCAGAATTGTCTTTGCTCTTAAAATCGTCGATTACCCACTTTTGTTTGCCCCATTCCTTTTCTTATAATTTGTTGCATTAATTTCCAGCTATGTCATATAAAGCAGCATTGCATTGAATTGTCCTTTTAAATAGTAAATTGTCCAGGAAAGCCTGATAACTGCCTTCTATTTCTCTCTTTTTTCTTTCATTCTCCTACTTACCAACATCTAAGCAAAGACACAGGCTGCAGACTCAGTGGTGCCTGGCTTCTTCCATGTGCCCACCTACCTGTATTAAAGGAGTAATTTGATGAGCGTTGTTGTTCTACTTTCAAGTCAGATTATTGGAATTTCAGACTAAAAGTTTAACTTTATCCAAGGAAACAGTATTGCAAAAGAATGTTTAGTTGTATCTACATCATATATTCTGTTGATTGTAAATTCACCACTTCAGATTTGGTTGTAGGTGAGTAAGGAAAAGGCTAGACTATGAGATAAAAAAAAATGCTGCAGACTAAATGTGTAATTACCAAATTTTTATTAAATAGGTTGGGCTTTTTCATATGGCAAATATTTAAAAATTTGCCCTTTTAAAGAGCTTTGTAAATCTCAAATGATTTTATAGGAGTGAACTTTTCAAGTTAATTGGGCAAGTTATAAGTATTCTGGTGCTTTGTTGCTAAGTACCTAGATTTGGAGTTAATGAGCTTTTAAAAAATAAGCTTTGTGGCCTGGACATTTAATCAGAATCATAAAATTTGGTAGACTTGAAAGTGTCAATGTGAAAAACACTGTAAAAAGCGTATTTTATAAATATCTAAAGGGAGTAGATGTGACTAACAAGTTTAATACATTCTGATGTAGTTATTGTTCGGTATGTGGTACTCCATTACAGTTATAAAAGGATATCTAAGAGCTAGTTGTGTTGACTTATTTTTATATATCGTGTCTACTGAATTTTAGGTCTGTTCCAAGGGAAAAAAACATGGCTGCAAAGGAGAAACTGGAGGCAGTGTTAAATGTGGCCCTGAGGGTCCCAAGCATCATGCTCCTGGATGTCCTGTACAGATGGGATGTCAGCTCCTTTTTCCAGCAGATCCAAAGAAGTAGCCTCAGTAACAACCCTCTTTTCCAGTATAAGTATTTGGCTCTTAATATGCATTACGTAGGTAAGTGTCCATATCACGTTTTCTAATCTTACAGTGAGCACTCTGATTTTATTTGTATTTTTGAATTTGAGTAAAATGAGGTTCTGTCACACTGAGATGACAGTGTTACAGTCATTGATGAATGTTTCTGAATCTTATTTTGAGTCTTTGTCTTATTGCATATGAGTTAATTATTAAGGAAAGCAGGCAGTGTTGGATTTATTTTATATAAAACTGGAAGGGAGAAGAAAACATTTTAGATTTTAATACGATGAAATGTAAATAATGAGAAATACTTTCCCAGGCATTCAGTCTGTTCTAATTTTGGCTTTTCTTTTTTAAAATTGAATATTTCTTTTTTACTATTCTCTAAGACAAACTGAGGGGCCCTGGTGGTGCAGTGGTTAAGCAGTTTGGCTGCTAATTGGAAGGTCAGCAGTTTGAACCCGCCAGTTGGCAATATGTTCCTGTAAAGATTATAGTCTCGAAAACCCCGAGGGGTAGTTCTACACTGTCATAGGGTCACGATGAGTTGGAATTAACTCAGGGGTACAAAACAAGAAGACAACCTAAAATGTTCATATCAGTTGAATATAAAACATGCATTTCAGTTAAATGAAAGGTAGGAGGTGATACTATAATATTTTCATTCATAAAAACAATACTCCTGGGATGGTAATTGAGATGCTTTGAGGTTATGGTAAAAGTAGTAATGAGAGATTAGAGAAATCACAGTCAAGAAATACAGGCATGAAACAGATAAAATTCATTTAGAATAAAAGTCATGCTCCTTAATTTATTGTTGTAATGAGGATTGTTGTTGTTAGCTGCTGTTGAGGTGGCCACCCATTCATGACAACCGGATTGTTGTGATCCATAGGGTTTTCATTGGCTGATTTTGGGAAGTAGATTGCCAAGTCTTCTTAGTCTGTTTTACTCTAGAAACTCCGCTGACACTTGTTCAGCATCACAACACCACACAAGCCTCCACTGACAGACAAGTGAGGGCAACACTTGAGGTACACTGGCTGGTAATTGAACCCAGGTCTCCATCATGAAAGGCAAGGATTCTACTTGAACTCCACTGTTTTAGTTTATATGTATTGACAGTAACGATGTATTTTTAGTTATCAGTGATACTGTATGACTTAAGGTATGGTTTGAATGTTGTATTATAATGATAACAGTTTGAATGTATTCCTCTAGGCACTTTTATTACTAGAATTTTCCATCAGCAAGTGTATCTTATAAACTCCTAAAGGGTTATCTTGTATTTTTTAAGATTTATTTTTCTCTATAGAAGGACTTTCTGGGTTCCAAAATTTAGCCCTGAGAACCCCTTACTAGGTAAGCCATTGTGAGGAGAAGCATGAAATAGTAGAAAAAGCAGTGCACTAGAAGCAGAACACCTGGATTCAGTAAACTCATCTCTGTTACATGGCACTACCTTAGGAAGGTCTGAAATGAGAAGGTTCCTTTATCCTGTAAAATGCTATTAATTCTCAACCCTTTATTAAAGACTTTGTATGTTAGCCAGCTTATGGAAAATAATTCCAGTTTGTTGTAGAAGAACAGTTGGGTACTTGGCTTAGATTTTTAGCTTAATCAGCAAAGTAATTCCCACTGTGGTTTAAAAAATGTACTTATCATATATTCTCAGTCGAGTTAAATATTTATTATAATAATAGCTGCCCAATAATAACTGGAAATATTAATTTTAGGAATTGAATGGGTTCTAGTACAGTTGAAATTCATACTCTGGTTTATAACTTTAGGAACTCAACTGAGCCTTTTAAAATATATTTATTATAGTTTGTGGTAGAGTAGAATTACAGAATGTACCCTTACATATTTTTAAAAAATCTTAATTTTTAAAATAGGTAATGCATTTTTATTCAAAAGCTAAGAAGCATAAAAAGATATGCATTGAAAAATACTCCCTCCCGTCTCTGTTCTCCATCCGCTAAGTTCTCATCCCCAGCCCCAACAAGTAATTATTGTTATTGTGCATAATTTCAGAGATATTTATATTTATGTCTTTTTAAAAAAAAAAGCCCATTGCCGTCGAGTTGATTCCAACTCATAGCAACCCAATAGGACAGAATAGAACTGCCTCATAGGGTTTCCAAGGAGCAGCTGGTAGATTGAAACTTCCGACCTTTTGGTTAGCAGCCGAATGCTTAACCACTGGGCCACCAGGGCTCCTATGTTTATGTCTAAGCAAATATAAATATATATTTTGTCTATTTTTTTATACAGATGATAGCATAATATACATTGTCCTACTGTACCTTGGTTTATGGTTGTTTTAACTTTTAATATGTTGTGGAGTTATATAACTACTGTTCTTAGATGAAATAAAGCTTTTTTCATGAAATAAAGCTTCATACTCTTCTTTTTTCCTTCATATTGACACTTGACACTTTCTGTTCTGCCAGATCTTAAGATTCTGATGAAATGTTGGAGGCTGATTCCCCGCCCCCCCCCCCCGCCCTTTGTTTTACGGCTCTGTGGTATCCATGTATGGATAGATCATAATTTATGTTACCCTATTGGTGGACATTTCCGCTGTTTCATACAGTGTTGAACTGAATAACTTTATATAGCCATAATTTCAACACATGCAATACAGCCCTCGGATAAATTACCAGAAGTGAAATTGCTGGGTTAAAATATATATATATATTTGTAAGCCACCACCCACATCTGTCAGTTTGTCATACTGTGGTGGCTTGCATGTTGCTGATACTAGAAGCTATGCTACTGGTATTTCAAATACCAACAGGATCACCAATGGTGAACACATGTCAAATAGAGCTTTCAGACTAAGACAGACTAAGGAGAAAAAGGCCTGGCAGTCTCCTTCTAAAAATTAACCAATGAAAATCTTATGCATCACAATAAAATATTGTCTATAGTGGTGGAGGATCAACCCTCTAGGTTGAAAGGCACTACACAATAGCTGGAGGAATCTCTGGGTGATGCAGACGGTTAAGTACTCAACTACTAGCCAAAAGGTTGGAGGTTTGACCCCACCCAGAACCATCTCAGAAGACAGGCCTGACAGTCTGCTTCAGAAAGGTCACAGCCTTGAAAACCCTACAGAGAGCAGTTCTGCTCTGCGAACATGGAGTTGCCACGAGTTGGTAATTGACTCGACAGCAATTAACAACAACGCAATATCTGGAGGTAAGAAGACCGGTTAGGATTTTAGGCAGGAGGTAATGAGAGCCAAAACTAGGTGGTAAAGCGTCATTTCTGTTGCAACCGTGCCCACAGAAATCACTAATGACCTATAATGTAAAACTCAAGCCTCATTTTAGTCCTCATTTTGTGGACCTTTCCATGTTTATGAAGCTATTGACCACTTCCTTTTCTTGAAAGCATTTCTTTCCTGATTATTCTAACTCGTGGATCATTCCTTCTGACTCTTTTACTGACTTTTCTTTAGACCTCTTCTTAAGTGTCAATATCATCCAGAATTTGTGTTTAGTTTTGTTATTTGGATGGTTTCACATAGATTTGGCTGAAGATCTCAAGCTTTACTCTCCACTGGTTTCTCGATCATCTTAGTCTACAGTTAGTGTTGCTCTTCTCTGATCCTGTGGCACCTCCACCGAAGAGCTTCATATGCTGTGTTCTAAGGGTCCATGCACTTATTTGTCATTCCAACTGGATTGTGAGTTCCTTTAAGGTAGGAAGGGGGTTGTCTACTATCTGCTTTAAGGTAGGAGAGGATTATTTACTCTCTCCTTTAATGTAGGAAGAAGACTGCCTACTATCTCCTTTAGCCTAGCAAGGGGATTATCTGCTATCTCCATATCCCAGCACTTAACTAGTGCCTGATACTGAGTGAATTTCTAATTGCCTGTGCATTCTCTCCACCTGAATATCCTGTAGACACTTCAGTCTATATCACTCAATGAACTCATTACCTTTACCTCACCTCAAACCTCCTCTTCCTCCTCCTGTGTTTACTATCTTATTTGACAACAAAGCTAGCCTCTTGGTTACCCAAGCTAGAAACGTCAGAACCATCTTCATTTCCTTGTTCTTAACCACTCAGCCACAGATCACCACTAAGACCTTTTTAAATATGTGTCTTATAGCTTCTATCCTGAAGTACAGTGCTGTCAGTGACAGGATAATATCCATTTGCCTACAGGGAAGACCAGTTAATAGGACTTATTTAGATTTATGCACCAACCAATAAGGCCAAAGATGAAGAAATTGAAGATTTTTGCCAACTTCTGCAGTCTGAAATTGATCAAACATGCAATCAGTATGCACTGATAACTACTGGAGATCAGATTGCAAAAGTTGAAAACAAAGAAGGATCGGTTGATGGAAAATATGGCCTTGGCGATAGAAACAGTGCTGGAGATTGCATGATAGAATTTTGCAAGACCAGTAGCTTCTCACATACTTTGGACATGTTGTCAGGAGGGATCAGTCCCTGGAGAAGGACATCATACTTGGTGAAGTAGAGGGTCAGCGAGAAAGAGGAAGACCCTCAGTGAGATGGATTGACAGAGTGGCTGCAACAATGGGTTTAAACATAACAATTGTGAGGATGGCACAGGACCAGGCAGTGTTTCATTCTATTGTACGTAGGGTCACTGTGAGTCAGAACCAGCTCAACGGCACCTAACAACATCATCTTGCAGCTGACCCAGCCAACGCCATACCCAAAGCCCTTGCTTAAATCCAGGCTCTCAGTTTTTTCCCATTACTACAATAACCTTTAAATAGCAGAAGTTACTATTACAGGAGAAATTCCTGTATTTTGCAGGAATGTTAATCTTATTTTTTAAAGCAGGTCATCATTTTTAAATGCTGCTGGTCTTGCTCTTTAATTATAAATTGCTTTCAAGTTAGCTTCCTTGTTACCAACTTAGCTTGTTGTGGTTGTTTGGTTAATCCTGTAGTGTGAATAAAAACCAAACCCATTGCCTTCGAGTAGATTCCAACTCATAGCAACCCTATTTGACAGAGTAGAACCGTCCCATACGGTTTCCAAGGAGTGGCTGGTGGATTCCAGTAGCCCACCAGGGCTCCGTAGCATGAATAGTGATGCATATTTGCATCAGTAGCATTTTTGATTTTGTATTTTTCCTGTAATTATTGTATATACATTGTAGTTCAAATGATTACATTCATACTACTTGTATTTTAGCATAAGTATTCATAAAACCAAAACCCATTGTTGTAGAGTCAGTTCTGACTCATAGTGACCCTATAGGACACAGTAGAACTGCCCCGTAGGGTTTCCAAGGAGCGGTTGGTGGATTAGAACCATTAAGCTCTTAACCACTGCACCATCAGGGCTCCTAAAAAACCCAAAACAAAACCTATTGCTGTTGAGTTGATACTGACTCATAGTGACTATATAGGACATAGTAGAATTGCCCCATAGGGTTCCCAAGGAGCACCTGGTAGATTTGAGCTGCTGAACTTTTGGTTAGCAGCCATAGTTCCTAACCACTACACCACCAGGGTTTACTCAGGGCTCCTAAGTATTCATAATTCTTCAAAAAAAAAAACTTCTTATGTAAAATGGTACAACCACTTTGGAAATCGATTTGGCGCGTCCTTAAAAAGTTAGAAATAGAACTACCATACGATCCAGCAATCCCACTCCTTGGAATATATCCTAGAGAAATAAGAGCCTTTACACAAACAGATACATGCACACCCATGTTTATTGCAGCTCTGTTTACAATAGCAAAAAGATGGAAGCAACCAAGGTGCCCATCAACCGATGAATGGATAAATAAATTATGGCGTATTCACACAATGGCATACATCGATAAAGAACAGTGAGGAATCTGTGAAACATTTCATAACATGGAGGAACCTGGAAGGCATTATGCTGAGTGAAATTAGTCAGTTGCAGAAGGACAAATATTGTATAAGACCACTATTATAAGAACGTGGGAGATAGCTTAAACTGAGAAGAAAACATTCTTTCGTGGTTACGAGAGGAGGGGGGGAGGGAGGGTGGGAAAGCGGCATTCACTAATTAGATAGTAAATAAGAACTACTTTAGGTGAAGGGAAAGACAGCACACAATACAGGGGACGTCAGCACAATTGGACTAAACCAAAAGCAAAGAAGTTTCCCGAATAAACTGAATGCTTCGAAGGCCAGCATAGCAGGGGCAGAGGTCTGGGGACCATGGTTTCAGGGGACATCTAAGTCAATTGGCATAATAAAATCTATTAAGAAAGCATTCTGCATCCCACTTTGAAGAGTGGCGTCTGGGGTCCTAAACACTAGCAAGCAGCCATCTAAGATGCATCAATTGGTCTCAACCCACCTGGATCAAAGGAGAATGAAGAACACCAAGGACACAAGGCGATTACGAGCCCAAGAGACAGAAAAGGCCAAATGAACCACAGACTATATCATCCTGAGACCAGAAGAACTAGATGGTGCCCAGCTGCAACCGATGACTGCCCTGACAGGGAACACAACAGAGAACCCCTGAGGGAGCAGGAGAGGAGTGGGATGCAGACCCCAAATTCTCATAAGACCAGACTTAATGGTCTGAGACTGGAAGGACCCTGGTGGTCATGGCCCCCAGACCTTCTCTTGGCCCAGGACAGGAACCATTCCTGAAGCCAACTCTTCAGACATGAATTGGACTGGAAATGGGTTGGAGAGGGATGCTGGTGAGGAGTGAGCTTCTTGGTCAGGTGGACACTTGAGACAATGTTGGCATCTCCTGCCTGCAGGGGAAATGAGATGGGGTGGAGGGGGTTAGAAGCTGGCAAAATGGACGCGAAAAGAGAGAGTAGAGGGAGAGAGTGGGCTGTCTCGTTAGGGGGAGAGTAATTGGGAGTGTATATAGGTTTTTGTGTGAGAGACTTGATTTTTAAACTTTCACTTAAAGAACAATAAAAATTATTTAAAAAAAACAGTGGGGGAGGAAAAGTCAAACACCCTCAGGTTTACCTCTACTTCACCTATCAATAAGGGCAAGCAGCTTTCAACAGTGCACCTCACCTTGAGTGCGAAAGATACCACTGTACATCCTAGCATGCTGTACATAAGTTGGCCACAGACGGAGTTCTGCACATGAATTAAAAAAAAAAAAGGCAATCAACCCTATCACAGCCCTCTTCCTGCCAGATGCCTGTTTATTGGGGGCCGGTGGTGCTAGTCCCAGAACTGAACCCGGGGCTCCCAAATGGAAGGCAAGAATTCTAGCACTGAACCACCAACATCTCCTAGATTTTGGAAATACTGAGAGTATAAGGGAGGTATTCTGAGAAGCAGACACCAAGAGGAGATCAGCCCTGCAAGAGATGTCCTGGGGGAAACGCCCATGAGGGAAAATGAGGAAGGAGCCACAGGAACCTGGGAAAGCCAACAGACAATGCAGCTTTAAGAACGCCATTCACATTGCCGGCAACAAGGAAGTAATTCTGGAGAGAAGATGGAGCATTTCTTCACAGACTCATGTACTTAATATTTTAAATTAGGGTTTCTCAAACTATATTAATGAAAACAGAACAACCTGAATGAAAATAACGAGAAGATTCATGCATTGTAAAGAATGTAGCCAATGGTCACCAAACAACTTGTGTAGAAATTCTTTAATGGGAACCTAAACTGCTGTGTAAACTTTTATCAAAAACACAATAAAATATTATTTAAAAAAACCCCAACTTCCTGTATAATATACTTGATGGTTACCAGAAATATTTTGCCACTGGAATATAAAAATGGTGGTATGGGTGAGGCATAGGTTTTTTTCCTTTTTAATTGTTGTTTTTGTTTGCTTGCTTTTCACCTCCCTAAATGGGTGTCTGAAGAATTTGAGAACGCTAGCCCTGGGAATAAAGTCTAAACTCTTTACTATTGTTTATAAGGGTTTCTGTTGAAGCTTTAGCCACTAGCTTGATCGGCATCATCTCCCGATACTATCTGTGTTACACCAAATTCTAGATTAGACTGCAGAATTTATTGGCCCCTGAAAATGTCCTTTTGTGCTTTTATGGATTTTGTACTTTCTCTTCTTTTTTCTCACCACTCATCTGTCAGTTTGTCATACTGCGGTGGCATATGTGTTGCTGTGATGCTGGAAGCTATGCCACTGGTAATTCAGATACCAGCAGGGTTACCCATGGTGGACAGGTTTCAGTGGAGCCTCCAAACTAAGACAGACTAGGAAGAAGGACCTGGTGGTCTACTTCTGAAAAAATTGGCTGGTGAAAACTTTATGAATAGCAGTGAAACACCATCTGATGCAATGTCGCAGATGAGGCATTCAAAATACAACTGAGGAAGACTTGCCTCAGGGTAGAACCAAAAAGACACCCTTTGCCGTCGAGTTGATTCTGACTCATAGCAACCCTATGGGACAGAGTAGAACTGCACCACAGGGTTTCTGAGGAGCACCTGATGGATTTGAACTGCCGATCTTTTGGTTAGCAGCTGAACTCTTAACCAGTGCACCACCAGGGTTGTCAACCTTAATGACATGGATGGAGTTAAGCTTTCAGGACCTTCATTCGCTGATGTGGCACAACTCAAAATGAGAAGAAACACCTGTAAACATACATTAATAATCAGAACATGGTGTGTACGAAGTATGAATCTAGAAAAATTGGAAGTTGTTAAAAATGAAATGGAGTTTCCAAGGAGTACCTGGTGGATTCAAACTGCCGACCTCTTAGTTAGCAGCCATAGCACCTAACCACCACACTACTGGGGTTTCCACTTTGAGTATATCCCACCTGAATTTAGAGACTATCTCAAGAACAGATTGATACATTGAACACTAATGACCAAAAACCACCTGAGTTGGGAATGATATCAATGATATCATATGTGAAGAAAGCAAGAGGTCATTAAAAAGACAGGAAAGAAGAAAAGATCAAATTGAATGTCAGAAGAGACTTTGCAACTTGACTTTGAATGGAGAGTAGCAAAAGTGAATAGAAGTAACGATGAAGTAAAAGAGCTGAACAAAAAATTTCAAAGGGTGACTTTAGAAGATAAAGTGTTGTAATGAAATGAGGAAAGACCTGGAGTCGGAACCAGAACGGAAGAATGCACTGGGCATATCTCAAGCTGAAAGAACTGAAGAAAAAATTTAAGCCTTATGTTGCCATATTGAAGGGTTTTATGGGAAAATACTGAAAGACGCAGGAACATCAAAAGAATATGGAAGGAGGAGTACACAGAGTCACTGTACCAAAAAGAATTGGTTGACATTCAGCCGTTTCAGGAAGTAGCATATGATCAAGAACCCATGGTACTGAAGGAAGTAGCCCCAGCTGTGCACTGAAGGCATTGTTGAAAAACAAGGCTTCAGGAATTGGCAGAATACCAATTGAGATGTTCCAACAAACAGATTGAGCATTGGAGATGCGCACTTGTCTATGCTAAGAAATTTGGAAGACAACTACCTGGCCAGCCATCTGGAAGAGATCCATATTTGTGCCTATTCCCAAGAAAGGTGGTCCAGTAGAATGCAGAAATTATTTAACAGTATTATTAATATCATACACGAGTAAAATTTTTTTGAAGATAATTCAAAAAGGGTTGCAGCAGTACACTGAGAAGGAACTGCCAGCAATTCAAGCTGGATTCAGAAGAGGATGTGGAATGAGGGTTATCATTGCTGGTGTCACATGGATCTTGGCTAATAGCAGAGAATACAAGGAAGATGCTTACATGTATTTTATTAACTATTTGACTCTGTGGATCATAACAAATTATAGATAACATTGTGAAGAATGGGAATTCTACAACAATTGTGCTCATGAGGAACCTATATATAGATCAGAAGGCTGTCATTTGAACAGGGGATACTGCATGGTTTAAAGTCAGGAAAGGTGTGCGTCAAGGTTGTATCCTTTCACCATACTTAGTTTGTATGTTGAGCTAATACTCCAAGAAGTTGGACTATATGAAGAAGGATACAGCATCAGGATTGGAGGAAGACTTATTAACAACCTGTGATATGCAGATGACACATGCTTGTTTGGTGAAAGTCGAGTGGATTTGAAACACTGATGAAGATCAAAGAGCACAGCCTTCAGTATGGATTGCACCTCAACATAAAACAAAAATTCTCACAATAAGCAACTTCATGGTAAACGGAGAAGAGATTGAAGTTGTCAAGGATTTCATCTTATTTGGATCCACAATCAATGCCCATGAAAGCAGTAGTCAGGAAATCAAATGGTAGATTGCACTGGGCAAATCTGCTGCAAAAAGACCTCTTTAAAGTGTTGAAAAGCAGAGGTATCACTTTGAAGAATAAGGTGCACCTGACCCAAGCCATAATATTTTCAATCACTTCTTCATGTGTATGCTGAACAGTGAATGAGGAAGAACAAAGAAGAATTGATGCCTTTGAATTATGGTGTTGGTTAAAAATATTGAATATACTACAGACTGCCAAAAGAATGAACAAATCTGTCCTGAAAGAAGTACAGCCAGAATGCTTTTTAGAAGGAAAGATGGCAAGACTATATCTCACATAATTTGAACATGTTACTGGGAGAGACCAGTCCCTGGAGAAGGGCATCATGCTTGGTAAAGTGAAGTAGTGAAAAAGAGGAAGACCCTCAAGGAGATAGATTGACAATGGCTGCAACAATGGTTTCAAGCATAATGACAATTGTGAGGATGGCGCAGGACAGGGCAGAGTTTCGTTCTGTTGTACATAGGGTCGCTGTGAGTCAGAGTTGACACCTAACAACAGCAGTTTCTCTTTTCTTGGAATATTTCTCCCTTGTTCTTGTTCTGTTAAAAACTCAGCTGCCCTTTGAGAGCCAGGTCAAACTTAGTTACTAATTTGTACAACCATAAACGTCTAATGTTCATTTATTCTGTCACCAGTATTGTATCGTAATTACTTTTCTCTATGTTTATCTTTTCATTAGACTGTGATTTGTTCACTTTGATGTATCTTTCATATGGCTCATACTTTACACTTAATGTTTGTTGAATGACTGGATATTTGAAACTGTTTTCGCTAGGCACTGTTGAGTCAGTAGCAATCTCACGTATATATAGCAGAACAAAATGTTGCCCAGTCTAGAATCATCATCACGGATGATTGAAAAAAATGAATGAAAAGAATATGATAAATTGAGGATTTGACAACTGGTTTTACATGAGATGTGCAGGAGAAGGGAAAGAACACGATGTCCTGGGAAGGAAAATTGTTATGTGGAAAACATGAAATCCTCACTTTTCTGACACCAGCTCCACGCACAGCACTTCTTCCTCTGATTCTGCGTAGAGCTAGGTCAGATACCACAAGTTAAAGGATACAGTCCTTGAAAGTGCCAAGTCTGCCGAAGAACTCAGACACCAGCCACAAGCTTGGGAGTTCCCATGATATCTTCACCCCTGACCTGCTGGCTACAGATTCCGGGTTTTCCCACTACTTCCTTAGGACACCAGCTGTAAGCTCATGGGTCTGTAGCCTCACTCACTTCTGACCTGCTGACTTCCACTACTCTTTTGAATTTGGTGATTCATCAGAAGGATTCAGAACTGATGGGAAGTGTTCTACTCTGATTATAGTTTTATTGTAGGAAAAAGGATACAAATGAAGAGCATTAGGGCAAAGTCTTGAGAGAGTTCCACATGCAGTTTTTTCTTGTCCCCAAAAAGAGACATGCTGCCCTCCCATGTGCATGAGTATCTAACACAAACTAGGAAGTCCATGGAGCTTCCATATTCAGAGTCTTTTGGGGGCCTCATTGTGTAATCATGGTTTATTGAACCATGCTCTTCCCACCACCCCCCCCTGCCCCAGGTCAGCTGGTAGTCATGCAACTTGTAGTCTTTCTAGCCCAGCCAGCCCCCACCTGTCACCTCATTAGCATGAACCATCAGATGTAGTCTGGAGGCCTGTCATCAAGGCACTTCAGTTACTGGGAAATTTCCAAGATTTTAGAGGTTGTCCTTTGGAAACCAAATTCTTTGGGTAAAGTTAATGTAAACCCCACAGAAATGGTGGTTATTGTTAGATGCTTTTGAGTCTAATAGCAACCGTATGTACAACAGAATGAAACACTGCCCAGTCCTGTGCCGTCCTCACAATCGTTGCTATGTTTGAACCCATTATTGCAGCCACTGTGTCACTCCATCTTATTGAGGGTCTTCTTTTTTTTGCTGACCCTTTATTTTACCTAGCATGATATCCTTCTCCAGGGAGTGGTACCTGCTGGTAACATGTCCAAAGTATGTGAGATGAAGTCTTTCCATCCTTGCTTCTAAGGAGCATTTTGGCTGTACTTCCTCCAAGACAGATTTGTTCATTCTTCTGGCAGCCCATGGTATATATTCAGTATTCTTCACCAACACCATAATTCAAATGCATCAGTTTTTCTTTGGTTTTCTTTATTCATTGTCCCCCTTTGCCATGTGTATAAAGCGATTGAAAATACCACGGCCTGGATCAGTTGCACCTTAGTCCTGAAAGTGACATCTTTGCTTTTTAACACTGTAAAGAGGTCCTTTGCAGCAGATTTGCCCAGTGCAATACGTCGTTTGATTTCTTGACTGCTGCTTCCATGGGTGTTGCTTGTGGATCCAAGTAAAATGAATTCCTTTACAACTTCCATATTGTCTCTGTTTTTCATGATGTTACTTATTGGTCCAGTTGTGAGGATTTTTGGTTTATGTTGAGGTGTAATCAAGCAAGGTTATGTCATCTGCACGTTGCGGTTATTAATGAGTCTTCCTCCAATCCTGAGGCCATGTTCTTCCTTATATAGTACAGCTTCTCGGATTATTTGGTCCGCACGCAGATTGCCACATCTTTTTCTCTCTCTATTAGAGTGTAATTAATTGGGAAACTAAATTAGAATCAAATTTTTATTTCTCCCTCTCTCTCTTTCAATTTCTCCTACAGGTTATATCTTAAGTGTTGTGCTGCTAACCTTGCCCAGGCAGCATCTGGTTCAGCTTTACCTATATTTTTTGACTGCCCTTCTTCTCTATGCTGGACATCAAATCTCCAGGTAAGAATGTGATCCCATTTTTAACATGTGTGGCTGAATTTAAAGTTTTCCTTTTCGATTAAAATACTTCATTATGAACAGTATTCAGAAGCTAAGGCAATTTTATTTAGTAGGTATCTAAAACAGTTTTTAATACTGGTTTTCTAAGGAAATAGTATCATAGAGGATTTATAGCTGGGATTATGCTCAAATTTTAGTTTTGCTTTTAAAAACTAGCTTAATATGAAATAGGCCTTAAGGTTATGTTTACAAAGATACCCATGAGCTGCCTCACATTGCCCAAGAAAAGGCAGTAGGAATATTTTGATAATTATGGATTTCACTCATCATTTTAGAAAGTCAGCTTATGTATAAGAAGTCAGCATAAGATTCAGAGTCATCTAAGTCAATTGGCAAAATACTGTTATGAAAACATTCTGCATCCCACTTTGAAATGTGGCGTCTGGGGTCTTAAATGCTAACAAGCGGCCATCTAAGATGCATCAATTGGTCTCAGCCCACCTGGATCAAAGGAGAATGAAGAACACTAAGGTCACACGATAACTATGAGCCCAAGAGACAGAAAGGGCCACATGAACCAGAGACTTGAATCATCCTGAGACCAGAAGAACTAGTTGGTGCCCGGCCACAACCGATGACTGCCCTGACAGGGAGCACAACAGAGAACCCTTGTGGGAGCAGGAGAACAGTGGGATGCAGACCCCAAATTCTCATAAAAAGACCAGACTTAATGGTCTGACTGAGACTAGAAGAATCCCGGCGGTCACGGTCCCCAAGCCTTCTCTTGGCCCAGGACAGGAACCATTCCCAAAGACAACTCATCAGACGTGGAAGGGACTGGACAGTGGGTTGGAGAGAGATGCTGACGAAGAGTGAGACTGTGTTGGCATCTCTTGTCTGGAGGGGAGATAGGAGGGTAGAGAGGGTTAGAAACTGGCAAAATCGTCACGAAAGGAGAGACTGGAAGGAGGGAGTGGGCTGACTCATTAGGGAGAGAGTAAGTGGGAGTATGGAATAAGGTGTATATAAGCTTATATGTGACAGACTAACTTGATTTGTAAACTTTTACTTCAAGCACAATAAAAATTATTAAAAAAAAAAAAAGATTCAGAGTCAGCTACCATGCAGAGTGGAGGAGTAATACAGATTATTTGGTGGGGTTAATTGTATAGCTCAGAACTACTGTTTATCAGTATTGTCTGCTTGCCCTAGACTAAGGCTAGACCTAAATTTTAAGACTTCGCTTTGCCAGTGGATATGAGCTTGCTGTTTTGGAACAGAATATTAAAATACAGACAAACCCAAAGTAACACAGTAAATGTGATGAGATCTAATAAATTTTGGGGATGTAATTTCTTTTGAAGCTTAAATTTCATTATTTTTAATTGAAATGTATATACTGTCATAAAATACACTCCCAGTTCCAAGAAGAGTGGCTGTTAACTTGCATATATAATGAGATATAATTATCTAATAAGAGGGCTGAAACAGATTTTTGTGTAGGCTTGAAATTTAATCTTAGAAGTATCATTTTTATATTAGCAGAACTGGATGGTTGACTTTTTAAAAACCTTTATTTTTTTCTGATTATAAAATCATACTGCTCAGTGTAGACAGCATATACAAACTTTAATGCTGTAATAATCACCTGAAATGATCATCCAGAGATAGACCTGTTAATATGCTAGTGTCTTTTCTCCAGTGTTTTATACCTTCCAGTTTTTGCTGCATCAGTGAATTCAGAGGGGTCCAAATACCTAATAACTAAATGGTCACTGGCATTCGGCCCCTCTTCTTGAAGCAGGAGCTCCATCTTCCATAACATTTCATTGAGTTATTTCTGAAAGTCCCTAAGGTGTTTCCCAGAAATTCAGTCATTTCACATTCATCTCTTTTGTTCTGCCTGGTTGATTTTCCTCAAGTATCAGAATGATACCTGGAAGGTGGTGTCTTTATCATTTGATTCTTGGCCTGGGTGTTTGCACTTATGTCAGAGTTGTAGAATCTGGAGCTGTTAAAGTAGTGTTGCATTTCTTTTAATCCTCGCAAGTGTTAAAGTCAAGCTGTGCTCCACTCGTAAGTAGAGGCGGTGACTTTCTGATTTTGTGTCACACAAGTGTATCTCTGTGTCTTAGATTCCTTCTTGAAAACAAGCTTCTGCTTGTAACATCTCTCCCTAGATCTTAGACCAAGAGTCCAGGGGCCAGGACTGACAGACAGCATGATGTCCTTTCCATTCCAGTACCTCCAGCCCCAAACCCTTAACAGTCTGTTCCTGAGACCTTACCCAAATGCTTGAATCTCAGCTCATGCTCAGGGTGGAGGCACTTTCCCATCTTTATTAATTCTTAAATAAAAATTGTGTCTGTAGAATATAACACAGTTGTAGGGTATGGGCTCTGCAGAGTCACCATTTTAGTGTGTAATGAGTGCCTGGGCACCTTAGAGGGACTCACAGATTTTTTGGATGGATGATTGGATAGGTTCAAATTTCAGGTTTCTAAGTAAGAAGAGCTAGTAAGTTATTAGCTCTGTAATTTTGGGTGCTACAGTTTCATTATCTGTAAAATGGTGGTAGTACCCATTAAGGCATTGTGGGGGTTCAGTAAGCTGAGGGCATGTAAAGCACGATTTCTGATATATAGCAAGTGCTCAGTGAATTAATTTTCACTAGCATTATGTCTTGTTTTCTATGCAGCAGAGTTTTGTGAGCATTTTCCTTTGTGGTTAGTCTTCAAAAAACGATTTTTAAATGGCATAGTATTCCATGGCATAGCTGTATATATGTTTTTAAAAAACCCAAAACCAAACCTATTGCTGTAGAGTCGATTCTGACTTATAGTGACCTTAGGACAGAGTAGAACTGCCCCATAGGGTTTCCAAGACTGTAAATCTCTATGGAAGCACACTGCCACATCTTTCTCCCGCAGAATAACTGGTGCATTTGAACCTACCGACCTTTTGGTTAGCAGACAAGCACTTAGCCAGTGTGCTAGCAGGCTCCTTGAAAACCAGACTGTCTCGAATCAATTCTGATGCAGAATGACCCATAGTGACTGGGGCAGTTCTAATCTGTCCTGTAGGGTCACTGCGAGTCTATGATAATATAATAATAGCTTTTTAGAATTGATAAAGTTTTGATAATCAGTCAAGAGAGTCTCGAAGATAGCAAAAACCAGACCCACTGCTGTCCAGTAGATTCCGACTCATAATTACCCTATAGAACAGAGTAGAACTGCCCCAAAGAGTGTCCAAGACTGCAACCTTCATGGAAGCAGACTGCCACATCTTTCTCCCAAAGAGTAGCTGGTGGGTTCAAACTGCTGACCTTTTGGTTAGCAGCTGAGCACTTTAACCATAGTGCTATCAGGGCCCCCAAAAGTTGAAGATAAAAACCTGTTGCCGTCTTGTCAATTTGGACTCATAGCAACCCTCTACGACAGGGTAGAACCATCCCATAGGGTTTCCAGGAAGCAGCTGGTGGATTTGAACTGCTGACCTTTTGGTTAGCAGCTGAGCTCTTGGTGCTGTGATGGCTAAAACCATGTAGCTTATTTTATGAAGAGTATTACCATCTGTACTTTTCTAGAGAGGTCAGAATTATGTCCTGTAAGGAAAACGGGGACCCTAAAAGTGTCAGAGGTTAGTCTTTACATAAAGAAAAGTGTTTTTCTGACTTTATTTTGGTAATGTCAACTTTTCAGTTTTAGTTTATAAGAATGTTCTTTTCTAATATTTGGTGTTTGTTTTCATTACTAGAAAGTGGAAACTTGTTTTAAACAATAGAAAGAATTATAATAAAATTTTAAGGGGCACTGGTGGCACAATGGTTAAGTGCTTTGCTGCTAACCAAAACGTTTACAATTCAAACCCACCACCTGCTCGGTGGGAGAAAGATGTGGCTGTGTGCTTTTGTAAAAATTACAGCCTTGGAAACCCTGTGGGGCAGTTTTACTCTGTCATATAGGGGTCACCATGAGTCAGAATCGACTCGAAAGCAATGGGTTTAAATAAAATTTTACAGTATGCAAGAACACTTCCCCATCTTTTATTTAATTTTGATTCTTATTACAACCCTTTGGCATTTACAGATGAAAAAACTGAAGTGGACAAAGAGCTAGGAAGGGATATACTTTAACCTGATTCCAAGTTTTCTGATAACTAGTTCAGTACTCTTAGGAAAGCAGCATGGTAAGTAGAAAGAAAATTAGTTTTAGAATCAGACTGGATGTGAAATAGTTTCCCTACTCATTAAATATTTTACTTTGCAAGTAATTTCTTTGAAAATATAAAGACAGCGACCATCTTAAGGGGTTTATTTTGATGTTAAAATGAATGAATTTCAAGATTGTGGCATATTTTAGTATTTCTTAGTATAATTTGCACTTAAAAACCAAAACCAAACTAGCTGCCGTCGAGTTGATTCTGACTTATAGTGACCCTATAGGACAGAGTAGAACTGCCCCATAGAGTTTCCAAGGAGTGCCTGGCGGATTTGAACTGCCAACCTCTTGGTTACCAGCTGTAGCACTTAACCACTACGCCACGAGGGTTTCCTAATTTGTACTATATGGTGTTAAATCAGAAAAGATTAGCAAAGGTGTACTGTTCTCCAATTATTCATAACATGTCACATTTGATACAGTTTTGAGCATGGCATATGTATAAAATATTGAGGTTGAAGCTTTTTGTTAAAAAAAAAAAAAAACAGTGGTTTAGACTTCATAGCAGCTTTATAACCAAGTTTTTTTTTATAACAGCTTTATTGAGATATAATTAGGATACTATTTAAAGTATATAGTTAGTGGTTTTCATATATTCAGAGTTGTACAACCATTACCACAATCGATTTTAGGATGTTTTCATCACCCCTAAAAGAAATCTCGTACAACAGTCACTCCCCATTTCCCACCAGCTCTCCCTGCCCCAGCCCTGAGCAACCACTGGTCTGTTTTCTATCAATTTACCTATTCTGGATATTTCATATAAATGGGATTGTACAATATATAGTCCTCCGTGTCTGGCCTCTTTCACTCAGCACAGTGTTTTCAAGGTTCGTGTCGTAGCATGTACTTTCTTTTCAGGGCTAAATATTCCATTGTATGTTCATACCACATTTTGTTTATCCACTCATCAGTCAGTGAACATTTGGGCCATTTCTCCTTTTTAGCTATTACGAATAATGTTGCTGTGAACATTCATGTACAGGTTTTTGTGTGTGAACATGTTTTTATTTTTCTTGGGTATATACTTGGGAGTGGAATTGTTGGATCATATGGTAACTTTATGTTTAATATTTTGCTGAACTGCATGTTTTCCAAATGGGCTTGCACTGTTTTACATTTCTTCAACCCTCATCCAGGTTCCAGTTGCTCTATATCCTTGCCAATACTTGTTATCTGTCTTTTTGATTATAGCCATCTTAGTGGGTGTGAAGTGGTATTTCATAGTGGTATTGATTTACATTTCTCTGGTGGCTAATGGTGTCTCACGTCTATTCATGTGTCATTGACTGTTTGTAAATCTGTGGATCTGTTCATATCCTTTGCCTACTTTTTAGTTGGTTTGCGTTTTTATTATTGAGTTGTAGGAATTTTTTATATATTCTAGGTATAAATTCCGTATCAGATACATGATTTCCAAAATTTTTCTCCCACTCTTTGAGTTGTCTTTTCACTTTTTTGATGGTACCTTTTGTGGGACAAAAGTTCTTTAATTTTGATGAAGTTGAATTTATCTGTTTTTCCTTTTGTCATGTGTGTTTTTGGTGTAATATAGAAGAAACCATTGCCTAATCCAGGGTCATGTAGATTTATGCCTGTGTTTTCCTCTGTGAGTTTTTATAGTTTTAGCTCTTATATTTAGGTTGCTTGTCTATATTGAGTTAATTTTTGTATGTAAGATAGATGCCTACTCGTTCCAGCGCCTTTTGTTGAAAAAGCTGTTCTTTCCTCACTGAATTGTCTTGACACCTTTGTCGAAATTACTTGACCATAAATGAGGGTTTATCTCTAGACTCTCAATTCTATTCTGTTGGTCTGTGTTAAGCTTAATGCCAGTACTACCCTATCTTGATTATTGTAGCTTTATAGTAAGTTTTGAAATTGAGAAATGAGTCCCAGGTGTCTCTTTGACTGGACACTTAAGTTATTCTCTTTGCACTACTTTGTATTCCTCAGCTTTGTATTGCCTCAGCTCTCATTTCTTAAAAGGAAAATTAGTCCCAAATCATCTCACTTGAACCTAAGTAAATCTTATTTTTAAAATGCAGTGTTACAAATACTTAAAACATATTATAACATTCTGTTACTAATAGTGTCACAAGTTTTTAATATTTCCCAAGCTTTTACAGAAAGTTTTTAATCTTCTAATCAGCATTTTTTTAGGCTTTGTAGCTTGAACCAGTTTAGTTGTACCAAGGCAGAGTGTAATATGGTCCTGAGAAGGATAATCAGTGTTTGCATATTTCAGAAACTTTTTTTTTATTTTATTTTTCTTGGGTGTATACTTGGGAGTGGAATTGTTGGATCATATGGTAACTTTATGTATTTATATAGTAAAAGACATTTGCAAATAATATTAATATTTTAAGTGGAAAATTCCATAAACTCTTAAAAATCTGGGTCTCTATTTTTCCCTTATACGTGTACTTATAGAATAAAATTGACTATTCTTAAATGAATAAATACTTACTTGAAGTATGTCTTTAGAATGGTATCGCCACCCATCTGTCAGTTTTGTTGTGGCTTGCTTGTTGCTTTGATGCTGAAAGCTATGCCACTAGTATTTCAAACACATCAGAGTCACCTGCGGTGAATAGGTTTCAGCAGAGCTTCCAGACTAAGGCAGACTAGGACTAAAGGCCTGGTAATCTAAGTCTGAAAATAAGCCACTGAAAATCCTATAGATCACAATATTCTGTCTAATATAGTGCTGGAAGATGAGCCCCCTAGGTTGAAAGATACTATACAGTGGCTACAGCAATGGATTCAAACATGCCAATGATCATGAAGATGGCACAAGACTGGGCAGAGTTTTGTTATGTTGTACGTAGGGTTACCATGAGTTGGAGCTGACTCAATGGCAACTAACAGCAACAATATAGAATTTATATACCTTATAGGTCAGAAGAAAACCTGGTGGCATAGTGGTTAAGTGCTATGGCCGCTGACCAAAGGATCGGCAGTTCAAATCTGCCAGGCACTTCTTGGAAACTCTTCGGAGCAGTCCTGCTCTGTCCTATAGGTGTCAGTATGAGTTGAAATCGACTCGACGGCAGTGGGTTTGGTTTTTTGGTTTTTTTTTAGTTCAGAAGAATTAATTATTAGAAAATCCATGGACTCAGTATTGTATAAACATTTAATGTTTAATGTCAGATCTGCAATTCTTAAGTTAATAAACTACGCTTTTCGTTTTGGTTGATGTAAGGAGTGTATTTCCCATTACCAGTCCTACTTAAAATTGAGCCTGTTGAAACTAAGCGAAAATAAAAGAAAAACTCTGCAGTGACAAGACCATTATTATGAGAGTATGGTCGTGGTTAACATCCGTAGTTGTGCCTTTTTTCTCTAAAAATTTTTAAACGTCAGTATTTTAAAACTCCTGCTTTTACTGAGATTTATGAACTAATACATCAGTGTAGTATGTGTGAGACTTAAAAGTCCCATTAGAACTAGGTTTCAAAAGATGAAAGTAAGACTGTTTTCATCCCAGCTTGTGAGGCATGTTAGTTTCAAGTGTAAACCTTTCCCAAGAGTTACTTATACTGCAGATAGCTAGCCTTCTATCTTATTAAAAAAAAAAAAACTATTTAAATCTTGTATAATCCAATCCTGTAGATAAGGGTTTCTCAGTCTAAGGACTGTGGGCATTTTGGGCTGGATAATTCTTTGTTGTGGGGCTGTCCTGTGCACTGTAGGATGTTAGTTGTGTGATTGCCTCTACACACTAGATGCTTGTAGCGCCTCCTTCCCACCTATTGTGACATCCAAAAAATGCCTCCAGACATTACCAGATGTTGTCTGGGAACAAAATTCTCCTGGTTAAGAACCACTTTTATAGATGAAGGAATTGTTAAAGGGGATTCTGTTGTTCATATACTGAACCTTTAATTTTGATGGGAATAAAATTGATCCGAACATTATCAGAACCACATTCTAAATGTCTTGGGGGGCAAAAAGAAGCTGAAGGGAGATGCAGAGTGGTGACCATTTAAATAATTAAACTCTGGATAAATGAACTGTGGAGTCCCTGAGTGGTGCAAATGTTTAAGTGCTTGACAACTAGCTGAAAGATTGGTGGTTCAAACTCACCCGTTGGCACCTCGGAAGGCAGGCCTGGCAGTCACAACTTTGGAAGCCCCATCTGTGGAGCAGTTCTACTCTGTACACACAGGGTCACCATAAGTTGGAATCAAGTCAGCAACTAAAAACAACAACAAATGAACTGTTCAGTTCCTGACACAGTGCTGAGACTGTAGTTGATGTGCATAGGTATATACAGTAGGTTCTCAAATATGGGTTTGAATATCTCACTATCTGGAATCCCTTAGAATGAGCAATGCCTTCCGTTTACACATATTGCAAAAGAACCTAGAGGGCTCACTACTTCATTCCATATAAATGTAGGTTAGGTTTCTTTGAAATTATCATTGTTTGAAAGCTTGAAGTAAGTGGTTAGAATGTACAGGTTGTTCCTTGGTTGTCCAGTGACTCAGCCAGATTGCTTAAGGGAGACTGTCGTAAGGGTGTTTAATTAGTTGGTAAAGTGTAAGCTCCTAGGTTTTTTTGTTCGTTTTTTATTTATTTTTCAAAATTCGTATGCTTCTCTTTAGAGCAAGAATTGTCCTAATCGCAGGCTACTCTTGAGACCCTTTTCATATATCTTAACACATTCTTTATGCCAAAGACAGTTTAAATCAAAGGAGAAGAGGCTATCATCCAGTCGACTCCAGCTGATGGAGATCCCATGTGTGTCTTAGTAGAACTGTGCTCCATAGCTTTTTAGTGGCTCATCTTTCAGAAGTAGATCATTAGGCCTTTCTTCTGAGCTGCCTTGGGATGGTCTCCAGTCGCCAACGTTGCGGTTTGCAGCTGAGTGCATTAACTGTTTGCACCACCCAGGAATTTTTCATAGGAGATTAGGGAGCTAGATTTTTCAGTGTTTAGTTTATTCGTGCTCAGGATTGATTGTCAGCATTCTACTGATTGCACAAACGAAAATGAGGTTTAAGAAGGAAAAGATTTTATTTAGATATAAGTAGATACAAGGAATTCTTGCTTAATAATTTTACCCTCTAAATCTTCTAAATTGAAAAATTAATGTTTCTCTTGAGCATCTTCTAATTCAGTCTTAAAATAGTTAAAATTTTATTAAAAATCAGAAATTTCATTGCACTTGCCTCAGACTAATTTTTGGCCTAAAATGACTCATGGCCTTTTGGATAATTCCTTTTCTGGATGCTTCTATTTAGGCTTACTATCTTTTTTTTTTTTATTGTGAATGACCAGCTGTGTTGGGACTGATTAACTAAGAGTTTTCATTGCCTTGAAATTGTGGATAACTTAGATATAGAGATCTTCGTTTGCATTGATCCTTATTTCAGTTCTCCTCCTAACTTTGGGAAGGAATGCCCAGATTCTCCTTCTAGAAGAAACAGCTTAGTAGTGGCTGCCTGGCATTGCTACATAGTTTAGCCTTTGCCATACCGACTGTCCAGGACCTGGCAAGCTAAGCCTCGTCCAAAGGAGGAATCCACAGGCTTTCTGGTCCTGACCGTCTGAACTGAAGTGGGGCCAAACAGGGAGGACTCTGAAGGACTCTTGTGAGAGAGACAGTTGATCAAAGGGGAAAGGGTCTAACGGGCCTAGAAAAATATTAATTTCTGTGGTTGAATGAGCGATACAAAGATCAGGTTGAACAGTAATGGGAGAGGTTCCAGCATTGGGTGGGAGCTGTTCCTAGTATCCTAGAGGAGGGCATAGTAGGAGGGCAGACGGGAAGAAACTGCTTACCATCAGGCTGTCGTAATTATGGTCTGAAGTTTGATTATTTATTCTTGGGATGTACACCTCTCTTGGTGACCTATAATCTCAACAAATGACCAAATAATGAAGACTATGCAGGGAGTGAAAAAGAATTAAAAGGAAAATTGTGAAAAGGATTAGAAAGTTCCAAGAGGGACTTCAAAAAAAAGAATAGGATAGGATAAAAGAAAAGGAAATAGTTACGTTAAAACCTTTTATAATAACTGTAAGGTAGAATGAGAGGTGAAATAAATACTTAAAAGTTGTAAAAGGCTGGACAGAACTAGCTAATTGAAAAAGGAAGAACCTGGAAACAGAGACTAAAAGGTAAGATTTTTAAATAGAGCTATGAACCTAAAAATAAAATATTTTTTAAAAGCTTTGCAGCATCCTGTATTTTTTCTTATAGCACTTAACTACAATTGTAACTTATTGTTAGGGTATTTGTTTAATATGTGTCTCCCTTCCTAGTTTGTAAAATTCATGATACTTTGTTTACTTCAGTAATCCCAGGGCCTAGCAGAGTGCTAACAACATATTATGTACATAATAAGTTCTTTTTAAGTAAAAAATTAAAGTACAGAAAATGTTAATTTCCCTTGTAAGTTTTGTTATGTGAAATTAGAATTTAAGGTAACAGAATCTAAAGGAAGACAAAGACTTTAAAAGAAGGTAAACTGCAGTAGGCTATGAAATAATGAAGGACAAACGTCTCAGCAGTAAGAAACTCTAGAGTAACGTTAAGCTGCTGAGTTACACTGTAAAACATCCATGATGTGAATAACAGAACCAAATAAAGAAAAGCATAACAGGGAACTCAACTCTATTCTTCCCTTGCCCTCCACCCCCCTTCTACTTTCAGAGGTCTGCTTGGAACTTAGGCCCTTTTTTTGGGTACATTTTTTGGGTTTTCACCACATGGCTAGAGGTCTTATAACTGTTGCTCCTCCTTTTTTAAAATGGAAGTGAAATTCACGTAACATAAAATTAATCATTTTAAAGCGAACATGATTTTAGTGGCATTTAACATTCACAATGTTGGGCAACCACTTCTTCTACCTAGTTCCAAAACATTTTCATTACCCCCAAAGAATCCATTAAGTGGTTACTCTTTACACCTTCTTTACCACCTCAACTACCAATCTGCTTTCTGTCTCTGTGGATTTATGCTGGACCCCATTTTAATTGGACCTATTGGAGAGGATATGCTGTGGTCAAAAATATTTGGCTTTAGGGGCCTAAATAGTACTGGGACACAGAGTTCTCTCTCTGTTAAATATAAATTCATTTCTTTAATAGTGTTTTCAAAGACTTTGTAAGTATAAATGATACTTATGGATGGTGGCCCAGTGGATAAGAGCTTAGGCTGCTAACCAAGAAATCGTCAGTTCTAATCACCAGCTACTCCTTGGAAACCTGATGGGCCAGTTCTCTTCTGTCCTATAGGCTTGCTTTGAGTTGGAATCATCTCGACAGCAATGGTTTTTTTTTTGTTGTTGTTTAAATCTAATTTACAGAGCCCAACTGCCACATCTTTCTCCTTGAGAGCTGCTAGTGGGTTTTGAACTGCTGACCTTCTGGTTAGCAGCCAAATGCTTTAACCGCTGCACCTGCAGGGCTCCTTCAGTAATAATTGCAGCCTAGGAAACCCTATGGGAGTATTTCTGCTGTCCTATAGGGCCACTGTGAGTCCATGGCAAACACCAACAACATTAAAACAGGGTCTCTCAACCATGGCAGGATAGACATGTTGGACTTAACAATCTGTTGTTGTGGGGGACTGTCCCGTGCATTGTAGGCTATTTGGTAGCATCCTTGGCTTCTACCCACTAGATGTGATAAACAACGCCGCCCCCCCCCCCACCCATGTCTAACAACCAAAAATACCTCCCCTCGGGCAAAATTCCCCCAGTTGAGAAGTACTGCATTAAAATTATTCCTCTCGAGATTTTGGCTTTCTCTTTGAATAGAAAGAGAGATAATATATATTAGAAATAATCACATAGAGTGGTAGAAAATGATTATTAAATCACTTAGGAGCTTATTTCTAGCCATTGGTAAACCTGCTCGATTTTAATGTTTTAATGTTATTTTAGTTTTTAATTTTGATTTTTGACAGCACCTTTTTGGGTGGTTGTGTAAGGGTCATTCTCCATTTTGGCTAGGCTACGATGCCAAAGGAATTAAACTTGATTGCCTTAATAGGAAGTAATTTCATGGAAAAAGTAAATATTGTCATATGAGTTTATTCAGAAATACTTGAAAATAGTTTCAAACTGTTTTAAAATGAAATGAATTAGGCTTTCAACAGTTGAAGAAAAAGGAAGAATTTCTGCATATTTCCCTTTAATGTCAAAAGAGCTTAAGGGAACTATCTTTCAGTGCTGCCAAATGTAACAATAATACCTTAAATACTCCATTTCTGTGCTCTTCCAGTGCCCTAAAAGTTAATGTGTTCTCAGAGTGTAAAGGCTTTCTGATGACTTAAACCTTGTTATTTAATCTACTGAATCTATGTAATAAATCTCATTATTTCTCAGTAATCACGTGTAAAATGGATTAAATTTAAAAAGGAATAGCTAAAATTTGTTTCAAAATAAATTCGTAGCCTAATTATACCCCCTGTAGAGTTGAAAATGACAATTTTTTAAAGCTTGTTCAGCTCTTTTAACTACTTTGTGATTTTGCCTGTAACTAATGAAATTTAATTAGGAACAATACTATGGGAAACATAGGATGGGGACAGGTGAAGGAGAACCAAAAAAGGGGAAGTTTAATGTGATATTAGCAAGTAGTATTAACAGTAAGTGTTGGGGAGATGGCATCTCAACTGGCTTTACATTGGGCTTAAAATATTTAATGAGGTCATGGGAAGAAAGAAAATTCTACAAAATGGAGCTTTAGCTGCCTTCTCTGCGTACTAAAATTCAGTTTCAATAAATTTTATCTATTTCCAGTGCTTGGAGGAAGAAAATGAAGGCCATCGTTATATAGTTCTTTATACCTAAATTGTTTCTGAATATAAACGAAAAGAAACAGGTATTATTAACAACATGCTCTTACAAGAATACGGTGCTTTAGCTGCTTTTCTTCCTCATATTGCTTGGAATGTATCTAATACAGTCTTATTGTTTATTTAGGGACTATGTTAGGAGTGAACTGGAGTCTGCCTACGAAGGACCAATGTATTTAGAACCTCTCTCTATGAATCGGTTTACTACAGCCTTAATAGGTAAGTATTATAAAAGAGTTGAAAGTGTAGGTAGCAACCACCCAGTTTTACTGTCTTATAAAATTGGTGCATGCTTAAAAAAAACAGAATTGGAAAACTCAGTTGCTCATGGTGACTCTTTCCAAATACAGACATTGTTAAATGTATATTTTCTTAGTCTTTTTTTTCCTGGTCACAGCCTTGAAAACCCGGTGAAGCAGTTCTCATCTACACATGTGTGGTTGCCATGAATTGCAGTCACCTCGACAGGAGCTAATAACAACCAGTGTACATATCCCATAGTTGCTTCTTTCTTTTCTTTTTCTTTAAGAGTATCTTAAGAGTTTGAGGAAATTAATTTTTATGTAGAGTAAGAGTAAAATGAAATATGTAACGTCTGACATTTATTTATTGTTGTTTAGGGCTATCACTCTATAAATTGCCTGGAACCTCAAGAGCTTACCACACGATTGAAATAATCAGGTAGCAGAACGTTAAAAATAGAAGTGTTAGTTAAGGCCCAAAGACAATATAGATACATTTCAAAGACAAAATAAATGTATTCCAAATTGAGGCACCCAGACACCCAACCGTGTGGGCTCAAGTACTGGAGATTGAAGGAGGAGCTCTTCAGAGAGAGCCGTTTTCTCTAAAATATCTCCCCACTCCTTCACACTTTAGAATGCAGTGCTGAGCCACTTGGAGAGCTTGGCCTGTATCGTGTATGGCTCAAGGATACTTTGGACTGGTGTTTGACTCAGACCTGGGCAGTCTAAAGCTACAATATCCAAACCAGCCATGTGTGGTTGGTGAGCACTTGAAATATGGCTAATCCAAATTAAAATGTGCAGAAAGTGTAAAACACGCTTGATTTTGAAGACTTAGTACAAAAAAGAATGCAGAATGTCTCACTAATTTTTTATATAGAGTAAATACCTACGTGATAATATTTGGGATGTATTAGGCTGAATAAAATATATTGTTCAATTAATTTCATCTGTTTGTTTTTACCTTTTTAAAGTAACTACTAGATTTTACGTGGCTCATATAATTCTGATCTGATCTAAATGTAGAGCAGCGGGCTGGCTGGCTGTTGAGTATTGTGATTGTTGAGTGAAAATGACTTCTGGAATTCTCATATATCTTCTGGTTTGTGGAGGCAAAGGATGTGGATGTCCTTTGGTCTAGATTAGCACCCCAAAAATCTGTGTGGGATTTTCTTAGGTTCTGTCTAAGAAGGCCCCTTAGAGGGATGAGAAGGCCTAAACAGGGATTGAACTTTCCTGTTCCTAGGAGCTGAGGAAAGAACCAAAAACAATCAGAGGAGGGTACATGACAAGCGTCAAGTGAACTGCAGATGAGCAATCCACAGTGATGGGAACAATCTCAGGAGAACCCATAAAAGTGTCCAGGAGAGAGAAGAAGTCAGTTTTAAATACCCCAGGTCCAGAGAGCACCGATTCCAGATCATCATAAGTACAGGTCAAGGAAGAACTTTACTGCTTCCTCCTTCCTCAGTTTCCCCCCACCTGCTCCGGTCCTGGGTGAGTCAGGGGAACAGAGAGAAATAGTTGCGCTAGGTAAGGACAGAGGAAGAAGCCTACCACCACCTCTCCACCTGCTTTCCCACCTGCCTGCAAAGCTCCCTACTTATAGCCCTTTAGCAGGCCTGAGCTAGAGAAAGGGAGAAGCCTCAATTTAAATCACTTTTAAAGTTTTGATTATTGTTAGATTGAGACTGTAACTTAAGAGAGACTAGAAAAGTTGTGGGACTTGCCTTAGATTTTATCTGGGTTTTTTAAGAGAACTAATCTCCACAGAGTGGATTTTAAAATGTGATAGTATTTGGGATCTAACAAAGATTTTTTTTTAATGAATATATCCTGTGAGTTGGTGTATTCAATAATGGTAACATTCAATTATGAAAATATTTTGCTAGGCTAGAAAGTTTGTATTCTCTTTTAATTTGTAAAAGATGCAATTTCGTATAAATCTGAAGTGTCCGTTTCTCCTATCAGTGACTAGTAGTCTGTGCTTAGTATTTACCCAACTAATATACATTTAATTGGAAATAAAACAATATCCATAAACATGTTTTTTTCTCACTCTCGTTTTAAAGTAACTTGCTTTGATTTTAAAATAAGTATCTGCTCCTTTTCTTCCATGTCACTAATGAATTCTTAATGAAAAACTAAGTAATTTGAATATGCCATCATTTCTTAGGGTTTCAAACTTTGGAGCTCTTTCCATTAGTGGAATCCTGAAATTCAAAGAGTATATTGTGGTTTTGATTTGTCCAAAATTGCCAAACGGAATAGGATCATTGAAAAATGAGCAACTTTTTATTCTTCTGGAGCCGCAGGGGAGATCCACTTAACAATATGACTCCTTTCAATGAGTGGTCTCCTGAAGAGAATACATCATATGAGTCATATTCTTCTGTGGAAGAAGACAAATGAAGCCTGTAACTCCAGAGCTGAGCACTGCGTGTGCTTCCATAGACTTAGGGGAATTTTCAGCTCTTAGAGGATGTTTACATCATGCAGAACAAGGAAATTTAAATACCATAGCTATGAGACAGTGAAAGTAAGACATGCCAGAATGAAAATTCCTCATCATTCTTAGTTTTAAACATTTCCTCCAAGCAGTTTATTTCTTTCACTGTTTTAACTTTCTGATTTAATTTTTATTTTTTATCAAAGAAATACCTGCACTTATTTTTAGAAGTCAGGTAACACCACCGTTTTATGATGAAAATCAGCACTCTCCTGCCCAACTGCTTCCCATTCTCAGGTATCATTCCCCAGAGGCTTCCTTCAGTTTTTCACTTCTGTTTTCTCTTGTCCCTTTCTGGAAATCCCGTTAGTTGGATATGGACCTTCCTACATGATTCCCTAATTACTGTTCTGTATTCTTTTTCTCTTTCTGGGTTTTTATGTTGTTTTGCTCTCTGAGAGTTTTCTAAACTTTTCACCCCTTTATTGCATTTTTATGTCTGGTACATATTTTGAATATTCAAAAGCTTGTTTTCTCTGAATGCTGCTTGTATTATAGCAGTCTCTTTTTTATTTCCTAGATATATTATTTATCTCTTTGAAGCTATTATGTAATTTTTTGAAGCTTTCTTTGCTCCTTGCATTAACTCCATTTCCTCTGAGTTCTTTTTTTCTGTTTGGTTTTTTGTCTTTGTCTTTTTTGATAGAGCAGTATATCTCAAATCTGGCTACATATTAAAGTCACTGAGATATATTTAAAAAGTATAATAACTGATGCCTCGGAAGTTCAGATCCACCAGGCGCTCCTTGGAAATTCTATGGGGCAGTTCTACTCTGTCCTATAGGGTCGCTTTGAGTCGGAATTGACTTGTGGCACTGTGTTTACTGGGTTAAGCCCATCTGAGACTGACTGAGCTGTAAGTTAAAGCAGATCTGTGGGTTCTTGGCTGATCATTTGTATTAAAGTGAGCCATTAAGTTGTTGATTGAAAGCCGTTTAGGGCTTACAAACTTGTGTGTTCCAAAGTGAGCAGTCAAGTAGAACTGCCTGAATTGGGGGGCGGGGGTGACGGTTTGGTCAGTATCTATGGGTCTTTTTATTTGTACTGTTCAGTTTCCCCAAAGAGCAATCTCTATTCCCTGTAGGGACAGCAGGTGGTAATGGGTAGAACTGGGTGGCAATAAACTTGGCGGTAGTGTTCAGGGAACCGAAAAGATTTCATCTTCCAGGGTACAGACTTCAATTCCCTATTTTTCATTCTTCCAGAGTGGGGGGAAGAGTAGTGGCCTGTTAAGACCATTGTGAGTTGCCTCACATCTCTTTATTCTCCGTTTTCCAAAATATTGTTGACATAGCTCATTTGGTGGCCTCTCCTCTTGTTCTGTTTATCTTTGTGGGCTTTCCTCTTTTTTGTGCCTTTATAAATTTTTTCACATTAGTATTTGAGCATCAGTTCTTTAAAGACTAAAATTAATGCTTCGTGGGAAAAGATAGCACATACCTGTATAAGATAGTATATTGTTACATGCACGGGGTTGCTATGAGTCTGAGCCAACTCAACAGCACCTAACAACAACAAAAATGGTTGTCATTTTTGTAATCTTCTAACAATAATATGGATAGAACGCAAAAATCCCTAGGTTTTTTTGGTTTTGTTTTGCTTTGATTGGTAAGACGGTTGAGAATTTGACTAAATGATACTTAGTTTAGTCATGTGACAGTATGTGTCAAAAGCCTTAAAAATGTTTCTTTTGACTCAGTAATTCCATGTTTAGGAATGTAACCTAAGAAAATATTAGGAAATGTGCTCTAGGTAGTTTGTATTAGGATGTTGTAGATGTACAAGCTTATTCATACAAAATGTTTTATAATTATGAAGCACTTGGAAGCAGCCAGATGTTAACATTACATCACATATAAACCCACTGAAACCACTGCCGTCGAGTCGATTCGGACTCATAGCGACCTTATACCATACAATATATGTGATCTACCATACAACTGATAAAAATAAATATGTGTATGTAGATATGTATTTAGTAAAATGGAAAGATACACAGTGTACTAATGAATAAAGCTATTACTGAAGTATGTACAATATGACCCTTCTTACATAAAACATATTTGTGTATGTTCACGTGCGTAGAAATAATCTGAAAGTAAAACTATCAATAGCTAACTTGTTGAGCACTTACTAGGCTTCAGATATAGGGCTAGGACTTCTCATGCAATCCTTCACTTAATGGACCCGGGGAATTAACACTGGTGCCTTTGGGTGATGAGAGATTATTTTTTCATTTTGTTTTTCTGTGTTTTCTAATTTTTTAAATAATAATCGTGTGTAATCAGAGTTTTAACTTCCATGATGGAGTCATTTGGAGAGGCGACATGGCCTGTAAAAAACAATTAAGATCGACATCTTAGAAAAAATCTTGTCACAGTGTAGTCTTGGGCAATTAACTCTTTCTCTGACTTTATTTAAATGTTGAGTACCTTTGGAAAAGGCACTTAGATATGAATGTAACGGAGTTGTTGTATTTGACATTGTTAACAGCTTTCTCCGTATGGTACATGCCATCTGGAATGTGAGGAAGACCAGTGGAAAGTGATGCTTTCAAATTAATTTTAGAGAATTGGTATTCAAAATCCAAAGAACATATGAACATGTAATTAGGGTGAGATGAAGTTAAAATTTAAAAGATTATCCAAGAGATCTAGGTTAGACTTCTTCAGGAAAGAGCAGCTTCCTAGACTACTAATAAAGCCCCCATCATCTTTATAGATAGTGGTTTTTGTTTGTTGTTATTCTGTAGATACTAGATGCTCGTAACTTAAGTGCATTCTTCTCTCTTTAGGTCAGCTGGTGGTGTGTACTTTATGCTCGTGTGTCATGAAAACGAAGCAGATTTGGCTCTTCTCAGCTCACATGCTTCCTCTGCTAGCACGACTCTGCCTTGTTCCTCTGGAGACTATCGTTATCATCAACAAATTTGCTATGATTTTTACTGGATTGGAAGTTCTATATTTTCTTGGTTCTAATCTTTTAGTACCTTACAACCTTGCTAAGTCTGCATATAGAGAACTGGTTCAGGTAAGACTGACAGCCACACACAGGTGGATAAAATGCTACGTAAATATCAGTAAATTAAAGGTTTGGTTCATTTTTCTTTCACAGTCATAGTCATGGTAACATCCTGTTTTATAGTTTCAAGGTAACAGTTATTTTTAACTTTTTTTTCACCCGAGATTCTTTATGAAGTTCTTCGGAGAGGCGGTAAAGTGAAATGTTTCTCTGGAGGGAGGCTATCTGGGTTCATCTCCTGGTGCTGCCGTTTACTAACTGTGTAACTTTGAGATAATCACTTACCCTCACTGTCTGTAAAATGGAGCTAATAACAGTTGCATCTTCCTCATAGTGTTGCTTTCAGATTTAAATGAGTTAGCGCATATAGAGCCCTTTGTTCACTGCCAGGCAGGTAAGTGTACAGTATACGTTAGCTATTGTCATGAAGATGATAGTACAGTAAAACCTGTGAAAGCCGGAACCTGTGTAAGGAGGAAACCTGTCAGAGAAGGAAAACCCAAATGTTTTCCACCAATAGGATAGGAAAGTGGAAAGATTACATCCTGCCAAAGGCAGAAGACTTGTGAGAACCAGAAAGCAAGGCAGTTCCCTTGAGTTCCAGCTCTCACAGGTTTCGCTGTAATAAAGAGTTGAATACTACGTGTCAAATCCTGATTTTTCTTCTGATACAGTCCTACTGTGAATAGTTTCTTCCCTGTGTTTGCCTAGTTTTTAAAATCTGAAAAATTGAATAGTTCTGGGCTATAATCTAATGAATTTCATGCCACCATGATGTTTCTTAGAGTATAGTCTCTTTCCTACTTTTTTTCAGTATTTGCTCTAAAGTAGTTTAGTCTGAGACGCCAACAATAGACATTTAAGAGAGAAATATTTCTATTTGACCTATTCCATAATTAAGTTTCAGTGAGTAAAATAGATCGTGAAATTGACAAGGGTATACAAATGGTCATTCTCTTCTGCCTTTTGCCCTTGTACCTATGATACTAAGGCACAGGCAGCCCTCAGATCGACCACACTGGTACAGCTCAGCGAAGCGCTCCTTTGTAGCCCCGTGAGGTCTTGGGGAAAAATTTTCTGAAGTTATTAGCCTCCTTCTTCCTTCTTCCTTTGTCTTACACAGTTGACTCGGGTGGCTTTCTGGGAAATAGATCTTCCAAAGAAGTGGAGGTTGTTTGTATACTGCTGGTGAGGGGCTGCTGCATGGGGAAGGGCTGTTGTTGTGATCAGAATAAGGATGGCAAATTTAATTTGTATTTTTTCTTTGAAGTCTTGTAGTAAGACTTTGAAGTCTTAGTTTGTAATAAATAGTAGATATTCAATAAATACGTATTGAATATTAAATGTTTAAAACTATAAGGACAAAGCTTCCATTTTTCTAAATTTAATTTATTTTGTAGTTGAGAATATACACAGCAAAACATATGCCAATTCAACAGTTTCTACATGTTCAGTTTAGTGACATTAATTACATTCTTCAAGTTGTGCCACTATTTTCGTTCTCCTTTTCTGAGTTGTTCCTCCCTTGTTAACATAAACTCACTGCCCCCCTAAGGTTCCTATCTAATCTTTCAAGTTGCTGTTGTCAATTTGATCCCATAAAGATAGTTCTTAAGGGGGCATAATGCTCACGGCTTACCTTTGTTACTACTTAAGCTAAACTATTGTTCAGTTTTAAGATGACTTCCGGATATTTTTGTTTTAAGGTTAAAGATTATCTGAGGGCAGTAGTTTCAGGGGCTCATTCAACCTTTCTGCCTCCAAGAAGTCTGGAGCCCATGAGAATTTAAAATTCTGTTCTGTATTTTCTTCTCTTGATAAGCATTCCTCTGTGGAATCTTTGATCGAAACGTTCAGTAATGATAGCTGGGCAAGAGCCTACATTGTTTAATGTCATGTTTACTCTCTTAGTTGCCATGGGATCTTTTATCACTAGATGCAGAGGTTGAAAATGGATTGCAGATTATGAAATTTGTGACTGGGGAAAAATTAGACAGGCAAGAAATGGAAACTGTCAGGTGTTTTAGTCATCTGTTCCTTGTAAAAGCGGAAGCCTGGTGGCATAGTGGTTAAGTGCTACAGCTGCTAACCAGAAGGTCAGCAGTTCGAATTCACCAGGCCCTCCTTGGAAATTCTGTGGGGCAGTTCTGCTCTGTCCTGTAGGGTCGCTATGAGTTGGAATTGACTTGAGGGCAACAAGTTTGGTTTTGGTTTGTTTCCTTGAGAAGAAAAGGAGGAAGAGTATTCTCTACCTCCCCGTGGTCACTTTGCCTCTCCTGATAATTTTGCAACTAGTTGGGCAGTTTTCTTTTAATATCCCCCCCCCCCCAAAAAAAATATCCTCTAGTTGGGGGAAAAAAAAGGTTAGTTGTGACAATTATTTGTAGACCAAGGATTTGCTTTACAGGTGAAAACATTTTAAACTTATAATAATCTTCAAGTCAGTCTATTTCAGCTTAATACTTAAAAGATCTCTATTACTTGATATTGAGCTAGATAAAACTTTGATCTTGGTATTATACTTTTTGAAATTATTTCTGTCAGTCACAGTGCAGTACTTCATCTTTAATTAAGATAGAATTTCATTCAAGTCTGACGATACAGGGAGGTACTAATATAATGGTACATTTGGCTGCACTGTGGTCCAAGGGGAAATCCTGGTGGAGCAGTGGTTAAGTGTTTTGGCTGCTAACCAAAGGATCGGCAGTTTGAATCTGACAGGCGCTCCTTAGAAACTCTATGGGGGCAGTTCTGCTGTGTCCTATAGGGCTGTTAACGAGTCGGAATAGACTTGATGGCAGCAGGGTTTTTTTAATGGACCAAGGGTGCAGCAGATGATTTGAAGAAAGATACATAGTAAATTTAAAAAACAGAAACCAGAAAATACAACTTTCTTTATGACTTACTCAGATAAGTAATTTGAGTTTATGGGAATATTCTGTTATCACATTGAGAGATGGCAACAAGACCAGCTTGCTGCTTGGTTTAGGGTTTTCTGGGCTGCCAGGTAGAACGTTGTTGTGTTACCAGGGTCTGGTTCCTGGCTTCATGAGGCTAGAAGCTTGTTTTACACCTGTGCTTCTAGATTAATCAGATTCCAGGAATTGATTTCTACTAATCAGTCTCGTAAGAGATTACTTTATAATCTTAGAAGGCTAATTTATTTATAGTAGATTAATAAACTTTTTAGAGGTACCCTTCCTGGTGTTAATGTATTTGGCAAACCAAATAAGTTGGGAAATGTTGCATAATAAACTGCACTGTAGGAGCAAGGGGAAGTGGTGTGGGTGGGGAAGCCTCTGTTATCACCTCAAATAGAGAAAACCTCCTCAATGATTAAATGTTCTTGTCTTCCATTGAGGAGCCCTGGTGATGCAGTGGTTAAGAGCTGCTAACCCAAGATCAGCACTTTGAATCCACCAGCCGCTCCGTGGAAACCCTGTGGGGCAGTTCTACCCTGTCCTTCAGCATTGCAGTGAGTCGGGATCGACTCGATAGCAATGGGTTTGGTTTGTCTTCCATTGAATCTTTCCTCATCTATGACATTTCTGAATAAACCTGAAAAATTCTTCCTTTTACATTTCCTTTTTTCCTAGTCACCAAGCAGTAATGCATCCTTCACGCCAGTCTCGATCACTTTGATGAGATTTTATGTTTACCCAGTCTCCTCAAACTGCCCTTGAGGGTAGGTTAGTTTTGCTGGTGACTGATATCATTCAAAGGAGCTCTGGTGGCACAGTGGTTAAGTGCTCAGCCACTAATCAAAAGGCCACTAAACAGCTGTTTGCTGGGAGAAAGACTTGACAATCTGCTCCCATAAAGATTACAGCCTAGAAAACCCTGTGGGGCTGTTCTGCTCTGTCACATGGGATGGCTATGAGTCAAAAATTGACTTAGCAGTCAGTACCTAACAACAGTCACACTCAGAATGTGCTGATTTGACTAAAACAAACTAGTTGCTGTGGAGTCAGTTCTGACTCATGGGACTCCATGTGTGTCAGAGTAGAACTTTGCCCCATAGGGTTTTAATTGTTGGTTTTTCGGAAATAGATCCTTAAATAGTACTTCATATTTAAATTTCTTTCGAGGCACCTCTACGTGGACTGGAACCTCCAGCCTTTCGGTTAGCAGCCGAGTGCAGTAACTGCACCACTCGGGGACTGTGCTAAGCTTATTAGTTTAAATGTGAACGAGCTTTGACCTCATTCCTAACTATTAGGACATTTTACTGTTGGTGTTAGAAGAGCGTGTGTCAGGTGTTAATAAAGCAAAATCAGTAAATAAAAAAAGTGTGCTGTTCAATGGAATACTACACATTGATAAAGAGCAGTGATGAATCTGTGAAACATTTCATAACATGGAGGAATCTGGAAGGCATGCTGAGTGAAATTAGTTAGTTGGAAAAGGACAAGTATTGTATAAGACCACTATTATGAGAACTCGAGAAATAGTTTAAACAGAGAAGAAACTATTCTTTGATGGTTACGAGAGGAGGCAGGGAGGGAGAAAGGGAGAGGAGTATTCACTAATTAGATAGTAGATAAGAACTATTTTAAGTGAAGGGAAAGACGACACACAGTACCGGAGAGGTCAGCACAACTGGACTAAAATAAAAGCAAAGAAGTTTCCTGAATACAACTGAACACTTCGAAGGCCAGCATAGAAGGGGCAGGGGTTTGGGGACCATGGTTTCAGGGGACATCTAAGTCTATTGGCATAATAAAATCTATTAAGAAAACATTGTGCATCCCACTTTGGAGAGTGGTGTCTGGGGTCTTAAATGCTAGCAAGCAGCCATCTAAGATGCATCAATTGGCCTCAACCCACCTGGACCACAGGAGAATGAAGAACACCACAAACACAAGGTAATTATGAGCCCAAGAGGCAGAAAGGGCCAAGTAAAGCAGAGACTACATTAGCCTGAGACCAGAAGAGCTAGATGGTACCCGGCTACAGCTGATGACTGGCCTGACAGGGAACACAACAGAGAGCCACTGAGGGAGTGGGAGAGCAGTGGGATGCAGACCCCAAATTCTCGTAGAAAGGCCAGACTTGATGGTCTGACTGAGACTGGAGGCACCCCGGTGGTCATGGTCCGCTGACCTTCTGTTGGCCAAGGACAGGAGCCGTTCCCTAGGCAAACTCTTCAGACAGGGATTGGACTGGACAGTGGGATAGAAGATGATACTGGTGAAGAATGAGCTTCTTGGATCAGGTGGACATATGTTGGCATTTCTTGTCTGGAGGGGAGATGAGAGGGCAGAGGGAGTCAGAAGCTGGCAGAATGGACATGAAAAGAGAAAGTGGAGGGAAGGAGTGTGCAGTCTCATTAGGGGGAGAGCAATTAGGAGTATATAGCAAGGTATATATAGATTTTTGTATGGGAAAAACAAAGTGTGCTGTTTACTAACTGTACAGAGTTAACGTAAAGGAAGTTAACTGAAACAATTTGCAGTAAAAGTTGGTTTATCTTTCTCTCTAGATACTTTAAACTCTTAAATGTTTAATTGTGCTTACTGAAGCGATATGTGTTTGCCTATGTAAACTGATCTAATCTCATTTTTTTATTCAGGTAGTGGAGGTATATGGTCTTCTGGCCTTGGGAATGTCCCTGTGGAATCAACTGGTAGTTCCTGTTCTATTTATGGTTTTCTGGCTTGTCTTATTTGCTCTTCAGATTTACTCCTATTTCAGTACTCGAGATCAGCCTGCATCACGGGAGAGGCTTCTTTTCCTTTTTCTGACTAGGTAATTTAACAAGAATGTATGGTACTATATATAACCATAGGAAGATAAAAGTTTGATCTAGGAATAGTACGTTTTGCAGATCATTTCTTATCAGTTACATTGCAGTACTTCGTATTTAATTAAGATAGGATTTCATCCAGGCCTAGCAGTGCAGGGAGGTATTACTGTAATGTGGTACATTTGACTGTACTGTGGACCAAGGGTATAGTGAATGATTTGGAGAAAGATATGTGGCAAGTTTTTAAAAAAAATAATGTTTCAATTTCAATTATTGGGTCAATTAGATAAAAATATATTGTTAAAAATAGCTCATTTATCGATTGTTTAACATGTACCAGGGTCACTGCTGAACACTTTGACTCACATTTAATCTTTACAGCAACCCTGAGAGGTAGGTTATTATCAGTATCACTTTATAGTTGAAGAGAACAAATGTACCACAGAGAGTAACCTGCCCCAGGTGACATTGCTAAATTGAAAGAGGCAGAGCCGAGACTCAAACCCGAATTCAGAACCTGTGACTTACTCATATCCTGTCACTATGTGCTCATATTTTTAATTTTTTGCTTCTAGGTTGAGAGTCAAATAATTGCAAACTGGGTATATCATAGTACTTTACTGTCTGACATAAAAGCATACTAAGATTTGCTTTTTAAGATTTAGTTTTTTAAAAAGTCTTATGTCATTTGACTCCTTTTCTTACTTCAGTATCTTTGTTGGGAGCCCGTGGTAGACTCACATTTACCATTTTTTTCACTCTAAATTTGAATCTAAAGCCCTCAGAACCTAGCACATGGATATTATACCATGGTTCTCTGGCTCACTGTCACTTTAAAAGGCAGCAATGAAAATGTATCCTCCTCGAAGGTAAATATAAATATAGGTGGATAAAAGTTAAAAACCATGGAGTTCTAGTTAATAGAATTATTGTTTCTCAGTTATCCAGTATGATGGAGGTTGTGTACAAAGTGGTATAGGGAGTGTGAAGTTTAAGAAAAATGTACTGTCCTTGAGGAGCATCTTATTTGTTAAAGCTAAAACCATTGCACAAAGTTAAATATCAATACAAGAGTTTTATAACATTGAAGGAGAACTGTACAAAGCGGTATAAAAATGTCATGAGGCAATACCTGTTTTAACAAATACGTAGACTAAATTTATTGGTACTGAGTCAGGTTTTGTACTTTTCTGAAAATAACACTTTTAAGTAATAAGTAGCTTCTATGAGCATGCAGTGAATTGGTATCAAACTTAAACACATTTTAACAGCCAATTCACTATTAACTAAGTTTTATTATTATTTCTATGTAAATAATATTAAGGTTTTTTGTGCGTTTTTAAATGAGCAAAATAATAAACAACTAACCTTAAAGGGAAAGTCCTATGGTTAGGATAAAAACCTAAGTGTGGGGCTAGAGTTGGTGGTGCCTTAAATCAGATTTAGTAATCCATTGCAAAGCGCAACTCTTTCAGTCAAGTGAAGGTTAGCAGTGTGTAATAGGCTAAACAAATCAGTCAGCTGTGAGTGAGTTTGGACTTGCGCGTTTACATAGAAAGAAAGTCATGCTGGGATTTTTAGATGAGATTTAATTATCTTGCCAAAATATTTTTTCTCTCTACCCCCTTTGTATACATAGCTGAGACTTGTCTTCTTCCCAGAATAAAAATGTTTTAATTTATTAGTTGAGAAGCTCCCATATTGGTTCCTTTGTCAGTTTACATCTCATAAGTCTGTTCTCTAATGCTTCATGATGCTTTTGTGGCCTGGGTTGTTTGTGTATCCCCTTGACAAAAAACAACTTATGTCTCAAAAGAGAATGGCAAGTTTACCAGAATATCCTGACTAAACAAAGAAAAATTACACTCAGACTGAAAAAGAAAAACAGAATTTTTTGTAGCAAGAGAATAGAAAGTGTAATTAACGAAAATGTCTCTTATTGAAGGAGAAAAGTTTTATAAGTTCCCCAAACTCTTTCACTTCCCCAAAGCTAGATTGTTTTAAACCTTTTGTTTTCTCAGGATGCTCTTTTGAAAAGTAACACCACATTCTTCCCTGAAGTTTAAATAAAAAGAATGTAATCCTCTGGAAAATGTAACTTAATCATGCCTTTTGGGTATAAACAAGTTCTCTAAATATGGTGACAAGAATTAGAGAGATAGAATAGACCTTTCTTAAAATTTTCAGACTCTGCCAAAGAGAAGGAAGTAAAACTTTAGTATTATTTAAGCTATGATTCTCATATTTTTCTGCTACTAGACAATTTTGTTAAAACATTTTTGTAAAAGAAATGTCAGTTCAGAAGTTAGGCTTTTAAGAATGTAGTAAAGTAAAAGTATTCATTCTTTTAGTTACCAGTCACCATAACTGGTGGTACCTGACAGAAAAGAAGACATTTTTTCTCATGATAATGTATATTTACCTATGTAAAATTGGATACTTTCATGTAAAAACCAGTTTACAAGTGAATGTACAGGAAGAATAACTAGTAGAAGCGTGGAGCTACATGGTAAAGGACGGGCATTTGATGTGCCTGGATGAATTCCTCATCTGTGCAAATGAATTCTTACCTGAAATTCCAGAACTTAAAGTACAGCACTTTGAACTTCGTAAATTCTCTGTAAATGCTAGATCCAGGTTATTTACAATATTACATATATTTATGAAATATGTTATTTAAAGGCATAGAATGTTTTATTTTAAAAGAACATTTATGTCTACTTTTCTCCCTTTTTTCCAGTATTGCTGAATGCTGCAGCACTCCTTATTCCCTTCTGGGTTTGGTCTTCACAGTTTCTTTTGTTGCCTTGGGTGTTCTGACGCTCTGCAAGTTCTACTTGCAGGGTTACCGGGCTTTCATGAATGATCCTGCCATGAATCGGTAAATACTTTAACCTGAAGGAGATGACTAGACATATAAAATTTATAGATTAGTTGAAGAAGTACTAATGAATTTCTTTGGTTGATGAATTTTAGGGGAAACGGAATTTTGAGGAGTTCTGATTCTTTTAGTGACTAAAAATACGGTGAAAAATCACTAAATGTCCATGTAAAAAAGAAGTATTTTTGTTGTATGAACGTAATAATGCATATTGGACGCTTTCCTTCCCTGGATTTATTTAAGACATTTTTGATTTCTTGGTTTTTCCCATTTGAAGTTTGTTGTCGTTAGATGCTGTCAGGTTGGTTCCAACTCATAGCAAACCGCATGTGCAGAGTAGAGCTGCCCCATAGGGTTTTCTAGGCTGTAACCTTTATGGGAGCAGATTGGGGAGCAGATACCCAGGTCTTTTTTCTCCAGGGACAGCTGGTGGTTTCCAACCACTGACCTTTCAGATGGCAACCGAGTGCTTAACCGTTGTGCCACCAGGGCTCCTTTTGAAGTTTGTACAGTCCTGCTAAAATTAAATTTCTATATTTTACACTTCCTTAAAAAGGCCTTTTTTTTTTTTAAACATGTTTGAACATAATTTGAATACTGACTACAGTTTCAAAGTTTTGATGAGAATTCAGAATGGTTAATCTAGTTGTTACTATATCACTAAGATCTGGGAAACCCTACTTCTGGAACGTCTCATGATTTCTATTTTGTTAATACAGGCATTTAATGTCTTCATTTATATAAGTAACTTCTTAAAGTACTTAAATCTTGAATATCGAGTATTTCAGTATTAGTAGATGGTGAGTCCATTGTAAATTGGGAAAACGTTTAATACCAGGTTTTTTTTTTTTATGACAGAAAAGAAGAAAAAATTTTAAAAGATTATGACCCACAATCTCCCTGCCAATTCAAGCTAATGCCTTCAAAATAAGGGGGAGAGAAGGGATGGGGGTGGAGAGAGAAAGAAAAATAGCTCACGTATAAGTTCAGAAAATTCATAACATTCAGAAAGTACAAAATGAAAGTGATAGCTTCCTGCCCCTACTTCTCAGGGGTAACAGCTACTGATATTATAAAATTTGTTATAGTGAAAAGTACGTACATATATATACACACACACACATACTGCTTTTTGTTCAGTTCCACATAGTATATATACACTGTTCTGTATCTTAGTTTTTTACTTCATATGTTTGAGAATTTTTTTTTTTTATGTTAGCACATAAGGATACATCTCATCCTTTTTAATGATGGCATAGTATTCCATAGTATGGGTTTTTTTGTTGTTATTAAAAATAATGCCGTGGGGGTCTTTTTGTACATGTATTTTTTTTTTTTCCTTTTAATTACGAAAATTTCAAACCAGCGAAGTTGAGAGAATAGTACAGTGAACTGCCATGTACCCATCACCCACGTACCCATTTCCCGTGAACCTCTCACCCATCTCGAACAGTGTCAACTCCTGGCTTGTCTCATGTCATATATTCCTTGGCAAACTTCACCTACCCTGTCCCTTTTTCCCTACCTCTGGCTAAAATTATGTGGAGCAAATCCCAGATAAAATTTCATTTTATCCATAAACATTTCAGTTTGTAAGCTTTTTAAAAAATGTAAGTACAATATAATGATCACGCCCGGTAAAAAAAGAATTCATTGATACCAGATACTCAGTTGGTATTCAAATTTTGTAGGCTATCTGTTTTTTTAGCCTTTTGTTGGTTCAACTCAAGATCTAAGTAAGGCCTTGTACCTTGCAGTTGGTTGATATGTTGGTTCAACTCAAGATCTAAGTAAGGCCTTGTACCTTGCAGTTGGTTGATATGTTGGTTCAACTCAAGATCTAAGTAAGGCCTTGTACCTTGCAGTTGGTTGATATGTTGGTTCAACTCAAGATCTAAGTAAGGCCTTGTACCTTGCAGTTGGTTGATATGTTTCTTAAGTCTCTTAGAATATCCGGGTCCCCTCTATCTCCTTACTTTTTCCCTTGCGTTTTAATTTTTAGAAAACACTAGGTTATTTATCCTACAGGATTTTTCAGTCTAGATTTTGCTGATTGCATCCTCGTGGTGTCATATAACATGTACCACTCTTCACTGTATTTTCTCATACATCTTAACTTTGGTAGTACATCCATAAGAGTAAATTATTACTAATAAGATGATCGAGTTGAGGGGTATGTACATTTTAAATTTAATAGGTTTTTCTCCAGAAAGGCTGTACCTCTACCTCCACATAATCTTGCCCATTTTGTCTTAACATCATCATTGCTCACTGTCCTCAAACTTTGTGGTACTTGCTAACCTGAATGTAGTTTTTAAAACTCTACTCATCCTTTGTTCACGTCCCACTTACTTGTGAAAGTTCTTTATAAGTCAACCCAGTAGGATAAAACATTTTCAGGCTTTGTATGTGGTATATTTTCCATATGGAAATATATATATTTTTTTAATTCGTTTTTATCTTTCTCTCTTTGTATCTTTTGGGTCTCATGGTCTTCTTGAAGAGACATTTTGCTCTCTTAAGATTATGAAGACATTGACCTATGATTTTCACTGATATGTCTGGTTTTGTCTTTTATAATCAAGATACAGTTTAGGGTGTAAATGGGTGTAATTTAGTGCATCTCTAAGTCTGACAGAAATATCTGACTCATTAGCAAAGTCTTGTGGGAAAACCTTTATTATCTCACAAGCTGCTTTTGTCTCTCAATATGTGTTAAAATAACAGGTATTATGCTTTTGTCCATGTAGCCATGTGATATAGCACTACATATTGATATTGCATAATAATATATTAATATGCCAGTTTTTTGAGTCTGAATTAAGTGCAGATAGATTCACCAATATGTAATAACGTCTAAACTTCCGGATTATTTTCTCTAGGAATTAAATGAGATTCTGATTATTGTTTTCATTCTTTCTTCAAAAATGTATTATTTTTTAGGGGCATGACGGAAGGAGTTACACTCTTAATCCTGGCAGTGCAGACTGGTCTGATAGAACTACAGGTCGTTCATCGGGCATTCCTACTCAGTATTATCCTCTTCATTGTGGTAGCTTCTATCCTACAGTCCATGTTAGAGATTGCAGACCCTATTGTTCTGGCGCTTGGAGCATCTAGAGACAAGTAAGACACTCCTGAAAACAAACTTTTGTAATATTATTTACATAAATTTGTTGTCTGAAGATTAAGGGAATGTTTAAAGTCAGAAAATTGATAGATAATTGGTATTAGGTTAATTCAAGAAGTTTACGTTTTATTTTTCCTGTATGAGATGATTGACTTGACTTTTCTAATCTGTTTCTTTGTCTCTGGCTTCCTATAGCTGAAAGTCACATCAAAGGCTATGTAATTACAAATCAGCTTACTTTTTCTTCGGAGAAATGTAATACTTTTAAACAGTTTTAAAATTAAGAACACAGATCGTAAAATTCAGTCCAGGAAACACAGCAAATAATATATAATTTTACCCTGTTCAGTGCTACTTAAAGGAGAGAACGCATTGAGAGAGAAATGCAAATGAAGGAAAGAAAAATAAAATCCGACAGGCGATCATAAAGATAGGCATTTATGAAATAACAGCCTCATCTGATGGTCGTTTAGACAATTGGAACTTACTGAGGCCATCTGGGGATTCTTGACACCTTATGGGGCCAGGTGAAATTAATAGCTGGGTTCATGTACATCTCATGTTATAGAAATATTACTAAGAAATAAAAGCAAAATAATTAGTTCTTTAAGATACTATTTTGGCTTTTTCTTTAATTTGTACAAGGAATTGCTTAAAATTTAGTGTCATTTTTCCCTCCAGCATTTTATTTATACTCTGAATGTTGATTATAGAGCTATAGCTGAATTTATTGCCTTTTCTATAGGATTTTATGACTCAGGGAGCAGGCAGTCTTTTAGGGGATAGAATTGTGGTAGCAGTTTTTTTAGCATTCTAAATTAGCCTTTTAATTAGAGTTCATCAGATTCATCTTTGTATCCCTATTTCCTACATTGCCAAGCATTCTATAAAATTTTCTCAAATGATAGGATGGCTGGAAGAATCTATTTAAATAAGCTCAAAGTTTTTGGATATGTTTCAGATAATCTTAATAATTAATTATGCTTTCTTGAGATTTGTTTTTGAGGTTTAAGGTTTCTCAATAGAAGAATTTTAAGTGTTGAAGTGTGATTTAGCTCAGTTAAACAGTGATTTAGTAGATGTGAAAATTGGATTGTTTAGACCTAAGTACAATATTTTGTCACCTCTGGCACTGTTTTTTGGTATTATTAACTTTATTGTAAGAATAATATAATACTATAGAAAGTTTGGAGAAGAGGAAAGAAATACATAAATCCACATCATAAAAAAAAAAAAAAAAAGAACCAGTAAATCTAGTTCTGGGTTCCCTTCTTACTTCCTTCCTGCCATGGCCTTGATATTAATAGCTATGTGCTAGTAATTGTTAAAACAAATGAAGTGAAACTGACTCAAGAAGAATTTAAAAGCCTGTATAGTTCTGTAACTATTAAAGAAATTGAAGCAGTTGGTAAACATCTTCACCCAAATAAAATATGACCCAGGCGGCATTTGGAACAACAGATTATCTGAATTTTAAACAAACACTTCCAGAGAGTAGAAAGAATACTCCCCAGCTCTTTCGGTGAGGCCAGTATAACCTCTATATCAAAATCGGGCAAACATTATAAGAAAGATAAATTATACTTTCATTTCATTTACAGCAGGAGTGTTTATGAATCCCATGTAGTATTGGCTCATGAATAGACAACTTGACAAATGGACTAGAGATCCCCTAAACAGACCCACATATGTATGGAACTTTGGTGTATGTTAGAAGTGGCATGTCAGATGAGTGGGGGTAGGCAGTACTGTTCTATAGTGAAACTGGAGAAAAATGGTTTTCCACTTGGAAAAGGATGAAATGGATCACTTTCTCACACCATAAACAAAAGAATCTCAATTCTATGTTGTGGACTTAAATGTCAAGAACAAAATATTAAAATTACATGGACTAGTATAATTTGGACCTTGGAGTAGGAAAAGATTTCTTATACTATGAAAGAAAAGGTTGGTATATTTACCTATTAAAATTACTGAAAGTTTTTTAAATCTAAAGATAATTTAAATAAATTGGAATGCTAACTTATTCCAAGAAGATACTCATGGTATACCCAACTGACCAAGAATTAGCATCAAGAATCTGTAAGCAGCTCCTACAAAGCAGTGAGAGAAACGGCCAAAAGACATGATCAGCCATTTAACGAAAGAGGAAACGCGAATCAGTATGAAGAGAGTTCAACATGTTTAGTGATCAAGGAAATTTAAATAAAGACCACAGTGAGATATTACTTTATAGTTAATCTGACTGGCAATGGATAAATAACCCGAAAGAAAGAGGGAGGGAGAGAGCGAGCGAGCACGTGCGCATACACACAAGAGCAAAAGAAAAGTATGCTGTTACCAAGAGTGAGAGAGATGGATCCACAGGGCATCTCATGTTGCAAGTGGGAGTGTAAATTAGCGCCATCACTTCTTTCACATGTACAGTAAGAGACGTAGAAGAATGTTCCTAACCCGACCTACAGTAGCAAAAAAACCTGAGAACAACCTGAATGCCAATCAAACAGGAGAGTGGATGAATAGAACATGGTAACAGTCACAGTGGAATGTCAAAAATGCAGTGACACATAACAGTACGGATGATATATGGCAATATAGAAGAAATACAGAGTAACTCCAAAAAGATTACAGTATAGGATGTTATTAATCTTTTTATGTTAAAAACAAAATTTTAAGATATACTCTTTAGGCATACATATAGATCAACACAGCTATCAAAAGAGAATGAAAAGCACAGGATTCAAGATGATGGTTTCACGAGGTGGAAGGAGATGGGGAGGTGGAATAGGCAGGCCTGCCATATGGTTAGATGGAGGTTGTTTTCCAGGCCCTCGCCTTTGTCTGAGGAGGTGGGTTCATGAATACTTACGTTTTTTAAAATAACTAATTAGGTTACTAATTACATAAGAGGAGAGCCATACCCAGACCAGTGGTAATGGTATGTTGGAGAAGCATGGAAATGATTAATTCAGTTCAGTGCACTGGCAATTAAAAAAGAAACCAGAAAAGATCCTACTTCTCAAATTAGTGGAACAATTAAGAGATAATATTGATAGCTCATGAAACACTGCTTCTATCAGCTGGAAATAATTTGGGGGAGAGGTTTATAAGTGTATCTTTAGCGTTGCTCAGACTGTACATAATTTCAAATGTCTAAGGTAGTTTTAGCCGCAGAGACAATCTCTACTTTTATCTATGATTTCATTGCAGTTTTTAACAAGGAATTTTGGGACTGTAGTTTATTTACTCATATTGTATATAGCAAGTTCTCTCATATAGCCAACTGTTAAGAAACAGGTTGGGGTGAATGTAAAAAAACTTTTTTTCGTTTTATAATGTTTAACCTATTAATCAAAGGTTTAGTGTCATTTTCCTCTATTTATATTTAAATTTAACTTTTGCTGCTAAGTTCTTATTTAAGGACAAATATATTTTTATGTTTGTATAGATTTTCATAAACACGTACAAACCTGTGTCAAAATTAGACAGCCATATAATATATAAATGTATTTTTTGAAAACTCAAATCATAAATTTAAAAGTCTTGAGTTAACGTTTGTATAAATGGCAGCGTGGTGTCAGACCTCTTCCTCTAACTTCACGAAGGGAGAGATTCACCATCAACATCAGCCCAAGGCTGATTTTTATGAGGTGGAGGTCAAACACACCTTTCTCCAACCTTTTACCAATTCTGATACCAGCCATCTCTCCCGCAGCACTCTCTACTTCTCTTCTGGGTTTGAGAATTCATTGCGATGGCCACACAAAACTCAAAGACCATACGCATGGTTATGGGGCTTATTAGGGAACAACCAGGTTACAACTTGGGATCAGGATTAGGACGCATGTAGACAAAGTTTCCCTTTAGTGCAGGACAGCCCTCTCAGCTCCTCTCAGCCCCTTGAGAATAGGCTCTTCTTGGACCCCTCAGGACAAGCTCCTCTCAGCTCTCACTCCGAGGGTTGGCACGCTCACTGTTGCTGCCTTGCTCTGTGGGCCAGGAAGCCCACTGTGCTGTCTAACACCAGTCTCTTTGTTCTGCTGCTGCCATCTCTTTTCACTCCGAGGGTTGGCACGCTCACTGTTGCTGCCTTGCTCTGTGGGCCAGGAAGCGCACTGTGCTAATGCCAGTCTCTTCGTTCTGCTGCTGCCATATCTTGATGTCTTGTGCCTTCTCCAATATTACAGCTCTCTGTCTCCTGCGTCTAGGAGGTTCTCAGCTCAGGGACCCCAGGTTCAAAGGATGCACTTCACTCCTTGCTCTTATTCTTGGTGGTACTGCAGCCCCCCGCCTCCTCCCCACTCCCCCCGCCCCGTGACTAGCTCTCTTTTTGTGCCTAGAGGGGTGGCAAAACCGACCCTTTCCCTCGTTAGGGTTCTGTACACCTTATTTGCATGGTCTTACCTCCCCACATGAGTTCCATGTAACTTATTTGCATAATTAGCAAGCTGTCGGTCCACTTGGTGGGCTCTAAGCACCTTATCTGCGTAGTCCCACCCAGTCATTTTATGGAAGTTATGACTAGAAGGACCATATTAAGTAATCCCCCTCACTGCAGCATTGTTTATATATTTCTCTATGTGTATATGTACACGTGTGTATATATGTAAATATATATGTATTTTATATAAATGAATCATAACCAACTTTTGAAAAGTATATTTAAAGTTTTAAGGCAAGTTGTCCCGTTAAAGAAAATCACCCATATTTCACTGTCGAACAATATAAGTACTGCTACTGTAATTACTGCCTGCCTACCTTTTTTTAAAAAAGAGAAAACTGTTTTGAATCTCAAAGTAGAGCTACTGACAGTTTTATGTTTGTCCTGTAACTTCTTGGCAATAGAAATGTTTGGCAAGAAGATGTAAAACAGCTTGCAAAGTATTTAGCTCTAACTTTTACCCGAATCACTTTCTTTCCTGGAGTACTAATTATGGGTAGGACTACACAGTGTAGCGTTTAGCTTTGTGTGTGACTAATGTTTACTACCCACCTGTATTATAATGAAAGGTGGGAAGGATGATTTATTTAACTTTTGTGTCTCCTTGAGATGTTTTGAATGGATTTAACATATCAAAGGATGCTGATATTTAATTAAAACTGTTTAATTTTGTTGTGGTCATGAGTTTTTAAACTATTTTGGTTGAAATCCACGTTTCCTGATGATGGTTTTAAATAATCCGCATTCGTGTTTTATATGAAATCATTAAGTAATTTTAAGTCATAATATTCTGTTTACATAGATTATAATTGAGTTTGGTCATACTGGTTTCTTTTTCAGTTTGTGACCATTATATTAAAAAACTACTCCAGTAACGGCTTTCGTATACCTAAGAAATGAAAGCATCTTTTTTTTAGCTCTTATAGAAGTAATAAGGTCTTCCGTTGTCTATGTCCTTATAAATGGAGTATATAAAAGAAATAATTTTATAAGTAAACTCTAAGGGAGAAAAACACACCTTTTTTATATTGCACAGAAAGATTTTTCCAAGTTCTGCTTAAGGTACTTGTTTGGAAGGGCTTTTATGTACTTTTAGAAATTAGTAGATAATATGTCTTAAATTGGAATATATTTAAGGAATGATCTGTTAGAATATTACAGTATGTGAAGAGGTAGACATATTAAAAAAACTGTGTTCTAGGGGCCAGACCTCTTACCTATATCCTAAACCGTTGAGTAGTTTTCCTTTTGCCATAGCTGGGGGCTTCTCCTGCATATGTATTTCACTGTCGGCAACAAGGCAGGATTTGGGTGGGATCAGAATGTGAATCTAAGTCTAACAGATCTCTTTATGCATGCTTTAAAAACATAATATACATAAAACTGTTCCTCTGGGAAATAACCATGATAACTTCCGTTTACTTCATAGGAATTTGTGTATGGGTGGATGAGTAGGTAGATAAGAAAAGGTAATCACAGAAAATAATTTGAAAAATATCAGGTAGAAACAGATGTTCAGGTTTTGTACTTACTAGGAGCTGTGAGGCATAACAAGGAGTTAGGTTCCTTTTTTCATGGAATTTAAGTTTGGGGAATAAGACATGTATATATAATAATTAAAATAATACTACAGTGTGTGATTGATTGGTACAGTTGCTAAGGGTCTGAGAAGGCAGGTGGTTCTTGAAGGAATATGGATTTGTTGTTTAGCTTGAGCTAGTCTGAAGGATTTAGAGGCCTTTCTAATGGGATGCAAGCATACTTGGGTTTTGCTAGGAGGGTAGTTAATTGATCAGCTAGGCTTACAGTGAGGAACAGATGTTGACAAGTTTGGAATGATAAATTGGAGCCAGAATGTGGAGGGTCTTGAATGCCAGGCTAGGACATTTAGAGAAGGTCTTGACAGATTATGAAATCAGAACTTCAGGAAGAGTAATCCGTTTGGCAGTGTTCAGGATAGATAGGTGCTAGAAGGAGGAAGACCTGCTAATAGATCTCACAGTGCAGTGCATCTTAGATTTTTTTTTTTTTTTCCTTCTGATCTCAGCAGATGTGAGGATGAGTTTGTCTGCACATCAGAGATCCGTTTGTGTTAATGACACTGCATCACTGCAGAGATTTCTCATCACAGGGTGGAGCTGGTGGGGAAAAAATGTCATATAACTTGAAAAAGACCACACATTATTCTGGTACCCTCTCCCAGTGCTAACTGGGGAAGTTACCATTAGAATTGTTGACATTTAAGGCTGTGAACACCTAAATACTTTGAAAGCAGTAGGAATGTGAATGAAATTTTACAGGCAAACTACTGAGAAAGAAGGGATTGATGCTGCTGGGCAGTTGACTTTATGGGGTGTAGAGCACAGGGAAAGGAGTGAGCCAGGTGGCTGCAGTGCAAAGCCTTTGATGACTTGCTCTCTGAGGTCTGGACAGTGACTGGGCTGGAGAAGGTGCTCAGGAAAATGTGGAATTTAGAACTGTTAGGTGCTGATGTAATTGTTGTGCTGTTAGGTGGCAGACACTTTAAAAGAGTAATTTTCTCTTTCTCCAGGAGTTTATGGAAACACTTCCGTGCTGTGAGCCTTTGTTTGTTTTTACTGGTTTTCCCGGCTTACATGGCTTATATGATTTGCCAGTTCTTCCACATGGATTTTTGGCTTCTTATCATCATCTCCAGCAGCATCCTCACCTCTCTTCAGGTAAGCCTAGGATGAATTAAAAAAATTTTTTTTTTTTTTTTGATGAATTAAGATTACATAATATCTCATTTTCTTATTTTTCCTTCTAGAAAAGGAATTAATCTTTTTCAGAATTAATGTTTATAAATGATTAATTCAGATTATTACTTCCTACCCTTTTTACTAGTGCCCGTTACATTTATTTGAGCCATGAGTGTTAGCAGGCAGGTTATTAAAATTCTAGATCTGTCTATCACTGCATTGTTTTCTCAAGTTCATTAAGCCTTTCAGTTTCTCTTTTTCAAAATGATATCATGCAGAGCTGCATGCAAATCTTAAGTTGATAAGTAATTATAAAATACTAAAAGATTTTAGAGCTGGTTCTTCAGTACATTAATGTTTTTATTAAATATCCATTAGGAAAAGATTCATTACTTTATGATGTATATAAAAATATATATATATACATATACACATCATGTTTATATGTGTACGTATATACATGATGTATATACGTATACATATAAATATATGTCTGTGTATATACAGTAAAGGACTCCTGGTGGTACAGTGGTTAAACTGCTTGGCAGCTGACCGAAAGGTCAGTGGTTTGAACCCACCAGCCACTCGCAGGAGAAAACATGTCGCAGTTTGCTTCCGTAAAGATACACAGCGCTGGAAACCCTTTCGGGCAGTTCTGCTGTGTCCTGTAGAGTCGCTATGAGTTGCAGTAGACTCAGTGGCAATGGATCTGGTCTGATTTTTTTTTGTTGTTGTTGTTGTTTTTCACTTTAGTGTTTTTTAGACTGACAGACATGATACATACTTCACATACACACACATCGTATTGCCCTAGAAGTGATAGACTTACTGTGTGGTAAGTTTAAACTTACTGTTTAAAGGTGGATCTTTGCTGTCTGATCAGTAAGAGATAAAAGAAAATGTAGCAGTGGCCAATAAAGATTTATTGAGTGTTCCTTGTAGAAGTAAAGATACTTTGAGAGTTGAGGAATAGGAATGACCACGGAATTAGGAAAATTAAGATATAGTTGATGGGTTTTGCTCACCTGGGGAATAAGGGAAAAAAGATGAATCAGAAAACCAGTTACTAATCGAGAGTCATAACTTAGGAAACTTATGTCCTAAAGTACGACTTTTTGGTATCTAATACCTGAATTATTAAATTATCCACATTTTTATTATCAGTGTTTTCTCTTTGGATATTAAATATGGCAACCTAACAGTATCAGAAATGTGTTTAAAATCTACGAAAAAACTTTCCTTAGTGGTTGTATTCTGTTTTAAAGTTCATACTTTTTTTTTCAGGTTCTGGGAACACTTTTTATTTATGTCCTATTTATGGTTGAGGAATTCAGAAAAGAGCCAGTGGAAAACATGGACGATGTCATCTACTATGTGAATGGCACTTACCGCCTGCTGGAGTTTCTTGTGGCCCTCTGTGTGGTGGCCTATGGAGTCTCAGAGACCATCTTTGGAGAATGGACAGTGATGGGCTCAATGATCATCTTCATCCATTCCTACTATAACGTGTGGCTTCGGGCCCAGCTAGGATGGAAGAGCTTTCTTCTTCGCAGAGATGCTGTGAATAAGATCAAATCGTTACCTGTTGCTACAAAAGAGCAGCTTGAGAAACACAATGATATTTGTGCCATCTGTTATCAGGTAACTTGTGTAATAAGCACCCACTTGGGTAGGAACATACATAAAGCATATCCCTTAGTACTTTAACCATGTTAACCGAATTCAACTTAAATTTTTTTTTTTTAAATAGGCCTTAAAAAATTATTACAGATCTGAGAAGATATTTCCATTTTATTTCTAAATTAAGGTTTTAATTTGATCTTTCAAGTTCTAACTTACTGTTGTTATTTTCAACATTACCGCTTACCCAAAAATAAAGGAAAAACAGGTCAGGTGTATTTTATATTTACTCCTGATTATACACACACACATATGCACTATCAAATATATACTATCAATCAGGAGTCAGCAACTTCTGAAAAGTGGTGTGCCAAGATTCTGACTCTTTTCCTTCTAGTGTTTCCAGGGTGGGGAAGAAGTGTTCATTTATTTAATGACGGTGGAGGGACTATATGCTTACCTGTGGGTTGCTGGATTTCTGAGCTAAGTACAAGCCTTGGTGTGTTGGGAAGAGGGGTTTGGTAGAGGCAGCCAATTGGTGTACCATTGAAGTCGTCTACCCACCATCTTTGGCACATGCACCGTAAGTAGCTGATGACTGACTTTAATAGGGAAATTAAAGATAGTGTTTAAGTCAGCTTGGAAATAAAGCAACAAAAAAATAGTCCTATAGTTTAGACACCAGCCACCTGTGCAAAGAGGGTGGTTGAGCAGCAGCTTTTACACCTGAACTATACTTCCGCTGTTGGCAGTACAGCCAGCAATTTTGAGCAATGGCAGAAAACTATGTTCTGTTTATTTCACTTGTAAAGAGTGTGGGCTGGTGGAATGAAACTATAGATAGTGTCAGTGAGTATATAGGGAATGCCCTTTCTCCAAGGCTGCTTTTACAGTTTAGGTGAGGTGTTGTATGTATTTGTGTGTGTTCTAAACTAACTAGATGCTTCTAATAGCAACATGTAACTGGCTTTATTATTATTATTGTTACTAGAATAGAAATACACTTTTGGGTACTAGCCAGAAAAAAAAAAAGTTTTCTAGAGTGTGTTTTTCTGTTTTGAGGGGCTGAGGAGTGCTTGTAGGACACCCCCCCGCCCCAATTAAGTAGTCATTCTCTTAGTTTTTTTTTTTTTTTTTAAGTAATGTGAACTCTAGCTCCTTTGTGCTAGGCAGCCTTGTTGTACTCAGGACAAAGCACATCAAAAGCAGAGTCAGGCACTTCAGCTTCAGAAGCTGAAGATATCCCAAGGTAGTAATTACATTGGCGTCATCCCATGGAGACCCAGTAATGGTGCTGCTCCCGTTGTGTAAACTGAGTTTCGTACAGAAGCTGATGTCTAAACCATGGGATGTCTAAGTACTCCATCTCTGGGATTCAAGAGTCCTCTTTTTACATTTCCTATTGTCACATCACTTTTTTGAGGTGCTAGAACTACCTGCTGATGTCACTTAGAAAATGAGAGTAAAATTGCTTAGCTTCCCAGCTGGCTGCTTTCCCTTGGATGGCTTTCTGCTTAAAGGTTGATTTCCAGGTGTTACCAGTTCTTGGCAAGGAATTTCTGGAATAGCCACAACTCCTTGTTTTGGGACTTAAAACAAAGTTAACGGTTGATTGACTAGTATGTATATTTTTACAACCTTAACTTCATGTTCTCAGCTTTCCTTCTCCAAGGAGTGTTAATGCAAAGTATACTACTCTGTTCCAGTGGCTGCCAAGCTTGAGTGTGCGTACAGGTCACATGGGCGGCTTGTTTTAACTCTAGAGGTGTGAATGCCATCACCAGATGCCTCTATTCCGCAGGACTGGAGTGGTCCAGGAGTCTGCACTGTTGATAAGCATTCCAGGTGATGGTGGTGCAGGCTGAGAAACACTGGCTTAAACAGACCAAATCTTGAAAACTGGATATACATTGGCCCTAAAGAAATTGCCACTTCCTTGCCAATACCCTGGTGTTACGTAGCTGTTCTGACTTTGTCTCCTTGTAAATAATGCCATCGTGATCTGTTCAGTTGTGTTGAAGCATAACTGGAAAAACTGCCCTCCTCAGATATTCTGAGGTGGTAATTACACTGGTGGTGTCCCCGTGGAGGCCCAGTAATCATACTGCTCCAATTTCGTAACCTTGAGTTTCACACTAAGACGGAGCTGAATTAAGAAAGTAGTTTGTTCCTCTTTTTTGGTTTTTACTTCTGTTTTTAAATGGCTTAGCCAGTGGTTCTTGTATTATTTGTACAAGAGGATCTCTAATGGCAAAGATCTGTGTTACAAGTTTCCTATTGTGGGAAGGAAATATTGGAAATAGAACATTTGGGGGGTAGCACCAGAATTTTCAAATAGACATTTAGTAGGTATCTTTTTCCCTTCCTCTTTTAGGACATGAAGTCTGCTGTGATCACCCCTTGCAGTCATTTCTTCCATGCAGGCTGTCTGAAGAAATGGCTGTACGTCCAGGAGACTTGCCCTCTGTGCCACTGCCACCTTAAAAACTCCTCCCCGCTTCCAGGCTTAGGAACTGAGCCAGCTCCACAGCCTAATGCTGGAGCTGAGCAAAACATTGTGCATCAGGAAGGTACTGAACCCCCTGATCAGGAGCATCCTGGAGGGACCGGGATACAAGAAGGTCCTAGTGACAATAACGAGTGCTGTGCCAGACCAGAAAGCCAGGAGGGGACTTTTGATCCCCAGGAATATCCTCTCAGTGCAACAGATGAAGCATGTCTTGTTGCGGTCAGCGTAGAAGAGAAGCAGGAGTAAAGCTGCGATGTTCTGGAGGAGGCGTTAACTCAAGATGGAATTTGTGCTCAGATTTGAGGAATACATGAGGTGATCAGGCAGGAAACTGGCATTCCAGGGGTCTGATCCAGGAAGTGCTGTCAATGGAGAACACCTGCTCTCATTCCATTGACACTGTAGGAGAAATTTTGCGATGTATGCTAATCAAAATATATTTATAGGTTCTGTGCTGATGTTTTGTGGAGGTTTGCCAAGAAAATTCAGCCTCAGCAACTTGGGGAACTGCCCCTGATTTGTAAGGAGTAAATCAGAGCAGCGTGTTTGGAAGGGGCGAAGGAAAGGTGGATAGAGCATAAAGACAGCATGGGAAGAAGCAGGCGGAAGTGGCACAGACTTCACTTTCTGGGAACAGGATCATTCTTGTTACAAAGTATGACTAGTTACCCACCCTTTTCTCCACCCCCTTTTCCCTCAATCAGAACTCAGCCAGGTGATTTTGAGTTTTGTACAGCTCTGAAATGAAATCAAAGATGTAAAGGCATTGATTGTATTCAAAGATTGAAGCACGCTCATACTTCGGATGTGCTTTAGGGGCGGGGGCGGGTGGGCACTTGGGCCTTGTGGGTGCATCCATGTAATTTGAGACTCTTGAACTTTGTGATGGAGTCTTCAATATTTTGATGTATATGAAACTTTTGTTAATATGTTATATGCCATGTTGGCTGTGTGAAGTAAACTAAAACTCTAATGAACACTTTGGAGTCTACTCTAGTGTAGGAGACCAAAGTGGGAAGGGCTTTAGGGCACTGATAAAGGCCCTAGGTATACTTTTCAATCCTGTGTAATGTTTAATTCTTGCAACTGAATCAAAACAGTGTTAAATTATGGCAATATTTGCACTTTGGGAATGAGTACACAACTGTATGATCACACTCTGCAAATGCCACTTTTAAAGCTGTTAATAGACTTTGCACCTTTTCTTTGACAAGGACGTGTCATATTTAAATTTTTACATTCATCATGGCTACAGGTAGAACTGGGGAGGGGGGAATGTAATTTTTTATGGGGATTTTGATATGAAAAGAAACTAGTCATTTATTTATACAATAGGCTTGGCTCAAAAAGTGTTTTTCAAGACTTGGTATTCCTAATGTGGGATGTGACTTTATTTTTAGTAGCAAGTTTGGATGTAGACTGACAGACATAGCTGAATGTCTTAATAAATTTAAATTTGAAGATAACGGATTTGTTCCTGTGATTCTTATTAAGTGTTTTGGTGAAACGCTGTTCTTAGGAGGTTCAGTCCTTATCCAGCTGGGGTTCTCACATGTTGATCCCTGTCATATACTCCCGGCAGATGGCAAAACTCTTTGGTTGAAAAGAACTGATCAGTGTTCTGTACAAGGCTTTGAACCGGTTTGTTCTGGTTCAAACCCCTTCTGTTAATTTGCATTTCTACCCCACATGTACTGAATCTGAATTTACAGTTTAAAAAGATCCCCAGGTGATTCTTAGCTATACCAGTTGGAAGCCCTGATTCTACACCAGTGGTATCACACCTAGCTCTGCATCAGAAGCATCTGAGATTTAAAAAAAAAATATTACACATTTCTGAACCCTACTTCAGACTTACTGACTCAGCTTATGGAGCTGCCTGGTATTGGACATTTCAGAAGTTTCCAGATGATTTTATCCAGCTAGCCTGGCACCAGTACAATTTTACATTTAGAAAAGAAGTGGTTAGACTAGAATTAATTTCTCCCCAAGTGTAGCTGGTTTCTCATCAACCTTTCTGGGATCCATGTGAGGCAGAAAAAAAAGGGCAGCCAGCTCCCTCTAGTGGTAATAAAGCTGTTGTCCAAAGGCTTGGTAGGGATTTCTGATTTAAATTGGTCCTTTTTCATGTAAAAGGTACACTTTTTCATGTAAAAGGTACACCTTGAAATATTAACACTTCTTGGTGCCCTGTGTGAAGGACTAAAGGTGCAATCATTTATGATACGGTTAGCTTGGTTGCCCTTCAACACTCAGTCCATTTGAGATCTCATTTACTCTTCTGACCAAAGGGCTGTCATATAGTCATAAGAAAAAGTAATCAGATGTTTTAATAGAAGGAGAGACCCTTTGGCATCAGTAGCACACTGTAATACACTTTTTCCCTTCTGATGGCAAATAGACCCCAGTTGCACACCGAGTCATGTGAGCCTCATGGCTCAGCAGCCTTTCAGACAAATATAAGTGGGTATCTCTTTGCTTCATTCAGGAGAGCTGTTATGGTGTAGTAACAAAAACCCTGAAAAATTTCAGTGTCTTTAAAACAAAGATTTCTGTCTCACACTAATAAATGCCCATTTGCCAGCTGGCAAGGGTGTCCTATTTGGTACAGACGCTCAGGAATTAGGCTGATGGAACAGCCATTACCTAGAACATTCCTGATGATCATGACAAAGGGAAAGAGCTCTGGAAGGCTGTGCACCAGCTCCGCCCAGGAGTGCACGCTTGTCATTTGTGCCTGTGGCCCCACCAGCCACAAGGGGGTGGGGAAGCTCAGTCTTCTTCCATGACATGACCTGAAAAGAGAATATGCCAGTGAGCACCACCGATGACTACCACACTCTTGTGGGAGCAACAGTTAATTTTGCATATTGTTCAAAATTTGGAAGCACTCCTATGAATGATTCAAAATACACCAGCTGAGAAACTAACTTCTTGTTCCTTGTTTTAAGATACTGGGACAGTAACATTGTATAATACTATTCTTAAATTTCTATTTTTCAGTCATTTTTTTGTTACAGTTTCTAACTGCCAAACTTTTTGACTTAGGAAGAAGACAAAGTTTAAGCACCTAGTTTATACCACTGAAAAAAAACAAAAATAAGATTAAATTCTCCTTCTGCTATGCTTGATCAAATCAAGGGACAAAATATCAAATCCCTTATGGGCTCCATTGATTTAATAAAGTTTATGATCTTACGATCCTTAACATCAAAGTTAGTACTAAGCAGTCTAAACTCTCAAACTCACTAGCAGCATGTATTTGTACCTTGTAGTGACCGAAAGCATGCTGTTTTCATAATACATCTCTAGAGGTCTGATTTTCAAACACTGGATTGAACGTGAGGATCCCTGAGGTCCCCCATCAGGACCTGGGTGTTTTAAGAAAGCGCCATGTTTTCATGGCCATGTTATATCAACAGCCTTTGAGGCATAGCAAATTGTGGTTTCACTGATTAACAGGGCAAGGAAAAACTTCAGTGTTCAAGTTGAAAAGGAAGGGCTTTTTTCCATGACTATGGTAATGGGGCAAGAAGAACCTTATGAGTTAATAAAGTACGAAAGCATATAATTTTGAAAAACGCCCTTTTAAAGAAATACGTACAAAAAAGTTTCACACCTTTAGTTGCTTCTACTCTGGCTTTCTTTAGGGTTGTTTCTCCAATTTTAGACTCAGCAAGGGGAAGGTAGGAATTAACAAGGTTTTATGATTTTTTTTTTAAGTTATGTTGTATGCTTTTGTTTTGTTTTGTTTTAATTAACTTTTATTGAGCTTCAAATGAACGTTTACAAATCAAGTCAAACTGTCACATATAAGTTTATATACACCTTACTCCGTACTCCCACTTGCTTTCCCCCTAATGAGTCAGCCCATCCAGTCTCTCGTGACCATTTTGCCAACTTCCAACTCTCTCTATCCTCCCATCCCCTCTCCAGACAGGAGATGCCAACACAGTCTCAAGTGTCCACCTGATACAAGTAGCTCACTCTTCATCAGCATCTCTCTCCAACCCATTGTCCAGTCCCTTCCACGTCTGATGAGTTGTCTTCGGGAACGGTTCCTGTCCTGGGCCAACAGAGAAGGTTTGCGGACCATGACCACCGGGATTCCTCTAGTCTCAGTCAGACCATTAAGTATGGTCTTTTTGTGAGAATTTGGGGTCTGCATCCCACTGATCTGCTCCCTCAGGGGTTCTCTGTTGTGCTCCCTGTCAGGGCAGTCATTGGTTGTGGCCGGGCACCAACTAGTTCTTCTGGTCTCAGGATGATGTAGGTCTCTGGTTCATGTGGCCCTTCCTGTCTCTTGGGCTCTTAGTTATCATGTGACCTTGGTGTTCTTCATTCTCCTTTGATCCAGGTAGGTTGAGACCAATTGATGCATCTTAGATGGCGGCTTGTTAGCATTTAAGACCCCAGACGCCACATTTCAAAGTGGGATGCAGAATGTTTTCAAAATAGAATTATTTTGCCAATTGACTTAGAAGTCCCCTTAAACCATGGTCCCCAAACCCCCGCCCTTGCTCCGCTGACCTTTGAAGCATTCAGTTTATCCCGTAAACTTCTTTGCTTTTGGTCCAGTCCAGTTGAGCTGACCTTCCATGTATTGAGTATTGTCCTTCCCTTCACCTAAAGCAGTTCTTACCTACTAACTAATCAATAAAAAACCCTCTCCCACCCTCCCTCCCTCCCTGCCTCGTAACCACAATAGTATGCGTTCTTCTCAGTTTACACTATTTCTCAAGATCTTATAATAGTGGTCTTATACAATATTTGTCCTTTTGCCTCTGACTAATTTCGCTCAGCATAATGCCTTCCAGGTTCCTCCGTGTTATGAAATGTTTCACAGATTCGTCACTATTCTTTATCGATGCGTAGTATTCCATTGTGTGAATATACCACAATTTATTTAACCGTTCATCCGTTGATGGACACCTTGGTTGCTTCCAGGTTTTTGCTATTGTAAACAGAGCTGCAATAAACATCGGTGTGCATATATCTGTTTATGTGAAGGCTCTTATTTCTCCAGGGTATATTCCGAGGAGTGGGATTTCTGGGTTGTATGGTAGTTCTATTTCTAACTGTTTAAGATAACGCCAGATAGATTTCCAAAGTGGTTGTACCATTTTACATTCCCACCAGCAGTGTATAAGAGTTCCAATCTCTCCACAGCCTCTCCAACATTTATTATTTTGTGTTTTTTGGATTAATGTGAGATGGAATCTCATCGTAATTTTAATTTGCATTTCTCTAATGGCTAATGATCGAGAGCATTTTCTCATGTATCTGTTAGCTGCCTGAATATCTTCTTTAGTGAAGTGTGTGTTCATATCCTTTGCCCACTTCTTGATTGGGTTGTTTGTCTTTTTGTGGTTGAGTTTTAACAGAATCATGTAGATTTTAGAGATCAGGCGCTGGTCGGAGATGTCATAGCTGAAAATTCTTTCCCACTCTGTAGGTGGTCTTTTTACTCTTTTGATGAAGTCTTTAGATGAGCATAAGTGTTTGATTTTTAGGAGCTCCCAGTTATCTGTTTTCTCTTCGTCATTTTTGGTAATGTTTTGTATTCTGTTTATGCCTTGTATTAGGGCTCTTAAGGTTGTCCCTATTTTTTCTTCCATGATCTTTATCGTTTTATTCTTTATGTTTAGGTCTTTGATCCACTTGGAGTTAGTTTTTGTGCATGGTGTGAGCTATGGGTCCTGTTTCATTTTTTTGCAAATGTATATCCAGTTATGCCAGCACCATTTGTTAAAAAGACTATCTTTTCCCCAATTAACTGACACTGGGCCTTTGTCAAATATCGGCTGCTCTTATGTGGATGAATTTATATCTGGGTTCTCAATTCTGTTCCATTGGTCTATGTGTCTGTTGTTGTACCAGTACCAGGCTGTTTTGACTACTGTGGCTGTATAGTAGGTTCTGAAATCAGGTAGAGTGAGGCCTCCCACTTTCTTCTTTTTCAGTAATGCTTTGCTTATCCGGGGATTCTTTCTCTTCCATATGAAATTGGTGATTTGTTTCTCCATCACATTAAAAAATGACATTGGAATTTGGATTGGAAGTGCATTATATGTATAGATGGCTATTGGTAGGATGGACATTTTTACTATGTTAAGTCTTCCTATCCGTGAGCAAGGTATGTTTTTCCACTTAAGTAGGTCCTTTTTAGTTTCTTGTAGTAGTACTTTGTAGTTTTCTTTGTATAGGTCTTTTACATCTTTGGTAAGATTTATTCCTAAGCATTTTATCTTCTTGGGGGCTACTGTGAATGGTATTGATTTGATTATTTCCTCTTTGATGTTCTTTTTGTTGATGTAGAGGAATCCAAGTGATTTTTGTATGTTTATCTTATAACCTGAGACTCTGCCGAACTCTTGTATTAGTTTCAGTAGTTTTCTGGAGGATTCCTTAGGGTTTTCTGTGTATAAGATCATGTCATCTGCAAATAGAGATAATTTTACTTCCTCCTTGCCAATCCGGATGCCCTTTATTTCTTTGTCTAGTCTAATTGCTCTGGCTAGGACCTCAAGCACAATGTTGAATAAGAGCAGTGACAAAGGGCATCCTTGTATGTTGTATGCTTTTAAAAAATTTGTGTTTTTTTAGATGGTGCCTGGCTACCACCACCGACTACTCTGACAGGGATCACGATAGAGGGTCCCGGGCAGAGCTGGAGAAAAATGTAAGACAAAATTCTAACTCACAAAAAAGACCAGACTTACTGGCCTGACAGAGCCTGCAGAAACCCTGAGTACGGCCCCTGCACACCCTTTTAGCTCAAGAAATGAAGTCACTCCTGAGGTTCACCCTTTACCCTTTACCTTTGGACAGACCCATAAAGGGGCACACCAGCCCAGGGGCAAGGACTAGAAGGCAGGAGGGGACAGGAAAGCTGGTAATACGGAACCCAAGTTCAAGAAGGGAGAGTATTGACATGTCGTGGGGTTGGTAACCAATGTCGTAAAACAACATGTGTACTGTTCAATGAGAAGCAAGTTTCTTCTGTAAATCATCTAAAGTACAATAAATAATTTGTATTTTTTTTTTGTTTTTTCAACGTTGCTTATTACTGGGAAAACTATTTTAAAAGAATACAAATCACCTATAATTTCACTTTTAGAATGAGCTTTTTAAGTTCCCTTTACATTCAATGATAGCAGACCTTGCCCTTTAGACAAACACACTCACCCACCCAGGGATCATTTTCACTTCTCCTTTTAAAGTCTGCTACCTGATTATATGGCCTCTGAAATTCAAATATGCTTCAAACAATTTTGTAATTCAGTTATGGCACACCTGTTTCTCCCACATTTGAAGATACAGAATGATACGGCTTTTAAAAATAGGGTTACATTTTATAGGTGGTACTAGCTTAGTAGATAATTGTAAATTCTAGAGCAGTGTGTAAAACTATCCTTGTGGACATTCAGAAAAATTCTCTCAGTGAGCTATACATCCGGTTGCATTATATGGACAAGGTTCAAAGTAAAGGTAAGATATTTCTAGTGAAAGCTGAGTAAATCCTTCTACTAACCAGGCTGTTAGGTTCATTTTCCTAGCTCTTACTAATACTGCTGTTGATGTTCTTTTCCTAAACTATGTTTTATGAATGTTGACTGTTTGGCCCATATATATTTTTTTCCTATTCTTAATAATATAAACAACTGCTTGCCTTTGTGTTGTTTTATATACTCTAGGGTAAGAGAAAGCCCCCCAGGTGGCATAAACAGTTGTATTTGACTGCTAAAGATCAATGGTTCAAACCCATCCAGTGGTACCAGGCAAGATAGGCCTGGTGATCTGCTTCCATGAAGATTACAGCCAAGAAAATCCTATGGAGCAGCTCTACTCTGTAACACACGGGGTTACCATGAGTCCACATTGACTTGATGGCAACTAACAATAACAACAAGGTAAGAGAGAATGACTTTTGACTAGCTGGAAATAATCTCCATGAATGCAGAATAAAATTCTGAGACAGTTCTAGATGTAATATTCTATTACTTTCCAAATGAAAACTTGCCAAACTCAAGTCATCTCTCTGAGTGGCATCAAGCCTGCTAGTTTACTTTGGCAAACCCTTCTCATTAGTCCCCTTGGTTGCCTGGAAACGAGGCAGCATGAGGAGGTGAGAAGGGCCTAGACTAAAGGCAGGGTTCTGGGTTATTGTTCCTACTCCTGCTAGCCAAGGTATCCTTGGCCAGCCTTGTTTTTCTAGGCTTCAGCCTCCTCCGATGCGATGATCTCTGAGGCATCACTCAGCTCTTAAAGACTTTGCCCATCCATATTTTTAATCTTTACCACTACTGAGTAATGAGTTTTCCTATGTATTTTTTATGTGCTGTGCCGGATGTTAAACTTAGATAAGATTTGGCTCACTACTGTATTCCTAGGGCCAGGAACAGGGCAGGAACTGTCTAAGTATCTATGGATTGGGGGGGGGGGGGCGGGGAACTTAGCATGTGACTCCTGATATAAACCCCATAGTTTTAAAATGGCAGAGAATTCCATCAGTTGTAGAGGCAGAGAGCATAATATTACATGCCAACCGGATGAAGTCATTTCTCTGAGAGGTTTTTGATCGTCTACCTGAATTCAGATCAAGGCTTGAACCGGGCCTCTGCTGAGAATTTGCATTTCTAACAGGTTCCCAGGAGATGCTAATGCTGCTGGTTAGAGCCCAGTTCTGAGAACCACTAGTAGAGCAGTGGTTCTCAAAACTTATTATACGTAAGCATCACCTGGGGAGCTTAAAATGTAGATTCTGATTAAGTATATCTAGGGTGGAAATGCAAATTCTCTGCAGGGGTTCGAACTGGAACAAATCGGTTCGAAGCCCTGATTCAGATACAGAGCTCAGAGCTTCTGGAACCGAGTATGCACTTGTGGCATTCAGGTGAAATATGTTGTTGTTGTGAGCTGCCATCTAGTAGGTGCTAACTCATGGCAACCTTAAGTATAACAGAATGAAACATTGCTTGGTCCTGTGCCATCTTCACAATCATTGGTATGCTCGAGTCCGTTGTTGCAACCACTGTGCATTTTGAGTGCTTTTTCCAGTCTAGGGGGCTCATCTTCCAGCATTATTGTGGACCATCTTCTGTTGTGATCTGTAGGGTTTCCACTGGCTAATTTTTGGAAATAGATTACCAGGCCTTTATTCCTAATCTGTGTAGGCTGATGAATTTTGCTTTGTTTTGTTGTTTGGCCTTCAGGGTGCATTATTTAATGATGTTTAAAAAAATACTTGAATTAGCTTCCAGCATTTACAAACTGTAAGAATTGTACACGCAAACTCCATTTCTACCTTCTTTTGAAACATCGGAAGAGTTGGCTGCGCAAGTTGCTCATTCCCGCTTGGCAGCAGTTGGCATACTGAGGTGGGCTAGTGGTTTTCTAACTCACCCAGCTCCCCTCCCACCACTACCTGCTTTAGAAGATTAGCTTGTTCCCATCAAGCTCTGCTGCCCGCATAGTAGATGCTGTTAGTGAACACCAGGCAAGTTGGACATATTTAATCATGGTCAAATTCTATACTACTATGTGGAAAGCAGATACTCTGTGTTGTTGATCAAAGTGAAAAAAAAAAAAATGAGACTTAACAACCAGAAGCAGTGTGGGTAAATTTAATGTTCATTTATGGAAGTGTAGAATGTGTGCATTTTTATTTAATTACAGTAGTGCAGTTATAAAAAAAAAGAAAAGAAAAATCAATGACCAAGGGTTACATTTGAATAGATTTTCAATTTGGGTCTTTGATTTTGCACTCTGTGATATCACCAAATTGTTACACGAACCTAGGCCAGTGTTTCTTAGCCTTTGCCACCATTGCCCATGCATTGAATCAGGTGGGAAGTGTAGATTTAGATTCAGTGGGCTTGGGATGGAGCTTGTATTATTTACAAAATTTTGCAATGATTCTGATCCCATCATTTTATGTAGAGCAAATATTTCTGCTATTTTGGCGAGAGGGGGTTTCCTTGTTCTTGGAACTACCAGGTTTATGAAAGGAGATTCTTAGAGGAGAAATACACATGAAGACATTTTTCTCTGAGGCCCTTCTATGTTTCAGGATGGCAGCGGATGTCACAGCTTACAGGGTTTCTGCAGTGAAGCAGTGAAGCCTGGCTGCCAGACACATGCAGGTGTGTGAGACCTGACTTCATCTACCAACCATTTTGGTTGACTGACCACCCAGAAACATCTAAAGCTATTTATATTTTGAAGTAAAGCATTATCAGTTTTTTTTCCTCAGCAAGCATATAGAATTAAAGAACCACAGAATTTTTGAAGTAAACCACCCTTGAGAGGTCTTGATCAGTCATTCCATCTCACAAGAGAGCAAATTTTTCAACTAGTCCGTGGCTGCACCGTTGGTGGCAGAGCTGGGAATAGTGTTTCTCCTGAAGTCCAATCTAATGGTTCTTCCCATTATGCCTTGTGTTACCTTGAAAAAGATCCCAATTACGCTGCATCCAAGAGAACTGTTTTATTAAATTCGAAGGTATTCTATGTAAGCTTTTGTGAAAAGATGAAACTGATAATTTCTGAGATCTCACAACATTAAACTTTTGGTGAGTTGTTCAAAAATGGAAAACAAACAGTAAATAAAAGTTGGGGCATAGAATAAGCCTTAATATAGGACAAGTCACAATGCATCAAGATATGGATATTGAGAGCTGTTGCTTATAAAATGTCTTTGTACCATTTATTATGAAGATGTTTTCTGTGTAGTTAAAGCCACAGTTACTGTGATCACCATCTGCTACAAAGACGGGCGAGCCACGCAGACCACGTGACCACATTGTTTACAGGAACACATGGAAGTATTTGAGACTGAGGAGTCAAGTCTTGGCTTTGAGAATTTTAAAATATAAAACTGCTTCCTCCCCAAGATAAATACTAAATCACCCTATGAGGTACATGTGAGAGAAAAATAGATTTGCAGATAGGTAGCTAGAAAGAAAAAAAGAAACACATAACTTCCCATTTTTCTCTTTAGTTGTTTAAAAAATTTTTCAAAGTCAGTAGTCTTCTCTAAGGAATCCCTAGGTGGTTCAAACATTTGGAAAGGCTGGGGGTTTGAGTACGCCCAGAGGCACCTTGGAAGAAAGGCCTGGCAAGCTACTTCTGAAAAATCAGCCATTAAAAACGCTATAGGGCATACTTCTATTCATACACATGAGTTAGCCATGAGTTGGGGTCAACATGAGTCAGGGTCAACTCAACAAGCAACTGGTTTTGGTTAGTCTTCCCTAAATTACCCTGAAATCTCTCACCCTGTGCTTAAAACAAGCAAGCACAAGTGAAGGGGCTAGTAATATTTATTTGTGTTGCTATGACCTATATTGTGTGACTCAAACAGCAATAGACTTGAAAGATGGGAACCTCTGTTGGTGTTTTTGGGCTGGTGATGTGGGGAGTTGATTTCTAAAAGGCTGTGTACATTAGAAAGTATGTTGGCATCGGAAGCACAGTGAACACTTGAAGCCAATTAGCTGAGCTAATTTGTGTTGTGTTAACGCTGAAAACTTTAAATGTGTATTTTATGTGCCTAGAGCCCACCTCCATGCCATTGCCATTTATCTTATGCTATGGGTTTACGTTTTTATAGTTTCTTCCACATTTAAGAAAAAAAAAAAAAAACTCCGAGAAATGATACCCTGAGAAACCCACCTGTGACTAGAGTGGAAAGCAACAAAGAAGGTGCACTTGGTAATTTGGAGGGAAGAAAAAAAAAACAGTGTTTTAAAAACCTTTCTGTATAAAAAAAAGAAGGAAAGGTGGTATTAACTACTTAGAAAAAGAACTTTAATATTTTTAATGTAGTATGGAGCAGACACATACTTAAGTCAGAAGTACACATACCAACGGACATTATGCTTAGTCAAATGTACGTGGGCATATGTGACTTTATACTTTGAAGGCAGAGATGAGTGTCTTTGCAATTAGCATGCTCAGCTGCTCTGCTTACTTTGACTCCCTGCAGACAGATCCAGGTGGCCTGGAGCCCATGCAGCCATTGTCCCTGGATTGCAGAACAGTTTCCCCTGCATGGACTACTCGTAGTTCCATTGCCCAATCCTCTCCTGAATCCACATCAGGCTAGCTCATCTCTGATGCTGCTGCCAGTCCTCAGGCTCAGAGGTTGCCACCTGGCACCCTCGGGCCAGATCTGACTGGCAGACTCGTTTTGTTTTGCTCAGATAGTGTTTCTAAAACATTTGAGCTTGCATTTAAAAATGGGGAGATTTCTCACAAAAAATCTGGATTCCTGGTTTTTCTGGAAAAATCAGAAGATCTAAGCCTATGCCCGTGGTAACAATGGGGTATGTACCTCTCTGGCCCTACCTCCCACCCAGCTCACTGACTGTACCCAGACCACGTCATTTATGTAACTGTGACCCCTACAGGTCACATACTCAGGTTTACTCCATGTTGACAGTTGCTTTTGCTCATCTTTGCCTGAGTATGAGTCACCTGAGCACAGTACTTTCCCACTGTCGTCTGCTTCCTACCTCAGAACAGTTTCTACCTGGGAGCCCATCAATATCACACATACACACTGTCTTAGTCATCTAGTGCTGCTACAACAGAAATACCATAAGTGGATGCCTTTAACAAAGAGAAATTTATTTTTTCACAGTAAAGTAGGCTAAAAGTCCAAATTCAGGGTGTGAGCTCCAGGGGAAGGCTTTCTCTCTCTGTCCGCCTTCTCATCAATCTTCCGCTGGACTAGGAGCTTCTCCTCACAAGGACCCCAGGTCCAAAGGACAGGCTCTGCTCCTGGCACTGCTTCTTTGGTGGTATGAGCCCCACCCCCAACCCCCACTCTGCTTGCTTCCCTTTCCTTTTAGCTTTTGTAAGACAAAAGGTGGTACAGGCCACACCCCAGGGAAACTCCCTTTACATTGGATCAGAGATGTGACCTTAGTAAGGGTGTTACAATCCCACCCTAATCCTCTTTAACATAAAATTACAATCACAAAATGGAGGACAACCACACAATACTGGGAATCATGGCCCAGCCAAATTGATACACACGTTTTTGGGGGAACGTAATTCAATCCATCACACATACACCTACACACACACAGAGCACCTTCTAAGTTTATTATCCCTACTTTGGTATTAACTTTTTCATGTCACTTCCAGCTTTTACTCCTTTCGTATCTTCATGGTAGGATAGGATTAGTGATGTTTTTCAGAACTTTGCAAAACTAAGCAGTAACACAAAAGCACATGGTTCAAGGAGCCCTAGTGGTGTGGTGGTTAAGTGCTTGGCTGCTAACTGAAAACTTGGCAGTTTGAACCCACCAGCAGATCTGTGGGAGAAAGATGTGGCAGTCTGCTTCCATAAAGATTACAGCCTTGGAAACCCTGTGGGGGCAGTTCTACTCTGTCCTAAAAAAACCAAAAAAAAAAAAAAAATCCCAAACCCATTGCCGTGGAGTCAATTCTGACTCATAGCGACCCCATCCTATGGGGCCATTATAAGTTGGAAACAACTCAAAGGCACATAACAGACCATTTTCTCCCATTCAAATGCCTACAGGGTCAGGTAAGTAATGTCAGGGGTTGGAATGGGCCTGCTGGAGCCCCAGAGACCTGAGGAGCACTTGTGCCCCCTGCAGGAAGCAGCCCTCCCCAATGACCTCTAGGCAGAACGTTCTGGGATGATGGAAATGTTCTGTATCTTTGCCGTCCAGTACAGTAGCCACTAACCACACGTGGCTATTGAGCACTTGAAATGTGGCCAGTGTGTCTGAGGAATCAAATTTTTAATTTTATCTAGCTTTTGTTCTTTAAAATTTAAATAGCCACATGCAGCTAGTGGCTACCATGTTGTGCAACAAGTCCAGCTGATGTATTGCTGAGCAGAAATGAATGTAGGTCCAGTGTGAGTAGATCTCCTAATTTTTTACAGAGCATCAGAATCTACGTTTTTTTAGGTAAAGCCTCTTCAATTTAAAATACTGGCTCCATTTAAAAAAATACTGTGAAAGCTGAACAAAACATACTAACAAGATGAATCATGACCTGTGGCCATCTATTGGTGCCCTTCATAATGGATTAATGAACAGCCAAGGGCAGGAGGAAAAACTTTTGCACATCTATTAGTAGAAGGCAAAGGGGACAATTGATACGTTATTGCCCTGTTACGGATTGAATTGTGTCCCCCCAAAATGTGTGTCAACTTGGCTAGGCCATGATCCCCAGTATTGTGTGATTGTCCACCATTTTGTCATCTGATGTGATTTTCCTTTGTCTTGTAAATCCTACTTCTATGATGTTAATAAGATGGGATTAAAAGAGGCAGGACTCAATCTGCAAGGTTAGATTTTGTCTTACATCAACCTTTTTTGAGATAAAAGAGAGAAGCAAGCAGAGACAGGGGACCTCAAATCACCAAGAAAGTAGTGCCAGGGACAGAGCATGTCCTTTGGACCAGTGGTCCCTGTGCTGAGAAGCTCTTTGTCCAGGGGAAGATTGATAACAAGAACCTTCCTCTAGAGCCAACAGAGAAAAAAAGCCTTCCCCTGGAGCTGGCATCGTGAATTTGGACTTCTAACCTCCCAAACTGTGAGGGAATAAATTTCTCTTTGTTAAAGCCATCTACTTGTGATATTTCTGCGGTAGCAGCATTAGATGACCAAGACATGCTCTGAAATATAGCTTTACTTACACCAATGAACATTGGTTGAATGTTTGTCAGTAGCAGAGTTTACATGCTGTGCTATGCAGTGCCATGCTATGGTGTGCTATGAAAGCATACAGCAAGTGACATTGAGGCTGAGACATAAAGGATGAGTAAAGAGTTAGACAAAGAACAGGTGTTCTAAGAAGAGGGAACAGCTATGGCAATGATCCAGATGCAAGAGAGAACAGAACTGGTTGGGAACCTAAAGAAGTTTTGTGTGTCTTCTCCCTCAAATATGGTAGCCACTAAACGTATGACTAATAAAATTTAAATAAAACTTAAAAAATTCAACACCTCAGTCACATATTCACATTTCAAGTGCTCAATGGCCATGAGTGGCTAGTAGCTACCATATTGGACCATGCAGATACAAACCACTTCCATCATTGAGAAAAGTCTGTTGGACAGCAGTAGAGCTCAGAGGGTCAAGGAGATGAAGGGAAGAGGGTGGGGGGCCATTGTGAGAGAGGAGGCTAGAGAGGTACTTACGGATCAGGTCGTGAAGTCACCAAAAGACCTGTGTGCCACGTTCAGAAGTTTGGGCGTCTGTGCTGAAGATTTGCCTTTTAGAAAGGACATACTGTTACTGTGTGGAAAATGGACTGGGAGGAGGACAAGAATGGATGCTAGGGACCAATTAAGAGCCTGTGGCAGTCCAGGTCAGCGATGAGGATGCTCAGGGGTCACACATTATCCATTACCCACAATACTTGGCCCAGAGCCTAGAATACAGTCACCACCTAGAGCGCCAGATGCAAAACATTCGCTCAAAATAGCCCTAATTCTGTAGGTGAGGGAATTGACATTTGTGGTGATTAAATAACTTCACCCCACAGCTAATAAGTTCCAAAACTGGGATTCTAACCTACAGCTAGCTATTTAATTCCAAAGCCTAAAGTGTTATTTATTTTTTGTTTTTCTTTCTGCAGTGCTTCCTCCCTGGAAGAGAGAGCAAGAAACAAGAAGCATAGAGGAAGGGAAAGCTCTCAACCTGGCAGAGTGGGTGGTGCTAGGCAGGGCAGCCTCCTGGAGGTGCCAGGGAAGGGACTTTGGGTCACAGTCATACGGTCTGAGGAGCACTAACCACAAACCACTCTAAATGTCATCTCTGAGGTGGCGTTATGTCAACCACCCCACACCTGCCACTGGCTTCGGTTTTGTTTTTCTTTTTTTTTTTTTTTTAAAGGCACACACAGCAATGTGTCTGTTAAACGCATTAGGCTTATTGTAGCATTTTCTTGACATTGGGAGAACCTAAAAGGAGGCAACATAAATCGCCAGGCTTTTTGGTGGTGCCATCAACTTCCCCCACATCTAGTGAGTCCCTCTCCCAGTTGCGTTCCCCCTTCCAGCAGACGCTGCACACCCTTTTCTTTTTAAGATGTTATTAGATGCCTTCAAGTCAGTTCAGATTCATAGCAACCCTATATACAACAGAATGAAACACTGCCTGGTCCTGTACCATCCTCAAAATTGTTGTTAATGCTTGAGCCCATTGTTACAGCCACTGTGTCAATCCACCTCGTTAAGGGTCTTCTTTTCCGCTGACCCTGTACTTTACCAAGCATGATGTCCTCCTCCAGGGACTGGTCCCTCTTAATAACATGTCCAAAGTATGTGAGATGAAGTCTTGCCCATCCTTGCTTCTAAGGAGCATCCTGCTGTACTTTTTCCAAGACAGATTTGTTCATTCTTCTGGCGGACCATGGCGTATTCAGTATTCTTCACCAACACCATAGTTCAAAGGCATCAATCCTTCTTTGAGCTTCCTTATTCATTGTCCAGCTTTCCCATGCATATGAGGCTATTGAAAACACCATGGCTTGGGTCAGGCACACCTTAGTCCTTAAAGTGACATCTTTTTTTTTTTTTTTTAAATACTTTAAAGAACTCGTTTCTAGCAGATTTGTCTAATGCAATATGTTGTTTGATTTCTTGACTGCTGCTTCCCTGGGCATTGATTGTGGATCCAAGTAAAATTAAGTCCTTGACAACTTCAATATTTTCTCCATTTATCATGATGTTGCTTATTGATCATTTTGTGAGGATTTTTGTTTTCTTGTGTTGAGGTATAATCCATACTGAAGGCTATAGTCTTTGATCTTCATTAGTAAGTGCTTCAAGTTCTCTTTGCTTTCAGCAAGGAAGGTTGTGTCATTTACGTATGGCAGGCTGTTAATGAGTCTTCCTCCAATTCTGACGCCCTATACTTCATATAGCTTAAGAGCCATGACAGATGACATCCTCATCCCATGCAGAATCTAATTCAGGATTATGCATTATATTTTGTTGTCATAGCCTTTAAGATGAAGGAAATTATATCTCAAAAGGCCCCTAGGTAGCACAAACGGCTTGCCCTCAACTATTAACCTAAAGGTGATTCGAATCCACCCAGAGGTACTGGGGAAGAAAGTGCTCTTTCAGCCAAGAAAACTCTGTGAAGCAGTTCCACCCCGTGGCACATGGGGTCACCATGAGTCCAAGTCGACTTGACAGCAACTACCGAGAACAACATTGTTTCCTCTATTCCAAATTAAGTGCATCACAGCTGGTTGGCTTTGGGGTTCAATGCTAGAATCCAAGCTGGAGAACCAATCTTTTGTACGTGATGTTAAATGTGTGAGCTTTTACAAAACTATGTGTGCCTTTGAGGAATTCTTCAGACACCTGGGAATTAAAACTAGAAATTTATAATAGGTTTCCTTGACTAGCAAGGTAATTTCCTAATGAAAAGAATAGGGCTTTATTTCAAACTAGATGCAGCCCTGGAAAGAAACTTAATAGCTCAGGCTTTGTCATCCTCACACCTTCGGTGCAAGTTTGCTTGTTTATTTTGCTCTCTTTTAAATAAATAAGACATTTTAAAATCCCTTAAAATTGTATTTTCCCTTCTTCAGGTAACTTTTAATTTGATATAATTTCAAACTTACACAAAAGTTGCCAAAACCCAAACCATGCCCAGTGCCGACGAGTCGATTCCAACTCACAGCGACCCAGAGGACAGAGTAGAACTGCCCCCATAGAGTTTCCAAGGAGTGCCTGGTGGATTCGAACCGCTGACCCTTTGGTTAGCAGCTGTAGCACTTGAGCACTACACCACCAGGGTTTCCCAGAAGTTGCCAGATAAGTACAAAGAACCCCTATGTACCCTTCGCCACTTGTTAACATTTTGCCACATTTGGTTATCATTCTTTCTCTAAACATTTACACACACACACAATTTTTGGAGCCACTTGAGAATCAAATGCAGACATAATGCCCCATTTACCCCTGAGTACTTCATAAGACAAAGACATTTTGTCACATAAACAAAGTGCAATGATCAAAATAGGAAATGTAACGCTGACACAGTATTATCTTAATCCACAGTATCTAATTCACAATATTATTCCAGCTTCACCAGTTATCCCAATTAAGTCCTTTACAAACCCAAAAACCAAACCCATTGCCATCAAGTCAATTCTGACTCACAGCAACCCTATAGGACAGAGTAGAACTTGCCCTATAAGGTTTCCAAGGCTGTAAATCTTTGTGGAAGTAGACTGCCATATCTTTGTCATGCGGAGTGGCTGGTAGGTTCGAACCACCAAACTTTTTGGTTAGCAGCCGAGGGCTCTAACCACAGTGCCACCAGGGCTCCCCAGTGTTCTTAATAACTGTTCAGAACTCCTCCCCACCACCCCATACCGAGTAATTCAGGATTAAGCATTACATCATTACATTATGTTGTCATAGCTCCTGTCTCCTTAATCTGGAATGATTTCTCTTACTTTTTTTGGACTTTCATGACATTTATATTTTTGAAGAAATAATGATAGATTATAACCCATTGACCAATGTATGAATTCATGAGTTCATACCAGCAAGTAAATACAAACATAAATGAGAGTAGAGAAAGCTCTTCTTACAGTATAATGCTTACTAATAAATGTACAAGAAATGAGAGAATTACCATTTTTCAACTATTATAGTAAGAATGGATTCAGGCAACAATTGTCAATAGATGCTAAAACTAGAAGGTTAAAAGAAAAAAAAAACATTAATATAGTCTCAAAATATTGCCCTACAAATTATTTATTAATTACAAAGAACAGTAACTTAACAGTAGATAAACCTGGCAGACACCACCTTAACCAAGTGATCAAAGTTAACCACCAGTTATGGAGAAACCATTATCTTGTGCCTCTTGACAAGATGCACGGAGAGGACACAACTTCACTTATGTGGAGTTCCTCTTTAAAAAATAAGTCTAATCACGAGGAGACAGACAAACCCAAAAGAAGGGATCTTCTACAAAATAGCATTTCCTTTTAATGACCAATCCAAACTAAACCACTACTTATATGAAGGGCTGGAAACCCTGGTAGCGTAATGGTTAAGTGCTAATGCTGCTAACCAAAAGGTCGGCAGTTTGAATCCACCAGGCGCTGCCTGGAAACTCTATGGGGCAGTTCTATCTGTCCTAAAGGGTCGCGTGAGTCGGAATCGTCTTAATTGCAACCGGTTTGGTTTTTGCGTTTTTTTTTTTTAAATGATTGCATCAGGAGTTGCATTATCAAACCACACCACTAGGTGTCACTGTGGTTTTGCAAATTGCGCAAGTTTTGCAAAGGAAGAAAAAAACATTTGATTTCCTGAGTTTTGGTAAAAAATATAAATTCTTTGTAGCTTGCCTCCTTACTTTGACACGTTGTGGGCAGGACACAGCCAATTCTAATACATACAGATATTGAGAAGCCTACAAGTTAAATAATGGTAAAAGCAATGGAGGAGGAGGCAGCCATTACGAGCTCTGAGATCCGGCAATTGCTCCTGTCTCTGGGCCTTGATTTCCTTGCGTATAAAATGAGGAATTTGGACTGCTTGCCCCAAGTCCCTTGTAGCTCTGAAGTTTATGATTCAATGCTGTTGTTTCCCTAACTAAAATCATTTCAGTGCCTGTTAACAAAATTTTTCCCAACCATGTTGGACCTACTAACTGGTTTTCTTTGTTTTTTTTCACCTGGTACTCTTATTTATCTAACATTCGTCTTTAAGTTGATTCAGGTTTTTAAAGATGGAAATTAAAAAAATTATAGACCAATCACAAATGGGAACCACTTCGTTGCCATAAATAGAAGGTAGACCTGAAAATAAATATAATAAAAACAACATAATGTAATTAAATTTGAGCAAGATGGAATTGCGCGCCAAAGGCTCGGATCCTGTGGCCTGCCCTTTTTTCCTTTTTTTTAAGAGGTTTTGGAAGTGTTAAAGAGAAGTTGAAGACAGGCTAGTTCTGAGACTTTGCTCTCGATGTAGCAAAAGAATTGAGACTGAGAAGAGAGACCTTACTTTCTGTATGGTTCAGTCTTATTGAATTTGTTTCCGTGAAACCAACTGCTATATTTCATATACCATCCAAAACCAGCCCTACCCTTTCCTAAATTGTTCTAAGTTAAATGATTCTTTTTATTTCTTCTTCATCTTTTTTTTTCTTTTAATTATTCGGAATCTTAAAATATTTCTAATAGACTAGAAAGAGCAAAATCATACATTATTGTTTCCTTCAATCTATTTTGAAGCTCTAATTTTTATTTTGGTATTCATTTCAGTTTAGTATCGGTTTAACTCGCCTTTAATGTTTATTTGAATTTTCTTTTAGATTCAGTCTTCCATTCAGTCCGCACGCACCCTTTTTAACAGAGGAGACGATATATACCCCTCTGCTGTCAGCGTTGAAGCAATTATATGCCACCAAACGTCTTCTGATTTGGCATCTCCTCCTGATAAAGGCTGATGATAGATAGGATGTGGCAGAGGTCAGGAATTCTGCCGAGTACAACCTGAGGGTATTCTTCAAATTGCTTGAGCTTTATCCAAATCCCCTAGGACACAATCAGAAAACTGGTCCCCTTCAATTTTGGTGCCTAGCTTTTTTTCTTCATTCTTCACAAAGATTCAGAGTGAAGCCGTGTGAGACAGAGCCACCTAATTGCACTCTTTGCTCTCTAACATTAGTTTAGTCCTTTCCTGCTTCGTATATAATCTGGTATCATGACTAATTTGCTGGCCACAATTAGCATAGGAGGTTTAATAGGAGCAGAGACAATTTTTTAGCTGCCCAATGTGACTAAATAATTTAAAAAGGGGAAGACAAAGAATTTCCATCAATGCGTTTTGTTTTCTTCATGCCTATGTTGCCATTAGGAAAAACCATTATAAGGTAAAGAAATCAGGATACTCATGAAAGATCAATACACTAATTGTTTCCTGCATTGCAAAAAATTATTTTTCATACTTTTTTCCTTGGGGAGGTGGATTAAATTTGCCATTAGAAGCTCAAAAACTGAGAAGTCAAATAGTAAACAATTATCAAAGTCCATATTCAAACCAGTTTTACAGTCGAATGAAACAATATTTTCTAACATGAAACATTCTTCCTGTTTGCTAAAAACTACCTGAAGAGATTCCTTTTAGAAGACATTTTCATTGATTATAAATCAATATAAAAAGCATTTTTTTCTATAACAAATTTTGTAAAACTATACTCCATAAAAAAAAAAAAAAACCCTCCCCAAAATGAGCCAGACCCATGTTTCCCCACCTTCCCCACTTCGTTTTCATCACTCTAACGACACGGATGTCCAAACCAGGGTGAGCATGTATTATCCGATTTCCTGATCCAAAAAACCCAGTGCTGTCGAGCTGATTCCAACTCATAGCGACCCTATAGATACACTAAATATACCAATGAAAATCAACTATGAAGCATGATTACTTTCTGGTGAGAGACTTCCTTGTGATTTTCTGAAGAATGCCTCAGCTTTCTTCAAATCAGTCCCCTTTGTTCCTGATGCTGATTGGTGTTTATGATTCCATTATCCTCTTTATGTTTACAAATCACACCACCACCACATGCACACATTCACTCTGTTGCTTGATTACGCATTGACATCAACCTTAACGGGCGATAGTATTTTGACAGAGTCCCCTTTCAAGGTTTTCTGATTAGCACTGCTAAGTATACATTGAGCCAGTTTCTGGAACCATGTCTCCAGTACCGCAAATTATACTTTATTTCACTGTTTTAAAGTATCTAGAGCCAGCGTGTCTATTTAAGATACTGAGCCATGTATTACTGTCTTTCCAGCACATCTTTAACTACAGATTCCTATGAGAGAGGCTTAATTATATCTGTGCTTATCTTAGAGCCACAGTACTGAACCAGGCTTTAAAGAATTCTGTATCCCATCTGGTGCCCAAGTCCCCTCCATATCACGGTTCTCTCCTTCGAGTAACAGAAACCGATTCTGGTTGAGTTAAACCAAAAAGGTATTTATTGGAAGTGTCCAGCTCATGGAATCAAAGCAACAGGTGAAGAGCCAGGCTAGGGAGGGTCAGGAACCACATAGGCTCTGAGGATCTAGTAACACCCAGAAATTGGCAATGTCTTAGGTGTTACCCTGTGCTGACTCCAAGGAGATATATGGGAAAGTTTTAAAACCCTTCCCAGTTCATTATGTGGGCAGTTGAGATTTTCTTACCCTTATGCATGATGCTATGTAAAGATAATTTGAAGTGGCCCCCAAATCCTGTCTTCAACCAGATTACCACCCCATTTCCTTTTACATAGAAACGATAAAGCTGTCACTAAAACATCTACTACATTGTCTCCCCCACCCTGCCCTTCTACCACTGCAGAGAAGATGTCTTGGGAGAGGAGGTCCATTTGGCCTCTCTTAGATCATGATGTGACGTTCCTTTGGCTGTTCCTTTGATGTGACTGTTTGGTGCAAACAGTTTGCACTCAAGTGCTAACCTAAATGTTGGCGTTTCAAACCCACCCAGTGGTTCCATGGAAAAAAAGCCCTGGCGATCTCCTTCCCTTAAGATTGCAGCCAACAAAACCCTGTGGAGCAGGTCTACTTTGTAACATATGGGGTCACCATGAGTCAGAGCCAATGTCAACTAACAACAGCATTGTTAAGTCAAGAGTGCCACAGCAGGGGACAGGTAATTCCCCAAAAGGAAAATGGAGGGCTGTTCCCCAAAGAAAAGGGAATGGCCAGTAGACTAACCTCACCAAGATATTGATAAGCACGTTCAGTGATATGGGATGGATGTGCTGACTTTTCCAGTAGCTTCTTGAGAAGTTCTGATGGTTGAAAATCCTTCTTTTCTGAGAAGAATTCAGCCTCCTTGGGTTTTACCTGCTGATCCTACGTCTACCTCCTTGAGTTCATCCAAAGCAAATCTTTCAGATGTTTGATGTCAGCTTGAAAGCCCTTTCCTGTCACTCTCACCTTCCCAGACTTTTCCAGGTGCTGAATTTGTTATTTTCTCTCCCTGGGCTGCATTTCCACCAATTATTTTTTTAATGCATTAGGTGAAATTTAGCAGAGCAAATTAGATTCCCATTTGACAGTTTGTACCTAGTGTTTCACGGTCTTGGTTTCATTCCCCACAATGTGTCAACACTCTCCCCATTTCCACCCTGGGTTCCCCGTTTCATTTCGTCCTGATTTTCCACCCCATTCCCCCTTCTCATCTTTACTTTTGGGCAGATATTGCTCTTTTGATATTGTATAGTTGATTGTTCTAAGGAGAATGTTCCTCTCGAGGGTTATTGCTTATTCCGTGGGCTTGTCTGTTGTTTGACTGGAAAGTGGTCTCTGGGAATGGCTTCAGTTCCAGGTCAGAATGCTGTCTTAGGGCTGTGGTCTTGGGGGTTCCTCCAGTCTCTGTCAGACCAGTAAGTCTGGTCTTTTTTGTGAATTTGATTTTTTTATTCTACATTTTTCTCCTGCTCTGACCAGGACTGTCTGTTGTGATTCCAGTCAGAGCTCCACAAATTTTTTTATATGGCAGGCTCCTTCTCAGCTCAGATGTCATGTCTGCCCTGACAGATCTAGCTCGAGTACCTCGTTCCCAATGGCTTCTTCTACCCATTACTCTGTTGATTGTAGTCTTTATTGTGATCCGAAGTAAACTTTTTTTGATGCTTATTTTTTATTGTCTATCTCTTCCACTACTTTGTAAGCTTCATGAGAATAGGAGTCTTCTTTATCTTCTTATTACTGCATACTCATTGCCTGGAACTGTGTCTTTTATACCAACATTTCTCAATAAATATTTACTGGATAATTTAACAAGCTAATGTTATGCTTTATATAACTTTTACTGTAATATAAAATACACATACAGAAATGTGCATAAAACTATATATCACTGTTTAAGAAACAGTTATAAAGTGAACATTTGTTAATCACTGGCATCCTAGAAACTATTCCTGCAGCCCACATGTTCGTTTCTAATCACAAGCCCTTTCCCACCCCACTCTCCTGCTATCCTCACTCATATAAAAAAAAATTTACTTGCTTTTCTTTATAGTATTACCCCCATGCCTATATCCCTAAACCATATAGATTAATTCTGCCTACATTAAAAAGTAGATATAAATGGAATTATACTGTATGTACTCTTCTGCATCTGAATTATTTCGCTTGAAGCTATGTTTTTAGACTTCCAACTTCTGGCATGATGGAGTGAGAAAGTCAACAACACCTACCCCCAAAAAGCAACTGTTAGCTGTCCAAACATCAAAAAACAACAATTGCCGTAATCTAGAAATTGACAAAGGCATACAGCAAATTGATGAAAACTACTGAACGTTGGGTAAGACTCAACTCAAAGGCAGTGGATTGGGTAAGAACAGCCTGAGTCTTGCATTTTTGCCTGGGATGTTCCCAGTCTCCCCTCCCTCTTGCCCCAGCTCTGTGTGGTAATTCAAACAGGCCGGGCAGGCCATGAAAACCAGCAGTCTTGCCATTACTGTCAGAAAGGGCTCCACTGATATGAAGCATTGTTAATTAAAATCGTAATCTTGGCGGCAAATGGGCAGGGAGAGCCAGCAACTCCATAAGCTTACAGTCCTGTTTGTGCCATCAATGGACTGGCAGGCTGCCAGGGATTTAACAGTGAGGCCCAGAATGTGAGGTAGCCTTGTTGTTGTTGTTGTGTGCTGTCGAGTCAATTCTGACTCATAGGGACCCCTTGTGACAGAGTAGAATTGCCCCATAGGGTTTTCTCAACTGTAATCTTTTTGGAAGCAGATCACCAGGTCTTTCTCCCATAGAGTTACTGGATGGGTTTGAACCACCAACCTTTTGGTTAGCACCTGAGAACTTGACTGTTGTGCCACCAGAGCTCCTTGAGACAACTGTAGGAGGCACAATAACCACTACACATATCCTGGGTTGACAGGAGGCTGTGCTCATGTGCAGCAGAGACCAGGGTGAGCCCAGGTCACTCATGCATTCCTGGCCAACGAAGCCTCTACGTATGCACAGAGGAAACGAGAGAGAGAGAGAGAGCCCAGCACAAAACAATAGCCAAGGAAACTTGAAAATATTCTGAGCTTTGAATACACTCCTCATTGTCCACACAGATCCATAAAGAAAGAGTGAAAGCCTTACTGGCTTGAGGTGTTTAAGCACAACTCCTAACCACTCTTTACCTGCACAGTAAGCTATGCAGATGCAGGGGCAAACCCTAGGAAGTTAGGTTAAAAAATAAAAACTGACTGAAGAAGAAATAGAAAATAGAAATAGACCTATAAGAGATAAATAAATTGAATTAGTAATTTAAAACATTCCCACATAGAAAAGTCTAGAACCAGATTGTTTAACTGGTGAATTCTATCAATAAAGAAGAAATAATACCAATGCTTTACAAACTTTTTCAAAAAATAGAATACGAGGGAATACTTCTCAACTCAAAACTCAATCTATGAAGCAGGTATTACCCTGTTACCAAAGTCAGACAAATGCTTTATAGAAAAAGAAAATTATAAATCAATTTCTCTCATGAACATAGATACAAAAATCCTTAACAAAATAGTAGCAAGCTGAATTTAGCAATATATGAAAGGATTACATGTTTGACCAAGTGAGATTTATCCCTGGCATATAAGAATGGTTTAAGTTGTATTTCTGTAGAGTATATATTTAGGAGTGGAATTTCTGCATTATGGGATAAAAGCCTTCATAGAAAATGCCAAATGACTTTCCAGATTAGCTGTACTTATTTTACATTCCAACTAAGAGTACATGTGGGTTCCTACATGTATTTGGCAACATTGGTATTGTAAGACTTTTTAACTTTTGCCTATTTGATGACTAGCATCTTAATCTGGTTTTGTTTTGTATTTGCATAAACCCTAGTGAGGTTGAGGAACTTTTTTTTTCTTTTAAAATAATTTTTATTGTGCTTTAAGTGAAAGTTTACAAATCTAGTCAGTCTGTCACATATAAGCTTATATACACCTTACTCCATACTCCCATTTACTCTCCCCCTAATGAGTCAGCCCACTCCCTCCTTCCAGTCTCTCCTTTCATGACTGTTTTGCCAGTTTCTAACCCTCTCTACCCTCCTATCTCCCCTCCAGACGGGAGATGCCAACACAGTCTCAAGTGTCCACCTGATACAAGTAGCTCACTCTTCATCAGCATCTCTCTCCAACCCATTGTCCAGTCCCTTCCATGTCTGATGAGTTGTCTTCGGGAATGGTTCCTGTCCTGGGCCAACAGAAGGTTTGGGGACCATGACCGCCGGGATTCTTCTAGTCTCAGTCAGGCCACTAAGTCTGGTCTTTTTATGAGAATTTGGGGTCTGCATCCCACTGTTCTCCTGCTCCCTCAGGGGTTCTCTGTCGTGCTCCCTGTCAGGGCAGTCATCGGTTGTGGCTGGGCACCATCTAGTTCTTCTGGTCTCAGGATGATTTAAGTCTCTAGTTCATGTGGTCCTTTCTGTCTCTTGGGCTGATAGTTATCATGTGACCTTGGTGTTCCTCATTCTCCTTTGATCCGGGTGGGTTGAGACCAATTGATGCATCTTAGATGGCCGCTTATTAGCATTCAAGACCCCAGACGCTACATTTCAAAGTGGGATGCAGAATGTTGTCATGATAAAATTTATTTTGCCAGTTGACTTAGAAGGCCCCTTAAGCCATAGTCCCCAAACCCCCGCCCTTGCTCCGCTGACCTTCGAAGCATTCAGTTTATCCCGGAAACTTCTTTGCTTTTGGTCCAGTCCAGTTGAGCTGACCTTCCCTGTATTGAGTGTTGTCCTTCCCTTCACTTAAGTAGTTCTTATCTACTAACTAATCAACAAATAACCTTCTCCCACCTTCCCTTCCTCCCCCCTCTCGTAACCACAAAAGAATGTGTTCTTCTCGGTTTATACTATTTCTCAAGATTTTATTTAGCGGTCTTATACAATATTTGTCCTTTTGCATCTGACTGATTTCACTCAGCATAATGCCTTCCATGTTCCTCCATGTTATGAAATGTTTCACAGATTCGCCGCTGTTTTTATCGTTGCGTAGTATTCCATTGTGTGAATATATAATTTATTTAACCATTCATCTGTTGATGAACACCTTGGTTGCTTCCAGCTTTTTGCTATTGTAAACACTGCTGCAATAAACATGGGTGTGCATATATCTGTTCGTGTAAAGCCTCTTATTTCTCTAGGGTATATTCCGAGGAGTGGGATTTCTGGGTTGTATGGTAGTTCTATTTCTAACTTTTTAAGAAAATACCAGATAGATTTCCAAAGTGGTTGTACCATTTTATATTCCCACCAGCAGTGTATAAGTTCCAATCTCTCCTCAGATCCTCCAACATTTATTATTTTGTGTTTTTTGGATTAATGCCAGCCTTGTTGGAGTGAGATGGAATCTCATTGTAGTTTTAATTTGCATTTCTCTAATGGCTAATGATCGAGAACATTTTCTCATGTATCTGTTAGCTGCCGGAATATCTTCTTCAGTGAAGTGCGTGTTCATATCCTTTGCCCACTTCTTGATTGGGTTGTTTGTCTTTTTGTGGTTGAGTTTTAACAGAATCATATAGATTTTAGAGATCAGGCGCTGGTCGGAGATGTCATAGCTGAAAATTCTTTCCCAATCTGTAGGTGGTCTTTTTACTCTTTTGGTGAAGTCTTTAGATGAGCATAGGTGTTTGATTTTTAGGAGCTCCCAGTTGTCTGGTTTCTCTTCGTCATTTTTGGTAATGTTTTGTCTTCTGTTTATGCCTTGAATTAGGGCTCCTAACGTTGTCCCTATTTTTTCATCCATGATCTTTATCGTTTTATTCTTTATGTTTAGGTCTTTGATCCACTTGGAGTTAGTTTTTGTGCATGGTGTGAGCTATGGGTCCTGTTTCATTTTTTTGCAAATGTATATCCAGTTATGCCAGCACCATTTGTTAAAAAGACTATCTTTTCCCCAATTAACTGACACTGGGCCTTTGTCAAATATCAGCTGCTCATATGTGGATGGATTTATATCTGGGTTCCCAATTCTGTTCCATTGCTCTATGTGCCTGTTGTTGTACCAGTACCAGGCTGTTTTGACTACTGTGGCTGTATAATATGTTCTAAAATCAGGTAGAGTGAGGCCTCCCACTTTCTTTTTTTCAGTAATGCTTTACTTATCTGGGGCTTCTTTCCCTTCCATATGATGTTGGTGATTTGTTTCTCCATCACATTAAAAAATGTTATTGAAATTTGGATCAGAAGTGCATTGTATGTATAGATGGCTTTTGGTAGAATAGACATTTTTACTATGTTAAGTCTTCCTATCCATGAGCAAGGTATGTTTTTCCACTTAGGTAGGTCCCTTTTAGTTTCTTGCACTAGTGCTTTGTAGTTTTCTTTGTATGGGTCTTTTACATCTTTGGTAAGATTTATTCCTAAGTATTTTATCTTCTTGGGGGCTACTGTGAATGGTATTGATTTGGTTATTTCTTCTTGGATGTTCTTTTTGTTGATGTAGAGGAATCCAAGTGATTTTTGTATGTTTATCTTATAACCTGAGACTCTGCCAAACTCTTGTATTAGTTTCAGTAGTTTTCTGGAGGATTCCTTAGGGTTTTCTGTGTATAAGATCATGTCATCTACAAATAAGGATAATTTTACTTCTTCCTTGCCAATCCAAATGCCCTTTATTTCTTTGTCTAGCCTAATTGCTCTGGCTAGGACCTCTAGCACAATGTTGAATAAGAGAGGTGATAAAGGGAGTCCTTATCTGGTTCCCGTTCTCAAGGGAAATGTTTTCAGGCTCTCTCCATTTAGAATGATGTTGGCTGTTGGCTTTGTATAGATGCCCTTTATTATGTTGAGGGATTTTCCTTCAATTCCTGTTTTGCTGAGAGTTTTTATCATGAATGGGTGTTGGACTTTGTCAAATGCCTTTTCTGCATCAATTGATAATATCATGTGGTTTTTGTCTTTTGTTTTATTTATATGGTGGATTATATTAATGGTTTTTCTAATATTAAACCAATCTTGCATACCTGGTATAAATCCCACTTGGTCGTGGTGGATTATTTTTTTGATATGTTGTTGAATTCTATTGGCTAGAATTTTGTTGAGGATTTTTGCATCTATGTTCATGAGGGATATAGGTCTGTAATTTTCTTTGTGGTGTCTTTACCTGGTTTTGGTATCAGGGATATGGTGGCTTCATAGAATGAGTTTAGTAGTATTCCATCATTTTCTATGCTTTGAAATACCTATAGTAGTAGTGGTGTTAAGTCTTCTCTGAAAGTTTGGTAGAGCTCTGCAGTGAAGCCATCTGGGCCAGGGCTTTTTTTTGTTGGGAGTTTTTTGATTACCGTTTCAATCTCTTTTTTTTGTTATGGGTCTATTTAGTTGCTCTACCTTTGTTTGTGTTACTTTAGGTGGGTAGTGTCTTTCTAGGAATTCGTCCATTTCTTCTAGGTTTGCAAATTTTTTAGAGTACAATTTTTCATAATAATCTGATATGATTCTTTTAATTTCAGTCGGGTGTGTTGTGATATGGCCCATCTCATTTCTTATTCAGGTTATTTGTTTCCTTTCCTGTATTTCTTTAGTCAGTCTGGCCAATGGTTTATCAATTTTGTTAATTTTTTCAAAGAACCAGCTTTTGGCTTTGTTAATTCTTTCAATTGTTTTTCTGTTCTCTAATTCACTTAGTTCAGCTCTAATTTTTATTATTTGTTTTCTTCTGTTGCCTGGTGGATTCTTTTGTTGCTCTCTTTCTATTTGTTCAAGTTGTAGGGACAGTTCTCTGATTTTGGCTCTTTCTTCTTCATGTATGTGTGCATTTATCGATATAAATTGACCTCTGAGCACTGCTTTTGCTGTGTCCCAGAGGTTTTGATAGGAAGTGTTTTCATTCTCTTTGCATTCTATGAATTTCCTTATTCCCTCCTTGATGTCTTCTATAACCCAGTCTTTTTTCAGGAGGGTGTTGTTCAGTTTCCATGTATTTGATTTCTTTTCCCTGATTTTTCTGTTATTGATTTCTACTTTTATGGCCTCGTGGTCTGAGAAGATGCTTTGTAATATTTCGATGTTTTAAATTCTGCAAAGGTTTGTTTTATGACCTAATATGTGATCTATTTTAGAGAATGTTCCATGTGCACTAGGAAAAAAAGTATACTTTGCAGCTGTTGGGTGGAGTGTTCTGTATAAGTCTATGAGGTCAAGTTGGTTGATTGTAGCAATTAGATCTTCCATGTCTCTATTGAGCTTCTTACTGGAAGTCCTATCCTTCTCCGAAAGTGGTGTGTTTTAGTCTCCTACTATAATTGTAGAGGTGTCTATCTCACTTTTCAGTTCTGTTAGTTTGTTTTATGTATCTTGCAGCCCTGTCGTTGGGTGCATAAATATTTATTATGGTTATGTCTTCCTGGTCAATTGTCCCTTTAATCATTATGTAGTGTCCTTCTTTATCCTTTGTGGTGGATTTAACTTTAAAGCCTATATTGTCAGAAATTAATATTGCTTCTCCTGCTCTTTTTTGCTTGTTGTTTGCTTGATACATTTTTTCCATCCTTTGAGTTTTAGTTTGTTTGTGTCTCTAAATCTAAGGCGTGTCTCTTGTAGGCAGCATATAGACGGATAGTGTTTCTTTATCCAGTCTGAGACTCTCTGTCTCTTTATTGGTGCATTTAGTCCATTTACGTTCAGCGTAATTATAGATAAGTATGTGTTTAGTGTTTAGTGCTGTCATTTTGATGCCTTTTTGTGTGTGTTGTTTACAATTTCATTTTTCCACTTACTTTTTTGTGCTGAGACTTTTTCGTTGTAAATTGCATGTTCCTCATCTTCATAGTAGTCGAATTTATGTTTGATGAGTTGTTATGTTTTTCTTGGTTTTTATTTTGAGTTATGGAATTGTTAGATCTCTTTGTGGTTACCTTAGTATTTACCCCTATTTTTCTAAGTAAAAACCTAACTTGTATCATCCTATATCGCCTTGTTTTCCTCTCCATATGGCAGTTCTATGCCTCCTGTATTTAGTCCCTCTTTTTGATTATTGTGATCTTTTACATAATGACTTCAATGATTCCCTGTTTTGAGCATTTTTTTTTCTTTTTAAAATTAATCTTAATTTGTTTTTGTGATTTCCCTATTTGAGTTGATATCAGGATGTTCTGTTCTGTGACCTTGTGTTGTGTTTGTATCTGATATTATTGATTTTCTGACCAAACAATTTCCTTTAGTATTTCTTGTAGCTTTGGTTTGGTTTTCGCAAATTCTCTAAGCTTGTGTTTATCTGTAAATGTTTTAATTTCACCTTCATATTTGAGAGAGAGTTTTGCTGAATATATGATCCTTGGCTGGCAGTTTTTCTCCTTCAGTGCTCTATATATGTCATCCCATTCCCTTCTTGACTGCATGGTTTCTGCTGAGTAGTCTGAACTTATTGATTCTCCTTTGTAGGAGACCTTTCTTTTATCCCTGGCTGCTTTTAAAATTTTCTGTTTATCTTTGGGTTTGGCAAGTTTGATGATAATATGTCTTGGTGATTTTCTTTTTGGATCAATCTTATATGGGGTTCGATGAGCATCTTGGATAGATATCCTTTCATCTTTCATGATGTCAGGGAAGTTTTCTGCCAACAGATCTTCAACTATTCTCTCTGTATTTTCTGTTATCCCTCCCTGTTCTGGAACTCCAATCGCACTCAAGTTATTCTTCTTAATAGAGTTCCACATGATTCTTAGGGTTTCTTCATTTTTTAAATTCTTTTATCTGATTTTTCTTCAACTATATTTGTGTCAATTGCTTATCCTCCAACTCTCCCACTCTGCATTCCAATTGCTCGATTCTGCTCCTCTGACTTCCCATTGAGTTGTCTAATTCTGTAATTTTACTGTTAATCTTTTGAATTTCTGAGTGCTGTCTCTCTATGGATTCCTGCAGCTTATTAATTTTTCCACTATGTTCTTGAATAATCTTTTTGATTTCTTCAACTGCTTTATCCGTGTGTTCCTTGGCTTTTTCTGTCGTGAAAAAAAAAAAATTTTTTTTCTGTAGATTGCCTTATTTCATTTATGAGGTCATCCCTGATGTCTTGAAGCATTCTGTAAATTAGTTTTTTATATTCTGCATCTGGCAATTCCAGGATTGTATCTTCATTTGGGAAAGATTTTGATTCTTTGATTTGGGAAGTTGTAGAAGCAATCATGGTCTGCTTCTTTATGTGGTTTGATATCGACTGCTGTCTCTGAGCCATTTATAAGGTATTGTAATGATTTATTTTGTATTTGCTCACTGAGTCTTATGTTTTGTTTTCTTTCAATATACGTACATAGGCTACTAGATTGTGCTCTCTTGATTGTTGCAGGCTTTGAATCACTTATGTCCTATTACCAGCTGGTTTGGGCTGTTACCAATATATAAGCCTAAGAGTCCGTTCACTATTCTTGAGTAGAATCTGATTTTGGGTCACCAAGTGTGTGGTGTAGACTGTCGCCTACTCACTTAGAGGAGTAGTGGTGATAGTTGTGTGCACCAGATTCTAGTAACAGCAAGGGATCTCACACTGGGGGGGGGGAGGGGGATGCTGAAGGCTTCCCCCAAGTGCCAGTGAGGTAGGTGTGTCTCTATTCCTAAAGCACTTTGGTGGGTGGGCTCTGCAGCTGTACCTTAGGCACCCAATGCATGTACCTCTACAGATTGATAGGTGTCACTATCCTCAGACTCCTATGGCAGAAGGCTAGGTGGTTTGGGTGGAGCTTCAGCCCTCAGTTCCCCGTTGTGGGTCAGTGAGGGTTCTGTTTAATAGGTAGAGATATCAGACCTGGGAAACTTGTCTTTCCAGTAATCCACTAAAACAATTACAGTCAGATCACTATCAGAATGTCTTTGCATTATAATAGCCACCTAGTTCCCTGTAGGGATGAAAGCCCAAGACTGTGGATCTCATATGCTTGGCTGGAGCTGGTTCTGAATTTTTAGTCCAATTTCAGGAAGTCAGGGAAGGATTTTTGGTCCCTGGGTTTTTTGTAGCTGCTTCTTTCAGGCCAGGAGAATGGGTTAGGAAAAGACAACAAACAAACAAACAAACAAACAAAAACCTGAAGAGCACTTCACTCCCCGGCCCAGGAAATTCCAATGTTAATGAAGCAGCCTGGGAAGGGGAGGGAAGGGATCAGATAGATTGGAGAGAGTAGCACCCAGGAATATAGACAAAGTTACTTATCTTGCTTGGTGATGACTGTTTTATCTGAGATTCCCGAGGGGTGTGTAGCCTGTGTGCATTGGCTGGGTAGAGATTGCCCCTGAGGGTCCGTCCCTCATCCTGTGCTTGTGCTGTCTCAGAAGCCGTGATCTGTTTCTCCGCTCCCAGTCCAAAGCCCAGTGCCAAGGTTCCCTGGCTGGGGTGCCTCACTCCAGGCTCCAAAACCAGTCACTGCCTCCCGGTGACTTCTCCTCCTGTCAGCCGTGTTGCTGCACTGCCTGCGTGCACTGGCTGGGCTTGCCCCGAGGCCACTTCTGGGGGCTAGGGCTGCGTCCCGTATTTGTGCCTTCTCAGGATGCTGTGCTCAACTCTCCTGCGTCCAGTCCAAAGTCTGGCGCCAAGGTTTTCTGACTGGGATGCTGGCTCCAGGCTCCGAAAACAATCACTGCTTCCCCATGGTTGCTCGTTCTCTTGTTAGCCACATCAGTGTGCAGCCTGCTTGTGCTGGCTGAGTCTCTGTCACTCAGGTCAACTGTTTAGATCTGTGTTTGATGGTCAGGGTTCGTAGATAGTCATGTATGTGATCAATTCACTTGTTTTTCCGAGTCTTTGTTGCAAGAGGGATCCAAGGTAGCTTCTACCTAGTCAGCCATCTTGGCCCCACCTCTCAGTTGAGCACCTTTTAATGTGTTTATTGGTCATTTAGATTTGTGTGCACGTGTGTGGGGGGGGTACAGTGAACTACTTAATACGGCCCTTCTAGCCATAGTCTTTGTAACTGCTGCCAAATGACCGGGTGAGGGCTATGCAAATGAGGTGTTTGTGGGCCAATGACGGGATTGAATAGCTTGCTAATAATGCAAATAAGGTGCATGGCACCCTTGTGGGGGACTTGTAAATAAGGTGTATGGAACCCTAATGAAGGGATTGGTCATATATGCCATCCTGCTAGGCTTAAAATGAGCCATCCCAGAGGCAGGAAGGTAGTATCTTCACTAAGGAAGAAGAGCCAGGAGTGGAGTGTGTCCTTTGAACCTGGGGTTCCTGCACTGAGAAACTCCTGAAACCAGGAGAGACTGACAGAGAGAGCTGTAACACTGAAGATGGTGAGAAGCAGTGGCAGAAAAACGGTGGCAGCAGAGGCAGGAAGCAGGCAGGAGATGGTGTGGTGTTCTTCCAGGCCCATGGAGTGAGAAAGCTGAGACCTTCTGGCAGGAGGCGTGCTGGTGGAATAGGGTGCCTCCAGGCACTTGGTAGAACTGAGTTTGCAAACCTACGGAGCTAGAGCTGAGGGCCTTTAGGCCAAGACTTATCGGCAAGCCAGGGTGCCTCTGGACACTTACTGGCAGAGCTCAAAGAGCTTTGTAACATTTGCCCAAGCACGACAGACGCTGGGCTGAGGGGCCAAGGGCCGGGGAGAGACCTGCCTGTGGGCTCAGCTGAGAAGACACTGTCCTCATGAGATAACTGTATCCTAAACATTTCTGAACCTGAATCGTAACCTGTTACTTTTCTAATAAACCCCACAACCATGAGTATTGTCTGTGAATTATGTGTGGCCATTGCAACAAATTATCCAACCCAACAGAGAAGTAGAGAGTGCCCTGGGAGGGATGGTTGGTGTCAGAATTGGCAAAAAAGTTGGAGGGTAGAGGCATGTCTGACCTCCATCTCATAGGAATCAGTCTTGGGCTGACGCTGATAGTGATTCTCTCTCCCCCTCATGAACTCATCGGTTTTACGGTGTGTGTGTGAGATGCCTGTTAGAGTTTATAAATAATGACAATAAATAACATTTTATTGAGCTTTTACTATGTGCCAGGCATTGTTCTAGGTGCTTGATATAAATTCATTTTATCCTCACAATGACCCAACCTAAGTAGATATTATTATCTTCATCAATTGCTTTTTTTCTGCATCTAACATGGTAATGATAATATGATTTTCTCTTTAAATCTTTAATGTGGTGAATTAGTCAATTTTTAAGATGATATACCAACCTTATATTCAAAGGATAAACCCTACTTGTTCATGAGGCACCATTCTTTGTATGTATTATGAATTCAATTTTTCAAATATTTTGTTGAGAATTTTTCATTTGTGTTCATAAGTATGATTAACCTGTAATATTCCTTTCTTATACTTTTCTTGTCAGGTTTTCTTTTTTTAAACAGGACCTGCTTTTATTTATAGTTAAGAATGTATTATAAAATGCTGGCGATTGTGTATTAGAGGAGATACTTAAGGACTTTTTTTTTTTTTCCTTTTTAAAAAGATTATAGTAAAATATACATAATAGAAAATTCACCATTTTAACCATTTTGAAGTGTACGATTTGGTGGCATTAAGTACATTCACAATGTTGTGCAACATCAGCACTATCTAGTTCTAGAACTTTATCATTACCCCATTAAGCAGTCACTCCCCATTTCTCCTTCCCCCCTCCCCCTGGCAATTACTAATCTGCTGTCTCTATGAATTTGCCTATTCTGGATATTTAATATATAAATGGGCTCACGCAATACTTGGCCTTTTGTGTCTGTCTTCTTTCACTGAGTATAATGTTTTCAAGTTTCATCTATGTTGCAACACATGTCAAAACTCATTCCTTTTTATAACTGACTACCATGCCATTTCATATTATTTTGTTTATTCATTCATGACTTGATGGACATTGGGTTTGTTTCCACCTTTTAGTTATTGTGAATAGTGCTATTATGAACATTGGTGTACATGTTTTCATTGTAACACCTTATTTTTAATCTTGAGTATTCATAATTATTCAATTAATTCCCTCTACTAAAAAAAAAATATTTTTTATTTTTTTACTATTTTGCAAGTAACACACTTTATTTCTTTTAGTTGTTACTTCAGAAATTACAACCTGCATAATTAACTTACCAACATCTACAAGTAGTCAGAACTTTTACCTTCTCCTGTACAAACAAGGACCTTATTATACACCTTCTCCATTTCCCTTCTTCTAACTCATATGCTTTTGTTGTCTGGTACTTCATGTCAATCTCTTTTTTCCCCACCATAAATTATTATTACTATTACATACAAAGTTTATTTTATTTGCTCACTTTCTCTACTTTCTTTGTTCTACAACCTTTCTTGATTCTCAGATCATCTTTCTGGTATTAATTTCTTTCTGCCTGAAAGACACCTGTAAGAATTCCCTTTTGTTAAGATTTACTGGTGACCAATTCTCTCAGGATTAGGCTTGTCTTTCACTGGGTGCAAAATTCTATAGCAGCAGTTATTTTCTTTTGGTGTATTGAGTATACCATTCCATTGTCTTCTGTCTCTCATTATTGTTAAGAAGAGAGCTGTTTGCTAGAAGTCACTCAAACTGCCAATAATTGTCTTTTTCTTTGGCTGCTTTTTTTTCTCTTTACTTTTGTTTTTCTGTAATTTTATTTTCATGCATCTAGTTGCAAATCTCTTTTTATTTATCTTGTTTGGAGTTTCCTGGACATCTTTGATCTGTAGAGTAATGTGTTTCTTCAGTTCTGGAAAATTCTTAGCCATTTTCTCTTCAAACATTTACTCTGCCTCATTCTCTCTTTCTCTCCAAGACCTTGATCAAATGTATGCTAAAGTTCTCACTATATACTTCTTGTGTCTTAATCTCATTTTAATTCTCTCCTATTCCATGTTTCATGCTAGATAATTCATTCTAATTTATCTTTCAGTTCATTAAGTCTCCCTTATGTTTATTCAATCTGCTGTTAAGTCCATCCACTGAGGTTCTAACATTGGTGATTTTAGTCTTTATTCAAAGAAGTTCTGTTTGTTTTCAAATATGCTGTGAAGATTTTATAATTTTTCTGTTTCCTGCAGATATTATCAAGTTTGTCATTTACTTCTTTAAACAAGGTAACTATGCTGATATTTTGGTCTGTTTGGTACTTTCAATATCTGAGAAGAGTGCAGATATGTTTCTGTTCTTTGCTGATTCTCATTGCGTTGTTGTGTCTCCTTGTGTTCCTTTTAATCTTTGACTGGTTGCTTTCTTTGCCCTTGCAGAATTTTTTACACTGATTGCCAAGGCCTAGCATAGATACACCCTCCTCCTGAGAAACTTTTGTTTTGCTTGTCAGGCACCTGAGTGCACTACAACTTGGGTATCACAGTAAACCATCTTCACAATGTGAAACCCCTTAGCCAACTCAGGCTCTCAGAACCTTGGAATAAATTCTCTTAGAGCTGGTCTGTGGCCAAAAGTTCCCTACAGCTGCAGAGAGGGGGATAGGTGTAGACCAACTTTACCCTTAGGTTGAAAATGTAGCTCTTGGAAATCCCTGCTTAATAAGAGGGGGTCTCATATAAAATTTTCTGCCTTGGATGGACTTTGGGCTCTGACTTTTGCTGCATCTCCCCATGCACCCCTGATCAGAAGCCCAAGTCAGCAATAGCCATAAATGTTTTGGGACATAAGTGCTTTAATGTCTAATAATGTACTTATCTTACTTATCTTGCTGGTTACAGATCTTTTCCCCAAAATTGGCCTGGGAGTTACCCACCACTGTCTTGGCTCTTTAGTTCTTTTCAGAAGATTTGTCAAATATTTTAGCCAGTGGAAGAGTTGATCTGAATGACCTAGCTTCCATGACGGGAAACCAAAAGTTCAATGATAATGTTTTCGGCCTCCCACATCCTTGAACCTGTCCAAGTTGGCTCGATGTCCCCAGATCATAATGGAATTTGTGTGCTTAAGTGTTTATGAAGTACTTGCACATGGCCATGGACTAGCACATAGGACAATTAAAAGAAAATTAACTTTATTTAGATCTCTTACCTAATTCTAGTTGTTTAAGTATATGGTTCAATTGCTTACTAAACAGTAACTGCTTGCATATCTCAAGGCTGTATGACTTCCACAAATCTTAACATAAGAAACTTAACATAAACTTGAGCAGTATCTTTAAGCGTTAACATATATGCTGGAGATAAAATAGATTCACTTAAACTAATATTCAACATTGTGAAAAGATGGCTTCAAAGACACACAATTAAAGAATCAACCATTGTTCTTGCTTATTGAGAATAGAAGCTATATTTTATATTTTAAAAATCAGTGTTTTCTCACATGTTCCCTTACGTAAAGTAATGAAATAGAATATTTTCTTTAAAATATTTTAAAATAACTATTCTATTAAAACTAAGGTTAACATGAAGACTTTAAAAAAAGATACTTTTTTAACCCAAAGTATAAAACATTTTCGCCCAAAGATATGTGTGCTCCACAGCTTACAATCTTTATAAAGTTTAAAATCATCATAAACAATTTGAAGTGTCAACTTTCCTACCAATTGTAGCCCACACATTTCAAAATCTAGTCTCTCCTCTGTTTTATAGTACAAGCTTTTTGAAGGGTTTCGTCCAACAAACAAGAAAATGTGTTCTTTTTCTTACTTATGCAACACATCTATCTGTTCATGCTATTCAATTTTAGAATATAAGTACTGAGTAGGTTGTTCCTCATTCTCTAGAAAGTCAAGCAGCATAAGAATAATGGCCTTAAGGTACAAGTAACAAAAAAAATAATTTCTTTCCCCATGGTTTTCAAAAGCTATGATGAGCTAATGCCGGTCCTTGAGCAAATGTCGTCTGGACCTTTCCAGGGCCCAGGGCAGTTGTGCTCAACAGCAAGGAACTCTTTGCTCAGGTTGTGCAAGAAGCCAGACAAACTCTGCACCTACCGGCCCCATAGCCTCTAGATGACCCATCTCAAATACCAGAGGCTCATGGTCCTGGATGACCTTTCAGAAACTGAGTCAGGTTGTCTTGGTTGGTGTTTCCATATTACTTTTGCAGATATACTCAGAAATCAGAATTTCAAAAGGGAAACCAAAGTTCTCTGTTTAGAAGCAGTATAATAGAGTGGTGAAGAGAGCAGTGGCTTCAGGAGGCAGCCTGGGATGGGATGTTGACTTTCCCACCTATTGCTTTAAGATCCTTGACAAATGATCTCACCTCTCTGTGCCTCAGTTTCCTTGTTTGTTAGAGGAGAATAATGATTATCCCTGCTTCATAGATGTGTTGTCACGAATAAATGAGGTAACAAATGGGAAGAATTTTGAATAGTCATTGGCATATAAAAAGTGCTCATAAATGTTTGATATTAACATTTGAGAAATGTTTTGCATAGGTTTGGTTAACTCACTTGGGGAGAATAATGTTCTTGAGAGAGAGTTTTGAATGTAGTTCAGAAATAATTAAATGCCTTCCTTGATTGAAATAGAAAGGCAATTAAGACAATGAAGCATTTTCTTTGTGTTATCTAGGACATATTTTTCTCATTTTCCTTTTGTAATGGGAAATTCTAAAACTCAGTGAAACTTACTGACAGCAGTGACAAATTAGTCATCCCAAGGTCAATGGCTCCCAAACAAACATGTTTGAAGTAGAGAAGGTGGATAAGGTTCTAAAGTCCTCAGGGGTAACATGACGTTCAGGACTCAGGCAGGTCTGGTTTCTGGTGTTGCCAGCATATGAATTTGGAAAGGTTCTTTAACCCTTCTGAGCCTTCCTAACTGTAAATTAGAATAAAAATACAAACCCACAATGGTGATATTGTCAGGTTTATAGGAGATGGGCCTACAGAGTGCTGTTGTGTAGGAGCTGAGCAACAACCCACAGCCGACTTTACAATGGTTCCAGGGACTTATTATTACTTATGTAGCTTATTGTAAACAGTTCACATAAATGGACCAATTAGCCAAGCTCTGCTCACCATCCCCAAGCCTATTTTCTCACAAATGTATGTCTTGAGCTTTCTGGAATGAGCACAACACAACCCAAATATGTGTCTATGAACAGGGTAGTGGGATGGACAGAAGGGTCAGTGATAACGTAGAATGTTGTAGATGTCGCATCCAGTCATGTCTCCATACAGATGATTATTTATCTGCTGGTGTTTTATTTATTTCATTGACGTGTATTGGAAAGGCTCTATGAGGGGATAAATGGATGACTAATCCACAGTCCCTGTTTTCAAACACTGAAGAAAGAGAAGATGGATGATTTAGGGAGACATCTATGTGCTTGAGCACTATATCAGAGTACGTTATCGCTGAAACAACCCTAAAATGTCAATGACTTAAGACAACAGAATTTTCTTTCTTGCTTTATAAAGTCTGTTAGTCATTTAGGGACCAAGGCTCTTCCATCTTGTGACTCTGCCACACTCCAGAGCAGGGGTCAGCAAACTATGGCCTACTGCCTGTTTTTGCAAATAAAGTTTATTGGAACAGAGCCATTCACATTCATTACATCATCTATGCCTGCTTTCTCTCCACGATGGCAGAGTGGAGTAGTTGCCACAAAGACTGTATGGCCCATGCTGTGGATTAAATTGTGTCCCCCCAAAATATGTGTTGGAATCCTAACCCCTCTACATGTGGATGTAATCCCATTTGGGAATAGGGTTTCCTTTGTTGTGTTAATGAGGCCTTATCAGTTTAGGGGTGGATCCTAAACCTAATAACTTCTGAGTTATATAAAAAAAAAGCAAATTAGACACAGGGACATTTGAGCACAAACTGGGGGTGGAAAGGGGAAGATAGATGCCATGTGAAGATCGCCAAGGAATACCAGGACTATGGAAACTGAGACAATAACCTTCCCCCAGAGCTAATAGAAAGACAGCCTTCCTCTATAGCTGGGGCCCTGACTTTGAACTTCTAGCCTCCTAAACTGTGAGAAAATAAATTTCTCTTCTTTGAAGCCACTGACTTGTGGTATTTCTGTTACAGCCACATTAAGACATTAAGACAGCCCACAAAGCCTAAACTAATTACTGTCTTGTCCTTTAGAGAAATGTTTGCCAACCTCTGTCTTAATGCATCAGAATCCTATCTTTGAGCTTCAGATTCAGTCCATAGAAGTGGGAGAAAAAAAGAGTGGAGAGTTGTGTAGAAAGTTTTTATGGACTATGTCTGGAAATGGCTCCCGCCTATTCCACCTACATTTTGTTGGCCAGAACTCAGCAATACAGCCACACGTAGCTGCAAGGGAAGTTGGAAAACGCAGTGTAGCTATGGTCCAGGAGGAAAGCACATAGCATTTCTCCACAGCCCGGTGCTGCACTAAACTCTTCTATACACACTATCTTCTTTGTTCCTTGAAACAACCTTTTAAGATAAGGAGAAGTACTGCTTTGTAGTTGAGGTACCTGAGGTTCAGAGAGGTTGAGCAATTTACCTTAAGGTCACCCAGCATGGAAATACAGGGAATGGCGATTTGAACCTCAGGATACTGTGATCTGAAGCACTACTTTTTCTGAAATGTATTTTTGAGAGGGTGAGGTTTCATAATTTTTTATAAGAATTTAAAAAATTTAGAGTATTCATTTCAATGATATTAAAAAGTCAAACAAAATCAGTTTCATTCAGAATATCACCTTAAACCTGAGCACTAACACAAAACTGCTGAGCTTAAGTTTGAGTTCGTGTTTATTGGTGTCAATAGTGATTGTTAATTGTCATAGATTGAGGAAGTGTATTTGATATTGAAATGATTCCTTTTAGCTTTTCCTAAAAAAGAAAGAAAGAAAATAATTGCTGTAGAGTCCAAACTGTGGTCCATAGGGTTTCTGGTAGCTGATGTTCAGAAGTAGATTGCCAGGCCTTTCTTCTGAGGTGCCTTGGGTGGACTTGGACCACCAACTTTTTGGTTAGCAGAGGAGCTTGTTAACTGCACCACTTAGTGACTGCTTGAAATTCTCCTATACCACATAAATGAAGGAATGTTTTGTGGTGGTTCAAAAAAAGAGAGAAAGGGAGAGAGAAAAGTGGTAGGAGAATTGAATCATTTCACAGGGCATAGTTATATAGACATGCCACACTTCAGCATGGGAATGGCAGTTTAGTTTCCATGCAACACGTCCTTCAGCACATTTTATTATTGTTCATTTATAAATCTTTGGTTTTGTGGGGTTTTTCTTTTCATTTACTTTGTAATTTGGCTTCACAGTTGTTTAAGAGTTACATGCATATTTATTCCTTCAATCAAGTATAGGAGACCACATGGGCAACACCTGCCCAAAAGCCAAGACAAGAAGGTAGGAAGGGTCAAGAAAACTGGAGGACTGGAGACAGACAACCTGTGGTGGGAAGGGAAAGGGGGAGAGTCCTGATATTTTGTGGGGATTGCAACCAATATCACAAAAACAATTTGCATATAAATTTTTGAGTGAGAAACTAATTTGTGCTGTAAACTTCTACCCAAAACACAATAAAATAAAACAGTTTATTCTTAGTTTTATGCTTGCACGTATTAGAGTAACATTATAGTACAATTAATTAAATAAAAACATAAGAGGTTGTCTTAGTCATCTAGTGCTGCTATAACAGAAACACCACAAGTGGATGGCTTTAACAAAGAGAAGCTTATTCTCTCACAGTCCAGTAGGTGAAAAGTCCAAATTCAGGGCATCAGCTCCAGGGGAAGGCTTTCCCTCTCTGTTGGCTCTGGAGGAAGGTCCTTGTCATCAGTCTTCCCTTGGTCTGGGAGCTTCTCTGCGGCACAGGAACCTCAGGTCCAAAGGATGTGGTCTGCTCCTGGCACTGCTTTCTTGGTGATAGGAGGTTCCTAACTCTCTGGTAGCTTCCCTTTCCTGAGCTACCTCTTGAGAGATAAGAGGTGGTGCAAGCCATGCCCCAGGGAAACTCCCTTTACATTGGATCAACATTGTGACCAGGTAAGTGTGTTACAATCCGACCCTAATCTTCTTTAACATAAAATTACAATCACAAAATGGAAGGCCACCACAGGATACTGGGAATCATGGCCTAACCAAATTAATACACACATTTTTGCTGGGACATAATTCAATCCATGACAGACTTCTAAGAAAATATTTTATCTTTAGGAGCTTTGTGTATTCAAGTTTAAGAGATTCTATTCCACAGAGATTGTTTCCTTTTACAAAGGACTTGGGAATTTGAATTAGGAAAATATACCAGTCAGGCCAGGCCAAGTTAAGCTGCAATAAAAAGCAAGCACCAAGTCAGAGTGACTCAAACCACTTGGTCATGTTAAATCCATTGCATATTGGTAAAGAACCTTGGTCTTCATCATCATCACAGAAGGCCCAGGCTGATAGGTCTATCCTCAGTAATATCTCTGTTGAAAAGAACAAGAGCTCTGGGGGTTCTCTCAGCAGCAAACACATACTCTGGCTCAAGCAACTCAGATGGCCACACCTAATTTCAAGGGGAGGAAAGTACAGGCACCTTGTTTTATTGTGCTTCACAGATACTGGGTTTTTTACAAATTGAAGGTTTGTGGCAACCCTGTGTCAAGCAAGACTATCAGCACCGTTTTTCCAACAGCACGTGCTCACTTCATGTCTCTGTGTCACATTTCTGTAATTCTCAGTGTTTAAAACTTTTCGTTATTTTACCTGTTATAGTGATCTTTGATGTTACTACTATAATTGTTTTGGGGTGCCGTGAACTACACCCATATAAGACAGTGACCTTAACAAATGTTGTGTGTGTTCTGATTATTCTACCCACTGGCCATTCCCCTGGATCTCTCCCTCTCCTCGGGCCTCTCTATTCCCTAAGACATGACAACACTGAAATTAGGCCAGTTAATAACCCTACAATGGCCTCTAAGTATTCAAGTGAAAGGAAGAGTTGTGTGTCTCTCACTTTAAATCAAAAGCTAGAAATGAGTAAGCTTAGTAAGGAAGGCATGTCAAAAGCTGAGATAGGCCAAAAGCTAGGCCTCTTTGGCCAAACAGCTAGCCAAGTTGTAAATGCAAAGGAAAAGTTCTTGAAGGAAATTAAAAGTGCTACTCCAGTGAACACACAAATGATAAGATGGTGAAATAGCCTTTTGCCAAGATGGGGAAAGTTTTATTGGTCTGGATAGAAGGTCAAATCAGCTACAATATTCCTTTAAGTCAAAGCCTAATCCAGAGCAAGGCTCTAACTCTCTTCAATTCTGTGAAGGCTAAGAGAGGTGAAGCAGCTTCAGAACTAAAGTTTGAAGCTAGCAGAGGTTGGTTCATGAGGTTTAAGGAAAGAAGCCGTCTCGTAACATAAAACTACAAGGTGAAACAGCAAATGCTGACGTACAAGCTGCAGCCAGTTCTCCAGAAGATCTAGCTGAGATAATTGCTGAAGGGGGCTAAGTAAACAACGGATGTTCAATGTAGGTGAAACAGCCTTAGATTGGAAAAAGATGGCATCTAGGACTTTCACTGCTAGAGGGAGAAGTCAATACCTGGCTTCAAAGGACAGGATGACTCTCTTGATAGGGGCTAATGCAGCTGGTGAATTTAAACCAAAGCCAATGCTCATTTGCCAATCCTAAAATCCTAGGGCCGTTAAGAATTATGCTAAATCTATTCTGCTTGTGCTCTATAAATGTAAAAACAAAGCCTAGTTGGCAGCACATCTGCTTACAACATGGTGTACTGAATATTTTAAGCCCACTGTTGAGACCTACTGCTCGGAAAAAAAAGATACCTTTCAAAATATTACTGCTCGCTGACAATGCCGCTGGTCACCCAAGATCTCTGCTGGAGATATACAAGAAGATTACTGTTGTTTTCATGCCTACTAACACAACATCCATGCTGCAGCCCATGGATGAAGGAGTAATTTTGACTTTAAAATCTTATTATTTAAGAAATACATTTTGTATTTGTACAGCTGCCATAGATAGTGATTCCTCAGATGAATCTGGGCTAAGTAAATTGAAAACCTTCTGGAAGAAGTCACCATTCTAGATGCCATTAAGAATATTTGTGATTCCTGGGAGAAGGTCAAAACACCAGCATTAACAGGAGTTTGGAAGAAGTTGATTCCAACCCTCATGGATAACTTTGAGGCACTCAAGATTTCTGTGGAGGAAGTAACTACAGATGTGGTAGAAATAGCAAGAGAACTAGAATTAGAAGTGGAGCCTAAAGATGTGACTGAATTGCTGCAATCTCATAATAAAACTTTAACCAATGAGGTGTTTCTTCTTATAGATGAGCAAAGAAAGTGGTTTCTTGAGGCGGAATCTTCTGGTGAAGATGCTATGAACAGTGTGGAAATGACAACAAAGGATTTAGATTATTACATAAACTTAGTTGATAAAGTAGCGACAGGTTTTTAGAGGACTGACTCCAATTTTGAAAGAAACTCTACTGTGAGTAAAATGTTACCAAACAACATTGCATGCTACAGAGAAATCTTTCATGAAAGGAAGAGTCAACCAGTGCAGCAAACTTCATTGTTGTCTTATTTTATGAGATTGTCACAGCCACCCCAACCATCATGAACCACCACCCTGATCAGTCAGCAGCCATCAACATCAAGGCAAGGGCTTCCACCAGCAAAAAGATTACATCTTGCTGAAGGTTCAGATGATGGTTAACATTTTTTAGCAGTAGAGTATTTTTTAATTAAGGTATGTACATTGCTTTTTTTAGACATAACATTATTGCACTCTTAACAGACTACAGTATGGTGTAAACATAACTTTTATATGCACTGGGAACCCAAAAATTCATGTGGCTTGCTTTATTGTGATATTAATTTTATTGCAATATTAATTTTATTGCAGTGGTCTGGAACCAAACCCTAAATATCTCCGAGGTATACCTGCGCAATCTTGTTGGGTGTCCAGAAGGAGAGGGAAACCCATTATAAGTTGATAGCAATAATGTCTGTCATTATCAAATCCTGCATCTTTGTATAAAGGAGTACCCCATGGCCTGGTCTTGAAACTTTCTATTTCCTAGGAAAGCTGCAGACAGCTCTCTTAATTTAACAGGCAGCTGTGGTTCTTGGATTACAGTTACAGCCTGCTTCTTACTAGCCATGTGGCATGGGCAGATCTAAACCTCAGTTCTTCCCTTGTGAAATGGGGGGGAAAGGTTAGTTGCAGGGTTTGTGGAGAGCAGTCACGGCAATAACTCATGTGAAACCATTTTGTCAATCGTAAACCATTGCCCAAATGAAGGTAGTACTGGTATTCCTGGCAGTCAGTCGTGCCACACCAAGAATAAAGAACATTGTGTAATGATTTCACCCTACAGCACTTATCACACAATCAATATCTCCCCACAAAAAGTTTCCAGGAAATTTCCTTAAGTGATCAGATAATGAACCCTGAAGAGAATCGTTCTCCAATGTAGAAGCAAATTTCTCCTCTTGGCTAGAAAATGACAAAGCATTTTCATTGGTCCCAAATCTGTATTTCTAGAAGATTTCCACATTAAAAAATTTGAAGTTGAAGAAAAGAAGTACTATCTACTTGCCTAAAAAACAGTCATTTGAAGTTCAGATCAGGAATTAAAAAAAATGCTTCCTAAAATGGTGCTGAGGATGGGAACATGGAAAACTTCTTGTGTTATAGCATTAACTCCTGGAATTGATGTCACCTAAATATCTCAGAATTCTGACTTAGTAGAACTGAATGGCATCCCAAAGATCATCTTGTCTAGCACTTTCATTTTCCAGCTGAGGAATCTGTTGTCTGGAGAAGTTAAATGACTTACTCTGCGTAATGTTTCTTAAATGCAAGTCAGTTAGTGTTCCTCTTTCCCCAACCTGGAATTATAGAACCGGCCATGATGGAGGAAGAAATGTTTCTCAGTTTCCTAACACAGTTGCTAATAATGGGTCTCTTCTAATAATGCATGGTAAAATTGAATTGTGCCCCCTGCAAATATGTATTACGAATCTTAACCTCTACATCTATGGATACAATCCCATTTGGGAATAGGGTTTTCTTTGCTGTGTCGATGAGGCCATGTCAGTGTAGGGCGTGTCTTAAACCTAACCACTTTTGAGATATAACAAGAGCAGAACAAGCACAGAGAAGCAAGCACAAATGGGGTAAAGATAGATGCCAGATGGAGATCTCCAAGGAATGCTGAGAAGGATGCTGGAGAAGCTGAGACAAGGACCTTCACCCACAGCGGACAGAGAGGGCCTTCCTGTAGAGTAGAGTCGATGCCCTGAATTTAGATGTCTAGCCCCATAAATGGTGAGAAAATAAATTTCTGTTCTTTAAAACCATCCACTTGTGGTATTTCTGTTGTAGCAGCACTAAGGAACTGAGACACTACCCTATGAAACCCACTGCATTGAGTATCTGCAAGCAGGCAGTGGGCCAGCTGGAAAGTCAGATGGAGGTTCAACAATGATTTTGAGGTACCTTTTTAACATTTTAAAAACTCAGTTGCTTTCCCCACTTCAGAGTTTTTCAAATGATGTTTGAACTCCCAGAAAGTGTATGAATAGAGTGAGATTCAGATTTTTTTATTGTTGTTGAAAATAAACAGCAAAACATACACCAATTCAGCAATGTCTGCATGTACAATTCAACAACATTGACTACATTCTTGAAGTTGTACAACCATTCTCATGCTCCTTTTTGAACTGCTTCTCCTCCGTTAACATAAACTCACTGCCGCTGAACTTTCTATATAACCAGCAAGTTGCTATTATCAATTTGATCCCATATGTTGTTGTTGTTAGGTGCCATTGAGTCAATTCTGACTCATAGCAACCCTATGCACAAAAGAACAAAACACTGCCCAGTCCTGCACATTCTCACTATCACTGCTATGCTTGAGCCCATTGTTGCAGCCACTGTGTCAATCCATCTCATTGAGGGTCTTCTTCTTTTTCGCTGATCCTCTACTTTACCAAGCATGCTGTCCTTCTCCAGGGACTGATCCCTCCTAATAACATGTCTGAAGTATGTGAGATGTAGTCTCTCCATCCTTGCTTCTAAGGAGCATTCTGGTTGTACTTCTTCCAAGACAAATTTGTTCGTTCTTTTGGCAGTCCATGGTATATTCAATATTCTTCACCAACACCATAGTTCAAAGGTGTCAATTTTTCAGTCTTCCTTATTCATTCTCCAGCTTTCACATGCATGTGAGGCCATTGAAAACACGATGGCTTGGGTCAGGCACACTTTAGTCTTCAAGGTGACATCTTTACTTATCAACACTTTCAAGGGGTCTTTTGCAACAGATTTGCCCAATGCAATAGTTCTTTAAAAGAGCACAATCCTCAAGGCAGACATTCTTTAGTAATTAAGCTAACCTATTGTTTGGTTTAAAAAAGACTTCAGGGAATATTTTTGATTAAAGATTTAAGGTTTAAAGATTATCTCAGGGCAATAGTTTTGGGGATTCATGACAGCCTCCATGGCTCCAGAAAGTCTGGATTCCATAAGAATTTTAAATTCTGTTCCACATTACCCCCTCTTTGATTAACATTCTTCTTTAGAAGTTTCCAATTTCTAGTTGAATGATTTCATTATCTAATTACTCTATTAAATTAAATGAGGAAGTATATTTTTTACTCTAGGAGGCAAACATTCACATTGTTCACAAAAAGGGAAATGAAGATGGGTTGCCTTCCTACATGTATTAGGGTAGACTAGGTTACACTGTAGTAACAATAACAACAAAAAAAACTGTTGCTGTAGTAACAGCAACCTCAAAAATGTCTGGGATTTAAAGTAATAAAGACTTACGGTTCGCTCATGCTAAATGTCCATTGTGGATTGAAGCGGTCTTCACTCCACATCGTCTTTGCAGAGTGGCAGGCTGATGGGCACTACATCTGGGGTTGCTGGCAGTTGTGGCACAAGGCAGAAGACTTGGTGAATTGCACACTGGCTCTTAAAGCTTCTGCCTGTAAGCAACCATGTAACTCCTGCCAACTCTTCATTTGCCAAAGCAAATCACAGGATCACATCTAAGTGCAGGGGGGTCAAAAAACTTTGATCTTACTATGTGACTGGAGGGAGAAACACCAGAATTTTTGTGAACATCTCTAATCACTACCACACTAAAAAGAAAAAAGAAAAGAAAGCAGAACAGATCCTAACATTGTTGAAAAGTCAATGTCTCACACCACCAATATGAACCAAATCCCCAATCAGAGATAGTAAAATATCTGTCAGTTATACAATAAGATCTCTTCACACATTAATCTGCTGCAGGTAGAGGTTTCCTGAATCCATTTCTTCATCTCCATACCAGGATGTTACATAAAAAGGGAAGCAGGCACAAGTGAACTAAGTTAGGGCTGAGGCAAAGTTTCTAGAAATGGGTTGTGGGGCACCTAAATGAGGAGGTGCATTAATGACTTTTGTGGATTTTATTAGCCTCATTTCTCTCAGGAGAAAGAGCTTCTGTATGATATGACTATACTAGCCAATGCCTGATCGTGTAGAAAAGTTCATTTTCACCTAATTTGCTAATAGGAGTAATTGTTTAATGGGTCATTCCAGAAAGACACCCCAACCCTTTTTAAAACCTAGCCTTTTTGGGAAATGTCTGAAGGTCTGGAATATGTTTAAACAAACTTCATTTGTTTCTTTTATTTGGGTACAATCATTTGCTTAAATACATATTTTAAAACTTATAGTGTAGTAGTGGTAGAGTTTTTCAAGTGGAAAAAACTTAAACTAGCTCAGAATCTCCCCTAAATTAAAAAAAGCAGAGTTTTGTACTTTCCAGAATAATGAGCACTTTTATAGTCTGTCTTTAAGTCTTTGTAAAAATTTACAAAGAAGAAAGGACAAGAGTAAAAGTCTGTTGATTTACTGTTTAATGACATCACTCCCCCCAGCTCCTTAATTTTTATAACAGAGCAGGGTTAGCGATAACACCCCAACCACAATAAGCTAAACATATTTTATCACATATTGTGTGTCTAAGATGAAAATGAAGATATAATTGTGAGATAATTTCATACAGAGGTAGAATGAAATTTATGTGGCAAGGGGTAAGTCAGTTTTGTGCTTTTTAGTTTTTAAAACTATCATTAATAATTATATGAGTTATTATGTTATATATTTTTATTATACACAGCACTATGTCAAGTACGTCACATTTTTTCCCCTCATTTAATCCTCACAGGAAACCTACTCTTACATGGAGGAAATTGAGGATTAAAGAGGTTAAATGACTTGACCAAGGCCACCTAGCTAGTTAAAACCAAAAAATCCAAACCCACTGCCATCGAATCGATTCCGACTCATAGAGACCCTATAGGACAGAATAGAACTGCCCCCATAGGGTTTCCAAGGAGCGCCTGGCAGATTTGAACTGCCAACCTCTTGGTTAGTAGCTGTAGCACTTACCCACTATGCCACCAGGGCTTACCTAGCTAGTTAGTAGTGAGATAATCATTAGAGATAAATCATTGTCCTGACATTTCAATCCAGGTATCTGATAGTTGCAGTGTTTTTCTAGCCCAACTCTCTTGGACAAGAAAGAATTCATACATACGTGAGTCCCCACTCTGTGAATATAGAATTGAATAAGTCTCCAAGACAGAGTTTAAGAAAAGTAGGCTCTGGCATTAAACAGACAGACCTGGGATCAGGCTCTTCAAGGAGATCTTGGACAAGGAACTTATACTCTTGATCCTCAGTTTCTTCATCTGCGAAATGGAAAATAATATTGGTGCCTACTTGATGGTTTTGCTGGGAAAAATAAAATGAAGGAATGTAAGTTAAGTGCTTAGCATACAGTATACTTCATAAGATGTTCCATAGTATGCACTCGATAAATATTATATTTTATGGTTAGTGTTGTTGTTACTATAGCAACAGTAGCCCTCATTGAGGCGCTCCCTGCCTAGAGAAGGGGGAGAGACGTTTGTACAGTTATTTCCTTTTCAAATGTCATATGAACACTTAGGGAAACCAGGGAAAGGCTGGAGTGCCTTCACTTTGGGTGGCTTGAAAAGGTTTCACAGAGATGACCTTCCAGGTGGTGATCATAGCAGAAGCAGGGATTCACCAGGAGAAAGGAGTAGGCATCCTTGCTGCATACGACGGCGAGACGGCAAGGCGAGTTTGAGGACCCTGAAGGTTCAGGAGAAAAGGAACCTTGCAGCGTGGGAGAGAAGAACAGCGAAATCGAATGGAGAACCCTTAGTAGGCACTTGGGGGCCCGTCCTCGGCGGCCGTAACGGGAGTGTGGCAGGAGGATCACGAGGTGGCGCTGTGGCTTCACGTAAGGGGAGGATTTGAGCGCCCGCGGGTCACTCTCACGCCTGGGAGGCCTCCAAGAGGCGGAGCAGGGTCCTCTTGGTGGGCTTGGCACTGTCCTTATGGCAGCGACGAAATACTGACAGTGATAAAGACAAATTAAAAAAAAAAAGGCGAGTAATCTGGAAGCGGTGTCTTTTAGGACACGCGGCGTCAGCAATCAGACGCGGTCCGCAAGGAATAATGAAAAGCGCGGATCTGTCCAGCAGGGATCCAGTTCACGTAATTTTGGACCTGCAGCAGGAACCTGCCTAGCCGGCCCGGAGCCGAGCTGAGAGCTAACCCGCAGCCTCGGGGGCTCTCCCTGTGCCCCCTGGGCGGCTGCCTGCTACCTGTGGACCAAAGGAGTAGTAATTCGACTTCTGCCCTCAGGGGCTCCGCTCGCATCTCTTCTGAGCCTTAAAGCTCCAGACTGAGCTGAGATTTCTGGGACTTCTTTGCCGGCTTTGACACGCACACGTGTACACACAAACCACGTGTGAACTGAGGCTCACACACATGTACACTGCTCTTGCACACACACGCACGCACTTCTGCACGTGCACACGCACTCACTAACACTCCTACACATGACACATGCACACACTATACACATATGCACATGGCACCGACGCTGTGTGCACAAATGTCTCAGCAAGGACGAGCGCACACGTGCACCCAAGTGCCCGCTCACCCGCACACACGTGTACTGCTCAGGCCTACAAACATGTAGGCGCCGTCACTCATGCAAATAAGTTTGCACACTCACGTCACAAGCTTCTCGGATCTCCGTAGCCAACAAAGACCGCGCAGCGCGCAACTGTGCGTTAAAAAAAAAAAAAAAAAAATTTTTTTTTTTTGGTAAATATCCCTTAAATTGAGCCTCAAAGAAACACACGCGCGAACTTTTTCTCGCTCGGGTGTCTGAAGCTGGTCTTCTAAACTTCCCCTCCCCTCTCTCACGTTCCCCTTAGCAGACAAGCCCTTACCTACTCCTTTACTCCTCTTTCCCCTCCTCCCTCTCCCACTCCCCCATCGTCTCCGGCCTCATTTTCTGCGATCTGGATTTCCACTACTGAAGGGATGCTAATTTCCAAACAGCCGCGGAGTCCCCTTCTTTCGCCCGGGGCGGGGGGGGGCGGAGAAATGGGCCCCCCCATCAGGTACCCGTCACGCGGGTCCTTGAAGTTGGAGGGCCTGAGGTGGAGGTGTGATCGTGCCCCCGGGCAGCTTCGGACTCAGAGATTCGGGCATTGCCCTCGGCTGTATTCTCTGGGCTTGGTTTGACTATAGCTTTTAGCTATTTGTGGTCAAGGCAGTCATCTTTTCCTTCCAGTAGAGTATATCAGCGGAAGTCCCTGTCTGCCCTCTGATGGGCGTAGGGACCATCCCAGCAAATACTTGGTTTTACCGTGTTTTGATTAGGCGAAGTTGCGTGCGCCCAGAGCTCTAAGACATCAGCCAGGATTGGATCCAGAAAGGAGAAGAGACTGACTCGCGCTCACATAGTAAATGTGGCAGAGCCAGGGCTGAAGCTGGCACGTCCCTGGAGTGCCCTGTCCCAGACGGCCCGGATAGACGCGCGTCTGCATCTGACCGCATGGATGCATCAAGTCCGCGTATAAGTTAGGACTTTTCAGAACCTTGTCCCTTCCAGTCTTTTCTGCTGCCTGGCGTCGGGAAGCAACGTACGCCCTCACTCGTTCTCAGCTACTATACAGAACTCGGACCCGCGAGCGTCCGAGGGCAGGCACCATGGCAAATGCCTGAGATCGGCGCTGCGCCTGGGTGGGTGGTTTGACTCCGAGGTTAAGGACAAATGCTCAGGGGAAAAGATGGGTTAAAATTCCAACTCGGCGACTTTATTATTGGTGTGGCCATGGATAGGTGTTTCACTTCCCTCACAGAGCCTCAGTTTCCTCACCTGTAAAATGGGGGCGATCTTATCGGCCTCTTTGCTCTGTTGTGGGAATTCAGTGAATTCATGCTGGTAAAGCTCCAACAAAAGGCATCTATTATTACCTGGGGACCGCCCGGGGGAAATCCGCGAGAGCCGGTAGGCTTGCGGGGGTGGGGTGGGGGGTGGGGGGGAAGGTTTCTTTGCATCGTGCCCCAGGCCCTGGTTCTAGGCAGACTAAGCGATCCCACACCCAGACACAGCGCCGCCGTTTTGACTGTCCGGTCTCTACTTCTTGCCGTTGAGAGTTTTCGTCTCTCTCTAGGCTTCAGTTTCACCGTCTGTATTACAGGGGGGAGGGAGAGCCCCGGGGACTGGAAGTGTCGCGCAAACTAAGTTAGCAAAGGGGGGGCCCTTCTCGGGAGGGTTAGGGATAGGAAACAAGGATCAGAGTCCGGATTTCCGGTGGAGTGCTGGCCTGCTGCTCCCACGCGTTCCCCAAGGGCAGCGGATGGAGGTCTTGGAAGGAAAGGGTCAAGGCTTTGCGAGTGGGCGAGCCCCGGTGCTCAGCCACCCCTCCAGTATCCGGGGTGCAGCTCGAGGGCACCAGAAGAGCTGCGCCTTGCGCAGGTCCTCCCTTTCCCAGGGCCCCGGGCTGCCACCCATTCCTATCCTTCTTCCCCGCCGCGCCTTGGCCTCCAGCCAACCCACCCCGACTTCAAGACCCCTGTCAACGTCTCTGGAATGGGCTCCACGTGGGGGGACCCTGCGCCTTTGGGCTTCATCGCCCCATCTTTTCCTTGTTTTTCTTCCCAGCACTGAAGGAGGCATCTATCCTGTCGTCTAGTTCTCAGCTGTCTCCTGCGCACAGCAAAGGAAAGGGGGCATTTCCCCTGACAGGTGACCCTCCTGGGGGCGCAGACTCACAAGCAGAAAGGAGGTCTAGGGAATTTTCTAAGGGACGGGTCCCAAGTCTGGCCTCCTGGGGGCGGACGAGCAGAGAAGATTCCGTTTTCCCTAGACATCCCGACTTGTCCTAGTTCAGCTGAATTTATCTTGTTTCTCTCTATTTGGGGGGAGGGGTCCCCACCTGCAGTCCTGAAAGTTACTGCCTGAGTAATGCCCTTTAGCAAAGAGAATTGCCTGTCCTGTGCGTCCAGAGTAAGGTTTCAAAGTTGGAATGGGGTGGGGGCTCACCAGGGGTGTCTGAGGGCTGGGAAGCCATATCTACAGTTTGGGGCAGTTGAGGGGGTGTGGACATTCCCCCCACTGCTGGAGGAGCTTGGAGAAGCTCAGTGGGAGTCTTGACTCCAGGGGAAACTCCAACTCTTTCCAATTGCTCCTTCCACTTATAAACTCATTCTCCTATGTTTTCCCCATACTCAGGGTCTTCCTTCTTCCCTTCTCCACCCCCCAACTTTCCTTCTTTTCTTTCTTTCTTCCCCTTCCTCTCAGAGATGATACATATCCCACATCAGAAGTTTCCTAATATGTTTAAATGCAGATTTCTAGGCACCAACACTAGATATTCTGATTTTACAGATCTGGACCAGGCCTGTAAATCTGCATTTCTAACAAGTGCTCCCCCTCCCCCCCATGTAATAAGGTTGGTGAGCCAGGTTTGGGAATTACTGCTGTCATATACCCTAACGCTGTATCACAGATACGCTGTAAAGGCTAGGCCATGCTATGCAGACAGAGTATCTATTCATAGGAGATGCAACCATAAAGTGAAAAAATGAAGCCGGTCTCAGTACCTAGTTTATAGTCACTCTGCTACAAACGTACTTTGTCTTCTGGATGTGGTGCTAGCCTCACACGAGGGAAAGGTTAAAGCATGTTTGAGGGATTCCTTTCCAAAGTTTAATATTGCAATTACTTGTTCAATATTCACCAAAGGAAATCTACAAAAAGCTACCGTTCTGCTGGTCTGGGTGTCACTCCCAGTTTTCTGTCACTCTCTCGGTCTCCCTTTTACCTTCTCTTTAGCCTCCTTCCTTCTTAAACATTTATTACAGGGTGAGAAGCCAGGTTGAAAGCACAAGGACACCCAGAAGAAAAGCTGTGCACACATACTGCTTGATTAACGTATAGTACCCACGCAGGTGAGGTATCTGCTGCCTCCACACAGTCAAAGGAAATCAGTCTTATCAAAAGATTCCTGCCCCCTTTTATTTTTCCTCCTTCTTTGGGCTCACAGATGTGGATATTATCTTTGTCTTACTAGTTCCTGGAAAGATTGGCTCTGAGGCAGGAATTGGGCCAATTTCTCATTTGATCAGGCAGCTTGAGGGGCTCCAACAAACACAACCTTTGTAGAATGCTTCTGGATTCTGCATGACCCTCAGAAATCCATCTGTTGTGTGTCTCTCACTGGTCGTGGTCCTCAGAGTGGCTTTGTTTCCCATTCCCCTGACACCTTTGCCACATCCCTTTGGCAGTGATCTGATCCCTCATCATGTGTTCTCCATCACTAGGGTCTGTCCTTACCAGACTAAACTTGAAGCGTTGCAGGCTGTTTACTGGAGAGTAAAATGGAGGCTCAGGCAGGTAAGGAAAGGGAGATCCAGGGCTTTCTGGGACCCATTGACAGGTGGGTAGCCGCTGGTTCCTGGTCTCCTTACTCTGAGCTGGACAACATGGTCCAAGAAGAGAAAGGGATTAGTTCCGGGGATCCTTTGGGCTTGGGGCATCGTTAAGTTTGGAGTTTTGAGAAGGTTTCAGCAGCCTCAGTTTCAATTGTGCTTTTAAACTCTATAGAGATAGAGAAGGTCCGGTTGCCCCTCTTCCCCCAAACCTACAGCCCTTCTAGTCTATGACCATCATACCCCTCCTGAACACCTATTGTATGCCAAGAACTCTTGACAGATGCTGTGGGGATCCTGACAGGCCAGACTGATCCTTTTCAGGAGTGTCTGACTGGAGATGGCATTAATTATGGTACAAGGGAGAAGGTGCTCAGGATATAAGTGGTCCAGATTAAATGGTATGAGAGTTAGGTCATGGGAGATAAAGCAGTGTTTGGGGATAGTGGCCACGCACCCTCAGGCCTGGCATGCATTCTTTCATCCAGTTTAGGAATCAGGAAGTGACTCTCACTTTGCTGCTCAGCCAAGAGCACAAAGCATAACTCTTGCCTGTCTCCATTCAACTTGGGCATGTGTACTTTTCCATCACTGACTCCATGAGCTTCCTAAATCAAATGGCCAAGGAAGGCCGACAGAAAGGGACCTGGATTTCTGGCAGAGCATTTCCCCGAAGGAGTCCTTAGCAGATCTGGCGGCAGTCAGGGAGTTCCTTTGAGGGCAATGAAACAGAAGTTCACCATGTGCTTATTAGAGGTTACAACCTGCTAAAAAATGATGGGGGCACATTACCCAGAAACATCTAGCTATTTCTTTTGCCAGACACAAGCATTTATACAGAAGGCCTGAAGTGAGACACGTTTCTTCTCTTCCTCTCTCTCCTCTCGATCTCTATCTTTCTTGATATATGGCAGGGACAAAAGTTGCAAAGGGTTTGCTTAATCGACTCTTTTAAGAGAACGAATGAGGGAGGAGAGAAACCCTACACCATGTAAAGGACTAAATTAGAGATACTTGTTGGTTTGGTAGTTACTCTAAAGCAAAAACTACTTTGGGGCGGGGATGGAGGAGGGGTTGGGGATTGAATTTGAGAAAAAATTTAAATGCACCCAGACCCACAACCCCAGTGAGAGCATTCATTCCACCATTCCATATCCCGACGTCTGCCGGAGTTCAGTGAGCATGTGAACGAGTACAGTGCCTAAGGCCGGTGGCCTCGAGGCCAGCGGCCCGCAAGAAGTGTTTCAGAGGCCGGGCTGGGGGCAGAGCCTGCGTACCCGCTCCCTGGGGACCCACAGCGCCTGGCTTGCCTGGGGCTCAGGATCCATCCACCTCTCCCTGCGTGGAGGAGGTGTCTTTGCAAGCTCCCAACGCTGCCGCCCGAACCGCAAGCACCCATATTCCACCCCACCACCCACGCCTCAAAGCGAAGAGGTGGGCACCTGGGGCTCACGTCCTGTTTTTTTCTGCCCGGACTCTCCGGTCTCAGCCACTTTGCCCCCGACGTCCCAGAAAAGCGGAGCAGGACGCATCATCGGCCCTGGGAGGGTGCAGCCTGTGCGTCTCAAGCGCGTTCAGGGAGCTGCGAGGGTGCTAGGGGACCGCAGTGGTCAGGCTGAAGACCCCAGCTCAAATTCCTGGGAAGGATATCCCTCCCTTCCTTTCCCTTTGCCCTCTCTCCGGCCCCGCTCGATCCCGCTCCTCCCCAGCCTAGCTGTGGGTGCTCAGCGTCCCCTCGCTCGCCACTTTGCGAGGAACTTTGGCCCGCTCCCCTGCGCCCACAGGAGAGGGATGTTAATGAAGGAGCGTGGCCCCGCGCCGCTAGCCGGCCGGCTCCTGAGCTGTGATTGGCTGCGGCGAGGCGGAAAGATGACGTTATGCAAATAGAGGGGCGTGGCTGCGAGGCGCCGGCTCCGCCTCCTCCCTTTGGGGTTAGTGTGCCTGTGTTTAGCTCTGGGGAGAGTCAAACTGGATTCCATAGGGAAAGCCTGCAAATCACTTCTATTTTAGCAGGGAGAAAACAGAATCTCCATCCCGCAGGGTCCACCCCTCTCTCTTTCTTCCTCTCCTCTCTCTCTCTTTCTGTCTTTCCCTCCCCCCCTTCTCTCTCCCTCTCTCCCCCCTCCCCCCCACCCTACTCTCCCTCTCTGGTGTATCTGTCTACGGCAACCAGCGTCCTCCTCATCTACACGCACTGAAAGGAAAGAAACATCTTTGGTTGGGAGAGAAGGAGAAAAAAAAAAGAGAGAGGAAAAACTTGCCTGGTTGTGGAAAATGACACTTGAAGTAGCAAAGCCGGCAGCGCGAGTTGAGTCTATTGTTTCTTAAATTGCCATCAGGGCTTTTTTTTTTCTTCCTGCTTCTTCAAGTGAAGGGTACCTCTACAAAAGGAAACTCCAGCCCCTCCTGTCCTCCACCGGCCTGTGATCATTACAAAAAAAAAAAAAAAAAAAAAGCACCCAAGCCAAAAATCAACCAACCAAACAACCCCCAACAGCCAAGCATACATCTCTATTTTTTTAATTTTGGTCTTTTCGTTGGATTTTCCCTTTCTTCTTTTCTCCTTTCTTTTCTTTTTTTTCCTTTTTTTGTGTGTTATCGCTCAGTTTTGAGCGAGGGTTTACATTTTTAAAAATTTGCTTTCCAGCCCGCCTTGATCTTCTAGTGAGAGTTCATCGTCTCAAAAAGAAAAAAAAAAAAATCTGTGGCTGGCGTTTTTCTTTCTTTTTTTTTTTTTTTCAATATTTCAAGGGGGAGGAGATTTTCCACAAGAAAAGGTTGTTTTCATGTTTGGGATTCAGGAAAGCATCCAACGGAGTGGAAGCAGCATGAAGGAAGAGCCGCTGGGCAGCGGCATGAACGCGGTGCGGACGTGGATGCAGGGCGCCGGGGTGCTGGACGCCAACACAGCGGCGCAGAGGTGGGTACCGCGGCGGAGGAGGCGAGCAGCGAGCGGGAGAGCCGGGAGGAGGAGGCGGCTGCGGCCGCTACCGCCGCGGGGCCGGGCCGCGTTCGTGCGTCGGCGCCCGCCGCTCCGCTCCGTTCGCCGCCGGGGCTCTGCGCTCCCGGGCCGCGCTGTCATCCTCGCCTGCGGCCGGAGATCCGGGAGCTGCCTGCCACGAGCCCACGCTTCGCCGGCACTTTTCCCTGCTTCGTCTGTGGCTGTTTTCATTTTGTTTTACTCCGAAGAGACGTCTCACCAGCATGATGTTAAATATCTGTGCTTTTTTGTGATTGCTTTCTTTTCCGCTCGTCTTTTCTTTTTCTTTCTTCCTCCCTCCCTCCCTTTCTTTTTTTCTCTTTCTTCTTTCTCGCCTTCACTCTTCCTGCCTACCTTCCTTTCCTCCTTTTTTTCTTTCTTTTTCTACTTTCTTTTCCTTTCCTCCCTCCCACTCTGCATTTCTTCCTCATCTTCTTCCCTCTTCCTTTCCCTCACTTCTTTCCCATCCCTCCCTAGGTCTCCTCTTTTCCCTTCTGATTTCTCCCCCGTGTCTTCTCTTATTTCTCCTACCTGGTTCTCCCTCCTTCTTTCTCTAGCTCTCAGTTTTTCTCAGTCTGTCCAGAGAACAGTAGCTAACAACTTTAATTCTGACATCCCCTAAAAAATCTACTTCACTCCGTGTCACCTCGGCTTCTTCTGGCCCCTTTTCCATTCAGCTCCCAGGATGCGAAGCTGTGTGGCCTGAGGCACTGCCCTTGGAGGTTGACCTAGGGGAACTTTCCTGGGCACTCCCAGCACTCTTTCCGTGGGCTTCTGGCCCCAAGTGAGTTTTTCAGGCCCTCTAGCTGGGCTTGGGGGAGTGGGAGAAGTGGCGGACCCAGGCCCTATCCAACTCAGATAGTACGGAAGGGGAAGAAAGAAGATGACGAATTACATCACCCCCATCTTTCAGGGGCTTGGTCCAAGTGTCCCTAACGCCTGTTCCCGTCTCCGCTGAGCACAAGGATGGGGGTGGTTGGTAGTGAGAGTGAGCTGGGTAACTGGGCTGGAAGCGAAAGTGTGTGTGTGTGTATTGTTTATATGTGTACTCGCGCGCGTGTGCTGGACAGGTTGGGCTGTCAGTGGCCGCCCGGCGCCCCCGGCGCCCCAGCCTCCAGTCCCCGCCGGGTGCCCTCAGCCAGCAGCCCCGGTCTTTCGGATTTCTGGAATGAGTGTGGGGATTTCTGCGGACAGCGAAACTTTGTCACGATGTAGCTTTCAAAAACACTCCTAGTCTCCTATCCGATAGCGACCACCCCCGCCAGCTCTGAGTCTCATCATTGGACCCTTCCTCTCCATATGCTTTATCTGGGGGGAGGGGGGTATAATGTGGCTACCAGAGACCAAGCACCCGCCGCCGACAGGGACGCAGGGAGGTTTCCTGGCGGGTGGTTTCTGAAGCGAGAAGCCCAGCGTGTTCTCCATCACTTCCCACCTGCCCACCGAGCTGAGACAGGAGATTCGAAGGGGTGCCAGGAACCAATTCCTTATGCTCCCCCCTTTCTCCAAGTTGTAAAAGATGGGCTCTCTTCCGCGAACGCGGGCTCACCTCCTCGCCGCCACTTTTCTTCCTCCCCACGCAGCGCTCATCAGGTCAGAGTTAATGTTTACAGCGTTTTCTATCGCTCACGAAACCCAAACAAAACTTTCACACCTCTTTGGCAAGTTGGTGGGACGCGCTCTGCACCCGCCGGGGAGACCCGGACACGCGGGGACAAGAGCTACCCAGTCCCCGACTGGGCCCGGGGCACCTGAGGGGGAGTGGGGGGAGCCCACTGAACATTTTGGGGGCAGGAGAGGGCGGTGTTTTGGGGGTTCACGCGTGTGTGCGGGGTGTCTGGGGGCGCGGGTCGGTGCCCCGCTTAGCAGTCTAACTCTGCGTCTTTGGCCGCAGCGGGGTGGGTCTGGCCCGGGCTCACTTTGAGAAGCAGCCGCCTTCCAATCTGCGGAAATCCAACTTCTTCCACTTCGTCCTGGCCCTCTACGACAGACAGGGTCAGCCCGTGGAGATCGAGAGGACAGCCTTTGTGGGGTTCGTGGAAAAGGAAAAAGTAAGTGGGCGCAGCGCCGCCGGCGGTCGCCCTAGCCGGGGGAGTAGGCCCCTTGGTGAAGACGAAGCATCCATAACACACTCCCTCGCGAGGTCCCCCAAGCCTTTTACTGTCCTGGGCGATCCCCGGCTTCCCGCCCAAGGCGCTCTGCTCTGAAAGAGTTCGCGTGGAGCCCCCAGAGCTGGAGAGGGGCGAGCCCAGTTTCGCACTCCAGCGCCAAGGGCGCCCGGGACGAACCCGCCCTCGGCCTCCCGGCCACGCGCAGCCCCTGCCTCTAGCTGCCCCGGCTTCAGGCCCCAGGCCTTGGCTAGCTCTAGGGCGAGCCCCTCGGACTTTTCCGGAAGGGGAGAGGGCAGAGTCGGGGTCTGAGGGCGGCGGGAGGGATCAGAGTTGGTGGCAATTTCTTCCGCTTCGGGCCTTGCTGGCCCCCCGACCTGGGGTCCACACTTGGGTCAAGTTGCCTCGAAGTTGGTTCACTCATTCACGACGACCTTTCTCCTCTGTCTCTTGTGTCTTCGCGTCCTGCTGCATCCCAGGAAGCCAACAGCGAAAAGACCAATAACGGAATTCACTACCGGCTCCAGCTCCTCTACAGCAATGGTGAGGCTCCACTGGGTCTGCGCCCCCACCCTGGGTCTCCGAGTCAGGGCAGAGGGCGCGGGGAACTCCAGGCGGATGAGAGCCCCAGCGAAGTTTAGTGCCGATCATCCTCAGGGTGAACCAGCCTCTCCCAAGTTTCGCCCGAGGAGGTTTCACTAGAGGAAGCCCCGAGTGACCCGAGGGCTGCTGTGTCGCTCCCTCTCGTACCTGGGACCAGGTGCGGTGCCCCGCCTCCTCTGGGTTGCATTCATCCTCCTTCTCCTTCCTAAAGGCCTATTCCCTCTGCTTGGCCCAGATTCTAGGCCCAAGGCCCCTTAGACTCAGGGGGCATGGAGGAGTCGTAGTCTTGATGGCTCCCGGAGAGTGCAGAGGGGTTCCCACCTTGTCGTAAGGGAGAGTAGCCAGGTGGAGGTTCTGCCCCATTCCCAGATGCAGAGCTCCGGAGCAGTGTGGGGGTGAGCTGGCTACCAAGAGCGCTCGGGAGAGGGCTAGGCTAGAGGCACTTCTCTGGACACTGGGAAGGGGGGTATTTAGAGCCCCCACCCTCCCTGAAGCTCCTTTTTTTTTTTCTTTCTTCCTTTTTTTTTTTTTTTTTTTTGCAGCTGATCCCCTCTCACTTAATTCTCCTTCGTTCGCCCTTTTTTCCCCCTAGGGATAAGAACGGAGCAGGATTTCTACGTGCGCCTCATTGACTCCATGACAAAACAAGTAAGTTTCTTAATTCTGCGCCGCGGGGGCGACTCTAGGGCCACGAAATTCGGAGAAGTCGCGAAGCTGGCTGCTAGCCTCGTCCAGCGGCTCTGAGGGCCTCAGCAAGTGAGCTGGGATTCGAACTTGTCCAAGCCAGGACAGACTTTAAACCTCACTAGTAGCACTTTTTAGTAGCACTGGTAGCAAAGGCTTTGCCAGCGCGAGGGCCCATTCATACACTTGCAACCGCCGCGTGGGGAAGGTGGTTCGACGACTCCTTTCCTTCAAGGGAAACTCAGGCCTTCTGAATTAAGATCACAGGGTGCTGAGAGGGAAGACCAGGGGCTGAACTTCCTCTGACCCGGTCAGGGAGCCCCAGGGGGCGCAAAAGGTGCCCAGGGACCTTGATGCAGAGTGGGCTGAACCTCTGAAACCTAAGCTAGTCAGGCCTCTCTCGGGGAGACATAGGATAGAGGGGGTTGGGAGCAAAGACAGCTTCCTCAGGCTTGGTGAGACAGTCTGAGAGCGTGGATGATTCACTCCACAGTTTTTTTTTTTTTTTTTTTTTAAGTGAGGTTGGTGATGGTGTTGGACAAGGCAGCCACAATTGTTAGAGGATATTTTGCAAAAATCCTCCTGCTTTTGCCTCCAAGTTTGGCAGGAAGCCAGGCAGCACGAGTGAGCTTGCGGTCTTAAAGGTACATGGACGGCATTTTCTTAAGCTCCCCAACACGCGAGTGTCAAACAGTATACATTAAGGTTGAGTTATGGTTTAAAAGATACAATTATGAGCCGAGTCAGAAAAGAGGCCTGACGTTTTAATGAGGCACAGGAACCTTTTTTTTTTTTTTTAATTTTAAGAAAAAGTTTAGTTTCCGAATTAAGTAGCTGGTTAGGTAGCTGGAGGATTTAGTAGCAGGAAAAAAAAAAGCTTTTTTGAATGGGGAAAAGAAATTAGAACAAAGAGAATAGTTAAAACTTATTTGCTTGGTTGTGATTTTATAATATTCCCTTAAAAAAAAGGGAAGTGATATTTTTCCATACACACTGTCTTGAAAAGTTTCATGTCAGGGTGTACATGAATATTTTTAAAAATTGATTTTGGACAAACGATGCCTTAAAAATGTTGTACAAAGTGCACACTGATAAAGCTTTTGGGATTTTAAAAATCTACTCATGAAGAACCAATTTAATGACAGCTCTAAACATTATTATTACTCTATTTCATTGTGACCCACATAGCAAACATGAGGGTCTGAAATGTAGTTTAAAAAATAATAAGCAAATATCTATTGAAATCTATTACATGTTATTTGCCTAAGATATTTAGCTTTCTTGAAGATCTCTTTATTTCTTAGTTAATTATTCAGAGTTAATCCACATTTATACTTTCAGGCTTGGTCTTATTTTCTTTAATATATTTGATTATTACATAGCACAATTTTCTTTCATTTGGACACTGTATTTAAAATTTTTTTTCCTGCCATGCAGAAACAAAAGCCTGTTTTCAGTCACTATTTTTAAAATATATCAAAACGAAAATGCCTTCAGTGGAGTTTTGTTTTCAAAAATTGTCTTAGATAGCCTGGATATCCTTTCCTGCCATTCTCATTTGAGGGGGGAGCAAAAAAGAAAAAGAGGTGGTAAGGGGAGGACAAAGCATGAACCCTAGGACATATTCCATATACATTTATTAGGATTTACTTCTTAAAAGATAAAAAAAAAAATCAGTATATACGACCTATCTGCTCGTGCAACATCAAATGTGTGTATTAAATTACAGGCAGTACTATGAAACAACCAATTGTAAGGAGGGCAAAATTAGGAGATATTTGAAGTGATTAACTTCCGTCTGATTTAAACTTCCCCAAAACTTTATTTGAGACCTCCCTAAACAGACAGACTATCAAGCACTGATTTTTCCATTATGAAATGAACTGGATTTACACACTTTTAGACAAAAGCAGTGGGAGTATAATCGTTAGATTCTTAAAAAAAATGCATAAAAATAATTTTATTAACAAGATTATAGAGCTTAAGAAAACTGCAGTTTAAGGCATTCTTTGACTGCTTGGTATCATAAATGTCAGTTGAGAGAGAGAAAGATGGGAACGAGGACAAGATACAGTTTATTTTTAATAATAGCAAGTACAAGAAAGTCATTTGCCGTAATACGACATCTCACTGAAAGTGAAAATTATAAATGTATGCAATTATATATTTTGATGGGAAATGACTTGAAAAGAGGCTTAAATAATTATCTGAATTTAGCCTAAAAATATCAAGAAGGGATTTTTCGAGGCATACCTGTTTGCTTTCACAATCACTGCCCCACCTTCTCTGTAGCTTTCACTCTGCCAGGCAATCCCTGCCCATTATCTTGTTTTCTGATTATGTGTAGTAACAGTTTTGGAAGTAGGTTAGCTTCTTATGTGCACAGCTGATACAATAGTCTCCAAAAACAAGATCAGCATGAAGAAACATAACTTGCCCTGTGACATGATAATTTGTATTTAAGGTTTGACATAAGTTGACTAATGAAATGGCTACATTTTTTCCCCTCTGTGTAATTCTTTCAGGTTGACTCAGGAATTTGACATTTAGCATGCAGAATGCAGTAAGTTCAGTGATGTGATGAGTTCTAATAACGTCATAAATTGTGGAGGGAATACCTAGCCACTGTTTAAGTGTTCTCTCTTAGATGCTCCATTTATCGCTATAACACCTTTCGTATCAGAGATGCAGCTTTATGTGCTCGATGTCATATCCTTGACCTAAAAGTTAAAACTCAGGGGGAATCAATGATAAAGAAAATTCAAAATTAGCTGTGCACTCTACATTTTCATAGAATGCTCCTGATCTTGGGTGGGGTTAGTGGCTTTGAGACCAAACAGAAACATATTCAATCAACCAAGATGTCTTGGCATGACACAGTATTTCACACCTTCTCACAGTGTCTCATTAGATTGTTTTGGGTAATGAGTCTTAATGTTGGGCTCCACCAAGAAAGACAAAGCTTCATTAGACGTGAATGAACATGAATCTGAGCCCCCACTCTATGCCGTTTTCATCGAACGCATAGAATATAATATTTTTTAAAAAATTTGTCCACCAACTAAAAAACAAGGGGCTTGCTTTTGAGAAGGGTTGTTCAAAACCAAGTTTAGCAGGACTAAAAATAGTTTGTTTTCATGTCACTGCTGTTTTTGGTATTCCATTAGTGCGCGTGCAAAAAGCCCTGTAGTGTCCAGAAGTTTATGGTTGTTGCATCCAACAACAGTATCTACTGCAGAAGCTCAGATGATCCTGGAGGGGGAGGTCTGAGGTTTAATGTGCCTCACTTCAGATTTTCAAGTAATAATTGAAATATGATTATTTTATGTGATGGCTTCAGTGAATAAATTTATTAAATTTATCTTTAGAATAGTTAAAAAAAAAAACTTTATAACTCATCTCCCCTCCCACCATCTTGCTTTTAAAAAAAGGGACATTTTATGATTCAAAGAAAGGGTGTCAAATTCCATAAGGTTAGCCAAAACAAAACATTCCCTCACCCCCCAACAAAAGTTTTTTTTTTTTTGAAAGGGCGAAAATAGTAGCCACACAGTCCTTGCATGTATAGATTTGCAGGTAGATGATGTGGTGAGGGGACCTTAAAAAGTCCCAGCACAGTAGGCATCCAAGGTACGGTAATCAGAAATGCTGTCAGATTCCCCTTCCCAGCTAGACTTCTTTATATATTTGTTTTGACATTCCCGGTACTTTAAGTTATTGATGCAAGTGCATTTTTTCCTACTGATTGTTTCATTATATCCTGCCATGGCTACGTAGATTTGATTAACTATCCTTTCAGTTCGTGGTTCTTCATTGGTAGATAAACACATTTTTAGTATATCAATAAGTTCCAGAGGAGAGGCCAGCAGAGAGGTTCTTTCATGTATTTGGGGAAACGAACAAACAACAAAAGATAGGGCAAGTTTATAGGCAGGGGCCCTATTTTAGCAGCTTTCGCTCTCCTTTGGTAAGATGTCAAAAATGCAGGTGATTTAAATTTCCTTGCACATAGAGGAATGAAGAAGTTTGGAATTTTTATGCATGATCAGGACCTGTGTTTGGGAAAATGTAAACTCATCACAGTGGAAAATGTGTTGTTTGGAGTCTGGGGGTGAAAACAAAGCTGATGGTTTTGGAGAGACTGCCGGAGCCAGATGGCCTAGTACTTCCCCAGTCTGGCGGTCCAACTGCTCCCTCCTGGATAATATACAGCCATTTGTTCGGGGATATTTACGCTAGAGCTGTTTCCATGTGAATGTTTGAACAGCATTAAAAACGAACATATTAGCAGTGATGCGTTCATCAAACTTGTATGACTGCACCGATAGTCTCTTCTCTCTGTCTTTACTTATATTGCTGGGAGGGACGGGAGTAGTGTTTTTGGACATCGGTGAATTGTATGCAGAGTTGTTGAGCAAGATTGATTTGGGCTTAGTTGAGTAATTAAAATATGCAAGCATTTAGACTCAAACTAATGGAAATAATGGTAGCCCCTACCTCGAAGCACTGTTGTGAGAATTAAATGAATTCATACATGTAGAGTGCTCAGAACAGTGACTGGCACATATTAAGTGCTTAATAAATTAGCTGCTTTTATTATTTTATTATTATTATTACCCCATTGAGTTGACAAAGCCAATTGTATCTATTAATATAGATGTAATTGTAGTTACCATATGAGTGAAATGTCTTTATTACTGCTAGAAGAAGAAATGTAATATGGGATTGTTAGTATGATTTAGTTTTCATCTTGGTGTTTGAATAGTATAAGGGATCTTAGTTGTTTTAGACATAAAGGACACATTCTAAAGCGAGCTGCTTTTGGTACACTTTCTTTTTTTTATCCAAAGCTGTGATGTAACTGAACAGCATACTGAATGTGATATCATTCCTTCGCGACTTTCCTAATTCAGTTCTGAAAACGGGCCTGCTTAGCTGCTGAGCTGAAATTACATATTTGCAATTTGTTTGCCAGTAGCCAACCTGCTAATTGAAGCAAAATTATTTTTTATTTTGTTTCAACATTAATGTTGGATGGCTGTTTGACACAATCGTTTATGAAATGTCAGATTTTTTAGTGTTTTCTTTGGCACAGGTTAATTTTTTTTAACTAGGGCTCCTTCTGTAACCACATTAAGTAGTGCTTTTTTTTGGTTAGTTTTTCATGAGGAAAAGTAGAACTTGGTGGTTGAATGTTATGATTACTATTGTAGTGTATTGATAGTGTAGGTGTTCACATCATTTTATGATTGGTTTCAATTCATAGTAATTTGCTACCAAAAGCCTTTTGGCAGCCTGCATTAAGAAGACACTTTATTTCTCAATGAAGGGAGGGTACATCTAGGCACTAATTCTTCTCTAAGGTGACATATTTTGTTTGGTCTTTTATTTTGCGTATGGAAAAAGGAGTAACATATTTTCAAGATTAATTTTTTTAAATGTAAATGGAAAATTAGGAGTTTTTTTGTTACAGTTTTTCTTCTATTTCTTTCCTTCATTCTTTTTTTAACTTGTGATGACAAGTCAGCTATTGTTTGATTGTAAACCAAGAAAGACTCCGAAATGAAAACACTTTGTTCCTAAAAAAACACTTCAGATTTGGCTGAACCAAAGTCAAAAGTATTCTCACCTCCTTTATTTTGTCATGGAACACAAAGAGTTAAAACTATTAGGAAAAGTAAACAAAGAAAAGCCCTGCTCAATTCTCACCATTTCCTTTGGCATCCTATTGAAGTGTGATCCTGGTGTATGTTCACCATGTATTTTTCATTTCACTGTGTGGTCTTTATCCATAATGAGTTTCAATGAACTTTTAAGACTCAGTGATACTGTAGAAAAGCAGAGAAGAACTACACTTCACAAGATGCCCTCTAAAACAGTGGCAATGGAGGCAGGTTTTGTGTATTGATTGACTTGTCTCTTTTTAAAGATGTTGTCGGTTAATTGATAATTGTGCATTTGAAATTGCTGGTATTTTATCCTCGACCAGTAAAATTTCCAGCACTGTTGTTACGTAAGGCTGTGAAAGTTTAGTGCTTCTTATTTTCTTCTTTTTTTATTTATAAACAAAAAATTCTTAAAAAAACAACTGTCAACAAGGAAGTTAGAAGACTATTAAAAAATAATATATGGTATTTTCTGTCTGCTTGTTAGAGGAAGGCATTAAGAATAGGGAGGCTAACATGTCAAAAAATAGGAGATCTGATCCAACTACATCCAGTTTTGACAACTTGTTTACCAATTTTACCAGGTTTTAAAGTTGAGATGAAGTTAGTGCCCTTTACGTTTCTTCCTGGCCAAGGTTTCTGCTGCCTTGAGGGATTTATCTGCCATCGGCAGGCTTAATTTCAGTAGTGTTTTCTGCTTGATACCGTATTTTGTTTCTTTGGTTACAAACCTCAACTTGATTCGCCATCAATTGATTTATTTAAATTATCTATTTTATATGGCCTTCCCGCCCACTTCTGTAGCAGGCCTCCCATCTTCACTCCTGATAAACACATTGATTTATTTAAACCACTGTTGTCTTTGTTGCTCTCACAGCAGACTACCTTCCTCACAGTGAGCAGGCACATGACTTACTTTGGAGGATGAAAATAAGCCTTCTTCTTGGTGTTCCATTGTCTGGACCCTAAACCAGCTGTCTATTAAAATGGTTTCACTTAAAATAGTCAATGCTGTTTATATGCTTCTGTGATCTCCCAGCTGATCCAGCACCAACCAGCTTTACTCATGCCCCACAGAGGCACATGTTTAATTTAGAAAGAAAAGCAGAAACTTCTTTCCCAGTTGTCGTTTGAGGATCCCTCGCCTTTTAGGCTTAAAGTTAGGGTCTGCTGAACTGTGAACCATTCTTGACATTTGTGTTCAATGTAGACGACCAAGATTTGATGTGCAGCTCCCAGTGGTGTGCAAGCTGGAGGGAGAATTTGGTGGCATTTTTAAAAAGTCTTATTGCTGACACTCTGTATCAGAGACATTTGTCAAATTTAATTTATTATATCTTCCTACATTGGCATCTTGTCAGAATATTGATTTTTGGGACCCATACCTTCTGTATGATATTGTCTTTTTTTAAAAAAACAAGTTTCTTCAGTAACAAAAACTGCTCAGATGGGGTCTGAGATGGATCTGCCTTTGAATTCGACTCCAAAACTAACCCTGTTAATCTGACGTTCTAGTTTACTCTGTTTACGGGAGTTGGAGTCCTACTCCATGGAGCCCTATCTGTGAAAAGACTCCTGTTCCACTTGCTTATATTTCAGGCGAAGTCACAGAAGCAGCGCTTCTTTCTCAGCCTTTATGTGCTGAAAAGTATTCCTATGGCGGCCCCAAGGAGAGGGAGAGCCGAGGCTTCGAGCTTCCACCCCTCCCCCAGAGTTCCTAACTATTTCTGACCAAATCCAAACTCATGGTTTCATTTTTCTATGCTTGATTTAGAGGATTCTCTGTTTTGACTCTGCTGCCAGTCGTGAACTGGCAGCTTGGTATTTGGTGAAGAGATGCATTGTGGAGGCTGTGTGCCTTTAACAAGTGACGCTTGATCTCCAGAGAAAAAGTCACCAAGACATGATTTCTGGGAGTTCACCTATCACCTACTGCTTTGGGGGAGTCATGAGCATATTTGCATTGTAGCATAACTTTAACTGCATGTCATCATGGGCCCATTGATTTCAATGGAACCAGCAGCCCTAGTAAAAATAATATTGGTATCACCTAGAAGGAATCAAAGTGAGAAGTTTTGATGAAATTGACAGTCCTCTCCCCCCCAAAAAAGACATTTTTTTTTACAGTAAAGAAAACCCCGCCAATATCTGTGAATTTATTTCCCATGTTACTTGCATTATTAGTATAGTGTGACAAAAACTAAAGTTAAAGCAGAGGTTATCAAAGGTATTAAGAAAACACACAAAAATTTAATGATAATAGGATTTAGCAGAAATGCGTCATTAGCGTTGTTTTTCTTGCCACATATTAGATCTAATCAGTTATTTATGTGTTTCTTTGATTTTACAGCAGTGATTGCAGTAAACAAAGCAGGCAGATGTAATTTTGGGCTTTCAAAAACAGTTTCAATTGACTTAATGCATTTTCTTGAGTTAAGCAACTTCTTAGGTATTTGAAAAGGCCTTTTAGAATACAGGAAAGCATCATGAATACTTGCTTAAACTGGTGGATGAAAATTTGAGGAGCAACGTTTAATTACCGTAATCTAGGTTATCTCTGCAGAAGGTAGTTACGAATTACATAGGGTAAAGCGGTCACTTTACAGTGCAGAAACCTGGCTGATGAGCTCTGGTGAACAGCCGACGCCCTTTTAACCAAATGATCAGACTACGTTGCCAGTAGTGGAGCTAGTTGATGATACGACTTGATATGCTAAGAAGAACTTAGTGTCATCTCTGTGGTATTCTTGCCCCAAATTGAGGGAAATTCTACAAAATAACTAACTGGCCTGTATTCTTCAAAATTGTCAGTGTAATTGCAATACGAAGACTCAGGAACTGTTCTTTATTAAAGGAGACATGATAACTGAATGCAACCATAGGAATTGGCTTTTCTTTGCTATTAAGAATGTTATTCGGTAATTGGTGTAATCTCAGTAAGGCCGGTAGATTATTGTATCAATGCTAATTTTCTGATTTTGATAACTGTATGGTGGCCATGTAAGAGAATTTCTTGTTTTAAGGAAATACGTGCTGAAGTATTTAGGACATGTCTGCAACTGACTAGCAAGTGGTTCAGGAAAAAAAAAAATAATAATAATAAGGCAAATGTAGTAAAATGTAAACATTTGGAGAATCTGGATAAAGAAAAAAAAAAAAAAGGGTATCCTGGAATTCTTTACATAGCCTTGAAATTTTTCTGTGAGTGTAGAATTATGTCAAAATTAAAAATGCAGCGTTATGATAGGTTAACAATAGAAAATGGTTTTGATAGGTTAAAAACAACAGAAACCAAACCCATTGCCACAAAGTTGTTTCCAACTCATAGCTACCTTACAGGGCAGAGTACAGCTGCCCTGTAGGGTTTCCAAGAAGTGGCTGGTGGTTTCAAACTGCTGACCTTTTGGTTAGCAGCCAAGCTCTTAACTGCTGCACCACCAGGGCTCCCCAACCCATTGCCGTCAAGTCAACTCTGACTCATAGTGACCCTATAGGACAGAACAGAACTGCCCCATAGGGTTTCCAAGGTGAGTTTGAACTGTAGACCTTTTGGTTAGCAGCCAAGCTCTTAACCGCTGTGCCACTTTTCCTCATTTTTAAAATTCATTGCTATTTTTTGTTTTGTTATGTATGTGGTTGTGTATCATAACCAGAGCCTGCTCTGAGGACCTGCACACACAGTGTCTTAAGCTGCACCTATCATTTCCAGGTTCTGGAAGTCCAGGTTCATAAAGAAAATGTCTTAGCACTAACCACAAGTTAGTCACTGCAGCGTCTGTGTGTACTAAACAAGATGATCTCTGCTTAATTTAAGTCGTTTTGTCACCAAGAAATTGAGGATTATCTGAATGTGTGAAAATAATTTTATTAACAATTTGGAACTATGCTATATTAGTATTATGCAGTGATACAGTGTTAAATTAGTTACAGTGTTATCCCCATGCAGAATACTTCCCTATCAACAGCTGAGTGCTTTTCTTTGGCCCAGTTATTAACACGTAGATCTACCAGGAAGCTGAGGTCCCAGAGAACCTTCCTGGTGACGATAAGCAAAACGTTTGTATGCACATTACAAAGAATAGACAGAAACATCTTGCCTGGAGAGGTGGTTTGGGACTCCTGATTTTGAGAGTTAGATGTAATTCTTTTTAATTTAGGGAGAGAATTCTCTGGCTTAAGCCCTCCCCCACACCCAGTATATGTCTGTGAATTTTACTGTTTGGGTGGGTGTACACCCTGGGAGTGCAGATGTTTTTAGCCTGTTGGTGGAAAGAAGGATTTTGCCTGATTGGTAATTCATCTCAAAGAAGACACGGCCATTGAATGGACTTGTTGCCTCATCCTCGCTTGTTTTCTAGTACTCATCACAAGAACACTAAATGTTGGGGCTGGAAGCAGTAAAGTGAGAAAAATATATGCGTATGTACATGTACACACTTGTACTTACATATGCTAACATTTAAATCCATGAGCTTTTCTATATCTTAAATTGTACCTCGATCTGCTAAGCCTTCTGAGTTTTTCCTCTTCATTTATTAGATTTATTTTTATTCTATATCTAAAGGAGCATTATTGTTGTCTTGACAACAGAAGCCCATCCCAGACACTGATTCAAAGATGTGTATCATAATAGGATGGTTGATGGAGCAGAGAGGAGCATATCCTGTTCCACTCAATTTGGGTTGATCCTTAACAAGGAATCTTGAAACAATCAGCCCAGTGAGGCCTTGGGCTCCTGAAAGCTAATTGGCCATCAGCAGTGGTGAACTGCTCAAGAACCGAATCAAGATAGTTTGTGTTCTGCTACTTGGCTCCATTCTTAACTAAAATTGTGCCTTTGTTTACAGGCCATAGTATATGAAGGCCAAGATAAGAACCCAGAAATGTGCCGAGTCTTGCTCACACACGAGATCATGTGCAGGTAAGAAATACTGTGTTCTCTCCCTATAATTAGCAAAGAGAAGACGAATTTGTATCTCGAATCTCGGTCAACTCAGGCTTATTTTGGAGTGTACATTTATCTTGCTTCTTTTAGACTATCTAAAAGAAACTGTTAGATGTGAATACTTGGTAGTAAAGTGTCAGGCATCACACTGCTTCCCAATTATTTATTAGATTTCATCCTGAAAAACATACATTTCCATCTTGATATCACACTGTTAATGGGCACAAAGCAGTGCCCTCCCCTCCTCCCTCCCAATGGAATAAAATACAATATAACCCTCTAGTGTTAATATATGTGCTTAACTGCATCGCTGGTAAAATGAGTAAAAGTTCTATTGATGTCAGCAGCCCCCTCCATTCGGGTACAACTTTAAGGTTATAAAACCCATTGTCATTGAGTCGATTCTGAATCATAGCGATCCTACAGGATAGAGTAGAACTGCCCCATAGGGCTTCCAAAGCAGTAATCTTTATGGAAGGAGACTGCCACATCTTTCTCCTGCGGAGTGGCAGGTGGGTTCGAACCACCAACCCTTTAGTTAGCAGCTGACCGCTTAACCATTGCACTACTAGGGTGCTGTTGAAAGTTATGGTTCCCTTTTTTGTAGTTCTTCCACTTAAAAGTACGGCCATATGTATTTAAGCATCGTTCCCTCTTAAAACGTGTGTGTGTGTGTGTGTGTGTGTGTGTGTGTGTGTGTGTGTGTAAGAGCTCTTAATCTTAGTTACTTAGTATTTTTCAGAGGGAGTGAGCTTTTGGAAGGATGGCAAAGATGAGTCCCTGGAAGGTATAAGAATTCGCGTCACTCCCAAATGAGTGGTTTTACTTTTTTCAGTAATCAAACCGAAGCTACATTCGAAAACAGGCAAGCCAACCGAATTCACTTCCATGGCCTCCATGTATGAGAGGGTAGACCAGAGAGCAGCCTTCTAACGTGCAGCTTAGAATTCTTATTTTTTGTAAAATAATACTGGCACCTCGCTCCCCACATATTCTGAGTAATCGGCTAAAGCGTGAAGATGCCACGATGAGTCGGAGAAAGGCTACTCGTTGCTTTGTTAGCCATTCAGGCTCTTCCTGGCAAAGTGTCTGCTTGGCTCCTGACCAAGACTGACCAATCTCTGTTAGAGCTTCAGCGTCCCCTCGGCAAAGGTGGGTTCTGTTTGCTGCTGCTGGGCCTGTGGGGATGGCGATCCTAAAACTCTACAGGTGGAAAGAAAATAGAAAGGGCTTAATGTGCTTCTTTGGTGGAATCCCAAATACTAACTTTTATGTCTGTAAATATGTATGCATATAAAAATTTCTTTTTTAAAATATACTTCTAACATATTATTCTAAAATATACAGGAGTTTCACTGGTTCTCATCTCAGAGATTTGTGAACTTGCTAATTATTCCAAAAAAAAAGGTTATTTCTCTCTAACTTTAAAGCAGTAGCAGAATCCAAAAATGTGGTGATAGATTTCTTCTATTATTTGGCAAAAAAAACCAGTGGTATACTGGAGAGAACAATTGTACAATTAAAGCTGAGCTGCACCTTTCAGAATTAAATTAGTGAAATCCATTTTGAAAAACATTAAAAAATGAACTCCTTCGTGTTGCTCTTTTTCTGACCACATCACTGTTTTAGCTTCCCACATTTAGCATGCCATCAGGATGAATTTTCCATGTTCTACTGGATGTGATTCTGGCAAAATAGGAGACAGACAGGAAAACGGATTTCAACCAATAGGCCAACCAAAATCTATATATCACAGATTTGCATCTCATATCTGCCCATGTTTGGCCTATGCTAGAAATAATTCTTTTCTTGAAATCCTTAAAGATATATTACGCCTTTCACACAAAAGCCTACCCTCTGTTAATACAGCTTATATTTTTCTTGTTTTTAAAATTCATTGGTCCAAAGGACTTTATTATGCTGGTTGGTTTTCTTTACTGCTGATGTTCTTTCTATTTTTCAGAAGCATAAAAATAGCAAAAATAAAATTCTCAAGCCACCGAAGGCAAATGATGATGTTTGTACTGCGTGGCTGAGAGGGAAAAGCCATATTCAAAATGTCATCCTGCTAATGTTACAGATTACAGTTTCCCTGGCTGCACATAGCTGTGTAAGGGGTACTGTTTGTTTACTAGGCTGCCATGACCCTATTACACAAACCTGTCATCTATTGTGTGGCTAACAGTCTTTTAAATTGCAAATCTGATGCTCTTTAGGGGGCTTTAGAAAAAAAAAAAATTCTCACTTTCCACACCATCCTATTTCTCTTGATTTTTTGCCTGTTGTAAGTGGAAGTTGGGATGTGCTGAATTTGCACCAGGGGTGCAAATGCAGGCTCAATTATAAGCATAAAATTAGAGTCTGTTCACCATTAATCAGCCTGGCTAATTGCTATGCACCACCATTCGCCATATGGTGTGAAAGACAGCTTGCTCTCCCCAAGATGAAATTTCTTCATCGCAGACATGAAATAGTGAGGGCCCGGGATTTTAAAATAGCTTGTTTTAGATATTTAATTTCTAAACAACTTTCTGCAGTGCTTTCTATCAAGGCTAACAGCACAATAAAACTTTTCATTTATGTCACAAAAGCTGTATATTTATAGCACGTGCAAAGGAGACATAGAGAATTTAGATCGATGAGAAAGACCTGGGAGGATTTTGTCTGGAGCCGGCAAAGGGCGGGGTGGGGGGGGGGGGGAATGAAAACACCAGACAGTTGTGTCTCAGGTGGTTGCAAATTTAAGAAATCTGTTGTGTTCTGTCAAAAGGGAGGCCCCATTTCATGGGCGGATTAAAGGACTTGCCACCATTGGGTGATAGTTATTGTCATTCTTAGAGACAAAAACCTCTTTGGTTTGGTGGTGTGGGGCTGTTTCTGTGGAATTACAGGAGAGTTTCTGCATTTTTGGTAAATTGGAACCTATCACACCAATCGGCCTTACATTTTGCTAATAATACTTGGTGGCTAAGTTCTGAAAATAATATGAACCCTTGAATGATTACTTAAAGCAGGATCCATAAGGGATTTGATTCAAAGTGCATCCTGGCGTCCTGTATTTAAATACGAATAGAAAATATGAACTATGAACTTATTTTCTCCCTCGAAGCTCGGTAGAGTTGTAGGGGGTGGTACTCTGTCTCAGGAATGCCCTGCTGTTTTCCATTCGCAGCACCTGGCCTCTTTCGGGGACTCTGAGTTCTCAGGGCTGGCCTGGTCCCTTGATATCTCCCTCTTATGGTTTCTGCCAATTTCATCCTTCAAATTCTGGCTTAAGTTTGGTTTCTCCAGAGAAGCCCTCCTGGCCGTTGGCCTAAGTTAAGTCTCCGTGTTACACACTCCCATCATTCCCTGTGCTTTTCCTTAATAGCATTTTGCCCACTTGTAATTATGTGTCCTGTGTTTGTCTGCCTTTACTGGACTAAGAGCTACTTGAAGGCAGGGAAGTTACTCAGTTTTTCTCTGTGTTTCAGTTTTCTTGGAGGTGAAATAAAACCTGTTGTCGTCCAGTCCATTCTGACTCATAATGACCCTATAGGACAGAGTAGGTTTGACCCACAGGGTTCCCAAGGCTATAAATCTTTATGGAAGCAGACTGTCACCTTTCTCCTTTGGAGCCGCTGGTGGGTTTGAACTGCCAACCTTTTGGTTTACAGCCCGGTCCTTAACTGCTGTGTTAACGGAGCCCTCATTTATGAAAGAGGGATAATAATATTACTTATCTTAGAATTAAATGATATATTCTCCATAAATGCTTCTCACAGTGCTTGATACATATTAAAAACCAAAACCAAACCCACTGCCATCGAGTTGATTCCGACTCATAGCGACCCTATAGGACAGAGTAGAACTGCCCCATAGAGTTTCCAAGGAGCTCCTGGCAGATTCGAACCGCCGACCTTCTGGTTAGCAGCCGTACCACTTAACCACTACGTCACCAGGGTTTCCTAAAAAATAATTAAAAAAAAAAAGATGCACATTAAGTACTGAGTATTTACATTACTAGTAGTAGTATCAAAGAAGTAGTAAAAAAAAAAACAAAAAACAAAAAATAATTGCCGACAAGTGAATTTCAACTCATGGCCGCCCCATGAGTAGCACAGAGTGAAACTGTGCTCCATAGGGTTTTCAGTGGCTGATTTTTAAGAAGTAGATCACCAGGCCTTTCTTCCAAGGCACCTCTGGGTGGACTTAAACCTCCAAGCTTTTCATTGGCAGCTGAGCATATGATGTTTGCACCACCGGGACAGTGTCTCGTGAAGCATCTCGCACGTTGTTGCTCAAAGTGAATGAGGATAGAACACTGAAAGGAAGTGAAGCATACTAAAATGTTAATGTACTTTTTCATTCTAGCCGTGCGTGATGGTAAAGATGTTTTCATTCATTCTTTTAGCACCTACTGTGTGCAAAGCAGGTGTTCTTTCATGTGCAAAGCGTTGCTAGTTGGAATCTACGGTAATGGGGTTTATGTGCAAAACACTGTGGAATGCAGAGGCAAAAAGAAGTAGATCTTACAGTCCAGCCTGGGCGATGGGGTTTGTAAGCAGATAACTGGAATGCACTGTAGAAAGAGTTCAGAGTGATGAGAGGCTGAAGCAAAGGACTACGCTGTTTAGAGAAGGGAGGGAATGTTGTAGGTGGGTAGTAGAAGTGGAGGAGCCCTGGGTGGTGCATCAGTTAAGTGCTTGACTGCTAACTGGAAGGTTGGAGGTTTGAATTCACCCAGCAGCTCCGTAAGAGAAAGGTCTGGCGATCTGCTTCCCTAAAGAAGACCCCATGGGGCAGTTCTACTCCATCACAAGGGGTCCCTGTGAGTCAAAATTGACTCAACAGCAAACAATAACAACAACAAGAAGTAGCAGTGGAAAAGGGAGGAGGGGTGAGATAGATTTAATAGGGCCAAGAAAAAGGGTTTGGGGACATTTTTATGGTGGTCCAGGCAGAATTTCTCTATGGAAAGGTCTGTAGGTGGTTGGACCTGTTGGCTGGAGCTGAGCAGAGAGAGTCCAGGTGAAAGACAAGGGACTTCAGAGGCCTTTTCCCAAAGGTGAGGGTTGAAGCCATGGGCTGAATGGGATAGACAAGGGTGGAAAAAACAGAAAGAGAAGGGACCATGGACACATTCTTGGGGAATAATCATATTTAGCAAGGTGGAAGGGCATGTTCTAAAATTAAAAAAAAAAAAAAAACCTTGAGCATACAGGGCATAGAAGTAAAAAGAGGGTGTTTCAAGGAGGAGTGGTCCATACTTAATAATTGCCAAGGAGATCCAGATGGTCGTGAAGCCTGAGAAAAGCAGCCAGAAGGTGAGCTTTGAGAGAGAAGATTCAAGTGCTGAGGCCTGGAAGCCATTTTTTTTTTTTTATTTTTAATGGGGTTGAGGTGACAGAGTGATGGCAACTCTAGGAAGAAGAATATTGGGCAGTGAAGAAATTAACTCAAGGGAAGAGAAGGCGCAAGTTTTTTTATTTTTAAAGAATGAAAACTTGGCAATGTTTGTAAACTGAGAGAAAAGATTAGCTAGGGAGTTGTTGGTAGGTGCCATTGAGTTGATTCAACTCATAGCGACTCCATGTGACAGAGTAGAAGTGCCCCATAGGGTTTTCTAGGGTGACCTTTATGGGAAGAGCAGATCACCAGGTCTTTTTCCTGTGGATCCACTCAGTAGGTTCAAACTGTCAACCTTTTGGTTAGCGGCCAAGCACTTAGCCATTGTGCCACCAAGGAGAGAGTTGTTAAAAATGTAGAGCTGAGAAGGAACTATTAATGGGAAGGATCCCAGTTGAGGTAGAAGGGGGAGGACCTAGAGCTCAAGAAGCCTGATTTATGGGGACAGGTAACTTATTTTATGACCTGTGGGAGAAAGAAGATAAAAGAATCTATGTATGTAACGAATTCTTTAAAAACTAGGCATCCTTATAACTCTTAATCAGGCTGTTCTGATTCATATGTGTATATCTCATTATCTAGATTTTTCCTGAAGAGCTGAGAGATTGAAGTGATGACTTTCTCCAGATGAGAGAGCTTCTTCCTACAGGAAGAAGTTCCATACCCCTGGGATGAGGAGCTGCAGGTCCCATGACCAGGAAACATTTAGATGTTGTTTGCACTGATTTATGAAGCTGCAAATCAGCTCACTGGAGATGCACCACCTGTGTTAGGCTGCTAAGGAAGAGACTCAGATGTTTTCTTTTCTCTGGGTGTGCAGAATTGTCCAAGAGACACACGACCCTGCTGAGGGCAGGGCTGCTGTTTTGAGTCCACAAGTGTACGTGCATACCAGGTGCTGGACACCCACTCCTGGGAGCGGCCATGCTGCCTTCCTGTCACATGGGCTGCCATTGGAAAGGGATATGAAATAGTGGTGAAACGGGCTGGGATCCTGCCGTGGTGATAAAATGAATTTGGAAACTCCAAGCTCCCAAATAGATGCCTGCTTTGAGGGCCAAATAGCAAGTTTGGGCCTGGCATAGTGCCAGGCACATACTGTTGATGTTATTGTTAGGTGCCCTCAAGTTAATTCCAACTCTTAGCGACCCCATGTGAAAGAGTAGAGCTGCTTCATAGGGTTTTCTTGGTTGTAATCTTTACAGGAGCAGATCACCAGGTCTTTTCTCCTGTGTAGCTGCTGGGTGCGTTCGAACCGCCAACCTTTCAGTTAGCAGCCAAGCACTTAACTGTTGCACCATGACGCATATAGTAAGAGCCTAGAAAACATGGTTTTGAGAGAATGAAGGCCTATCAGTACATACTAATAAAGACATTAATTATCATTGTGATTTAAAAAATTTGTACAGTAACTTTTCCCTTTAGATGTTTTTACATCTGTTTCATTTACTGTATTGTTTCAGTGTGAACCCTCTTCTGCCTGAAACATAGCAAGCCTGTTCTCCTTTCAGCCTGTCCTCCTTGATTAATGCCTGTGTTGTGTATGGTAGAGGTTGGTACCCACCTATCTTGGTCCTTCTGAGTTCAGTGGAAAGAACTAGGGCTGTTCAGCTGGGAGAAGGGAGAACTCACGTTAGCATGAAAGACACTCAGGGTGAGGAAAGACAGGAATTTGCTTTGCCTGGCTCTGTTAGAACAAGGAAGCTACAGAGGGATAGACTTCAGCTCAGTTGAAGGGAGACCTTCCTCTCGCCACTTAGTCGTTATTTTCAGTAGGAGACTAATACTGCAATACACAGCAGAACACTGCAGAAGTGTGAAAATAAAATATGTATCCTCCATTTTTTCCCCCTTGCTGTTCCACTCCCTATAGGTAACCTCTTTGAATTTCCTATTCATTCATTCAAAAAACTATTTCCTGAAGGCTTACTGTGTGCCAGGCTCTATTCTAGTTGCTGGGACCGTAGGGATGAACAAAACAGTCTAAGGCCCTGCCCTCGTGGAGCTGATATTTCAGTGAGAGAGACAGACAGTAAAAAAGAAAACAAATATAAAATATAATGTGTTAAGCACTATGGAGGAGTCCCTGGGTGGTGCAAAGTTTGGTGGTTCCAGTGCACCCAGAGGCACCTCAGGAAGACAGACCTGGTGATCTGCTTCCAAAAGGTCAAGCCCTGAAAACCTTATAGAGCAGTTCTACTCTGCACACATGTGGTCACCCTGAGTCAGAATCAACTTAACAGCAATTAGCAACAGCAACAACTACTATGGAGAAAAATAAAGAGGATGAGGGGATAGTTAGCTCTGCGGGTGGTCAGGGAAGGCCTTTCTAAGGTGGTAATATTTGAGCAGAGGATTTAGTGAAGTGAGGGAGTTACCATGCTTGGGGAAAAAAAAAATTTTTTTTCTCTTTCTCATTTTTTCTTCTGGAAATAGGACCATACGATGCATACCATTCTGCAGCCTGGGTTCTCTCAATTCACAATATGATCTAGATTTATTTCCGTGATAGTAAATAAAAACTCACCTTATTCTTTTTGGAAACCCTGGTGGCATAGTGGTTAAGTGCTACAGCTGCTAACCAAGGGGTCGCCAGTTCAAATTCACCAGGCGCTCCTTGGAAACTCCGTGGGGCAGTTCTCCGACCTATAGGGTCGCTGTGAGTTGGAATTGACTCGACGGCCATGGTTTTTGGTTTTGTTCTTTTCAGTAGCTGCACAGAATTCCCTGTTTTTTAATGGGATCACACTGTGGACACTGTTTTGTAGCCACGTGAGGTGCAGAGCAGAATACCAAGGATCCCATTTTGGGATAATGGCTTTGTGATGCAATGACGTGACGCCAGAAAAAGGAAACCATTTTTCCTACTTTACATAAAGTTTTCATGAGTGTTAAGCGACTTCTCAACCCCTTCATTCTGTTTTCTTTCTCTCTCCTTTTTTTTATATTCTGTCTTTCCTTCTACATTTCTGATCTTCCCATCTGCCTGTTTCCCTGGGTCCCTTGGAATACAGGAGGGGGTGGTTCTCACTTACCCTATGCTTGCATTCATCTGGCTCCTCTCAGCAGCATGGTTCCTTTCAAGAGATGAGGAGAGTGCATAACTTAAAGGACCAGTCTCAGGCCTGGTATAGTACTTGCTTGGGTGAGGTGGTTTGGCCTACAGGGTCGGGGGGGCGTGCATCTTCCAACCATCAGCAATGCCTGCTTAAAGGGTCAGCTTGGCTTCCTTTATGTGTTACCCTCCTCTTTGCCTGGATTGTATTATTATATCCCCCCCCCAATATATAACATTCATTCATTAAGTCATTTCTCCATTCAATCAATCAATCAATCAATCAATCAAATGTTTAAGCTTCTCTACGCTGGTGGTATAGTGGGTAAGAGCTACATGTGCTAACAAAAGGTTGGCAGTTCAAATTCACCTGGAGCTCCTTGGAAATTCTATAAGGCAGTTATACTCTGTCCTATAGGGTTGCTATGAGTCGGAATTGACTCAATGGCAACGGGTTTGTATTTTTTTTTTTTTAATTCAATCCCAGGCCTTGTGCTACTCATTAAAGAATAAAATTGACAGTTTCTTCCCTTTAAAAAAAAAAGTATGGATGGGGGGGGCAGAGAGAAAGATAGTAACGTAAAATATGTGTAACAATATAATTGCATTGTGTTAAGTGTCCTGAAAGGAAATAACAGGAGAAACATAACATAGATGAAACGTGAGTGTCAGGCAAACCTCTCTGAGGCAGTAACACGTAGGCTGAGCCATGGAGGGAGAGGAGAGGTTAGCTAGCTAGGCAGCCACCCTGGCAGAGAGGCTGGCCTGGCCTGGGCTCTGGGGTCTGAAGAAGTGTGACACATCTGGCCTGTGTGGCCGGAGCTGGACAAGCTGGAGGAGGGTGACAGGAAGTTGGGAGGTGGCCTGGCATCTCGTCAGGTCATGGATAGATTCTAAGTGCTGTAGGAAGCCATTAAAAGGTGACACAATCACACTGAAATTTTGGAAAGATCACTTTGGCTGTTGTAGGGGGTCAAAAGTGGAAGTATCTAGACCAGGTGGGAGGCCCCGGCAGGAGTCCAAGTGAGGGATGAACATGGCTTCGACTAGGGAGGGAATTGGATAGGCTAGAGACGTAGATGCCAGTCCAGAATTATCATCACGCAAGCTGGAAGGGTCCCTGGAGGGCATTTAGTCCAGGCAGGACTGTAGTGAGGTGAGAAGAAGGTCTCCAGGGGCTTGCATTGCCCACTTGCTGTTTTGAACAAGAAAATGAAGGAGAAGTAGGTCTTCTCGTCTGTTTTCCTCCCTGCGTAAGGGGACTTGGGCTCGTGGGTGGTCTGCCTTTGCAGACCTGTGGGTTCTGAAAAGCACAGGGCGAGGTTGCTCACACTTGGAGGAGGAAGTGGAGGCTGGAGGAGGAAGGTGCAGGCAGTAGTAATGAAGCTTCCCTTTAGTGAGCTCTTAGTAGGGCCAGCCATGGAGCCCAGCTTTGCACCCTTATCGCACTGAGAGATGGCTACTACAATTGCCCTCATTTTACAAATGATGGAATTTAGACTCTAGGAAGTAAAACAGTGGTTAAGAGCTACGGCTGCTAACCAAAAGGTTTGTGGTTCGGATCCACCAGGAGCTCCTTGGAAACTCTATGGGGCAGTTCTACTCTGTCCTACAGGGTTGCTATGAGTCAGAATCAACTCAACGGCAATGGGTTTGGTTTTCTTGGTTTGGAAGTAAAACAAATAAATAAAAGATATAACGGAGTAAGTGCTATGAAGAAAAATAAAGCAGGATAAGGGAAGAGAGGGCTCTGGGGCAGTCAGGTGACACAGGAAGGTCTGTTTGACTCCAGAGCCAGAGTTCGTAACCACTCTGCTATTCTGGCAAGTTCTCAACAGGTAGGTATAGCGGATCTGAGTTCAGATGATGGAGCTTATTTTTAAAATTAATTTTTGTATTCATCCCAGCTGTTTGTGCTTCCCATTCCCTTGTTTCTTCATCTGTCTCTTTGGTATTAGAATAAGTCTGGAGGAAATAGGTTCCCCTGAACTAGAAAGGGAAAGGCTAGAAGGTAGGTGGAGTGGCTTTTGGCTGAGGCACTGAAAAGGAGATACAACTTTTTTTTTTTTTAAATTTTTATTGTGCCTTGAAAGTTTACAAATCAAGTCAGTCATGCAAAAACTTATAAACACCTTGCTACATACTCCCAATTGCTCTCCCCCTAATGAGATAGCCCACTCCCACCCTCTACTTTCTCTTTTTTGTGTCCATTTCACCAGCTTCTAACCCCCTCTACCCTCTCATCTCCCCTCCAGGCAGGAGATGCCAACATAGTCTCAAGTGTCCACTGATCCAAGAGGGTCACTCCTCACCAGCCATCCCTCTCCAACCCATTGTCCAGTCCAATCCCTGTCTGAAGAGTTGGCTTTGGGAATGGTTCCTGTCTTGGGCCAACAGAAGGTCTGGGGGCCATGACTACAGGGGTCCTTCTAGTCTTAGTCAGACCACTAAGTCTGGTCTTTTAACAAGAATTTGGGGTCTGCATCCCATTACTCTCCTGCTCCCTCAGGGGTTCTCTGTTGTGTTCCCTGTCAGGGCAGTCATCACTTGTAGCTGGGCACCATCTAGTTCTTCTCGTCTCAGGCTGGCGTAGTCCCTGGTTTATGTGGCCCTTTCTGTCTCTTGGGCTCGTAATCGCCTTGTATCCTTGGTGTTCTTCATCTCCTTTGGTCCCGATACAACTCTTCATATTGCTTTCTGGGGATACAAGAGACAAACAGAATGAGCTCCAAGTTTGGAAGCCCTTTCTCTTCTCAGATACATAGCAAGGGAAAAGACTTCTCCACTTTGGCGAGAGCTGCCCTATGCAAAAGTATATCTCTGGTCCTGAAAATGAAATTCAACATTTGGTTCTTTCCAGCAGCTCTCTAAATTTAGGCTCTGTGATTCACTAAGTCCTGTGTGTGTTTGTGTGTGTGTATGTGTATATCTGGGAGAGGGAGAAAAGTACATTTTTTTTTTGAGGCTCATAGTAAGGCTAAACCGCTGGATGACCTCCCTGTATCATTGACAGATCAAATTTGTGCTTTTTTAGCACGCCCCTTGGTGTGGACTGGCCAGTGGATACATTTTTTATTTGCAAACAAGTCTCAGGTGGATAGTCTTCCCTTAACCATGGGCAATTTTCAAAAACATAAATTTATCACCTTTTGGAACCATCTCAGTTAAAAAAAAAAAAAAAACTGGCAACCTTAAGGTCAGAGCCAGGGTGGGATTTTGATAGTGGGCACTTCCCTCTCTCATAGCTGCTGTCTCTGACCTAATAAAGAACAACCATTATCAGGGCTGTGCTAACCATTGTTTCTCTGTCCAGAATGCTTCTAGCTAGGGAATCTACATGGTGGCCAGGGCAGGCCATAGAAACCAGCGGATGTATGGACCTCCCCATTATCTTTTTTTTCCTTTTGCTTCTTCCTCGTCTTAATTATTATGTTGTATTTTTATTCTCATCAAGACAGTTCAAAAGCAAACAGTTATAGTTTTAGGATTTTGCAAACACTGTGGTTGAGGGAAATTTCTTCCATTAAAGAGAAAGGAGAAGAACAAGGAATCCATTTGATACAAAATGACTGGAGGGGGAGAAATCACTCATACCTCACTATTGACGCGCTCCACACAATTAGTATAATCTTGAGGGAAGAACGTTTGAGCCACCCACAACCCTGAATATTCTCCTCGGGTAGATATAATAACAATACACTTCATAGTGAACTCTTCCAGCTCTGCGGGCAGTGATGGGGAGACCCCATCTTAGGGCTGTCAGCCATGGCTGGGGGAGAGCCCCTCTCCCACCCTCCTTCTTTGTGCAGGGAGAGGTTAAGCCTGGCCATTAATCCATAGGTGACCCAAATAGAATTTTCTGTCCCAGGGATCCTTTGATTGCCAGGTATGGCTTTGTGGTAATTCTAGCATTTGCAACCCAGCAATTTGAACCTTCTGTCTGCCTAAATGATGATTTTATGTTGTAATGGTCGTACTAAATCCTTTTGCTTTTGCTCCATAGCCGCTGTTGTGACAAGAAAAGCTGTGGCAACCGAAATGAGACTCCCTCAGATCCAGTGATAATTGACAGGTAGGGACCACTCTTCTTTCACTGGATTTTTATTCCTCATTATAATGAAACACCTGCCTAGTGTCGCTCATGGGCAAGGGTTAGGAATGCATGTGGCCAAAATATGCCTGTTGGTCACAACGGAAGCTGCGCCGGAAGCTGCGCCGAGCGGTTGCGATTCCTGAGAAAGCCATATGTATGGAATGTTATCTGAAGGCCTGTTTCTTGGATTGCTCTGGTTTTGTGTCTGATTCATGCTCCTAAAGCGATATAGATACGTTTTTTTTCTTTCCTTACTTTCTGTGGCTCAATCCTCATGCCGTGCCAGGAAGCTTCAGAAATAAAATAATAATAGTTTGTGATTTATGAAATGTGGTTGGATGCTTATAAATATTTAACTTTTATTTGAAAAATGTTTGAATCATTATCACTTTTAGCTACAGTAGTTCTGTTGGATGTAATCCATCTACATTTTAAGGTTTTATTTATGCATAAAAGCAGCTTAAAGAGATCTGTGGACCAAGATTTTCTACTGTTATTTCTCGGGTTTGATTGCAGCTCATACTGTATTGTAAGTTGATTAATTTATCCCGCTTGTCTTAATTATTGTGTTTTTAAACAGATCCATATTACTAATCTGACATGGACCAAGTAAATCACTGTAGAACTATAAATCTGTTTTAGTTCTTCGGTGCAATTCCGAGTCAGTGTGTGCACGCATTATGCAAAGTTGCATTCCAAATATTCATTTTAGATTTTAATTATTGAAATTCACTGTATGGAAGCATGTATGATAAACCATTTGTTACGTAGTATTACTCAATGAGAGTTAAATGGCCTGGAAGGTTTATAGATACTGTCAGTTGTCAGCTAGGAAAAGAGCTAGCACCCTCCACTAGCTGGAACAAGAGTCTTGCAAATGAGACTGACCAATTTATCACTGAGAAAATCCAGGACTGAACAAAAGTCCTGTTTTGGGGGTTTGGTAATACCGAGTTTTGACCGAAAGCAAAACAAAACAAAAAAACATGCTTTTTCCAGTTCTTCACCTTTTTCAGGCTTGATTCATTATTTCTCAGTTAATAAGAACAAGAACATAAAAGCATCTACTTTCACTGTCATAATTTATATCAAAAGATCAGTTGTTGATTTTGACTTACATGATTCCTCAGGCTTAAATGCAATTTTGATTGGGAAGTAGTTTTATAAAATTTACGTTTAAGTCAAATATTTTAATTAAGTAGCTTTTGCTCAGATGATTCATTAAAAACATATTTTTGCTCAATAAAAGAGTAGTAATATAAGCCAGCAGAAGCATTTGGTTCAGAATTAAAACATACGAAAGTTTAGTGTGTAGTCAGGCTGTGTCTAGAGTTAGAATGGCGTGGGTACCTGTGGGAGCAGATTTGCCCTTCAGAGGATTTCTTTTTCTTCAATGGAAGCTAAATGTTAAAATTAAGGTCAAAAATAAATATAACCTTCCTGCCGTTCGTTTCATTTAAATATACCTCTTTAAAATACCATTTGTTATTTTAAGCAAGTTTCTCTTACTCTTACATTAAAAAGAAATTGTTCTGATCAAAGGACCTGCCCAAATATTCACCAGAACTTTGAAACTACAAGATTTTGTTCTGCCATGCAGTTCCTTTTGGTTTTGATGGTGACAAGAACCTTACGTTGCCACCCGCAATGAAAACAATTTTTTGTTTGTTTGTTTGTTTGTGAATGGGTTAAGCTTTTAAGTTCTTTATTTGGTTTTAAGCTGTGACTCTGATATAGAAGGTTGATATGACTGTGGTTTGAATAACACTTGATTCTGACCTGTTCTGGTGGGTTGCAGTGGCATAAGAAACTTGACTCAGCAGCGCTGTAATTAGCCCGGCCCTGTTTTTGAAACAGGATTGTGTTACCTGGATTGCATTAGTGTGCCTTCTATTGTTGCCGCCTTACATCTGTCCCAGTAGGGTACTTAAAACCTTTTCTTGGCTGGGGTAGTTCAAACAATTTAGGCAAAATAAGTATGCACTTTATACTGTTGGTGGCTTTAGAGATATTACTCATGACATTTATCCTTTTCTTTTCTTTTTTTTTTTCTGCTTTTGGTTTGACAAAGTAGAAAACAGTGTGTAGCCAATATTGGTCTCTTAAGAGAGTACTTGAAAAACGGCTGAAACCCAGTCTATCTGCCCAAGTCCCAACATATGTTTATTTGCTGGCTGTTACCACTATCTCCCATGAACTTTCTTTTCAAGCAGTGATGCCAGTTGATATGCAAAACACCATTTAGCTATTTTTATTTGCATCTGAGTTTCCAGAATTTATTTGTCCTTTAGTCTGCCAACGGTTTTAAAAGCTCCAGTCCTGTCTGTACTGATACGCGAAACTTCATTTTTAACAACGAGAGGACAGAATAACAAAAAGAACTCACGCCAGGGAGGGCAAAATAGAAAAGAGTTTTCAATTCCATAAAATTGCTGCAAAGAAAAAAAAATCATAGCAACTGTGTTTGAATTTCATAGTTTCCAGTTTGATTCTATATTACTGATTGCATAATATCCGTGTTACGTGCTTAGAGTTTGATTTGCTTTCAGATTTATGGATGCAGATCCCTGCATGTTTTGTAAAAATAGGTTATGGGGCCTGCATTCAGCAACAACGGTAACTGTTTTTACAAGATGCATATGTTATGCAATTATAGAGCCGAGAGTACGGTCAATCCCTGGGTTATGATTTAGCATAGTTTTAATACGCAGTCACCTTTTGGGCACCAATAACTTTTAGCTCCCTTTGCTTGTCCTTCAGATTTTGGAAGAACATGCCTATTTTTATAAAGGACTTTTAGCAGTGGTTATTCAGGAGAACTATTTATAGGATAGATAGAAGAGGCTTTCTGGTTGTACGGCAATGGTGCAGGGTAAGCTCATTTCTGTGTTAAATTTTGGCTGTATTACTTATTGCCAGCGATTTGGGGACATCAGCTTGGCATATTATTTCAGACAAAGTAGAATTAACCAAATCAGCAATTGCTGACTGTGATTTAGAAAAATGGGGTTCTACTTCTTTCTGATAGCATTCAACAATGTAAGAAGAACATGACCCAAACTCTTTTTTACACTTATGACAATTTGTCAAGTCACTTCGAAAATGTTTGTAGGAAAATTGCTGGAAATGTCAGAAGTGTATATCTGGAGTTGACTGCCAGATTATATCTCTGCTTGGTGCCAAATAGCTTGATTAAGAAGCATAAAATCCAGCCTGTGCCTCATTATTCAGATATTTGGGCTGTGTAGACAGGGGAAAAGTCAAATGTGTTATCTGTAATAGCTGATGACCAGGAACTAATAACAGCAAATTTCATTATCGTTGAGGTAAAGGGCTATGTGTGGTAATTATTGTTAAAGTAAAAAGCAAAAAATGACTTCTGGTGATTGAATTAAGGTGGAGATTGATTTAACATATCCACACAGTAACTCATATTTGAATTTAAAAGGGTTGCAATAAAATTTATGTTTAGAAATTGAATAAATTGTAGTTTTATTACCACATTGGATAGCCTCGTGTCCTAACCTTTTTCCTTGGAGTTATCTTAGTTCAATAAATAAAACCTCATTAGACTATTCCCATTTCAACGAGTTTATTAAATTTTGCAGGAGTAATTAGCATAAGCTGTGCTAATTTTTCTGGAAGACTAATGAGGAAGGTTCTTAATTAGGTTTACTTTGTAAGAATCAGAAAAGATGATAATGACAAAAGTCACATAGGGTAGTCTGAATTGGGAACCCAGTTTTTCTGAATCTTTAAAAATAATACCTTCTATTTTCAATGTGAAAAACTTCTTTTTAAATGCTTGAACTGAATATATTAAGCATGTTGACTGTTGCTCATATCTAGTTGGTTAGGACTATCATTCAGTCTTGATTTGCTTCACAAAAGTCTCTTTTTTTCTACCCTTGAGTCACTAAACTATCTTTGAGCAAAGGCATGGATGAATACAGATGGTCTTGTGAAAACATTTCTTTCTTTCTCCAAATTAAACTATAAGATTCCTTTCACATAGAGACCTGACGTTTCTGGCCAGATTTGAATCGCTTAATTCCAGTAGGACGGGATAGGGGGTGGCACAGTGTTTGCTTGTTTGTTTTTTCAATTTAGGATGAGTGTGATGGATGAAATGGCTAAATCTCTAAGTAAGGGGTAAAAATAGGAGCCCTACTCTTCAGTTCCCTGTACTATGGATCCTTAGCAGTTAAGAAGTGATTTTTTTTTTTTTAAAGTGGATAGAAATGGTTAAGGATGAAATTCCTACTCAAATTGTGTCCTCTTGCCTCATGTGAATTCAGACAAAATCTTTTCAGGATATATTGTGGCTCGAATAATCTGCAAGTTTTGGGATCATTACAGTCAGTACTGAAAACATGAAGTTTTAAAGCCTGGCAAGGAACACACCTTGGATTTGTTCCTTTTTGGGTTTGTTTATGGTAACATTATCAGCTTTACCATGGCTTTCTTTTCCATTTATAAGAATCCCCATAACTATGAGATCTAGGTCTTGACGTGCAACATTGAAAAATATAAATTTTGTAATATGAAAAACCTGGTCTGTTTGGAAGTACTGTATTTTAGGCAACACTTACCCCAGGGTCTCCTAAAAAGGAAACAAACAAACAGACAAAAAACACTTTTATTTGTTTTTGTTTTCAGAATTTTCTAAACACCTTCCATATCTAAATTACTTTCATTTAGATAACACTTACTGGGTTTATTTTATGATTAATGCTTGAAATAGAATGTTTAGTAATGAAAGCCTTAGAATGCCCTTTTTTTACCTGTTAGTTTTGTATGATGAATATCATATGAACAGAAAAACTTAACCACATTAGGGCTGTTTAAACGAATAGTTTTATTTAAGATCCATTCTTCATCTAAGAGGTATAAATGCTGTGGCAGGCCTTATCAGAAAGAAAAGTACAGTGTTATGTTGTTCTACCACTAAGCTACAGAGCCCTGGTAGCGCAAGTGGTGAAGTGCTGACGGCTAACTGAAAGGTTGGCTGTTTGAACCTACCAGCCGCTCCAGGAGAAAGATGTGGCAGTCTGCTTCTGTAAAGGTTACAGCCTTGGAAACCCAATGAGGCAGTTCTAGTCTATCCTATAGAGTCACTATGAGTTGGAATTGACTCGATGGCAATGGGTTACCGCTAAACTAATTTTGTTGATTAAATGTACCCGGTATGTTACATAACATATACGTCCATCTGTATAGTAGGAAAACAAGAGTAAAACTTTAAGATGAGACTACAATTTTTTTTTTTTTAAATATTGGGTGGGGTAGAGAATATATTCTTCTAAGATTGTGAAGGTATCTGGGTCCCTCTGTCTTTTATCATCAGAGATCTCAAAGTCAACTAAAACTTTTTTCTATCATAAAAATAAAGTACCTCAACTCACATGAACATAATATGTACTTTATTAAAGTTGCAAACGAGGCTTTTAGTCAGAGTTTTTTGGCTTCATTTCGTTAACTGTTCAGCTATTATTATTTTGGTCTTCACCCAGTTTCTAGAAGGACCAACCACTGAAGATATCATTCTGCATGATACACAGGTGGCTGTCAGGGGCATGAAGAACCAGAGGTGTAAATGTATTTCCCAGAGCTCTGATAAACCCTTTATAGCCCCTAAATGCCTAACATTGAGTGCTTGGTTAAAATAAACCGAACAAACAAACAAAGAAACAAAAAACAAAACCCAAAAACCCAAACCCATTGTCATTGCTCAATTCTGCCTCACAGCGACCTGATAGGACAGAGTAGAACTGCTGTATAGGGTTTCCAAGGAATGGGTGGTGGATTCCAACTGCCAACCTTTTGGTTAGCAGCCATAGCTCTTAACCACTGGTTAAAATAAAAAAAGGGAGGAGGAATTCAGACTTTAAAATTGCCCCAGGCAAGATAATTGCTGTCCTTTTATTGGTTTGAGAGGTTTTCATTTTTTTTTTCAAAAGTGAAAAGCCAGCCATCAACACTGAGCATGAATTTACAGTTGTTTATTATCTCTAGCGTATTTAAACATTGGTTTTCTCAGTGGGAATTCATGTGATTATTAGCAATGAGACTTATGTGAGCCAGTTATTCTATATTTTATCATATATCAGATAATACCATTCGGAATATGAGATAAGCCCTGTACATTTGCGTGCCATGTGTTACCATGATAAGAAAATAACTGATACAATAAGCTAATACCAGTCTATATTCCATTTGCTATCAGCTATTCCCAAATATACAACTAGGATACATTAAAATGCATTTCAAAGATGCTGGCAGTATATCATAATGCAAAGTATTTTTACATGGTATAATACTACTGCAGATACTGTGTAATGAACAGCAGTCGTTTCCCTGTAAAGGAAATAATGGCAGCAACTTCCAAGAAATGTATTTATTATAGCTTCAGAGAATCAGCAGCGTGTATGGTGTCAGCTCATGGTGTGCGTTTTTATCCCAAGTCATCATAACTTTGCTTTTGTTAACAGTTCTGGAAAAATACAAAAAATCAGTGCAAAGTCCCCTGTGTGTCATGTTGGCAACTTTGCACAGTCAGTTTGTGATTAGAATATACTGCTATGTAAAGTGGATTCTCACTTTTCTAAAAGAGGTTGCTTAGAATGGAAAAAAAAAAAAACTTTCCCAACTACTACTTGCCATTGGTAAATTCTCTTCATTTCTTCCTGTTGCCAACACCTAACCAAACTCTCTAATAAAAATGGGCCAGATTTTTAAAACTCTATTTAGAAGTTCCTGAATATAAAGAGATGATGTATTGGCCATCTTAATTTGCATGAGAAGCGATCTGAAGTAGACTAATTCTTCCTTCTCTCCCTTCTTTCGCCTCCATCCCAATCTTCTCTTTACACATGGTGTAACTATATACTGTCCAGGGCAATATAAAAAGTGACCCAGATACTCGTGTTGCAATCAATGAAATATGGCGAACAGTACAGGTATGTCTTTGGTGGCTTGCTACCTTTAAAGGTGTGAGTAGGTGAAGATAAATCTCCCTTGCAAACTATTTCTCCAGTTACCAGGCTTTGTCCAGAAGCAACTGGAGGTTTTAATGTTACAGTACTTACTGTAATAGAATTTTAATTGTCTTAATCCCGATAAAGCGTGAAGCTGACTGCGTGATTGTGTGGGTGTGTTCTTCATGGGGAGGGGAGTCAGACCCAAAAAAATTCCAATGTCATATTTTCCATGGGAGCTCACATATAAAGTAGGCAGTTAAATGCTGTTAACTTAATGAAACTGATTCTGGGGAAGAGAATACCATTGGAGTTTTATCTGTGTTCTGTATACTCCACTTGGCAGTGGGAACAGAGTGGTCGACACTGTGCTTTGGGGATTTTTATCTTTGAAGGCGAAGTGCTTGGTTCTAGTTCCAAACATGCCCCCAAGCCCTACTTGAGTGACTTAACTAGACAGACAAGCTGGCAAATTATATAGCTTGATCCTACACAATAACCTCCAAAATGGCATTCGGTAACTATACCATCCAGCTAACTGTTTGAGGCACAATAGTTTTGTAATATAATATAAAAGTAGTAGTGTTAGCCAACACATCTTTAATAAGATATTGTCCTCGCCTTTGCCATATGCTGCAGAGCAGCTTCTCACTCGGTGGGCCTTTTGATTCCTCTCAATAAGATTATTTCAAATACTCTAATCCTGAATCATTGACATGAATACAAAAGCCCAGTGACATCTAATAGATGCCTCTTAGCTTTGCTTTTCCTCTTGTTCCTTCCCTTTTTCTTCTCTTTTTACCTGACAAAAAGCTTATAGACACTTGGGCTCTGTCTCTCGCTAGCAGCATGGGGGGCTCCTCATGAAATATAAAGGAGGAAAAAGGACTGACAGAGGCCCGATAAGCTACAGAGTGAAGGGACATAGATTAAAAGTAAATGCCAGTAAATCCTACCCTGTACATGCACTTGTTCTTTTATTGTTTTCTTTAACGCTTTCAGTGCCAGTGCAGGGAAGAAAGAGAAAATCATCGTCAGATTGTGCGTGTGCAGTTTTCAGCTGAACATGGACACCATACATATTTTATAGGGTTTTGGCAAGAGTCTTACATTTTGGCTCATGTAAAGGTTGCGGTGGTGATTTTTAAAAATGGCCTTTAATCAATATCAAGAATCCCTCAAGAACTTTTACGCTTGTTTGCTGCTCAATTGACCAAATATTGATACTATGTGTGTGCTGTTGGGGGCAGAGGGGTTGAGGGGTAAGAAAAGCCTTTCTGTAGGTTGTGGACACCGGAGGCTCATGACGTGACATTTTCAAGGTTGAAATAACTTTTGTTTTCCTTTTCTTTTTTTTTTTTTTTTAATAAGGGATGAATTGACAATTTTCAAAGTGAAATGTTAGGCTGTTTTGTTTCATGATATTAAAACTGGTCTTTCCTGGCGCTGCCCCGTTAGTATGTTGAATATGCCACCTGCCCTGGCCAGTGTGTGCTGACTTAGGCTTGAGTGGTGCACACCAAGGAGTTAGGAACACAGCCGGGAAACTTTCCTAGTGGTAGGAAGGTTACCCTCCGCCTTTCCAAAACAACCATGATTTGGCTAAGGCTTCTTTTTTTTTTTTAAACTCCATTTGGTGGTCAATCTTGCTACTTGCAAGTTATTTATTACTGTGCAATAGATAAACTATTGGGATTTTTTTCTCCCTGTTTTTAATATGCCTTCCACTCATCAGTATTCTGATCTGTGGTAATTTTTTAAAATATAATTTTGAGTACAGTCTTGGATACGCTATTGGTTGAAGTCCTCTCACAAAATGCAAAGTTAGACTGAAGAGCCCTGGACCTGCATCAGGTTTGGTTTCTTTCACACATGTGTGCATGCATGACACACATACACACTGACACACATGCAGACACACACATGCTTTTCTCACTTTCTCATTAGAATGGAAAAAAAGATGAAAAGCACGTGATCTCTTCATTAGAAAGGATTTTTAGAAAGAAAGTTTGTTAAGAGTTAACGTAATTATCTGTGAAGCTATTACTAACAGTGCTGAAAACCTATGTTCCTTTTTGCAATCTTGGTGTTTTGTTATAACCAGATTCTAATCTCAGAGGCATGGCATACATCTAAGAATATCCTTTAAAAAAAATTTTTTTTGAGCCCTTCTTGTGGCTCTGGAAGTGGGAGTGCCCCATTCTGGCTGTCCACATGTTCTCATGTGAAGACCAGCATCCAAATTCTGGCTTATAAACATCTTAAAACAAACAAAACCCTGGCCACCGTGACTTAACGTTCACTAACATCTGAATCATATTTGCAACATTTTAGAGCACTTTAAGGGGTAATATTTCAGAGTTTTCTTCACAGACATGTGAGGGCACAGATTAGCCCCATTTTACAGATCTGTACCCTGAGGCACACAGCATAAGGGACTGATTATCCACTTCCATACACTGAATTAGTGACAAAGCAAGTGATTAGAAACTCCATCTCCTAGCTCTCAACTTGATTTTTCCCTCTCATCAATGGTCCAGTAAAAACCACCGCTTTCAGTTTTTCATACATTTATTTTATGTTTCTCAGTATCCACAATTCATTCTTTCCATGTATTGCTCTAAACTTGTTTACCTAACCAGGTCTCTCAGTAGATGTTGCATTTAGCCTTTGGTATTTAAAAAAAAATACGTATATACAATTATGTATTTTGTTACCTAAATTGTTGTGCCCTTTGCTGAGTCAATGGTTGAGTTGTCGTGCCCTCGTTTAATTTGATGAGTGAACCATTGTGTATTTCAGTGGGAAAAACAGACACAAATCCAAAGAGAAATCTTTGAGAGAAGAAGGCATAGTGCAATAAGAAAGGCATAGATTTTGGAATCCGTTGGATATGGGACCAGATCCTTCCACTGCCATTTGCCAGTACTGAGCCTCAGGGGCTCAGTTTTCCCATTTTCAAACGGGAAAAGTCAGACCTACTTTGAAGAGTGGTAAGGGTTAAAATAACTAGTGCTTGGCTTGGCACATGTCAGGTGTTTAATGCCAGGTACCTACTGTAATTTGAGCATAATATATTCCATGTGGATCCTTATTCTTAATGTGATCATTGCCATGGAACTTTCTTGTAAGTAAAATTGCCTTACTGAGGTTTATCACAAAGCTGAGGTCCCTTGGATGAGGATGCATTCATTGTTTTTCTTTCCACAAATACTTTGGCAGCCTCTACTACACAGCAGGCACTGTTTTGGGGGGTTGGGATATAACAATAATTACAACAGATATGGTTCCTACCCTTATGGATTGGTCAGTGTCTCACAGTAGACAAAAAACTGAATAAATTGGGATAAATGGTAAGTGTAAACAAAGTATGTATTGATTAAAACAAACAAAAAACAGAAGAGTACAAATTTAGACTGGCATCATGATGTTGAGGGAACATAACCCTGGGTTGAAGTTGCTTTAGCTCATACCCAGTGGTATTGAACTTGGGCAGTTCCATGGCTTTATTTCACTTCTGTGAGGCAGTCTACACATTGGTTCAGAGCACAGCCCCCAGAGTCAGACTGCTGAGGATCACATCCCAGCTCTGCCAGTGCTAACTGTGGGACTGTGGGAAAATTGTTTAACTTCCTTAAGCTTTCATCTATGCGATGGGCATGATAGTAATAGTTCTTACTTTATAAGGCTGTGCTGAAAAATATGTAAGTTAACACATGGAGAGCACTTAGCACTATGCCTGGCACGTATTGCATATTTGGTATAAGGTGGGTGCTATTTTTAAAATCGAGGCTGGAATGAAAAGCTAAGACCCTTTCCAGCTGTGAAATTCTAATCGAGACCCCTGTGTTACTGCTGAGCACACCCAGGCAGGTGAACTCTTAGACTCCCAAGGGCAGTGACTATGCTCGTTTTAATCATTGCTGTTTCCCCATCACTTAGCACAGTTTCTGGCTCATAGTAGGTGCTTATGGGGTGCTTCCATGAAATGAAAGAAAGAATGAAAGGAGCTAGAAATGTAGTTGTTGAATCTGGTGGTCTCAGCTCTCAGCATAAAGACAGGCTTGTTATTACCACACGATTGAGTGAAAAGACACTGCCATTAAAGAATGATGAGAAACAGAAAATGCAAGATAAAATATTAAATTTGTTACACTTAAAAATGTTCATCTTCACACAATTACCATGCAAATCTCCTCATTGCTTAACTGTTTAATTGATCAAGTAAATCATGGAGCAGACAAGTAAGTGAAAAATCCTGCTGTTGACATTCTCACAAAGCACATTTTCAAGAATATATTGTTAACTAGTATGTCTATGACACAAGATAATGTGGATTTAAAAAAAAAACCTCAGAGATCACATCCTTTGCAAGCAAGCAGATTTCAGAGTTTGGAGGAAAGTTTTATTTTTGTATGGCCACTCGGCCCTCTCCCCTCATTATGTCAAGCCTGAAATCAGTCTTGGTATAATATGTGTTTAAGCAGTGCCTTTGTTTTATACAGTTGTTAGAAGACTTAAGAATTCATGATTTTTTTTTTTTGGCAGATAGAATATTGACATGCTTCTCTGATGATTGAAGGGTTAATGAATTGTTTCTCTCCCCTCCCACCCCCCAACACACACACATACACAGACACACACAGACACTCCCCCACCCCAATCCCATCATGTGCCTGGTTGACTTTGAAAGAAGGGGCTTGAAGTTGCCCACAGGGCATCCCTTTTTTCAGCCTTCTCCAAGGCCACCTGGGCAGACTGGAGCTTGCCTCCTGTCCTTAGGACACAAAATCCAATCAGGCCCTGTGTCTGCCAGTCCTTCTGACCTGCGTGAGCTGGGAAGAGGGAGGAGAAGCCGACGCTGTTCCCATTTGATAGGCTGCATCTTTGTGGCTTCAGGGGGCTCCTGCGTCTAGGCTGGGAAGGAAGTTCTCCCTTATTTTCAAGATAAGGTGTCATTCATGAGAGCAATGTGCTGAACTAATCAGGTTAATTGAGAGGCCCTGAATCGTCCTCACTGAGCCCATCTCTTCTTTCTGTTAAAGGCAGATAGTGCAGACAGAGAGATTACATGTATTTTAGATTTTTTCCCCCAAAACCCGTGAAATCTGCAGGCAGGTCCAGGTTCAGCTGAATGTCATTCAGGCTATCTGAATGAGGCTTCTTCTTGTAGAACACCATAACATTAAAGAAGGAAAAAAAAAAGAGTTCTTGAGATTGAGAGATGAGTGCCTTTAAGTGTCGGATATCTTCTTTGTTTTTTTAGTTAGTGTTAAGAGAATCTTAAGAGATCAGCTAGGAAAGGCCGTTGGTTGAAGAATCCGGAGAGATTTCTCCCTCACTATTTTATGTAAGACTGAATCTTAAAAAAAAAAAAAAGTCTTGTTGTGTCGTCAGTGACAAGTAGCTTCTGGGGCTGTGTTTAGATTCCTTGGCTTGCAAACCCGACACCAGGACCGTGGCCCCTGTAATCGCATCTCAGGTCTCCCCCTGGAGCAGCCGAGAGGAGAACAGAGCTGGTTCAGCTGAATCCGTACAGGGAGGGGGTTTCGTTGCCTCCTTCTTTTCCACTCAAAACGATTTGTCATAGTTTAATTTTAAACACTATCATTGACTATTCTTTCTTTCTACCCCTCTTCCCCCCCCCCCTTTTTTTTCTTGGAAGTTCCAGGAATGACTTTAATTATCTCCACAATCAAATTCTCATTGCTGCCTCCGTGAAAGTGTGTAGTCATAGATTGCAGGGATTATTTTCTTTAGCACTTGGGGATAGAGAAACCGGTTGTTTCAAAATGAGAACCAGCTGGTTCCACAGAGCCCTCATTTAATGGGGAGCCACTTTGTACACAAAGCCTTCGCTCAGGTCAGTCATTACGCCAAACCCCATATCAGCAGTGTTTGGTCTATCACCCTTTATTAAATGTCGAGCGAGAAGTGATTTAGCCGGTATCATAATAATAATAATAATTAAAAAGAAAAAAAAATATCCTGCATCTTTGATTTAGCCTCGGCTAAATCCTCATGTTCAGAAGGAGCATTTCTCAGACTTCTTCATATGGTCATTATAATCGCAGACCTAGTTTTTTTTTTTTTAGTTTACCATTGCTTTCTCTTGGGTGGGGGAGATGTGTGTATCTTTAACCCTCTCTAAATCTAGAAAATAAAATTAAGCTCATTTTTCAACATAATCTTTTATCTGACAAGCACAGTAAGATGAAAGGTAGATAGCCAAGTTGTGGGTCCCATTAATAGAACCAATTGGAGGGCAGAGATAACTGCTATTATCAAACATCTTTTATGCCATCCTGTAAAATAAAGATGAGGGTGATATGCCATATATATTTTGCTGTCTTCCTAGCTTGTAGAATTTGGTTTGTTGTTATACCCTGTTAAGCTCTAGCAGCACCAAATTCAATTCAAAATGAGGAGAGTACTTTCAGTAGTTGACTGTACAAAATACTTTGAAGCACGCAAAGTAGAAAAAAAAAACTTAAAAGACACATAAACCCATGTGAGATATTCAGTTATGAGAATGATCTGTTTTTAAGACTCAGGTTGTATTTCTTTTTAAAGGTAAACTAATATCTGGGATCCAACATTCAGTAAATCAGGGTTTGAAGAGTAAAAAAAAAAAAAAAAGGCAGGTTCATGCAGATAAAAAACTAGTTTAATCAAATTTTATCCTGCAAATGTGAGAGTGCTTTGCATTACTAATAAAAATGTGTGGCTAAACTATTTTATTATCTTTATTTTTACATTGACAACAATACAACAAAATAATTTGAAGCAAAGGTAAAAATCTAGGAATTACTCTCACAGAGATTTTGGTCAATAAACTGAGCACTGGCATATGTGCCTTTAATTATTTTTCTTTTTATTTTTAGGATTTCCATATTGAGACATGGTGTGGGTAAAATCTTATCTAACAATTTTTATCTTCTTTGTTTACCAACTACTTTGATTATATAATGACCCTAGTTCAAACAGTACTTCTATTGTATATACCCTGTATCTGTATTTAAAAAAAAAATACTGTGAGTTTTTTTAATATAAAAAAACAAATAACTGCTATATTTCCAGTCACTCAAATTTGAACTGAATTTTACTTCCTGTTTCAAAGGTCAAGGCAGGCTGACCTCAACAGCAGTGTGGAGGCTGCTGAATTATTCATATCATTGACTTTGTGTCAGCTTCCACATTTGTGGAGAGGGATGTTTTATTCATTTATCTCATTTAGGGTTCTTCCCTGCACCTGTTTCTACCATTAAGTACCCTGTAATTTGCATTTGATGCTAATTTAGTTTCATATCAGCCTGGTCCCCCCTTGTTAATTTAATTTTCTAAGACCCTTTTCATTACAGTAGGACTGTTTTCCTCTTTAAAGCAAACATCTATACAAGTAATTGTATAAACTGCCTTTTAAATAATATCTTTTAGAAGATTCCATCGTTTAATTCTTTAATTCCTATAATTAGCCACAGTTTGATTAATGTTTCAAAGGGTTAAATTAAAATGCAGAATTACTCAAATGTATACTTGAATAATTTCTTATATCCAGCAGTTTTAGCCTTGCAGTGCTCTTTCTGATAATTCTCAAGTAGTGTGTCTTAACAGCAGTCATTTTCTTTATTTAGTGTGCTGTGTAGTTTACTAATAGCAGTTTCTTTTAAATCACTGTGCTGTCAATATTGCTTGGGATATTTTCATTTTTTTCTTTTATCAAATGGCTGAATGACGGTGGCTTAAAAATGTGTTGCCAAAGAATGAGGGTAGCATTAGATCCAATTCATTGATGGCTCATGGAAAGTTTAGTACGAATTTTAGGAAAATGCGTTACTTTAAATCTCTACTTGTTTCCTAATTCTTTTATCTCAGTCTGATGCTTAAAGTGGGTTGTCAGCTTTCCAGACACAGTAGTTTTATCAAGCTTTCATTCATGTCTATGGGCACCTATGGGGCTGCAGTTGCCACCTAGATATTGTAGAAATTAGGAGTCGGTTGTTTGAGGAGGTCTGATTGAAATGGCGGCTACCTTGGTAGGAGTAGCCATGTCCCTGGAGTGTCTGTCAGGGGAATTTGGCAATCATGAGACCTAGGAACTCATATAAGCCAGGTACATTGCCCCTCTGATTATCAGGAAAGGAACTCTATCTCAGTCTTTTCCCTGTAATTGTTTGGAAGGCGGTTGACACAAACATGTCAGTATTCCTTATAGCCTCCCTTGAAGTTGGGAATTTAAAACAGAGCTATGAATTACAAATTCTGTTTCTAAGGTACGTGGAAATTTAACCAGAAATAAAGTTGTAGCAGTGGCTGAATATTACCAAGAAATTAGCCCAAGGTCTACAGTGAATCCTCTCTCCATTGGTTGGGGTGGTTTTATCAGTTTTTCATGTTCTCTGGGGACACCAAATGTTGCAGTCACATCGGATTTCCAGAAGGATTTCAGGCCTATTGAAACTGAAGTGTAAAGATGGCTTCTCTTGTTCTCTCAGTTATCAGTGATTCCTGGGGACTCCTACCAACAAATTTGTGGTTGTGGAAAAGTGAAAATGAACCTCCAGGTTCTTTAGTAGATAGATTCATCTTTCAGGTTTCAAGGCAGGACACTGAATGGACTGGAGACTTCCTGAAGGCCCCTGTCAGCTGGAGACATCTTCAGTGTACCCCATCACGGGTTTATTAAGCTGGCTTTGTGCCCCTGCTGGAGCTGCTGGGTGCTGCAAATGGTTAATGTGCTCAGCTGCTAACCGAAAGGTTGGAGGTTCCAGTTTGCCCAGAGGTACCTCTAAAGAATGTCCTGGCAATTTACTTCCAAAAAGTCACCCATTGAAAATCCTATGAAGTGCAGTTCTGCTGTGACACACATGGGGTTGCCATGAGTTGGAACTGGCTCAAGGTGACTAGTATGGTTTTTTGTTTTGTGCTTCTGCTGATGGGCCTAAAAATTATGTGAGAGTTTTCAGGAATGATCTGTGGGGTTTTTTTTTTTTTTTTAAACTAACAAAGCTACTTTATGGGCAAAACATTTACTTACTGGCCTTCCTCCTTCACTTGGATAGTCTTTTTAGTTTGGGCAAGCTTTTGAGCTCCACCAGAAAGGTCTCCTTGAGGTTTAATTAAACAGACTGGTTTAAAAACAATAAGGAATATTTGTGGAACTCTTAAGAATGCAGGAAAGGTTTTCCCACCCAACTTGGCTGATGCTTGGAATTCCACTGTCAGAGCTTCGTCCCTTTTGCTAAGAATCTTTGATCTTTACTAAGACATAATAACTTTCGGAAGGCTGACACTTTAATTATATTACTCATATACCTCTTGTTGTGGTTGAGTCAATTTCGATTCGTGGTGACTCCACATATGCAGAGAACTGCACTCCATAGGGTTTTCTAGACTGTGACCTTTCAAAAGCAAATCATCAGGCCGGGTTTCCAAGACGCCTCTGGGTGTGTTCAAACTGCCAACCTAAGATTAGTAGTTGGAATGCTTAACCATTTGCACCACTCACAACAAACAACAATAACTAGTTTCACGGAGTTGATTCCAGCCTGTAGCGACCCTACAGGACAAAGTAGACCTTCCCCATAGGGTTTCCAAGGAGCAGCTGGTGGATTCCAACAGCCAACCTTTTGATTAGCAGCCCTATAACTTAACCACTGTGCCAACAAAACTCCAGGGACCTTCATATACGTCTTACAGGTTTAGCATTTTTTAGCTTACAGACCTCTTTGTCCTACATTGTTTTAGTTCCCACAACAACACTGTGAGATAAAAAAGGAAGGATTTATTGTACCCATTTCATGGATAAGGAGAATGAATAGTTTCATAAAGCTAATAAATAACTCAGCCAGGTCTCAAAGACGAGTTTTCGGAAGAATGTAGGTACCTGTAGGAAGAGACCAGGTTTCCGTTTGATCTGAATAGACCATCAAGATTACAATGTGATAACTTCATTGTACAGATGAGAAAACTGAGGCCAAGAGAAGCTCAACAACATTGTCCAAAGATCTAATTAGCATCAGAGCCAGGACCATAACGAAGTTCTTGGCTCTGATTTCAATGACTTTTCTGCTTCTACTCTGGGCCATCTGGGTCTCATTCTGGTCTCCGTTTCACCTTGTGTGAGTTCTGCCTCAAGGAAGATGTGATTTGTATTTTTTAGGTTTGAGTCCAAGGAAACCTCTGAGCTCTGTATCTCCAACGGGGCCTAGCGCTATGCACTGTACATACAGGGAGCCTAACAAATAGTATTTCTGTTGTTAGCTGCTGTCGATTCGGCTCCTGAGTCATGGCAACCCCGTGCACAAAATGATTGGACCATTGTGATCCATAGAATTTCCACTGACTGATTTTCAGAAGTAGATTACCAGGCCTTTCTTCCTAGTCTCCCTTAGTCTGGAAGCTCTGCTGAAACCTGTTCAGTGTTATATGTAATAACACGCAAGCCACCACTGACAGACGAGTGGTGGCTGGGAGTGAGGTGCATTGGCTGGGAACCTGGGTCTGTCTCTACATGGGAGGTGAGAATTCACATGTTAACTTGTTCCTAAGAAATTATAATACTCATTTTGAGTGGGAAGCTACAGAATACCCCATTTTAAAATATTACTTTATTTTTAAAAGCTCACACGTTTCATTTATTTGCAACTGAGCTTGTTCACGCTATGTCATAAAACTACAGAAAATTGCCGTTTTTGTTTAGCTTAAGTCAGAGACGTCTCATCAATAGTTATCTTTCAGTGGGAGTTTTAGAAAAGTTCTTTCTACTCCAGACATCTTATCATGAGCAGTTATCTCTGAATATTACTTTTCTCTGGAAGGTACTGACATACATAAATATTGAGCTTGGCAATTTTCAAAGTTAAGTCCTAATTAAGAAAACACTGTCTTATATTTAAACCCCAAACAAATTTAATACACTGTCCTTTGCAGAAACAATAATAAAGAATACCAGGCATTGTTGTAGAACATAATTCTGAAAAAATCATAGTGAAAAGGCAGAAAAAGTACACTGAAATTCCGCCTCCTCAAAATTACCTTTGTGTACAGTTTTGCCTGAGCCTGAGCAGGTTTGTTAGACGTTTTGAACTGCAAGCAAGGGCAAAAGTCATGGGTATGGTGCTGAGAAAAAATAGTAGCCCCTGGCATAGCCTCATAAGCTGAACTGCAGGAGAATTATCCCAAAAGGCAGAGGGGCACTCACCTGGTAAGCTGCAGGGTGGGGCGGGTAAGCTTTTGTACGTTTTTAGAATGTGGAGCAAAGGAGGAAGCAACTGTGCACTAGCGTCTGAATTATCTGCTGAAATGGCCTGCCTGACGTGATTGGCTGCTTTAGAAAAATTTGGATTTTCTACCTAGGTTCAACTATGTGAGTGAATGTAGCCAACAGCTGTCTTTCTTCCCTCTGTCCACTAATTAAAAAAAGTGCTAATCTGATTTAATTAAAAAACCCTAGTTTAAAAATGATAAAGTTTTGAATTTATATGTTTTCTCTTTTCCTTGTTCCAAATTACTGTCAACCATTCAACAAGCTAAGCTTCCAAATATTTTGGTGTTGGGATCCAGAAAGAACAATTTTACTCAGCCCATGAAAAATGTTTCGTGTTGGGGCATTCTCTTGTTGGAAACTCAATTGTTTTCATTCACAGAGATGATGAAGACATGCGCTTGTTGGGTTCATTTACTAAGGAACAAAGGAAACAAATATGTTAATTTATTCAATAAACATTCCTGAAGCATCTACTATCTGACATAAATTGGAGCCTCTATCATTGTGTGGGGAGAGGCCTGTATCCCCCATGATGAGCTTCTGTGGTGCTCCCTTATTAGGGAAGTTGCATTTGGTGTAGAACCACATTCTCTTTCCCAAATTGTGACCAATTTACTCTTCCATTGACTCATTCATCTTTCTCTCACCATCTCCTGGCCCTTCCCAGGCCACTGCTTCATCTCCAACATGAGATTTGAAGCAATCCATCAAGCATCATAGTCAATATAGGTTAATGCGCTACTACACTCATTTTTGGTCTTCAAGGTACTGCCACCTCCGTGATGAACTCAACTTCAAGAATATCCTTTTGTTAAGGAGCGAGTATGCTTTGATTCTATTACAGGCCTGATAAGTTGCTCATTCTGAAGTGGATTTTTTTCCTTTGCAATGAAAATGAGAAGCAACCTAGTGTAGAATGCTGAACTAGGACACAGGAGACCTGGTTTTTAATACCACCTCTGCCATCATTTAGATATGTGAGCTTCAGCAAGTCTCTTAACTTCTTTGGGTTTCAGTTTCCCCGTTTATAAAATGGAGAACTGGACACATAGGATCTTTAACATTTCTTCTCTCTCTATTATTTTGATCCTCTATACACCTATAAATTTGGTCACCTCTTGTATCTAACATTGGACAGTAACCTATCATTAAAGGTTGACTTGAGCAGCATGTACTATAAGGTAAATAACCAACCTTACAGTTAGAACTGAACAGCCAGCAATTTTCTAAACCAACTTTGCTCCTCCTTCATTTCCTTGTCTAAGGTATCAGCCAGGTAGTAAGAGAAGGCAGTAAGCACGGCCCACATCTATTGCTAAGATCCGTAGGGAGCTCTTGGGTGTGGTCACTGGATGATGTACTTTACAAGGCTAATCGAATTGGTCTATTTGAATTTATTGGTCACATAACTCGGGCAAGATGGGGAAGGGATCCAGTAGAAAGAAAATTGGAGACTTGTAAAATATGAGGCACATAGACTAACACATTTGACTAGATGAGATAGGAACCTCAAAAGGCCATCAGCAGAGGCTCCCTGTGCAACATCCCAGAGTTGTCTAACCAGATTCCTCTGGCGTAGACTTCCTTTCCAGATGAAGCACTCTGAATGTTGATGCATGGGGTGTACACTGAATCGCATAGAGTAGGTCACATTGAGTAATTACTAGTTTTCAGTGTATCTACTTTGTATCTGTACTTTTGGGATGGATAATTCCTTTTAAAGCCCAATTTAAGGGAATATCTTTAAAATGAAACTACGAAATTATTTTTTCTGCTCGTATCCTGAGCTTGTGTGTGAGAAGACAGTGTATATTCTTTAAGCTTAAAAAAATTTGAATCTCACAAAATCTCAAAAACAGTTTTTTAAATGATAGACTGAGAAACAAAACCTTGCCCGGAATGGGAACAAGATACACACATGCACACACACATACACACACGCACACACATATAGATAAATATATGTGTATATAAATATACATCTAATTAAAAATTCTCAAACTTTTCCATATAAACATTATAATATTTTGACAGATCCCCAAAGAAACAAAACTGTGAGTCCCACATCTAATGATATTCTAAGAATTCCAGGTACAGAATAGCCACTCTCAGGATTTCCTGTTTTTTGTTGTGCTTTCCTTCATTTCTTATTTTATGTCCAATAAACCTTTACTTTAAGCGGGATCAAGTGTTAAGACAAACCAACTGCAGAGCTTATGTGTAGGACATTAATTCTATAGAAACTCTCTATAAACACCGAAAGAAATAGGACTAACCATTAAAAGAAATCCACATGTCTCTGGAATTTTTATTTACGTTTGTATTAGCAATAATGACCTTGGTTCCAGGGAATTCTGTAACGATTAATGACCAGCAAGGGGTCACTGGCCCCATAGTGCTTTGGGCCAACAGCTCCTTCCAACATGGGCAAGAACTGGCCATTTATCCCAAGGAAATGCCCCAGGCGAGGTCTTTATCCTTTTGCCATCCGATTATAATTTAAGTTTACCTTTTAAAGGGCCCTGAGGAGCGAAGATCCAATGGGTCATGCTTTCAGTATTTTAATAAGGAGTTTATTTTTTGCCACTCAATTTGTAACTGAGTATCATCAAGAAGAATTGTCAAAATAAAGCTGATGATGAGGCTTCTTTCACTTAAGGGTGCCTGTACTCTCTCTCTCTTTTTTTTTTTTGTCTGCTTATCTGCTGGCTTGTGTTGGTGGAAGATGCATTGCTGTATACACTTTTACTCACATTCCTGTGTCTAGGGTGTGTGTGTGTGTGTTTAATATGTAGATGTAAAAACACTCAATGCAGGATAAATGAAATAAAATTTGAATTGCAGAAACTTCAGTCACATTAGCTTTACTCACAGTTTGGCAAATCCCTAGTTTTGTAATATGTAAAGCAAGGATCTGGAGGCAGAGTCAAATGAGTCTTTTCCTGGGGTGCAGATGATTTGAGGCATAGACGAGCCTGGCCTTGGCATTTACGTGTTTTTTTTTTTATGTATTATTGTTGTAAGTTGCTGTAATTACTGTTCATGACAATAATAATAATGGCTAATGCTATGAGTCAGAATCGACTCGGCAGCAGAGGGTTTAGTTTTGGAGTTTTAACGTGTCTTAAGCGACACATTTGCTAAGTATTCTTTCATTTAATTCTTATGTTAACTTTGTGTGGTGAGTATTCTTATTACCCCATTTTACAGATGAGGAAACTGGGGCCCCTAGAGCTGAAATAATTTATCTAAGGTGACCACAGCTAGTAAGTCAGGGGGCTGGGACTCACACCCTGCTATATGGGACCCCAAGGATCAGGCTCTTAATCATGACACTATTCTGCCTCTTTTTATAAACTAACATTTCCATTTTCTGAGCGCAGCCTATAATATATTCATTTAGGCAAATTTCCATCCTTTGTTGGCCTAATCACTATCCCTTTTGTTGATCATTGCTCCCCTGGGCTTCCCTCAAACATGGTCAGAGGTGCCCCGGACTTTTTAAAGATGGAGGAGAGGCCACATGGCCCTGCATAATTTGACCGAGACAGCTGTGCAGTTGGTTGTCTCATTTAAATTATAACCACAAAAAAGATGTGCTAGGCTTCATTGACACAAGGCTGAGGGCAGGAACACGAAACCATTTCCTGAACCTGCCCTGGGTTATTGCCAAATGCAAGCAGCCATGCTTAGTGGGGTCTCAGGGATGGACCACTGAGGAGATTGCGAGCTTCACTAAAATAATGATCCCTCCCCCCAGCATCTCCTGAAGGTTTGCAGCTCCAAATTCTCAGATGAGAGATCAGTCCGTCTTAATTCCAGTTTGGAATGGTTGTCCTAGGCAGGAGCTTGAAGACATTTCCCCGAGTGTTAGGGAGAAAAACAAAGGGATGGGATTTAAAGGCCCCTGTGTTGCCAGGGGTCATCTTGACAGGCTGTGGCTCAGGTTTAGAGAAACCCCAAACTGATTTGCTGAAGGCTGAACATTGAATCTTGTAACCACAGACCGGGCTTCTGGGAGGTATACATGAGCCTGACAAGCCTACTCTTAGTGCAGAATTGGGTACAAAGTTTCATGTGTGTATTTTTGCTGTGGGTTGTCTCTCTATCTTTTGGAATTAAGTCTAATAGTCCAAAGTGTAGCTTTCACATGTAGTATTTTTCCCTCTGCTTTGTGATAGTTACATGGTTTTCTGGGTCTGTGAAGGAATAAATATATGCCTATGTACCATACGATGTCTTTTTTGTTGGAATCCATAGGTTGCATATTTTTTCCCTGTTCAATGATTTTTAGCATGTTTTTTTGTTTTCTAAAGCATCTTTCCAAAACTTCCATTCATAGTAGATGTCTCCCAAATCAGGTTCGGTGTTATTACAATCATTATGTGTTTCTGAAACAAATGTACTAAATCTTCCAAAGAAGTCCATAATAGTGATACTTTTTTTTTTTTTGCATATGAATGTATTGTGAGCACAAGGGTGTGTGTGCTATGTGAGCGTGTGCAAGCGTATGTATGTAGTATGATTTTCTCTTGCAACTTATTCATGGCAAAAGAACATATTGTAAGCCTGCTACGTTTTCAACAAATTATGATATCAAGGGGTTGGTGGAGATTACTTTTTTCGTTTATAGAAAGAAAAAAAAATTAGAACAAAATTAATGAGGACACATTGCGAATGTTGTTCTGTGATTGTACACAACCGCCAATCAGGACGGGCTACGGATGGAGGCCCCGGCCCGGGAACACAACGATGTTTCTTTGCCCCCTCTCAGTGGTGGCATTGTGGGCTTCATGAATTACTTCTTACAGCCGGGGCTCCTTGCTATAAATCCGACCGTGGTGCCGAGCGCACTGCGGGCAGCGGAGCACAGAGCAGGGGCAGGCAGTGTTTGTGTTGTTGTTAGCGACACGTAGCGAGTTCCTCCTAAACGGAAAGGCCCCGGCTCCAGTTTGTCGCCAGTGAAAGCAGATACATGAGTCGCACATGTGGAGCGGGAGCCGGCGGCCGCCTGGGGTGGGTGGGGTGGGTGGGGTGGGTGGGGGCAGCGCGCCTGCGGCAGCCACAATGCCCGCCCGCCCCGGGTACTTTGGGGGGTGGGTTAGAGGGATGGGGTTAGGGTGGGAGCAAAGAAAATAGCTCCAGGGAAACTAGGAAAAGGATGCCTTGACCCGTGAATGTTTAGTGCCTCCCCGCTACATCTCGCTGCTTGTCGGAGTACTTGAGAGAATTAAAAAATGTACCCTTTGTGTTGTGGCTTTTAAAATTGCTTTTTTTTCTCAGGATATCCTGTGTCTGTCTCTGGGTGGGTTTTTCGTGGGTTCGTTGGTGAGGCGACGTCTTTTATCCCTTTAAGAGGTAAAAAGATGAAGAAATGTAAATTTGGGACTTTAACACTTCCCCCCCCCCCTTCCTAACATTCATATAATTGCTGTTAAGCCACATTGAAAACCCTGGGGCCTGGTGTTCACCAGGGTAAAGTTACATTTCACAAGCAGAAAATTGACTCACCACTTAGGAAAATTGGCTACCAATTATGTGTCAAAGGCTCTAAAGTCAGACCTGAGGTTTTTCTTTTTGCCAGCCTGTGGAATTGAAAAGCGCACAGACATCCAGCTTTGTCCTCCTCACCCCTGAGCGACTTCTTTCTCCAAGCTGAGTTTCCTTTTGAGGCGTCTGGGCCCTGTCAGGACAAGAGGGTTCCTGGCCTGACTGAGGGCCCAACGGCTAAGGCTAGCTGAGAGGCAGGAAGAGCCAGAAATTAGTTCACGTGCAAGTATTTTAAAAATATGCTTATGGCATGTGGGAAGGAAGCACTCTTGCTCCAGTGCAAGACTGAAGGTCTGAGAGGCGGCAACAGGCCTGTGGGACCGAGGGGCACTTGGGAAAGGAGGAAGCACTGTGGGGGATTCTGAAGGCCCAGCTGCAAATGTCCCAGGACATGTGCGGCCTCTGGTGACACGTCCTCACACCCATGCCATGTGCAGAGCCCCTTTGGAAGCTCATGGACCCTTCCTTGTTGGAGGGTTCACCAAGGCAGGAAGCAAGACCAGTCCTGGGAGCCAGAGGATGGCTGGTCCTGAAGGACTGGAATAGGTGGATGGGTGGGGGCTTGGGAGGATGGAAGGCAGGACCATGAATGAGTAAGAAAGAGAAAGATAGGGATATAGAGACACAGAGACAGAGCAAAGGAGGGCGGAGGAGAGGGAAGGAAGGGAGAGAGAGACCAGGGGAGAGAAAGAGAATGGGAATGGGGAGAGACAGAGCAGTTGAGGAAGATTCAGACAGACAAGGGTGAGAGGCAGACAGCTAGTGCTCTACAAGTCGTTTTTTGGTACCCCCTCACCCCCCATCTGCCACTGTCCTAGCTTCTCCTCCACCCACTTTCCTGACACACTCCCTGCCTTCTTTCTTCCTAGGCCTTCCTTCTGTTCTTGTTGGTGGCTAATCCCAAATTTTATTTCCAATGACTGGGAATCAAGCCTTATTTAGTGCTTCATTTTCTGCCTCTAGAGGGAGAGAAAGTGTTAGGGCCCATCAAACAGTGAGTGTGCTGTGGTGTGTCAGAGAAACTTAGCTTTCCAGCACAACCAGGATGCAAATTTATACTGGGGATTATCTCAAGACAATCGCCCCTCCCGACAACAGGATGTGATATGTAATGATTTTAGTGAGAAAAACCATCCCCGTTATGACTTCTGGGAACTCTTAGGGTAGCTATTTCTGTTTGATTCTAATTTTGGACATTTTCCAGAATTCTCAAGAACCAACTATCTTAAATCCTCAATGATTTTGACAGAGAAGACTGTTTGGTCTAAGGGACAGTCACTCTGAGGCTGTGTCTCACCCAAAATATTTAATTTCAATTTAGTACTGGCTTCTTAACTGGAACTAACAGAGAAAGAGTTTCTGCTTTGTAGGATATTTAGTTCACCTCAAAGTTTTTATTGGGCAAAAGAAAAATGTGTGTGTGTAAGTTTTTCCTTATTTAGCAATTCAGAATGCAGGAAAGCTTATGTCTTTCTAATCAAGACTCAAACATTTTGAGTGGGTTTTATTTTCCTTTCTCTATCATCCTACCTACTTGAGAGATCATTTCTAGTTTTAAGAATTTCACAGGCTTCCTCAAGTGATGCTTAATTAGAGAAGCCTTCTATCCACTAAGTATTTTCTTAAATGTGTAATTGATTGTTCGAGGAAGGAAGAACCACAGGAGTGGAAATCATACATCATTTCATTATTAATGGCAATGTCTAAATAAAATGTGGACTTTGTCATGCTAATGTTTAACTTTAGAGCTGAGTATGTTTAACTTTAAAACAAACCTTTTTTTTTTTCACGGTTCTGAGATTATTTTAGGAAGTTTAAGTAGCATTTACTATATTGATAAATATATTCTAGCATGCTGAGCCAAGGCTGGAAAAAAGAGCCAACTCAAACTCAGAAGAACACAAGGGAATGATGTGACAAAAAATTTTGGAAGCCACGTATATTACATCCTTTTGACTACCTATGAAGAAGCTGGATTTTTACCTAGATCTGATTCAGAAGATATACACTTACTATGGATTGATCCCACTGCAATATTCTACAGATGTCCTCATATAACAAAAGAACTGGAAGAGTTTCTGGATGGGACCTCATGCCATTGTCTGAGTGGAATTCATTTGCCAGGACAAAAGACTACTTCATACCTACTGAAATGGCTGGTTTCAACTGGAAGCTGCCTTAGTTTGATGATCCCCTGAGAGTCAAGCCTGAGACAGGGATTTGGGTGCAGGTAGTTGTGTGGGAGTGATCCTAGGAAGCAGGAGTAGGGAGTAAGGAGAGTGAGAACAGGTATGGAAGAAAAACTAAGGTGTTATTGTTAGCTGTTGTTGAGTCCCCTTGACTCATAGTGACCCCATGCACAATGGGATCAGATTATTGGGATCCATAGGATTTTCAGTGGCTGATTTTTGGGAGTAGATTGCTGGACCTTTCTTCCTAGTCCATCTTAATTGGCTGAAACCTGTTCAGTATTATGACAGCACATAGCCTTCATTGACAAATGGGCATTGACTGTACATGAGGTGCATTGCTGGTAACTGAACTCAGGTCTCCCACCCATATAGAAGGTGAGAATTCTACCACTGAACTGCCATTGCTCTGGAAAAAAACCAAGATAATGGTGCATTATTGGAGTTGCTGCGGAGGCAATGGATATTTGATCCCATTGGACTCTCCTAAGAGGTAGAGTTAAAAAAAAAAAAAGCTTTCTAGAATTGTTCTCCTGAAGGACATCTGGCTGGAGCATTTATTTCCTGGCTCCTGTTCTCTTTGGTTGAGGGTTGTCCCTGGGTGAGTCGACTCCTTGACACTTGTAGGCTGTGCTTGTGTGCAGGCTGGGCAGCTCCCATGGAATTGGTATAAAGCAGAAGAAAGCATTCTTCAGGTGGGATACAGTTAGGTGAGATAAGTGGCTGAAATCAGACGTGGCCCTCGGGATGTCAGGCAGGTACCCGAGGCATGTGCTACAGAAGTTGAACATTAAGTTCCTATGTAGAGGGAAGATTCTGAGGCCTGATAGGCTACCCTCTGTACTTCCCTGAACATCTACTGTGTGGTGCTGGGACATAGTAGGCACTCAGTGATTCTTTGTTGAATCAATCAATGACCGCACAAATTCATATACAACAAAGGTTTACTGAGTGCTTATTGTATGCCTGGAGACCAGTTTATCTTCTTCCGCCAAGTGTGCTTATGTAGTCAGATCAGGTGTTATGATTTTGTTTTGAAAAAATGGTAACCATGTGGCAGGACTTGTGACAGTTCCGAGAGATAGAAAGATGAATGAGACATGATATAAGCTTCATGTCTTTAGCCTGAAATGCAGACAGTTTGGAGGTGGGTGGCTTTGTTAGTTGTTAAACATTCACACCTCACCAAGACCCAAGGATTTGAAAACAGGTTTTGATGGGGAGTTAGGGGAAGAAAAATGTGTTTAGAGCTCAACTGGGTTCCCGAAAGTCTTGGGAAGGGTTATTGCAGAGGAAAAGAAATAGCATTGCATGCAGTATATGGCAACTGGTGTAAAGGAAGCCTGGGGAGAAGGTCAAGGGCAGTGCGGAGGTCATTGTAAGAGTTATAGGTTTTCTTTTTTTTTTTTTTATAAGGAACCATCAACATGTTTATGTTGATGGAGACATAAAATACATATTGAGTAAGTCAACTTCTAAACTTGAACTCTCAATTCTGCTTCCCAAGCCTGATCCTCTTCCTCGTTTTACAGACAGCTTCCTCTATCCCTCCATCCAGTTGTAGAAACCCAGGAATTAACCTCTCTGCTGCCCTCCCCTCATTCCCCATAGCCACACCAGATATCTCTTCATTCAGTGCCCTCATCATACCATCCCCACTTCTACCACCACCACTGCTCACCCTGACTTCTACCATAACTCCACATGGTGTATCTGCATCCATTTGACCTAGAGTCTCTAGAATCATTCTCTCCACACAGGAGACAGAGTAAGCTTTTCAGAATTCAAATCTGATCATGCGATTCCACAGCTTGAAACCCATCAGTAGCTTCTTATTGCTTTTAGGATTAAGGCCAAATTCCTCACCCATATGCTGTTCCCATTGCCTCTGTCAGGGACATACCTTCTCCTCTTTGACAACTTAAGTCTATTTCATTCACCAGATTCTAGCTTCCTTCCCTTCTCTTTTCAAAGACACCTTCACTGACCTCCCTGTCCTGGTCAGTTCCCACCCTAATATGCTATAAGCTCCAGGAGGCCAGGAACTGTGGCTGTTTGCTTACTGTTTTGTTCCTGCTGACCAGCACAGTGCCTGAAACCGAGTAGATATGCAATAAATATCTACTGAATGAATTATTGGGTGAATCGGAATCTGACTTATGGCTGTGTGGAGGGGTATAGCTATGTCCAGTAAGTGCTGGAGCTGGGTTGCATAGGCTCCTGAGAACTGACTGAGCACATTCCTTCCCAATTCTGAGTCCAGTGATGTCACAGAAGTGATATCATGTTGGTAACTTGAAATTATTCATGGCAGGAGTATTTACACCATAGAAATTGGCAAACCTTCCAAAGCAGGGCTCCTTCTACCCTCTTTACCAGAATGCTGCGGATCCTGTCTGTCCTGATTCCCACCAAATCTTATGTTTCTCAATCTTTCATTTCATAATAAGTCTTTGTCACCAGTTTTCTGGAGGGCAGAGACCACATCTTACTAGGCTCTGAGTCACCAACACAGAGCAGAGTATGCAATTCAATAAGCATTGGTTGAAAAACAGAAAGAGGCTAATCAATAGTTCAAATCTGCAAGCATGTTGTGGTGTCTGTCCTACCTGATATGTTCCTTAGAAAAGGGATTTTGAAATGATACTTTGGCCCACTTTGGGCCTCTTTTCATCCCCCACTCCACTTAGGCCAACGGCTCTTACACATTCTGCATATGTTATACCCAAAAACCAAAAAACCCATTGCCATCATGTCAATTCTGAAGAGACCTATGTGCTATAGAAGCATCCTTTAATAAGGAGGATTCTTACCATCACAGTCAAACCCACACAGTTAAGTGGGTAGCCGAATTCCATCAATAAAGCTCATGAATTGCGTTCAACAAGATTATTGAGGGCTTGTTTTGTGGGAGACTCTGTGCATACGTATGGCAGCAAAACAGAGGCATTTCATCCCCTCCAGGGTGTATAATCCATTGAGAGGTACAGACATATGCAAACAGAGAACTAATCAATAAAATGCATTGGGTGGCAGGACAGAGTGCCAGAGAGTGCCCATACCAGGGACTGATTAATTCTGTGTGGGGGTCAGGCAAAGCTAGAAGAAGAAAGGATATTTGAGTTGGACTTGGAGGGACGAGGAGAGCTGTAGAGAGCAGAGTCCAGAGGCATGGAGAATAAACTAGGAAGTTACTGTGATGGTAATGGCCCAGATATGGGGAAGTCACGGTCAGTATTGTTGGCAGGAATAGAGAGGGGGCAGTGTACAAAGGGTTGACTGTCGGGAGAAGTGAAGCAAGGCCAACTGCCTAGATAATTCTCTCATCCACCCGCCATTTTTGGGGGGAGGGTTGGGAGGATGATGCAATTGAAATTATCTAAATATGGTTTCTTAATGTTTGTGTTATCTTGACCAGTCTTGGTAAGACTTTATGACAACTTTATCTCAAGCTGCTGCAGTTTCAATAGAAATTGGATTGTGGGATACACAATTGGATTTAGCCAAACAGCTTTGGATTTGCATCCGATTTCATTGTCTCTGAGTTTCATTACTGTCATTGTCTGCAACTTAATTCCATTTCTATTTGAATCACTCATTAAATACCTTAAAATTATGCTTGTAGTAAATTCACAGGATAACATATGCAAATAAGAACTGGGGGTGGGGGGAGGCACACCTAGTCCTAAATAAGCATTGTGTGTTTGTTAAATAAATTCTAGAGTTTGAGATCATTTCTTTTATGTAGTGGTACCACACTTCCAATTCAGCTAGGACTCTTCCTCCCCCCACCCTCCTTTGAATGCAAGGAGAAAAAAAGAATGAAAATATTTTTATTTTGAGGCAGAAGAGAGCCAGAGGGGGTGGAGGAAGGAGGGAGGGGAAGGAGGGAACGTATATAGCTTCTCTTTTGGGTTTTGGCAGAAAAGGGTAATTCCCATCAACTCAGCTTGGCTGAGAGAGGCCTCCAGATAAGAATTCTTGAGATCTCTGACTCTTCTCTGCATAAAAATAAAAAAAAAAGGAGAAATTACAAATGATCTGGTCTTGAATGCCAAAAATCTAACCTTTGATGTTGGCTTTTCGGAAGTTAAATAATAAACCACAGTTTTTTTTTTTTTTTCTGAAGAGGGCTACTTTATAAAGCCCATCTTACTTTACAATAAAAAGGAAGAAAACATAAATAAAAGATACTCGGATATTTATACAGTTATTCGAAGGATTAAATATATTTGATAAGGTCCTAAGATTATTTAATATTTTCTCCTCCTTCGAGTCTTTGTTTTTAGCTCCGGCTCATAGAAGATATTTTTCCAGAGGTTTTGTTTATAGAAATTAAATAATTCCTTTATGATCCTGGCAGGAATTACTTTAGAATTGTTCAAATACAAATGAATGAGAGAAAAGAGATATGGTGTAGATGAGATAAAGCAGTATTTTCACGGTTACTATGCTCTTTATACTCTTTATGCTTAGTTAACGTTGGATGTTACTGAATAAATGACAAAATTAAAAGAAAAAAAAGAAATAGGCTACTTATTTGACCGATGGATAAAAATTTCTGGGACCCATACTCTGGAATAATATAGTTGGACTTTAAAGTTTTTAATTATGTGAATACTCTCTGTGGCAATGTGCGTGCTCACATATATTTTCTCCCACAAGACTTAAATTGGTAAAGGAGGGAAACAATTTGTTTATTTGTGAAAAATGCAATGAATTTCCATTTGCCGGACATCTGGGCTAGTTCTGTTAACTTTTTCCTTCTCCTGCACCTCAGCTAAGATCCTCTTGTGAAACAGACCAAACTTTTCTTCATTATTTTGGTTTGCTTAATTATATTAAAGGAGCCCTGGTGGCGCAATGGTTAAGCGCTTGGCTGCAAACTGAAAGGCCATCGGTTGGAACTCACCAGTGGCTCCTCAGGTGAAAAGATCTGGCCGTCTGCTCCACAGTGTAAGAAACCCCATGGGGCATTTCTACTCTGTCATATAGGGTCACTATTAGTAGGAATCTACTTGACAACATACAACAGCAACAACAGTTACATTAAAATTCAAACATCCAGACAGTTTCTGGTGGATTACAACAACCACAACGACAACCACAATGCCTTGATTAACTTTGGGCTCTTTGAAAGTCCCAAATTCCCAATATTATCATTTCTTTGTTGATAAGTAAATAGGAATTTGGGACCAAATATCCTCCACTAAGATTGTCATCACTTTTCATTCCGGATGAATTAAATTTCTCTTAACAAACACACATGGGTATTCTGTGTAGTCAAACATTCCGACTAATAGGTGATTTGTTTGTATAGTATATGCAGAACATGACTTTCCGGTACGATAGCATAGTTCTCATCAATAGAGTTTTATTCACCAATTGTGTGTTGTATAAAGTCCCTGGGGGAATTGCGTTAAGTGGTTTCTACTCTCAAAGAACTTCTCACCTAATGTCATTTTTCTGTGATTCAGAGGATACCTTGGTGATTTGCTCTGAATTAGGATCGTGATTATAACCATCGTTTATCATTGTACTGTGACTGCACAAGTGCCGGTTAATAGAGGATTCGGAATGATAGAATGCAGGATAAATCACATCACCTATCCCTAGAGTAGTGTCTTGGTGAGTGGAAGCAGAAACGGAGAATGGATCCTGATATCATTTCCATCTGCAAGCCCTCATGATGTATGAAGTGCCGTGAGACAGTTATGGTTATGTTGCCACCATTGAGACCTTTGGCAGAGTCCTAAACTTATTTTGGTCTTGCTTTCCTTTTTTTTTTTTTTTTTTGTTAGTTATGTCCAGCTGTTTATTTTTATCTTGCTTTGAGATGTTTACATGAAAGTCATAATTTGAATCTAAATTGTGGTGGTTATCAGATCTGGCTAGAACAATGAGGTCGTGATAGCAATTTAGGTGCTCCTGGCTTTGTATTTTATGCAGAGTTACTCACAGGGAAGGTTAATTTGAAGCAGTGGTTCACTCATTCATTCAGTGAGCACCTACTATGTGCCAAGCAAAAACTGTTATATGGTTCTAGACCTTGCCTAGATTTTGAGACAGATATTCTAAGTGTCACATAAATAAAGGTGGAAGTACAATTGTGTTAGGTGCTGTGGATGAAAGTTCAGGGCAGGAGGGTGATGAGTGCATATACCAGGAAAAGAACTGACTTAGGGAACTTAATGTGTTACCAAGGACCAGAAAAAACAAACAAAAAAAAACCCTAAACCCGTTGCCATCAAGTTGATTCCGACTCATAGCACCCCTAAAGGACAGAGTAGAACTGCCCCATGGAGTTTCCAAGGAGCACCTGGTAGACTCAAACTACCGACCTTTTGGTTAGCAGCCATACTCGTCACCACTATGCTACCAGGGTTTCTGTTACCAGGGAAGCGATGATCAAACTGAAAGCCAATCTCTTAGGACTGCATTCTCCTTTTCATGAGAGCCCAGTGTGGCTGAGTAGACATAGCATGGATGCTGGCATCACATGGACATGGGTTCCAATCCTCCTGTGCTACTAACGAGCCATGTGGCCTTGGGCAAGTAACCTCATCTCTTTGAAATTTAGGTTTTTTTATCTGCAAAATAGGGCATGTAACACGCATCCTGCTGGATTGTTTCATGTGGTAGAAATAATACATTCTTTGAATGTCTGATTCACTTCCATAGTAGGTGATCAAAAAATATCAGCTACTATTGTTATTTCATCTATTACAAGTGTGATTTTTATAAATTAGGCCTTGTCCTTCCCAGAGAGATCTTTTTAAAGGCCTTTCCTGACCACCTAACTTAAAAGAGTTACCTAGTAGCTCCCTTCCACATTTGCCTACTTAACTTTTTTTGCTTTCATTATTTGCTAAGTAAATAATACACATAAAACTTATGCTGTGAGGCATAATAACAAATTGAAACCTGGAATCCTTTACTAAACTTAAGAACTTAGTCATTTTGAAATTTAAGATATTAATAAATACAAGATCTATAAGATCTGTAGCACAATTCTGTTTAGAAGATGGCTTTTTTTTTTTTTTAAGAAAGCCAAAAAGGATAGTAATTATTTTAAGCCTCTATGTAGTTTTTGTTGCTGGGGGACCAAAAACAAACTCTCACACACATACACACACAAAAATAATAATAATTTTTTCACTTGGGAAAACAGTAATATGCCTAAGCTGGATTTGAGGAAGTTGATTGTTTCCTGACCCAAATGACATTTAGGATATTATTTGAATTGGTTGATCTTGTTTTTAGGTAAATAAGCTCTGAGATGGGGTCAGCTTTTAGCCAGGCTGAGGAGGGGCTCTGGATGAGGATGGGGAGGGAGACTGAGTATTGGTCCAGGCTTTGCCACTGCCTGGCTGTGTGTCTGAGATTTGTTTAATTTGCTTTTCTGGGAGTTCATTTCCTCATCTCTAAATTCATCAATGAAATGACCTCCAAGATTTTACAGTCCCTTAGCCCATGCCTTATGCCTCTGTGATCTGTGGCATTTTCAGAACCAGGTCTCTTGGTGGGCAGAGTATTGCTGCAAGGACTCGGCTTCTGAGAGAGCAGAGGCTGCAGGTGTGCTCATTCCTAAAGCCAACACGCTGTCTCTTGATGGGTTGGCGCCGACAGCAAGCTTCTTTGCATGGGAAAAAGTTCTCTTCCAATTACACAGCAGTTTTGTGGTGGCTGAGGGCTATAATGGGGATCCATTGCAGCCAAAGCACTCTCATTCATAGATTCCACAGTGCCACTCTCTAATTTTTTTTTCTCTTTTGGGTAGATCAGTATTCTGCGGTTCCCTCCACCACAGCCAGGCAAGCAGAAGTGAGTAGCTAAATATTGTCAGGGCCTTTACGTCTCTGCAATACATGGACATGACAGTGTCGCTCGTCAGCCATATTTGGTGCAGTAAATAAAAGTGAACTGACCCTTCCCATATCTCCTAGGAAAAGCTGTCTTTAAAATGAAGTACAGAAGAAGCTGAAGAAGAGCTGGTTTGTTTCTAGTTTATGGATTTCTCTGGAAATTGATATTTTATACTGGTAAAAGCCCTCTGTTCATCACACACAGCTAGGATGCATATGCAGCCTGTCAACTTCTTTGTGCAGGTGTGAATATCTACTCTAAATTATGGAAATTTAAGCTGCCATATATATATATATATATATATTACATCTGTTTTTGTAACTCACATTATTCCTGGGTTCTCTTTTTGGAGGTGACTAATATGTAGAAGAAAATCAAAGTAAATATTGTTCAAGAAAAGAAATCTATAAAATAATCACATAGAATCACCATCCATATGCACTTCTCGTGTTATTTTTTTAAAACACGAGAAGGATATTTCCTTAAAGCCGGAGCGTCAGTCCCTTTAGCAATGATCTGAAAGATTTATGCATCCTGAAAAGCCTATTCCTCCGAGAATCTATACTTTGTGTTTGTGTAGGTATGTGCATATGACAGAGCCTTAGAAAGTTAGCATTTGCCTCGCTGCCTTGCAGTGCTTGCTGTGTTTTCATGGCAGGGATGAGGGGTATTGCAATGAGATTTTGCATAACTGCAATATCTGATATCTTGTTAGCTTATTAAGGCATCAGGGATTGGTCAAGCTTAGTTCAAATGACCATGAGTGTGGATGAGGGTGGGTATCACACCATAGTAGAGTGGATTTGTGGATTATAACTCCACTAAGGGTTTGCCTGTGTGGCTCCCTTTGAAAAAAATGACTATTCCTCTGTAGATATGCAGTGCAGAATCTGTTTCTAAACAGCCACAATAAAATCTGTTTATTGGTTTTATTTATTTATTTATTTATTAGCCACCCGTCTAAAAGCATAAATCCCCATGTATAGAGTGCTCTCTTCTCCCCTGCATAAGTGTATGTCACCCCTATCAGCATCAATGAAAGCTGTGTGCTTACCAGGGGGAGAATAGAATCATATGCTGTGAAAAGGTATGGAATTCCGATTTATAGTCTGTGTTGCTTTTAATGGATATACCTGCAACAACCACAGAGCTAAAAACTGTAAGGTGTTAAAATAAAACATTTTATAGTGCAATATATTGCCTGCTTGTTAGTTAAAAGTACTGCCAGGGAGCACATTTTAGCTAAATTTGGCTGTATTAAAAATACATGGAGAGTATCATTACTTTCTTTTCTTCATTCTGTCTCTCTGCATTTCTCCCAGGATGCTTTCCCTGTTTCCAAGGACTTGATGCCTGGTGACCCCTAGGGCACCGAGGGGTGGACATTCTCTGTGGCTTGAGACGAAACTAAAATGAAAGATTAAAGCAATTCAGAAAAGATTTCAAGATAGGCCACTGCCAACTCAGCTTCAGAAGAAGAAAAAGGAAAAGAAAACTAGTTTCTCGAGTCCCTTATAATCTGGATCACAGCCATTTTGGTGGCGGTCTTGGTAGATGTAAAGCAGATAGTGCTTTCAAACCCTTCAAGCCAGGGCTCAAAAGCCTTTGCAGAATCGTTTATTAAATATTTAAGCGGTTCCTCTTTCTGCCTCTCACTCAGCCACAGGGAGAGAGGCAGAGAGCAGCATTTTCTAAGCCCAGTGCGGTGCCAGTGTGCGGCGGGTTAGTTCCTGGGTCTCCAAGGCAAGGGTCAGCTTTGTTTTGACTGATTATCCCGTGGTGAGCACCCCCGCACCCACAGCCGAGGGCTCCCCTGGTTAAAAATACAAATGATAACGAAAGCACCTGGATTCACGTCCTTTCGTGTAGTCTTTAATTGCAGTGGCATTTTTAAAAGAAATTCGCAGCACTTTAGAGAATGGTTAATATTATGTATGAGTAGAAAACAATTCTCCACAATTAAAAAAAAAATTAATTAGAGGCATACAATTTAAGATTACCCCAAGCAAAGCTTTGGTTTTGTTTTGTCATCTTTTAGAAGTTACCCAGGAAATATTTTAAATGTAACCATACACATCAAAAGCCCGTGGGCCTCATTATTAGAAATGCTGCGTTGTACTCATTTGATATTTTCTGTTTACCTGTTTTACTCCCTGGTCAACTCTTGCTCTTCAGGTGAGCGTGAATCAGGTCTGAAGGGACATTTGTAGCTGTTCCAGGAGCTCTTGAGAAGGAATAAAATTATGAGTTGGTTTTAAGTTTCCTGACAAAACCGCTTTTAATATTTAAATAATTTTTCTTCGGAAACGGGGAACTTCAAATAAGAACGTCATTTAATAGCTAAGTTAGTTTAGTAACTGGCTTTCCTATTTCTTTCTTTCTGAAAATCTGGAATAGTGCTAAAATAAAGTATAATGTAATATTTAAAATAAATATACCTAGGACCTGTGAAAATCCTATTTCAGAGCATTTGTAGGGAAATGTAATGCATGCAAAAGAATGCAGTCATTTATATAGTAGCTTTATTTTAACTAGTACTATATAACAACCTGACATGCTGTGAAAAACAAATAACTTTTTGAAAATGCATTTTCCAAGTCTGAAAGTAATATTGAAAAACAACTGAGGTAATCACTTTTGTATAGATTCTGAAAGTGGAAGAGAGGGGAAGAATAATTTGTGATTTAATACGTAGAGTTATACAAAGGTGTGAAAGATTTTTCCCTCTTGTGGGACCAGGAAGAATATGCCATCCCATTTTGCAAAAAGAGTCAGGGAAGATGGCTGGCTTGTGAGCAAACATTGCGGTAGTCTTGGCCAACTCACTTTTACCATGGGCTCTCTTTGTTTTAGTTTTGGGGTTAGCAGATTGAGTAAATAGATTTCTTTTTATTTTTTCATAGGAAAAAAGATTCTTTTGGCTATTAAATTCCTGTTTTCCCAAAGGATGTAAACATTCCATCTCGGCTTCTCACACATTCAGATAAACAAACCACTTTGACTCATACAATGTTTATCGTGGAAGGAAATAGCCTCTCCATTTTATAGATGAGGGCTGGGAGAGGAGGCGACTTGCCCAAGGCCTTACAGCTAGTCAGCATCTCAACCAGGATCTGTTCCTACCCAATCCCATTACCTTTCCGGTAAGAGTCATCATGGTGGAGTGTCTGAGATTTTCACAGGGAATTAGGCGCCCAAGCACTAGGTCACGAGAAACATTATAAGTCCTTGCTAACAGGTCAGGGCAGCCCCAAACAAACCAAATATCATTAGGTTAGTGGCACTAACGAAGAACAGCTTGGGGATAAGGCCTTTGGCTCCCTCGTCCTCAATCTTTATTAGATCCCCCCAGGCCTTCTCAAAGAAACTAACCATCTAAGTGAAAACCATGCTTGCTTGCTAAGGAGTGTAGCTTCTACAGACAAGTTTGCTAACTTCCATTACGCCTGTGACCAACCAACCAGTTGCCATTGTGTTGATTCTAACTCATGGCCACCCCATGTGTGTCAGAGTAGAACTGTGCTCCACAGGGTTTTCAATGGCTGATTTTTTGGGAATAGCACACCAGGCCTTTCTTCTGGGGCACCTCTGGGTAGACTAGTACTGCCAACCTTTTGGTTAGCAGCCTAGTGCATTACCCATTTGCACCACCCAGTGACTCCTCTCCCCCTACTCTCCAACATAATCACACCTTAAATACCTCTTATATTGAGATTATAGAGCTACCGTTGCATTAGATTTTGATTAAGTTTTTTTGATCCTGAGTCTTGATGTCTCCCTTTAGTACCATGTGCGTTGGAATTGACTTGATGGCAGTGAGTTTGGTTTTTTGGTTTGCCCTAACTAGGTCTACCTTGACTGGAGAATACACACAGAAAAAAGTTATTTTCATTGGCCCTAAAAGTGTATTGTGTGTAGAATATCTTGGCTGTTACCTAAGTGCCAAGTAGAGAAGTGGGGGGGCTTTCCCTACTCATTTCCCTCCACGGCTTCCCATGGCTTTTTGACTTTTTGCCTTGAGGTTTGAAGGTCACAGGAAGGGATGGTGATGGTGGGCCCTGGATTAAGGGAGAAAGAACTACTGAGATAAGAAAAGAGAGGATCCCTGAAGCCCTGGGAAGTGCAAAGAACAGCATCTTTAGGAATGAAGGATGAGGGGGTAAAACCAAGACATTCTCCCTTTGCAATGTCCCTAAGAACTACAATAAGTCCTTTGGGAATAGCGCTTGGCAGCCAACACCTCCTGTCACTCTGGCACTGCCTACGAGCCTAGTTCAGGGCATTTGTACAGAAATGGGTCTTGCAAATGGACTTCTACCCCAGTCCTATTTTCCTAGAGGATATGAGGGTGGCTGATGTGGCAGGTGGGACAGTGACAGAGGTCCTCATTGCTAAGGGAACTTGTAGGACTTAAGAGATGAGCTTGTCTCCGTATCAGAAGCAAATATTTGGAAGTGCTAACCCATCCCAAATGAAATGATGGGGCAGTTGAATCGTAAGTCTGGAATCCTCCTCTTCTGATATCCTACTCTCTTTCTTCAGTCTCATTTTCTGCATCATAAACTCCATCCCTCAGTCTGCACCCATGAGGCTAATGCTTCCGAAGGCCCAAGGCCCTCCTGACCAGGGCAAGATGTAATGACTAGAATGAAATAGTTACATGTTCTCCATCACTGGGGGGAGGGGAAGGAGAATTCTCATTTTAGATTTTTGTGGAAGCTCAACCCAAGGACTGAATCTTTAGTAGAAAAGTTCAAGGGCCTCTAAACCCAAGAGGGAAAGAGATTTTGGGGAGAGAGTGGTTATCACAATACCTTTGTGTGCATACAAAACTGGGAGGGGTGATAATTTGGAAAGTAAATTCTGATCGTCCACCTCTAGTAAGTAGCAGAACTGGGATTTGAATATAGGTAAACTCCAGTGTCTATGCACTAAACTACTGTGTTGTACCACATTCTTCAAATATGGCCCAAGATGCTTCAGTCCTGTGATTTGTAACACTAAATTTCTGGTAATCACTAAACCTTTGGTATCGTTTAATACTCAGAGTTGCTAACTGGATTTTCGGACTTGTAATTCTTGCTTTCTTCCTGGCATTTACTTTTCCCTTATTTTAGTGGATTTTACAGATGCTCCGTACTGCAGAAGTAGACCTGAGAAATTTTTGGTGATGTAAGAATTTTCCCTTTCTCATAAGCTGTTGTTGATGAGGCTTTGTATTAATTGCTCCCCTTGATGAAATAGTGGCCTAAACTCAGCTGGCTTGGTTCTCACTTCTCTGGCGCCCTCTCTTTCTCAGATGACTTCAGTGAGCCAATTATATAATTAAGCAGCAAAATAGAGAATACCTATGGCTTCTGGTTAGTTTTTCTAGTAGGGAATAGCCTCAATCTTTGATGTTCTCTTGCGTATGCTTTCCAAAGAGCTCCATGTTGAGCCTGGTTTTATGGAGTGGTCTTTGTTCTGATGAGAAAAAAATGGGGATGGTGTTTCCTGAGTGGACCAGGTAGGTAGAAACCCTAGGGTGGGAGGATTGTGTGCTTTACTCTTGGTTTTTATTACCTAGAGTTCCATCATGAGTCTCAGGGTGGACTGAAATCCTATACTGAGGCCAAAAGTGAAAGGAAAACCAGGACAAAGAAATCTGCAGGGCAAGGGGTGGGGTTTGCTTAGCAAGAGCTATGGAAAACAACAATGAAGTAGCCTGTAGCTGGCCGCCTAATGTGTGTAAAGCGTGGGTACAGGCAAGATGGAGTTAATTCAATAAAATAAATATAAAATACTCTCTCCTCTGTCAGGCCGCTCTGGAAGCAGGTCAGAGGTCACGGAGCCGCTTCACTGGAGCACTAATCGATTTGCTGTCAAGGTGGCCTGCTGGGGTTTCAAGCCGGAGAGGAATTGAGAGGCGCCCTGGCCCAATTTCCATAATTGCTCACTGCCTTTAGTGTACAACCTTTTATGAAACACAAAAAATATATCATGAAATTGTATTGATTAGCCATTGGACTGAATAATTCACTTAGTATTTATTACCTGACCCCAAGAGGTTAAATAAATCCACTATCTAACTTGGGTTTGTGAGAAATATTACTTATTCATTGAAATGTGGGCTGATTATTGTACAATAGGCCTGCATCTTTGTTTCTTGATTTTGTAATCAAGGTTAACCCTTCCTGCCTTTTGGGGCTGACAAGTTGAAAAACAACACCAACAAAGCAGTGCTTGAGTGTTTCCCCAAAGAAGCCCAAAAAAATCACTGCTGAATATGATTTTGAGCAAGTTTTTTTGGTCTTAAATTTTAGACATTTGAGACGTTTCAAAATGGCCCCAGATAAGCTTTATGGATGATGATGAAATGTAGACATAAACTCAGTTTTCTTGGTAAACACTACATTTGATAATAACAGACCTATCAATGATCTGGTTTTATTACACCAGTTTTGGAAACCTTGTTCTGTTACACCAAACACTCATAAATTAAGTGTCCCAGGACACAAAGGGGTTTTGAGGAGAGGAAGAAGAAGACCCTTTTGGTTTTAAAGATGAATCAACCATGTCCAGATTTCTGATATTTATTACAAAGACATTGATTACAAGTAAGTTGAAAATAAAATTGAATTTAACCTGCAGGGCATTTCACGAATTTGTAGACTTGGGCAATCATTAATTATTTACTGGCCAGTGGTATTTACATATTTCTTTTCCTCTGACTGAACGGTAAATCTGTTTTGATGTGCTCTGCATCCCAGTCACAACTATATGGACGTCCAAATCAAATTATTTTTTCAGTTGCCACATACTCTCACTGTCAAGATATAACCCCTCATCGCCTGTAGTCCTCCTTCCAAAACGCACGTCTTTAACTTTTGTGTAAAGTCTTTCTTCAGTTTCCTGACTGCATCCCCCAGCATCCCAAAGCATTGTTTTTGAAGTTTAATGGAATTTGTTGTAGGTCAAGAAAAGGAAGCCATGTGAAGTGTTTTTTTTTTTTTTTCTTTCCTCTCCCTTCAATGAAAGGGAGAGAGGAAAAAAAAATTCATTTGAGTTCAGTGCTAACATTGTGTTTGTTGATGGTTTAGCATTTCTGTATCCAGGATCTAACCTGACGATTAACGGTAGGAAAAGCTGGGGCTCTGGTGTTAGAGTCAAAATCTGCCTTTCCTGTGCTGCATAGTGGAAGGAAGAGATGGCCACAAAGCAGGGAGAATGTGTGCAGAACTTCCTAACACATGTTCAGGTGTGCCTCACTTCCCGTTTGCCATGTGGCTGCTCATGTGAATTTGAGCATTGCACTTAATTTTTGCCTTCCATGTTAACATGATTTGTTGATTACCACATTGGAAATTTTCGGGTTTTGGTATTTGGGCTCTATATTTAGTTTGGGGGTGGGGGCGGATGTGGGAGGGTGGAGAATGTAGGGGAGGGAAAGAGAGAGGGAATAGAATATTTGAATTTTTTTTTTTTTTCAAGTGACGTTTTAAAGCCTGCTTTCCTTCCCCTCCCTTTTGTCTGTGTGGGGCTTGGTTAAATGGAGAACATAGTTAACGAAATGACTTGAGAGCTCTTGATAGCCTCTTGAGATAATTTGGTTGTAAGCACTGAACAAAATGCATTCTCTGGATATCCTCATTTCAAGTGCTAATCGTGAATGTTAAATTTTTAAGGAAGCCAGTGTCATGATACTGTTCATGGCAATTCAAAAATAAATATTAGTAAGATGCTTTGAAAGGAAGAAGTATTATAAAAGAGGGAGAGAAGGAGACAGGCAGTAGTTTTTGTTTACATAGACTTCTTCTATAATTTAATGTGGACTTTCTCCCATACTGCCTATGCCCAAGAGTATATGGACAGGAGATATGTGGAAGAGGCTAGAAATATCACTCTGTTTTAAGCCAGCTTTGTGTGTTAGTCCAAGGGAACTAGTTAAAAGCTGACCAAGGAACCACTGATATGTCTTGATTTCTCATTAGAGTTGTTTCAAGTAGACAAAGGGAACCCATTCCTATGAAATAAACACAATGGACAGAGTCTGGCCTTTGGAATCAGATGGTCCTGGGTTTGAATCCTGACCACCACTTGCACCTGCACAAGTTAATTAACTTTTTTTTTTAAATGTTTTTGGTCAAATACGCACAGTAAAAGATACACCATTTTGACAATTTCTACATGTATAATTCAGTGACATGGATTACGTTCTTCAGCTTGTGAAACTATTCTCCCTATCCTTTTCCAAATTATTTCACCACCATTAACATAAATTTACTGCTCCCTAAGCTTCTGATCTTACCTTTGGAGGTGCTATTATCAATTTGATCCTACATAGATAATTCTTTAAAAGAACACAATGCTCAAGGCAGGCATACTTTACTAATTAAGCTAAACTATTACTTAGCTTTTTTTTTTTTTATTACTTGGTTCAAAGAAAACTTCCAGGGATAGTTTTAGTTTTAAGATTTATACATTATCTCAGTGCAGGTTTGTGGGTTCATCCAGCTTCAATGGCTCCAGAAAGTTAGAATTCCATTGAAAATTTGAAATTCTGTATATCCCCCCGACCCTTTGATCAGGATTTTTCTATAGAATCTTTGATCAAAACATTCAGTAATGGCAGTTGGGCACCATCCATTAACTTGCTTCTTTGATCTGTAAAGTGGGGATGATAGTACCTATCTCACAGGGTTGTGGAGGGAAGTACATGAAATGATCCTGGCACATAATTAACTTGTAAATAAATGGTGCTTGTACTATTATTAAGTGTCTGGGTCACGAAAACAGTTTGTGCTTGACTACTAACCTGAAGATTGGCCTTTTGAATCTATCCAGCCTCACTTCAAAAGAAAGGCCTGGCGATCTACTTCCATAAAGATTACAGCCAAGAAAACCCTATGCAGTAGTTCTACTCTGTCACATGGGGTCACCAGGAGTTAAAATTGACTCCACAGCAACACATTTGGTCTTTCTGGTTTGGTGCTATCATTATTTTTTAAGAAATTTAAAAGGGGGACATTAGTTTCAACTCGTTGGTGTTTACTGGACATTTCGGCAGAGATGCTAAACTGAAAAAAGTTTAGACATACCAGAGCACCCCAGAATGCATTCACCAGGTAATCTTAAAGGAAAACACTGGAAAATGTTTTTTTACCATTAAAAAAAAAAAAAGTTTGACATTGGAATTTTTTTTTTTTTTACCATTAAAATTCCTTTAAAAAGGGGAGGAGTCTGGCAGGTTTTCAACTGCACCCACAAAAGATGGCGGCCTTGTTTTTTATTTTAACTAAAAGTGGCCAAGATTTCCCAACTGTTCTATTTTTACCAATTTTAAAAGTTTCATCGCTGGGTCAGATTTAGGGCCTGTGTGGGAAAGGACGATTCCTGCCAGCAGTGCAGCAAGATCCCTGCTGTGTTGTGGTTTCCATGTAGTTTTACATTCCAGGCATTGCTGAACTGTGTGGAGAAGGGGGCTCTAAATCACCGGTGCTTTATGTGAGCCTGCAAGCTTTGGATTTGGGCTGCAGAGTTAACGCATTATTTTAAAACTGGAGAGATGTTAAACTAGTGACTGTGCCACAGATTTCGGCTCCACCCTTAACTTCCCTAGTAGAGGTCGAAGGTAAACTTTATATAGCACAGGAAACATTTGGGACTGCTAATAAACAAAAGTTAGAAACCATGAGGCTTTAACTGTCAGATGCACCCATGCATACTTTTGGCACGAAAGAAAAGCCGGCTGAGATGGGGAGGTGGGGAAGGAGTTACTGCTTCCTCCCAATATTGTTGTTGTTAGTTGCCGTCCAGTCGGTCCCGATGCGTGGTAACGCCATGCACACCGGAACATTAAGCTGCCTGGTCCTGTACCATTCCCATGATCGGTAGTGGATTGCACTGTTGTGATCCGTAGGGTTTTTCACTGGCTGATTTTTGGAAGTAGATCGCCAGACCTTTCTTCCCAGTTTGTTTCAGCCTGGAATCTAGTCAAGAAGCTCCGCTGAAACCTGTTCAGCATCATAGCAACACACAAGCCTCTACTGACAGATGGGTGGTAGCTGCACATGAGGCACATTGGCCAGGAATTGAGCTTGGCTCTCCCACATGGAAGGGGAGAATTCTACCGCTGAGCTACCAATGCGCCATTCCCCAGAATCTACAAATTTCTTAAGGACAGATAACATGTCTTAGTGGATTCTGGGTATTTTGATGGAGTGGTCTTTTTGGGTACTGGGTGGGTGGGTCTTTTTGCAGCTGGTTGTCCTCTTCCTTTCCTTCCTACAGCTCCACCCCTTATTCAGCCCCCTGATCTCTTGTGATAGCCTCCCAACTGGTCCCCCAGGTTCTCCTCTTGTACTCATGTCCAGTCCATTATATACATACCAGTTGCCATCAAGTCGATTCTGACTCATGGCGGCCCCATGATGGGTGTGACTTTTGGAAGGAGATTGCCAGGCCTGTCTTCCGAGTTGCCTCTGGGTAGATTTGAACTGCCAACCTTTCAGTTAGCAGCTGAGCGCTTAACTGTTTGGGCCATCCAGGGATTCCATTCAGCCTCATTAATCTCCATAAAATCCAGTTCAGAACATGCCAATCTACTACTCAAAAACGTTCACTGGTGCCCACTTTCTCCCAAGTCATGTCTAGATTACCCGGTTCCCCAAACCACATTTTCACATCATATTCCCCTAGTATCCTTTGGGTGCCTTGTGCTTGTTTAGCTTGAACTTCTTCTTTTTCCCAGACACGTTCAAAACTTGCCTGTCTCTAAGCCTGGGTCCCCTTGCTTCTTCTGCCTGGCTGCCTTTCAGACCTTGTCCTCTGGTCCTGTCAAACCCTTTGACCCTTTGAAGGCTTACGCAGATACTTGCTTCTGCACAAGCCTTCCCGTATCCACTCTAGAAGGAGTCTCACTTGGCACTAGTATGTTATTCTTGATCACATCTTAACTTAAAAATATATCTATTTGTTCCAAAAATATCTGTGGAGTGTCTCTTCTATGCCTGCTCCTTGCGCTTGGTGCTGGAGATGTAGAGATAAATAATAATATGTGGTCTCCTGGCCACCAAGCGTTATTTTAAAACATTGCAAAAAAAAAAAAAATCATAGAAGTCATTTAACTATATTACAGAAAGTTTGGAAAGGAAAGAAAAAACCCACAATCCAACCATACTTAACACTGCATTTTTAATTCATGTGCGTTTCCGAAAATTTGGGTTGATGTGAAGTAGTGTGTTGCATTCTTTGTTTTAAATTCATAAACGTCCTATCATATTATATCCTAAGCATTTCACATGTCCCTACACAGTTCATATTTAATGGCTAATAAAGTGTTTTCCTATTGTTGAACTTTGAGGTTGTTTTGTTTTTCACTATTATAAATAATACTGATGAATATATTTATAATTTTTTATAAAAAATTGGATCATTTCTGTAGAAGAGTAGTTTTTTTTTTTTTTTTTTTTAACATCAGAACTCTCCTTTCAAGTAAATTCTTAAAGAGCAATGGAATACATAAAATAGAACTGGACTGGTTGGAATGGGCTGGGGTACCTAAAGCCCTTCCCATTCTTCCCCCTCTGTAATCACTCCCTAGTCACTCAGACCAGAGGTCCTGAAGCCCCTCTGCAGAACCCTAGGGCTTTGCAGAAGATTCTGTGAAAGTTTTAGGATAAAATCTCACAAAATGAATTGCTCCTCCAGACTTTATAAGCACTCTCATGGCTCATAGTACATAATGTCAAATTTGCCAACAACTTGAACTCCCGGCGCTCAAGTGCTCATTTCTGAGAATGTCAGTTTCTCTGTATCATTGCGAACATTGTGTGCGATTACTAAATTTACTTTTTCCTGATTTAATAGATGAAAATTGGACTTTAGTTAAGTATACCAAACCAAACCAAACCCACTGCTGTTGGGTCGATTCCGACTCATAGCGACCCTATAGGACGGACTAGAACTGCCCGATAGAGTCCCCAAGGAGCACCTGGCTGATTCGAACTGCTTTAGTTAAGTATGCATTTCTTGATTTATCAGTATTGTTGGGTATTTTTCCATATGTGCTTTTGTTATTTATGTTCCCTTTTTTTTGGTGTGATTTCTTTATTCCCTTTGACTATTTCATCATGGGGATCTTAGTATTTTTCTTACCAGTTATTTAAATTTTTATAAAATAGAGATATTAGCTATCAAAAATAGTGTCATGTAAACATTTTTGGTCTGTGAAACCTATATGATTGATCCTTCCGTTTTATTTTCAAAACAAATACCTAAGATTTCATTTTTGTAAAATTCTAGGTAAGCCTCTTGGAGTAGCCTTTGCATTCTCCATTACGTCTTTCATGTATCAGATATTCTGAAAATACTTGTTGCGTGGATGAAGTTAACCATAAAGTTATTCTAGCTGCTTAGTATTTTCCATCCTCAGTCCTCATTATGTCCCTGCCTGTATTCCAACCTCCAACCCCACTATCCAGTGCCTCCTCCACCACGCTCCAGCTTCACTGACTTTCAAAGCTGTTCATGCTTCAGGAACTTGCTGTTACTTCTTTCTCGAACTTTTCCTCCAGAACATTCAGTGGCTGACTTTCTCTTCTTTCATTTCAGATGTTACCTTCTTAAAGAAGCCTTTCTCGTTCACTTTTCCTCCCTCCTTTCCTTCCATCCTTCCATCTATGTAGCCAGCCCTTCATTCATCCTTTAACAAATATTTATTGGGGCCATACTATGTGGCAGGCACTGTGTTTGAGGTAGAGGACACAGCAGTGAACAAAACAGATGAAGTCCGTGCTCTCATATCTTTTATGTTTTCTATTTATTGTATGGTTCCCTCTGGCTGTACCCAATAGAATGAAAATTACATGTAAACAGATGCTTATTCATCTTGCTCACAATTACATCCAGCTCTATATGTGTATATAAATATTTGAATGGATAAATGTTTCAAACCTCCTCCCTACACTGCACCAATATGGTACCATTCAAGTGCTTGGGTTGTTGATGGCATATTTTCAGAAGCTTAGACTTTTCTTAGCCTGGCCATCTATTATAATTGGTTTTTCTCTTTCTCTACCTTGTCACTAGGCTACTGGATAGAATGAAATTAAGGATTGTCCTCTCTTCCTCTCACCTCCACTCCAAGTCCTCTTGTTGCCGTTCTGCCATCCACTAGTATTTGGCCCAGAGGGTGTCTTCTTCCTTTAGTGATGAGCCCAGCTCCTGTCTGTGTTAGTAAGGATGATACGCTCTCATCTAGAGCCTGCTGGGATTTTTCAAGCACAGTCCACACACTATTTTTAAAATAGAGACACTTCAGAAAGTAGGAAACAGTTGCACAAAGGCCCAAGTTCAACCTGCTTTTAATAATAGAAACTCCTATTTGCCAAGTCCTTGTCATTCCTCCCCCCTCCCCGCAAGCTTTATTTGGAAAAGAAATGGCCTAGAGTTCATTCTTCCAAAAGGAATAAATGAAAGGTCCACATGAGGTGGGGGAATGCTGGACATGACTACCTTGTGTGTACTTTGTACAATTGGGAGCAACAAAGATCTGTACAAGATTCAGCTATGGTCTACTTCACTGAGCAACTGGAAAATTAGGACTAGAAGGGCACGAACCAGAATCTGAATGCCCTTGTTTGGTTCAGTAAGTGCTTATCAAGTCCTGAGTAGTGGGGCAATGCCTGTGATTAATACATGGTCCCTACCGTCAGAGAACTAGCATTCGGGGGCAGTGGTTGGATCCTCTTGTTCAAATGATGATTCCCAGGCCACTGCCAGAATCAGAATTGCCTGTGTCTGGATCCTCTTGTTCAAATGATGATTCCCAGGCCGCTGCCAGAATCAGAATTGCCAGGGATACCGAAAACAAAAACAAAACAAACAAACCAGTTGCCCTCAAGTCAATTCCTGCTCATAGCAACTGCAATTTGCATTTACAACAAGGGTCCCTTAGATTCTTTTGCGTTCTAATACTTGAACAACACAGGTCTGGTACTAGGGGAGAATGACAACAAGTAATTATTGAGTGTTGAGTGTTAAGGTGCTAGGAGATACATCAGGGTAGCCTAAGCTAGTCTGGGAAGCCCCCTGAAGAAGTGATGTTTCAGTGGTGGCTTGGAGGCTAGCTAGGAAGGGGAAGAGGTCTTGGGCTAGCCTAGGATACCCACTGCTGTCAAATCGATTCCGACTCATAGCGACCCTATAGAACCATACCTTAATGGGAGAGGATTTTTTTTTTTTTTTTATGAAAAGAATAAGGAGCCCTGGTGATGCAGTGGTTAAACGCTTGGCTATTAACCAAAAGGTCAGTTGTTCAAACCCACCAGCTGCTCTGCAGGGAGAAAGATGTGGCAGTCAGCTTCCATAAAGATTACGGCCTTGGAAGCCTTATGGAGCAGTTATATTCTGTCCTATAGGGTTGCTATGAGTTGGAAATGACTTGATGGCAATGTTTTTTTTTTTTTCTTTTTTAAATGAAAAAAATCCCTGCATAGTACAAATGGTTATGTGCTTGACTACTAGCTGAAAGATTTGCTATTCAAACCCACCCAGAAGTACCTCAGAAGAAAGGACTGGCAATCTGCTTCCAAAAGGTCACGGCCTTGAAAACCGTATGGAGCAATTCTGCTCTGCACACATGGGAATGCTATAAGTCGGAATCAACTCAAGAGCAACCAAGAACATGAAAAGTTTCAGGCCATCAGAGCGAACTAGCACAATGTCTGTGTTCCCACAGGTAGGGATTTCTCACTCGTGAAAAAATCAGGCTACACAGACAGTGACACTGCCCTTCCTGTGTTCTAATGGAGGGACAAATGGATTGGGGCAGCCAGAAATCCAGATAGATGCCTGAGCCCAGAAAAGCCAACTGGGTGTGGTTAATGGAAATTAGGCAGGGCCCAAGCCAAATGAAATACACACTCTCTCTTTCTCTTCTCCTTTTGTTTGTTAGGATTTCTCCATACCCCACCCCTCAGTGAGAATTCCTGTGTGTTGCAGATGGATACCTATTTTTTCCCTCTTTACGTAGAGATGCAGAGAGAGTGAGGTGCAGAAAAAGGATGGTTAAAAAACAAGGAAAGTGGCACTGACCCTGGCCTTGTCTATAGTGCCACGTTCCTCCCAGGTAGAGGTTCTAAAACCAGTTGCAGGTCTGATCTAGTTGATTTCAATATCTAGGGTTGCATTGGCTAAAGGCAAGAAAACTTTGATTTGAGAACATACGTGACTTTTAAGGTTTATATCGTATTTTTTGCAAATAACGAGGCCATGTAAATAATGTGCCTACACATACCAACACGTGTAGCACACCTAGGAAAATAATGAGTGAGGGGGTTTTGCAGCTGGTAAAAAACCCGCATAATGCACGCCTTATTTGCGTAAACACATGGTAGTTCTGATTTTGCAGTGCAGGGAGAATGGTGAGTCCAGCTCAAGGGCCTTTTCTGTGCCCAGGAACAAAGGCCCATAACATGCTTTAGATGATAAAAGCAATGGCGGCCAGTCTGGGAGCGCACGTTAACGGAGGGCTTGGGCTGTGCTGGTTTTCAGCTCAGGTTTTCTCGTCACTGCTGATGGGGAATGTTGTTTTTGCCCCCACAGTCGTTAACTCTAATGTTTACTTGGTTTGCTAGAGCTCACTGTCTTGCCTGTATACCTTCTTCCTTTTCCTGTGATCTCAAATGTTCTTACACTGATGAGGCTATTTTAAAGGGAAAATTTCCCCAATTGAGGATAATTTGGATTCAACCTGGAATGTTTCTTCCCTGTGTCTAATTTATAAGAAACGAGTCTTCATTAACACACTGGAGCCTGCTCACCAAAATACTTACTAAATCTGGCTGTAGAATTTGACTTCATGACCTTTTAGGGTGGTGAATGTCAAAGACTGAGCCCGGGCAGCGTGAAATAATAAACAACTGGCGGGAAGGTCCAGCTTGACGTGCATCATCCGAAATCACCTCCCCGAATTTATTAGAGTTAATCAATCCAGGCTGAAAAGCAGAGCTAGGAAATCTAACCCACCAGGCTCTGTTCCCTCCACACTTACATCAGGTAACAGCAGTTTCTGAGTTTGTCTCACTGGTGTATTTTGCTGAGACCATCGAAGGTGTCCTCCACTGGACGGTCCTTGGCTATAACTTGAAAATTGATAAAACACCAAGAGAAGAAAACCAGCAAGTTGTTTCGCTTGAATTGCTCAGGGCTTTTTTTCCAAAGGTAAAGCTTATTCCTCCTATTCTGAGGTATGTGTTGGCAGTGACTAAAGTTAGCAGAAATCCCATCTCATTTCAAACATCCAGACAGGCCTGTAGAGATACATTAAGGAGACGACCCATTGGAAGAGAACTACCTAGAGAAAAATCTTACAGGGTTCAGTCTAGGGCAGCTGCTTGTGACCTCAAAGATTGGAAATAAAAAGGCTGCTATTAGTTCCACCTCAGTTCTCAGAGCGTATGTTGCGGAGTGATGGAGGGTGTTAAGCTGTCAAATACCAGCAAGGGTTAATAAGGTTAAGGAAGAAATAAAAGCTGGTCAACAATAAAGCCATGTGGATAAATCAGCTCCAATAAATAAAGCACGTCACATCGCGTATACACTGTGCGGGCAAAACAAAAATCATAACTCACATGTGCAGGCCATGCTTGTAAGAATTCTTTGGTGGGACATCACCAGGTTGTGTCCTTGGGCCTTTTGCATGCTCACTTGGACTCCTCAAAAGCCCTTTTTCCTCTCTGGAAGTCACTGAATCACTTTCCTTGTGGGAAAATTTGCTAATATCACTCAGGGAATGTAAAATATAAGAAGAGCAGAACCAGTATGGCTTAGCACCTGATGTCAAGGAAAGGCTGTTATAAACTACCTCACCAGGGAGATGATTCACGTCCAGTCCCCTTTGACCTCTGCCCTGGAATGGGAGGTCAGATGGATGCCTTCTGTGTGGGCTGAGTTTGCCCAGCTGACTGGGGAAAAAGCCGGGGTTTGGTGGCCAGAGGGTTTTGCAGACTATTCTGCACGTTTCTGGTAAGTCATACAAGGTCTTGATGACCATGCAGCTGACATGCCTTCACGTCTGTGGATGCTTGCCCTTGGCCACAACAAGCCCTCAGGAATGGAAATCTTGGAGATGAGGTGGCACTTTTTGCTTGTGTTGGTGTGTAGGTGTCAGATTCCAGCTTGGCTTTTAGTGACCATTCCAGCTGGCTATTCCAGCTGATGTACCAGCCTCATTTTTATTGTTTCATGTCAACTTCCAGACCCACTGGCTATGGAGAATGGTTCTGATTAAAATAGCGCTCACTTATAGGTACCTATAAAGTATGAGCACCAAGAGTCATATGACATATTAATTTTTTAAAGAAACACACTTCCGCTTATACATTCCAGTGAATATTTCCCTTTTGGGAAGCCTATGGCTTATTTCATTGCTTCAAACACTGTTTGCCTTTCAGCCAGTGAGGGTGTTTCTTGGAATATCCTTGAGAATGATAAACACCCATCTTTGGTGGCTGTGTTTGGAAAGAGCCAAATGTTCAGAGTAGAGCAGGTGGTCAAGTTGGATGATTTTTTTTGTTGTTGCTGAAATTATAAAGTAAGAATTTTTTTTTTTTGGTGTGTGTGTGTGTGTGTGTGTGTGTGTGTGCGTGACCATAAAGGGCTTTCTAAAAGAGAAATTCCAAAAATATACCAAACAAGGACCTTAAAATTAGAAAAATTGCATTGTTTCCACCAGTTCTGGTAGGTGTGTTGATTGAGCATCAGTCTTACCATTTTGTAGTCTCAGCTTGTCAACAGCTGAGCAGGTAATGAATTTCATGATGGTGAGATTTCTAGTCTTAAAATGCCTTTCCCAGCAGACAATTAGAAGTCTATGAAAAGTGACCTTGGTGGCTTCTTTGCTTGGATCTCTTGAGCTTTTGGAACTCTAGAAATTGTTTTGTAGAGCATGTAGGGTTCTGGGATTTCATCACCAGAGGTGGAGTAAGTCATATTAAGTTTGTCTGATTACTCTTGGCTTTCCCATTCTAGGAATTAGGTTCTGGCCTTCAACCACTATTTTCTTCCCAGTAGCGATCTAAAGAAAGAATTTTGATTCCAAAGCAACAAACTAATACAGCTATAAACTTTTAGGAGAACATGTGTTTCTCACATCTGCCCCACCACTTCTCACCCTTCCCCCCCAGCCCCACATTCAACCGAGGAAGGTTTTATTTAGACAGCAAGGCCTGATTGTTTTTACATGGGTTGGTTTCCTATCACTAGGCTCTCTCTCTGCCATACTTCATGATATTTCATGGTAAGCAATACATTTGTGACTGTTCTTTTCAGGATGCTTCTGGCTCTCACTATAAATTTGAACAGGGTGGGTGGTATGGAAACCAGCTGCTAGAATTTTTGTTTTTGTGAATAAAAGTCAAAGTAATGCTAACAATTAAACAAACATATTCCTTTCCTATTGCTGTCTACATGTTACAAACCATATAAAATCTTTGACTGTACAAATATAATCTATAGGGGGAAGGGCCCCCTCTGTTGCAAAGGTTTAGATCCTTTACAATATACTTTCAGGACATAGAACACAGGGAGCTCCAAGGATATCACTCTGACATAGAAGGACAGTGGGAGGGCTAATGAAAAAAAGTATTACTTGGGTATCAGACAGAGCTGTATTTGAATTTCAGCATTTTCTTTACCAGATGGAAGGCTTTGCTTGGGCATAATTCCTGCCTCTTAGGGTTTTTAGTACTGTATCTATCATGTAACCATCGTATAACAAGATGAAATGAGCATTCAGTAATCTTTAATTATTATTTGTCCAAAGTTATTTGCATTCTATGGATTTTTTTTTTTTAAAGTGAGAACATTCGAGCACCTGATATAGAAAATAAATTAATATTTGCTTAAGAGTTCCCTTTCTTTCCTTCAACTGAAGCATAGCTTTTTGTTAGTGTAAACTGCTCCAAACTTTCACAATTCCCAAAGCAGAGACACAAACCCAAGGACTTGGCTATATTAAAGCAAGACCTGGGAAGTCAAGGTCCAAATTCTGGGCCATTTGGAAATATAATCACTTAATTTCATAATTTTTCTTCAGATTTTATCCAGTGACTTAAAAAATGTTTAAAGTCCAAGGCTTAAAAAAAAAAAAAGGAAATCCTTGGGTACAAAGGTTTTCTTGGTTTTTCTCTTCTTTTCCTGTCAGTCAGTTTGTACCCCTTTTAATACCATCTGGGTGAGGAGTCACTTTGAGAAATGTGTGATGTTGCAGTGCCTAAGCAGCCTGCACTCTTATCCCAACAGCTTGTCTTCAGAAAACAAATAAGAGAAGGTTCCATTTTTAGTCTCTTTCCTTCTTCGGGATATACAAACGGCAAGGCAGAAAGCCTCTTTGCCTATCCCCTAATTCCTTAAAAACAAAACAAAACAACAACAACAAAAATTCCTTAGCCCATCCCTAATTAGTGTTTTTACAGTTAATCCCTACCGTATATCTTTTCAGAGTTTCACATGAGTCGGCTCCCTACAAGTTTTATGGCATTCAGAATAGTGGCAAGCTGGCAGTGTGCAATGGTGGGAATATATACAGTCACCAAGAGGGGCTGGCTGTTCCTTGTAATTGATTGCTCACTGAAGCCTGCCCGCGCACTTTACCCCGAGGCCTGACTTTCCTCCATATGCCTAGTGTCAGAACTTGGGAGCCAGCTGGTCAGTCAGCGTACATCCTGTGGGAAGCCGGCAGACACAGGCGGCCGGGTAGCCATCAGCTTCCCTGAGCACATTTCCTCTGTGTTTTGATAATAGTTCTGTAAGCTTTAATTATGCTGTGTGACAACACATTCATGAACTATCAAAATAAATCCTTTGAGGAGATGGCTGCTAACAAGTTTTGAAGCAACAGCGCTTATTGCAAAGAAATAAGGAGTGAGGCAATCAGATTTCTCAGGATCCCCCTCAACGCTGAAACCAGATGAAACGTTCTCTTGCCTTTTTCATCGTGCTGACAAATGCTCCTTTTAAAGCTGTGCCCTTAAGAAGTTAACTGAAGACACTTATTGCAACACTCGAGTGTATCCAACACAAGGGATTTACAATTAGCAGTGGTAATGCGAGCATAAAAGCTGTGCCCCAATATCGGTATGTAATCTCAAGAAACACTACAGGGTCCATTAAGGCCATTTAAAGTTGAGACTGAGACTAATGGTATTAAATTATTATAGCTATTGCTAAAGGGGCATTATAAGTGAATCCCTTCCAGCTGGGTTGGTTGTATATGCTCTTTGTCAACAGTACAGTCCTTTAAGGATATCCTTATTGTTCACAATCGTTTAGACATAATGCTGTGTGCTTTACTGAAGGTATAAATAACACCCAACAAAAAGACTGGGAATTAGTGTTTGATTAAACTCGGCTTAGAGTTAAGTGGAACTGGGAGTTCTTGGGTAAAGCCCACTTGTCTTTATACCCATACGCCTGTGAGCTCACATACGGGGTTGTGTGGATTCTTGAGCTGCACACAACAGCATCCTTTTGCCTTTCTGTGATGCACAGGTGGACCCCTGAATCAGTTGCAGTTATTTGCATTTGTTCTATGTGATCGTTCTGTTTGGAACTTGGCAGAATTTAGAAAATTTGTTTTAGGGTGTCAGAAAGCGACTCTGTCTAAAATCCAAGTTTTTAAAGAAATAAGAATTGTGTATAATCTTCAGCACACATGGTCTCTTATTTATTTATTTTATCCCATAGATGTGATTGCCCTTTATTTGGGTGCGAGATTACCTGAACGTCCTTCAGTATTGGTAGCATTAGAACTCTTAAAATATTTTAGAAATTTTTCCTTCCCAAATCAAGCAACAGGAGACTACTTCACAGAATAATTGAGCCTTAGGGTTTTCAGATTTAATTTACTGAGGGAAGGAAGTTGCAAAGAGATATTTGGGGAGAAGTTCAAAGTCTTAAAGTTGCTACTGAGCTTGAGTAATGAACTTGAAACATGGATTAGTAAAACCAGTATCGGCAGGGGCACAAGAAGAGAAGGCTGCAGCATACATAGGGGTGTATCTTCTCTGGCAGGGGCCATTAGCTGATCATTTCAAGGGTCAGAAAGTGCTTATTGCAAGTAAAATCAAGGACATTGTCATATCAAGTATATTTATATATGTGATACGTAACCACATGCCCTATATATGTGTATTTCCTTTCTATTGAGTAAATTAATTACATAAGCCAAAAAAAAAAAAAAAAAAAAAACTACTGCTGTCAAGTCGATTCTAGCTCATAGTGACTCTAGAGGACAGAGTAGAACTGCCCCGAAGGGTTTCCAAGGAGTAGCTGGTGGATTTGAACTGCTGACCTTTTGGTTAGCAGCCATAGCGAGTAACCACTATGCTACCAGGGCACCAAATAATTACATATAATTGAATAATTTTTATTAATTGCCTTGATACTATTTATGGAATGTCTACTTAGCTTTGTGACTGGACATTCAGGAAGGGCAGAAGTGTCACGCCAGACTTGACTCTTGTCTTCAGGGAGTTTACAATCAAGTTGTGAAGGAAAAATTAATAGAAAATGGTAGATTGTTTAGAGATAGATTGTATAGTGCTGGTAAAAATATGATAGGATGACATGGATGAACCTTGAAGACATCATACTGAGTGAAATAAGTCAAATCATAAAAGGATGAATATTGTTTGATCCCATTTTTATAAAATATCCAGAATAAGGAAATGAATGGAGACCTGAGTTTATTAGTGGTTACCAGGAGTGGATAGGTGGGGGAAATGGGGAGTTATTGCTTAAGGGTGATGAAAAATTTGGCAATGGAAAGCGGCGACAGTTGCATAACATGATGTGTGTATTAATGTCACTGAATTGTACATGTAATTGTACAAGAAGTGGTATATGTTTTGTTATATGTGTTTCACCACAATAAAAATTTATTTTTTTAAAAAGGAGTATGGTATGAGCTTAAAGAAGGGATAAGTATGTGAGTTAAATTTGCAGCAGATTGTGGAGGAAATGGGCTTTGAGCTGGATCTAGAATTGCAGGGAGCAGGTGGTGAGGAGAGCAGAGAGGACCAACCCCTAGGATAGAGAGTAAAAGCTTGGAAGGGGACTGAGCAGGGTGGGCTTGGGGGTCATTGAGGTGGCCTGCTGTCATCTTGTTCCCGTCAAGTGCAGAGTCAAGTGCTTATGTTAGGCTCTCAGGATAAGACATTGTCCTACCTCCGGGATCTTAGAGCCCAGTGCAGGCATCCTCTACTGCACCTTTCCGCTGAAATAAAAATGTATTTTCATGAAATTCAAGCAACTCATGGGTCCCTTGAAGCCCATCAATAGATTCTTGACCCAGGGTTAAGGAATGCTGTCTCAGGGGAATTGTGAGCCCCAAGTTTAAGGTGGGGTTGGTGTGGAGCGAAACTTACAACCGTGGCAAAGGAGTTTGGCTGATGGGTTAGGCAACAGAGAGCCTTTAGAAAGACCTATGCAGAATATTTAAGTCTTTGAGCGGTGCAAATGGTTAACATGGGTACTGCTAACTGAAAAGTTGGAGGTTCGAGTCCATCCAGAGGCACCTCTTGTGATCTCCTTCTGAAAAATCAGCTACTGAAAACTCTGTGGAACACAGTTCTACTCTAACGCACGTGTCAAGTCGCCATGAGTCAGAATCAACTTGACGGCAACTGTTTTTTTTTTTTTTTTTTTTCCCAAGAATGCTAGAGATAGACTGTTGTCCACCCTCCTTATTTTCAGATGGAGAAACTGGGGGTTGGGGGGTAATGCCATTACCCAGGGTCCCCCAGCTGTTCCTAGGGTTCTTTATCATCCTAACTGAATGGGAACCTGGATTAGGCCTTCTCAGGAATTATCGGGGTGGCAGCGAAGAGTGCAAGATGAAACACTGACCTAGCTTAACATCTCCTTAGCAGAGATGCACTGAGAACAATCAGGGGCAGTAAGAGAAAAGGAGAATTTAAGAGGAAGCTAAGAACAAAGGATGAAGCCACTGGTATGAAAGAATCTCTCCCAAATATAGTTTTAATGCACATCGCTGTCGGCACATAAGACACTTCTAGTGAGAAACCTCTTCTTGAACTTTGCAGTAAAGCAGAAAATCTCTGCAATCTTTGAAACCTTTCACTTTGGAAATATCCACAAAACAAACGGGAAAAACAAACATTAATGAGGCAGTTATAAAACACTTTGGAGAAAAAATAATTTAGCATTTTTATAGTTGCTATAGAAACACCTCAGCCCTCACTGTTGCTAATTAGTTGGATTTTACACATTTTGTATTTGGAAATGCAGATCAGTTTTCATAAATTATTCCTTATTTTTTAATTTATATTTACAGTACTTTTATCCAGATACACATAGGAAGTCTAGGATATTATTTAGTTATATAACGTGACATGCTTAGTTCTCTGAGCATGACATTTATATCCACAAGACATTTCTTAGTTTAAATATTCTCTTGTTAAATGTTGTGGGAAATGATACAGAGATTTATAATTTTTACAGAAGAAAATGAGAAAACGTAAATCGTGTGGCGGCTTACAAAGCGCTTTCTCATGGAGTCTTGAAAGAGAAGGGGGGAGTTTTCCCCCCCAGTGGACTCTAAATAATAAACATTAGAAAAGTTTTCTCTAGTCGTGGGAATTATGGTTGGTTTGGGTGTCTTCTGAACTTTTGGTACTAAACACTGGCCATCTGTAAACACTTAGTGGAATCACGCTGATTGGAGAAGACCCAGAAATGTTTGGAGAAAAGGGAATAAGGACAGGTACAGGGGCTGGGTGGCTTACAGTCTGGTGAGGAGGAGGTAAATGAATGCTCAGCTTCGACCAATGCAAATTATAGGTGTATTTTCAGTTTAGGCAGGTCCCTGTGTGGGGCATACATTTGCACTTTGACTACTAACCTAAAGGTTGGCAGTTCAAATTCACCCAGCATCACCACAGAAGAAAGGGCTGGCCATCTACTTCTGTAAAGACCACAGCCAAGAAAACTCAACACATGGGGTTGCCATGAGTCAGAATTGACTTGACAGCAACGGGTTTGGTTTTTTCTTTTAGCTTATAGTCAGAAGACAAGAAGGAGGAAGCTGTAGACTTTGCTTTATTGTTGAATAAGGGGATTCTTTGACAGACCTGGGTTTGACTCCTGGCCCTGCTACTTACTAGCTGCATGATTTGGGGCCAGATATTTGACCACTCCAAGCCTGTTGCTGTAACATGGGGCAGAAGGAGTGATTCCTACATCACCGAGTTTTTGTGAAGATGAAATAATAGAATATTTATAAAGTGTTTGGTTCAGAGCCCAGCACATTTTGCGTGCTTAGCCTGTGATATCTATTATAAAATTATTATCACAGTCAATTCTCATTCAACTATGTGCACTTGAACAATAATAAAATAAATACATAAATAAAAAAGAGCATGCCAGAGAGAAAGAACAGTTTACGTAATGTTCTCCATTCCACTGGCTGTATCTAGCCTCCCAGTGAGCCCAAGATGAGATATAAATCCAGTGATAATCAGATATTTAGGTATAGACATTCACGTATAGGGTTGTAAACGCATGTACGCTGCAGCACTCCATATGTAGTTTAAGGAGTTTTTAAAGGTTATTTTGGCTTTAGGAACCCTGGTGGTACAGTGGTTAGGCACTTAGCTGCTAACCAAAAGGTTGGCGATTTGAACCCACCAGCTGCTTCGTGGGAAAAAGATGTGGCAGTCTGCTTCCATAAAGATTACAGCCTTGGAAACCTTACGGGGCAGTTCTCCTATGTCCTGCAGAGTTGCTAGGAGTTGGAATCAACTCGATGGCAGTGGGTTTGGCTTTTGGTTTGTTTTGACTTTGGAATTCCCGAGTGGTGCAAAAGGTTAACGTGCTCGACTGCTAAGTTGAACAGTTGGAGGTTCAAGTCCATCCAGAAGTGCCTTGGAAGGAAGGCCTGGCAATCTCCTTCTGAAAGACCAGCCACTGAAAACTCTGTAGAGCACAGTTCTACTTTGACACACATGGGGTCGCCATAAGTAGGAATCAACTGGCTATTTTGATTTTATGTAATTTTTATCTCATACACTGCCTTCAGAAGCTACATTTCTCATCTCAGTTGAAGCCACTGTATTGTTATTGTCGTTGTTAACATTATTATTGCCCTGATGGGAAGGAACCGATAGGATGGCTGATGGAGTGAATCGAAGTGACACTAGATACCTTGAATGAAATCTAGATGTCCCTGGATGGTTTTGATAAGGAGAGAAAGCAGGTAGCAGTGAGAGGTGGTGGAAGATCCTTACTTGTCCACCTAGGCAGGGAGGAAAGAGAGGGCGGGCTGAAGGTGAGAGGGGCTCCATTGCCAGGCGCCTGGACAGGCTGATAAATGGGAGATGCAGAGAGACCAACCACATGTGGGAAATGAGCCACAGAGAAAGAAACATGTTTGCATATACACTCATATCTTTAGAGACCATGGCCCTTTTAGTGATGTATTTGCATAACAAGATGTTCTAATGCTTCTTAGCTGTCTCAGTCTGATGTCTTTGGTTATTTGAAAACAGAATAAACAGGGTTGCATCTTTCCCTAGTCTGATTTCTGTCTTTTCCTGAATCAGTAAGCAAGGATTTATTTCTTCTTTGTGTGTGCGACTCCATTTAAATCCAGAGTTCCTGGTAATATAAACAGTAAATGGTAAGAAAACAAAGTACAAATATAAAAATATATTTCTTTTTCAAAATTTACCACGTTAAACAAGTCAATAGTTTTGATGTTATTGCCATAGGTTGTGACCATGCTGTTTATGATACCTACTGGGGTAAAGTTGGAGCCCTGGTGACACATGGTTAAGAGCTAGGGCTGCTAACCAAAAGGTCAGCAGTTCGAATCTACCAGTCGCTCTTTGGAAACCCTGTGCGGCAGTTCTACTCTGTCCTGTAGGGTCACTATGAGTCAGAATCTACTCGATGGCATTGGATTTAGTTTTTTGGTTTTGAGGTAAAGACTGGCAGGGAGTGATTAGGGACTGTGGCAAACTGGAAAGCCAACAGGACTTCTGGAAGGAAAAGCTGCAGCATACTCAGCTCTGTCTGTTGGTTGCAATTGGAGAATTTAAACCCAGGGTAGCCAGACATGGCTTTTCAACAGAAGCTAAAATTTGTGTTTTAATGTAAAGCCTTAAATGATGGCTAATTAGAACATTTAAGTCACTACGAAAGTCAAAACAAAGTTAGCCTGTGGGCTGCTAGTTTGTCGTCCATCTTCTAGAGCTACAGTGTCCGATATGGTACCCGCCAGCTAGATGTGGCTATTGAACACTTGAAAAGTGGCTAGTTCAAACTGAGAAGTGTGTAATTTGAAATGTGTATAAAATATACACTATATTTTGAAGATTATGAAATAGTTCAATAATTTTTTTACGTCAATCGTATATTGAAATAAATATTTTAGATATACTGGATTAAATAAAACATCATTAACATTAGTTAGTATTACTGAGTTATTTTCAGTTTTTTCAAGTGTGACTATCAGAACATTTAATACTACATATGTGACTTAAGTTTGTGGCTTACATTCTATTTCGTTTAGACATACTGCTCTAGAGAGTTTACCTGGGCTTTTTCTGTGGGTGGAGGTTCACATACTTACCTCCTTATGCAGTTCTTTCTTCCTTCTTAGAACAACCTAAAGGTCAAGAAAGGTCTGGTGAGTTCTTCAGCCAGGTCAGTTTTGATCCAAGGATAGAGCTAAAAATGGACCGCATGCTTGGTCTCAGGTTTTGGTTGGCTGGCAGGTTACACCCAGCTGTCTCCACCTGAGCACCAGAGTGGTAACACTGACATCTGGTGTTGTAGTCATGGGCATAATCCCTTGGTACCTGGGTTCTTCAGGTTCTTTGAACTATGGCATTGGTATATTGAATATTTCATGGACTGCCAGAAGAACAAGCAAATCTGTCTTGGAAGAAGCACAGCCAAAATGCTCCTTAGAAGCAAGGATAGTGAGACTTAGTCTCATGTACTTTGGACATGTTATCAAGAAGGACCAGTCCCTGGAGAAGGATATCATGCTTGGTAAAGTAGAGGGTCAGCAAAACAGAGGAAACACCTCAATGAGATGGATTGGCACGGTGGCTGCAACAACAGGCTCAAACATAGCAGTGATAGTGAGCATGGCACAGGACCAGACAGTGTTTTGTTCTGCTGTATAGGGTTGCTATGAGTTGGAACCTACTTGATGGCACCTAACAACAACAACAACAACAACAATAATTTTGCTTAAAAACTTGTTCATCCTGGGAGAAAAAGAGCAAGCAATTTAAAGTCACCTAAGGTAAAGATTCTTTGTCAACACCACAGTATGAACACGTCAGTTCTTCTGTGATGTTGGTGAAGGATATTGAATATACTGTGGACTGCCAAAAGAATAAACAAATCAACCTTAGAAGAAGTACAACCAGAATGCTCCCTAGAAATGAGGACAGTGAGACTTCGACTTGCTTACTTTGGATATATCATCAGGAGAGACCAATTGCTACAAAAGGACATTATGTTTGGGAAAGTAGAGGGCCAATGAAAATGAGGCTAACCTTCAAGGAGATGGATTGATACAATAGCCACAACAATGGACTCAGACATGCCAACCATTATGAAGACAGTGCAGGACTGGGTAATGTTTAGTTCTGTTATATATGAAGTTGTCATGAGTTGGAGTTGACTCAGTGGCAACTAACAACAACGACGTAAAGATAGCTGTCACCATTACCATTGGGGTCAATGTGATATGCACGTTTAACTGATTCAGACGATTTAGGACCTAATCAAATCTCTTACTTCTTCCCTCCTCTCCCCCAAAACCAATCCAATATGAAAATCCATGAGAGCGATTCCCAAATGCAAGAGGATGGTAGCTGTTCAGTGGGATCACAACTAGAAATCCAGATTCAAATCCAGGAAATATTGTTGATCCATCTGCTAGGTTCTAGGTTTTGTGCTGAATGTTTTTACAGACATTATTTCATTTAAATCTCACTACATTAAACACATCCAGTAACCTCAATTGAGGTTTTATGGGCTTAATATTAAGAGAGGACAAGGAGGACCACTTCAGACTCTCCACCCCGTGTATATATACTAGGGATTCAATCATTTCTCAAGTGCAGGATAATTTGGATGCCTGGATATGAGCATATAGACTTTGCTTTTGTTCTTTTCTTTAGTTTAGCTCAGTGGTTCTCACATTTTAGGTGGCCTTAAAAATTGAAAAACCAAACCCAATGCAGTTGAGTCAATTCTGACTCATAGCAACCCTATAGTGTAGAACTGCCCCCACAGGGTTTCCAAGGAACACCTGGTGGATTCAAACTGCTGACCTTTTGGCTAGAAACCATGTGCTTAACCACGGTATCACCAAGGGACCTTAGGTGGCCTACTAGCCTGTAAATACAAATCCACATATGGGGTACATTATGGGTGATGTACATGGGTTATTTTGACCGTATGTGATTTTTGCCTTCCATGCTAACTTTGGGATCTAACTTCTTGGCTAAGATGTAATTCTGCTGTATGTGTAAAGTTCTTAGTGCATGATTCCAAGTGGTTTAGTGGACACAGAGATGTAGCATATATAACCACTGCCCCCAGAGTTTACAGAATAATGTGCTCTTAATAGGGGAGGGAATGAGAGAGTGGGGAGAAGACTCACTGAAGCTTAGGCAGTCTCAGTGATCCTGAAGTTAGGGAGCAAAGATCTGGCCAGTCTATTGGGAACATTCTTTGGAAGCAGAGATGGCAGCAGAGAGGCCATCTGAAAGGGAAAACAGCTGGATCCCACTGCTGCCCGAGTTTAGGGGCTCCCAGGCATTACAATTCCCTTAAGTTGCTTTGGCTCCATCCACCTAGGTCATGCTCACATTATGTCTAGAAGGAGCTTTGAGATCAGCTCCAAAAGCCTTTGCAACTTACAACAGTGTCAGTTAAAAGTACTGCCTGGATGTTGGAGCTTTGGGGATTGTTATGGAGAAGAACTCAGTGAAATTCATCAACTATGTGAGAGTCTACTGTGAGTTCTGTTGTGCTAGGAATACAGTGGCAGTAAGCTCACACTTACCTATGGCTTGTTATATGGCAGGAACTGTGCTAAATACTACACTTGCATCATCTCTCATTTAATTCCCCCAGTACTCACAGTATTCTAAGGTAGGTGATACCCAGCCCTGTTTTACAGATTAGGAAACCAAGGCTAAGAGAGGTTAAATAATTTGTTCAGGGTCACTTAGCTAGTAAGTGATGGTGCCATGCTAAGGTTAGACTTGGCTGCAAGTGAGTGAACGCCTTGCCCTAATGCAAAGTAATACAAAACAAAACAGAACAGTGGCCTCAATAAGACAGACATTTATTATTCTTGCATAAATGAGGCTTGGAGGTAAGCAGCCCATGTGGGATGTAGACTTTGCTCTACAAAGCCATCAGAGCTAGGCTCCCTCTACTTTTCTCCTGCCAACCCTGGAGGGGACCTCATCCCTGCTGTCCAAAATGGAGCTGTAGCCATCATGGAGGCATTCCTAGTAGCAGGAGGGAGAAAGGAAGAGGGCAGGGCAGACCCTCCTCTTAAGGACGCTGTTTGGCTATTGCATACCTCACTTCTGTTTTCATCTCATTGCCCCGAACATGGTTACATGGTGACATTCAGCTACAAAGGAGTCTGGGAAATACAGATTTTATTCTGGGCAGTCACTTGCTTAGATAAATATTGGAGATGTCATCACTTTAGAGGAAGGGGGGGAGATCAGATATTGGGGCTCAGCAGTAGATTGCCACTGTGACCTTGGGCAAGTCACTTAACTTTCTTGTGATTTCTTCACTGTAAAATGGAAATGATGATGATAGTAGGTCCTAACAATAGGGATGTTGTCAGGAATGAATGAGGCTATTTGGGAAACATTTAGCATGGTGTCCCATACCTGGCACCATTAAAAAAATCATAGCTATTTTTGACTATAGCATGACTAATTTTTTCTGATTTCTGCTAATTTTATGTACATGATAATGTAGACACTAGAGAAAGATGCTTGATTTCTAATTTCTCCTTCCTGTTCTTTTTTCATGATTAAACAATCCTTGTGAATCTCTTGGCTACCGTGACTATTTTCCTGTCAGGCTGAAGTGGTAAGCTTCACTGATCATGAATCAAAACGTTTGGAGCAGAAATCATAAAAGACAATGTTAAGTTGCTTTTCTTCCTCTGTGTATTGATACTTTCACAGATGGTCCCTCTTTCTTGTATAACTTAATTTTACATTGTACTGTTGGAAAGCTGCATGTCAATATAATCATAATTTAAAATAAGGAAAGCATTAATTGTGTTTTTTTTTTTTTTTTTTACTTCTGTGGCTGTATCTATATCCAAATTGATATCCATCCAGGTTATCACTGTATTAGATCGGCTTAAAGGGGAGCCATTCCTTTTAAACAGAGGTTTTTACTCTTCTTTGGGACATGGAAGACTATAACACCTTTGTACTGGGAGGTGTGTAAAGTAGAGAGATGTTTTACTTTTAGCTTGAGACAGATCTTGAAAAGTGCATGCAAGAGACTGGAATAGGTTGATTGTTGGGCTAAAATCCTTCATTGACTGCCTATTGGATGAATCCACCTGATTCAGTCTGCAATGCACCACGGTCTCTGTGGTGTGACCCCTTCCTGCCTCCCCGGCCTTAGTCTGAACCTCAGCGCCAGCATCCCAGCCCTCCACCTCCACCGATGCTCCATATTAACTCCAGGCCTTTTTCTGCAGGTCAGTTCCTCTGCTTGGAGCACCTTCCCTCTTTGTGCCTAGTTACCTGCTTCTCGTCTTTCAAATACCACTTCCAGGGCACTTCCTCAAGAAGGTCTTGCTGAGACCCTGAATTGGTCAGGTTTCTTTGTTTTCACTCTCATAAAACCGGGGTGCTTTCCTTCAGAGTGTTCATCTCAGGCATAATGATGTGCTTAATAGGTGACTATTTGATTAGTGTCTGCCTTCTCCTTTTGTCTGGAAGCTCAGTGAAGGCAGGGACTGTGTCTGCTTTTCCTCACTACCATATCCTTTGTGCTCAATGCATATTTGCAGAATAAATGAACGTGAAAATCATGCATTATTTATGGATCATCCTTTTGTAACTTAGATTGTTGTTATCTGCTGTCAGGTTGGCTCCAACTCGTGGTGACCTTGTGTACAACAGAATGAAATGTTGCCCAGTCCTGTACCATCTTCGCCATCTTTGGTATGCTGGAGTCCACTGTTGCCGCTGCTGTGCATTTTGAGTGCTTTCCAAGCTAGCGGCTCATCTTTCAGCACTATATGGACAATATTCTGTTGTGATCCATATGGCTTTCATTGGCTGATTTTCAGAAGTAGATCTCCAGGCCTTTCTTCCTACTTCATTGTAGTGTAGAAGCTCCACTGAAACCTGTTCACCATGGATGATCCTGCTGCTATTTAAAATACCAGTGGCGAAGCTTCCAGCATCATAGCAACGCATAAACCACTACAATATGTTAAACTGACATACAGATAGTGGGTAACTTAGAGACCAAACGAACCAAACTCATTGCCGTTGAGTCAATTCTGACCCATAGCGACCATATAGACAGAATAGAACTGCCCCATAGAGTTTCCAAAGCTGTAAATCTTTACAGAAGCAGACTACCATATCTTTCTCCAGTGGAGCAAATGGTGGGCTTGAAATGCTGAGCTTTTGGTTAGCAGCTGAGCACTTAACCACTGTACCACCAGGGCTCCTTGGATAACTTAGAAGGCCTGCTTAAAAACAACCGTTTTTCAAAAAATTAAGATTAGCAGTTGCTTAGTGGGGATCATGAGGTCTAACTACAGGGGAGTTTAATGTTTTTCCAATCACACCTCAGCATTTTCTAAGCAGACTAGAGTCATTGTGGGGCAGCTCAGTTTGGTTAGTGTGGTGCAAAGCCAGGAGGGGGGTGGCTTCCGAATGACATAGCAAGAAAGGCAGACCACAGGATCTCTTAAGGCTATTTGGTCCACATTAAAGAGCAAGATTTATTTTCATTATATTTTTTCTTAGCTGAGGGCATCTTATCTAGTTAGACAGGCTTCTTTTTGGAACGAAATTTTGTTCTTTGTGACATTTGGAGTTAATACGAGGAAATACTCTTTGTATTGCCTGGTATTGAAAATGTCAGTAAACAAACTCAGCAGTAAAAGAAGGGGGGTGAGTAACAAAAGACATTGTTTCTTGGTGCAGGAGGTAACAAGAGCATTTAGAACAAAGGCTTGCTCAAAATAGACTTTTTAGCAAACTTTTGTGCCCTGCTCTCGTGCCTCACCCACATCCATTCTGCTGAAGCGGTGATGCTGATGATATTACTTATTATTTTAACCAGCCCCCAAAACTTACCAACACAAACACCCTCTTAATTTCTGGGCTGACATCAGGGCTGGGAAGGTCCTTATAGGATCACAAAACAACTCGGGCAGTTGAGGGCTTCCGGCAGCCAGCTAACAAAAATATACTCTCAGAGGATGCAGCTCAGGGCGGCGTGGGACCTGCACAGCAGTGAGCCTGAAAGGCGGCCTTTCCGCTTTTATAGAGCTTCACCCCTCACATCTGGCCGAGCTGTGACAATCAGTGTTAGACCATTTTAGAAATCAGATACCCTGGGTACCAGGAAGTTGATTTGCCTTCCACTTCCTTAAGAAAACATACATTAATATTTAAGCTGGGTTTTCATAAAAGAAGGGTTGTATTTGAGATGTGAAATAAAGTCAGGGGGCTGGGAAAGCTCCCTCAGATACAGTGTCCCTGATGCATTTCAAATCATCTCCCAGGTTGGCAAAGGAAAAGGAGCTGGGCTCACCCTCCCCCCAAGTTCTTCTGGCGTTTTCTATCTACTGGTTTATGGTGCGTGTCTATAATCTGAAAAGAACTGGAATTTAAGCTGTAATTTCCTTCTCTGGAAACACAAGTTGGAGATCCATGAAGGTTACCTTATGACGTGATCCCAAGGAACAGTGTTTATGATTCCTCCATCGGTATTGTAGCTTTGCAGCTTTTCTTCAATTAGAGAGCCATGTGGCACACATCACCCCGTTACCCGGATCATGGCAGCCTTTGCTTCCACGGCCCAGCCTTGTGCATTTTCTCTACCCTCTTTTGGAACCACATTTTGTGGAATTAACATTGAGATTGTGCCAGATAAATCAGGCACAGCCATCCTGATAGTGCCATCTTGAATTAGAGCATGGTTTTGGTATATGTGTAAAAGAGTTCATGTTCTTCAGGATCAAAATGACTTTTTGTGGAGACAAATACAGTCTTTAAAGGGTGAAAGGGCCTTTTCAAAGATCAGTGTAAATGGTTTACTTTAAAAACAAACATTTTAAATCACTTTGATCTTGGCTGTCCAAAAGATGCAAACTAGCCATGCTTCTGGGGGAACATTTTCCGGGGTTTTAAACCTAGCATAGACTATTTCCTCTTTACATGAAAGAAGATAAATAATTTTTGGAACAATAGGACACACGAAGAAACAAATTTGTAAGAGATGGGCAGGTAGTAGAATATTGAAGGTGTTGTAAGAACAGAAGCTGGTTTTGTATTTGCAAACTGAGATTTTGGTAATTTCTCAAGGTAAGGTTGTTTATCCAGATTTGAATCCTATAAGCTGTATTTCTTCTGTCCATGTCTATACATTACCCATCGACCTCCATCTCATCTGCAAGGATGTGGTGACTTGGTTTCCATCAGATACCTTGTTGAAAATTTGCTCGTGCTACATACCTGGCATATCTTCAGTCTTTTGTTTCAGTAATTAGACTCTAACATACATGGGGTCAACATGAATCAGAGTCAACTCAAAAGCAAGTGGCATGTGGGTCTCTTACCACTATGGAACAATTAGCTGAAAACCTGTGCTCTTCCTTTGACAGGCATCTGAATTAGGACATTTGAGGTCTAATCTGAGTTCTTCCACTAACGAGCTGTATGACATTGGGCAAGACCCTTAACTTTTCTGGGCGGTGGTTTCCTCAACTATAACTTGAAGAGGGTTCAACTTCATAGCAAGTTAATTGTTGCTGCTCTGGTTGAAGAGAATAGACTGAGGCAACAGTCCGTTGACTGGGCTTGCCCACTTAGCCATGGAATGCCTCAGAGGCCCTGGAGCCCAAAGTGAAAATCATCTCCCACATTCTTTAAGTCTAAAAGAGATAATGTTAATTAGAATTGCAACTGATGAAAGCCACTTTGACTTTTTTAAAATGTCCTTTTGCTGATACTACATGTTGCAGAAAATTTGGAAAATATGGAAAAGTTTAAAAAGGAAACCAAAATAATTCGTTTGTGCTAATAACCAGAGATGATTTTTTTTTTTTTTTTTGGAATACATTTCCCTTTTTTTTTTTTTCTTTCTTTCTTATCTCTTTGTCTCTGTTTCATAACTAGAATAAAGTGCACATTTATTTTAAGAAAAGAATCCTGGTGATTATCATGCCACAAACTGAGTATGGTTAACTGCAAACAAATAAAACCTCATCATCTATATATACAGCTTTGAATCTTGCAACTTCAAATTATATAATATGAGAATTTTCCTATGTTATCAAGGAATTTCTGGAAAGATATTTTAATGGTGATTCAATACCCTATCTTATGGAGATTCTGTAGTTGATTTAGGCAGTCCATGGGTGGTGCAAACAGCTAAGGTGCCTGTCTGCTAACTGAAAGATTGGAGTTTGGTGTCTACACAGAGATGCCTTGGAAGAAAGTCCCGGTGATCTACTTCCAAAAAACCTGTCACTGAGAACCCTATGGAGTGCAGCTTCTATTCTGACACATATGGCGGTTGCCGTGAGAACCCTATGGAGTGCAGCTTCTATTCTGACACATATGGCGGTTGCCATGAGAACCCTATGGAGTGCAGCTTCTATTCTGACACATATGGCAGTTGCCGTGAGTCTGAGTTGACTGCATGGGAACTGGTTTATAGTAGATTTAACCATTCCCTCATTGTTGGATATTTAGGTTATTTACTTTTTTTTTTTTCCCATGGCTGTAAATGTCACTGCAATGAACATCTTTGATACAAATCCTCAACTGCCTTTCTGGGTACAGTCTGAAGATCACCCCTAGATGTAAAATTACTGGGTCAAAAGTTGGCATACGTCTAGCAATATCATTTTATTTAATTTTTTGTTTGGTACCACTTGTTTTAGGAGAAATAATCCCTTGTTTTTACATGTGGAACTCTGATGAGTTGCTTGGACTGTTAGGCGAAACAGCGTTTTGAACAGTAGTGAACATAAAGCTGTTTAGAGATTACAGAATAAATTCTATCTCCCTTGTCATTATTAAATGGATAATTGTCCTGCTTGTGTGTTGTGGTAGAGAGTTGCGTTCCAATTTGGAGCAGTGGAAAATCAATGCTGATATTTGTTGTATAACTGGGATGTGATCTGATGGCTAACGTTTTTCTTCCCTTAACATCTCAGGACACTTAACGTTGGTTTAAACAAACAGGACTTATGTGTTTCCAACTCCCTTCGTTTCTGAACATCTATTCTTGAAAAAAAAAAAAAAAAGTTGGAACTGTGCATTTTGGGGAGAGCATAAATGCATATTTAGGTATGAATGCTCCTTTCAGGGATCAATCTGCATCTTGGCTGGCAGACCTCTCTCTCAGGTGCAAAGCAGGAGCCCTGGCTACTTGGTCATTCAAGGAGGAATATATTTTGAACATGCTGTTTTGACCTTCTTCTAACTTGGAGACAAGCACATTCCTCACTTTTTCCCAAGCAAAGCGAACAAAATTTTCATGTGCGTAGAGTGTGTTTTCAGTGGATTAGACCCAAAGCCATGCTGTTCTTGAGGTCTTAGAACTGCTTATGTAGTGCACAATAAGCTTTGTAGCACAATTTAAATGTTGATTTTAACATATAAACAGTCATCCAAAAAGCATTTCAGAAAGGCTGTTTTTAGGAGTTGGCTTAAAAGTATATTGGATAATGATTTTTCAAGCATGTTTATTTTTTGGTGTCTTTATTTAGGCATATAAAGTTTTTCCTTTTACTGGGATCCCATAAAGAAAGTTCTGTGTCCCCTTTCTCTTCCTCCCTCTCTCTGGGCTCCCTCCTGTCCTCTTCCAGCTGTTTCTTTTATTCGTCTGAGACATCAGGCAACTACGAAGACGTTCTTTATTTTGCCAACAATGACTTATTTATACCTAATTGCCTGGGTTCTGGGATTGTTAGGAAACAGTATTGACAACGATAATTTTCAGTTGTCTCACAATGAAGGTACGTGAATTAACGCAGATCCCACTCAAAGTATGGCAAGTGAGGAACAAGGCCCCCACCAACAGCGTGCTTTCGACATTGCCTTTGTTAAGTGTAGCATTAATATGAAGGTGACATTCTTTTGAGAAGTAAAGCATATGTAAATAGGAAGAGTTTTTAAAAATAGAATTCTGCAAGTCAGATTCATTTCTCTGGCTTCATAAAGCACAGAACAAGTTAGGCTTCATAAAGCACAGAACAAGTTAGACAGAAACCTTCTGTTAATAGAGAATAGAAATTGGAGTTGTTTTCCTGCTTTACTTAGTGGCCACATTTTCTTGTGTGTTGGGTATAGCTGGGCATAGCTGGATATCCCTAGATTCTGTGTTGGAATTTCATCACCACTAGGAACCCAAGACTGGACTTTTTGGCATGACTGTGATTGGTTGTATGAGTTTGTGAAAGTATAAACCTAATTTCTAGGCAACATTAAAGACAAGATTACCTGAAGTGGATTCCCTGGTTGCTTTGTGATTTGGCGGTTATGGTTCTTGATGTATTTCTGTCTGTAAGAGGTGAATAAAAGTGCTGCACTCACTAATGACTGCATTGGTTGGTTCCACTCATATGCCCCATACAGCCTGTTACCACCCAGCCTTGTCGAAGTTAATCTATTGTAAAATTAGATTGTAAAAATGGACATGCCACCACCCTGGGACAATGGTGAAGGACTTACGGTGTCAGTGCCATTAAACTCCCCAGTGGAAATCATCACCCAATTCATTTGTGGTGGCATTCAGTTCCTTTCCAGCCCCAGCTGTCTCCTAGAACTGTGACCCTCCTAGTTTGATTGCCCTAAGAACACATGCTGTTTTCTTGATGGTGAAGCCCCCTCTCTGAAGGTCTCTGTCTTAAGTGACAGAGATGCAAAAGCAGCTGTCTTGATAGTGTTTTGAATTCAATTCTCCTCTATACTATCATGTGTAAACTGAATAATGCAGTCAGTGAAAAAGAAAGGAAGAGAGAGGTCAAGAGGTTTGGGTTCCAGTAAAATTTAAACAGCCATTGCACTTGCAATATTAAAGCATGAACACTGTCTATGACTCTGTTAGCACACAGGACAAGTAAATTAGATGAACTGATTTTTCATGGTGTTTCATTCTTAACCTGTAGGCAATTCATGATTAGATATCAGAGGGGCCAGTGAAACTTTTATAACGGATGTAATACGGGTCCCAGGGTGGCACAAACGCTTAAGCGCTTGACTACTAGTCAAAAGGTTAGCTCTTCAAACCCACCCAGGACACCTCAGAAGAAAGGACTGTCAATCTGCTTCCAAAGGGTCACAGCCTTGAAAACCCTATGGAGCAGTTCTGCTCTGCACACGTGGGTCACCATGAGTCAGAGCTGACTTGATGGCAAATAAGTAATGGGTGCTTTCCTAGGGAGAGGCTTTCATCAAATTCTCAAAATGACCCAGGCCCATAAAAGGTTAAGGAACCCCTGCATTCTACATAATTTAAAAAAAAAAAATTTTTTTTTTTTTAATTTCAGAAGTTGACGTTCTGTTTCCTTTCATGTAGAGAAACAAAAGAACGCACAACTCTAATATCACGTGATCTTTAATTTCTTCTCCCCTTCTGGAGGTCTCATAATAAATGTACAGGAAAGAAATATAAAACACCATCCAAACTCAGTTAATAGCTTTGAGAAAGGCACATTCAGAGTGCTTTAAAATCAGGTTACAAATATAATTTCCAATTTGCTGGGCAGAAAATAGGAAGGACGAGTCCTTTAGAATCCAGAATAAATTCATTGCCTGTACATTATCAGTGTTGGTTCATTATATTCCTCACTGGCCCACCACTCAACACGTCTTTAAAAAACAGAAAGTGCACACACCCTCCCTATTGATGATGGTTAGGAGAGCGACAGGCATGTTGCAAACCGCTGTGAATTTAGTTCTTGCAGTTGGAGAGGTCCTAGGCGGAGTTTCATTCTCTGGCTTCATAAAATCTTAAAGGCGAGTGGTGTTATCAGTTAGGGAGACTTACGGGATTTGATTGATAATTTTACTGCTCTTGTGGATCATATCCTCCTTTGTGAGGTATTCTGGATGAATTTCAAGGCCTGGCCCTGACAAATTCCAGAAAATACATTCACCTTAATTTGCTATGAAGCTATGGAGTCCTCATATTGTAGTCTCTGGGTTACTATGACTTGTAAATCCTGGGGATTATAGGGGGTACTTTTTGTCTTAAAAACCCTCTGCTTCCCACAACTGATTTTTATTATTCTGTGACATGCTGGAGGTGTTGCTGTGAGTATTTAAGAAGTACAGGCGGATATATAGCTGACTGGCTACTTATTGGAAGAATTTCATATTACGCTGGATCTGGCTGTTGATATCAACAGCTTTGCTGCTTTCCATCTCAGTTCAGACTTCTCAGGACTTTAGACCTTCTTTCGCCCTGAAAAATGCAGGGTCTCATCAACCAAAGCCATTGAATTAATACGACATACAGCAGAGCTGGAGAATTCCAAAGCACTTGGCAATAGTCGGGAAACATTGTATTTATTACAGGACAGGCTAAGCAATTCCAAAATAAAGTATAGCAACAAAAACTACCTTTCTACTAAGCAACTTATATAGATATTGCTTTTTGTTCTTTTGTCACGTTATGGCAAAGAACTAAATTTCTTCCCAGCTCTGACAGTAATCAGCTGCCTTCAAGCCGACTCCAACTCATGGTGGCCCCCATGTGTATCAGAGTAGAATTGTGTTCCATAGGGTTTTCAATGGCTGTTTTTTCAGAAATAGATTGCCAGGCTTTTCTTCAGAGGCACGCCTAGGTGAACTTAAACTACTAACCTTTTAGTTAGCAGCTGAGTTCATTAACTGTTTATATCACCCAAGGACTTAAGCTCTTGGAGTGATAGCTGTGTAAACTTGAGACGGTGCTTAAGCCTGTCTGGACTTTCTTTTCCTCATCTATAAAATGAACATATTGTCATCTACTCTGCTAGTTAATGCAGTTGGGAGCATTCATTTGTGGTGGTATTCAGAGCAGATGAGAACTTGAATGTGAAATCACTTTGAAAAGCATTTTGAAATCTTATGGAGAGTGCTCTTTTCCTTGATTGAAACTCTCTCAACATTTCAGACTGAATCAGCAGCTACATATTTCAGTGGCTCATGCTTCTGGTTCTGGACTCAGACAGGGCTGGGTCAGAATCCTGGCTGTACCACTTACTCATATGTGACTTTGAATAAGCCACTTGTATACTCTGTGACCTGTCTTCCTCAATTTAAAGTGAGAGTAGTGATGGCTTACATTCAACCAGGTCGGTGCATGGATTGAATGAGATAATGGAGGCAAAGTCATAGCACAGTGCCTGGATGGGGTAAGTGCTCAATAAACACGAGCTATTGATAGGCCCCGGGGCCCTGGTGGCGCAGTGATTAAGCACTTGGTTGTTAACCAAAAAGTCGGCGGTTTGAATCCACGTTGGATACCCTATGGTGCATTTCTACCGTGTCCAGTAGGGTCGCTATGAGTCAGAATTGACTTGATGGGAATAATTTTTTTTTTTTTTTTTTTTTGATAGGCTCCAGTCCCTTTACTTGTATTGTTAAGCACTGGAACATCCTGAAAACAGACCCCTGCATATTATGTACTAAGAATGCATGAGACACAGGCAAGCTGTCATTTTAAGAGGAAATCACCCAAGGTCTGCTGGTTTGTCCTCAGTAATCACCTTCTATTACAGTCAGATTGAATCTTCAAGTGGTGGCAGAATGCCCACTTTGCTACAGTTCTCGGTTTCCTGTGCCTTCCAGTGGTATTCAAAATACTTCACGATTCAACTCAAGAAATTTAGCACATCTTCAGAATAAATTATTATTGTCATTAGCACATTACCACCCAGGAAAATCTGCACAGGAACAGAATGCCCACAGTGAGAGGCTGCATGTTCCTCAACTCAGAAGCGCCATATGTCCGAGGACGTTTTTGTTTCGGTTGTTGCCTTTTGCACACCACAGCTAAAAGCAAGACACACCCCATGTGTTTGTTGATCTGGTGGCTAACAGAGTTTGCAAAGACCCAGTAAGGACAATTGGAACAGGCAGAAAGATAGGATACCAGTGCAGAGAGAAGTCAGGGAGGCAAGACTTCCTGATAAAATGACAAAGTAACCAAGGTGTAAGTAAGGATCTTACCCTTCTTCAGTTTATGTATGTAGGTGCATCTGGCAATATAAACTTTCCTAACTTGCATCCTGAGTAAAGAGAAATCGAAAGGCAAATCTATTTTGGTTATTCCCATAAAACTTTCTTTGGAGGTGGACTGATTTGAACCTACTTTCTCATCCAGCTGTAAGTTAGCCCTCTAACTCTCCATCCACTCCATCGCTTTCTTTCCTTGTGATTCTTGTGATTGTGGTTTAGCACACGACAGATCGTTTTTACTTTACAGGTTTCCAAAGGTGATAATTTCTTGCATTTTATGTAACTATATACACTGAAGATCAAGTATTACTTTAAAATAAGTACAGTTTTAGGTACCTAAATTGCTTCATCCTTTTGAATAGCATTTCTCCTTTTCTATATATATATTTCATTCCTGACCCCAAACAAGAATTTCTTCCATTAAAGGGTATGTTCATTATTTACTTTAAGACAAATGCCCTATGGATTCTTAAACTTAAGCCTGGAAAATAGGAAATAATTCACTCTGGCTTGAAAAGGGTGGGGATTTCTTTGTTTCTTTTTATATTTATTCAGGAAAAGCTGACAATCGTCCCACATTAATGAACTACACCATCAATCACAGTGCTGACAATGAGCGGAAAAGCGAGGTATATGTCAGCCTGACGGCATATTGCTTTTTTCAGCGAGGGCATGGCTGTTTATAGCACTTTCGTTGGCAAAATTCTTGTTGCGCTGGAACAAGAATAGAAAGAAGAATTAGAAAGGCAGCCAGTGGAAACAGCTTTATGTTTTCAAATTATGGAAAAAGTAATAGGGAAAAATTGAGAAATGATTATTTTTACAGTTTGTGTACCTATCCCACAGGACGGGACGAGTAAATGGAAAATGAGAAAAAGGGATTTCTTTGATTTCTCACCCCATTCTAGGGGACTGGTTGTCTTTCCCTAAGACTTTTTTGGCAAAAAGCTCCAAAGATTATATACATCAACCTCATTTGAATCCTGAGGCCATCATAAAACTAAGTTGGAGGTAATTGGTTTCCCTAGTTTAAGCGCTTACCGTGGTTAAATGCACACACACACACACACACACACACATACAGAGGAGCATGCACAGGCTTTATCTGGCGATTGATAATGGGAATGACTTTGGTGACCTCAGGAAGTGATAGAGTTTTCTCCTGTCTCTGGCTCCCACTCACCTTCAACACCAGTTGGTAAGAAGAGAGCTAAACCTTAGCAATATTGTGAAGAATAGTGACTCAGGCCAAATAACCCATGAGGAGAGGCCACCTTCATCTGTCTCTCGAGGGTAATTTTCTTCTCTCCTTCAAAATACCAACAGCTCTGACCAATGTCAGCTTAATAAGTTGGCCAAAAAGGACAAGATGAAGCTAATATCAGCAGCTAGTAATTAATAATCGTTTATTACGTGTTAAAGACAATATGGCTATTTATCGAATTCTTACAACAGCCCTTATCACTTTTACAGATAAGGAAACTGAGGCCCAGAGAGGTGAATGACTTGTACAAAACAGTCAATGAGTGGCAGAGTCAGCATTCTGGGCTCTCTCTGAACTACGGAATCGCTTCTTCAACTCTATGACAATTTGTTTCTCAAATTTTTGGCCTCAGGACCCATTTACTGTCTTAAAAATTACTGAAGGTTCAAAGAACATTTATGTGACTTGTATCTATTCATATTTACCATATTAGAAATTAAAATGAGAAATTAAAAAAATATTTGTTATTCATTTAAAATAACAATAGTAGACCCATCTCATGTTAATGTAAATAACACATTTTTAAAATAAGAAATAATTCTATTTTACAAAACAAAAATGTTCAGTGGGAAGAGTTGCATTGTTTTACATTTTTTAAAACTCTCTTGAATATCTGACTTAATAGAAGACAGGATTCTCGTATTCCTTCTACACTGCATTCTTTTGCTATATGTTACTTTGGTTAAAGTATATGAAGAAAATTCAGATTCATAGATATATGCAGTTGAAAAGGGGGAGTATTTCAGTAGTATTTGCAGATAGTTGTGAATATTCTTCTTTGATACTACAGCAAAACTTGACAAGTGGTAGTTTCCAAAAAGTTAAGTTTCAGTGTAGAGTCTGAAACCATATCAATGAACGGTGTGTACTGTTTACATTAAAATCCACTGGTGTATCTTATACTTTGAATTGCTCTGTTGCCTATCATGATTTTTGTAACATCATGTATTGACCATTTGGAAATACCGATTCACTGAGTTCTGTTCACTGAGTATGTGATGTATTTCATTACACAATATCAAAAGCTCATATTCATTAGTATCACCACCAACTTCATCACAAAAGTTATTAGGTATAGATAAACTGTCAGTCTCATAGTGGTGTATACAAGTGTTCCAAAATTCCAATTTTCACCCCAAAGCTTGAATTTTATCACTGGTAACACATACTGTCAGATGTTTTTTTCCTTGAAGTGACAGGCTCACTTTGCTCACTTTGGAGAAAATGTTTGCCACTTACCCAAGTCTGAATAAGGATAACTTGTCTGCCATTTGTACTTTCGAGTAAAAATGGTGTTCTGAGAAAGTGAGAGAAAAAAACAAACAAACAAGCCCAGCTCACAACTCAAACAATTGCTCAAGTGCCTTACCTGGATAGAACCGTTGTACTTTGGTGTGTAGCAGAAGTGCTTCATCTCTGTTTTTTACTTCATCACACAGAATATTAAGAAGAAGTGCACTCAAGGGTCAAGATTTAATAAAATTGATACTTTGTACTGCTTCGTCAAGAGCATTTTAAAGTGAAAGGGTTTCTGTGTGTGTCTGTTTACTGTGAGTGTGAGGTGGTGAAGAATACAGTTACTAAGTACAGCTTGGACCCTTAGTGAAAATGTCAGCACGGTGATAAAAGGCAAATAATGCTTAGTATTTCTAGGAAAATAGTTTTAACCTCATGCACTACCTCAAAGAGACTGAGAGACCTTCAGAGTTCCGTGGGACCACTTTTGAGGACTGCTGCTTTATACAATACTGTTTCTCAAAAATGCTAGTGATAGCTGTAGGAGCAACCTTCTGTAGCAAAGTAGTAGGAAAAGCAAATGGTCAGAAGACAGTTGGATATTATTATTCTTATAATCGAATGTTAATGCATATTTTCATTCGTGTGTGTTTGCAATGACATATAGATGCTTTATTAAGATGTTGGTAGGTTTTTATTTCTTATTAAATCTTTATGCTTCATTTCAAATGGGGAAGAAAAAACTCCACTGTGGATCAGTGGGTAGCATATTTTTGAAGCCATCAGCGACTGCTGAACTTAGTTTTCACTTTTAGCATGTCAACATTGGAACATACTGATTCTCTGTTTATAATCCTGAAGACTAGCTACTTGAAATAGATTTAAAATATTTGGGTATAGTTATAGCATTTTAAGAGGCAAAAAACCACCAATTTCTCACGAATGCTTAGAAGAATTTCTTTTCTCTAACCGAAAACATCTCATGTTCCCTCTTAGCCAAGAGAGAAAAGATTTTAGACAGAACCTTTAAGTCGAGGTAAGGGGTTTTCTAAAAAATGAAACTTAAAAAAGCAACTGATTTTGAAAGTGATTCCCCTTAAATAGGAGTCCTGATTGTTGAAGTGAAGAAAATTTGTGATTTTTGTGAAAATGAATCATAAGTACTAATTTTTTTTTGAACTTACGTCTCCATTGTTTGGAATGACTATTGGCCGTATTTGTCTTTCTTGGTCCATTACACCATTACACAGATTTAGGGATAGACAGTGTCTCAGGCTGTGACACGGATGGATCTCAGAGGTGAGTCTCTGGGTAAGGTCCTTCAATATGGGTCTTTAGGCAGTTTCTTTTCCTGTGAGAATTTTTTTTTTTTTCTTTCAAAGAGAAAACGAAATACAAAAACTCTTGTGTGTCCTTGAGGTTCATTCCCTGCAACCTGAGAAGTGTGGTATTTGGGCTGAACCTTTGAAGCTTCAGTGACAGAGAAATGCTTAGGTTGTAGGCACTAAATTTTTTAGGTTGTGGATATTTTTCAGCAGTTGGTGAAAAGCATTCATAATGTACTCTGAGATCTGGCACCATTGGGAAATCGAAGGTCTGTTTGATTAAGTCAAAACAGCATTTCCCAAAGTGTGGTAAGTTCATTGTACCCAGCTTTGGCTCACAAGATGATTTTAGGAGCTAGAGAGACATTCTGAATTTAATAATTATATACCTATTTTTATGGCTGCCTTCAATTAACTGGTTTTCTATTTATAATTTCCTTCTAAAATAATTTTTATTTAAATGACATCATGAGTCAATTTAAAGAACAGGTATTAAGTGAATGATAATAAAGGGGGTATGCAAAATGGCAAAATGATATGCAGATGATTGAAGTTTGAGGAAGCTGAAATTCTTCAACTCTGTTTAATGCATTCACTTGCTTATTTAACTTTATATATTGAACACCCACCTATTCTAGGTACTGTGCATTTGGCAGTCAATAATATAAACAAACTCCCTGCCCTTGTGCAGCTCACATGCCTGATGCAGAAGATAAATAAATATATAATGTAATGTCAGGTAGTTAGTGTTATAAAGAAAAATAAAGGAAGGTTAGGGGCTAGAGCTTGACAGGGGTGCTATTTTAGAGAGGAGGTTGGGGGAAAACCTTGTTGAGGAGGTCACATTTGAGCAGAGACCTACATGGATTGGGTTTATTTCAATGCAAGTGTGTATTGACTATTTGGCTGTAGGAGACCAAAACAGATAAGACTGGTCAGGAGAAGCTCGTAACTTAGGGGAGGAGGCAATAGTTACAATTGAATAGGACCAGTACAATAATGGCTATGTCAGGAGGCTACTCTGAGAACACAGGGGAGGGGAGTGGCTGTCCCAAGCAATGGGAGGGAGATGAGATCATGGAAGGTCTCCTAGAGGAGGTGATTGTAGGGTGGCCAAAGGTCTGTTTGTGGAGGGTGTGGAGGGAGCTTGGATGCATGTGTGCATGATGCCCCTTGAGATGTGAATCTGAGCCAGAGGTGGAAGGAGAAGTGGGTGGCATGTGGTTGGGCTGGCCTCCCTGTGCCACTTGAGTTCATAAGTGGAACTTTGAAGAGTCTGAGAGCTCTAAAATCAAACCTGGCATCCCAGGTTGTTATGAAGGAGTATTTGTCAAGGTGGGAGAGTAGGGAGTATTTCATTGAAGAGTTTGTTAGTTTGTTTCATACATTTTAAATATTTACATGTGGTATATGGGCCTCCATTGTTTAGGGATAGGCCTGAGTTTCATAAAGGCATTTGTTACCTTTAAACTAGAAATACAGTAATAATTGGTGGTGTCCAGGTCCTATAAAGCTATTGAAGCAGGCTTTTACTAAATGTAAAGGTTATTGGAAAAATTATATTTAGATTTGCCTTACTTTCCAAAATTACCCCATGTCTTTGCATTCGCCCCTACCCTGTAAATGCACATCCAGAATGAAATTAAATAGTCCAGAATAAGCTCACATTTTAAAGTCACTTTTAGTAGCTGGATTTGGAGAAGGTGAAAGAAAACTCCATTTTCTTTCTTTCTTTTTTTTTTTTTGGGTAAAAGAAATAAAAACTTTCTAAGTCTAAAATATAAACAGTAGACTTAGTGGTTAACCTCTAGAGTGAGAGTTAATTAAACCATTTCACAAAAATTAGGAAAAAAAATGTAGCAGAACCATCCCTGATTTACCAAGAAAGTATATTAAGAAATTATATGCTTAAAAGCTATTCATAAAGTCTTGGACATCTTCCTTGATTTGATTAAAAAAATACTAAGTACTTCCAGAAAAATTCCTTTCTAGATAAAAAGATCCAAGAAATCATTACAATCATCAGATTTATCCAATAAAAGAAAGGGCGTAGGAAAGAGTGAATTCCAGATAAGTCCTGTGTAATACTCCCGAAAGCCATGAGGTCACTAGTAAATTAAAGTTGGATTTGGGGCCCAGAATCTGTTATAGCTGTTGATATTCTTGAAGGCTGGGGCCAGATTCCAGAAACAGGGTTGAGATGCTCAGGGAAGCTTAGTCTTTTGTGGTGCAATACTTGACCTGTCATTACACCCTGGAACCCTGTAGGTTTAAGCTAACTCATTTTAGGGATCTCTGTGTATCATGTGATAAAATTGCATTGCGTGTCTCTGACTGAAGATGAGATCATTTTTCTGAGATCATAGTTTTAGGCAAGGCCAGCTCTGCCCATAGGTGGAGTAGCACAGAATGACTGTGCCCTGTGCTAGGAAGCAAAAGGGAACTGAGATTTTATTGTTGAGCTACCCTACGCCAGGTAGGGTGCTGGGTTCTTTTTCTAACTGTCCAATTAATTCTCGCAACAACCCGGCAAAAAGGTCAAAGAGGTTAAAGAACATATCCAAGCCCACAGAGCTTAGCAAATGGCAAATCCTGGCTCACATTGTTGTCCATATGATGCCCTATTCTGGGCTCCTTCCTGGACACCACACTGCAGGGCGTCAAAAGCACCTCTTATACTGGGAGATTATTTAGCCTTCTAGGCTGTCATGGCTCAGAGGGACCTTGAAGGTTCTACATTCACAAAATCCGTCTTCTGGTTACATGTCCACTGCCACATTCCCACCAAATAATCAGCTTGTTGTTATGTGCCGTTGAGTCCCATTTGATTCAAGCGACCCAACACGACAGAGTAGAACTGTCCTATAGAGTTCTCTAGGCTGTAATCTTTTCTTCCTTTTTTTTTTTTAAATATTTTATTGTGTTTTAGGTGAAACTTTACACAGAAAATTAGATTCCCACTTCACAATTCATACACAAATTGTTCCATGGCATTGGTTACAATCCCTGTAATGTGTTAGCACTCTCACCATTTCCACCCCACCTGCCCCGTCTCCATACATCCAGCTTCCCTGCCCCTCCTTGCCTTCTCATCTTTGCTTTTCAGTAAATGTTAACGTTTGGTCTCCTACAGTTGATTGTTTAAAGAGCACATTCCTCATGGGTGTTATTGTTTATTTTATAGGCCAATCTATTATTTGACTGAAAGGTGACCTCCAGGAGTGGCTTCAGTTCCAGGCTAAGAGGGTATCTTAAGGTGGTAGTCTTGGGAGTAGATTGTAATTCTTACAGCAGCAGTTTGCCAGGTCTCTCTCCCACAAGGCCACTGGGTGGGTTCAAACTGCCAACCTTTTGGTTAGCAGGCCTAAGCAAAACATATCTAGAGCCTCCTCAGCACTGATCTGCCATTCTGCTCAAAATTTTCCCCTTCAGTGACTCTTCCACATTGAGTCTTCACCTCTTGTTAAATAAAATATGACTCCAGAAAGATGCCATTAAGACATTCAGATTATTTTACGCCATTCGTAAGTATGAATCCAAGGACAATGGGATACTGGGGAGAGGAAGAGAAGGGAAAATGTGGTATCTGGGGAAGGCCCTGGCATACCCTTCTCAATTTCACACCACCTGCTCCCTTTCTCCAAATCCTCCCCATCAAGGGAGAAGTGATCTTCAAGACAGAAGCTGAGTTTTCTTCAAAGCTTGGCCAAGATACAGGAAGATGCCTTGTTGGACAAAGCAGAGGGATAACCAATTAGAAGTGCCCTGATGTCTCTCAGTGGCTGGCTGGATATTCACTCATCAGAGGGCTCTGTCCTCTCGGAATGTATTGCTAGAAGCTGTAATTATTGTGCCTCTCATGTAATTGATGCTTTTTTGAGATGTTAAATACAGAATGAATTTTCAAAAGTAAAAACAAACTAGAAGAACTTGCTTTCTAGTAAAAAATTCATGCACATTGAGAAATATCACCCCTAAATTTTCTGCATTGTTAGTTTGAATTTTTAAAAATCTAAATGAACCAGGAAGACTTGCCATTTAGTACTGTCTACAGTGAAGAGTTCTTACCTAATGGAAAAGTTATCCATGAATTTTCTGCCTGATTAAGTTTGAGCAAAACTGTTTTTTTTTTTTTTTTTTTGCCATAGTGGGTCTCTTAATGTAATGATGTATTTGGGATTTTGAAAGAGAAATGAGTTTCTGATAAAAATAACCATTCAAATGATGAAATGTAAAATGATAATGAAAGCTTAGCCATTTTCGTTGTTATGAGGCATCAAGCTAATATGATTGTAAATGTTAAAGTCAGACAAACTTTAGACATAGAATTTCAAGAAAAAGAGTACACCCACTCTTTACTTATCGACATGGTTAGGTTCCAAAGATCAGGTCGTTATGCAAAAATTGACACTATGTGAAAATGGAGGATAAGCACATCAGATCACAAAAATGGAAGATGACCACATCATTACATAACTGCCAAATTACATCATTATGTAACTGCCAACCCACTGAGGATCATGGCCCTGCCAAGTTGACACATAACCTTAACCATCACAGCAACCATTACTCTGACCTCACACTTCAGCATTTGTTCCTGCCAGTTGTATGTCGTTAATGCACAAAATAGTCAGATAGTAGGTTTTTTACTGTTGTTATAAATGTGAAATTTCAGATAACGAGATAATTGATAAGTGAGGAATAGGTGTACTTCACTCAGAATGAGTAGAGGTGATGTTTCCAGTGTCACTAGCACATCAGGGGACACCCTCCACAGCTCCTGTCACTCTTTTGCCTCTGGTTGTATCAGCACAGCCCTGTATAACAAAGCCCATTCAGATCTTCTCTGGTGGGCTTTCTAAGTTGAAAATTTCTTTGACTCTAAGGCCAAGAGTTTAAGGAAGAGATTGCTGGCTTACTTGCTGGGTTTGGGCAAAGCCATTCTACACCATAACCAAATAATATTTGGAATAAGATTGTTCATTAAGCCTGTAGAAAATAGGGTTGCACTTTGGTTTGTTCATGTTATTTGAGTTTCCTCTTCATATCTCTTTGGTGAGGAAATTAAAGAGGAAACTCACAGTCATTTAACTTGATGGACCCAAGAGGTTAGAAATGTGGCTTATGTTGTTCTCTCTCCAAGAGATACTCTCTGACAGGAAGGAACCACTAGTTGCTATCCAGTCAACTCTGACTCATGGTGACCCCACGTGCGTCAGAGTAGAACAACTTCTTCGAGTTTTCAGTGTCTGATTTTTTAGAAGTAGATTGTCAGACCTTTCTTCTGAGGTGCCTCTTGGTGAATTCGAACTTCTAACCTTTTGGTTAGCAACCAAGTGCATTGACCATTGTACTACCCAGGGAGAAGGAAGTGATAGACCCATCCCACAAAATGTTTGAGTGGCCATCCTAATGCCTGCTTCCTTGTTCTACCTGCTGGACAGGAAGCTCAGTTGAAGTTTGAAACCAGCATCAGGATGAGAGAAAAGAGCCCAAGTAACTCACCCCCTCTTGCCATCTGCCCTGTCAACAATCTGGAGTTATTTCTCTCCAACGATAAAAGTAGAGGGAAAACATTCATAGGGATTTACAGGTCCTATACCTATTCTAGGACAGGCTGACTTTCTTTGATGGGCCCTTTCCCCTCCCCCAGTTGGGCTGAAATTCAAGATTTTCAATCTGATTTCTTTAATTCCTTAATCTTTTGGTCCTGGCCATGATTTAAGACTTAATTTGTTCCTTGGTTTTACTTTTGCTTAGTTCTTTTTTTTTTTTTTCCTTTAAACATTGTAAAAAATATATGTATAACACAACATTTGCTAATTCAACATTTTTTACACGCACAATTCAGTGACACCAATTACATCAATCATGTTGTGCAACCATTACCAGTGTCCATTTTTCACTTGGTTCTTGATGCAGGCTTGGAAGGCAGGGTGTAGTTAAAGAGAGTGGTATTTCAGTTTAAATTCAGAGCAATCCTTTGAGATTCATAGGCTAAGTATTAGTAGCCCCCTTTTATAGACAAGAAGACTCAGAGTGGTTAAGAGGCTTCTTTAAGGCCATACAACTAGTTGGTATTTGCCTCCAAATATTTGTTCCACTGGAGTGCTTCAGTGGCACAAACATTTAAGCACTTAACTACTAGCCTAAATGTTGGTGGTTCCAACCCACGCAGTGGTGACACGGAAGACAGACCTGGCAGTCTTCTTCTGAAAGATTACAGCCTTGAAAATCTTTTGGGGAAGTTCTACTCTGTGCACATGGGGCTGCCATGAGTCAGAACTAGCTCGAGGGCAACTAACAGCAACAAACAACAATTATTCCACTGCTTTTCCTACTAACTATGGTATTTCACTCACAATTATCACTGCTCTATCTGGCTGGAAGTTGAACTTTTATCCCTATTTTCAGCAAGAAAATACTGGGACTTCAGGAAAAATCCCCCCCCCCGCCCAGTAATCCATTGATTCAGTAGCTGAGCCAGACACCAAGCAGAGACCTTCTTGTAGGTCACACCCAACCCCTAACAAGTCTAAAGGAAACAGCAGGCCTCTTAATATACCCCTTAGTGGAGATAAATCCTATAGAATTGCATTTCAGCAGCAAAATAGACAGGCACAGTAATTTTGGTGTGAAATGTGCAAAGTCTTATTTACAGAACATCTTATGATGCTGTTCCCAGATGTCTTTTTAAAGAAATTTTTAGTTACATGCAAAGGAACTGAGAATCAGGAATATAATTGGTAAGAAAAGTAAATCTGTCCAAAAAAATAAAAAAACTTATAAAAACTTGATGAGATATATATTTTCTCAGCATCAGCATAAAAGAAAGAACATTCTGATCCAGAAATGGCATGTAAGTAAATAAACTTTAATTGGTTTGACAATGCCCCTTTTCCTGGCACTGCCAAGAATCCTAGCATTATAATTACACAGTTCTGGGCAGACATGTGGTTTCCATTAAGAAGGACTTGTGATTGACTGAGTTCATGAGGCATGTCAGAAAAAACACATCAATGTCTTCATAAGAAGAGAAGAGAAATGGATCTAAATGTACTTATAACTTCACAAGATACACATTCATAAAGAGTTTCAAAAGGGCATACATTTCTTTAATTCTGATGAAAAAAAAAATCATTAAGGAAAGCCATTGGGAGCATTTTGGCCGCTGCTTCTAAATAAACTCAACACAGTTACTTACATTTCAGCAAAAAGGGCACATTTTTGCCCTTTCCAAGGATTTATTTAAGGGTTCTGGAAGGAAAACGTTGAGGAAAGTCTTAGTTGAATAAGCTATAGCCTTCATGGGTTTAAATACTTTTTTTTTTTTCTTCCTTTAATGACTTTACCATTAATGAAAAGATTTTTCAGATCCATTCTCTCTTAGCCCAATGTGGTGAGCCAGCAGGGTTTATATTTTATTTCCTCTCATGTGTATACTCACCCCCAGTTTTTTTAATAGATGAGGAAACTGAGGCTTGGGAAATTAAATAAGTTTCTCAAAGTCGAACAGCTAGTAAATGCTTTTAATTTAAGAAGTGTTGCAAAAACTTCAGGGGAGAAGGATATGGGAAGCGGGGAGGGGTGTTTTAGCCCTTACATTGCACAAATGCCAAAACTCCACAGGTAACACAGATAAAACTTAAGGACCAGTTTAAGCTTTTTATGCAGAAGGATAAAACCAGCTAGGTTAAAGAAGGGTGAAGCTTCTCCAAGAATGTTTTAAACTAAACCCTAACCACTTGCCTTAATCACCTAAAGTGACTAAGATGTTGAATCGTTTGTTTTCTGCTTTAGCATAAATACTTTTAAGATGACAAACATTTTTAGGTCTGCCAAATACTGTCATCTTTTGGCAATGTTCACATCGCAGGCTTGATATATTTTCTTGACCACGGAACAATTGTGTGAGTGTGTGTGTGTTTCTTTTCTTGAAAAACATTTTGTGAAGAAGTAGTGGCAAAACATGTGGTAGTGTTTTTCAAACACAATCTTCACAAAGGCATCTCTTACATAAAATATGCGATTTTTTTAAATTAAAAAAATAAACCAGTGATTTCGCTTATTCAATGGAATGTCTAAAACTGTTTTTGCAAGTGATTCGGATATTTTTAAGCAACCATCTGGTATGCGAGAGTGGATATGCAAAACATTGCAGTTTGAAATTAATGAAGAAAACGGTCTATGATGTCAGCAATAGTAAAAATAACAGTGAATAACAGTCATTCTTTATCAAGGGCTTACTCTATGCCAGGCAATGTGCTCTGTGGTACATATTTGGAGCCCTGGTGGCAGAGTGGTTAAGAGGTCAGCTGCTAACCAAAAGTCCAGCAGTTTGAATCCACCAGCCACTCCTTGGAAACCCTATGGGGCAGTTCTACTCTGTCCTATAGGGTTGCTATGAGTCATAACTGACTCGATGGCAATTGTGTTTTGTTTTTATTTTTGGTACATATTTATTTAATACTGTCACTAATCCTAGGAGGTAGGAGTTGTTAACCCTATTTTACGGATGCAGAAATTAAGGTTCAGTAGTAAATTGCCCAAACTCACACAAGTAATAAATAGCAGAGCTTGGATTTACAAACTCTGTGGGACATCACCTCCCCCAGCCTCCACCATGTGACATTATTAGTCTACTATTCTTTCAGCAATGACTGGATGTGAGACATTTAGGAGATCCTATGACTAAGGCTCAATGTTGGGATTCATTTGTAGAGTTCTCATGCACGTCACTGGCTCTTACTACTAATTGGTTCATCAGTGCTGAGGAAAATGGAAAGTGGTGGGTTTCACTGAGATTAGACCGTGTCTAGAGTTTGTTGGAATCAGCTTGATGCCAACGAGTTTGGTAACGGGTAGAGTTAGATTATCTCTGACGTAGAAGCCGGGAAAATACAGAGCCTGGAAGGGCCACATTATCGAAGCAATGTAATTCTGCTATTAGCCTGTTTTTATAAAAAAGCAAAACACATTCATATCTGCCCATCCTAACAACAATTCCCACTAGATGTTACTATGGGTAGTGACAGACCAAGGCATAGGGAGAATAAGGGACTTGCTTGAAGTCACACAGCTAGTTTTCGCTTGAATTAGGGCTAGGAACTAGACTCTCTGACTCTGAGCTCAGTTCTGTATTGAATCCCATTACCTCTCAATGCAATGCCTGGTGTTTATTTTCCAGGACTGTACTGGTGACTTTTTAACAGAAGCCAGTCTTCATGTCACTACCTTTCAGTTTCACAACCTTGGTTTGAGCCTGTCTTGGTGCTATGGCCTTGTAACTCATCTCCCCGCCTAAGAGAGTTTCCTCCTCTAATCTATTCCTCCACACTGCAGCCAGGGGAGCCTTCTTTAAGTCCACTTCTGATTATGTCTCTCTCCTAACAAAGAAATGACGAAAGAAGAGTGCCATTGTAGTAACATGGTAGTGATTTTCCATGTATGTACTTTATACTGTCCTACCTATACTTCGACTGCCTGGGCTCCCATGTTTAGAATTATTTCCATCCTGTGCCAGGAGTTTCATGTTTTGCTCCATGAAGCTTCCTGCTTCTGTCTCTTACTCAGCCCCCTCTGATGGCTCTTCTGAAATCCTGTTGCTTTTTATTGGAATCTCTCATATCGCTCCTTACTTTCCACTCTGTATTCTGGTTGTTTTTTCCCCCATGTTGTATTCCCACTGCTAAGACTGTAAGCCCCATTGAGGGCTGTGCCATTGAGAGCTTTGCGTAGAAAAAAAAAGTGCTTATAACACTTAGCAAGACATCTTGGGGACTCAACAGATATTTTTTTTCCATGAAGGAAGGAGCGAATTATAGCATATGTTGGATACTGTTATTATAAACATGTCTCCAATGAATGAACACATGAATGAACAGCTGTGATGGTCACTTGACCCCTCACAGACTCTTCCATCATTTTGAGAAGGGGGAGTACTAAATAAGTAGAAGATTTCAAGTAGTGACTGCAGAGCCTCTGTTCTTTGTGCTCTGTGGCCACGAGCTGGGTGTGGTGCTGTATACACAGGGGGAAAGACAGTAGTGGGAAAGGGCTGCACACTCCGCTCCAGGTCTCCGTCTGCCTTGATCACAGGGATGTCTACATTTCCTTTTAATTGGTGGTGGCTTACAGCGATCACTGCGACTAAGCATTTGTATCCATCATTTGACATGAAGAGGTTTGTGTCTGCTCACTGGTCTGACAAGAATTGCCCATCACTTGGCATGGAGGCAACGACCTCCCGTCTCAGCAGTCTGCATTCCGGCCCAGTTGTGCATCTTATTAAAAACCAAGAAGCCCAGATCTCTAACCTAGGGATTGAAGAGGAGGATTTGTCAAAAGCCCCCTTTCCCCAATCTATCCCTTCCTGTTTCTTGCTTAGGACAAGAGAGGTGCTGTCTCCAGCTGTCCAAACCCGAAACACCAAACCCATTGCCATTGGGTTGATTCGGAATCGTGACAATGCCGTGTGTGAGAGGAGAACTGCTCCATAGAGTTTTCTTGGCTATAATCTTTATGGAAGCAAATTGCCAGGCCTTTCTTCTGTGGCACTGTAGAGTAGGCTCGAACTATCAACCTTTTGATTAGTGGTCGAGTGCAAACTGTTTGCACCACCCAGCGACCATTTTCCAGCTGTCTGGCTCTTATGATATTGAAAGCTGTGGCTCACCTAGGTGCTGGGGGTGGGAGGATGCACGGTGTATTAGAAAGCCTAGAGGCCAACACGCATCTTCTGGTGTGCCCCAGGGGCCTGGAAGTAGTGCTGGCATCGCTTTGCAAGATGTTTCAACAGTGTTTCTCCAGGGCAGAGGAGAGGGGACTAAGCTTGTGGGGCTAGACGTATGGCTGCCAGAGAGTTTTCTGTTGGAATTTTGCGGGAACTAGTTTAACTGGAGATGCCAGTTGCTGAATGAGGCAAGGGGGAAAATCCCATTCAGGTTTTCTTTTTGCTTCTCTCTGTTGTAGCACCATTGGCTCTATTTTGCCCAATTCTAAGCCGGAAGGAGAGAAATGGAGCAAAATATGTAAAGCAGGCATTTCTCCCCTGCATCAGCCAGGGGCAACCTTAGCAGGCGATGTACTTTTGCTCTATATTTATATTATTATTGATATGTTCTGGGAGGCAGCTGGCAGAAAGAAGAACAATGACGCCTATTTAAAGCCTCTTGGAATTGTATTAGTACACAATAGCAGCCCAGACTCCACACGCTCAATTCACCTTTTGCTTCTAACTTAGCTTGGTGGGTGTATTGGGTGGGGCCCTTTGATTACAAGTAATAGACACTGACTCTTGCCAACTTGAGCAGAAAGAAAGGGGTTTATTGGAGAGATAATGCTAAGTTTCAGAAATCAGAGGAAGAGTTGAATAATTAGGTGTTGGGAAGATGAGAATGTAAGACAACCCCTCGGGATCTGGGTCATAGGATATAACAGATGGTCTCTCAGGATGCTGCCAGCCAAGGGGCTGGGCTCCTACCAGGCACCTGTATCCCACTCTTAATATTGAGCATCTAGGGAGAGAGAGTTGGCTTGACCTGACTTGGTTGTCAGTTCCCTTAAAGCCATGAGGAATGGACCAGGGGCAGTTCGTTAAAGAAAAAATTACAATTATAAAGAGAAGGTGGAGGGGTTGGGCAGGAAAAAGAACAAACATCCACCAGAATGGGCTAGGCCCACTGCAGAGGGGCTCACAGCTTCTTTCCTCTTTCTGAGCATAAGTATTCATTCACTCACTCATTCAGGCCTTCACTGCACCTACTACGGGCACCTGCTGTGTGCCAGGTAATATGCTAGATGCTAGAAATATAGTATGGAATACTACAGTTGTCCATGTTGTAAGAGGAGCTTTGGAGACAGAGGAGTTGGAGCTGAGGGAGTGCTTTCCTGCACTGCTGCTAAACTGAGCCTAGGGGGCACCATCCCCAATTCTAGAAAGTTTGGGAAATGTGTAGAAAAAAAAAAATTTTTTTTTAAAAAAAGGGAGTCCCAAATTTCTTACTGTCCTCTTCTGAGAAGGGAAATTCTTCATATTTAACTCCCTCAGCTTCTAGTCATGGTAGTAAATGCTCGTAGTAATTTTTTTTCCTGTAACTACGTATCAACATAATTTGCAATATATTAATTCCAACTCATTTATGTTTCTTCAAAAGTGTTCTTGTATCTTTTTCCTGGGCAGTTAGTTACATTATGACCCCCATTAATTTTCCAGGCACCCAAGGAGGCATATAATGTTTCTAGTTTTAGTGGCCTTTCCTGCTCACCTTTTCCTTCAATGCCTAGTAAGCGGAAGAAAGCGTGGGGTTATAGAGCTTATGTTTAGCTGTGGGACTTTCTCCATCCTCTGAACCTCTCTGTGCCTTTGTCCATTTGTCTATCAGAGGAGGTCATCCCTGCCCTGCCTGCCTCATCAGGCTGTTGGGATGTTCAGATGACATGGTAGGTGTTATAAGGCATGTGCTTCAAGCCCAGTGGAGCATTAAGATTCTATGGCTTTAGGGTAGAGGAATGAACATGAGGGGTAATGACTCATAGTAAAAATAATAAAATAATAACAATAGCAGCCAAACTTTACCTAGTGTTTATTATGCTCCAGGCACTTTGCTAAGCCTTTGCGTGGATTCTCTTACGTAATGCTCACTCACTAGCCTCTGTGGGAAATACTATTGCCAGCTCCATTTTACAGATGAAAAAACTGAGGCTCAGAGAAATAAAATAGTTTGCCCAAGGGCAGATAGCTGATATGTGGGAAGCCTGGATTTTAATAAAAATCTGCTTTATCTGTAGATTAACCCTCCCCTCCCCCATCCCATCTACCTCCAGTCTAACTCCTTGATATTTCTCACAGCCTATTAGTTCTAGCATGTAAAGGTAGGGTAAAGAATGTGGATGCTGGAACCAGACAGCCTTAACCTGGAATCTAATACTTCCTAACTGTGTGATCTAGGGTGGGTGGTTTAGACTCTCTGAGCCTCAGGTTCTTATTGTGAAAGGGTGGCAATAATATTGTACCTTATTCATGGGGCTGTTTAGCAGAAGTACATGAAAAATTATGAAAATATTAATAATAGTCATTATTGACTGGATGGTGAGTGACTGAATCACTAAGCTGGGGTTCAGGCAAGAGTCATGTAAGTCTGGCAAACCCCATGAAATGAAAGATTAAATTCTTCAAAATTTGCGGCCCCTCCCCCTGAACCTCCTCCGGTGGCTTCCTGGCTTAACTCAGCCCTCAGATGCATTTGGTTTGGTTTGCAGAATTTTTTTTTTTTTAATTTGAATTAGATTCCAACATCATAAAATCAGAAGATTTCACATTCAAATCTGTATATCTGACTTTTCTTGTAAACTTGGAAAGTATGGTGACCAGGCAGGCCTCGCACTCCTGCCTGGCAACCAACAGCTGTTGCTGATTACAGCTGCTCTTTCGAGGTGGGAATGCAATGCTCCTGTGTGTCTCTGTGCTCTGCTCCTGCAGGCTTCAGAGTTGGAGACCCCTGTCCCAGGAGCCGCAGAGTGAGCCTGGGAAAGCTGGGGAGGAGATAGAAGTGATCCTTTTTAATTTTTTTTTTTTTAAACAATCTAGAATTGTGCCTGCTCCTGGCTTTATCCTGGACCTCTTATGAGCATTCACTTCCACCTGCCGTAACATGAGGTAGAGAGCAGCCCCTCTATTGTAGACCAAGGAAAAGGGACATAAAATGGAAAACCAGAGAGCTGGGGACGGGAGACATGTTGTTTCTTAATTAAGGTGGGGAAGGAGACAGGGGCTGGGAGAGACAGTGTGGCTTGTGGCTCAGCATTTATCACGCTGTTGCCCCCTGACCCGGGGCTGTGCTGGACGGAAGAGCCAGCCCAGGCTGCTCGGAATGGCTTCGCTGATGTGCCGTTCCTGGGGTAAGTGGTTATTGATGAAGGGGCTTAAGTGGTGTGTGGAGAACAGCAGTCGAGAGCTAATGATGTGGCCTCTGCAGTGTACCATCTCTGGAGCTTTGCTCCACAGTCCTGCCTGCACCCTGGGTTCAGGGGTTGAGTTTCATGAGCTCTGTTGACATCCAAATCAAGGAATCCTACCTTCTCCTCCTCCTCTTCACCCAGAGACTGGACTAAGAGTTAGAAATTTGGTCTCTCTGGCCAGGGTTTCAGACGTTAGGCTCTGCTGCCCCTACTTTAATGGCTTTACTACTGATCTGGAGTAACAGGAAAACAACTGCGTATTAACGGCTTTTTCAGATAGGGTGATTTGGGAAGGATTGCATCAGCAAAATTCAGAAAGAATATTTGGGTTCAGAACTTTGGAAGAAAGGAGAAAAGAATTAAAGAAAAAAGTAAAAGCAGGGAGAGAACAAGCTTTTGCATTTCTTATACCCTTTTTAGTGGAATATTAAGATTCAGAAGGTCTTAGAGATCATCTCTCCTGGTGGTTCTTAGCTTTGGCCTGACATTAGAATTTCCTGGGGATTTTTAAAATAAATCCTGATGTCTAGTTGCTGATTCCAGATATTCTGAATAACTGGTCCGGGGTAGGACCCAATGCCCTGGGTGGTGCAAATAGTTTGCATTTAACTACTAACCTAAAAGTTGGAACCCACCCAACGCCTACACGGAAGAAAGGCCTGTTGATCTCGCATAAAGATTACAGCCAAGAAAACCCTATGGGCCAGTTCTACTTTGTAACACATGGGGTCACCATGAGTTGGAATCAGCTTGATGGCAATGGGTTTGGTTTTTTTTTGATGGTTGAACCCAGGCATCGGTGTAGAACTGTGGGTGATTGTAGGGTGCAGTCTGGTTAAGTGCACTGTTTTAACTCCTTTACTTTATGGTCAAGATAAGGTACTGTTCAGTGACTTCCACACAGTTGCAAAACTGGTGAGTGGCAGAACAATCACTAAACACCCAGGATGTCAGTTGTTTAGTCAATTTGCTTTCTTTAATGCCAAGGTTTCCTTGCAAACATTGTTCTCATACCACTTTCATGATTTTTGCATTATTCTTGTACCATCTGTATTGTTTTTTTCAATAAATTTATTTACATCAACTCGCTCTTTAAACTTGAATTTATTTGAAAAGAAAGCTTTATAGTGCTGCAGTAAGTGGCAGTTCAGCCTCACCTGCTGTAAATGGAAGGTAACCACAAAATGCATGCAATGAAAAGAAGGCAGGGTTGCTGCATTGTGGCAGGATGCTGTTGCCTGCCAGTGACTCTGCTAAACATGGATATTGGCAAGTGATAAGTGTTCAAGAAATGCTAGCACCAAACTGAGACTCTCTCATCAACTTCATCAGAGCAATTAAAAGAAAACTGAAAAGGGAATGGCTTCCTCACTATGTATTTTAATGCTATTTAATGCTCATCTTCTAGCACCACAAAAATTGTCCTGAGTGCACTATTGGTACTGCTTTTTTTGCCTTAAAAGAGTATAAGGAAAAACAAAAACAAAAACGACTCAAACCAGTCACTGTTGATTCTGACTCTTGGAGACCCAGTGTATTGCGGAGTAAAACTGTGCTCCATAGGATTTTCATGGTTGTGTCCTTTTTGAAGGAAATTGCCAAGCCTTTCTTATGAGGTGCCTCTGGATGGGTTTGAACCACCAACCTTTTGGTTAGTAGCTGAGCACTTAACCATTTGCACCACCCAGGGACTCCTATAATAATAAAAAAACAAAACAACAAAACAAACCCGTTGCTGTCGCATCGATTCTGACTCATAGCAACCCTATAATAAGGAAGTAGCCTGGAAAAGTAAAATACTCATAAAATAGGAAAATCAAGTATAAACTCAGATCATCAGACAAGAGACTTGTGAAACCTAGAGATTCAAAGCTAGAGACCCGAGCAATCATGAACAGCATCGTAGGAATCAATTTTCAAGCCAGGTAAGAAGAATATTAACATTTATGATTTTTACTCTCATTGGCAGATTATTGTTAACAGACTGTGTAGGCAGTGGTCTCGACTAAAGGCAATAAGCTGAATTTAGAGGAGCTAATTTTTTTTTTTTTAAAGGCTTTAAGAAGGGTTCCTTTAGCTGTTTTACCCCTTCTTTTGGGATTCCAGGTATGACTTGAAAGTTTATAAGATTCATGAGAAATGAGCTCTAACTAAACGACTCAAGTATTTTGATAGTAAATGGCATTTAAGAGGCATTTTATAGGAGGGACAAGTCCCTGGAGAAGGACCCCATGCTTGGTAAAGCAGAGGGTCAGCTGAAAAAAGGAAGACCCCCCTATCAGATGGATTGACACAGTGGATGCAACAGTGGGCTCAAACGCAACAAGGATTGTGAGGATGGCGCGGGACCAGGCAGTGTTTCTTTCTGTTGTATATAGTGTTGCTATGAGTTGGAACTCATTTGACAACACCTAACAACAACAATAACATAAACAGCATTTTAATCCTATTTTTTATTACTGGCTTTCCACCCAAAGAGACATATTTCTTTCTATTGTTATTATTTTTTAAATTCTGGTTAACAAAAAAAGTTATAGGATGAGATAGTGCCCAGATAAAGTACTGAAATACTATCAGACACTTATAAAAATTGCCTATCTGAGACTTGGAACTTATTTATTCTAGATTTTGGCTGAGCTCATTATCTCTAGTTTGTTCTCCACACCCATCCCTCTAAACATGTGGTAGCATTGACTTTCCAAACTGAAATACCTGCTTCTTATTCCCTTTGATTTTCCAAAGACATTACAGCCGAAAGGGAATCTTAGTCATCGGGTCAATACTCTTTGATACATTTACCTAAATGGCATGTTCTTCTTCATGTAGGTGCATCCATACAATAATTAAATGTGCCTTCAAACAGTGTTGAAGGTAGGTAGTCTTTGAGCTTATTGCTTAATTAGTTCAGGTTTGTCCTATAGTTTCCCAACACTGTGTAATCAATACTGCTCTAGAGAACATTCCACCAATAATGGAAAAAGATGCCTCCCGCCTTTGCAAGTGGATGCAGGGAGTTCAGATTGTGCTGTAAATGAGTCATATTGGAAATATCAAGTCAGTCATTTGTTCAGAGACCTTGATAAGTGGATATACCTCTTCAAAATATACTTACATACACACAAAAAAAACCCTACGTGTTTCTTGGGGCCTATTGTTCCTGTCTTCTTTCATGCCTTCAGGTTACTAAAAATTTCAACCAAATGAAAGAGGTGGCTTTATTTTTCAAGTGTTGCTGCCAAAGGGAACCCTTGTGCTATTTTACCACCTTCTGTGCCATCACAGTCATTTGACTGAAATGAAAAGCTAATATTTCTCTGACAAGAGCTCTGCCATGGAGCTGTCAGACTATGGGCTGAGGGAGTCAGGAGCTTCCATGATGGTTATCCAGGGCCTCTTAGATGATGTATAGAGGGTGGAGCTGGGTACCAGGGAAGGTTCTGCGAAGGGTGTGCCCAATGAGGGTGCCAAAGCAGTGACTGGTAGGCATAGACTAGAATGAATCCGTGCTTTCCAACCATTTGTTATGTTAGAGTTCCTTCCAGGCTAATGCTGGACGTAGCAATAACTTCACACATGGGATGCTGGGTGGAAGTTTGGCCCTTTGAGACCACAATATATATCTTTCCCCTTCTATACCAACTGGATTATATCCTCAAAAAGAAAGGATCCTGGATATTTTATTAAATTACTTTTGGCTAGAGAGGTTTCCCAAAGAGCAAGGTTTCTGATGGAAAAATCCATGTGTGGCAAAAAAGAATTATACTGTGAACTCTGTCAATGGGATTTTTGTCAGTTATTAAATCATTTATTCAGCAAATATTTGAGTATCTGTGGGGTACCAGGCACTATGCTAGGACCTGGAGATGTAGCAGTAAATAAGACAAAGTCATGGCTTCAGGTAGTTTAGGCTAATCTTGCTAATCTTTGAATCCTTATGGCCTAACACAGTAGCCTCTCAATAAATGATTGTTAACTTGAATAGAAAGTATATCCAAATGGATCATTTCCATCTGTGTTTTTAAGCTTTGGTCAATCTGCACCTTTGATCGAGCATTTCTTTGTAAGTAACACTATTAATAACAACTGTCCAAAACCCATTGCTGTTGAGTTGATTCCGACTCACAGTGACCCTATACGACAGAGCAGAACTTCCCCACAGGGATTCCAAGGAGCAGCTGGTAGATTTGAACTGCTGACCTCTTGGTTAGCAGTCGAGCTCTTAACCACTGAACCACCAGGGCTCCGCTAAGAACTGTAGCAGCTAATATTTCTTTAATAAATGTCAAACTACTTCCATTCATTAGTTTATTGCCTCAGGGTGGTTATCTATTTGATCTATGATGCTTTAAGACATTTCTAGGTATGCTACAACAACTATCTACCTTTATTACGTGTTAAGCATGTAGTAGGCCCTCAAATGGCTTCTGGATGTGTGAACTGGATGCATTTTTAAAATTATGTAATCGGTCATCTTAAATTTCTACAATAGCAATTCAAAGTCATTATTCAGCCCTGTTTTGCTAGAGGTGTCTATGGGACCCTTTTTTTTTTTTTGGTGAGATCCTAGCCACACTGTTTTGATGAAATATGTAAAACAAATGATAATAATATTTCAAAAGTCAGTCAGTGCAGTTCTGCTAAGTAATCTTAGCTTCTTGCATCATTTTGCGAGGAGTTTGTAGATTGCATCATATGTATAACAACAGCAACATAAAACCTTTAAAAATACAGAACTCAGAGTACTTGAATGTTTACAAAGTACTTTAAAATTAATTTTTAATGAGTTTTAATATTTTAATATTGTACTGGATTTTAAGTAAGAAAGTTGTTTTTGCATTAGACAGTGGTGTACAATATTACTTCATGGGATAACGTTTAATTAAAATACACTAATTTATGTATTTGTTTATTAGCTTTATCCCTAAAGCGGAGAGAACCTCTGCCTGATTTTATGAAAAATGTAAATGAGAATTTGGGCATCACTAATAAAGTTAAATTAGCGTAGGTAAAATGTATGCTTTCACTTCCATAACTTTATAAAAAAGAACTTTAAAATATTGATTTGGTGTATAATAAAGATCACTTTTCAGTGAGAAGATTAAACTCCCATGAAAACAACCTTCTATTTTTCTAATTTCCTTTTGGCTTTATTAGGTTTTACCTGATTTGTTCTTGTCTGAAAACATTTTCACTTGTTTCTGTAATTGCAGGAGTCATTTTTGATGCAAGGGGATTGAAGTACAATTTTTTTTTTTTTTGGACTGAAACATTTGGAAATAGTTAGCTACCCTCATTCAACATGGCCCACTTTGAGTACTGATGCAACAAATGAGAAACACCTTATTGAATAGTATATGTTCTTTACTGATTTTGCTTATCCTTAACTGAAGATTTTAAGCTCTTCAAGACTGGGGCCTGGTTTTTGTGAACTTTTGCTGTGGTTTTGAACATCCCTCATATTTTAGAAATAAACAATAATATTATAGCCTTCACCTTATTATCATGGAACTTATTAGCTTGTTTTTCCTTTTTTTTTTTTTCTTCTTTTCCCTATTGTTTAAATCCACTGATACAGGCCATGAAAAAAAAAAATTAGGGAGAATGACACACTTCAGTTTTTAACAATTTTTCTTAAATGCTCTGGACACCAGTACATAGACACCTATTGTTTATACCGTTCTGGGTGTCAGGGTTCTACCTTCAGTCACATCCTGTTTCCAGCAGCAAAGAAAACAGATTCGAAATGCATTCAAAGGGGACTGCCCTGAGATATTTTCTCTCCATTCTTCCTTTGTTAGTTATTTATATTCACACTTCTTCACTTCACTACCTTCCTCAGTAAACAGCTTGCAGGGGGGTTGATGTTTGTTAATGAACTGTCAATAAACACATGTTCTCCCCGACTTCTTAAAAAAGGACTTTTGGGGGGTGAGTGTGCTGGTTTCCAACTCACGTTCACGCTGTGGAGACAGAGAGAGGAGTCTTGGCTGAGGACCTGGCCTCAGTGCTGGCCCCCCCACCCCTTGCAGTCATGTGGGGGAGGCGCAGCCTTTGTGTAGGGAGGGAAGTGGCAGATTTTGATGGAGAGTGTGCCAACAGTTATTAGGAAGAAGTCGGGAAGTGTTTGGAAGCAGGGCTGCTAGCTTTCCCAACAAAGCTGGAGGAGAAGTCTCTCCAAAGAACAAAAGGCAAACACGCTTAGGGTGAGGACTTTTCTTCTGTATTGACAGAAGAGAGGCAAAGTGAGTGAGAGGCTGAGCATGTTTGGAGAGAGGGCAAATAATATCTTTGCTGAGAGGAAGCAGAGTCCCGTCATTTTCTTTTCTTTCTCCTGCTCTTATTCTGTATTTGGCTCTTCGTTCCTCTCTGTAGCTAAATGTCTCCACTGCAGTGTCTAAGGAAGTCCTCCTGACTGTAAAATACCAACTGAGAGGAAAGTCTGTAATTTGAAAAAATAACACTTTCTTTTACACCATGGTCCACTCCCAGTGATTTGTGGGCAAAGGGAAAAGAATGATCCCGCACCCGAAGAGTGGAGAGGCCAGGCATACCCTTTTGTTGTTGGCACAGCCGTAAACGGACAATTTAAATGAGAGAAACTTAGAACAGTCTTTAAAGGAAACTATTTATAATTTAATTAGCATCATTACTGCCTTCTATTCATTTTGAAACAAATTGTCCCAAGAGTAACAATTCTGGAAATTTTTTGCTTTGGAAGAAAAAATGTTGAATTTCCCAGTATCCTTATCTTTTTTTTTTTTTTTTCCTTAAAAATTTCATGCATTGTTAGGGAAGAAAAGTCTAGTCTAACTCACAAATGCATCCTTATTCTCATGTATATTTGATACTGGCCCCAGTCTAATCTGATAAAGTGCACTTTGCCTGTGGTGTCTTACAATAAGCTGGCTGCATTAGTGCCGGGAAAAATCAATACCGATTTATAATTTACCATCGCAAAAACCTATCACTTTTTATGACCCTCCATCCTGGCTCATTAATATTACATTAAAACACACACACCCACTGCAACAGGGGGAAATTGTAGCTTGTCAGGTTTACAGCCATAAAGAAACCTTTAATTGGGCTTAGTTTGGGAATTCGGGCACAGATTTTGTTTATTTGTTTTGTTTTTAATATATGATGTTGACTTTTCCGGATTTTAAGATGATACATAATATACCAATCTATTTCTCTGAAAAGAAAGAAGAAAAGCACGTTGTAGAAATTCTGAAATATGCTTTCACATAACTCTCATGATATATATTTTAACAGTACCTAATAGAATCCTTCTCTGTTTTTCTGTATTCTCCAAGCCTTTTTCAGTTTCTTCTTTCTTCTTTTCTTTTTTTGTGTGTGAGATTTTTTTTTTCCCTCTGTGCTGAAAAATTTCAGCTGATGGTATTTCTCTTACCTTTTTGGCTTGTCATAGTTGATATTTACCTCCCCCCACCCCAGATCACTCACTAAGAAGCTAAATGCCATTTTTTGCATTGTTTGTCTCTCAAAGAAAAGATGAATATTTGATTTTCTTCCACACTGAGTGGTGAACATTACGCTGACCCTGCTTGAAAACAGCAATTTCTCCTAGTGCTTGCTCTTCTCCAGCAGAGAACTACAGACAATGTGTGTGTGGTGTGTACATGTGTGGTGTGTGCACGTGTGGTCTGTGTGTGTGGTGTGTGTGTTCTGTGTGTGTGTGGTGTGTGCATGTGTGGTGTGTGTGTGTGGTGTGTGTGTGTGTTCTGTGTGCGTGTGTGGTGTGTCTGTGTGGTGTGTGTGGTGTGTGCATGTGTGGTGTGTGTGTGTTCTGTGTGCATGTGTGGTGTATGTGTGTGTGGTATGTGCACGTGTGGTGTGTGTGTGTGTGTGTTCTGTGTGAGTGTGTGTGTGGTGTGTGCATGTGTGGTATATGTGTGTATGGTGTGTGTGTATTGCATGTGTGTGTATCTTCAATTCTTTCACCTTAAAGAAACCCCAAAAGAAAAATTAAACAATACTCTTCCCTTTACCAAGCCTATTAAGTAGCTTTGCCCTCATGTGTTTTTTAGACTTGAAAGTCTTATATCTAAATTCTTTCCAGATAATGTCGAGAGAAAAAAAAATGATGTCACTGTTTATATTGGCAGCTGCCAAGTGCTCTATTTATTTCATACTATTCAAATAGTTTCCAGGGAATTTTTTCTGTTAATATCATGAAGAACCAACCTTACCACAGGGTTTGCTGCCTTTCCCTGGCTGCCTTAAAGGTTAGGGCATTTTCCCCCTCTCTAAAAGAGGTAAAATGAAGTGTGAAGCAGAGCCCAATAAATAAATAAATAAGGGAAAGGGGAAATTCAGTGTGTTCTCAAGTGTGCAGTAGATCCGCACCGTGCAGCAAGTACATGTCGTGATTGGGTTTTTAAAAGACGTTCGCCTCGCCCCTGACTGACAGGGCCTATTGATTTTTTAGGTTTCTGCCGTCATCGGTTTCCAGCCTCACAGCGGCCGCGTGTCGGGGGGTCAGGGCGCACTGGGGCGCGGTGAGCCAGCCCTCTCCACTTCCCAAAGTGAAGGACTGCTGAAAGAAAATCAATCATGTCATAAGTGAGAAGCATCAAAAATTTTTCCCCTGTATGGCCAAAGCCCATCAGCCTGTCTCCACTCAGTAGCTAAGGTTAGGCATCTGTCAAGTCAGACTAGGTGAAAAGTATTAGAAATGCCAGTTAACCTGTGGGTAGACTGCGCAGGTGTGAGGCTGCTGCTTCCCTTTGTCTGGCCATCCAGGGATGAGGAGGTTGGCTTTCTCACTTCAGTTTTGAGGCCGAATCATCCCACTTTCCTTCCCACTGTCTCCTCTCTCTTCCTCAAGGCATAGAGGATTGGTGTCTGGCACCCTGTTTATTTAAAGACCAGGGAAAATCTATGCTTTCCTTCAGCAGCTCACGGGGAGGCCAGTGCTGTTGCAGTTTTACAAAGTCACAAGAGTGTGTTTCCCTATAATGAAGCAGATCTTCTACACTCCTTTCATGTCTTCCTTTGGACATGCACACTACCCAGATTAAGTTCAATTGTAAAGCTAACAGTGCACATCACATGGTGGGAATTTTATTTGACCACCATGCTGATGCTTCTGAACTAATATGACACTAAATTTTCTAACTGTTTAACTAATTGGGAAAAAATGTATTTTTTCAGTCCCCAGAGAAATGATCGGAACTATAATGCTGATTTTTAGAATGCTTTTTTCTATTCCTTGTATTCAAACTCCATATAATTAAATTGTATAGTTTGATGAAAGAAACAATATTAAGTGTCTAGCTTGAAGAAAATTTTTTACTTGCACTTTCTAATTTGGAATTTGGGTATTTACTGAAATGCTGATGATAAGTACCTTTCAAGGTTCACATCTTTTTGATGGAATTTTTTTCATTAATAAGGTTAAAACGCGTAGTTTTATAGCTTTGCATCCCCTCCAGTCCCCCTCTCTTTCAGCTGGTCTCTGTTGGTTGACACTGGTTGATACTGGTTCCATGATACCAAAGAAACCAAACCTGTTGCGATCGAGTCAATTCTGACTCGTAGTGACCCTATACGACAGAGCGGAACTGCCCCAGAGGGTTTCTGAGGATATAAAACCTAAACCCAAACCATTGCCGTAGAGTCGATTCTGACTCCTAGCAACCCCATAGGACAGGGAAGAACTGCCCCATAGAGTTTCCTAGGAGCACCTGGTGGATTTGAAGTGCTGATCTTTTGGTTAGCAGCTGTAGCACTTAACTACTACACCACCAGAGTTTCCACCAAGCATATAGTTGCTGTCAATTTAAAGCCAGTTTGCAGTCGCCCCAGTGGAGCTTCTCTCTGGAAAGCCTACAGGAGGAGTTCCTTTGGGTGTAGGGGCAGATTCTGAGAGCTTTTCTTCTCCTTGGAATGACCACTCCACAGAGCTTTAGAAGAACCTGGAAACGGATTAAGCTACGAGCTGTGCTGTAACTTTCCACACCTAAATTGACATTCACTGCCTGAACCAAGATGTATACTCAATAATAAATATTTTAGCTCTCTATGCTTCGGTGATTACGCTGGCCATTCCATACAGATAAAAAGACAAAATGTTTCTTTAATCAGTACTGTGATGTGAGACCGTTAAGGTAATAGTGCTTGAAACTATTAGAATCTCGAAGATATTGACGGGCTTGCTTTTGGCATGGCAATTATAATTACATTTTTAGGTTACATTTTATGGGTTTATACTAGTTATTCTAACATAAAAGAAATTGCTGTCCAGAATTTTAACAGAAGGGAGAATGATCTAGGTTGAAATCCTCAGCAGTCCAGGCATGAGGGACTGCTAATATACGATCTAATTGTGATCAATACTTTCTTTTCTAGTTTCTGTAATGACAAGGCCTTTGCAATAAAAACACTACCATCTTTTTGAAATCCACAGAATGATAAATGACCCAGGCTGACTTGGGGAGGGGGGAGTGTAGCGTATTTTACATTCCTGGTGATTTATTGTGGGTTTGCAAACATTGCTTGTATAAAATCAAGCTTGGGGAAAAGGAGGAAAAGTATCCAACAGAGAAATCCATTTTCCCTAAAATGCCTAAGTTTGAGTCCCATTACCATTGATGTGAGCTAAGTACTCTCATCAAGAGGCTCACGAGCCCTGAGTATGTAGATTTTTTTTGTAACATTTCAGGAAAGGGAATGAAGTCAACACAAGGAACCACTACTTTGCTATGTATGAATGGCTAGACCAGCCCAACTCATGTGTTACATAAAAGGGACCAGTTTGATTCTGTCTTCACAATAAATGAAAGCTTGCCTTTGAAGGCACTCTGAGCTGGGTCTGTTTGCTTTTGGAGGCAGGTTATTTTAAGTGTAAGAGAGGAAACCTGCTTGTTTCATTAACTATTAGGGACTTAACTTGCTTTGGTGGAAAGCCGAGCCCAAGGGTCTTATATCTGGTTTGGCATTGTGCAGGTGTCGTTGTTGTCCTAATCAAACCCAGCTGGTCATTCACACCTGACAGGTAAAGTTTTTGAGGCAGCCCAGTAGAGATTTGTGAATTATATGTTACAAAAAATGTGAAAAACATGTCAACAGGAGCCCCTTTTCAGCCTCCACCCCAAATTGTTTATGTCCAATAGCCTTTCTCATGTGGCTGTAGTTAAATTTCTAATTCTTTCCATTTTAGACTTCCGTTTATAGGTTGCCTGTGACATTTTGCTTCAGGCCAGCACTTAACACATAATATTACAGATGACTAAATATTTATTTATTTATTCATTCATTCCTCCCTTCTCCCTCTCTCTTTCCCTTCCCTTCCATTTTGTCTCCCAACTCTCCCTCTCTCTCTTTTCTTCTTATTTAAAGAGTTGGAAAAAAATATATATATATATATATATATATATATATACATATGAAGGTACAACTTGGGGACTGATCAGGTGTTTTTGCCATTCATCAGGCTCCTAGAAAATTTCCAGCGCAGCACAGAAGTGAGGTAAATTTTTTTCCTATTAACCAGAAAATATCCCATTTTCCAGCTTTAGTAAACCCAGCATATAGTAGGTACTTGACTTTTCTTTTGGTGACAGAAGATCATACAGGGACTAAAGGCTCTTATTCAAACATGGGTTTCCTTGGTCAGAACTGTGGAATAAGACACAGAAGGTTTAGAAGACTGAGTTTTTACAGGAGATTATTAATCATTTCTTTTCTCCTAAATCAGGGTTGGGGCAAAAGGGATAAAGAGTGTTTTCCCTCAAGTATCTGATTCATCCTATCCAATTTCCCATAGTGACTTTCTTTACCAAGGTCTTAATGCACTACTCTTAGACTGTCTCATCAGTGACCAGAGCTGACGGGGTCTTTGAACATTAGACAGTACCCATTAGTCAAGGTCCCTGGGCTAACATCTTCTGGATGGCATTTTCTTCTAAGTGTGCCATTAGCTAGTATAATGGACTGGTGTCTGTCAGCCTTTGGGGCAGGACAGAAAGGAGCGTCCAAGACCCTTTGTTAAAAGAATGAGTTCTGTTTTTTCTCTAACCTGGAAACGTGTTCCTAGCAACACTTTCAGCCCTTGAGCTACAATAAATGTTAATGGCTTCACTGAAGTCTTTATGTTCTCCCAGGTCAGAAATCTTTTCTTTTCCCTTAAAGTCTCAAAAAAAAAAAAATTGTAAAATACTCTTCAGAACCATTATAGTCTTTTGGGTAAATAGTTTTCATTTTAAAACATTTTTATAATACACACATTTTAAAAAGTGTTCTAAATATGTACTTTTACGATTGATCATGACAGCTCCTTAAAGAGCCATTATTGCCTATCAGGGAGATAATGTGTGTATGTATTCAAGAAATTGTCTACCAAAAAAAAAAAAATCTCGAAACTGTGTATATTTCCAATGAGGATTTTTTTCCCACCAATAAACTTGAAGAAAACTATGCAAAACAAATTAAATTTAGGCAGATTATTAAAGTCAGACAGTTCAGAGTTGAGGAGTTTTGAAATGTCTCTCCAGTGACCATTGAGAACCTCCGGGCATGTGAAGGATCAGAAACGCCAGATACCCTTACCTGAGGCTGTGAATGTAGGTTACAGAACGTCTGGGTGATTTGCTAGACTCTGCCTCTAGACGGCTTGCCTTAAGAGCCAAGGCTTTCTTTGTTAGGCATTCCGAACCACAGGTTGCTGACCATACGGAGGGTTTGAATTCAGTCACAATACGGTAACTACCTGTTGGTTTATTCAAACTTTTATTTAATGCGTCACTGTGCTAGGAGTTGGAAATCCTGGTGGCATAGTGGTTAAGAGCTACGTCTGCTAACCGAAAGGTCAGCAGTTCAAATCTACCAGGTGTTCCTTGGAAACTCTATGGGACAGTTCTACTCTGACCTATAGGGTCGTTATGAGTTTCATGGGTAATGGGTTTTTTTTTTTTTTTTTTTTTTGGTTTTGTGATAGGAGTTAGAGGTATAAAGAGAGTAAGCTGCATGTCTGCCTTTGGGGAGCATGTAGAATTCTACAATGAAGGTGTAATCCAATGGGATCACCATTAGGAATAAGAATGGGTCACTATTCTTAAGATCCAGGGGTCTGCAGGTTTCTTCAGGCAGTCCCCCAAAGTTGAGGGTGCTGGGGCAGGTATGAAGAGGTATGAAGAGATGGTGACAACTACCATCGCTACTACTACCACTACTATTGTTATATTACTAGATTTTTAGGGTTTACTTAGCTAAAAATAGTATATGAATTAATTTTTACTTCAGAGGATATAGTTTTTATCTCATTTAACAAGTTAATACTTCTTGCATGCCTTCTATGTGCTAATAACTTGGAGTATAATTATAATAGCATCCTGTTTTCATGGACCTTAGAGTTAGTGGCAGTTGGGGGTTTAGGAACAGACATTAATTAAAAAAAATCACACACTTAAATGTGAGATCTGCAATGTGATAAGTTCATAAAAGAGGATACCATATGTTTGGTAGATTTGTGGACTTGTCTAATGATGGAGGCAGGAGGAGTATGTGTGGTGGTGTGACCTGGTCAGGAGGGACGAGGAAATCCCTGAGAAAGTGGTGAAGGAGGAATGGGGTCAACCAGGTGAAGAGGGTAGGAATGGGGTGGCAGGGTGTAGAAGAATGTTCTGTAAAGGGAAAGTAGGAAGGAAGAGAAGAAATGAAAGGACACAGCAAGAGGTTAGGAGTTCCTTCCTTCTTCCCTTCCTTCCTCCTCCCTTCCTTTCTTCCTTCCTCCTCTTTCCTTTGTTCCTTCATTCTTTCAACAAATATTTCCTGAGTATCTTCCAAGATCCAGGCACTGATCTAGGCACTGGGGATTTAGCGTGCATGAAACAGTTAAAAATCCCTGCTTTCGTGGAGCTTTCATTTTAGTGGAGGGAGTTGGAGAAAAAACAAATAAGTAAAATGTATAGGATGTCAGGCGTTGATGAATTCTACAGAGGAAAATTATGCAGGAAAAAGGGCAAGAGAGTGTAAGGGAAAAATAAACAAGAAGAAAGTTCACAGTAATTAACAATAGCACGGGTAAGTCTTAAACATGTTTCCACTTGACATTGAGTCCAACTCATGGTGACCTGGTGACCCCATGTGTGTGAAAGAAGAACTATGCTCTGTAGGTTTTTCAATGACTGATTTTTCTGAAGTAGATGGCCAGACCTTTCTTTTGCGTGCCTGGGCTGCCAATCTTTCAGTTAACAGCCAAGTACATTAACTGTTTGGACCACCCAGGGACTCCCAGTCTTAAACTAAAAGGAAGTATTTCCACCACAGGCTTTAGATATTCCAGGTCTCCTAGCATTTTCTGAGTGAAACCCTAAAACCACTATAGTTTGAGGTTCAATTTTTAAAGAGTGATTTCTGTGTCAGGTCCACTAACAGGATTTTTCAGGTTATCCTTGATTCATAAAGATAGCTTTTGGAACAGGTCCATCCCACTCATTAAAGATCTACTGCTTTGATAACTCCCTTGCTAAAATTCTGTTGCTTACTAAAATGTCTAGCTATGCAACAACTGTGTCTCCAAATATGCAAGATAGTGTACGTGCTGTATGGGTAAGGTGAGTGAAATAAGCTCAATTGAGGCTTGAGTGACAAGGTACCCAGCTGGGTAGTTGAAAGATAGGGGCTGGAGAAAGAGCAGCTGTGGATGCAGATTGAGGTGGGCAGGCAAGACAATGACCTGTCACGATAAGCACCTTTCCATAAAGGTTATCAGTCAGTCATGGAGACTCAGTACCGACACCTTGGCTTCTGTGTAAGCTGACGTTTCATTCTCTGACGAAACCAATAGGATCTCTGAAAAAACCAAAAAACCGAGCCCATTGCTGTTGATTCCGACTCATGGGGCCCTTTAGGGCAGGGGAGAACTGTCCCATAGGGTTTCTAAGGCTGTAATTCTTTGTGTATGCAGACTGCCACATGTTTTTCCTGCAGAGCAGCTGGTGGGTTCGAACCACCGACCTTTTGGTTAGCAGCTGAGTGCTTAACCACTGTGCCACCATCTCTGAAAGGAAGGTTAAAAATCATTGTGGCAATTAGCAAGATGATCAAGAAGAAGGAATGCTTTGTTATCCATGTTTGGATATAAAAGCCCTTATTCTGTTTTCCTTCCTAGCATCAACGCCATATATTTCGATATTAATCTTTCAGCACTAGGAAGCAATTTCAAAGTTACGGACTTCAGGTTCTTGGCAGTTTTCCAAAGTGGAGGTGAGAGAGTACCCTCAGAGTCAGCTCTTGTAGGTAATACCAAGTGGGTATTGGTTAGCCAACCTTTTCAGAGGCCACGACAATAATCCTTTGATATTTATACCTCTTCAGGCTTTGGGACCATTTGGGATATCATTGTTTGTAGTCTTTTGGTCGTCTTCTCCTTAACATTTTCCTCTATACCATTTGTTCTAGAAAACAAAGAGGTCCTCATGAGGCTTGGGGCAAACCTTCCTTCTTGATTTCTAGTGCATATTCATCGAGTACAGTCACTGAGCCTCTTCAAGCCTTGAACTGAGGTGGGAGGTGTCTGCCAACCCAAACAAAAGCAGAGAAGACCGTAAAAAAGGAACCCTTGAGAACTTGTACTTTGGGATCCTGTGGCTCAATGCCAAAAAGTGATTTTATTTAAGTTTGGTTGTTAGAGTACCCATTTGCTTTTCTTAGTAGCCCAGCTCCCAAATCTATTTGACGTTTTACAATCACTTGGTTGGCTGACCACAGAGAGCCGGAATACACAGGCTTTTCCTGGACAGGATATTTCCCAGTACTGATGGGAATAAGCATAATTGGCATTCATGCAGTGATTTTCATCATCAGAGTACTTTATAAATATGAACTAATTCTTCCTGCAAGAATCAGGTTAAGCATTGTCATTCCCACTTTACAGATGGGCGTGCCCTGATTTCATTATTCCGAAGATAGATTTTGAGTCTACGATAAATGTACTTAGCATTATAGTAAATTGAAGATGAAAAGACCTATTAGATCACACAGTGCCACCCTGCCCTCCCCACCTCCCTGCAGCCTCCCCACACTCTGCTTTCTACTACTCTGACCAGCCTTGGCTTAAGCATCCCAGGGGAGCCTCCTTATAAATCTAACCTTGGAGAAAGAATCCCCTTCTAAAAGCAGTTTTTGTGGTACCAGCGTGGAGACCTTCCTCTCCTGAAAGGTTCTTGGAAGTGTGGGGAATATGGTTGGAAGTCTTTTTTTTTTTTTTTTCTTTCTCTGTTAGGAAAATTGCAAATTCCAAGCGTCACAGGTGTATCTTTAATAGTAGAGTTTTATGTGTCTATCTAGGTTTACTAACAGACATTTGGGATTTTGAGTTACAGTTGGGACATGAGCTCATGAAATTAGCATTAACTGCTTCAACCCGTAGGTGCTTGTGTTTATGGAATAAGCAAGTCATAATCACTGACCACAGCCATTAAAGTCTGGTACGAGTCAACTTTGAGTACAAAGGCTTTCTATACAGCAACCCTCTTGAAGCATAAAGGATCACAATTTAGTATAATGAGAATAATTAATAAGGAGTGTGCCAGTGACCTTGAATATTGATATTGTTTCCTTTTCCTGTAAACAAACCAGGCTATTTTATTATTATTTTACTGTGTAATTTGGCATAAACACTCCTTTTCACATAATTTCCCCAGGTGACTTTTGTCTCCTTGGTAATTTCCGGCTTTAATAAAGAAAACCTAATTAAGAAGGAGCTGTTGATTGGTTTGCTAGTGTAATTAACACAGGTGATGCTAATGAGTTTCTATGAACCCAGTGGTTTATGGGAAAAAATAAACAGACCGCTGTTGCATATGGCCCAACTGATATCTGCACTCTGGAAGAAGCGATGATTTTCAAGTCTCCTGTGAGTGGTTTGTGGGCATGGAATAGGCAGATAAAGCATTTTAGAAGATTCATTAGCGGAACTAGACCAAATTGGGAGCAAAAGTCTCAATGTTCAGCGGTATTAAAAAATCTGATCTAGGCTGCACTTGTTGGCACTCTTTTTGCTTATGGCTTTAAAAGGGATAGATTTGTTTGGGGTGTGTTTCTGATTTTCATTTATAGGAATTTTAAGTTTGCCAAGCCCCCAGCAGGCTTTCGAGAGAAATTTCAATTTTCAGTCATTCATTTCTCCCTGACTTTGCCCACTGATCCTTGAGGATGGTCTGGCCAGGAAGTCATATGAGATTCCTGCAAAAACTGAGACTCATGAGAGTCTCCATTCTTGGCCTGCAGCTGCTTCCTGAGGAACCCTTGGTATTGATGTTTTCAGTGCCTTCCATGCCAGTCTAATCCAACCAGAGTTGCTTATACAGAGCTAATTTTCTCCATCTTTTTGTTGCTTTCTTTGTAGGGGGGTGGGGTGCTAGAAGGAGAGAGGAGGGCAGTGGTTCAGGTTTCGTTTAACAACAACTTTATAACAGGAGGAGCCCTGGTGGTGCAGTGGTTAAGAGCTCGGCTGCTAACCAAGAGGTTGGCAGTTCGAATCCACTAACCGCTCCTTGGAAATCCTGAGGGCAGTTCTACTCTGTCTTGTAGGGTCTCTGTGAGTTAGAATCTACTTGACAGCAATGGGTTTGGTTTGGTTTATAACCCAAACAAGATTAATGGCATTAATGCATATTTATTCATCCTAAATTTGACTCAGAATACCTGATTGTGGTTGATCATTTAGAAATACCTTGCCCAATTTCAAAATAAAGTTTTTTTTTTTATTTTAAAATAATTTTATTTAAAAAAAAATGATTATAGTTTCTCAGCACAGTACAGAGAGTTCCCAAGCAAGTATCTTTCCCCCAGTGGGTGAATTTTATATAACTCTACTATAACATACAAGGAAACTGATGTTGGTACAATGTGTATATATATATATATATACACATATATATATAGTTCTGTGCCATTGTATCACTGTGTTAGATTCCTATAACCACCACCACAGTCAAGCACAGAGCTATTCTATCACCACAAAGATCTCCTTCCTGCTCCCCCCTTCCAGTCTCACCTATTCCCTCCTTACCACTCTTCCTCACCTCTGGCCACCATTAATCTGTCTCCCATCTCTCTATCAAAATAAACTTTTGAACTAGTTTACATAAAAGGTAGGTCTATAATAAGAGCTTAGATGGTTATATGGTTTTACTTGGCCCCTTCCCTTTTTCTTTGGTGCATGTGTCTGCAAATCAATTTTTTTGAAGTGTGTGTTTTCCGTTCATTTTCGTCTCATTTCTCATCATCAGCTAGTTAATTCTCTCTCTCTTTTTTCCTGCCTCCAAAAAACGCCTGCTCTACTTTGTCTCGTGTCTATTGCGATGTGACAGAAAAGCCAGAGACGTTCTGTGTCTAGCAGTGCACCTCCAGGGACATCTTTTGAACTCTCATAATTTGTATTTATTGCCACCCACTTTGTAAGTTCACAGTTTAATTTGCCAGCAGTGGCAGTGTTAGGCCGACACAGTAAAACAAGATAACGTTAAAATGTCAGCATGAGAGGGGGCATGAATGATGCATTACCCCTACTAGAACTTGAACTTGTCATTCCTTTCCACCAAAGTGATGTTAACTACCTTTTGAGAGCTTTATCTGACTGGTATTACTCAGAAATAGGATCATTAGTTCACTGTTCTGATTAGGAAGCTGCTATGCTTGATTAACTCTTCTCGGACTGGGATCTCAGTGGAAGCATTAAATGAATCGCACTGACTTAGACATCTAGAACTAATTTATAATTATTTTTTTGCAATTATTTGTAGTTGTTGACATGTGTTTTTCCATGTTCTGGTACTTAACGGGGATGAGTTAAACCTACTGGAGAAAGGGCAAGCATGTTTGAGTTGCACTTTTAATCCACATTTCGTTGAAGGTCTTCTAGATTAAAAAAAAAAAAAAAAGATTCCCACTGACAGATACTAAGCCATCATTCTTAATAGTATCTATGCACAATTCATTCACAAGCCTTTTGGAATTCCTGAGCTTTGGGAATTGGCCCTTTTATAGTTCTGTCTGAATTACTGTGCTAGAAGGAAACTCGTTGAATTCATGTTTATTCACAGTGGTGACTTCATATGTAAGAGGCAGGTTAACATGTGTCTTGAGGAAGCTTCCAAGGTGATAAATCTAGGGTATTGGGACAGGTAGAGTACCCCCCACCCTACCTCTTTCACTCAAACCATCTCACACTGTTTCTTATCTAAAATCATCACAACTTGCTACTATCTGAAGTCTCAACACACTGGTTCGTTTGCATCTGACCAGATCGTAACACTCTGTCCTCTTCCAAACATACGCCCAGTACTTGCGCTTCAGTGCAAATGAATCCTAGATTCTTTCTCTTAAGAGCAGATGGTAATAATGAACGCATGGAAAAGCTAGGAGATGAATGTGGGCGTGCCACTGAAGAGGAAGTTTGACCTAGAGTAAGGACCTTGATGGCACTGAAGACTCAATTTGGGTTCTGTGGAAAAGGAACCCATTTCACAGTAAATTTAAGTATTGATTCTGGTCCACAATTCAAAGAAAGAACTTTGTATTTTATTTTAGCCTGTTCAAAATGGGAATATTTTTCATTCTTGTACTTTCGAATAGAAATTAAGCCATACCTGTGTGTATAGCTCTGAGAGGGATCTGTTTATCTCATGCACCACTGCATGTATAGCACCTAGCTCTTCTAGGTGCTCAGTATGTTGTTAGGTGCTATCTAGCCGGTTCCAACTCATAGTGATCCTACGTACAACAGAACAAAACACTGCCCAGTCCTGTGCCATCCTCACAATTGTTGCTATGTTTGAGCTCATTGTTGCAGCCACTGTGTCAGTCCTTCTTGTTGAAGGTCTTCCTTTTTTTCACTGACACTCTACTTTACCAAGCATGATGCCCTTCTCCAGGGACTGGTCCTTCCTGATAACATGTCCAAAGTATGTGAGATGAAGTCTTGCCATCCTCAATTCTAAGGCACATCCTGGCTGTACTCCCTCCAACAGAAATCTGGTCATTCTTCTGCCAGTCTATGGTATATTCAATATTCTTTGCTAACACCATAATTCAAAGGCATCAATTCTTCTTTGGTCTTCCTTATTCATTGTCCAGCTTTCACACGCATATGAGGCAATTGTAAATGCCATGACTTGGATCAGGTGTACTTAAGTCCTCAAAGTGACATCTTTGCTTTTCAACACTTTAAAGAGGTCTTTTGCAGCAAATTTGCCCAATGCAATATGCCATTTGATTTCTTGACTGCTGCTTCCATGGGTGTTGATTGTGGATCCAAGGAAAATGAAACTCTTGACAACTTCAATATTTTCTTTGTTTATTATGATGTTGCTCATTGGTCCAGTTGTGAGAATTTTTGTTTGCTTTATATTGAGGTATAATCCATACTGAAGGCTATAGTCTTTAATTTTCATCTGTAAGTGCTTTAAGTCCTCTTCACTTTCAACAAGGAAGATTGTGTCATCTGCATATCACTGGTTGTTCATGAGTCTATCTCTAGTCCTGATGCCATGTTCTTCTTCATATAGTCCAGCTTCTCAGATTATACACTGCGTGTATAGCATCTGGCTCTTCTAGGTCCTCAATACGCACTTGTTAAATTGAGTGGATGCAGCTATCACTAAAGAGTAGTGCCCTCCCCGATCCCTCATTCAAGTATTTCCTCCCAAATGTCTAATTTCCTGAAAGGGCTTTTTATCTGTGTAGATACAGAAACTTAGGTTGTTATTACAGATGTCTCTGATGAACCATGGGGTTACCCTGAGCATATTAACAGCACCATCCCATTATGCTCCTTTATCATATACTTGACATCCACCCTAAGTTACTGCCCTTCACTATCTGCTCAAGTTAGCCTATGTTTTCTCTGTTGATTTCTTGGCAGCTAGCCCCTGGCTAGAGGTGCAGATAAATTGGCCTTCAGCTAATGGTACTAAAAATGCATCCATGACTTGCTTGTCCAAGAAGATGTTTTGGAAGTTGTTTTCAAGACCAAGCCAGGTGGCTGTCTTTAGGGGGGACAATTTTAACTGGATATCGGTAGACGAATTCAATGGTGAACTAACATATAAGTTCCTCAGGATAAGAATCCAATAGGGAACTTATATATTATAATTAAAATTATACTTATTATTATAATCATGTTGTTGTTAGGTGCCCTTGAGTTGGCGTCTACTCATGTCCATCTCATTGAGAATTTTCCTCTCTTCCGCTGACCCTCTACTTTATCAAGCATGGTGTCTTTTTCCAGTGATTTGCCCCTCCTGATGACATGTCCAGAGTAAGCAAGACAGGTGTTGCCACCCTCACTTTTAAGGAGCATTCTGGCTGTACTTCCTCCAAGACAGATTTGCTTGTTCTTCTGGCAGTCCGTGATCTATTCAGTTTTCTTCACCAACACCACAATTTGAATGAGTCAATTCTTCTCCAGTCTTTCTTTTTCATTGTCCATCTTTCTCATGCATATGAGGCAATTGAAAATACCATGGTTTGGGTCAGGTGTACCTTAGTCATCAAAATAATATTTTTGCTTTTTAACACTTTACCAGAGGTCTTCTGCTGCAGATTTGCCCAATGCAATACGTTGTTTGATTTCTTGACTGCTACTTCCATGGACATTGATTGTTAATCCAAAAAGAATGAAATCCTTGACAACTTCAATTTATTTGCCATTTATCATGATATTGTTTATTGGTCCACTTGTAAGGATTTTCATTTTCTTTATGTTCAAGTTCCATGGTAATGAGTTTTTATAAAAAACAAAATCCAAACCCATTGCCATTGAGTTGATTCTGACTCATAGAGACCCTACAGGACAGAGTAGAACTGCACCATAGGGTTTCCAAGGAGCAGCTGGTGGAGTTGAACTGCTGACCTTTTTGGTTAGCAGCCGTAGCTCTTAACTGCTACACCACCAGGGCTCCTGAGCTTTTATGCTCAGATAAAATTATTATAATAAACCAAAACAAACCCATTGCCGTCGAGTTGATTTCAACTCATAGTGACCTTATAGGACAGAGTAGAACTGCTCCATAAGGTTTCTAAGGAGTGGGTGGTGGATTTAAACTGCGGAGCTTTTTGTTAGCAGCCCACTGCTTAACCACTGTGCCACCAGGGCTCCTAAAATTATTACAATAATGTATATAATATAATAATAATAATACAACATAAAGCTTATTATTAGGCAATTCTGATAAAACTCTAAGATGTATAGAAAAAAGAATATGTTTGCTTTGAGTTTCTTGGGTCCATTAATTGCCTTCTAAGAGTATCCTTTTTTTCAGGGCAAATCATTTAAAACGGATCCCAGCTTACTGAAATTTCCCTCTGCGAGCCCGTTTTCAGTGGTTTTAGCCCTGTCTTGCCCAGAGAACTGATACTCTCTAAGACCTGGCTGTACTGCTGCTTTTGGAGAGAAAGGAAATGAAGGCACAGAAAAATAAGCAGTTTTCTTTATTCCTCTGTGAAAAGATGGTCATCAAATTGGAAAGGCTTTTTCTTCCTGTCATAGTTGTATGGGATAATCTCCTGGTCAATATGCGTCAGGCTTAACCAACATTTACTTTAAAACTGCTGTCATTTGGATGTTCCAATTGCTATACCTTTCTGAGAAACCAAAGTTGAGATTACAGTGCAAAGAGACAAGCTGTTTGGCCAAGAAAATGTGAAAATATCCCCTCTACCTCAAAGTCGAACACACTAGCACGAGCTCTTGGAAGGCACAAGTGTGACTCCTCTTAAAAATAATTGTTGTAGCTAAATTATGATTACGTTCCTGAATCTGGCCCTCTACATTATTCAAGGTTTCTTGTGTTCTGCATTGTCCCAGGTAGAGAACAGAATGAAACTCTCACCAATTTTGTCTACCTTTTATGCTCAAAGCCAAGGCTTTGCAGCACCATTAGGATGTAGATTATCATATTTAAAACCTGTGCTGACACCGTTGTACCCATCTGAATGATTAATCTGCTCATTAAAAGAGTGCCGATGGGCTAGTCTAATTGGAACATGGATCTTCTTAAAGGACGTTACAGGGTCGGGAATAGGAAATATTACTCATAACATAAAGTAGGGATTAATTATGCTACTAAATACTACTGTGTGAAATTTACATATGGGTCTGGTTAGAGACAAGGATTAGATAAAGTGTAGCATCCCATTTTGTAACATTTATGTCAACTTTAAGACAGGTGGTGTGTTCCTCTTTTAATCCCAAATCTTAAATCAACATTTGCAAAAGCTGTTATAAACTCAAATGCCACAGAAGGCTTAGAGGTTGGGATAAACACAGAATTTGCATCAGTGAATTACTGTGATCTCACCGTATGGATTTTTAAAAACAATCACAAAGATCCAAAGCTGCTGAGCAATCTCTGCTCTGTAAAATCCTAAACTCCTGGATGATATTAATCTTCCTAGAGGAGAATGAGAGTACGATTGGGACTTGTAAGAAAATATGCAAATTCATAGAGCACATGTTACAAGTTTTTTTTTTTTTCCAGTGACCTTTCTTCAAACAATATGTGTGAAAGATGGAAGGGGATTGCCTTAGTTACAAAGGGTTTTTTTTTTTTTAAATAAAAATATATACAAGACAACATTTGCCAATTCAATGTTTTTCAGGTATGCAACTTAGTGATATCAGTTACATTAATCACGTTGTGTAACCATCACTATTAATTGATTCCAAATTTTCCATCACCATAAACAGAAACTCACTACTTTCCAAACAGTGGCTCCCCCTCTTCCCCTCCCTCCTGCCTCTGGTAACCACAAATAAAGTTCGATCTGTATACATTTTGCCTATTCTTGTCATTTCATGTGGAAACCCTGGTGGCACAGTGGTTAAGTGCTATGGCTGCTAGCCAAAAGGTTGGCAGTTCAAATCCACCAGGTGCTCCTTGGAAACTATGTGGCAGTTCTACCCTGTCCTATAGGGTCACGATGAATTGGACCCAACTCAATGGCAACGGGTTTTTTTTTTTTTTTTTTTTGCTCATTTCATGTAAGTGAGACCATACAATACTTGTCCTTCTGTGTCTGGCTTATTTCACTTAGCATAATATTTTCAAGGTTCATCCATGTTGTAGCACATATCAGGACTTCATTTCTTTTCCTGGCTGAGTAGTATTCCGTTGTATGTATGTACCACATTTTGTTTATCCATTCATCTGTCGATAGACATTTAGGGTGTTTCTACCGCTGGGCTCTTGTGAATAGTGCTGCAGTGAACGTGGGTGTACATGTGTCTGTTTGCATCTCTGCTTTCAAGCCATGGGGCTACAGGTTGTGAAGCTCCACTTCTCCATCCCAGGGATCTTGTCACACACAGTTCAAAAACCGCCAAAACTACCGTATCTCATGGAGAAAGATCCTAGAATTTTTGTATTGAAAAGAATCTTGAAGTCCCTTTATCTTTCTTCCTAACTAGGTGTGTGGGCTTTGTGTGCTCTGGCCTTAAAATGAAGAAGAGTTGCTGACAATTTGCAGTAACCAACACGGCATCTCTAGTCTGGTTACCAGCTATCTTGACTAATGGATTATTTGCTTGATGCCTCATGCCTTAAGATGTTTCTGTTTACTGAAGTCAGATCTGTTTGACAAAAGTGAAATATATTCTTACACATCTTGAGGATTTGTTATATTTATACTACTTGAAAATTCATATTCTTTTTTGCTTGGAGGCAGATGTCATGTCATATGTGTAGTAGAAAATGGAAAGTTGCTACTCCAGCATGAGCAACCCACCATGCTGGCTGGTCTAGCCAAAAAGAAATGTGAAAATTAGGGCACTTGGTTATTCATGGGCCACACCTGTTGAGGAGCTGAAAGGATTGCTCATCAGTATATAGGGTGCTGCCAGCATAGAGAATGTCCTTGGGTATTGGCAACCGTGTGCTATCTCTGGTGCAAACTGTTAATGGGCTTGGCTACTAACCAAAAGATTGGAGGTTCAAGTCCATCCAGAGGCACCTTGGCAGAGAGTCCTGATGATCGACTTCTAAAAAATCGACCGCCGAAAAATCCCCTAGGGTATAGTTCTACTCTGACACACATGGGGTCACCTTGAGTCAGAATTAACCTGACAGCAACTGGTTTACTGGTTTTAGGCTGAGAATGCTGAAGCTAAAATGTACCTCAACAGGTCATCAAGTTCAAGTGCCTACATATTGCTGGACCTTCTTAACACCTCTAATATTTGTTCTCCCCTCTCCATTTTATTGCACTTTGTCTTAATTGAGCTCACCATCATCTCCCACTTGGTTACTACAGTAACTTCCTAGCTATCTCTCAGCCTCGAGTCTTGCACCTACTCAAGCTGTTGTCTACACAGCAGCCGAAATGATCTTTCTAAAAGTCTTCTGACATTGCATCCTGCTTAATACTGGCTGTCATTTGGACAGCCTGGCTGGTATCTCACTGTCCCTGCGATTCAAGTCCAGGCTTTTTAGCATCGCATAGAGTAGCCTCCCTGGCCTCATTTCTTGCTACTTTTCTCCTTATGCTGGACTGTCTTGCACCGATGCAAACTTGTCATGCACTCTGGGGTCACTTTTGTCTCTGCACCTGTTTTTTCTCTGTATCTGGTATATCCTTTTTATCTTCCCCTTTGCTTCAGATTTCATCTCGCTGTCTCTGACTTATCTTCAGAATTAAATTCAGTACTATCTCCTCAAGGAAATCGTCTTGGACCAGCCAATTTAGGATAAAGCGTGCACTCACTTTATCTACATAAGGTAAATCTGTATGGTGCCGACTTACTCCCACCAGTGAGCTCCTTGAGGGCAGGAACATGTTGTTATTGTTTATTGGATCCCTATTTCTAAGTACTATGTCTGGTTCAAAGGAGGAAATCAATAAACTTTGGTGGAAGAAAAGAAAGAAATAAACCCTGACAAGAATTTACACTCTCGTAGGTTGTATAGGGAGCCCTGGTGGTGCAGCAGTTGAGTGAGCTACGCTGCTAACCAAATGGTAGGCAGTTTGAATCCACCGGCCTCTCCTTGAAAACCCTATGAGGCAGTTCTACTCCGTCTTGTAGGGTCGCTATGAATCGGAATCGACTCAACAGCAATGGGTTTGGTTTTTTTTTTTTGGTTAGGTTGCATAAGGAAAAACGTTCTAATGCTCGGCGGTTAACTAGTCCGTCATATACTGTCTTTCATTATTAGCTAGATAAACCAAACCAAACCTGTTGCTGTCAAGTCAGTTCTGACTCATAGCGACCATGTAAGGTAGTGTAGAACCTCCCCATATAGGTTTCCAAGGAGCGACTGGTAGATTCAAACTGCCAATCTTTTTTTTTTTTTTAAATAATTTTTATTGTGCTTTAAGTGAAAGTTTACAAATCAAGTCAGTTTCTCACACAAAAACGCATATTCACCTTGCTACATACTCCCAGCTACTCTCCCCCTAATGAGACAGCCCACTCTCTCCCACCATTTACTCTTTTCGTGTCCATTTCGCCAGCTTCTAACCCCCTCCACCCTCACATCTCCCCTCCAGGCAGGAAATGCCAACATAGTCTCAAGTGTCCACCCGATCCAAGAAGCTCACTCCTCACCAGCATCCCTCTCCAACCCATTGTCCAGTCCAATCCACGTTTGAAGAGTTGGCTTCAGGAATGGTTCCTGTCCTGGGCCAAAAGAAGGTCTGGGGGCCATGACCACTGGGGTCCTTCTAGTCTCAGTCAGACCATTAAGTCTGGTTTTAGGAGAATTTGGGGTCTGCATCCCACTCCTCTCCTGCTCCCTCAGGGGTTCTCTGTTGTGTTACCTGTCAGGGCAGTCATCGGTTGTAGCCAGGAACCATCTAGTTCTTCTGGTCTCAGGATGATGTATTCTCTGGTTCATGTGGCCCTTTCTGTCCCTTGGGCTTGTAATCGCCTTGTGTCCTTGGTGTTCTTCATTCTCCTTTGATCCAGGTGGGTTGAGACCAATTGATGCATCTTAGATAGCTGCTTGCTGGCATTTAAGACTCCAGACACCACTCTTCAAAGTGGGATGCAGAATGTTTTCTTAATAGATTTTATTATGCCAATTGACTTAGATGTCCCCCGAAACCATGGTCCCCAGACCCCTGGCCCTGCTACGCTGGCCCTTGAAGCATTCAGTTTATTCGGGAAACTTCTTTGCTTTTGGTTTAGTCCAATTGTGCTGACGTCCCCTGTATTGTGTGCTGTCTTTCCCTTCAGCTAAAGTAGTTCTTATCTACTGTGTAATTAGTGAATGCCCCTCTCCCCTCCTCCCCGTAAGCACAAAAGAATATTTTCTTCTCAGTTTAAACTGTTTTTCAAGTTCTTAAAAAAAAAAAAAAAAATTTTTTTTTATAATAGCGGTCTTATACAATATTTGTCCTTTAGCAACTGACTAATTTCACTCAGCATAATGCCTTCCAGGTTCCTCCACGTTATGAAATGTTTCACAGATTCCTCACTGTTCTTTATCGATGCGTAGTATTCCCTTATGTGAATATACCATAATTTATTTATCCATTCATCCACTGATGAGCACCTTGGTTGCTTCCATCTTTTTGCTATTGTAAACAGTGCTGCAATAAACATGGGTGTGCATGTATCTGTTTGTGTAAAGGCTCTTATTTCTCTAGGATATATTCCAAGGAGTGGGATTGCTGGATCGTATGGTAGTTCTATTTCTAGCTTTTTAAGGAAGCGCCAAATCGATTTCCAAAGTGGTTGTACCATTTGACATTCCCACCAGCAGTGTAGAAGTGTTCCAATCTCTCCACAGCCTCTCCAACATATATTATTTTATGTTTTTTGGATTAATGTCAGCCTTGTTGGAGTGAGTTGAAATCTCATTGTAGTTTTGATCTGCATGTCTCTAATGGCTAATGATCATGAACATTTCCTCATATATCTGTTAGCTACCTGAATGTGTTCTTTAGTGGTGTCTATTCATATCTTTTGCCAATTTTTTAATTGGGTTATTTGTCTTTTTGCAGTTGAGTTTTTGCAGTATCATGTAGATTTTAGAGATCAGGTGCTGATCAGAAATGTCATAACTAAAAACTTTTTCCCAGTCTGTAGGTAGGCTTTTTACTCTTTTGGTGAAGTCTTTGGATGAGCATAGGTGTTTGATTTTTAGGAGCTCCCAGTTATCTAGTTTTTCTTCTGCATTGTTAGTAATGTTTTGTATACTGTTTATGCCATGTATTAGGGCTCCTAATGTTGTCCCTATTTTTTCTGCCACGATCTTTATCATTTTAGATTTTATATTTAGGTCTTTGATCCATTTTGAGTTAGTTTTTGTTCATGGAGTGAGGTATGGGTCTTGTTTCATTTTTTTGCAGATGGATATCCAGTTATGCCCACACCATTTATTCAAAAGACTATCTTTTCCCCATTTAACTGTTTTGGGGCCTTTGTCAAATATCAACTGCTCATATGTGGATGGATTTATGTCTAGATTCTCAATTCTGTTCCATTGGTCTATGTATCTGTTGTAGTACCAGTAGCAGGCTGTTTTGACTACTGTGGCGGTATAATAGGTTCTAAAATCAGGTAAGTAAGGCATCCCACTTTGTTCTTCTTTTTCAGTAATGCCTTATTTATCTGGGGCCTTTTTCCTTTCCATATGAAGTTGGTGATTTGTTTCTCCATCTCATTAAAGAATGTCCTTGGGATTTTGATTGGAATTGCATTAAATGTATAGATCCGAGCTGCCAACCTTTTGGTTAGCAAGCTGAGCTGTTAACCACTAAGCCCTCGGGGCTCTGTTAGCTAGGTAAAAACAAAACCAAAACCAAACCCAGTGCCCTTGAGTTGCTTCCGAGTCATAGTGACCCTTCAGGACAGAGTAGAACTGCCCATTAGAGTTTCCAAGGAGCGCCTGGCGGATCTGAACTGCCGACCCTTTGGTTAGCAGAGGTAGCACTTAACCACTACACCACCAGGGTTTCCATTAGGTAGATAGGTACCTTTTTATATCAACCTTTAATCTCTTGGCTCAATATCATTGCTTTTGTAGACCTTTTAGTTACAATAGGAGTAAGTTGGCCACCACGTTTTCTAGAAGCACCTTTAAAAACATTGATTCTCTGGGTTGCTTTCTGGTGAATTCATTAAGAATGTGTCTTATTATGTTTCGCTTGTAGTCTGAGGCCTATAATCAAAAGAAGAGGTAAGGAAGTTTTTTTTCAGTTGGAGAGAAAAGACTTTATTATGAATTTTGGAGTATCCTCTTAAACTTGAGGCATGTTTTGGAGGTCAGCTGTAAAGATGTTCCTGCTGTAATCTGATGAAAGAGATGAAACTTTTAAAGATGCCTATCGATGGCACTGGGTGTTTTTTGGGTATATTGCCATTCTGTGAAAATTAATGACGAAGTATCATCAAAAGTCTGTTGGAAAATGTTTGTTTTCTGAGGTAAACCTCCAAACATTTTAAAGACTCAAAAGTGGTGTATAGAGAACCTTTCTGCAGAAATTTAAATCTAGTGAAATACTCTAATTGTCCAGTGGTAAACAGACATTTTAGCAGAGGATGCTTCGGTAGATATCATTCATTCTTGGACCTCCACAATTGTAAGTAAAAGTACAAACCATAGCCATCAAGAAGTCAAAGAGACATATTGTAGTAAAGTCTTCGTTGGCCAGAATGCCAGGGAAGTGGAGTGGTTTGTGAATTTTTTTCAAACTTGTCGGTAGGAACGTATTCCATTTTCTTTGGTAAATAATGGTTTAGCTATAGAGATGTGATGTAGAAGGCATAGGAGTTTGGGCTAGGTGTGAACTAACGCTTGGCTATCCCTGAAAGGTGTTATCCTAGATTATAAATTTGTAGGCCTTTTGAGTCAGAACTTAATTTTCCCATGATCAGATTTAAAAAAGAAAAAAAAGAAGTTGCTGTCAAGTTGACTTTGACTCCACGTGTGTCAAAGTAGATCTGTACTCCACAGGGTTTTTTTTTTTTTTCTTTTTGCCATATTTGCTGCATTAATTTTGTTTTTATTTTTTGGGGGGGAAGTAGATTGCTAGGGCCCTCTTCCAAGGTGCCTCTATTTGGACTTGAACTTTTGGCTGGCAGCCCAGCTCATTAACCGTTTGTACCACCCAGGGATTTCAGTCTGATAAAACCTATCCTAAAGGAAGTGGAAACAGAAGCCACAGAGATGAACCAACTGGCCCAAAGTGCCAGAGTTACTTGGCTCAACAGATGGAATTTAAATCTTGTCTTCCGACACCTAATCATTGTTCTTGATCCTATACCATAAGTCCCTGCATGAGTTTTACAAAAGGTTCCCCCCCCCCCCAAGCCCAGCACAGAAAGCAATGCTAGTTATCTGGGGATACTGAATAGGATTTAATAAATTGAACTCTGATAAAACAAAGTTTTACTACAGTGACACTCTGGTTTATAGCACAAAGGTTTTCATGATTCTGTAAAATCATAACAAAAATATTTTCATAGGGAGCATGCATAGTCAAAGGGTGCAAAGCAACAGCCTGTAATACTATTTGGTTTGTAGGAGCGTTTTGTTTGGCCAGTGCAGTGTTGTTGCCTTTTAGAGGGGAAGTGTGGTGTCCTGGTTACCTCAGTCCCCACCACTCCCAGCTGCTTCCCTTTGTTATGTTATTGGTCTGGCCTTAGAGGCTTTTGAATTGAGAGTTCTGAGTTTATTAAGACCTTTGTTTTGTTTGGGGCTCACAGGAAGGTAAGCAAGAGGTTCCCCTTTTATTTTCAAAACATCTGAGAAGGGGGCTACATTTATGGAATGGGCTAGTAGTCGACAATGTTGTTTACATATTTGGAAACATACCGCCCCTCAAGCTGCCACCTGCTTTATCAAATCACTTAAGCCAAGTCCCGTGTTACTATCAACATTAGTTCAAATCTGTCACAACTGGCAGCCTTCAGTTGTCTATGGAAAGACGGTTAATGGGTCTGTGCGTTGGCACAGATGCCAGCTAAGTAAAGATAATTGCATTTGTGCTACTAACCACTCAGGTTTATACCAAAGATATCAAAGTTTTCCTTTTTTACTCTGGAAAAGGACTTTCTAGAATTTAGGACTTTTATTTTTCTTTCTTCCTAAAAAAGTCCTCTTTTTCTGCCTCTCTTTTTCTCTGTTGGCCAGCAGAATCTTAGACAAAGAAATTTTTTTTTTTTTTTAAATAAGAATGACCTCCACAGATGGCAGTTTTACTGGGTGGTGGGTATAAGCATCTTGTTCGTCCCCTGTTCCTAAAGTGGTTTTTTTTTTCATTCTTCAAAAAAAATAAATAAATAAATAAATAACTTTTTAAGTTAAAGCACCAACATATCTTCTTTTTAGAAAATTTGCAAGAATACAGGTAGGAAAACGAAAATTACCTCTGATCAAAAGATGAGAGAAAAAAATCTCTTTTAACGTTTTATGTAGTTTTTCTCAGAATATTTCTGTATATATATTAAAACTATATTTGTTTATAAAATTGAATTATACTGTTCTATAATTTGCTTTTTTCACTTAATAATATATCATGAATATTTAAATGTATCTCATGAAAAATTTTAATAATTGTACAGCATTATGTCTTATCTGTATAGCTTAACCATCCCACTGTTGCGGAATATTTAGTCTGTTTTTAATTTTTTTTTTTGGCAGTTGTTAAAATGGAGCAATGAACTGCCTTATATATAAATCTTTGGGGGGAATCTGGTTTTTTATTTTGGGTTAAATTCCTAGACGTGTAATCTTTGAATTAAAAGATACGAGAGTTTTGTAGCCTTTTGGTACATTTTAAATTGTCTTACAGAAAGATTATACCTATCTCCACTCCCACCAGCTTTTCGCGAGAGCGCAGTTTACTGGTGTCCTCAACAGACACTTAAAAACCTTTGCCAACTTTGTAAACTAAACATACTATTTAATTTCTATTTTAATTTTCACTTATTTGATTATTGCTGAGGTTGAATATTTCTTCGTGATTTTTGTTCATTTATATAACATTTTTTGTGTAAATTGCCTATTTGTTTTCATTCCTCCCCCCCATGGGTTTTTACTTTAATTTAAAACAACAAACGCGTATTATCTCGAAGGGATTAGTGAATAGCCATAGCCATCTGAAAGCTTGACTGGGGCTGGGGATCTGCTTCCAAGATGGCTCATTCACAGGGCTGTTGGTAGGAGGCCTCAGTTTCTTCTTCCATGGCCTTTCTAGGGCAGCTTGAGTGTCCTCATGGCATGGCAGCTAGCTTCCCCCAGAGAGAGTGATCCAAAAGAAAGTGCAAAGAGGAAGCTGCAGTGCCTTTTACGACTTAGTCTTGAAAATCACACGTGGCACTTTTGCCACATTCTGGTTTTTAGAAACGAGTCACTAAGTCCAGTTCACATTCAAGAGGAGAGGAATTAAGCTCTACCTCTTGTGGAATGTTTTAAAACATGTTTTTAAATCATCACAGAGCCTAACCTTTTGTTTACTTGTTTGTTTTTTTGCAAGATATGTTTTAAATATTTTCCTTCAGTTTATTGTTTGTCCTTCAATTTTAAGTATGCCTTTTTTTTTTTTTTTAATCATTCAGACATTTAAATTTTAATGTATTTAAGTCTGCTAATCACTTTCCTTTTGGAGTCTTTCTTTTTGCTTATGCTTAGAAATGCCTTCACTCTAGGGTCAGATAAAAATTCACCTATATTTCTTTTATTTACTTGGTGGTTTCATGTTTTACATTTAGTCTCTTAAATATTTCTGGAGTTTATTTTTGGTGTTTGGCATTAGATGCAGCAGTCTAATTAAAGTTTTCCAAATAACACTTATTTTAGTGCCACTTTTTGAATACACCTGCCTTCTCCTAATGATTTAAAATGCCTCCTTTATTATCAGTAAGACAAGGTAGATCTTCAGCTGATACTCACAGTATGGCTAGTCCTTTATTACAACTTTAAAATGCTTCCATGCTGGTTGGTAAATAGTTGCTACCCTGAGCCCTCCCTCATCCTCCCCCCCACCCTCTGCCAGTTCTTCTGTATCGATTGAAGGGGTGGGTGGGTGCCTTCCAGACTGGAGCTCCAATGCCAAGGTAGGTGTCACCTTTGATGTTTTAAATATCAACCTTAAGGACATATGTATTTGTTACTACTTATTTCTTCTTGTATATGAACTGTAGAATCATTTGTTTAGGTTAAAATAACCCATTTAGGATATTGAGCAAAATTGCTGTAAATTCTGGAGAAGTTGACAGGCATCTTTACTACGCTGAGCCCTATTATCTTGCGGGGGGGGGAGGTATATATTATACATGTTTATATTCATTTATGTCTTAAATTAATATCCTTAAGTTGAATTTTTCTTTATATTTTTGGTTGAGTTTATTTCTGTTTTATTTATTTTTTCTTTGGGGAATGGTACTTTTCTAAAATATAGGCAAAAATGGTTGTTACTGTTTGTGTATTGTTCACATATTTTAATTATTCAGAGAGTCTTTAGGATAATCTTAGAGAAAATGAAAATTTACTAAATTCCTGAATTAAACAACCCCTTTTCCCACCAGGAATTAGAATTGTCTAGATATGATTCACAAAGAAATCTGGTCACTTACCTTAAATAATCAGTTCAAATAACTTCAGGGCAGTTTGAGGGATGTGTGACTCACACGGGCAAGCCTTTAAATTTCCTTTTCCTGAAAGTTTCTCTGGCACACAGCATTGAACCTGGGGAGTGTTGTTAGGTTATAAATGGGATGGTTTGCAAACAGTGTTCCTGGTTTGGTAAGGGTCTCTCATCTGGATCTGAAGCTTGTTAGAGAATCCCAGGCCTTTACCCCCCATGTTATAAAAATGATTGGGTGACTGTTAGCAAAGCAATAATACCAGTGGGATGTGTATATTAACCTGTCTGTAGGGGGAAAGTGCTGAGAGCAACAGGCCTATAATTTAGGTAATAGCATTAGTCTATGAAAAACACGCTGCTTTTGCCTTGGTGCTAATCAGAAACCCATCAGACAGGCTTCCCTGACTGAGCAGGGCCAGGGCTGGAAGGAAGTCAGCTGTCAGAATGTTTTTGAAGAAAAAAAAAAAGGGAGAGAGAGGTGAACTGAACTCTGTGATAGGATCCTCACTCTAAAGCTGATTCCTGAATTTAAAGGTGTGGTAGTCCAATCAGTGCTGCAAATTGGAGGCATCTGATTTGCATGGATTAACAAGAGTGGGTCACAGCCTTCTGACAGGTCAATGGCACCGCTGGGGATTTGAAGAAAACTTTGATTCTTCCTCTTTTCCCCTCTACTGCGAAGCAATCATGCTGTTCTTTTGTAAAAGAGGATCCCTTCCTGATAAAGCCAAGCTTGTCATTTAAATTCATCCAAGTTAGGACACCACAGAGCTCTGTCAGATGTCACTCTCTATACAGCATGAGAATGTTTTCAGCAGCTTTCTAACCCCTCTGCCTGGAAGCACAGAGGCTGGATCAAGGGGGAGGGGCAGCGGACTGGGGTCCAGAGGATTTTTACAAAAGCCAGTTTGGAATTTTTCATTTAAGGCAGGTTTTCTTGTTCTTTTCCTTTACCTCTTCTTCTTTTTTCTTTTCTTCTCCCCCCCCCCCCTTTAAGCCACGTGTCAAAGATATTTCCACAAAAGGGAGTGACAAAAATCAGATTGGTTTTAAAGACTACTTCATTTGAGGGTCTCCTTGAAGGCATTTAAACCTGGGGGTGGTGTTGGTATTTTTCTGTACCAGATGTAATGGCTGTTGTCCAGTCATCTCCCTTGAAAAATATTGTTTGGCTTTATGGTAACTTTGGAATGTTTGGCAGAGGGAACCAACCATGGCAGAATATGGACAAAGAGGAATGGAGAGTTTGCTGTGAAGCTCTCTAGGCCTCTGGTGCCCAAACCCAATAAAAATAAGAGACACATGCCATTGACCTGTGGCTTGACCTGCAGGGAAGCACCTTTGGTCAGGGGGCTTTAAACTGATAGTTGCAGAGCAAGGCCATTTTTTCTTAAACCTTGATTAACCAAATGTTTGGGAGATGATACGTTCTGGGAATTCTAAGATACTTACTTGGCTCTTATTATTTATGACATTTGTTCGTTGTTGTTGTTAGGTGCTGTCGAGTTGATTTGGACCTGTAGTGACCCCCATGTCACAGAGTAGAGCCGCCCCATAAGGTTTTCTTGTCTGTAATCTTTACGGGAGCAGATAGCCAATTCTTTCTCCCATGGAGCCACTGGCTGGGCTTGAACCACCAACTGTTTGGTTAGCAGCCAATCATGTAATGTTGAGCTTATTTATTCAGCATGTCTGATAGGCCAGGTATTGTGCCAGGCCCTAGGGACACAAGATAGATTTGGTCCCTGCCCTCTTGGAACTTCCTGTTTGGAAGTCCCTCATCAGTTTTCTTTTCATGTGTGTCTTGCTCTTTGCAATTTGAATTCCTGAAACGATCAATAATTCATACTTTTCTTGCATTCTTCATAGTGGTTAGCATTGCAATACCTTACAGAAGTGTTTGGTGAATACTTTTCCTATTATTTGATTGGCTATTTGTGTAACGTTTAAATTTGCTAAGCCTCAGTTTTCTCACCTAGAAACAGGGATAATAATACCTACCCCCTAGGGCGCTTGTGAAGAGCAAATGACACAATGTATGTAAAACACTCAGCAGAGAGCTTAGAACAGGGTAAATGTGCAGTATTTGAGAGTTATGAGTATTATCCATAGTAATAATGGAGGTGACTGAAGTAATGGACGGATGAAAAAACGAAAAGCAAACCAGTTGCAGTTGAGTCGATTCCAACTCATGGAGCCCCCAGGTGTTTCAAAGTACAACTATGCTCCATAGAGTTTTTAATGATAGTGACCTTTCGGAGGTAGATCTCCGGGCCTTTCTTCCAAAGTACCTCTGAGTGAATTCAAACTGCCAACTTTTTGCTTTGTAGCTGAGCACTAAACCATTTTCTCCTCCACCCAGGGACTCCTAATGGAAGGGTTGTGTGTGATTAACACCTGGAACTTTCTGTTGCAATGAATTTAATTGGAATCTTTCTATTATATTTTGAACTTCTTTCTTCTTTTAGTGAGCACAGTCTCTTTCAAAGAATCAAATATTATTTGGTTGCTGGAAGATAACTTGGAAGACCTTAGGGTCATAATTTGAAACATACATTCTCTATATACCAGAGAAAGAGGGAGAGAGAGAGAGATCCAAGTAGCAGCTTAATTGGCAGTACAGTGTTGTGGATCAGAGCATATACGCTAGATTCAACCTGAGTCCAAATCTTGGTTTTGCCATTTATTAGCTTTCGGACCTTAAGCATGTTTCTAATTCTTAAACATCCCTTCCCCACACGCACATACATGTTTATATTTATTTATTAACTTAATGCTGTAGTCGCTACGTTCAAATACAGAAAGTATGAGCTGTTATCACCACCAGAACGTAACTAAGAGCTAGTAACAAATGTAACAATTAAGTATTTGTCCCATGAATGAATGAATAGCTACTATGACAACAGTCATTCTTCTTTCAGAATTGCTATTGCCAAACCTGCTTTTGCAGTTCCTTCTCCTTTCAGTTGCGTTTCAAACTCGCAGTATCTTCTTTTGACTATTCTCTGTGGTAGCACACTTCCACTCTTTGAGGGTTTATTTGAGTTTTGGAAACAGGCAGCAGTAATTTGGTGCCAAGACTGGGAACAAGATCACTCCATTAAAGACCATTTTGGATCAGAAATGATGTGTGCCTGTATGGGAACTCGATGGAGTTGAACTCATAGCACTGTGCCTGGATCCAGGAGAATAACTGCAAATGCTCTTGAGCAGACCCGCCCAAAATGACAGATTGGAAGGGGATGGAATTCATTTTGATGTGCAGTTCTAGTTTGTTTAAACGTCAGTCACACTTTAGGTTTCACTCACCACTCTGCCCTGGAAAGAGAGGAAGAGTGAGCTCTTACTCTTCGTGATACAATTGGCTCTTGGTGATATGAAGAGCACAGGGTTAAGACCCCAGCCTTTGGAGTTAGGCCTGGATTAAAGTCCTGCCTAATTTCTTCTTTTTTCCCTGAGAATTTCAGGAAAAATGTTCTTGGCACATAATACTCCATGTTAAGTTTCAGGATTATTTCTCCTTTTTGCATTGTTTTAGCTTCCTTTTCACATGTACTCAGGGCTCTACCATTCCTTGGCTCTTTCAGCTCTATGGTAAAATGACCTGAGAAACTAATTCATGTGAAACATTAGCGGCTTAGTCTGTTACTGTTTTTACCCTTCCCAAGAGCATTTGTACTTAAAGATGGTGTCTAGAAAGGGCAGTGCCTAAGCGAGAGGAATGTGTTTCCTATTTTAGTGTCTCAGGCAGAGTGAGGCTGACATTTGAGGCCAGGGAGGCCATGAGACCACAGCACCTACCACACTGCTAGGAGACTCCAGTAGTTGACAGAAAGGTTAAGCTTCCTAGCATCTGTCCCTGCTTCCCCTCATCCCCTCTTTGGAGTAGTAGCCCATACCAGTGGATGATTCTGTTGCTTACAGAGGCGTTATTAAGTAGAGACACCCCTAAGAACAATTCGTTGCAAGTGGATGGTACATTTCTTCTCATGGCATGACTTTCAAAAGCAAATTAATTATAAACTGGTTGCAATTTAGTTCAGTTTGCCTGGATTATGAGTTTGCAAGGCCTATGAGTACATTTGGCACGGTTGCTGGCACATTTGGATTTTAATGTCTTTGACAAGCTACAGCTTCCTTGGCCCTGGTAAACCACCTAACTGCCATTTCACTAGATTATGCCAGAGTGACTCTTTGGCTAGGATGGGTTTTCAGCTTGCAACCTCCACCCCCATGAGCCGTGCATCCATCTAAACTTCTAGCGAGAAGGTGGAAGCTGCCTACAGAATACCCTGAGAAAGTCTGAGGGTTAATCACAGAAAAGACTTTAACTATTTGCATCCACACAATAATACACAGGCACATAGGACTTTCAGTTCCCCAAACCCAAGAAGTGGTTTAAGAACACTGTGTGGTTTGACATCCTGCCCTACATATAAATGTAAAAGGCAGGTTGGGAGAAATACAGTGAAATCCCCCCGTTTGTGCAGAGAACTGTGCATTTTTTTTTCTCTAATTATGGAAGGTAGGTTTTTTTTTTTTTTTAATTTTTTAAGCCTGTGCTTTCAGCTGTCTTATGAAACTTGGTTATATAAACATGGGTTAAAAATCCAGTAAAGTCCAAGGCTACCCTGTTCTGTGAATGTTGGGCTTCTGAACACATCTTACCCTAGTCACTGCCTCATTTACCCTCCCATAGGCTTGAAAATCCCTATGTGTTGTAAAGCCCTCAAGGTGTGGTGGACAGTTCAGTAAGTGCAGTGGTGACAGATTAGTTAAGGCAATAGAAGGAACCCCAAGGGCAGCATCTTATTATCTTCCCAAACTGGATTTGATGCTTCTCCCCAAATCTCCCCCTTTCTCTCTCTCTGCCCATTTCCTTAAAAAAACCAAAACCAAACCCAGTTTCTAACTCATGGCAACCCAGTGGGCCTCAGAGTAGAACTGTGCTCCATAAGGTTTTCAATGGCTGTAATCTTATAGCAAGGAGTCCCTGGGTGGTGCAAACAGTTAAGTGGTCAGCTCCTAGCTCAATGGTTCGCAATTCGAACCCACCCAGAGATGCCTTGGAAGACAGGCCTGGTGATCTGCTTCTGAAGATCCTAGGAAGCACAGTTCTTCTTTGCACACATGGGGTCGCTGTGAGTTGGAATGAGCTCCATGGCAATTAACAATAACAATCTTATGGAATTGGATTGCCAGGCTTTTCTGCTACAGTGTCACCAGCTAGATTTGAATAGCCAACCTTTCAGTTAGTAGTAAGGAAAAGGTATAATCATCAACTTTGTGAGTTCAGGAGAAGGGACAACTCAACTGGCTTCACTGAGTTTTGAACTTATGACTCAAGTCATTGACTTCTGTTTAAAAAAAAAAGGCCCAAGCTCTTCTGGCCAGACAGGTTGAATCCTCTGTTCGCCAGTTCCTCACAGGATGGCCTGTGGCATATATTTATCTATGGGGCTTGCAAAATCATGGCCTGTCATAATGGTAAATAAAATGTGTTGGAGTTAATACGAAGAAGAAAGGAGCAATTACAACTGCTTAAAACAGTCTTAAAATATACTTAAGCAGAGGTTTGCCACGTAAACACACAATTAAAGCAGGAATTTGTGATGGATGCAAGAGTTTGACGGTCCCAGACATACTGTTTACTGGTGTAGTTAGCAGATGGATAAGTCAACTGATCCCAGATGTGCAGCTTATAAATATAAACTCACGTCCTGCTAGTGATGTATGTCTGTAAGGAGCAACAAATTACTTTCTATTTAACTCTTGACTATTTGCTGGGGGTAGCTTTGTAATCCTCGCTTGCTTAAAAAAAAAAGAAAGAAAAGGATTTTTTAAATGGTTTCCTCTTTCAGAAGGGGTAACCAAATATCTAGAAAGGGGTACTTTTGTGCAGGAGTCGTTTTAAAGGACCGGTTTAAATAGGTTTACTTTTTTCTTTTAAGTTCAGATATCTAAGCCTTGTATCCCTAGCCACAGTTTTCAGATATTTGCGGCTAATTAATTCTGAGGAAATCTAATCTGAATTGAATTAATATTCCTTTTTAAGGTACATGAAGCAACTTTTAGGTATAGGGAAAAGAAAGGGAAACAGCTTTTGCTGCACATAGCTCTGGCAACTAATGAAAAGTCATACTGCCGATCGTTTCGAATAATGCAATCACAAAACAGAGAGCATTGCATTGTATTGTTATATTTGCAGTTTAAATAATTTAGCTGCGAAAAAAATCTGAAGGCTGCTTTAGCTGTAATTAATTATTCATTAATGACATGCTAATTGCACAATACCTTTGAATATTTAACAAAATGCAAAAGCCAGGCTCTGAAGTTATGTTTTTAGTGCGAAGGGGGGAAAAAAAAATCCTTTGGTCCATCACTGGCATCAGGAGGACAAAAAAAAAAGTCTTTTTTTCAGATGTGAGGTTAAGTCCTAGTAGTGGCCTACTTTCCATTCACCATCTCAGTACCCTTTGTGCAGTGGAATATAATGTCCTTATCTAGACTTAACAATTGACAGGGTGGTAAATCCCTTGACTTTTGTCCAAATGATTTCTCTACAAAAATGGGTTAATTATCGCCTTTCCCTAGCTTTTTGACTAACAAAAGGCCCTGGATCTCCTTTTTCCTTTCTTTCCTATTTACTGTAAGGAGCCCTTTGAAATGTGATAGTTTAATCGGCAACACCTTCTACAGGGGGAATGCTGAGAGCCGGCCTGGCCCTCGCCTGCAGCTCAGGTTGCTGTGTGAACATTACGGTGGTTAGGAGAGATGACCTTTATTATGCCAAAGCCATCCTGGACTTTCAGGATGAAAAAAACGCCAGAGTGCTCGGTAGTCGACTCCGTTTGTTTCTGCTAATAAAAGCTGGCGGGTTTTTAACAGTATCTTTTAGTAGGTGGGATGACTGAAGGGCAGCAGTGTTGAACTGGCTTAGTTGTGTTTCATTAATTCCCCCTGCAAGACTGGGAGTTTGCATCTTTCTGTGCCCTGGCTGTGTTTCTCAGTTTCAAAGCCACTCATTGTCTCCAACCTGCAAGTCAGGGATAGTGTTAGTGGTGGATAAGAAGGGAACAGGGACTGGCTTTTTTTTTTTTTTTTTCTTTTTATTTGTCATGATCACCATCTCGGTCCAAATCAGAGCATCCCCAGCCCTAATTTAGCACAAGGCAGTGAGCTGTGTGGTAGCTTGTCCTTGTGGTTGAGAATATATTTCATGCACTAGGGCCTACTTTACTCAGGCATATTTTGCATTTGACTCCCATTACTATTAATGGCATTTATGAACGCACATTGGCGGGAAGAAGACCCCATTGAATCTGTGCATTATCACAGAGATGGGGAATTAGCATACTCCGTGTCTGGTCTGTGATGGATTTTTACTGTGCACTGGAAATGCTTAGCAGCTAAATGAGAAATCACCATTGCAAACATGCACCTGCCAGGAAGAAATAAAAATGGCATAGAGAAGGAGGAGTATTCAGCGAAGTTGACTCCAAGTTCCCCTTTTGCCTTTGCATTCTCTCATTTGGGGAATGTTACATCTGCTTGTAGCCACTCTTCGGCATGGCAATACATAATAGGGTCCCTGTTTATTAAACATAGGGTGTTGGAAGCCCACTTGGCCAAAAAGGTGTCAGGGTCAAAAGCGTTGGCAGTCAATTTGGGAAGTCACAGATTACAAAGCGAGAAGTGAAATAATGCAAAAGCAGTGTATAAGTCCATGCTCCATGAATCAGAGGGTTGAGGGGTTGCAAAATGACAAACCATGGATTGGGTCCAGCCCACAGTCAGATGTGTTTAGCTTGGCTTAAACTTTTTTCTTGGTGTGAACTAATATTAAAAAAAAAATTGGGAAATGTATGTAAAAATCCAAGTTTCCATGTTCTCATGAAAAGTCAGATGATCTAGCAACACAGGGCTGCCATTCCTCCTTGGCCATAGTTGCCTGGAGCTAACTACCCTGCTCTTGAACTCCCCAGTTGCCTGGCTCCTGCAGGCATTTGAGTTTTCTATCTTGGGACAGTGGGACTTTAAGCCAGGAGTGACTGTGGGTTAGAGTGGTCAGGGAATGTAGACTTTTGAACAAATTCCGCCAAATAAACTCTACAGCCTTCTGTGGTCTTCGGTCATGATGAAATTTTAGGTGGTTCACTCCACTCATTTGTAGCCTTTTCATTTCTCAGATTTAAAAATGTCACACATGAAGGTTGTCTTCCCCACTCCCCCCTGCCCCCTTCCAGGCCACTGGGGAAATGCTTCTGTTCTGATCAGTGCCAATTTCACCAACATTTGAATTTCTTAAGAATTTTTGTATTTCTTTTTAGGCCTCCTAATAACTGTTATTAAGCACATCCTTTGTGCAGGACACTGGGCTGGTCACTCCTTATACCAATCAACTCCTTTGTGGTCCCATGAATGCTGGACTCCGGCAGATGTTCATGGCAAGTCTTAGACTGCTTAAGTAGCACATTGTCTGGACTGAAGTCTTGCTGGGAAATGGCAGTGTGGAGAACAAGTTACTGTTCTTTCTAGGCTACTGACTCTGGGCCTTTAGCCTGCCCTGAGTACCTTTCCTCAGGTGCTTTCACTAAGGATTAGCGCCGACGTTACATGATAACCCGAAGTCGTTCCTGAGCCTTCCCGAGTCCTGAAGTGCATAACAACCAAGGGAAGTAGGCAGGAGTGCCAAGAGAAGGCAATTTCATGAGTGTTAATTAGAGACCTTTGGGCCAGGAAATAGAAGAGCATCGGTAATCCATTTCTCCTTAGCTCACTGCCTCCGTGGAAGCTAGCCTGAAACCTTTCATTTTATTTAGCAGTATTAGGGAAACATCTGTGAACAGACACTACCATATACCACTGGGAATTGCTTAAAAGTGATACAACATGAATCTGTCAAGTGAAAAATACTGCTGTGGGGAGCACGACTTATAAACCATGTGAATGCATGAACTCTTCTTCCTGGAGGTTTGGATTGAGCTAGAGAACAGTGGTTGCCAGGAGAGAATTTGTACTCTTGGTGTGAATTAGGGCGTGGGTGCCCAACAATTGATACTCAGAATTCTTGGTTAAATATGGGCAGGGTGCATTTGACTTAGAGCACATTGGAAGTTGAGACTCATTTTGTGAGCACTTATTGAACACACATAATAGGGAAGGCCAGTATTGGTTGAGAGGGACACATATAGATAGCTGAACCAAAGCCAGCCGTGTCTAGATTGGTCATATGAGGGTTACTTTTCTGTCTTCTAGGAAATTATCTTACTTTTTGAGGTGACCTCTTCTGAGAAAAGCCTGAGCATAGCTTCCCTATTGTGATCTGTCTTTCTTTTGTTGCTATTAGGTGTCATCAAGTTGATTCTGACTCATAGTGACAGCATGTGACAGAGTAGAACTGCCCCATAAGGTTTTCTAGGCTGTAATCTTTATGGGAGCAGATTGCCAGGTCTGTGGAGCCACTGGGTGAGTTCCAACCACCAACCTTTTGGCTAGCGCCAGAGTGCTGAACCATTGTGTCACCAGATGAAAAGTGGTTTAAAAGAGCAAGAAGAGCAGTAAGTGGATATACCATCATGGTATAAGAACTATTGTAATAAGAGAAATGAAATCTGCTCAGATGATTTTATGCATTGATAAGAGACAAACCATTATGGGTTAGGCTATTAACATTCGTCAGTATAAAGAGTAAGCTGGGGAAGCACACAGAATTGTGAGAGTAGGAAATGTACGAGAGAAGGGGTGTAAGTCACCGTTCTACTGTCTACACAGACGAAATCACAAATGCCCAGTATGAAAAAGGAGGGGCCTTGAAATCCATTGGCATTTCCAGAAAATATTCCATGACCTACTCCTGTTGCAAATGTGCCTTTTTTTACCACTGCAGGGTGATAAAATGCCACGATCCAACTCCAGAGTACAATTAAGGGCCTGTGTGATACAGCAGGCAGCCATTCCATACTTGAGAGTTTTCATTGTATAATTAAAATAAACTGAGGGGCAGGAGGCAGGAAGTGAAGTGGGGGAGGAAGGTCTGCTGAAGCACATTCAGACATGACATTTTCGGATGTCGATAACCATCAAGAGCTTGGCTTTTCTGTCCATGAAGACAGGAATGTCACGTGTCAGTCCAAGATGGGGCCTCCGAGCAGGGCTTGGGAATGCAGGAAGCAATGGAGGGTCCATTTGGCTCTGATGAGCACAGGCTGGTCCTCTCAGGCTTTAACTGTGCTTTCTTTGTGTCAGTAGTGTCTATGCCCATGTTTCTGATGAATCCTAATGGGTGTGGAGAGATACCAGGTAGGGCGGAATTTGCTCTTCCCATTTAAGCCTGGATTCTAGGCCATGCATAATCCCAGGGGAACAGATAAAAATAACACGCGGAAGAAGCAATCTCGGAAAGACTTAGATTTTCGAGAGCCATTTTAAGCAGTTTTGTCCCTTATTTAGCACACTTGTATAATGTCCCTGCTCCAATCGTATACTTTTTAAATTAAAAAAAAAAAAAAAAATTTTTTTTTTTTTAACATCGTAGTGTCCATTCCTCCAAGAGGGGCTTCGTCGCTCTATGTATATCTTGTAGTAAATTGGCTTCCTGTCCTTTGGCTAAGCAGAACCTGCCATGGGCCTGCCTCAGGCTTCCCCTGAAATCACAAAGACAGGGAAGTGTGTGAGGAGCCAGATCACCTTGAACGAAGACCATAAGGAGGTCTCCTGCCTGGGAGAACATTGGTGTTATTTAGACACCGCCCCCACCGTGCCCAGGAGACACCAGAAGTCTCTGCATCCCTGTGGCAGCCTGTCACTTTCGGCTCAGGAGTAGTTCTCGGGATGCATGCCCATCCTTTAGGAATGGGGGTTCATTCATTATAGGGATCATTACCAGTTCCTCGGCCAGTGCTAAAACTCTTCAAGTCGCAGTTTTGGAGACAAATATGGAGAGAATGAGTGCTTTCTTTATAAGCAAAAGCTGGATTTTAATGAACTTTAATGGAGCAAGGATGCTTCAGCTGTTTAATGTAGGATTTTTTTTAAAGGCTGCTCCATGTTTTCACTCTTCATCCCCCATTTCTACATCTGAGGGAAATGATTCTTAGCCCAACTCTTGACTTTCAAGTTGAGCCTTGCTCTGATGTGCTCATTCGTCTTTTACAATTTCTATTAAAAGTCCCAGGGTGGTGCCAAATGGTTAACATGCCTTGATGCTAACAGAAAGGTTGGGAGTTCAAGTTCACCCAGATGTGCCTCAGAAGAAAGGCCTGGTGAACTACTTCTGAAAAATCAGCCTGAACATCTTATGGAGCACGGTTCTATGCTGACATACATGGGGTCACTATGAGTTGGAGTTGACTCAACAGCATTTGTTTTTGGTTTTTTTTACAATTTGTATTGGCTGTAATCCCTCTGATGACCCCCCAAACTCTAAAATTATAGATTGTCATGACGTATATAAGAAAGGACCTTAATAACTGACGAATTTCAAGTAAGGTTTGTCTCTCCTGCTCACACAAATGGATTGGTAGTGGTTGCCTGGAGCGCTTTGTTGAGAAGTACACAAAAGCAGGATCTGGGCTCAGTGGAAGAGTCCTCTGATACAGCAGCGATGCCTTTCCCTGTAAGGAGGAGCAGGGGAGGTGAGTGTCTGGTATTTTCTATCCCTGATTTTGCCCACTCCTCTTATTTTCTGTAGAATGTGAGAGAAGTGCTTGTAAGTGACTTGACTGACCATGACTTAACAGCAGATGTGCTGGGTAGAAATTTCCATTGCTCTTTCCCATTCCAGGGTCCTTTCTGCCCTCCCATTCTGCTTCTCATTTCAGCTAAGATTTCAGGGATGGCTCAAAGTTTTGCCAGGAGTCCAGGCTACCACTCAGAGCTGGTGTGGGTATGTTCTTGTGTAGAATTCATTCAGGTTGCCTCCTGATTCCAGAACCCAAACTGATTGTGGAAGGTAGGCAGGAGGAGATCTTGTATGCTGACTCAGTGAAAAACCTGTTCAGTTCATAGACTTTTCTGTGAAGAGCTGGATCAGATCAAGGATATCAATTGGAATTAACTACTGTAATCAAGTGTTTTGGAGTTATCTATATTGCTAGATTGTAATTCCAAAACAGCAGTTATTTTTCTCTCATGCTGGGTCTTCAGAGTCTGCACATCATGGGTGCCCAAGAAATACTTGCTCAGTGAAGCAGAAGAATGGGCATGAGGAAACATTGGGACTCTGGGAGTCAGCACTGAAGGTTCCCTAATGGCTGGCTAGTTTGAGTGCTGACTGATCTGTGTGTCATTCTGCCACTCTTTGCATAATGTGACCTCTTTGAAAGACGAGAGAGTCAGCGCATTCGGATGACTGCCCTCAGTTCATCTTTGACTATGATTCGTTTTTCTAGTTAGTCACCTAGAACAGCCTGTTTTCACTTTTCTTACTCTTCCTCTCTCTTTCCCTCCCTCCCTTTCTCCCTTTTCCTCTTCTTCCTTAAAAATATCCTTGTAAAGACTCTTTCTTTGCCTTTGCCATTTCTACCAAACTCATCTGGAGATGTGTGATGTTAGCCCTGGATCATTGCCGAGACCTTCTAGATGGCCGTTGTTCTCCAGCATTCCTCTTTTATAGCATCTTAAACCCAATGTCTGACTTCCTTAAAGGCCTCTTTATCATACCACTTCTTCAAAAACCTTCACTGGTTTCCTATTTCCTTGGACATGAAATTAAAACCTCTGTTTGGAGTTCATGACAATTGGAAATCTGGTTCCACTTATCCAATCCTAGTGTCCACTGATGCTAAACAACAATGTACAGTATTGATAATAATGCTCATTTATTGAGGACTTACCATGTGTCAGACACTGTGCTAAGTGCTTTTTCCTTATGAAGTTATACCAAACCCGTTGCCATTGAGTTGATTCTGACTCACAGCTACCCTATAGGACAGAGTGGAACTGCCCCATAGGATTTCCAAGGCTGTAATCTCTGTGGAAGCAGTCTACCACATCTTTCTCCTGAGGGGTGGCTGCTGGGTTTGAACTGCTAACCTATTGTTTAGCAGCCAAGTACTACCAGGGCTCTGTATGGGGTTATAGATACTGCTATTACCCCAATATATAAATGAAGTTACTGAGGCTTAAAGAGGTGAAGTAACTTGCCCAAGGTTACATGACTAGTCAGTGGTAGGACTAGGATGTTAACACAACTGATCTGATTCCAGAGCCAGAGCCCTGACAACTAGTTCGTGATTTTATGTTTGATGTGCTTTGTGTGAAGGAGCCCTTGTGGTGCAATGATTAAAGCAATAGACTGCTAACTGAAAGGTCGATGGTTCGAAACCACCAGAGGCTCTGTGGGAGAAAGAAGTGGCAGTCTGCTCCCATAGAGATTTACAACCTTGGAAATGCCATTGGGTGACTATGAGTTGGAATTGACTCGATGGCAGTGGGTTTGGTTTTGAGTTTTTGGTATCCTGTGTATCACCAGATAGATCTTTCATAAATACAGAGACACAGTGCTAAATTTGGTGATATCTGAAGACACAGCTTCACACTGGGAAGAAAGAATTTTACAAGGCATCATATACATTTTATTTTACATAGCACAGTTTCTCAGAGCAGCCAGTCCCTAAATAATCTCTGCATCAATGTCTGGATTTTTAAACCCACTCCTTTCATACTTGTTTTCAATGTTGGTAGTAAAAAGAACATTCCATATTTTTTAAATATACTTTTTTTTCCCCCTTAGTATTCACGCGGAAACCATGGTGGCATGGTGGTTAAGTACTACAGCTGCTAACCAAAAGGTCAGTAGTTGAAATTTGCCAGGCACTCCTTGGAAACTCTATGGGGCAGTTCTACTCAGTCCTATAGGGTCGCTATGAGTCAGAATCGACTCAGCGGCAGTGGATTTGGTTTGGGTTAGTATTCACGCACTTTCTGTTTCCTCAAAAAGTACAAAAGACATATCAGCTGGAAACTGTTGGCAAATATACAAACACTGCAAGCTCTTAGTATGGTTTTGGATCCCAGGTAAGAGCAGCTGAGGTGGGACATTCAATGGAAACCCCTGATGATGTATGTGTGCATGTCAGTGTGTGTTTGTGTCCATGCAGTGTGTGTGTGTTCGTGTGTGTGTGTGAAGGAAGAAGAGCAAGGACAGAGAGACAGAATGAGTGAATGTCTCCTTAAACAAAAAGAAAAACAGGTGCTGACAAATTAACTCCGACTCATGGCAACCCCGTGTATGACAGCGTAAAGCTGTGCTTGACAGTGTTTTCAGTGAATGATCTTTTGGAAGTAGACCACCATGCTTTTCTTCTGAGGCACCTCTAGGAGGGCTTGAACCTCCACCCTTTCAGTTACCAGCTGAGTGCATTAACTGTTTGCATTACGCAGGGAATGTCCTCCTTAAAGGCCCATGATGTTGTGAGGCTTTGACTAACGGTGACTAAAAACTATAGGCAGTTTTGCCTCAGAATAGCCAAATTCCTGCCCCAAGAAGTCTTGCTCGGAAGGAGCTTCGCTACATTTGTGCATGTTCCTGAGGTGGCCTGTCTAGTTCTGACCACACGGGTCCTCATGTCATCACCATCCTCCCCAAAATGTGTGTGTCAGGAACGAGTGTCTCTTTCACTCACTGAGAGCCTGAGGATGTGGTACTTGAATGGCTTACAAAAAGACCTGACTCCCATATGTTCATGCTTTTTGTTTTCTGTCCATCTCGGTTCCACTGGTTTTAGGCAGCAACGGATGATTGTATTCAGTTTTGTCTTTTCTTGAGGCTAAAGCTCCACCCTAATGATCTTCAAGGTGGTTGACGTTTTCAATTAATCTCTGTTCAGCGAGACAGACATAACTTCTCACAAAAATCTGTCAGGGGCTGTCTCCTGCCCAAATGTTACACAGAATGATTATGATAATAATTGGTTTCAGCTCATACATGGGCCATCCTTTCATCTGGAGTGGTTTTATACCAGGGAGAGTCCCCCGGGAAGCATCATCCCTTGGGGATTTACTTGCTGTTGGGGTTCATTCCCCTGCTTGACCAATGGGACAGAAGGTTAGCTGTTTGGGAAGAGACAGTTATTCTTCCTGTCCTTATAAAAGGCTGGAGTGAGGGTGCCTTGTTAATTAACTCCCTGATTTCTTTGTCTCCCCAAGAATGTTTCAGGAAACAGAGTAACCAAACAGTAGGGCAAAATGGTTGAGATCTTGGGCTCTGGAATCAGACTAACCTAAGTTCAAATCCCAGATCCCTCTCTTGACAGCTGTCTGGCCTTGGGGAAGGAGCCCCTACGTGGTGAAGATGATTAAGTGCTTGGCAACTAACCAAAAGGTTGGCAGTTCAAGTCCACACAGAGGCTACTTGGAAGAAAGGCCTGGTGATCTAATTCTGAAAGATCACAGCCATTAAAAACCCTACGGAGCAGTTCTACTCTGAAACACACGGAGTCACCATGAGTTGGAATCGATTCAATGGCAACTGTTTGTTTTTGACCTTGAGGAAGTCATTTTACCTTGCTAAGCTTTTGTCTCCTGATCTTTCACATTGAGCTTTAGAGGACTAAAGGGGAGAATGCCTTTAAACGGCCTAGAATTGTATAGTTCTGTAAATAGCAGTAGATGCTTTTGCAGGAATTCCTTCTCCCTAGACTCATCACCATCTTACGTGAGACCTCCTATTCTTCAGCAAATCCTACCTTTTTGGTTGGAGCAGGTAGGTGATTAACCATCAGAGGCACAGTCTCCAAGTTGCTCTCTCCTCTCCCAGCTGAAGCAGTTTGCAGGTGCCATCACTACCCCATTGTCTAACTGGTTGCTTTGTGATTCTCATACCAGCAAAGCTTGCAGCTGTCAAAGCTACTAAATGGAAGTGGGTGCGAGGGAAACCCTCCCAGAATGCAACAGGGCAAAGGCAGGTGCTGCAGCTGCCTGCCAGGTAAACGAAGCACTAGGGTCTGCCGTTGGAAGCCAGCCAGGAAAGCACCTGGACAAAGTCCTTAATGAGGAGAGCACTAAGAGGGCCTAAGGGTGTCTTTCTGGAGACTGTTTTGGAATTCTGAATTAGAATATTCAGTCTCCATAATCCAGGGCTTTCGTTAGCTTATTGCCGTGTCCCTGTATGAGACCCAGGGCTCTGCAGAGCTAAGAAAGACAGACTCCCACCGCTGCAGATTGCTGGACAAGTTCTGAGGCAAGAGGTGACTTCATAGGCCCTCTCCTCCAGGAAAGCAACCATGATTGACCCTCTGCGAACGCTGGGTGTGCACTGGTTGGCTGTGTGAAAAGTAGGAGACTACAAGTTTTCTTACCTATTATTGAGCAAGTGTCTGCTTCCTACCAAAATAGAGCACAGAGCAAAATCTGATAATGCCGTTGCCCTGTGTATGTAAGAAAGTCCAAGCTTTACGTTCAAGATACTTGGTGATCAAGATGATGTCCCTGCAATTAAATTTCAATTTAATTCCACTATTAAGCTGGAGATTTTCGAATTTGGTTCTCTTGCTTATTCTGGTCTATCTGTTATACCCACTTCCTGGTGGGTCATCTCCGCATGTCATATTCTACCAGTCTTTTCTCATCCCCCCATCCAGCTGAAGCACATGTCCCACCTTTGAATTTCCATGGTAGAGTATCTGTGTCTCCTGGCACTTTCTGCTTTGTACCTTGGAGTCCACGTCATCCGTGTGTGTGTCTTTCCTCTTTGTCCATAAGTCCTCGAGAATTAGTTTCTGGTTCATTTTTGTATTTTCCAGAAGACGTAGCACTTGCCTTGCACAGGTTGAGTACTCAGGTATGTGTTGAGCTCTGTGCAGAGCACAAACTGTACATGGGCTTCGCTTAACATGCCGCTCTTGATTCCTTTATTACGTAAATGAACACTGTATGTGTCCGGTACTGAAGTTACACCAGAGAATAAGATGGACACAGCTGCTGTCTTCCTGTGGACTGGTGGGCCGACTCCACAAGTAAACACATGTTGTATTAAGGGATAGCTAAATTCAGGATGCTGTAAATGTGTACTGGAGAGGCCCTAGCCCAGCCTCTGCCAGATCAGGAAACACTTCTGAGCTAACATTTAAAACATGGTCCTGATGGAAGAGGAGGGGTTAGCACGGAAGGTGGGAAGAACATGAGAGTGTTTGGGGCAGAGGGAACAGCAAAGACAAACCTTGAAGGAGAAGGAACAGGTTGTTTGGGAAATCCTAAATAGCTTATGATGCTACAGCATAGTCAGGGCCTGGAAGGTTCTCTCCTGAAAATTCCAGAGCGCATTTGATCCATTAGAAGAATATATCAGAAAATCACATTTTTTTATTGATGGCTCAGGATCCCATAGTAAGGATAACAAACTTCTTTTGGGTCTCAAACAACAAAACAAAACAAAACAAAACAGTAAAAACATCCTGGTTCCAGGAGCAAAGACTGAATCACTTCAGCCAGAGTTAAAATTCCTCCTTCAAAGCTAGGTTTTGCCTAAAGTGTGAACACTCCAGGTCCACGGCGAGATATTGTTCTCATGGCTCTTGCTGGCAGCAAGGAGCCATGGAGGATCTCTCTAAGTGAGTGGGGGTATTTCTTGAGTGGTGTATTAAGAAAGCACAACGAACCGCCAGGGGGGTGCATGGGGGCGGGGGGCAGGCAATGCTTTAGGTTCTCGCCAGTGGGTGCCTGATGAAATACATCTTGGTGTGTCATTGAAGTGTGGAGCCTTGTGGCCCTGTGAGGTCACCTGTCCACCCCCTGAACAGACGGCTTATTCCTTGCACTCTCCTTCCCAGCTCTTTGTCCACGGGCTTTATGCACCTCAAGTGATGGGGCTTCCACCTCCTCCCTTGGGAAGCCATTTGGCACTCAATAGAGCCTGCTCCTAAGAAGATTGCCCTGATATTCAGCCCAAGTTTTCCTTTCTGTAATTACATCCCATTCCTCTCTGCTCTACCCCTTTGCATGACCCTGAGCAATTCTTTCCCTTCATCAGTGTGCCTACACCCTTGCACCAGGAGAGCATTTGATCCTCGGTCCTTTTTGTCATCCCTGAGCTTTGCTTATTCCTGGCCGGTGCCGCACGAACGCTTATAAGTAGCTCCTGCTGCTGTTCTCTTTAATCCTCGTGGCTCCCCTTCTTTGATTTCTGTCCAATTTGCCTATTTCTTTCACGGATACTGAAGTGCCCGGAATGAATCCTAGGCTTTCCAAACGTATTCTGATTAATCTTTTATATGGAAGACCTTCTCAATGATGCTAAACCAGTTTGGGTGGAAAATAAAAATCTCTTTGAAAGACAGAGCTGATGTGAACTCCCTGTGATAGGACTCCAGGCACTTCAGAGAAAAATGAGTTTGACTCCAAGGCGGGGTACCCCCACTCCATCCTCTGATATTCATGCATCTGCACTTCCTTGTACTATTGAGGGCACAGGAGGCATGAATTTAGGCTGCTGAGGGATTAGAACGACCCTCCCCATTTGGCCTTGCTAAGCCCAACCTAGTCTCCAAGGCCAAGTTTTTGAGTTTGCTTCTCCGTGGCACCTTCTTTGATCATCTATTTGGGCACAACCAGATAAAAGTAATCCTTCCTTCCTATGGGTTCCCAGGGGCACTTTGCAGAGCCTGTTTTTGTGGTACTTCCTGTTCTCTATTCATTTATCCATTCAGCAAACCTTTATCTAGCACCTACGGTTACGTGATATTATGGTGCACATTAAGGGAATGGAAGACCAACAAGATTAAAACCATGAGACAAAATTCTTACCCTCAAGGAGTTTCCAGTCTAGAGGAGGAAGGGAGTGCATAACCATGAATAGATCCTGGAATGGAAATGTGTTTGGGGGCCTGTGGGACAGTAGGTGGAGCAGATGGGACTTGGAATGGATTATGGTTCCCATTGTGGATTGAGAGCTCATGAATGTGGGAAGGCTCACTGTCTGATTCATATAGGTGCCCTCCACAATGCCTAGCATGTGCCTTCAACATAGTAGGTATGGGCTAATGTTTATATTGAGCCCTTACATGTGCCAGGTAGTATAGTATGCTAAGCTGTTTGTATGTGTATCTCATTCACTCTTTACAACAGCTTAATGTAGAGGGTCAGCAAAAAAGAGGAAGACCCTCGTCAAGATGGATTGACACACTGGCTGCAACAATAGGCACAAGCATAACAGCGATTGTGAGGATAGTGCAGGACCAGGTAGTGTTTCGTTGTGTTGGACACAGGGTCACTCTGAGTCAGAACCAACTCATTCGCACCTAACAACAACAACAACAACATTACCTCCATTTACCAAGGAGGAAACCAAGTCTCAGAGATATGAAGCACCTAGCTGGAAGTCATGCAGGTGGTTGATGTTGGAGCTGAGGATCTGTTTTCATCTACATCTGTAGCCCACTGAGATGGGAGACTGAGGAACGGAAGAAGGTTTTACAAGGTAGCAAATCAAAGACTGTTTCCATATTTTATCCTGTATGGCCTCCTCTGTGCTGGTATTGACAAAAAGCAAGAATGGCATCAGCAGACACTCTGTGAGCACACACAAGGTATTTATTATTGATGGTGTCAGGCAGAGGATTGAAAACCAGGGTTCTCTTCTTTTAGAGTTCCAGAAGCATTGTGTCCATTCAACCAGGCCACCTACTTGACCAGATCCTATTGGGGGGCAGTTTGGAGGAAAGTGTCATATCTTCAGAAATGCCCATGCAATATAAAGATATGAATAAAAAATGAAACGTGAATCATCTATATATTTGGAACTATATAGATTTTTTTTTTTTTTTTTAAATGCTGGGAAGCTTTCAGTATTGTGCTGCTATTGCCTTGTTCTTTTAGGTACACCCAGGATATAATAGGTGTTCATTACATGTTTGTTTGGATAAATACACAGCCACCACTTCCAATATAATTTGCAGTTTTGGGGGTGACAGTTATTCTGCTGTATCAATGTGCTCCAACCAAGAAATTGTTAATTATAGTGATAGGAAGTGTGATCATTATTAACAGTCTTTAAAGGGAAGAAACTAAAAGTGTTAGTCTGCCATTTTGTCTATGCTGCCTCTTTTGTAAACGCCTTTTAGGGAGATGGTCTAGTTTTTCTCCTGCTTACCCTTTTTTGGTATAAATGTTTGCATGTATACGTGTGTGTGTGTGTGTGTGTTTCTCCAAATGGGGTAAAAGCCAGCAGCAGTAGGTACTGGGTGTTTTACCAGCTGGCCTGGCGGGTTGGCTTATGCTAATCTGAGGGTGGGACAGCAGCACTTGTGCCCAGGCTCCCGAGAGGCTCGGTGGGCAAGAAGGTGGCTGTGCTGCAGCAAGCACATTTGTGTCGCGTCTCTAGAATGTGTCCTCAGTTCCTTGGTGGCCATGGACTGTGCTATGAGTTCACCTTAACTGTGCCCTCATAACACAGCCTTCCACCAGCTGCTGCCTCCAGGCTCCCCTTGGCAAACCACCTCATTGTCATCTTCTCTTGGGCAAAACAGAGGATGAGAGTCAGGGAGCTAGAAGAAGAGCGTGCTGTTGCCAGGCCCCTTCTCTGAGGCAAAGCGGAAACTGAGCCCATCATTTCACAAGGGTAAATAGTGTAGGTTTTTCTGGTAACACACTAGTCCTGGTGGCCCAGAGCTTAAGCATTTGGCTGCTACCCTAAAGATCAGTAATTCAAATCCACCAGCTGCTCCTTGGAAACCCCATGGGGCAGTTCTACTCTCTCCTCCAGGGTTGCTATGAGTCGGAATCCGCTTGAAGGCAATGGGTTTGGTTTTTTGGTTGGTTAATAGCTTAGGCTCTAGGCCAGCATGCCTGGGTTTAATCCTGGCTCTTCCATATCGTTGTTGAATTTTGGGCAAATTACTTAACCACTGTGAGTCTTCTGTAAAATGAGGATAATAATAGTACTATCTTGTAGAGTTACGAGTATTATCATATATATAAAGCCCTCAGCTCAGGGCTTGGCTATAGCTTTTTCTTCTGCTTTTTCTAGCAACAACATTTAGTAAACACAATTTGCCAGGCAGTGCACTAATCACTTTACATATGTTATCTCTTTTGGTCTTCACAACAACCTACTGAAGTATAGGTCCCACATTACAGAAAAGACCCTGAGGCTTTGAGAGATTAAGTAACTTGCCGGAATACAAGTTCGATGGCAAAATCTGCATTCCTTCCAGCTATTCGACATTGCCCATCACAAGGCCTGTCTGAGAGCCGAAATTTGAATAGCTCATTTGAACCATGAAGCTCTGGTGGTGTAGTCCTTAAGAGCTTTGCAGCTAACCAGAAGGTTGGGAGTTTGAATCTACTAGCCGCTCCTTGGAAACCCTATGGGGCAGTTCTACTCTGTCCTACATAAGGTTGCTTTGCGTTGGGGTCGACTCAACTGCAATGAGTTTGATTTTTTTTTTTTAATTTGAACCATGGAAGACTTTTGAACTTGAGAGTTGGGGAAAGAGGAAGGAATAGACCAATCCCAGGCTCTTTCACCCCGGAAGTTTCTATCTCCCTCTGCCTTTCAAATTACTTTCCCTCATGTCTCTACAAAGTAGACTGGCACCAAATCTTCCAGATAACTCTAATGAGGCATTTCAGTCTGGTAATGGCGGGGTTGCTCTGGTGTGTGTGTGTGTGTGGGTGTGGGTGTGGGTATGCATGTTTGTATGTAAGTGCATGTTCACTGGCATTGCAGGGGTCGAATGAATGAAGGAAGGCAGTAGCTAGTATGCATGTAAATGACATATGCCTCTAAAGAGGGGGTCAGCTTCCATACAGCATTTAGGAGAGTCTGACTGATCCTCGTTACTTGGTTAATTATACTGCATACAACTTGTGTACTCAAGCATACACTCACTTGTACACCATACAACCTGTATACGTACTCTTACTTGCTGCTGTGTATTGGCCATGGTGAAATCTTGTGGTCCCATATTAGGTTTTTGAATATCTTGTTTTCATTAGTATGCTGGACTCTGAACTAGGGAAAGTTGTTTCTTTTTTAATTTTAATTTTTTGTGATTCAATAAAAGATCAAAAGGTGGATAATTAAACCCCTGTGACATGACTACAAATCATCCCTCCATGTAGATTTAAAGCAAAGGAGGGGCTTTGCTCCTTAAAAGTTCCATCCTTCAGATTTATTCATTCAGGTTCTTTCCCTTGGGGAGTACGTGCAGATCCAATTTGTTTGTTTCTGTATGTTCACTTTGAAGTGGAAAACAAAGTATTGAGCACCTACTATTTCTCTGGCACTGTGCTAGGTCATTTATCCATTCAACACCCTTTGTGAAAAGCCACGCACTGGCAAGGAGTCATTGGCTCAGGGAGGTTAACTAACTGGACTAAAGTGGCAGAACTAATAGGCAACTGGACAAGGACTTGAATTCTCAGCTCACTTTCTTCCTCCTCATAGTTTTGAAAAGGCGGTACAAATAGCTAACATGCTTGACTGTTAATTGAAAGTTTGGGAGTTTGAGTCCACCCAGAGGCAACTTGGAAGAAAGGCCTGGTGATCTACTTCTGAAAAGATCAGATCGTGAAAACCCTACGGAACACAGTTCTACTTTGACACTCCTGGGGCTGCCAGGGGTCAGAGTCTACTTGATGGCAACTGGTCAACTGGTTAAAACAAACACCCTGAATCCTTGGATGAATGGTTAAATTTATCATATTTACTTTCTAAAAAAAAAAAAAAAAGCCTGCTGTTGTCTAGTCGATTTTTACTCATAGCGACCCTATAGGACAGAGTAGAACTGCCCCCCTCCAGGGTTTCCAAGGAGTGCCTGGGGGATTGAAACTGCCCACCTTTTGGTTAGCAGCTGAACACCTAACCACTGTGCCACCAGGGCCCCGCTATATTTACTTCCCGTAGGGAAAAATCTAGATTATTTTTCTGAGCATTCCAAAAGCCCACATAAATCTCATTGTGTTACGAATGTGATTGGGAAATGTTAAGCAAACAATTTATTGATCCCTAATCTCCCACTGACAAGATAGCTTGTTTTGTGCACTTCTTTCCATGTCTTCATTTTTGTTGTAATTAGTTATCCTTCAGAAGTACGATGGTTGCCTTTTGGGGCATGTTTCCTACTTGCAGCTGAATGATCCTCCCTTTTTTTTTAGTGGAAAACATTTTCAAACGTGTCTTTAGAAAACCGCCTCAGGGAAAATTTTAATTAAAAGTCAAAACGTTTTCCTCTCCGTGCCTTGAAAGTTTTATTTTTTCAAAATTTCAATAATACCTAGTATGTACATATATTGACATATTCTCAATGATAAGGAAAAAAAAAATACGTGGCCTTGACCACATATGTCCTTGAGCCAGTTGCAAACTTGCTTAAGGTAACTGGAAAGTGCCCTTCAGAGGCTCTGAAGGGCCAGAGACGAGGGTGTTCATCACTCTGTAAAATAAGTAAATGAATCCTTTACGGGAAATATCCAGGATCCTGGAGAGTGCTATGAAGTGATTTGGAACTTCACATGTTGCACTCTTGACTCATATGATTCTTGAGGAGACTTTATATGAACGAAGATTATTGTATAAAAAAAAATTTTTTTTTTTTTTTTCTGTGAGATGTGGAAAGCACCTTCTAATGGCACGTTCTGGGAGTGCCTTACCGAGAGTCTCCTGATCGTAGTTCCCGCATTCCAGTATTCTCTGTGCTTTGTGTGGCTGCATAGTTATGAAGTTAATAGAGGAAAAATATTTGAACTGATTATGCTACAAATTATATAATACTATAATTATAAATTATTTAAGGGGGGGTAATTACAAATTGTACCATTATCTTAATTCCTAATTATATCTATGTGCATTCTAAAAATAGGTATTAGTGAATTATGTTATACTTTTGTGTTTTTAAATGAATAATTTTTACGAATTGTAAAGACGAGCATTAAAATAATCTTTCATTCCATCTTCCAGAGATAACCACTGTTAGCATTTTTGTATCTGTTTTTTATTCTTTGTTAATGCTTATATGAATGGATGCAATGGAATCCATGAATGTGGAGCTGCACTCTCTCTCTCTGTATATAAATGCCTAATGTTACATCTTAAGCCCTCTCCTTTGTTGTTTTTTATTAACATGCATTCCTTGGACACATTTTTTTTTTTTAATTTTTTATTGTGCTTTAAGTGAAAGTTTACAAATCAGGTCAGTCTCTCATACAAAAACTTATACACACCTTGTTATGTACTCTTAGCTGCTCTCCCCTAGTATGACAGCATACTCCTCCTCTCTACCCTGTGCTCCCCGAGTCCATTCAACCAGCTCTTGTCCTCTGCCTTCTCATCTCGCCACCAAACAGGAGTTGCTCACATAGTCTCATGTGTCTACTTGAGCCGAGAAGCTCACTCCTCATCAGTATCATTTTCTGTCTTATAGTCTAGTCCAATCCCTGTCTGAAGAGTTGGCTTTGGGAATGGTTCCAGTCTTGGGCTAACAAAGGATACAGGGACCACGACCTCCAGGGTCCCTCTAGTCTCTGTCAGATCATTAAGTCTGGTCTTTCAATGAGAATTTGAGATCTACATCCCACTGTTCTTCTCTTCTATCAGGGGTTCTCTCTTGTGTTTCTTGGATACAAGTTTTTTAATGACCGCATAATATTACATCAGGTGGATATATCATCACTCATTAAACCAATGCCAATGTTAGACATTTAGGTTTTTAATTTTTCATTATTATAAATAATGCTTTGATAAGCATCTCTGATTTCCTTACAATAGATTCCTAGAAGTGCAATTAGGGGATCCAAGGTTATGAATGTTTTTAAACCTTCATAGCAAAGTGCTTTCCAGAGAGACTGTGCTGGCTTAGGTTCCCTCCCCTGCCACGTATGACAGTGCTCAGCTCACTGTACCTTCAGAGGCCATCATTTCTCAACACTACCACCATTTGATTAAGTAGCATGTGGGTGATTCCTAAAGTAAAGGAGCAAAAAAACCACAAAGAGAAGCAGAAGTTTAAATTCCAGACAGTTAACCAAAATTGGGAAAGGCACTGCCTTCTCCACGACAGTTCTTCTGGAAATATCCTTTCCTTAAATTGTAGGTGAGCCCTTTTCTCTTCCTATGAAGCTTCTTCAACACCTCACAGCCCTCCGGGAGTAATAACTACTCCTCTCAATGTATCTTCTTGTTTTTCATTAATACACATTGGATAAGGGTTCTGAGGGGTCAGAGACAAGGGTGTTCATCACTCTGTAAAATAAGTAAATGAAACCTTTGAGGGAAATATCCACCTATGAGGATCCTGGATAGTGCTATGAAGTGATTTGGGACTTCACATGCTGCCCTCTTGCCTCATATGAATCTCGAGGACACTTTATATGAACCAGAATTACCGTATGGTTGTGAGCTCTTATCACCTTGTTAATACTTTAGAGCCATTTTAATGTTTTTCCTATTCTCAGCCCTCTAATAAAAAGCTGGTAACTTCTTGTATTTCAACATAATACCAGAGCATTTTGTGCTACCTCTGCAGCTAAGTGGTTGGAAGTGAAAAATGAAGTCAAAGTTTCATTTGTTCCGCAGTACGAAATGCTTAATTGTCCTAAGGTCTTTTTTTTTTTTTTTTTTAAGGAGTCAACTAGTAATTTTGATTAAGACAGTCTTTGAAAGTACCCTGGGAAACTCGAGGAGGCCATCTAATCCAGTCTCCTAGTCCTTGATCAAACCAACTCAAACCAGGGATACAGTGAGGAAGAGAAACAGTTTTCATTTCTTTGCTCTTTATCCAGATACAGTAATTAAGACAAGTATCTTGAAAAAGTACCTAAAACACCTGTTTTTCCTGATCTATGACTTTTTTTTTTATGACTGGACAGTCAGTAAAGAATTGTAGAATGTGTTTACTTTTCTGATAATTAGCACCTTCATTGGAAGAATAGTGACCATCGTAAGCTATGAAACGCAGCAGGTCAGATGAGTTTCTTTTGGCATTAAAAACAAACTCTAGAAATGGTAGCTCTGTGGGAGATACTCCACTGTCGTCTCAATGCAGGTGAGACATGAAATGGGACTTCCTACCTTGTGAAAGGTTTGTAGTGGACAACTTTATTTGTTGTTAATGGTGGCCCCATTCAAAGAGAAACATGGTGTTTTAGAAACAATAGAACTCTTTATTTGTGCAAGATATGAAAGTGGACTATTAATAGAGTAACCTAAAAACATCAAGAGAGAGTAATTTGAATTGTAGGGGTAGTATGACTCGGTGAGAAAAAGAATTGGACGATCCCACCTGCCTCTGATCTCAATTTTCTCTATCTGCAAAATGGAGTCATTTTAACACTCATCTCCTTTTGACCTCTCAGAAATGTGAAAAAGCATTTTCAAATCTTAGGAAGAAGGCAGCATGAGAATTCATAATGTGATAATTAATTTCCCAAAATGGGTCATACAACCATAATTGTATTTGGGTTGCTGGACACACCTTAAAGGAAAAGGTATCCAATATGTCTTCGTTTTAGGTCAAATCAAACGCTGCATCACCTAACAGTGCAGTTGCTGCATTTGGGTGGGGTTACCCCAGCATGTAGCTATGAGGTTGGCAGCTCCAATTTGTTTGAGCAGCAGAATCCAGAGACACGATGGCCATGCTCAGAGAAACAGCTTTTTAATTCTCCACCTTTGATTCCAGCTTCCCTTGATTAGTCATTTGCATGCTCATTTTTGTTCCTTCTCACTGGCAGGGTCTGTTAATTACTAAACAGGGAGTCTTAAAAAAATTAAGTCAGATTCTTGTTTGCTAAGGTTTTTGTTTTAGGTCAGTAAAAGAAATAAAAAAAAAAATGCAATAGATACACCTGACCAACTTGCATTTCGTATTTCCAACACTCAAAAGTACAATGCTTATGGTAATGAATTTTATCTATTACGAGGGAAAACAATCACCTTTGATGACATTATAGAATAAACACATTTAACAGCATGCTGAATTGCTGAAGTATCATTTTCAACGACCTCATTAGTGTCACTTAATTAAAACTTCCTGCTCTTGACTTTGATGCTGGTACAGGCAAAAACACAGAGGGAATTGAACAAACAACAAAAAAAAAAAAAAAAAGAGGGGAGGGTGTATTTTCTAGTGATGAATCGCAGAGTTGGCTAATGAAACCAAATTATGTACCTTTTTCCTGCAACTCCGATAAAATAATATGAAATGCGCAGCAACTTTGTATCAAACAAATTAATCAGCTGTCAGCAGATTTGCCTTATAATAATCTTCTGCACTTATTGATCATTTTTAAAAAGTGGGGGGGGAGCTTTTTTTTCTCTGTACACAAGCATTACGTTGGTGATAATTAAAGCCTCAGCTTCAGAAATGCCATAATAACTGTTAATTAGCAGGATGCTATTTTCAACATAATTTGCTAATTAGGCAGTGAGCTGGTATAGTGTATATACCTAATTATGAAGGGTCTTGTGCTGTAGACACATGTGACTGGAGTGTAAATGACACCATTATAGGGGTCCTACCAGAGTTTTAAAAAATTTAGTTTGTTCAGAGAAGTATTTAGTTCTTTAGGGTCTTCTTGATATTACTCTCTGCAGTTTTGCATAAGTGTCAAAAGAGGAAACATTATATAGAAATCTACCACTCCATGTATCTAGACCACAGAGAGACAGACGGATTAACTGTAAAGAGTCTTTAATCCCCTGTGTCTGCTACAGGGGTTGATAATTTAGGCACCGAAGTTGTGTGCACTCCACTAAGAGAATTATTCTGTATTTGCCTGCCTCACACATTTCATCTGTGGACCAGGATGCTGTAAATCTTTTAATACTATGTGTCTACCATACCTTGATTTTTCTGCCACACACTGATAACCTATAACATGTATCTCCCTGCCTGTTGGCCCCTCCCTCCCACGTTTCCCTCCATGCCATACAGAAAAATCTAGATTTAAAAAAAAAAAAAATGTTTATTTCTGCCTGGTTTTACTCCAGCTCATTCCCTAACTCCCTTGGATTTTTTTTTTTTTTTTTTAAGGAGAGAAACGATAAAGTATGAAAAGTACGGATGAGCTCTCATGCAAAAGTCCCAAATTATATGCATATTAGCAATATTTATGAGTTTAAATTTGGCTTTTCAGCTGAGCCCAAGCAGAGTGAGATCATTTGCAGATATATAAACTGGCTTCCTGGATCATAATAGCCGATTTCTTTTAAATGTTTTACCTTGTTTCAAATAAAACTATATTTCTTTATTCTCTTTAAATGAAACGAAAACTTAATTCAATAATAAATGAGCTTCAGAGCAGCACAAGAGTCACTTAACTTAAATCTTTTTGTAGAGGTTCCCACTTAAGCAGCTTGAAAGACAGTAAATCACGCTGGAGAACGGACATCCCAATTTCATTGCTGTGCAGTAGAGAGCTGAATTAATGGCCTTCTCTTTAGAATGTATGGATGCGCTTTCCAGCTGCTGAGCCTGACAGTGTTATAGCTCAATTAATGTGATTTTGATGTAATTGCAGATAGGGAATGTCGTGCCTAAAAATGATTTTTTTCATAAGAATTACATTCTATCATCCAGATGTGTGGGGGGGGGCAGCCAAAGATGAATAGGCTAAGTCACAGGGCCTTTATTTTTATTTTGCAATAATATATGTCTAAAGGAGGATGAGAATAATGAAACAACATAGTTATTATTTACTGAATACTTACTATGTGCCCTGCTGTGTGCTAAGCACTTTACTTCAGCCTGTCATTTAATCTTTATGAGTTTATGAAGCTCCTATTGTCATCCCCATTTTACAGATAAGGTAAGTAAGCCACAGAGATCTTAACTGTTATTTGGGGTGCCTCTGTAAATGGTCATCGGTGGTCTCTGGTAGATGGTAGGATCCATACATGTTTAAATGCTGAGACCAATTTTCTGGAATGCTATTGTGTAACCAAAAACCAAACACTTTGCCTTTGAGTCAAATTCTGACTCATGGTGTCCCTAGAGGACAGGGTAGAGCTGCCCCATAGGTTTTCCAAGGCTGTAAATCTTTTCAGAAGCAGACTGCCACATCCTTCTCACGTGGAGCAGCTGGTGGGTTTGAACTGCCGACCTTTCTGTTAGCAGCTGAGTGCTTAATCACCTGTGCCACCAAAACTCCTCACTGTTGTATACTGTTGTGAGAAATAAGTTTTAGAGTCAGGCTGCCTGGGTTTGAAGTCCAGATCTGCACCTTTCTACCTGAATGTAACTTCTTTAAACACTCTTTGAGTGCGAGGTTCCTCAAGGGTAAAGCAAAACAACAACAAAACACAAACCAGTTTTCACTGAGTGGATTCCGACTCATGGTGACCCCATGTGCTTCAGAGTACAACTGTGCTCCACAGAGTTTACATGGCTGTGACCCTTCAGAAGCAGTCTGCCAGGCCTTTCTTTCGAGGCGCCTCTGGGTAGATTCAAACCGCCAACCTTTCAGTTAGTGGCTGAGACCTAGGGACTCCCAACACAAAAGAGGGAATATTAATAGTGGCTCCCCCATAGGATTGTTACGTGGTTTAAATGGGAGAATCCATATAAAGTATGAAGTGCTCAGCACAATGCCTGGAACATAGTGAGTGATCAGTAAGTAGTAGCTATGATTACTGTAAGCTAAATGCAAGCCAGCAGGGTCATCCGTCTCCTCCACTACAATGTTTTTTGCCTTCTCTTGTCTAGGGGGTGCAGGCTGCCTCTGGGAACTTGGCCGCCAATGTTTTCTGGGAAGGCCCCAGAGTGGCATTTAGCATAATATGGGCTGTGCCTCCTGGTATTGATGTAAGAAGGCATTTCTTTCTTGTTTTGAAGCCATTTTAATTCCTGCATTTTGAGACTGGATAGTGATGCTGACTTGGAAAATGATAAACCATGCACGTGTTTATAGGTGTTCACAGGGTTACACTCTAGTCCCAGCTCAGCTAGCACGCATGAGGAATGCAGTGTATTCCAGGCACATTTGGGGGTCCAGGAGACAGGAAGAAGAATAAAGATTGGCCCTGTCCTCATGGGGTTTATGAACTAAAACAAAGTTCAGGGGACTTTTTGAGTCCACTATAGAAAAATCTAGTTAAGGAAAGAGCACAGAGAAAAATGGTGATGTTAACAACGATGATGGTAACTGACACGTAATGAGTGCTTACTCTCTGCCAGACCTGCTAAATTATCTCAGTCAATGCTCCCAGCATCTCTACAAGATAAGAGCTAGTATTATTCCTGTTTTACAGCTGAGGAAAATGAGGACAAAAGAAGTAACTTGTCCAAGGTAATCCAGCTTGTAAATCTTTCTCTGCAGCCTCTCATCTCAGCCCTACGCTGTATTGCACAGATGGGGTGCAGCCACCTCCAAGTAACCCAGAGGTAGAAGTGGAGGTAGGCAGCGTTGAAAAATTCAGATGGCTTTTACTTCTCATCTTTCCTGGCCTCAACAAGGAAGGCTTGCTTTTCTACCAGCTCATCTCTTTGCAGACAATAATGTCCTCTACTTGTGGTTGTATTGATTGAGTTGCAATTAATAAATTACTAAAGTCTCTATGGACAATTTATTCAACTACCTATTATACACAAATAACATAAAATAAATCTTGGACATTTTCAGTGCTGTGGGTCAATAATTTAATTTAAATATGATATTATTTCTAATAATATGCTGGACTGGAACATTTTAATATATAATAATATCCTAATTTGTATGATGATGTCATTAATTCTTTGTGTTACCTTCAGAGTCAATATGTAAAAATTAATATTAAATTTCAACACCGCATGGGACGCATTTATGTAACAAAAAGCACCACCATTTGCTTATAAGTAGACCTGAATAAAAATGAGCTAGAATGCTTGGTATAATTATTGAAATGCAGACAAATATGCACAGGTAGGTTTCATTATTTTTGGAGGAAAATAATTATGGAAAGGAATTTTTTTGTTGCTGTTAGAAATATAATCCATATATTAGAGCTACATTTTTATGACAGAAGTGTAAGTAAAATGCGTCAAACAGGTACCATTTGCATGCATGATTTTGCCTTCCATTAAGCCTCCAAGTTTGAAGGTTAGTGAATTAAATTCCTACCTGCCATATGGATCCATTTTCTTATTTCTCCCGACTTCTATCCCACCAAACTTGGTTCCTAGACAGATAGGTAAGTGGGAGTAGCACCTTGGACTGTGTCTGCTCATGTTTGTTAACACACTGATTTCCTTCTAACAATGTCACCTTCTTCAACTTAGAAAACTGTGAGTATGGTATGTTAATTAGGATTAGGTTAGGTGGCAAGTAATTTCCAAGGCTGTAAATCGGTCACTACCACCCACTGCTCTGTACCCCCACCAAATAACAGTAGCTTAAATGAGACAGAAGTTTACTCTTTTCTCCTGTTTAGGCAGTCAGAAGATGGTGATGTTCTGTGGTGGTGGAATCCCTGGCTTCTATATTGTTGCTCTGCTGTGATGGATTCCATGTCTGAGGTCACCTAATGCTAAAAAATGGCTGCCGGAGCTCTAGCCTTTACCTCCACATCACAACTATTGGAAGGTGGAAGAGGACAAGAAGGGTATATCCCTTCTTTGAAAGACACTTGAGGGAGTTATGCTTACCACTTCTCCTCACTGTCTATTGATCCTAACTTAGTCACATGGCTACAAGGAAGGCCAGGAAATGTAGAGCAACTCTGTGATCAACTAATATCGGGATTCTATTACTAATGGACTCTGTCACACTGTCTTATCTTTTAGGAATCAGAGACCCTTTGAGAATCTGGTGAAAGGTATGGAACTTCTCACCTGAAAAATACCCATAGGTTGAATTTTACATGTAATTTGAGAGAGAGTTCAAGTTAAGAACTCCTTTAAAAAATTCATTCATTTATCCAATTATACATCATTCATTCATTCATCAAATATTTCTTGAGTACTCATTACATGTTTGCTTTATACCTGGGAACAGAGAGATGAATAAGACAGGCAAGGTCCCTGTTCTGATAGCCCTTGTATTCCAGGGGGTCAGATAGACAAAAAACAAGATAAAAGTGATATATGCTTTGAGGAAAATCAAAGAGGTTGATGTAATAGTTGACTGACGGCCATGGGTGGGAGTTTCTTTGGGTTGAGCAGCAGGTGTTGGGGAAGATACCTTTGTGCTGAAGCCTCATTGGTGAGACCAAGCTGGTCATGTGGCAAGCTAGGGAGCAGGAAGGACTGTTTCAGGCAGCGGGAACAGCATGTGCAAAGGCCCTGAGAGGGCAATGAGTGTAGTATATTTTAGGAACAGAAAGAAATCTGGTAAAGAGTGGCATAAGATGAACTTAGAGAAGCAGCTCAGAGGAGTTGGTCCAGGGTAAGGGGTTTGGATTTAATTCTAAGAGACTTTGGGAACCATTTGGACAGGGGTTAGCAGGGTGGGGGGCGAGGGATGGGCACATGCTTCGGTTTATCATTTTTAGAAGATCCCTCTGGATGCCACAAGGAAAATGGCAGGTGATATAGACCAGTAAGCCTGGGACGTTCTGCTGTAGCGGAAGGGAGGAATTTATCCTTTGCTTCTCCGCTCCACGTTGAGCAAATGAAGATTTTCTGCCAAGTGGCATCTAGAGATTTGTATTCCACCAGGGCCTTGTGACGTAGCTTTAGCAATACACTGAAAGGCTCACAGGTTATAGAGATGTGATGTAAACCACATTTAAAACTGCCTTTCTTCCCCTGGCGCCTCTGTGTGAGGAAGCTTGTGAGCATTCACCATGAAAAGGCGGAAAGGCTGCAGGTGAAATGAAATTACAGATCGAGAGACAATCTGCCTTCCCGGCATATTGTTTATTCACCTATCACGGGGCAGTGTGGATGCCGACGGGCCACCGGGGCCCCACAATGAACCCAGTAGGGGAAAGTTGGGGGATAAAAAGTTATGTAACTGCAGAGTATATGATTTATCACGCAACTCTCACAAGGCACAGTGTTTTGTGAATGACACATCTAGGTCCTGGGGAAAGTCTCAAGTGCTTACAAGTGATTAAAACGGCACAGCTCTGTGTGAACTTAGTTTCAAGTATGATCATTAAAATGATGCTGAAGCCGAAATGGCTAAAAGAAGAGGCACTGTTGATAAACCATGCCCAGGTTTGGCTTGTGAGCTTAGAGGCAATTGCTTTTGGATCTTCCTTAACCCGCCAGGGCTTGACTGGCCCATTGCTAGTTCATGAAATATGAACGTTTTTAATTCAGAATCATTCACAGGTGAATTTGAAAAGGACCTTAAAATGAACTAGTGCAGCACCTCGTTTTAGACATGGGGAGAACCTGGGTCCCAGAAAAGTTGTGACTTGTCCTCTGTTTCTTGATTCGATGCTGTTTCCTCTGGAGCAGACTTAAAGGAGCTGATAGTATATGCCTTTGGTATCAGGGGAGCTCTGGTGGCGCAGTGGTTAAGACCTATGGCTGCTAACAAAAAAAAATCCGCAGCTCAAATCCATCAGCCGCTCCTTTGAGATCCTATGGGGCAGCTCTACTGTGTCCTACAGGATCCGTATGAGTCGGAATCGACTTGACAGCAATGGGTTTGGTATCATGTGGCTGTTTTCAAGCTCCCCACCCCAGCACTTTTATTTCCTGACCAGAATTGTAGACGCTCAGTAGAGCTGCGCTGCTTAATCAAACCTAAATTTCCTGTTTTGAACCAAATTGGCTGAGTGATCCAAGATCTACCCTCCAAAGTGAAAGGAAATTTCCTTAAAGCCTCTTGAACACTACAATACTTTCTTTTAGGAATAACTGAAAAATGGGGTTCATTTTCAACATTAAATATGGACTGAAAATGTCAAAGATGTTTTAATGTCTAATTTTGCGATAAGGAAAGAGAAGAAGAGGAGATATTATGGATAAGGCAAGGACGGACATTTACTTTGCTTAGAGTATAAAGGTAAAGTCGATTCCAACTGATAGCGGCCCTATAGGACAGGCTAGTGCTGCCCCAGGGTTTCCAAGGCTGCAAATTTTTACGGAAGCACACTGCCACATCTTTCTCCCCTACAGCAGCTGGTGGGTTCGAACTACCAACCTTTTGGTTAGCAGCCAAATGCTTTAGCCACTGTGCCACCAGGGCTCCTTGAGAAAGATTTCCAGACCCCCATAAAATCATTCTTTCCTCTCCCCATTGGAAGGGTGGTGCTGTACTTAGTACCTAGACCTAGAGACCTGCAGAGCTAGAGGAAGAAACCGACAAAGGAACATTCTCCGACCCTGAGCGGTCTAGCCGTCCGCCCCCGCAGTCTCCTCCTGTAAAGATAATAGCATAGAAAAGCCTGTGGGGCAGTTCTGCTCCATCACATGGGGTCGCTATGAGTGGAAAATCAACGTGATGACGCCTAAGAAGAAGAACAACAGCTCTGTTGTAATGGGAAAGCTCCTAGCACCCTTCCTGGGTTTTCTTTTCTTTCCTCTGTTGGAAAGGTCTTGGCGCTCCATGGAGAGGCTTTCTGCATCTGTAAAGCCCTCCCGCCCCCCATACAACTGAAGTGGCTAATTGTAGGCCCAGCCTTGCACTTGGGCTGCAATTAGCCACTTACTTATTACTTTACAGATAGAAGTGGCCACTTAAATTCTCAAAAGGTCCATTGTGAATTCAGTTATTTGCGTGTCCAATTTCACCTGGGTAGACAGTGGCTAGAAAAGGAAAAGAAAAAAACAAAACAAAATAAATGATAGTCCTTGAAATAAAATCCCTCTGAAATCTGGTTCAGGCTTTCTCACTTCTGAAGTGACAAAAACGGGAACAGATAGTTCTCTCCCTCTCTTTTTTAAATGTATATTAAACATAACACACAAATATCCTATTAACTGGAGACTTTTTTTTTTTTTTTCCTCCTAGTGTCCTTAATGTAGAGCAAGATGTACCCACCTGCTGGTTTTCAGCTTCATAACTTTCTGTAGATCTACTTTTTCAAACCCTTAGATCTGCCTTGTATAATTTAATTGGCTTCTGTACCTTTCTGTATAAAACAAATGTGCTAATTTCTGGAGTGATGCCTTAATTCTCTTTGTTAGCCACAAAATCCTGGAGAATTGGAAGATCCATTTTAAATATCTGACCCTCACTGGCTCTATCTTCTAGCAAAGTAGAAGAGCTATTGTTTTCCTTTGCCCTTTTGATGTGGTTGGTTATTTTTATGTTGGGTCAGAGAGACCCACCTGGGGGATGACAGACGCTGGCACTCCGCCACCAGCTTTCCTTAGAAGTGCATAATAACAACTGAAGAAAACCTTTGTGAGGGTATGAGGTAGAAAGTTGCTTTTGGGGGGAATTCCAGGAAAGAGAAGATTGTGACCCCTGTTACTCAACAGTGTCAAGGACAGATGGGAAGAAGGTATGAATCAATATATGTCAGCTGCACAGATGGTATAGCCATACAGTGTCCACATCCTGATTTTCTATCCCCTGAAACTGAAATTAATAATGCCTTCATTATAGGCAGGAGCTGCCAAGCAGCTGAGAGAACCCAGCACAACTCAGGGCACCGCTCTGAGAAAGGTCTCTCTCTCTTAGGTTAGGAATGCTATGGATCATAAGGAGAAAAAGGAATCATTTTTGGATACTGATGCTGCATTTTACAGATGAAACAAAGCAAACACTGTGTGGTTGCTTCCTGCTTTGTATTATTTTCACGCCAGGGAATCTTTTCCCAGGTCACGGCCGTGCCACAGGGAGATGGTTAACTCCAGCATGCCAATTATTGGGCTCAGGGTGTTGAAGTTCTCAGACCAGGGTTGGAAGTCGAATGTAAAATAAAAATAAGCAACCACATACCACCAAAACAAGTATTGGCACATCTCAACAAGCACCAGCTAGTAATGATGAATCCAGCATTCATCACACGGACTAATTAATGCACCCTAACACATCCCAGGGCAATTTGCAAGTCACAGATTGCATTAGGTGATACAAATGACTCATTTGTGAACCTGAAGGATGACCTTTGGCAAGACTATCTGCTGACCTCAAAAATATTAAAGAAAGGTTATTTCACCTTGCCATTGTCTCCAAATGCCAAAATAGCCCAATTAAAAACCTTGACTTGGAACCATAGGAGCAGATGCGAGTCCTAAAGGGCATTAATTATTTTCAGTGTCAGCTGGTTGTATAACTGAGGCCAAATGAGAGTTTGGAAAGCTATTAAGGCGCTGTATTACATCGCTGGGGCTAAGATTTGAATTCAGAATAAGGCGTAGATTCCTGCATTTAGGCAAGCTGTATAACATTTGTGCTGGCTGTCCTGTTAAGAATTAAGGGCTAACGTAGGTGAAAGGAAGCTCCTAGCCCTCTCTGGGGTTCTCCCCTCTGCAATCATCCGTTTATTTTCCCAAGTCTATTTGCAGAACCATCATTAGTTACCATATTGTGAGGTCAAAAGCATAAACATGTGTTCGGTATTAGTTTGCTTCCACATGGACTTTCTCTCCACAAGCCTAAACACTCCAATGATCCCAAAGTGGTTCCCCCCAAATGTGGTGACAGATGAAGATATGTACCCAAGCTAGGTTCCCATATGGCTAATTTCTACATTTGTTTTAGCAACATGCAGATTTTTAGGCAAATTAAAACACAAGGACCTTGATATTCATGGGATTCTTTCCAGTTTTGTCATTTCTTCCTCTGGGTGGGTTTCAGTGAGTCGTGCCAACGAAATAAAACCAAACCCAGTGCCTTCGAGTCGATTCCAACTCATAGTGACCCTATAGGACAGAGTAGAACTGCCCCATAGAGTTTCCAAGGAGCGCCTGGTGGATTCAAACTGCCGACCCTTTGGTTAACGGCTGTAGCACTTAACCACTACGCCACCAGGGTTTCCACCAATGAAATAGCTTGCATTAAAAGGAGAGGGGGGCAAGCAAGTAAGTAAATCTTTTGGCTCAGAAGAGTTTCAGTGGCTTTGGGAAAGGATTTACCTGCTGCTCATGGCTTTAACATCACCAACTTTCCCATCAAGGCCCACCCTGTGTCCAAGTGGTGCAAAGCTGAAGTGTGTAAAGGCGGGTAGTAACATGAACATTGGAAACCCTGGTGTGTAGTCGTTAAGAGTTATGGCTGCTAACCAAAAGGTCGGCAGTTTGAATCCACCAGGGGCTTCTTGGAAATCCTCTGGGGCAGCTCTACCCTGTCCTATATTGTTATGAGTCAGAATAGACTCATTGGCAATGGGTTTTTTTTTTTTTTTTAACATGAACTTTTAAATGCAAAAACGACCTCCTGCTTGTTGAAGTTTAAGATTCTCGCTTACCTTTGTCACCAGTTGAAAGAAGTGGAAAAGGAAGATTCTACTCCTGAGAAGAGACAGAAGAGTACAGCAGAAACCCCAGGGGGTACAGAATCAGACAGACCTGAATTTGAATCCTAGTTGGATTATTTTATAGTTGTGCAAACATGGACATGTAACTTAACTCTGAATAGCCTCATCTTCTCTGGAATTGAAAAAGTCAAATGAACTCTTTACATATATATGTGATATATATGTAGCATAAAATGTTCTAGGAAATTATGGCTATTGTTATTTTTTATTATGGTGCATTTATAGAGCTTTTTCAAAGATCTATTTTTTTTTTTCTCTTTAAACTTTTCCCTCTGCACTTTTGTGGGTGCATGAGGGGATTATATGCAGGGCCTAGCATAAGGGTTGAGTTCCATCCCAGTGAGACAATATATGGCAGAAAACCCAGCTTAGACATCAGAGTCCTGTCTTCAAATCCCTCTTGTTGAGTGGCCTTGGGAAGTTGCTTAGTCTTGACGAACTTTATGTTCCTGTCTGTAAAAAGGGGATAATAATACCTATGACAATGTGTTTCTGTGAGGATTAAGTGAGATAACAGAGGCATATGGTGCTTGGTATATGGTAGATGTTTGATAAATGAATGGTGCTCTATTGTCTTTGCACCTAGCACATTCCCATCTTGTGTCCCCTGTCAGTGAACACTAGCCTTTCTGAGAAGATGCATCTCCATTTTCTGTTTTCTTCCCAGGCCAGTTCACCAGTATTTTATTCTGAAAAACAAACACTGTTTTTGGAATACAACTTCTCTAGACACCGATGATTTGTAACTTCTCGTTCTCTGGATTGAAAAAAAGATCTCCTTCCTCATTTGGCATCTTTATGTTTCTCCATAATTTGCCAGTACACTATGTGGTGAGATCCCACTTTACAGACTGAAGTATGGCAGGCACCATGAATGTTCTCACTGGCGCTACTGATATGGTTAATCCTATCTATGAGATGAAGACCCTTTCCAGAGTTTTCTCCTCTGGATACTTAGACCACATGTTACCCAAGTTACACGAGCACCATTTTCTCACAGCAAGGTTGCTATTATTCCAAGCTGTCACTTAAAAATATATATCATTTCGTTATAAGATTCTCATAAACTTCAGCATTTAATGAAAATGGGTTTATTCTCTCTTTGGGAGGTGGCCACCCATGTCAACATTGGAGGGTGTTTGTACATCCTTTCCTTGCAGACCCAACAAGTGGTAAACAGATGGAGCCTGAATCCAAAGCTGCATCACCAAGAATAAAATTCTATTCTTTCACCTAATGAGATTTTTTTAACAGCCATTAGCAAAGTACTCTAGACCACGGCATGTTGGGCAAGGCGGTTCCACAGATAATGTGTGCATTAGCTGAAAGTCACACAGACCCTATCAGTAGTAAATTTACATATACAATCTCATCCTTGACTTAAATCTGGAGAAAATACACATTTTTTAAAATACATGCTCAGACTTAGCACTAGATTAGAATTTTCTATTGGGCAATGGCTTGTCTTAATTTTGGGATAACACCTTACCCAGCATGTGAGATGCTGTTCTGCATATTTGGTGAATAGGTCATAACCTTGTGGCTATGCCATTCTCTTCAGAGAGGATTCTGTCAGTGTAAGGAAGGGTTAACATGGGGACTGGGGAAGGATAGCTGTGAAATGTGTTTAGTTACCTAATTACTAAGGCAAACTTATCCTAAAGTGGTTTAACCATAAAGACAGTGGTACACTGAGGGTTCAGTAAATTATTAATCTCGGTTTCTAGTCTTTCTTCCATAGTCTGAATCTCTTTATCTCTCACGAGTGCCTTTTCTCACAGTCTTCTTTATACTTGATAAGCTGGCTGGTCATCCGTACTTCTACAATATTGGTTCTCAAGTCATGTTAGGTCACAACTCAATCATTTAGGAAGCTAGTTAAAAATGCAAATTATTGGACTTCACTCTCAGAGTGAAATCTGTTTCTATAAAGCTAGGGTGGGTCCTAGGAATCTGTATTTTGAACAGATAGCCCCAGGAAATTCTAGCATAGATGCTCCTTGAGCCATGTTTTGAGAAACAGTGTTCTATGGAGATGCTGTTACGTGAAAAGAGGTTTTGGGAGCAGCTGGACCGCGCACAAGGAGACAGAATCAAGGGGCTTCCAGTAGTTTTGAAGACCTTGCTGTTATCAGTGGAATTCTTTTAACAGTCTTATGCAGAACTCTTTCTTCAGTGCAGTCAGACCCAGAGCCCCAAAGTTAAACCTCACCCAAGTGGAGCTGTTCTGGCTCAAGAAGAGGTGGGGACCGGGAGCCCTGCCACTTGCTCTCTTTCCCTGTATCTCCAGCTGCCCAGGGGCAGCTCTGCAGGGTTCTTGGAGTTCAGGTTCTTCTTTCTTCCCAAAGTGATGCACGATCAAGGACACCATGGGCCTGTGTAGAAGAAGGAGAGCCTCATTAGGAGATCCTAGTTCTAGCTCCAGCCTTGCCTCTGTTTACTGTATGGGTCTAGGAAAATCAGTTCATCTCCCGAAATTTCATTTTACCCTTCGAGGGGGAAGAGAGCTTTGAGCTAGATCAGTTTTTCTGCAAGTTCTATCATTCACAGACTACCTTTGTGACTTTTGTTGTAGATGAGTACCACCTGGAATATTACCTTTTTACCCTTTTTTTTTTTTTTTTACCCATTGCCGTCAAGTCAATTCCGACCTATAGCAACCCTATAGGATGGAGTAGAACGGCCCCATAGGGTTTCCTGGGAGCTGCTGGTGGATTTGAATTGCTGACCTTTTGGTTAGCAGCCTGAGCTCTTAACCACTGCTCCAGTGGGGCTGCACCTGGAATATTATTTACTCTTTATATTTGTCTTTATAATGGAATAAATTTATTCACAATTCCTTACCTAAATATTCACTTAAGTTTTGAGCTAAGCAGTGCTATCTATGAAATCAAGAGTTTGATGACTACTTATGGTTTTTCTTTTCTAACACACATGAAAACAGATACGTAACCGCTAAGAAAATGTGTATCACCTAAAACCAGTGGTGTACGTACAACCCTTGAGAAACATTGAGCTGGATGATCTCTATAAGACCCCTCTGCTCCAATATTCAGTAGGGTTAGTATCCAGGTAGCTCTTTTGTTTTTACATTGGGGATTTACAGATGGGGGTATGTTTGGGGAAAAACAAAGAAATCCTCTGGGAGCTATATGCATGGGAAAGACTAGTGGGAGTTGGGAGGAAAAATTGCTTGTATTGCTGGGAAGAATGAGGGGGCTGGAGGGTTGGAGTGTATGTACAAAAGATCTAAGTGGCTCAAAGAGAGTTTTTAATATTAATTTTGCAGAGACATAGGGCCACCAGCTGCTTAATTTTATTTAGGTCTAATAGGGAGCTTGATAACTAAGAACATCATTGGTTTCTTGTTTGTTTCTTTTATTGAGTGTCAAAGAGGTAACAGCTTTTATTACAGATCTCCCAGGGTCAAAGTGGGCTAGTTAGGGCAGTGGCAGAACAGGGCACTAGGGCAGGGTCCAAGGAAAGAGCCTTGCTCTGTGCTAAGAACAGTGTCTGTCAGGTTTTGAAAACTGAGCTCTAAATATATGGGTTTCCAGAGACACTTTGTGGGAGGCAGAAGATGCTAAAGGGCTGCTTGTGGTACACATTGCAGAATGAAAGACAATGTTTATGACCTGCTTGTTTCAAGAGAAAGACAATGACTTCAAAGGTATATGCCCTGTGAGCTGGCTTAGAAAATGGCACATGAACAACTTAGCAGTCATGGTGGTCCAGAGCAAGGAAATAAAAATGTGATTGAGAAGTGAGGGAAACTGTAACATAATTAACTATGCGTAGCATTTAAACACACAGTTAAAGAATGGAAATCAGCTTAGAGTACATATCAAGGTAGTTAGCAGCTTAGGCTCCACAGACAGACAGGCCTGGGGTCAAATCCTGACTCTGTCACTTCCTGGTTGGGATTCCCTGGTCAAGTCATCACCCTTCTGAGCCTTGCTTTTTTCACCTGTTAAGTGGGTGTATCTTAAGTATTTAATGACTTAACAAACTTTTTTACAATGTCTGGCACATGGAATAATTTTTCAATAACTGGTAGGTGCTATTTTTACCAATGTCACTATCATTATTTATGTGATGGGCATATTTTATTTAATTTCCCTATCAAATTCAATGAGGTAAGTTGTGTAGGTGGCCCATAAGGATGGAACTGAGATCGCTGTCTCTAATACTTCCCCAGATTGCTCATTGTCTGTCTCTGTAATGACAGATTCTTATGTCAGTAGTATTCTTGAGACATTATTCCTTTATGATCTTGAGATAACCATGGTGGAGTCATTTGTTCTTGGCACATGAGTTCTGACTGAGGTTTCAGGGATAAGGGGTCTTTTGAGTAGATCCTTTTTGTTCTCGGAATTAAGGCACTTCTCAGTGGTGGGTGTAGGAGAAGTAGGTAGAAGTAAGAAAACTATGACTTGATTCCATCCACTCTCTTCTGCCAACTTGAGCCACATTTGAAGCCCCTTTGTCAGAAGAAGGTCACCCACAGTCATCAGGTGCTACAGGTGTTGAAAGCATGAAAGGAGAGGGCCTGACAGGACACTGTGAATCAGGAACAGCAGACCCTTGCTCCTGAGAGTCCTTAATAAACTTTCTCATGTGGGAGTGTGTGTGAAAGCCCCCAAAAGTGGGCCCAGTCTTGATATACCGGGTACTTTTGCACTGAGTTTTGCAGTTAATTACCGGAAAAGATAAAGGATGTTTATTTGATAGTTTCTTTTCTTGCTTTTACTTACTGTCTTCATCTTAAAAAAGAACACCAGCATCTCTTGTAACATTAACCTTCTTCTCACCTCCCCGTCTTCCTTAGTGCAAACGCATCAAGCAACTATCTCTTTAAGGGCTACACTCTCTCCTGACTACTCGTGCCACAACTAAGGCTGCATGTGTGTCTCCAAGGAGTCGCTTCTCCCCCATTGCTTCATATAAATGTTCGATTAATACCAGTTGAAAAGTTCTCTTCCTGGTCTATCTAAAGGAAGAAACAAAGAAGGGGAACGGAGAGTGCCACCCCATTATGGCCATGTCCAGCGTCTGCAATGCATTACCATGAACTTCATGCCACATGTTTTTGCATTGTCTCTTCTTACATTTATCCTCCGACTATTGTTTCCTTTTATTCCAGCAACAGCTGGAAATGGTAAATTTGTGTCTCAAGCCAATGTTTTCTTTTGCCCTGGCATTTCTAAACATTTACTCTCCAGCGAGCCCAAAATACCAGCAAAGACCCTTTCTGAAAGATCGCCATCCTGCCACTGCCCAGCGCCCTCTGAGGCTGTCCCTTTAAATGAGGCCCCCAGAGTTCACTTTCTGAAGTTCATTAGCTTGTGTTATCAATAATTTAGGAGAATACTCCGGTGGAGCCTGAGTGCCTGGCCCGCCCCGTTTTCGCTGTCAGTTTTCTCATACCCTAGCAGTCCAGTGAACTTGATAAGTGTCCCATCATCCTGTTAATCAAATTACTTATGAACTAAAATTGACAGTTTTCATTAATTATAAAGGATTATTCTAATTGCAATTCAAATTTATTCATTTAGAACAGACGGCATTCAGTAATATTTCAGGAAATTTGCATATTAAATGGAGAGGGTCGTCCATTACGTATGGTAATGTATGCATATTTCCTTATTTTTAACTTCTAGGCCATATGCACTGCTGCTACTTCAGCAGGTGAAAAACCAGAACGTGCTTAATTTGTTCAACAAACACAGGGGCCAGAGCACATCTTTTGGCACGGGGTACTGGCATCCTTCTACCTTTATTCCTCTCGCTTTTCCTTTCCCCACCTCCCCCACCCTGCACACAGTCAAAACCATGGTTGATCTTTCGGAGAAACTTTTTTTGATAAACCTGGGCATTTTTCCCCCCTTCTTTTCTTTTTCTTAAATATAGGCACAGCTGGTAAGGGTTGATTGAAATGTTTTGCCATAGAAGCTGTGTTCATTAATTTCTTCAAGATGCTGAAGTAGGCATTAAGGTTGCCGGCTGGAGTCCTTCCCTGTGACATGTGGAGCAGCAAGGGGCCTAATAGTCAGCCTTGTAACATCAACTGGTTACCCCCCTCGTGCGGCCTGAACCTTTCCCCTCCAGTGAAAAATGAACCTGTCTGAGACAAAAGCACAAACCACGCATGCAATCAGACAGTGCCATTATTCACACCCATATAGGCTGTTTTCAGAGATCATTAAAAATCATATCTCCATGATATTAATAAGCACCTTCCCTGATCCAGGTCTCGGGTAACAGGAAGGTATATTTAGAGCCACCCCCACCACCTACCTAATCTGAGATCATGAATCTGGGAGCAAAAAAAATGCATGTACAATAAAGGCTAACAAGCTGGTGTGGTGGAAGCCACTTGGCTTTTTAAACAGCTGGTATGTCCCGGCATTCATTGCACCAGCCTGAGAGGGGAAAAAAAAAAGGTATGGGCCCCCAGCCACATCAAGTTGTTTCTGGTGAGTTTTGCCTCCAATGCTCAGAAATTATTGATATCTGGTCTTAATGATTGGAATAAAGCATCTGCCAGCTCATTCATCTCCAAAAACTCACATCGAATAACCGGTTGCTCATTTAGCCTGCTTTTAAGTAGACTTGTTTTTCATTTTCTGCAGTTAAACGAAAAGCTTTGTTGTTTTACGCACAGATATTTTATTTGCTGAGCATACTTATTTCAGTCTGTTTGTATAGCACTCACACTTTCGTGGCCATATGTTATTGATTGAAAAGCCTACATGAACTCGGATTCTGAATAGGCGCTGTGTCCTTGGTAGGTGTCCGAGAGCCAGAGACCCAGGGCCTGCTCGAGGCTTTGCCAAACCCATACTGAGGCCCTTTCCTCTGCTCTCCCTCCTCCCAGGCCATAAGTAAATCAGAGCTGGTGTAGAGTCCGTTAATGCTCCAGTTGTTTACACAGCCTCCCCCCAAATCTCAATGGGAGCACACAGTACCCTGCTTCCTCCTCATTGGGGTACAGTCATACTTGCTAGAATTACTAGGAGCAAGGCCGAGAGAACAGACCACCAAAGGCTGTTTTAGAAAAGAGTGAGGGAAAATTCTCAGAAATCATTCAAGTCGACTGGTGTGTGTTAAGTCAAGGGAAATCTCCCCCCTGTGTGCCATCTTTTCCTCCACTTAGTTCAGCTTTAGAACCATGAAAGCCCTGATCTTAATCCTATTTCTGATGAGAGTTAATTTTCAATGCAAGTTTTCAAAAAATTTAATTGTCACTGATTACTGACATGCAATAGTAAAATAATGTAAAAGAATGCCACAAATGATTAAAGTAAAACTTAACAACATATGCATTAAAAAAAAAAAATCTCATAACTCTACTTTTGTTACGGGAAATATTAAGTTGCATAATGTGACCCAGTGGTACAGGATAATTGCTTAAGAAGCCGTATTGTACAGATATTTTGTATATTATATCCTCATGTGCAGTATTTCTGGTGATTAACTCCTCAGCAGAGCAAGGCAGTCTCGGATGGATGTTGATTATGTTAGACTGTGGACCAAAAGTGATGCCAGGAAGGGAGATACACCAGGTATACCAGGCATCCTCTGGATATTGGGGAACATTTCACAGGATTTGCTCTTGTAGTCAGCGTCCACATTATCTACCAGAATAACTACTATATCTTGGGTCACCTACCACGTGCTGCACATTATTTGACAGGGGCTGATAGAGAGGGAAGGATAAAAAATTTAAGCGATATATAAGATATGGAATAGAGCTAATAAAGCAGAATAAAACATCATGGAGGGAGCTAAACCCTGTGAGCTCCATTTTTTTTTCATCTGTAAAATAGAGCTAACATTTGCCCTGCCTTCTTCACGGGGTGTTGGGAAGATCCCCCAAGACCCAACTCTGTCCGCAATTCTCCCGTTTGTCAGAATCACCTGAGAGTAGTTAAAAACACGCCTTTCCACCACGAGATTCCAATTCCATAGGTCTGGGGTGGGGCTTGAGAATCTGTATACTTAAATATTCCCAGGTGATTTTTATGACCCAGTAAATTTGGAAGGCACTGATATACTGTGTGTTAAGTGTTGGTGTAATGGTAGGTGCTCGCTGCTAACCGAAAGGTCAGCGGCTCGAACCCTCCAGTGGCTCTGAGGGAGAAAAGACCTGGTGATCTGCTCTTGTAAAGATTACAGCCTAGGGAACCCTATGAGGCAGTTCTTCTCTGTCCTGTAGGGTCACTGTGAGTCAGAATTGACTCGACAGCACACGACAACAAAGTGCACTGCAAAATATAGAACTCTTGGAAAATAGTACAGGACCCAGATCTATAAATACCATCAATTTGAAATTGGGCAAACCTCTGGATCGGAGAAAGACGAAGTATTAACTACATTCTGGAATTTGAAAACTCTGTCTGACAAGTGACTGGGATCTGATGATGAAAGCAATAACTGTCTGAAATCTGCAGTGTTCCTGCTGAAATGGAACCTCCATGTGTCCGTCCAGAAGGAGCCAAGGGGATGAGCAGTTACTCCCTGTTGAAGACATGCACAGTCGGCCCAGTTAGATGAGCCCTTAGTCAACAGCAGGTGCTTTTCAACCAAATATGCGGGTCATTCCATGAATGTTCTTTAGTTAAACAGGCTCCGGAGGTGAAACAGTCATTATTTGCCCCGTATAGAAATGAACTTGGAGAAATGGAGGAGGGAACCATTTCCTGTCTGTGAAAGCATATGGAAATAGTGATAGAGTTCAGGTATGACTGTATTTATTAGCCATTATTGATGCAGAGCCACTTCATACTGTGTCAGAGCAGAATAAATTGGATAACAATGGAATGACAGCATCATCTAATCTAATATCAGTGTTGCTAATAGTTCCATTTTAGATGCCAAGTTGGGCACAGGGAGTAGGTGCTGAGATTCGCAGCTGCTGGTGGTTCCACCTAAAGACTATAGCAGGATTGGCAGGTATACTGTCCTGCCTGGGAACTGCGAGGCCTGGGTGAGGGGGGACAGGAGAGTGAGGCTTTTAAGGGGTGGTGATTATTCCCTTTTGCTCACACTGCATGCTGTCACAGCTGAACATGGCTGGTTCCTCAGGTCACGGTAGTTGTGGATTACAGTTTGGTTTAGGTGAGATGGATAATAAGAAGATGGGTCTTCTTTTCTATTCCCTTCTCCACTCTGAGGATTACAGGCAATTAAAAAAAATCCCTATCTTCATCAAACACTTTTTGTTAATCATCTGTTTGAAACTAGTAAACTGCCAGGCTGCTTAGAGACTCAATTAAATGGGTGTGTCTCTGGCCTGTGGGAGTTGACAGCTTAAATTAGTAACACTGAGTTAGGCAGAAGACACACGAAGATAAATGAACAAGCACTGAACATTGAATGAGTAAATTGAAGAAGGTCCAAGTATTTTGCACAAAATGGATGTTACATTTACTTTTAGCCATTTAGTGATTTAATGGAAAGAAGGAACTTTGTCGAGCTTTCCTGTTCAGATCAGTAACTTGTTGAGGGAAGTTTTCTGGGAGTTGCTGAAATCTCAGGATGTGCTTAGATGATGGGGGAGTGAAGGGAGCTTTTGGTACCTTGTTGTTAGCTGCTGTTGCGTCAGCCCCCACTCATGGCGACCCCATGCACAACAGAACAGAACGCTGCCGGGTCCTGCGCCATCCCCGTGATCAGTTGCAGATTGGACTGTTGTGATCCATAGGGCTTTCATTGGCTTATTTTTGAAAGTAGACCACCAGGCCTTTCTTCCTAGTCCCTCTTAGTCTGGCAGCTCTGCTGAAACCTGTTCAGCATCATAGCTACCCACAAACCTCCACTGATGGATAAGCAGTGGGTGTGCAAAAGGTGCACACGAAAGGTGAAAATTATACCACTGAATGACTCATGTATAGTACATGTTGTTGTTGGGTTGTTAAGTACCACCAAGTCGGATTTTGACTCATAGAATAGAACTGACCCATAGGGTTTTTTTTTAGGCTGTAATTTTAATGGGAGCAGATTGCCAAGTCTTTCTCCTGCAGAGCCACTGGTGAGTTCAAACCATTGGCCTTTGGTTAGCAGCTGAGTGCTTAACCATTGTGTCACCATGGCTCCTTTCTACAGTAGATAGGTGAAGAAAATTCTCTTTGCTGGGTTGTAAGCAAACCTCCCCACCCCCCACCCCACACTCGCATATCAACACACGCTGTTTTAAAATACAGGGAATTTATTTTTCTTTTGCATGTGAAACTCTGGAACTGCAGGTGCTAATTGGAAATAGAATTTTGTGACCTACTTGAGGACAGTGATGGTTCCTTTTGGGGTCACAAATTTAACTTTACAATTTCCTGTTGAATCACTGCCACAAGCATCACCCACCCTTTGGGGATGTTCTAATACTTTTCAAGATCCTCCACCAATTACTATGGTGTGGAGAAGATAAGAGAGGGCTCAAAATCCCCAGGTCTTTTTCTATAACCATTCAGACCATTTGTTCTGAGACATATTTAAAGATTGGAAAAAAAAAAAAATACCAGGTATTTGTGAGATTATTCTAAGGACACACATCAATTAATTTTTCATTGAGCAAAGGAAATTACATCTAAGTAAAATACCCCATTGCCATTGAGTCGATTTCGACTCACAGTGACCCAACAGGACAGAGTAGAACTGCCCCATAGAGTTTCCAAGGAGCGCCTGGTGGATTCGAATTACCGACCCTTTGGTTAGCAACTGTAGCACTTCACTGCTATGCCACCAGGTTTCCAAATAAAATGTTGTTGCTGTTAGGTGCTGTCGAGTCAGTTCTGACTCATAGCGACCCTATGCACAACAGAACGAGACACTGCCCGGTCCTGAGCCATCCTTACAATTGTTGTCATGCTTGAGCTCATTGTTGCAGCCATTGTGTCAATCCGCCAAGTTGAGGGTCTTCCTCTTTTCCGCTGACCCTGTACTCTGCCAAGCATGATGTCCTCCTCTGGGGACTGATCCCTCCTGACAACATGTCCAAAGTATGTAAGACGCAGTCTCGCCATCCTTGCTTCTAAGGAGCATTCTGGCCGTACTTCGTCCAAGACAGATTTGTTCGTTCTTTTGGCAGTATTGCAAACACCACAACTCAAAGGCATCAATTCTTCTTTGGTCTTCCTTATTCATTGTCCAGCTTTCACATGCACATGATGTGATTGAAAATACCATGGCTTGGGTCAGGCGGGCCTTAGTGTTCAAGGTGACATCTTTGCTATTCAACACTTTAAAGAGGTCCCTTGCAGCAGATTTTCCTAATGCAATGCGTCTTTTGATTTCTTGACTGCTGCTTCCATGGCTGTTGATTGTGGACCCAAGTAAAATGAAATCCTGGACAACTTCAATCTTTTCTTCGTTTATCATGATATTGCTCGTTGGTCCAGTTGTGAGGATTTTTGTTTTCTTTATGTTGAGGTGGAATCCATACTGAAGGCTGTGGTCTTTGATCTTCATTAGTAAGTGCTTCAAGTCCTCTTCACTTTCAGCAAGGAAGGTTGTGTCATCTGCATAATGCAGGTTGTTAATGAGTCTTCCTCCAATCCATATAAAATACAGAGTTAAAAAAAATCATCTCGGCTATAGAGATTAAACATACCATTTCTTTACTGTAAGATTTAATTTCAACAAAGTAATTGAAACCCACAGGTCTCCTTGAAATATTTTCAAAGAGGATTTCAAAGTTGAGGGTTTAACAGTGTCCCCCCTCTGCATCCCCCACACCAAACCCTCATGCTGCTTTAGTTCCACAAACGTCTATGCACCATTAAAGGAAATTGTTAGGTTGCTACTAGATGTCATCCCCTCAATTTCGACTCAGCGATTCTATGTGACAGAGTAAAACTGCCCTGTAGGGTTTTCTAGGCTGTAATCTTTAATCGTTACAGGAGGAGCCCTGGTGGTGCAGTGGTTAAGCGCTCGGCTGCTAACCAAAAGGGTGGTGATTGGAACCTACCAGCTGCGCCGAGGGAGAGAGACGTGTCAGCCTGCTTCTGTAAAGATTACAGCATTGGAAACCCTATGGGTCAGTTCTACTCTGTCCTATGAGGTCTCTATGAGTCAGAATTGACTCGATTAGTGGCAGTGGGTTTGGGCTTTGTTTTGGGTAGTCTTTACAGGAGCAGATTACCAGGTCTTTCTCTCGAGGAGCCTCTGGGTGCTGGGTTCAAACATTCAACCTTTCGGTTAGCAGCTGAGCACTGAACTGTTGCACCACCAGGCTCCTTTAATGGAAATTAGGTGTGTCTTTTTCTAAGAGAAACACTGACAGAAGATTATATTGAGAAAAACAGATCAACATGTGAAGGGCACTTTTTAATCATTATTACCTTTGAATGACCACTGCTTAGTTCAGTGACTGACCTTTTTCTGATTGAAATGGAAAGTATTTCCCTCCATTTTTCAGATTAGAGCACTGAGACCACAAAAGGACGAATAAATTGGTGCTGGTAATAAAATATCAGATTTATTTCACAGCTCAATTAGAATGATAATGCCTCTTCATTTCCAACATGCAATTGGGAAAACAAGAAATATTCACCTGATTATGTTAGAAACTCTAAAATTTGTTCTTCTAGTTCTGACTCTGGTCTTTCCACGGCTTCTTACCTGATCTGTGATTGTAAAAACCCTCACAATGACCAGTCCCACTTGTCCTGGAAAGCATTGTGTCAGGAGAGGGTGAATTCTTCCTGACCCCACCAACAATCAGAGTGTGCCCTGAAGCACGAGTTTTGATTACCCTTAATTTAGTATGCACAACTTCGAATGGTCCTAATGGTCATAAAATTATCTGATCCTCTTTAAAATTCAGCCCGGGTACTTGGTGCTCTTGTGAAGCCGGGGTATTTTTTCACATAAGCCCTTATTGCTTGGCATTTGTGTCCGTGTCTTCTGAAACAAAACAAAAATGACAAAACACACCAGCACCCTAACCTGCGTCTTGGGGCTCCATCAGAGAAGAATCTCTGACATTTGGATCAGTTGGTGATACTCTCATACATATTCCCCATCTCACATTTCCGTTGCTTCTCTTTTTTTTTGCTGCTGCCTATGAGTTTCATTTCCCCATGTGCCATAATATTAATGTTTTTCCCTGCTGGCTTCCCAGCCCTGGGGTCACAGCTCGTGTTTCACAACACGAGACACCCAACCATAAATCTCCTTTAAATAATACCGACGGCAGGAGGGTCACTGATGAGAGAGCCAGTCGGTCTGAACAAAGTGGCACTGATGCATGGCAAGCGGAACAGCTTGACCACAGGCTCTGCTGGACAGGTAGAGTGTGGAGCAGCCTTTATTTAAGGGGGAGGAGGCATGCGCTCTGCATGGTTCCTCCAAGCCAACCGGGTCTGGTTCTCAGTGTGAGTTGGCTGCCAATCACTGAGGCTTTCCGAGAATAATCAAACCACCTCTCCCTGGCTCTGGCTGAAACACCTGATAAACATAATTTGTGTTTGAGGTGCAAACGCATCTCCTCGGTTATAAATCTGCATTTCTTGAGGCTTTTAGCCATATTTAAAATGAAGTTGGAAACGGCCAGGGTGGAAGTAACAAAACACACCTGATCAGAATACGTGATGTGTTTGTGGTGAAGCGGTTTTCCTATTCCAGAACCCAGAGTGGTTAATTTAAGTTGATCGGAAAAACGCTAGGTGCTACGTGAGCTTTGCAGCTGAGGTTGAGTTAATGGGGGCCTCATTTGCAAAGAAACTTGATTGATTGGGGAAGGAAAGATGTGGTTTAGCCAGGGATTTGTTTTTTGTAGACAAAAGTTATAACAACGCATTGACATCAATGGGCAAAGGTAGCATTGTTAGGATAAAGTATCTGTGACTACACCTTTTGTGAACAAAGATGACATATGTGCAAATCCGTACAGTCTATAGTGATATAGCAGGTCTATACAGACATACATACCAAGATATTTAGCATGTATACAAAGACACACTGTGTACAAAGATATATACATATATCTACTATATCTGTATATCTATACCTTGTGGGTTTGGGTTATACCTCCTAATAGTTTGGGAAATAATTGCCAGCATACAAGGCAGCATGTGTTATAAGTAAAGATGGGGACAGTGAGACTAGCCACAAAATTTCCACTAACACAATATATTGCTCATCACTTGCCAGACTCCAGCTCAGTAATTTTTGCCTGTCAAAATTTGGTGGCGGGGGTGGTGTTGCGGGGAGGATTTGTATCTCATTTTCTTATGTTTTTTTTTTTGGACTCTCATTTCTTTACCTGTTAGTTATGCTTTGAACAGTCAATGTGGCTTCTTCTAATTTCTCAGTAACTTAACTCATTGTAGTGGTATGGGGAGAGATTTCCGCTGAAGTGAGTTCTAGGATCTACTACATAGCTTATAAATGTGCTGAGAACAAAAGAGAACAACTCCGGGGACGATTATGCTGATTTTGGTTGGTTACACCCCTGAGCATTCGTTATTTTTTTAATATTGTTGACATTAATTGCTACTGTAATATATTCATTATTTGAAAGGTACATTTTTGGGTGTTGGTGGTGGTCATGAAGGAGAACAGATTCTGTTCCTATTCAGTAAATATAACAAATGATATTGATTACTCACAAATTCACTTAATGGAACCAGGAAACCCAGGAGAGCTGAAAGGTTTTGGTAACATAGTAACATCCCATAGTCTTGCTTATGTTCAGAAAGTTTTTCTTTTTCAACTCATGCAACTTTTACATAGTGCGTTTCAGTGATGACTTGCAGAATTATTTTAAATGTGGTGTATTTAATAAATGCTCTGTAATATGCATTTTCTTATATTGGTGAGCTCTGGGCATAATTTTAATCTTATCCTATTATACTTCATTAATTAAAATACGTTTTCAGTTCTTTGAAAGAGCCATGTTATTTTTGTTTGTTTGTTTGTTTCCAATTTTGTTTATTGTGGTGACTTTTTAGATCTAAGAGAAGCATATTGACCACCATCCTGCAAGCCTATGCTATCCCTGTGCGCTATACCCCCTCATGGTTATATCTGCCCACTGCTTCCCTGTCTGAACCTCTGTTAGACTGACTGCTGGGTGAAGGCAGGGGTGAGATCTGTCTCATTCACTGTTGTACCCCTAGTTTGTAGCCACCGTTACTGTTACTGCGACCAACTGTCCCAGTTTGGTAAAACTTTCTCAGATTTAACACTCAGAGTACCGACACCCGGAACCTCCTCTTCTCCCACCAGTCCCAGGCAATCTTGGCAAATTGTTCATCAGTATATTCTGAGTAAATGAACCCCTCAGCTCAGAGAGGTGGCAGAGTTCTGTGAGAGCAGAGTGCCATAGGCTCAAGTTGCACTCAGCTTCTGTTCAAACATCAGTTAACATCTTGTGTCTGTCTCTCATCTCGCTGGCTGGATGGTAAGGGTCTTCAGGGCAGGGATTGGGTCTCTTCTATTTCCTGAAATTTCTCATGGTGCCTTAGAAAACCCTTTAAAATAGAATTTAATCAAGTGCTAAACTGACTATAATCAAATAGCAAATTGATCTGTAGTATAAATCTAGACTCTACTCCTTCTGACTCTGTGGGCCAGTTACTTGCTGTCTCTATTATCTTTCTCTCTTACCCTCATTTGTAAAATGGGTGGGTGTGAGGATTCGATAAGCAAGTACTTAGCATTGTGTCTGCTCTATGGTAAATACTTAGCTCAGAGAAGCTATTCTTCCTTCTCCAACACGTGATAAATACTGAGTGTGTTCAGGTAGGTGACAGCCTCTTTTCAGTAGCATGTGTTGTTAGGCGAAGTTTTGAGTTGTTTTTGTGTAGCGTCATTTGCCTGGAAAAAGGATACATTTTTGTGTATATGATTGGCTTCTGAAATACCACATCCATTTTATCCCAGAGGTGATTTGACTTATCTCCCTATTGCCGTGGTGGGAAAGTCAGGTAGCCTGCATACAAGCAAGTGATCTATTACCAGAGGGATAGTGTCACTGTCACTTAGAGTGCTTTGGTATAGAATGAATGTGAAACACACTCAGAGTGGCAAAGAGGGGAGCTAGGGGTGGAAACATGTTATATTTCGGTTTTATCTTTACCCCTTTAGACACGGGGTCACCATGAATCGGAATCAACTTAAATGCAACTGGTTGGTTATGTTACTGGCAACATTTCTACTCTGCACACCTCAAAGGCACTAAAATATACTCGGAGTGAAATGAAAAATAAATCAGAAGCTATCTATAAATAGCTGCTGTTAATGAAGGCATGTATTTCGTAGAAATAATCTCATAAAAATGACTGCTTTATTTTGTTTCCCTCCTATAGACCCCTGTAACCTTCCTGCTACCTACAAAATGGACATAGCAAGGCTTTCCTTACAGGTTCCTTGTTTTCTTAATTTTTCTAGTGGCACGGAGCAGAACAGAGAAGAAGTGTCGTTGAAACACCTTTAGAACTCTCGTCATTAATCCCCTTTGCCCCAGCCCCGGTGATGCGTATTTTGATAATGAGCAAGAAAAATCGTTTTATGGTAGTTTAATAAAGGCAGAAGACAAATGTTACCCCTGTGCAAAGGAACTGAATTACACACTTCATGAACCAAATTAGTACCACAACATTTGGCTTTGTTCAAAAGGTGATACGCATTTACGGGCCCATTTTTCAGCAAGATAAATATGACACATGCCAAGATTTCCCTGAAGTAAATATTGTAAATAATAAAAGACTCTGCCAAGGAAAGCTGAGAAATGACTTAATCCTCACCCAGTTATACCGCAATGCCAAAATGCCACTGACCAAACTCTAGAACAAACTGCCCGTTTAATCAACTTATCTCGTGATTAAGAGATAATTTTCCAATAATAGTCAATATTCCGCAATTCTGGCTTTTTCTTTTTTTATAGTCACACAGGAGCTAGGGCGTTTTATGGCATAAGCAAATTTGATTACCAAGTAACAAAATATATTTTGAGGGCAGTTGGAAGTCACACAGCAGAAATGTTTATTTGCATAGGTGCAAATTGGGAGATTTTTGCAGAAAGTAAAAGCTGTTGCTCTAAGCCTAACTCTGTAATCCTCATTTAGTTTCATCTTATTCCACTTTGATTTCAGTTAAAGTTTTCTGCTAGCAAAATGAGTTGAGTATGTTTCTTTCCTCAGTGCAGATATGCTTGGGAGAAGTGGGGTAATACAGAGAATGCATTGAAATGCTATGGTTAATATAAGAGTTTACATTGACAAGTTTCTTCCTAAAAGTCATCCAGCTGGCTCTAGAAGATGTTATAGCACAGTTCTTGTAGTGGAGGCACACTCTTGCCTCATTGCTGGAGAACAGGCAAATTTAAACCCTGTCTGAGCCAAGCAGTAAAGTATATGAATTGAGTAGGTGAGGTTTGAGAAAAGCATTAGGGAGTAGTGGGTACTGTGGTGAACTGGTGAGTGCGTGCCGTGTTTAAATGGGCAGTCTCTGGTGAGCCCCAGTTAATTGTTGTCATACAGGAATATAGACCCAGTATTGGTGGAATACCTCATTTTTAGAGAAATCTGGGATATCTTGATTTTTTTTTTTTGGAGAAAGTTCCTATTTTCTTTTTAAATGCTGGCTATTAAATAAATAAATACAAAGTTCTGTATTCCAAATAAAATAAGGTCACAGGCTCAGGATTTGTGACTTCCGCTTTAAAGTTTAGGGCTTGAAGCAGGAGAAAACTAATACGCCATGATGTGTGACACGTGGTCCTGCAGCATGGACGGAGTTGGTAGCTCACACTGTTTAGTACTTGTGTGTGCCAGGCCGTGTCCTAAGTGCTGCATGCTGGTGAATAGAAGAGTTCACGGTATTGGCAAATAGGCAGTATTAGTAAGTACTATTACTTCTCCCCTTTTCACATGTGGAAACTGAGACCCCAAAAGATTAAGGTGGAATTTGAACTCAAAGCAGCCTGAATATAGAACCTGTGCTCTTAACCACCGCAGCACAGTTCCTCCCATTGATTTGGCTGTGTGGCCCAACAGGAAGTAAAATGGAATCAGAGTCAGAGATGTGGGTTTTGGTTTTACAGCTGTCTCTCCCCCTGTAAGACAGGATCTTTCACTTTTTGCTCCAAGCTTCCATTTCATATCTTATCAAGTGGTGATAGTACAACCTGCTCGATTTACCTCACGGGGCGTAGGTAGGATTAAACCTGGAGAATGAGCAGAAGGGAGCCCTGGTGGTACAGTGGTTAAGAGTTGGGCTGTTAACCAAAAGGCTGGCAGTTCGAATCCACCAGCCCCTCCTTGAAAATCCTATAGGGCAGTTCTACTCTGTCCTATAGGGTCGTTATTAATTGGAATTGACTCGATGGTAACGGGTTTGATTTGGTTCTTTTTTATGAGCAGAAGAGCGTGGAAAATTATGAAGCGCTCTGTCAACACAAGGGGGATGGATATCGCACATAATTAATCAGAGGACACGGAGAGGTGAGATTGTGAAGCCACTGATTGTCCTTGGATCAAATACAATTAAAAACCAATCCCTTCTTAACTCTCCAGCTCAATAAAGTGTCTATTTGTAGAAGTAGCTTAAAACTGAGCTCACTTTGAAAATTAATCAGCCACCGCTAATGGCTGGAAAGTTAACCAACTGAGTTTAAGTGAAAAAGAGTTAAGAGAGAAAAAAATTCGCCTCCTCAACAGAAGTTAACGGCTCAAATCTTGGCTGTTATCTGTCAGGCTTGCAACAGGGAGGACAGGGCATGAGGGCACCCTGCCGCCTGTGCCTTCTGTACCCCCTAATCGAGGGACTCCCCTTAGGAACCTAGAGAGTGGTTTCAAATGTTCAATGAGGTGTCATGTACAAGAGAGAGAAAGACTAGTTCCGTGTTACTCCAGAGAGCAAGAACTGGATCCATGTGGTGGAAGTTGACATGGAACTTGAATCTGGCTGGTTAATTAAGACATTTCTGGCTCAGTAGTCTAGGAATAGCACAGACAGGCTTACAGACAGTGAATTCCTCATCAGAAGAGAAGTACAAATATAATTTGAGGGCTATTCTAGCATCATTTGTGAGGTTGCTTTGGATAATCTCTAGGGTTTTTTCCAGTGTGGAGATTCTAGGGTTTTTATTATTCAATTGACAGGTGAAGATACCTTTTAATCTCTTCTGAATAAGTAGCATCTGGAGCGGTGTTGTGGTGAGATGGAGTCAGATAGACCATGGTTCAAATCTCGGACGTACTACTTATTATTTGTGGGACCATACTTCTCTCAATGTAACTTTCCTCGTCTGCAGAATGGGTAGAATCACAGGAATGGTGTAAGGATTAAATTAACTAAGGCATGTAAAATGTCTATTGTAGTACCTGGTGCCCAGTAAGTGGCAGCTGCTGTTGCAGTTGATATTGTTGTGGTGGTTCTTGTTATTATCACCAAAACTCAAGGACAGTCACCTGGTACTCTGCCTGAGGGGACCTTCCCAACTCAGGCAGTGACTGGGAGGTGGTAAGTTAAAGAACCAGGTGGGAGTGGGTGGGGAACAGGCGGTAGATGCCTCATTGAAAGTTGAAGGTCATATAATCAGGTGCCATTGAGTCAGTTCTGACCCATGGTGACCCCACGCACGTAAAGCAGAACTGTCTTCCATAGAATTTTTAATCGCTGATTTTTTAGAAGTAGATCACCAAGACTTTCTTCCAAGGCACCTCTGGGTAGACTCAACACTCCAACCTTTCAGTTGGCAGCTGAGCTCATTAATCATTTGCACCACCCAGGGACTTGGAAAGGCATATATATGCTACCAGTTCCCAGTCCCCATGCCCATGCCCTCATCAGATCAGAGCTAGCCAGAGAAAAGCTCTCCCTTATTCCAGCTACAAATAGTTCTTTTTGCGTTTGTTCCCCTTTTGACTTGCTCTTAGGGTTGACTGAAATCTGCTTTCATTGGAGGGAAAAAAAAGTAGGAGTAGAAAGTGGGGGGGGGGCAATGATACAGTGTGACCCATTTCTGCACCCCCTGGCCCCCATCCAGCACCCCAGCTCTCAATGGAGCCAGCACTAATAGTACACTGATATATGCCTTTTGGATCCAGGCATCTTTGTGTAAAATATGACCCCAGAGGGAAAACGTAAGATCCTCCTCTTAGATAAGAACCTGCCAATTCTTCTGGTCCAAAATGACTTGGCGTGAAAAATGCCCTGCAGAGGAAGGAGGAAGCTCACACACAGGAGAAGCATGAGACACATCTGGAGAGAGCCCCAAAACCAGGAACTCGAGGCCCTGACCATCTGCCAGAGGGCCAGATGCTCCTGTTGGAAGCCTCTCGCCTCCTGGCTTGACATCTGGGTCCGATGCTGCCATCCAAAAGAAGGGCCACAGAGGGAGCGGGCCAGGAGCAATCCGTCTTCTCCCACCCACAGCTTCTAATTGTGTGACGGGCGGGTGAGTTAAAAAATTTGCTCACAAAACCGCACCTTCCTCGTGAAGGAAGTCATCATCAGACACATGGCTCTGACCACCCAGAAAGTATAGAAAATGTTACACTGAATGCACTTTTCTTTCCTTTGGTCAAAAGAGCATGGATGGAGAGGTTTGGTGGGATAGTTGTCAGTGGGAACAGCCCTCTCTGTCAACTTGGGAGTGTCTGAAGAGTTTCTAACCAACTGCCTTGGCTGCTATATTACAGAATTTCCCACATTGCAAGTCTTGTTCCTATTAACGGCTTGGGTGCCTGATTTTGGCCAAAGCAGATCATTGGGATTCAGAGGGACAGCCTCTACTTTTCCCACTGCAGAGGCAATCAAGAATCTGTGCATACGGCTCCCTTAGAGGAAAATGATCAAAACCACACACACACACAAAGGACTATTAAGTCCCAGATGAGATGACTGCTTCATGCAATTCTCGCCATTCAGGGATGTCTTTCTGCCTCATAATTGCTCACTGACAGATAGACTTACACAAGCAACCAGGGAAATGTAGTAGGGTCATCTCTAACACTGTCATTTATGGTTTATGCATCCGGGATAGTTTCAACCGTGACCTGTTTTCAGTGTGAGGAAATGGTTATGTAATATACTTTTTAACTAGTGTATGGGCTTTTAACTTGCAAATAATTGCAATGTTTTCTGGGTGTATGCAAGGCAGAAATTGTTTTAATTTTATAGGGGCACCTGTTAGAATAGTTCAAGATGCAGTTTTTAATCTCACTTAAATTATTCAGATACATTATTAAATAACCCAGGAATTGAGAGAACGTTATCTGGCACAGTGATTAAGAGCTTGGCTGCTAACCAAAAGGTCAGCAGTTTGAATCCACCAGCTGCTCCTTGGAAACCCTATGGGGCAGTCCTCTGCCCTGTAGGGTTGCTATGAGTTGGAATTGACTGGACGGCAGTGGGTTTATCTGTACCCAACAATACTTGGCAGAATTGTATTTGTGTAAGTGTAAAATCTTGGGTTCCTGATAGTTCTTCTGTATTCTTTAGGGAAAAGGCTGAAGCATTGTAGACTGAAATGTTGTTACCCTCTGCCAAGTCGATTCCGACTCATAAACCTTGTCATCGCTGTTCCTTGTGAGCACGTTGTAGTATTACTGCGGTGGCCTGTCTTAAGCTTCGTCTCCAGTGGTCATCTTAGGACCAGCACCTAAGGCAGCCTCTCCCTGCCCTGTGACATGGGCCCTTCCTATAGCTTCATTGTTTGATTGTGTTGCAGCTTCTGTCAATTAGAGTTGCATCTGCAATGGCAAAGCCAGGCTCCTGAGGGACAAAATAGTAACAATAACAATAATCATGTGCTGCTTAGTGCAGGGATGTGAGCCACACTGAACGCAATACCAGCAGTGGAAAATCTGAAGTTTGAAAATAGCAGAAGTGGGGGAAATGAAAATCTGTTGTTAATTTATACTCACCATTGTCTTCTGTGCTTATAAGGCTGACAGAGGTCCTGCTTAGAAAATCCCCTCATATTGGATAGTTTGGAAAAAGAAAAGCTGGATTGTGAAATTAAAAGGACTGTCCTATTCTAAGATTCGGGCAGATGCTTCACTGCTTAGCGTGAAAAGGACTTCTGGTTCTAGGTGGTGGTTTGTGACATATCTTACAGGGCTTCAGGGACGTGGGCACATTTGACTATAATGAGTAATTTCTGAGAAAGTCTAGTGAGAGGCAGGAACTTTTCTGCCAGTGTCAGAAATTCTTAACTCTGATGTCAAATGTTTAGTAATGATGTGGAACAGTTGCCAATGCAAATGTTGGTAAAAGGAGAGCACCTTGAGATACCAAAAAAGACCAGGGGCTATTCAAGCCCAAGATAGATAATTCCAGCTGATTTTATAGTTTCTATAATAATAACTCTTTTTAATATTAAAAAAAATATTTCGAAGCCCAAGGATAGACTTAAAAGTGGTAGTCCTTAAATAATGAGACCATAGTATCTCCCATAGAGACCCTAGAAGACAGAGTAGAGCTGCTCCATAGGGTTTCCAAGGGGCGGCTGGTAGATTTGAACTGCTGACCACTTGGCTAACAGCCTTATCACTTAACCACTGCACCACCAGGGCTTGTCTAGAGAACTAGATTCTGGCAATATATATATATATATATATATATATATATATATATATATATTTTACAGCTTTGGAATTGGTAATATCCCTTAGGAGGGCTAGTAGTAATAGCTAGCATTTGTTGAGCACACTAGATGCTTTGCCTAGTGCTTTTCATGCCTTATCTCATTTCTTCCCCTCAACAACCCCATTGCTGAAGGTCACGCAATTCTTTACTGGTGGGGACGAGACATGTCTCACCTTTCCCAAGCTAATCATCTTGTAAGGGGAAGGTGGTAGTGGCCAAAACAACCACGGGGACTGTAGCCGAGTTCCAGCTTTAGGCCAAGTCTGTGACTCCTAGTGCAGTGCTCTGTCCACCACAGGATGGTGTCTCCTCTGAACTTCTGTTCATATGGCAAGCATCACCAATTTGAGCACTCTATTTCCTTCATCCATATGTATCTAAGCTTGTCTCTCAACTAGATAAGAGCTAGAACGATTTCAGTTGTACCACAGTAGTACTTGAGTGCCTAACCGATCCTCAACAAATACAAACTGACTTCTCAAAATACCTCTTGAGTTAAACGTACCTTGGGCTGAATGAGTCAGAATCTACTTGAGGGCAACAGGTGGGCTGAAGTCAAGAGGCCCAAGTTCTAGCCCTGTCTCCATTACTGCCTGAAGTATGATGGCAGGCATGTCTCTCAAACTCTAGTTAGACCACTTGGGATAGGTCGGGTAAAGGAGGAGAAATCTGTGTTTTTCCTGATCACCCAAGGAGAGAAACGAGATATCAAAAGTAGAAAGTTGTTGGGTTCTTATTACAAAAGGTGATAGTACCGAGGAGGGTTTTAAAAATAATTAGAGTCATTTTGGCTACGGTTACAATGCTGATGTTGTAACTAGTGAAAGTGATGAAATCATGGAAAATAAAGCAGCCACTTGTGTGAATTTACCCTGTGTGTGAATTGGGCACACATACGCACATCAGAAAAACAAGAACTTTGAAATCATAGACCTGTGGGTTTGAGTCCCAGCCTCTGCCACGTATTAGCTGTGTGATCTTGAGCAAGTTACTTAAGATCCTTGAGCTTTGGTTCCTTCATCAGGAAATTGTGGGAAATACCACCCCCTGAATACTAGATTAGATGAGAGAATTATGAGAAGCAACCAGCATCTGGTATAAGTCTTCAAAAATTGTACCTGTCATTATCATTACATTGTGTGAAATATTATTATTTTAAATTTTATCGTGTTTTAGGTGAAAGTTTACAGTGCAAACTAGTTTTACAATAAAAAATTTTGTACACAAATTGTTTTGTGACATTAGTTGCAGTTCCCAAAATGTGTCATCATTCTCCCTCTTTCCCTTCCCACTGTGGGTTCTCAGTGTTTTGTTATTTAGCCTTTCAGAAATGTTTAGGAAGACTAAAGGGATGCAAGAAAGTATTGGGAAGAGCGTCTTTCCTCTGGACACTTACCATCTAATTTTGTAATTGTTGAAAAATTAAAAAAGAAAAGAAAAGAAACCTACCATCAATACAGCAAGTAGTATTCAACAGTAGATAATTAAATGAAAAATTTTGTGATCCAGTCTCTACATAGGATAGTGCCATGTTCCTAGAAAGTCCTTTATCCTGAAGTGATTAAGATATCCTCAAGTGATTACGGACTATTTTATTTTGATTAAAAGTGATCTGGAACTTGCCTTCTGGGAAGGGTTTATGATCCATATTATTTTCTTCTCTTAGAGTCTTTCTGTCTAAAGGATCTTTTCCTTGTTCAACCTGTCTTTGTCCTTGATTTTTCTGACTTTTGTTACCTGTTGTAAAGAATAATTTGGAACTTCTCTCTTCTTTCCCATCTTCTTTTAACCTTCTCCTCCTCTTTACCTTTTTCCTGTCACTGCATCAAGAAAACATTTCAGGAGAAGAAATGCTTATGTGTGTCAAAAGTTCCTAAAATATAGTTTGGCTGATCTCCAGAGTTTGTTTCTAGAACTTGGGAGTTGCATTTTAACAGCTGGTTGGGGAACTCAAATTTCAGATATGTTTACAGGTGGAGTGGTCTCTAACTCTGTCTCAAGGGGATCACAGTTTCAGTAGTTCAGACTAGTAGACTTGAGAATCTCTTTTGGGTAGATCACCTCTCCACATTCAAAATGCCTACCCTCCTTCTCCTCTCAGGAAGTATCTTATTTATTGATGGTCCCTCACTAGAATGATAGTTGTCTCAGTCCTTGACATGAGCAGACGACTATCCTTCTCCAAGCCACCATCTCTCAGTCTGCATATTGGACATAATGCTCAGTACTGTTTAAAAAAAAAAATATATATATATATTTTTAATTTTTTATAAAAGCATTAAATGAGATTAAAAATAACAACAACAAACAAACTCATTGCCATAGAGCCGATTCTGACTCATGGTGACCCCATGTGTTATGGAGTAGAACGGTGCTCCATAGGGTTTTCTTGGCTGTAATCTTTATGGAAGCAGATCACCAGGTCTTTATTCCATGGCACTGCCAGGTGGGTTCAAACCACCAACTTTTAGGTTAGCAATCGAGCACAAACCATTTGGACCATGCAATAAGAAAATACATGTAAAATGCTTAGAGCACATAATAGGTACTCAGGAAATGTTAGCTGATGTAATTATTAATTTTATTATTACAATCATCATTATTACTATTACATAAAATACCCAAATAGTACTTTTTACTGATTTTGTATGCTTCCAACATGCAATGTAGAGTGCTCTGCTCATGGTGAATGGTCAACAAATAATGTTGATGACCAACATTTCCTATCTGACATCTGACTTATGTTGATATTTACAGTACGTATAAAGGAAAATGATAACCCATTTCCCTCAGTGGTTAATGAGGGAATTTGGACTAGATGATTATAGACCAAAATAGATTTAATTATTTATAATCTTTATTTATCTCATTTAATGTTTATATTCATACATTTCACTGACAGGGTGTTAAGTAATATTCAGTATGTATAGTCTAGGGGTGGAGCCCTGGTGGCGTAGTGGTTAAAGCTCACCTGCTAACCAAAAGGTTGGCAGTTTGAATCCACCAGTCTTTCCTTGGAAATCTTATGGGGCAGTTCTATTCTGTCCTCTAGGATCTCCATGAGTCGAAATTGACTCGATGGCAATGGGTTGTAGTATATGTGCAAGGTCCTTGAGTGGTTGCAGACAGATAAGGGATTGTGGACTCAGAGATGTGGAGGAATTTGTACATCATTAAGCTTTCACATGTGTGGGCCCATTTGATTATTGTCGTAGTCCACTGAAGCAGGAGGGATAGATGTGATCGTCATTTTACAGATGAGGCAGTGGAAACTCTGGAAAGTAAGATGGCCTGCCCATTTGACAGAGGAAGTGGCTAAGTACTCATGATCTTTCTACCACAGTCCCTGCTTTTCTCTGTGATGTTGAAAGAACAACTAATCCTGCTTGTAAGAGAGTAGAGGCGGTAATATCTGCTTTGGATTTTAAGGGATGGGTTACTCCCTAAAACCCAAAAGCAAACTCACAGCTACCTAGTGAATTCCAACTCATAGCGGATCCTATAACTAGAGGGAGGGAGGGGCTGAAGCTTCTTGCCTTGTTGTTGTTTTTGTTGTTAGGTGCCATCGAGTCAGTTCCAACTTATAGTGACCTTATGCACAACAGAACGAAACACTGCCTGGTCCTGTGCCATCCTCACAATTGTTGTTATGCTTCAGCCCATTGTTGCAGCCACTGTGTCAATCCACCTTATTCAGGGTCTTCTTCTTTTCTGCTGACCCTGTACTTTACTAAGCGTGATGTCCTTTTCCAGGGACTGACCCCTCCTGACAACATGTCCAAAGTATGTAAGATGTAGTCTCTCCATACTTGCTTCTAAGGAGCATTCTGGTTGTGCTTCTTCCAAGACAGATTTGTTCATTGTTTTGGCAGTCCATGCCTTACCAAAGAAAAACCAAACCTGTTGTCTTCTAGTCAATTCCCACTCATAGTGACCCTTTAGGACAGAGTAGAACTGCCCCATAGGGTTTCCAAGGAGTGCCTGGTGGATTTGAACTGCTGACCTTTTGGTTAGCAGCTGTAGCTCTTAACCACTACCCCACCAGGGTTTTGTTCATGCCTTAGAACACTTTTATTGTCATGGAGAATAACCTGCCTCTCGAACTAACTCAACTCAGAGTAGTTTCAAAAGAGTGAAAAAGGTGGGGGAAAAAAGTTGCAAGAGATAAAGATACATTTAAGTATTAGGAGAATTTTACTTTGTATTTCTCTGCCCTATGTTTTCTCTTGTTTGTGAATATGGAGAATTTTCAAGAATCAAAGAAAAAAGTTAAATGCCCTCTTCTCAAACTCCAGTCAGGAAGATGAACAGAAATCAGATTTGATTCAAATAATACATATTCTCCCAGCATTATGTGTTTGCATGAGAATTGCACAGGGAATTTTAAAGATTGTTTCATCCTACAATAAACACTCTGCGGACCCTATCACTTTTACCAGGAACTTGAAAGTGGCATTTTAGATAGCGTGTTTGTTTTTTATTAGAGTGACATTTTTCCCTTCGGCCATTTGTAGAACTTTTAGTGTTTTGGCCGGAATGGCTTAAAATGCATTTTAAACACACCCTTCCCTTTTTTTGGATGACATAATCTTCTATCATTTTAAATGTTTTCACAGAGTTCTTTGAAGAACCTCAGCCCTCTGTATCATTTCTCAGATAATATTGCCCTATACCTGGAACACAAGACCCATTTTAAAACGGTAATTTGGTCCCTGAAGGGCCCTTCACCTCCTGCCCTGTCTGCCTGCCCTGGCTGAACTGTCTAGGAATAAAGGCCCAAGATAAATGGGGCTGGTTTATGCAGAGTCATTTAAAGCCCCCTGCCTACTCTTGCCTTTCTTGCGGGGAATACACTTGGAAATGCGTTTTAAGTCTTGAAGCGTCCTGGAAACACCTGATTTTGTGATTCTGTTTTCTTCCTTTCCCTTTGTGGAATCTTTATTAGAACGGTGACGAACCTTGGCCTCAGCCAAGGATTAAGTGAGCAGCTTCTTCAAGTAATAAATCTAAAGACATATTAAAAGCAAGGAAAAGGGATTTCCCCAGTGTTTTGGGGGGATTTCTAAGTGCCAAAGGCTAAACAACTTACAAGAGAAGTAAGATTGCTCCCTTTTCCAACCTGGACATGTTTTAATATTGTGACAGCACGCGGAATTAAGCTGGCTTACTAAGTAGAAACATGTAACGTAATTGAAAATGCACAATACAGAGAGGAATTCTCAATACAGCAATGTCCTGCTGTAAAGATTACACTGATTTATAAGGAATGCCTTAACTCCTAATCCTAGCCAGGCGAGACCACAGAGTGGAGTCTTTCGTAACCAGGGAAAAGAAAACAAAAACAAAAAAACAATGTAATAATATATATTCCCGAAATTGAATATGAATTTGGAATTGGTGGTTGAGCAGGCCATTCATTTCTTTTAAAACAATGTAACAACAAAAACATTTTTATTACTTTTTGACATGTGGATTTTCAAAGAAGTTCAGGCATTCTCTATATCAGAAATGATGGGTATAGCCAAATCATGGAGGAGTAATGAAAATGAATGGTGTGTCAGGGAGAAGGATAAATATCGTGGGACATAAACTATTCAGAAAAGATCAGCAAAGAAGAAAAGTGTCAAGCCAGTGGAAATAAAACCAAAGGAATAACCTTATGTATAAAGTAAGGGTTAGAAAAAAGTGAGGTAAAAGGGGACCTTGGAATAAATGCTGAGAGGGCAAAATCATTACGGCTTGAAATTAAAGATAATAAAAATAGAAACTGAGTGTACCTTTTTTTTTTTTTGAAAGTGTTTTATTAGGAAAAGCATATCATAAGGTGTGACCAGAGTGGGGAATTTTGAGAGCTTGTTTGTACAAACAAAGACACAGATTACAATTCTGCCCAAGTGGTCTGTTTACCCCTCCACCTCAACTTTTTTCTCTTCTTACCTGTGAAATGGAAAAATGATATTTATCACTCATGTTGAATTAGGTATATAGACAAAAGAATGTCATATTGTCAAACAGAATATTAAATTTATCAGAAAGAGCTGTAAACGTCTCTGTGTGTGTGTGTGTGTGTGTGTGTATGAAAGAGAGAGAGAGAGAGGAAAGTTTTTTGGAAGATAATAAGCCCTGGTATGTTACACAATCACAGTCATTGTGGATGAAATCAAGAAAGGCTATGCTGAACCTATAGACAGAACAGGGGGTGCTTTTGGGTGAACAATAACCAGTTGGCAAATAAATAATTAAAAAATAGCTAGCATTGACCATTACTTTGTTCCTCAGTGAGATATGAAGAATGAAATCCCAAAAAAGGTTCCTACTCCATAAAAATTGGAAAGTGATAGGGTAAAAGAGAATTGAATATGCAAGATATTGCCAAGGAGAATTTCCTGCGCCAAAGATGGCTGAATATTCTGTGTGCGTATATGTGTGTGTACAGTGTAAACACACACACACACAAACATACACAGGATACCTCCACACAGTATTTAGCTGCCTATAAGAGGGAGAAGTATTAGAGAAATTAAAGATTAGCTTAAAGTTGAGACTTGGAAGTGGTAACTCTGAAAACAGCGAGGCTTTAGCACCAGCTCTACTTCGATTCCAGAGGAAATAACAAGGCAGAGCTGCTTGGGAGATTTATTTTTTACTTGCAGAGAAGCGAGCATTAAGGGAAAAATGCATATCTATCAATAAGGAGGGAAGAGGATTTTGCTACCAGGAGAGAAGGACGAGCTTCTTCCCACAGTTACAGGGATCCAATTCCGATTGAAATCAATTTTCATTGCTCAGAGACCTCTGCACTTGGTTTCGTAACTTCAGAAGTTGGCAAAATACAGGAATGATGTCTTAGAGCCAAAATAAAGCAAGAGGCAAGAGGGAGATGCTGGGTTTAAAAAACACCACTCCAAGCCCCCAAATCAGAAACCATTGTTGTGTTCAAGCAAGAACGAAGACAAACAAAAGATGAGGTATATGCAGTGGGAGATGTTGGACTATCAGTCCCCCAACTTCAGCTTGGGATACTTTCATAGAAAAGAGAAGTATGTACCCGTTTGGTTTGTGGATTAGCTTCCTGGTAGACGGAAAGTCTGTCTTTTATTCAAGAGTTAAGCTGTGTTATTTATCTTAACAATTCAGGCAGAGGAAAGAAAACGACTAGTGGCCCTTTGAATGTCGATAATAAGGTAGATCCTCGCCCATTTCAGTGAAACGACACTAGTATTACCAGTTACGGTTGAGTGGATTCCGACCTCATGGCGACCCCATGCGTGCCACAGTAGAACTGTGCTCCACAGGGTTTCCAGTGGCTAAATTTTTGAAGTAGATCTCCAGGCCTGTCTTCCGAGGAACCTCTGGGTGAACTTGAACCTCCAACCTTTAGGATAGCAGCTGAGCACGTTAACTGTTTATATCACGCAGGGACTCCACATTGGTATTATAAGGCAGTAATTCATGCCATGAAAACTTGGCTAAAAGGCGGGCAGAGCTAAGGCCATCAAAGCTTATTAAGTTTTATTTTAAATTGTTAAGTAGAAAAACCTACATCTTCAAGAGTGATCCATCCTCAAGAAAAGGGAAAATGGCATAACCTCAGCTGCAGTATATAAAACCCGTGTATATTTGACACCAGGCTTAGCAGCAGGGTGGCGGGGCTGGGGGTGGGGGACCAAAAACAAAGGCAGCAGACAAAATGAAAAGTATAAATAGAAGTATTGAATATACAGTAACCTGGAGGAAATTACTATAATGCTGCTTTCAGTTCTTGTCTCCATTTGCAACAATGAGAAAGAAATGTCTGAGGTGTGTAAGATAATGCTGGACGAGTCCCATGATTTAGACAGGAAAAACGTCTGTGTCTTCGGAAGAGAAAACTAAAAGGCTAATAGGGGCCTGTTGAGATGTTTGCCTGGTTCTGAGGGGTATATAGAAGGGGCTGACGGCCATCTGTTTTGGTGTCAAATATGAGAATAAATGAATGAACAAAATGGAGACAGTCTTTGACTTCCCTTGTAGGAAAGCATAATTACCACACTGACTAAAGGCCTTGTGGCCAGAACCCCTGGAAATAAACAATTCAAAAAAAATTTTTTTTATATTTATAATGTTTAGAAAAAACAGAACAATGTTGTTGGGTCCTTTATCATATCCCTCGTGTGGCTGCTTTGCTTTGCAAAGTTCTTTTGCATCTATTATATGTATTTTTATTCTGTTCATTCTTACACCAACCTGGGGGATTAGAAGCGTGGCTATTATTATGTCCAATTAAGAGGAGAAGAAAATAAAGCCCAGGTGAGTAGAGAAGATCTGGATTTCTGTTTGGGCTCTGCAAGTAGCTCACTTTGTGTGTTTCACAAATTCCCTTAATCCCTCTGGGTCTCGTCTGCAAAATAGGAGTGTCTGAGCAAGTAACTGATGAAGTCATTCAGCTCCAAATTCTAAGAATCTTTGGTTGTTCGGTTTTACCCCATGAATTAGCAATAACAGAGGCTAAAATTCTGTTCCCTTGGCTCAGCATCATAATGGCCTTACATGCATTTATTCTTAACTTTATATATCTTTGCCAATATCCTTGAAAGTTTTTTTTTTTTTTTTTTAACTTTCCCACATACAGCATGAGGTAGCAGAGAAATTGCTAGGACTTGTGCAGATTCGTTTGTAAAATTTAACTCCAGAAAATCTAAAAGGCGAATGAAAATGTGAATTTCTTCAGATGCACTAACTGAAACACTAGGCTAAATATCTTCTTTAGTAGAATTTTCAAGGGTTCTTCCTTTCTAGCCCATTCTCCATGCAAATAATTTTTTCTTACCTGTTGATTTAGATAGTAGTGGTTCATTCAGCAAGTATTTACTGAATGCCTACTGTCTTAGGTGTCTAGTGCTGCTATAACAGAAATACCACTAGTGGATGACTTTAACAAACAGAAGTTTATTCTCTCACAGTTTAGGAGGCTATAAGTCTGAAGTCAGGGTGCCAGGTCTAGGGCAAGGCTTTCTTTCTGTGTCAGTTCTGGGGGGAAGGCCTTGTTGTCTACCTTCCCCTGGTCTAGGAGCTTCTTAGCACAGGGACCCAGGGTCCAAAGAATGCACCCCACTCCCGGCACTTCTTTGTTGGTGGCATGAGGTCCCCCTCCTCTCTGCTCAAGCCTCTCTTTTATATTGCAAAAGAAATTGATTCAAGATACAACCTAATCCTATAGATTGAGTCCTGCCTCATTAACATAACTGCCTCTAATTCTGCCTCATTAACATCGTAGAGGGTAGGATTTATAACGCATAGGATAATCACATCAGATCACAAAATGGTGGACAACCACTCAATACTGGGAATCATGGTCTAGCCAAGTTGATACACATTTTGGTGGGACACAATTCAATCTGTAACACCTACCGTGCACTAGGCATATTGTATTAAGTGTTAGAATTAGCATTATGCAATGCTGGCTGCTTTCTAAAAGGTGGGATTCGAGATTATGGGAGATAAGGATTGTTTGGGTAGTGGCGTGAGCAGGGTTTTCTCAGTGGGGTACAGAAGGAGAAATACCCTGGTTAATCTAGTCAATGGGAATTCAATGATTAAATAAATTGGTGACATGAAAGGAGGAGAGGAAGAGGATTATTCATAATATTGGTGGGGGAAGTACAAAATCAATTGCCCTTGAGTGGATTTCAACTCATGGCCACCCCATGTGTGTCAGGGTAAAATTGTACTCCACAGGGTTTTTAGTGGCTGTGATCTTTGGAAGCAGATTACCAGGCCTTTTTCCTGAGGAGCCTGGGTGGGTTTGAACTGCTAACCTTTTGGTTAGTAGTCAAGTGCTTAATCGTTTGTATCATCCAGGGATGTAGAGGAAAGAAAATTCTACTTGTGTTGTTGGTAGAAGGACAAGTCTATTGTAGCTGAGGGAAGAAGGAGGAAAACCTGGTGGGAAGGTAGAGAGGAAAAAGAAGGAAGAGAATCTTAGGCCCATAGTAAGAGGTGGTGTGAGTAACCCTGGGGGTGATAAAGGCCTTAGGAAGATTTTATTATGGGAAGGATGAAGAGGGGCTGGCCGGAATAAGCAGAAGCAAATTCATATAGAGATACAAATCAAAACCTTTTGGTTATTCTTTTTCCAGCTGCAGGCTTTTCTCCTCTGTTCAAAATATATCAGTACTAGTTCTATGGTCTTTAATACAAGTTGTCAATTTGTATTGGGATCTTGTAGAGATATAAGTTTTCAATTGAAAAGGTATCCCGAAAAGGTATAGTCAGAGAAAATGTTTTCTGCCAACGCAGTGAACAAATTTAGCACATTTGGTATGAAAGCTTTCTGCAGCTATGTAGATTTATTACTTTTCTGACTATAGGCTAGGTCCACATTTTTGTCCCTTAGGAATGTATACAACTTTCTCTGAAAATGATTTGGCCCAGTTAGATTTTATTAGCCATCTTACACATTAGCCATAGTCAATACTCTGATATTTTTATTTTAACTGAAACCACACTCTGCACACAGGTACCTGCACATATATATACGAGAAGGAAAAAACAGGGTGGGGACAGGAAAAAGAGTGAATTTGAAGAGCCTCTTTTATTTCCTCACCAACTAAGAAAGATGGAGAAAAAGAACTTGGTAGTAGTAGCCGTCAATATATGTTGCCTTTTGCAGCCCTCTTTCCTGATCAAATAAATCATTTGTAAGGTTTCGATGACAAAAGGATGTGACTTCTGCCGAGCTCTCACCTGCCAGCACTGCTCCTTGCAGTGTGATTTAGAGATCTAAGCAGAGAAACCTTCCTTTCTGTCGTTTCCCCTGGAAACGGTGAGCCCAGCGGTGAGGTTAATCATTTGAATTTTGCAATTCATATTGAGGAAAAGCGGAAATAATTCTTCCCCTTGGACATTGGAAATTTGTTGGCAAACTTTTTAGAGCTCAAGGTTAGGCTTTTCCCTGTTTGAATCATGAACATGAACTGCTTTAAATATATTGTTTCATAACTCGGGCTCCCACCGAAGTGAATCCTACCAGGTGACATAAATGGAGTGGAAATTGCTTATAGAACACCGGGTTAGAGAGAAAATAGAGGAGAATAAAAGGAGCTTCCAGTCACAGAGGAGCTGGCTGGAGAAGACAGGATCTGCCTGTGAAGATGGTTGTTAAAAACAGTAACTTCCCCATAAGCTTTTCTCAGGGATTGCTTGAAAAAAATTTATAAGGACAGTGACCTAAGGTCTTAAATAGGAAAATTAGGTTAAAACCTCTTCTGATAAACAGGATGTTCCGAAGATGAGCTGTGGTACGAAGCTCACTAATTCTAGGCCCAGGAACTTTGCAGCGATATACTTCATTAGTTGCAGTGACTGTTTTGGAAGGAACTGTGTATGAATGGAAACCTGCTTTCAGTAGTAGAATTCTCACTTTCCACACAGGAGACCTGGGTTTGATTTCCGACCCGTGAACCTCAGGCACAGTCACCATTTGTCTGCGATGGAGGCTTCCGTGTTGCTCTGATGCTGGACAGGTTTCAACAGAGCCTCCAGACTAAGACAACTAGGAAGAAAGGCCTGGCAATTACTTTCTCAAATCACCCAGTGAAAACCTTATGAATCACAAGCATCTGAATCTGTTGTATGTGGGGTTATCATGAGCCAGAGGCTGATGGGACTGTAGCTAACAACAAAGGGGATCAAACTATGATAACTTTTATGGTTTATTTCTAGGATCAAAGAATTTGTAAGCTATTGATAAGGATAAAGCTATATCTTCGGCTTGGCCATTATCACTCAGCAGACATCTATGTACCTGTTGGGTGTTGCTGACCGTATTTTACGAGTCAAAATGGGGACATGTAGTTTTATAAGACTGAATGTAGTTACGAGTTCCACACAACAGAAGCCATTTATTTGCTCAGTCATTAAAAAAAAAAAAGTTTATTATGTACAGACTTGTTTTTGCCAGTCAGAGTGCTGGAAAGAAAATGACTCCTGTAATGCGAAGTCTTCTTTTGTAGAGACAGTGATCTTCCTACCTATGTTTTGTGATTAAGGCAAATACTCCTTTTCTCACCGTAGCTACACTGGTGCTTAAATATCAATTTCCCAGCAGTTAAGCAGCACTACCTTATAAAAAGGTGTTGAGCTTAGATTAAATCTTTTTTTTTTTTTTCCGCAAAGAGAAACAGAAACATCACTAACTTAGTTGGTTTAAGGTAGACAGAAGGCTCCAGGACTGGAGTCCCCCATAGTGAATCACCTCCTTTAGAGAATTGATTTAATCTAGGGAGAGCATTCGTGAATCATTCGGACTGGAATGCAAAAATGCAAAGCAAGTGCCCATCCGCCTAACTTGGAATGTTATGCTTCAGAAATAGCACGGAATTTGTCAGTTATTGATGAGTATTGCTGGAAGACACTGAGCGTCTGGCTTCAGACCAGCTCTTGATTTGCCAATGCAAGGCACGTCTGTTGAGTTTCTAAAACTCATGGTTTAGCCTCTAGCCCACACTGCTTTTCTGGTATGATATGCCGATGAGGGAAATAACTTAAATTATAACTTTTCTTCTACTAGGCTGCATAGATAACAGCTTGTAACCTTGCAGATGACCTGGAAGGCAGGCTTTGATGGGTCTCGTTGAAGGATTAAGACAGGAGAGTTGGGTAAAGGCAGCAAGCAGCACACCTTCCCATTCACAGGGAGCCTTGCCAGCAAGGCCGAGTTCCTAGGTCTGCTTCCCTTCCTCCTCCTGCCTTAGGACAGCCTCCTTCACACTGTACTAGGAGTGGGGGCTGAGGGAGCCACTGAGGGGGCCCAGGTGGAGAAGCAATTTCAGCAGGTACTTTGCATAGTATGCTAGGGAGATAAAAATTAAAAAAAGATATAGAATATCGTGGCAGAGAATAATGGTTAAGAACATAGACTTTGGGGCTTGAGTCCCAGTTCTGCCATTCACTAGTGTGACATTTAAGTGACTTTCCTAGGCTCTGTGGGTCTGGTTTCCTCATCTGTGAACCAGTGTCTGACACACAGAGTTGGTGAGAATTGGATGAACTGATGGGGATAAAGTGCTGGTGAAGTGCCTGGCCCATAGCAGATATGATGACGAGGATGATGATAATTATCATATGTGCCATTTCGGTTCTGCCTAGTGCCCCTGGAGCGTGCATATAATTAGCTGACATTCTCAAAATTACCCAACAACAGTACCACCATCCAGCCAGCTTGATCGGCCCCTAACTTGGATGTCACCTTCATTCAGCCTGTCATCAGCTCTTGTCTGCATGACTGCTTTAGCAGTTCTTGTCTTGCTCCAGTTCTCTTTTTCTCACAGGCCCTCTTTATTTTCTATGCGGGAAACTGCAGTGGTCTTCTCACTGTTCCCGTATACTTTGATCCGATTCTGTTTTAATTTATTCAGATGGCTCTCTGATTCTAAAATATCATTTCCTGATTGAAACCTGTCAGTGTATTCCCATTATCTTCCAGGTGAATTTCAGATGCATAAGCAGTTATGTGTGGTATTTAGTGATCAGGCCCTGACTCATCTCTCCCTCCCCTGTACCCCTGCCACAGTTCTAGACCTGGCTCCCAGCCACTCTGAGCTCCCTGCCATTACAGGAGTGGGCCATTCAGTCTCAGCCTGCTGGGCCTTTGCATATGCTACATCCGCTTACCCTTCCCTCCATTTGTGAGATCATATAGCGTAGAAGCTAAGGGAGCGGCCTTAGAGCTAGACCGCTATGCCTTTGAATCCCCCATTCAGTAGTCGGGTGACTCTCGACAAGTTACTTCAGTTCTAAGGGCCTCAGTCAGTTCCTTATCTTTAATTATGAATAATACTACTACTTACTCTTGTGGCTCAATGGTTAAGCGCTTGGCTACTAACTGAAAGTTTGGCGGTTTGAATCCACCATCAGTTCCATTGAAGAAAAGACTTGGCGATCTGCTCCCATAAAGATTTTAGCCTAGGAAACCCTAGGGAGCAGTTCTACTCTGTAACACTTGGCGTTGCTATGAGTTGGAATCGACTTGACAGCACTTAACGACAACAACAACTTTTTGTCAACAGGCGTAAATAAATTAATAGCCATACCTTTAAAAAAAAAATATTGTCTATCATCTAAAAAATCAAACCCATTGTCATCGAGTTGATTCTGACTCATAGTGACCCTACAGGACAGAGTAGAACTGTCTCATAGGGTTTCCAAAGAGCAGCTGGTGGATTCGAACTGTCAGCCTTTTGGTTAGCAGCCATAGCTCTTAACCACTGTGCCACCAGGGCTCCTGTCTATCATCTAGCAAGTTATTAATATGATATTATTATTAATATTGGAAACTCTGGTGACGTAGTGGTTAAGTGCTACAACTGCTAGCCAAGAGGTTGGCAGTTCAGATCTACCAAGCCCTCCTTGGAAACTCTATGGGGCAGCTCTAGTCCATCCTATAGGGTCGCTATGAGTCGGAATCGACTTAATGGCAGTGGGTTTTGGTATTATTAGTAGTAATACAGTGATAATTAGTAGTATCATTCCTGCTAATGTTTCAGAGCTCTGCTCAGGATATAACTCTTTCTTGAGAATTTCTCAGACACCCCAGAGGTGAGTTGGGTGTGCCTCCTCTCTGCTCCCGTCATGCCCTGGCTTCTGCCTGAAAGAAGGTCTCACACAGTGTTGTAACTGTTTACTGTGCTTCCCCCATCCTGAGAGCCACCCTTGTGCCCTTTTCATTTTTTTATCTCCAGCAACTAGCAGAGTGCTTGGCAAGTTGTTAGTGCTAAATAGATGCATGTTGAATGCATTATCCTCATTTTACAGATAAGAAAAGTGAGATTAAAAGAATATGAGAAGTTTATTAAGGTGTTTAAGGAACTCTCTACACTCAGATTTCTCATTGGCATAAAGGGCTAGAGTCAGGAATGAACTGAGCTCCCTCCGACTTTTAACCTCCCTTCTAGCCCACTCTACCTCACTCACTGGATTTTGCTAGGATGACTTTTCGAATAATTGACATGAATGAGACTTGCCTGAGTCTCACGGTAGGTATTCTGTTTTGTGCAGCCAAAACAAACCTTTGAAAATACTACAGCAGTGATTTTACGCATTCAGGGGAGAAAACATTAACAAATAACAGTGCTGTACGAGAAACTTTGAAAGGTGCGGAGTGTCTGTGTGTGAGAGGGGTCTGTGGAGAGGGGAATGTACTAGAGGAAAGGTGGTGCATGCATTGGAGTACACAGCCTGCAGTGAGACGGCTCCAATACCAGGTCAGCACTGAGTGCCTCATGCTTTCTAACTTCTTACCCTACTGGGGAGATGCATGGAGCCCTGGTAGTGCAGTGGTTGAGGCTGGCTGCTAACCAAAAAGGTCGGCAGTTCAAATCCACCAGCTGCTCTTTGGAAATGCTATTGGGCAGTTCTACTCTGTCGTTTAGGGTTACTATGAGTCGAAATCGATTCAACGGCAACAGGTTTGGTTTTTGATTGGGATGATCCTTGTTGGGTTCTGCTCTGTTAATCAGTTGTGTATGTGGTTCTTTTTAGTAGACTGAGCTGCTTCAGGGCAGGGTCCACTTCTTATTTATTGTTGTTGTAGCCTCCCTCGTTCCTTGCACAGTGCTGGAGTGATTGGTTACCAGCAACCGGGAAGGCACAGACTAGAGTCAGGCTCTGCGGCTTATCAGCTGTGTAACTTGAGCAAGCTTCGTAAGCTGCCAAAGCCTCAGCTTCCCTACCTGTAAAATGGGGCTAATTACACTTATTGGGCTGCTGTGAGGATTGGCTAATGTTTGTAAGGCATTTAGCACAGTTCCTGGCAGAGTCAATGGAACCATTTATGGAGTGTTTGTCACTCAGCAGAGCATGGTACCATTTTTACAGAAGGCTTGCTCAATGTACTAGCCACATAGCCTGCGTAGGTGTTTATCTGTACTGGTGTGTGTGTGTATTCATATATACAGATGTATACATATGCATACACATGTAAGCGTACATATATTTCATTTCAAATTTCTTTTAAAAATGAATGTCCATTCCTCTTGTGACAGCCTGCCTTCACTTTTGCAAGCATTACACATATATTTTGAAGGAAAAAAAAAAGGAGTGGTTGGATCAGCATTAGTGGTTATGGCATTTTTTTGAGTTTGGGGATTGGTTTCTATTGCATTAAAAAAAATAATAGAACAGAAGGAATGAAGGATGAAACAAAAGAAAGGTTAAGGAATAGCCATGGAGTGATTTCGGCCCCCTCTGTTTTTCTTTAAGGCCTGTGTCTTTACCCACAGATAAACACATTTCTAATACAGGCATCTGGATTTGTACACGAGCAGCGGGGTTATATAACATCTCAGGGTATACGTGTTGTGCTAGGGAGTCAGTGATGTGTAACACAATTGTGTGCATTGCTCTATGAATATCCCTGTGTTATTGAGACCCCATTTTGGAGAAGATAATGTCAAACAAACTCCATCTTTGTAGCCCAAAATCAATCGCATTTCTATGAATTATTGAGTTGTTTGCCATCACTTTTCTGCCCTTTTTATAAGGGCTCATTGTTGTGATGAGGCTGGATAAGATTCTTTTTTTTTTTTTCTTCAAGAGACCTTGATAAAAATAATCTTGTGCTGTTTCAAAATAGTTAGGAATGTCTACCATTCTTGGCACCTTCTTTCCAGCTCAGGCATTTAAATGGTCCAGCACTTGGATTTAGCCCTTTGCTGTGTTGAGCACCGAGCTTCCAGCACATGGCAAACCAGAATATGTGGTAGGCCCTGGGGACTCAAACTCATTTTAAGGAGAAAACACTTATTTTTCCTGTGACAATGAGCATGACATTCACATGCTTGCATCCAGTACCATCTTGCAGCTTTTATACCACACAGAGAGACGTTCCTAAATGAACATTTCTTGCTCTTGTGTAAATAGATGGATTAATGGTGCTAAATGAAAGCCAAGCCTGCCTGAAATGTTAACTTCCTTATGGGGTTTTGAGTTTCTCTTATTTTTGATAAATGGACCAATCTGGCAATAAAATCCTTGCACAGTAGGTTAATAATGTCATAGCTGAACTGTGAAATAGTAATGTGTGTACCATCTCTCAGCAAACAATAATCCTTGAAGCCTGATAAATCTATTTCCAGCCCAATTGCATGTTCATTGTTACCCATGACTTCTGCTTTGCAAATACAAAGCAGTTTTGTCACGTGCATTTTAAAGCAGAAACAACCGGGATAGTCCAAGGTACACAGGCCCATGAAAGAAGAGGAGGCAGGCTTGTTTTCAATGCTCCTCAGCCCTTGCTGCCCTCAATGTCTAAGAACCCTCCTCAGGATCCTTGAAGGGCTGGGACGGCCCTTCTGGAGCCCAAAGCACCAACGTGCTGCTGGAAGGAGACAAGGTTTGGGACCAAGCGAGGAAATCCCCCTAGCCCTTGAGTTTGCTTTGATCACTTGGTAGCAGGCAAGGTTTTGTGCTGTTTACCTCAAATCTCTAACAAGAGAGGCGATGGGGAGACTTCTCCAAGCTGACTTCCTGTAGAGCTTGGAATTGTGGACTCTGGCCACTGACTGTAGGCTTCAGAAAGCCCACAGCGCATAGACTTGTGTGCAGAACACTTCAGCACTATGTATCTTAAACAAAAGACAGCCAAAGGCCTTCCTTGTAGTAAAACGGAGGGGGAAGTATGGTCCCCCATCTGTGGCCAGGCACAGGCAATGCCAGGATAAAATTTACACTGTGTTGGTAAAAAAGAGAACTGTATCCAAAATCGAGGCTGATTTGGAGGGGATTATTTAAGCGTCAGAATCTAAGTAGCTTGGGGCAGTGCACATAAACTTGACAAACAGGCTACTTTAATCCTGTCTGACTGTATCAGCATAATAGGGCAATGAAGCTTTTATTCATTGAAAGAAAGGTTGAGTTTGATTGGCAGGGCAACCTGCCTGAAAGCAAGTGGCTCTTTTCCCCAACACTTCACTGCTATCAATTACCGTTTTGAATACGAAGTGTTTCTAATGTAAAATAATGCCAACCTCTGCCTCTATACCGAGGCCAGAAAGCTTCTTTGTGTTATTTATTCCCAGTCTGTGACTGTTCTGAACCTTTTTCCCTCTGCTATTTTTTTTTCCCCTTCTTCTTTTCTTTTAGTATCTAAATGATGTCACATTGCCACCAGAAGTGAGGTTTGTGCAGAAAACATTCCTGTTCTTTATTTTCATCAATAACCTTCTGGGTGAATGACATTTCCATCTTCATGATTAAAAATCATAAGACCTGGGGATGTCCATGCTTGTGAATAACCCCAGGTTCCAGGAACAAAGGAGGCATTTTTTTGGTTTTGTTTTGTTTTTGGTCCTTTCCCCTCCGCACTACAAACCACTGGGCTCTGAAGTTGATTTCATTTAGCAGTCAACTTCTGTTTAGAAAAATATGCACAACTGAACTGGATGCCGTTCTTATTTAAATCAGCCAGTGATTTGCTTCAGCTGCCATCTGTTGGCCAGTTAGCTATTTTCATTTGATGCTCGGGACATTACCTGACTTGGTATATTGCATTTTGATCTGCGTCATGTTTGAGAAATGTCTGAAAATGACTCGAAGGGAGAGGACTTTGAAGGATTTTGTTGAACAAATATGTACATATGTTAATACAGCTCTGGGCATCCAAGTGTGAGGATGTACAAGTGTGTATTCATCCAGCATGGGTCTTAGCAGTCATCTTTATGGCCAGATTGATAATAAATCCTTCTTTCCAACACATTTCCAACTGACCTGCCTCATTTAAAAATCATTAACTTTGAGCTTTTGCGGTACCCTTATCCATTTTTACAAAAGTTGCAGTTTTTGAGTTATCACGTTTATAACCCTTTTGAGCAAGGCTGGGGTGGGGACAGCATGGTGGGGTAGCTGCGTGCGCCCCAGGTCTGAATACGGGTGACTTACACCCCTCACTTCTTCCCACTGTTTCAGGGCACCTAGAGTTTGAGAGCATGTCTTGAGTATTTATAAAGAGCTTCCTACTAGAGGCAGTGGGGCAGCTGAGCAAGTACCCAGGGCAAGGAGTCAACAGGCCTGGTTGCTCGTGGTAGCTGGGCCTCCTGACACTAATTAGTTGTGTGATTTGGGGCAAGTGATCTTGGGCAACTCATCTGTACCTCCATCCCTTCACATGTAAAAGGAGGTGATTGCACTGGGTAATCTCTAAATGTCCTTTATGCCCTAATGTTCTAGAAAGCCTGGTTCAGGAGAGAGGGAGAGAAAGAGAAGGAGAGAGGGAAAGAATCATGTGACCCAGTCTCTGCCCTCAAGTAGTTCATAATCTTTCTGAGACCATTAAAAAAAGAACTTGCCATCGAGTTGATTTCGACTCACGGCTCCCTCATGTATTTCAGTGTAAAACTGTGCTCCACAGGGTGTTCTTGGCAGCAACCTTTTGGAAGCAGAGCCTCAGGTCTTTATTTAGAGGCGCCCCTGGCTGGGTTCACACCTACGACCTTTTTGTTAGCAGTCGAGGGTTTATCAGTTTGTAAACCGCCCAGGGACCCCACTGAGACCATAGGAATTATTAATATTCAGCACAGTTACAGAGCCAGTGCTGACCAAGTGCTGGACTACCCTCCTCTTTTTTTTTTTTTTTTTCCTCTTCTCCCTCTCACTAATAAACTCAAACTTCCTAGAACTCTTGAAAATGATTTTACTTTTCTCAAATATTGCCTACCACATGGTGTTCTTTTCTATATAACTTCTATCTGTGTGTTACGGATTGAATTGTGTCCTCCCAAAATATGTATTGTAAATCCTAACCCATATCCCTGTGGGTATGATCCCATTTAGGAATGGGTTGTCTTTGTTATGGTCATGAGACAGGGTTAGTGTAGGGTGTGTTTTGAGTCAATCCCTTACAAAATATAAAAGGAGCAGATTAAGGAAGCAGAGGTGGGGGAAGAGAGATGCCAAGCCACATGAAGATTGTCTGGGAGCAGAAGCTCAGACAAGACGAGGATCTTCTCCCAGAGCTGACAGAAAGAGAGTTTTCCCTTAGAGCCTGTGCCATGAATTTGGACTTCTAGCCCTCTAAACTGTGAGAAAATAAATTTGTTTTTTAAAGCCGTCTACTTGTTTTACTTGTGGATAGCAGCACTATGTAACTAAGACACTATGCACTGCTCTTGTTGGGTGCCACGGAGTCTGTTCTGACTCATAGTGACCCTCCGTACAACAGAACAAAACACCACCCGGTCCTGCACCATCTTCACCATCATTATCATGCTTGAGACCATTATTGCAACCACTGTGTCATTCTGTCTCATTGAGGGTCTTCCTCTTTTTCTTTTTCGCTGACCTTGTCCTTTACCATGTATGATGTCCTGCTCCAGGGACTGATCCGCCCTGATAACATGTCCAAAGTATGTGAGATGTAGTGTCACCACCCTTGCTTCTAAGGAGCATTCTGGCTGTACTTCCAAAGATTTGTTTGTTCTTTTTGCAGTCCATGGTATATTCAATATTCTTTGCCAACATCGTAATTCAAAGGTGTCAATTCCAGTTTTCTTTGTAATATCCAGCTTTCTTTGTAATGTCTCTGTCTCTGTAATATTTGCTCTGTGCCTTTCCTTTCTCATATTCATTAGCATTCAGGTACAAATACATAGGAGTGTTTCCACTTGAACTTTTCTCACTCTTGGGGCAGCCTCTTTGCCAAACTCACCTTGATGCACAAACTTTCCCTTGAGCATGCCTGCTTACAAACACTATGTGTAACTGAATCACATTTGACCACATTGGAGACACATAAGGTTCCTCCAGTTTATAAATTCACCATTGTGATCACTGGAAGCCCTGGTGACATAGTGGTTAAGAGTTTGGCTGCTAACCAAAAGTCAGCAGTTCAAATCTACCAGGCGCTCCTTGGAAGCCCTATGGGGCAGTTCTACTCTGTCCTATAGGGTCACTATGAGTCGGAATCGACGGCAATGGGTTTGGTTTTGGTTTTTATTGGGATCCCTGATAGCATTTCAGGGCCCAGTTACCTACTGTATACAACCAACCATCTTACCTCAGATATTTATGTACAAAACGTTCAACCAACAGACATGACATTTCAGGTAATAATAAGGCCGAGTAGGAATCAGGAAAGAGTGAATAATGGGGTGTAGACAGTCTAGAGAAAAAAGTTGGAGTTTTAGTTCAAAATTTGAAATGATGGGAAACTACTTTATTCTTCTAAGTGTTGGACTTTAAGAATATATGAAGAAATATAGGCTGGCTAATAGGAGACATTTGGACATACCTCTAGATCTTTTTGATTGAGTGGAATATAAGACTCTCGTGTTTGAATCACACCTCCCGCACTAGCTAAATGTGTGATCTTGAGCAAATGACGATTTCTCTGGGCTTCGATTTCCTCACTGAAAACGAAAGCAGTAATAGTCTATGTCTACATCCTAGAGTTCTTGTGTGGCTTAAATGAGTCTAATAGTCACTGGTTGCCGGCGAGTTAATTCCGACTCAGGGTGACCCCGTGTGTGTCAGAGTAGAAATGTGCTCCCTAGGGTTTTTAATGGCTGGTTTTCCAGGAGTAGATCACCACGCTGTTCATCCGAGTGCTGCTAGGTAGCCTTGAACCTCCAACATTTCAGTTAGCAGCCAAGCACATTAACCATTTGTACTACCCAAAAAATTAAAATAAATAAATAAATAAAAAACAAAAAAACTCCAAACCTATGCTATGGTGTCAATTCTGACTCGTAGTGACCCTGTAGGACAGAGCAGAACTGCCCCTAGGGTTTCCTAGGCTGCCACATCTTTCTCCTGCAGAGCAGCTGGTAGGTTCAAACTGCTGACCTTATGCTTAGCAGCCAAAAGCCTAACCACTGAGCCACCAGGGCTCCTAAACGAGATAATGAGATTAAATGAGAGAAAGCATCTAGTATAGCACCTGGCACACAGTAAAGATTCAGTAAATATTTTCTATCGTTGTTATTGTTATGTGGAAGTTAGAAAACCAGAAATTAGCATCTTAACTGCAATTATCCTGTTAGAGAAGTGGGCCAACAACTTTGACTTGGGTGGCGCTGCAGTCAGAAATCACTCCAATCTTTCTAATAAACTTCTCTATCTCTCCTCTCCCTCTCCCCACCCCAGCTTCTCATGCTCACTAACATTTTTTGCTCATAGTTTCAATACAGATCTGCCCCAACCCCAAAGCAGGTCAGTATTTTCGCTGCTATTACTTGCAAAATTGCTCGCAGTTTATTACTAGTGAAAATACTTTTGGGGCTCTGCATTTTTGTACTTGATTGGTTAGAATTTTCTGTGTTGTCTTCTGCTTGCTTATTGATTTCAACCTCTCCCAGGAGCAGTGGCAAGCTCCCTCTAGAAGGGAGAGCCTGACAGAGTTGCGCTTGATTTTGGTTCCACACAGCAGTGATAGGGGGTTATACTCTTTTCCATTGTGACTCAGGAGTTGGCATTTGTGTTCTATTTCTTGCTAGCTTTATAAGCACCGGAAGCTATTTCCATAGCAAGATATGGCAACCGGAAACGACTTCTTCCCTAATTATTATAATGAGCCTTCCTAAGCATTACTGGAGAGGGAACCTATGGAAAGTGTGCCTTGTCACAAAACTTTGTACCGTCAGCATAGTATTACGTCTAAAAGGGTTTTCGAAATATAATGGCAACTGGAAAGGGTATGTATGTGTGTGTGTGTATAATATTCACTTATAAACTATTGTTATAAGTCAGAGTCTCCAAAATGTTTCTTTAAGAAGAGAACAATCTAACAGGAATGAACTAATTTAGTCTCTATTTTTTATGAAGCGATAATATTTTTGAATAGTCAACTGAATGCCTGCTAAGTTGCCTTGGTGCCTAAAGGGCTTAGAAAGTTCCTCCATGGAGATAAATAAGCTGTCAATTCATGATGAAGAAAATCAAACTCATGGTGTTGCTCTTGGCTGGGATGCCTCTACAAGTATGAGAGAAATTTCTGCCCATGTGTTAGCAGTTAGCACTCCAATGCCACATAGTGCCTCTGCTAGCCTTTGCAAAAGATAAACAGGGTTGTCAAAATAAGGAAAAGAAAAAATTAACCCATTCAGGTGCATGTAAATAATAAATGACATCTGAGCTCCCTGGAGGCTATAGGAAGAAAAGAGGCAAGGGTCCAGACAGTGATTTTTATTCAGTTACCTGGGTTTCCTTTTCTGAATGCCTTCTCAAGCTTGGGCTAAAGATGCAAGCTGGATGCTCCGAAGTGAAATCTGGGCACAGTGGGAAAAGGCGGTGGCCGAGCAAGAGGCTTAAAGGAAATGCATGCCGGGAGCCGATTTGTTTACTTAGTGCCTTATCCTTTTACAATTTAACAGGGTAGTTCTCTGACCTGTGGTCTGAAGCCATGCATATTTTGGAGTGAGCACCTAAAAGAAACTAGCAAACAGAATACTTCTGTTTACCCCAGATTAGTGCACTAGTGTAAAAAGACCTGCGTGTGTTATCCGTTTGATATTAAAGCCCAGCGTTGGACATGAGCAGTAGGAGAGGGAGAATCGTGCTGTTTCTTATTTTCTTTGTATTAATAAAATCAAAAGGGGGCTATCACAGCACAATACTAGCCTGCCCATCAGCTCCTGCGGTAGGTGGGCGCTGTCGTCTCATTTTGTGGCTTTGGAATTTACAGGTTCTCAGGGTCCCTGGATGGTATAAACAGTTAATGTGCTTGGCTGCTCACTTGAAAGGTTAGGGCTTTAAATCCACCCAGAGATGCCTCGGAAGAAAGTCCTGATGATCTCCTTCTGAAAAATCAGCTACTGAAAACCCTGTGAGACACAGTTCTACACTGACACACGTGGGGTCGCCATGAGCCGGAGTTGCCTCCATGGCAACTGATTTTTTGGTTTAAAAATGTTTTCATGCCTTTGAATCCAACATGAGGGGTGAACCCCATGCAGCTGACTCAGAACTTTTTAAACGGAATAATAGGGAAATGCCAAATGTTTTATAAAAAACATATTGCTTTTCTGAAGTTCTCCTGGTGTAGGTTGTAGTAGCTTCCTATTTTTTTTTTTTTTTTTAATTTTTGTTCTCAGAGGCCCTCCAAAGCAGCAGGCCCAGTAAGATGGAAAAGATCAGTGAGTCTTACATCTGGGTATGTGGTAAAAAATCAGTGGTTCCACATCATCAAAGTGTCTAAGAGCCAAGACTTAAGGAAAGAAACCCTGAGGTAGCTTTCCGAGGCCAAAAGAGGAAGACACTAGATGAGAGGGGTCATGGGATTGAGGGTAGGAAATATTCAACGTCTCTAAGCCTCTTTTTCCTCATCTTTAAATTGGGGAAGTAATGATACCTACTTACTTGAGGGAATACGAGGCTTAAGAAAACAGTGCTGCAAAGCACAACCCAAAAAACAAAACCCGTTGCTGTTGAGTTAATTCCAACTCACAGCGGCCCCACCAGACAGAGTAGAGCTGCCCCACAGGGTTTCCAAGGAGCGGCTGGTGGATTCAAACTGCTGACCTTTTGGTTAGCAGCTGAGCTCTTAACCACTGTGCCAGAGAGTACTGGCTTATTGCAAGCTCTCCATTAATATTTGAAGCCGTTACTGAGTTTTACTGTTGCTATTATTATTATTATAAGGAGGCCTGGTGATGAAATGGTTAAAGCACTCAGCTGTTAACTGAAAGGTCACCAGTTCAAACCCACCAGCCACCCTGCACAGGAAAGATGTGGCAGTCTGTAAAGATTACAGCCTTGGAAACCCTATGGGACAATTCTACTCTGGTGTATAGGGTTGCTGTGAGTCAGAATCAACTTGATGGCAATGGGTTTGGTTTTTATTATTATTATTATTGGTCCTAATGTTTTAACTAGTCATGGGATACTAAATTTACCATGGGACATTTTTTAACCTTTAAACTTCTCTCATTGGCAAAATGGAGGACTTGGTTCAGATGATTCTACAATTCCTTCCTGTACTAAGATCCCAGAACGCCAAAGATCCAGTCTTTTTGTTGTAACCAAGTAAAAAAATGCACCTATTCATACCAAAAAAATCTTGAATTTAGAGCTCTTCTGTATAAAAAAAAAAAAAATTTTTTTTTTTTTTTGGAACCAAGAAAAAGTCTTAAAAGTTTTAGGTCGTAATTAAGGAAGTGGATTATGCGAAAACCGACTCTGTGCAAATGATAGTGTTGTCCCTAAGTACATGGATATTATCTGGGTATGTGTAAATAAGAGATGGGTGAGAAAGACGAATACTAATCTCTGCAAAAGTCAAATGAATATTAACTCTTATTCAAATAGTACAAGTGCGGTGCGCAGAGAAATCAAGACATGAATTCTTATGATTCATTTTTTTTTTTTCCACTATGCACATCGTTAAGTTACAGAAGCAGCTGAGGACTTAGGGTATTGCTCATTTCCTAGTAGAGTGTGACATCTGGGCTGCTCCTTTAAATATAGTAGCTTGTTTGCTCAGGCTTATGGCTCAGTAATATTTGTTTTGTCTTATAAATGTAGTGAAAGCAGGGATTACAGGTATTCCTCAAGGAATAATTAGAAATACAAGCATATTTATACCAGGGAAATTTTCAAGTCAAATGTGTTCTTGCTTGAGTCATAAGGAAGTGATGCTGGTTTCTGTTTCAGTTTTGATGCATTGGAACTCTGTACTTTATAGCGAGGCCATTTGGAGAGGTTTAAATAAAAATCACTTGGAATTCTCCGTACTAGTTTGTGTTAAAAATGGCTTGCCCTTTTTCCTCGGATTCAAGTTTTTCTGCCCTACTGGCAAACCTACTCCTTCATTCCTCTGTGTTTGGCCTTTAAAAAATAAATTCAAGAAAGGAAAGAAGAAGAAGAAGAAGAAAAAGATATGTATATATAACTATCAGCACTGTTTCTATAAAATGAAGGTGTGCCCAAGGATCAAAGAGAAGCCTTGTCTTGGAATACAATTTGGCCAGAACTGCCTGGTGCATTCCTCTGTGTGTGTGTGTGTGTGTGTGTGTGTGTGTGTGTGTTCATCTATCCATGATTCATTCTGAGGGCTGTTTTAGCCTTCATAAAATATTCATGCTAGTTGTGCATGGTTCTATAATTGCCATCTCAGGCCTTGAATTATTTATAGGTTGTACTGTTCACATAGTCTCATTTACTGATAGAGAAGATAACACCATACAAGAGGATCCCAAACACTCTGAGGCCTGTTACTTTGCATTAAGTAGTAGAATTATATTACTGTAGGTGTAAAACGCTGGCCTTTTTTTCCTCCTTTCCCTTTAATAGATCATTTTTGTATTTATAATATGCTAATTGTCGGGATGCTGTTAAGCCTCATAATTCCTGTCGAGTTCTGCAGAAATCAAGATGTAGCGAAATGATTTAGCTCTTGATTCCAGAATGATTGTTTAAAAAAAAAAAAAAAACCAGAAAAACCCCAAACCTGTCTTTATACAGAGCATAATTTATTGAAATGATGTATGACTACATGCATACCTGAGCCCTTTTGTTTTGTACTATTGATCAGTTTGTATGGCTCAGTGTTAACCAACACGTGGTTGGTTTAGGTAGACATTTACCAAGGAGGCTTTCAAGCTTGTTATCCCTAATTAAATACTGAGTCTCAATTCAATTGTGTGACAGTTTCTTCGTACCTATTTATTTTGCCCTTCCTAATTCTTGTTTCCCCTTTTCTGCCAACTTGATCTTTATTCCACATACATCATATTGTTTTGAAATTTATTTCAGGGTAAGAATATATAGTAGTTGTATCTCTTCTAACTCTTGTGTGTGTGAGTATGTATGTGTGTATATTATTTAGTTTTAAAAGTATGTGCAAATGTTAATATCAAAAGCCAGGTCCACCACCGAATGTACTTTTCTGGTATTTCACTATCATTTTCCATGTTTACAGAGGAAAAAAGAAAATGATAGAAAAATTCATGGCAGCTCATAACCTACAACTGACATATTTTAGTTCTTGCCCATACCAGTGGAAACTCATGAATTTTCTGTTGGTCTAGGAACTTGCAGCTCTACAAATCATTTAACCTTTTCTCCAAGCCCCTCTTCAAGACTGCCGAACCTTCTTCCTCTTTCCTTCCCATCACACTGGTTGCCTTGCTTTGGTGTGTGATGTGCACTTTGTCACACCTATCTTAGCCAGCTCACTGTTGTTTCTCAAAGTATACCTTCATCCTATGGGCTGATTTTAAGTTGGTGTCCCCATGATTTTATGTGATACCCAAATATGACTTTAAATAACATTGAACCAGGCAATAAGGAAATAATTCCTTTCACGATTTCTTTTAGTCTTTCTCAAGGTCCCAGTTTGGTGCTAATCTGTCTTTAACACCTCCCTCTCACTTGTTCATCTCGCTTTTCAATAACTACTCTTTGGCAGGCAGCAGTATCTGGCTAAAGTTTAGTAAATTTTCCTTTGTTATCATTGACTTAATTTTATTGTTTCCCTCTATTTAAGGCAATTGATACTGGTTTTCATTTATAGTAGTAATGAAAAGCATCATTTTAAAAGAAATCTATTGACGTAAAAAAAGTAAAAATAATATTATAGGTCATATGTAAAAGTGGCCAAAATTTTGAAGGTGTTTATTATTATTGTAGTAAGATATATGTAACATGTACAATTCAATGGCATTAATTACATTCATGATATTGTGCAGCCATCATGAAGGTGCTTTTTTTTTTTTAAAATTATTGGAATTCAGGGAACACTGTGATAAAGCTAAGGCAGTGAGCATGGGGACTCAATAGAGCCAAAGAGAATGGTTGGATTGAATGATGGGCAAAAAAAGGATGCAGAATCTAAGATGATAGTAGGCTAAAGGCAACTACTTGGGGCCATTCAGTTATCTTTTTCTTTAGAGAGTAAGATCTCTATTAACTAAATGGGGTTATGTTCAATTTGCTTTTCTGACTTAGTGAAGGTTCACCCTGTATTGATGAAAATAATTTCTACAGGAACAGGAGTTCTCTTTCCACTCTAGTAACACAGCATAGGGAGTGAAATTGACTATCATGAATGAATGAGGGTTTTGCAAGCCTGAGGGAAGTCATTGTAAGAAGCAGTGGCTCTTATAGACTGATATTGATGGGAGTGTAGGAAATCAGTATGACCTTCTACATGAGAATCCTCGGATAAAGCTGCACTTCTCAATAAAACAAAAAAATATTTGTTTTGATACCTAAAGGGATGTGTTCTAGGAGACCTCTGGTCTAGTACCTGGCATGTCTGGAGAACTTAGATACCCATGATATTGAATTGAATTAATTTTAGGTAGCAGGGCTCTGAAGAACTAATATTTTCTTAAAAATATACACACTGAAAAGTGAAGCATAATTGAAGATGAAATTAAATCATTGTTTCATCTACTCGGTGTATCCCGCAGAGTAAATGTCTATGTCTGTACACTGGGGGGTGGCCCAGGAGTAAATTACATAGTTCCTAGGAGCTCATGACAATTCACTTGACAAGAGTGAATTGTGTGCTGGGCAGGTTTTAAAATTAAAATTCAGATGTTAATGTCTTGCGTAATTTTCTCCATCCTATCATGCAAAGCAGAAAAGGGGAAAACCTTTCTACTGGGATAGAGGGAGTACTCCTTCCTAAAGGCAGAGGGAAAGCTTAAGACCATCTTAGAACTAGAATGACTGCCTCCCTCTCGGCAGCTTGTTCCTGTCTGTTTTGGCAACACAATTGGGTTAGAGAACATTTTTATTCACTCAGCCAACATTCTATATTTTTTTGGGAAAAAAAAAAAAAAAACACAGCTGCATTTTTGCCCAAATCCTTCTGCATCCTCTCTAGTAACTATCTGCTTTCTTCTAGGCTACCACCCCGTTATTCTGACTGTTCCAAGCTGGTACCTTCTGCTTTTTTTAAGTTTAATTTTAGAAAGGTAGATTTGGTGCATTGCTGTGGAAAGAGCACCTGGACCATAAGGCCAGGTCTGAGGAAGGTCATGACTCCAACTCGGCTGCTAATGAACTGTGTGTTATTGAACGAGTCCATCAAGCTACTGCTCTTCCATCTCCCCATCTCTAGAAAGACATGATTGAATTCAAGGTTGTCTGTTCTAATATCATCCCGTTCACACCTGTAGTGATGGGCTTCAGATCCCTGACCCCTTATAAAATCAGAACAATTTGTCATAACTTTCATAAGACTCTTTGTTGACCATTTTTATTTCTGCCTTTGTAGATAAGGCCTGTGACCATCTGCAAGAATGACTTGCTGGGTATTTCTGCCCTATTTTGATATTTCACTGTGTTACTATTAAATAAAAAAAATAAATTTTTTTTTTTTTTTTTAAATAGCTATTCCTAATAGCAGTGGTTATGTCAATGCAATTCTGTGGCATTTTCTAAGGGAGTCAAAATATGTCCAGAACCTTATTTAATAAAAAAGGGGTTAAGGTAATGAAGACTTGTTATCATGTACAGCATTGTTTTTCTAAGCACCTGGCATTTGATTTTGAGATCGTCATCTGTTTTCTGTAGCAGTCTGCATGGCAGAAGTTGGAAAGTCATTACTCTCCAAACTTTTGTTAACCTTATGCCCATATGGTGTGAAGGGAAATTAATGGTCAGCTAGCTAAACCAACACTTCACTTCTATGGCATTTCTGCCAAGTGATGTCTGGTCTCTTCTTGAACTTGTGCGGTGATGGGGAAACTCATCACCTTGTGACACAGCCCACCTCTCACCACTACTTTTCCTTCTTTTCAGCTGCAACTTTCACCCTTTGGTCCTGTTGTTAGCTGTTGTCCAGTCAGTTCTGATTCATAGCGACCCTGTGTATGAAAGAGTGAAACACTGCCCAGTCCTGTGCCATCCTCACAATTATTGCTATGTTCGAGCCCATTGTTGCAGCCACTGTGTCAACCCATCTCATAGAGGGTCTTCCTCTTTTTCACTGACCCTTTACCAAACATGATGTCCTTCTCCAAGGACTGGTCCCTCCTGATAACATGTCCAAAGTATGTGAGAGAAAGTCTCACTATCCTTGCTTCCAAGGAGTACCCTGGCTATACTTCTTCCAAGGCAGACTTGTTCTTCTGGCAGCTCATGATATATTCAATATTCTTCTCTAATACCGTAATTCACATGAATCAATTCTTCTTTGGTCTTCCTTATTCATTATCCAGCTTTCACATGGCATATGAGACGATTGAAAATATCATGGTTCCCATCCGGCGCACCTTAGTCCTTAAAGTGACATCTTTGCTTTTCAACACTTTAAAGAGGTCTTTTGCAGCAGGTTTGCCCGATGCAATACGCCATTTGGTTTCCTGACTGCTGCTTCCATGGGCGTTGATTGTGGATCCAAATAAGGTGAAATCCTTGACAACTTCAATCTTTTCTCCGTTTATCATGATGTTGCTTATTGGTCCAGTTGTGAGAATTTTTGTTTGCTTTATGTGGAGGTGTACTTCAAACTCCATCAAGGCTGTAGTCCTTGATCTTCATCAGTAAGTGCTTCAGGTCCTCTTCGCTTTCAGCAAGCAAGGTTGTGTCATCAGCATATCACAGGTTGTTAATGGGCTTTCCTCTAATCCTGATACCATGTTCTTCTTCATATAGCCCAGTTTCTTACATTATTTCCTCAGCATACAGATTGAATAAGTATGGTGAAAGGATACAGCCCTGATGCAATACTCAGTCTCTTGGAGGGTAGAGCATAACCTTCACATCCTCTCAGCTCTGAACACTGTATTTCTAGCAATATGCGATTGCTAGACCAAATGCTGTATTTTGCCTTTGGTGGAGTGGAGGGTATGTGCATTTCTGTTCTCTGTGTCTAGCTCTTGCCAGTGCACTTTGGCAAAAAACCTTTGTATTGGCACCAGGTGGACTGCTTGTTGATAAACAGTAGCATTTTTGGAGCATGAAATCCTGCTCTTTATGAATATTTGGCATATTGTGAGATTAGAATTTTGCCTTCTCTGGGTTTTCTTGGCTTTCTCCAACAGCCTCCCTACCTGGTCCCCAAAACAAAGCAGCAGGAATAAATATCATCCCTCAGACATTTTTTATATTTAAAAGAAAGATGAACAAAACAGGTGTCCTCTAGCGCAGCAGAGAACAGACTCTTCAATCATCTTTATGAAAGAATAAAGACAGTTTTTCCATTGTTTCCAAGATCAAGAAGTGAATATATCATGCCCGATTCCATGCCACTGACCTGGATGAAAAGGCAGGGTAGTGAAGTGAGAAGGGAAACTTTGGAGTTGGGTGGGTCCCAAGAGACAAAAACAAAACTAACAACAAAGCTTTTTGTGGGTAGAAGGGGTGAGAGGGAGGCGCACACCTGGGCCAAAGTTAGAAAAAGAATAAGAACACTGCCAGTATGGCAAAACAAACCACTTTGAAGAGAGGAAATACTTGGGTCTCAGTGATTTTGTGCGTTAAAATAATGCCAGAATGGGAAATGATCCTCCCTTCTCTGCCCCTACAAATGGAATGACAATGGGCTGGACTGAAAAGTGTGGTGTTTTCTCAAAGGGGATCCATATCCTTTGGGTCCTCCCCATAAGCAACAGCGCATTGTTATGCAAATTGTTCCTATTCCCAGTGGGATTTCGCTGCATCCTGTGAAGCCTTCTCTGCTGGGAAAAAGAGCTTTTTCAGCTGTCTCCTTCTGGGTTGATGTCTTTATAGAGCGACTGGAGGAGACACAGACAGCTTTCTGCATTTTTTTCCTCAGAGTGCCCAAAGTTCCAACATCCTTCATTTCTATATACAACAAACTAAATGCCTTTTCCCCTCTAGCACACTCCAGGAGTCACCAGCCCTGGCAGGAGAAAGAATCATGCTTCACCTCAGGGTAGTTAGGGTTTCCAAGGAAAAGGACACATTCTTTTCTTTCCTGGTTGCTCATTGTCAAGGGAACATAAAACCTCCCTCTGTTGCTGTTTGTTGGTTTTATGAAGTCATTTTGAATCTTTTCAAGAGTAGGTAACAAGTTAGTGCTTTCAACATCAAACATGTTGAAATTGCCTCAAGTTTTGCTTGTGCCATCCCTGGCCCCCTACCCTAACAAGGTTCTGCTTCTGCTCTTGACCACTGTGTACCGTTTTCTGCATCTTTATTGCTTGGAGGTTATGCAAACACCCAGGGATTAGGACACCAAGTCACCACTTCACTCTAATTGGTCAGCTAGCCTTTTTCATTGAGCTGCACACATCGCTGTGTGGGATTTGACCCCAGGCTGTCCTTTGAAACCATTTTCTTGAGCATCAGACATTGCCCAATTTCCAGGTAACAAAAAGAACAATATCCTTGCATCACTCTGAATTTTTCTCCAACTGATTACGGTGTTTGTACTTGAACTAGACATTCAGACATCAGAAAAACAAATTGGGCCATGTGCTTCCCTGCCAGATTAAATGCAACTGAAATACTTTTCTAATGAACATGTAAAGAATGACAGCATCTTTGTAGCTCTTGTTATTTTAATTTCCTTTAATATTTTGAGGAAACCCTGGTGGTGTAATGGTTAAATGCTACTGCTGCTAACCAAAAGGTTGACAGTTCGAATTCTCCAGGTGCTCCTTGGAAACTCTATGGGGCAATTCTACTCTGTCGTATAGGGTCGCTATGAGTCGGAATCGACTCGACGGCAATGGGTTTGGTTTTTTTGGTTAAATATTTCGAGTGATTTTTATAGAAAAAAAACACGTTTAGCTTTCTAATGTGTCTAGGGTTGGAGAGCTAAACTTTTAGCCACGTTAAAAAATACGAAAGTCATTAGGCAGTGTCTGAGTTTGTAAAACATCGACCTTTGTCTAGGTATTTAAATTTCTAAAGCTTATTATTTATTAATATTAGTAATAAAATGGAAAGTATGGCAAAAATTTATAGGAGCCATTATTTGCTTCTTGGAAAGCTCTAATTTGATCCTGGCCACTCTTTTTGAGCTAAATCATTATGGCAACACTACATAAAAATTTCCCAGATATAGATGGACCATTTTTAGGGAAAAAAATTTTTTTTTTTTTAAGATTTATAGGGTTTGTAGAGTCAGGTGGTGGTTGCACCTTCTGAATTCCACAAGCAAGTAGATAAATAGGTGAAAATGGGCTGTGAGATCCCAGTGACTGAAGACCTGTCAAAGAAGAGGCATAATAAGAACCCTATTGAGAATAGGACCCTAATAAGAATCCTAATAGAACCTAGTAGAAACAGGATCCATTCCAAACTTTTCAAGTATATAGTGTTTCATACTTTCCTAATTTTTATGTCTATAATAATTAGTTTCTGTAGTTAAGATTTAACATGAAGACATGGCAGGGAGAAAGAATAATAATAACAATTAAGGATATGGAAGCTTTGGTAGCTGCCACTGATATGGGCAAAGTAACAAAAAAACAGAGACAAATTAAAGAAACATCATGTCCCTTTTTGAACCTTGAATTAGATGAAAACGTGAAGGTGAAGTTATACCCAAATTACACACTAATGGTTTTGTGAAATATGAAGTCAAGGCTTATAAAACCAAACCAAATCAAACCCGTTGCCATCAAGTCAATTCCGACTCATAGCTACCACATCAGACAGAGTAGAACTGCCCCATAGGGTTTCCAAGGAGCGCCTGGTAAATTCGAACTGCCAACCTTTTGGTTAGCAGACATAGTTCTTAAACACTATGCCACCAGGGTTTCCAACGCTTATAAAACCAAAAAAACCAAACCCACTGCTGTCGAGTTGATTCCGACTCATAGTGACCCTATAGAACAGAGTAGAACTGCCCCATAGAGTTTCCAAGGAGCGCCTGGCAGATTTGAACTGCTGACCTCTTGGTTAGCAGCCGTAGCACTTAATCACTACGCCACCAGGCTTATAAAAAATAAGCAGACATAATTCTTCAGGTCTGCATAGAAGCAAATAAGTACCCACTTTAAAAAAAAAAAATTTTTTTTCTATGCCAGCACTGAAACTCTATCAATTTTGCTGTAATAACGTAGACCCTTCGTTCTAACTGCTAGTACTTCAGACAGTCTGTCTACCTTCCCTGTTTTCTCCAGTACCAATGGGCCTTGATTATCAGTTGGGATGTCAAGTTGTCCTGAAACTTGGCCAGGAGCAATACACCAGAAATTACAACAAATTTGAAGTTGACATTGACTGCATTTATGAGATTGCCGTGGTTCCCAGTGCTACACATTTAGAGAAGAAAATTCAGGGGGTTATTACACAGCTCTTTGCCACAAATTATGCATCATATTTATTCCATATTTGTGCCTGTATGTGTATGTTGGCATGCCTTGTTGGTTCTGTGGGTATGCCCGTGTGTGCTTAGATGTATATAACATGTGGCTATATATATATGTATTACCGGAGTCCCCAGTGTATAGTTTAGAGTTTGGAAAGAAATCATCTTCCATCATTCGTCACTGCCTAGCTGTTGTAGACTGGACCAGAACATCATTTGTTAACAGCGACAAAGCCACACTCATAAACGCCGACATGTTACATTAATTTATAGGCACTGAGTGACTTATTAAAAGTGACGTGTGAAATATAACAGGGCCCGGTATGGATGATTAGGTTTCGGGCTTTGAATTGTTGACAAGGCAGGGGTAATGAATTACGGGACACCAGCTCCTACGTTTCCCCCTCATTAGTCGGTATTAGCTGCATTAATAGTAATAATTGGATATATTCATCATTTAAAATGTTTTAATAAATGTTTGGACAGTACCTGATCGGGGCTGTCAAATATTAGGCTGGAAGGGTTGTGACAAGAGAAAAATGATGATGTTCTTTAGGTGAGAGATTTATGCAGCTTTGGGGATGCCAGCCTTGACTTTCTACTCCCTAAGGAACTCTGAGTTCAGATGAGGGCGGGATACAAACCACGGAAATGGGGAAACCTAACTCTCCCCTGCCACTGAAGGCGTTTCTGCAAGAGGGCTTTGAAGGAAGACAAGAGACCTTGCCCTGTGGGACTCAGACCAGTGACTGGTTTTCTCTAGGTGGTTTCACAGAAAGGGATTAAGAGTTTCAACTTCAACCCAGGTTAGCTGGAGGCCTTGGGCAAGTCTCTTCTCCTTGCTGAGCCTCTGTTTCTATGCCTATGATACATTTCATTTGAGGTCCCTTTGAGAGCTAACATTATGTGAGCCTGATCATCAAATGAGATACTGTAAGTGTAGATAAAACTCTAAATTCCTCCTTCCTTCATTCTTACCAGTATTTATTGAGGGCCGAGGGTTCAGAAAACTATATTAGCTCTGACGAGGGTAAGCAAAGATGGGTAAGACCCTTCTCTGGCCATCGGCATTATCTGAGTAATATGGATGTAGTTATGTTTCGTACAGGAACTGGATCCTAGATGTACCCCAATTTCCTAGGTTAGTTCTCCATTGATCTGTCTGTTACTGTGATCATATTAGGGCTATTGTATTACGTGAAAAAGACCAAACGGGAAAAAGGTTCCAAATACGCTTACGTGGCTGATACCCTCCAACCCATCCCCCCTACTCTACTACTGCAAATGAACAAAAAAAACAACAAAAAAAAAAAACACAAAAATAAATGTACCTTTAACTTGTAGTTGCTTTTAGATCAAGATGGGGACTGAGGATAATAATGGTAAAAACTAGTGGTAGTATAATAGCTAAACTTTATTGATCATTTATTATATGCCATACACTGCCCTTGGGAATTTATGCATACTCACAATAATCCCCTCATGTAGGTATTATGGATCCCTGGCTGGTACAGGTTAAGAGCCTGGCCGCTAACCAGAATGTTGACAGTTCAAATCTACCAGCCGCCCCTTGGAACCCTCTGGGGCGGTTCTACTGTGTTCTATAGGTTAATAATTTCCATTTATAGATGAGGAGACAGAGGCTTAGAAAGGTTAGGTCACACAGTGGTTAAGCAGTAGAGCTCAAATTGGAACCTGTTTTGACTGACTTCATGTTTTAACTAATCAGCTTTACTTCCTCTAACAATCTGGGGGGCTGCTCATTCCAATGGTATAATTCAGGAGGAATGTTATCTACTTAGAGAGTATTTCGGAAAGGGTGAAAAGGATGGTGAAGGTCTGGAAATCATGTCCTAAGGTAGTGGAAAAATAGTGCGCTTTTCCTGCAAAAGAGGTCTGAGAAGACCAGGTGGCCATTTTCAAATTATTTAAGTTACTTGGGGAAGAAGGAGATGTGTTACTCCCTGGACCCAAATTCAAAACTGAGGTTTCTGTAGGTAAAAGACAAGAAGGCAGAATTCGGTTCTCAGGGAGAGGGGGCTTTCTCTCAGAGCTGCCCAGCTTGGATGGGAAGGACCACCTCCTCATGGTATGGCTCAGAGCTCTCTGTCACAGCTTGAATGATCCACCTTCCCCCTGGGACCCTTCTCACATCACTTTTCTCATCCCTTACTATGCTCCAGCCACACTGGTCTTTGCACTAGCTGGAATTCTCCTCTCCTCAGTTTTGGCATGGGTGGCTCTTTGTGCTTCGTGTCTCAACCAGAATAACATCTTCTCTGAGATGTTCTCCTTTGACCACCTTACTTGAACTTTCCCCCTTTCTATTAGCAATCACTTTCCATCTGTCATCTTTTCTCCTCTAATAGTTCTAATTAGTAATAGACATTAGCCCCTTTACTTGTGAGTGTTTTACTTGCTTTTTATCTTTCTTCTACACAAGAATGTAAGCTGCATGAGGAGAGGGATCTTTCCCATCTCTGCATGCTATTTCCAGCTTCCAAGATAGGCACAGGGCTGCCAGAGTAGCCATTTGTCAGTGCCACTGGGGAAGAGATCACTTCTTTGGATGGGAAGCTGGACTATATAAAAAAAAATATATAGCTCCTATGAAAACAAAACAAAACAAGATTTGCTCTTGAGTCAATTTTCACTCATGATAACCCCTTGTGTGTCAGAGTAGAGCTGTGCTCCATGAGGTTTTCAGTGGCTGATTTAGATCACCAGGGCATTCTTCTGAGGTATCTCTGGGCAGACTTGCATCTCCAATCTTTTGGTCGGCAGCTGAGCGCATTAACCGTTCACACCACCCAGGGACTCCAGATAGTTCCTATATTTCTTGCTTAGTCTTACATCCTGTATCTCAGTATTACAGAAGCTCCCCTGGATCCTTTGCCTTGTCAGAACAACAAGAGAGTGTTTGAGGTTTAAAAAGACCTCAGTGCCAGCCCTTGGTTGGTGTACAAACCAGTACTCTCTTCATATCTGAGATAACCCCTGAGTTAATGGATTTGATTTCCTTCTCAGTAACTCTGTGGGAATTCTCTACATCTGCTGCAATTCAACCTCAAGTTCATGTGCGTAGCATGAGACTTTGGCATCGTTTATGTAAAATATATTTAGAATGCACCAGAGAAAAATGTTTGGATTATACTAATGAGATCCTACAGAGCTTTGGTTTATTATTACAGATGATATTCCCCATTTCATTAAAAAAAAATTGAGATTATTGCCACATAATACAAAATTGTGGATTTTTTCATTAGTACAGTTTGGCTTTGTGAACATTCCAGCATATGATTGTTTACAATAAGGCACGATGGACTAAGGACTAAGGTGCGCCTGAGCCAAGCCATGGCATTTTCAGTCACCTCACACACATGAGAAAACTGGACAAGGAATAAGGAAGACTGAAGAAGAATTGATGCATTTTGAATTATGGCATCGGTGAAGAATATTGAATATACCATGGGCTGCCAAAAGAACAAACAAATCTGCATTATAAGAAGTACAGCCAGAATGCTCCTTAGAAGCAAGTATGGCGAGGCTGTGTCTCATGTACTTTGGACGTGTTTTCAGGAGGGACTAGTCCCTGGAGAAGGACATCATGTTTGGTAAAGTAGAGGGTGAGCAAAAAAAAAGGGAGACCCTCAATGAGATGGATTGACATAGTGGCTACAACAATGGGCTCAAACACAGCAATGATTGTGAGGATAGCACGGGACCGGGTAGTGTTTCCTTCTGTTGAGTCAGAACTGACTTGATGGCATCTAACAACAACATGATGCTCTGCAGACACAGTTCATAGCTAGTGTCTTGGGGGTTTTGGTGCCCTCGGTTACTTTATTTTGGATTCTCAATTTTTCTCTATTGTATGTAGCATTTTCGTACGTAGCATTTTATCATTTGTTCACTCAGAATCCGGCAGATATTTATAAACTGTGTTCCAGGTTCTGAGGATACAGGGATGAAAAGATATGGTTCTTATCTTCAAGGATAAGATAAGTAAGCAGAGGGTCACAAAGTATTGTGATGAATATGGTTCTGGAGTATGATGTGACTCTAGATGTGGGGTATTCCATGTCTGCATGGAGAAAACTGGGAAGGCTCTCAGAATAAGAGGTGATATTTGTAATAATTGTTGAAATATGGAAAATTCTTCCAGATCAGGGGTGTGTAGTGGTGGCGGTGCATGTCAGGCAGAAGAATCAGTACTTGAGGAGGCCTGAGATGGCTCAAAGGGTTTAGAAAACACCAAGTGGTTTAGCATAGATGAGCATAACAGACGTGGGTTAGGAGACGTTAAGAAATTTGCCTGACAGGGCTGTTGGGGGCCAAGTCATAGACAGTGCTTTTATGCCATGGGCCTGTGAGAAGAGACTGTGTACATACGTCAGGCAATTAGCTACTGTGGCTGAGGCTGATGTCTCAGGAGGAAAAAAAAGTGTCTTCAGGATTTAGAGTAAGGGCCTGTGGAATTCCATTGTTTGAGAATGTAAGTTCAGTGAAGAACTGCTCTTCCTGATAGGATGTTCTAGTTGAACATTTTCAGGTATGGTTTTAAGAAAATGACAACCATATTGTAGGGTCACTTGCTTTTAATTTTCCCTAAAGCGTAAACTTGCAATACAGTGCCCACTTTACAAAAGGATACAGTCTTCCAGGGAGGATATGACCCTGCTCAGTCTTCAAACAGAGATCTTTTAAAATGGGCTTTTTTTTCTCACCCTACACTTGGACTTGACATCTTGGTGTTAGCATGGGCCTAGCAGAAACCCTAACTGTGTGCAGTATGTTACTTGCTTTGCTCAAGGTGAGACTTTTTCTTAGCCCTGTAGCAGGTACAGTGAGAGATGATGACTACGCTGTCATGTGTATCAATAGACGTGCAATAAATGCTGCTTGCTTCACTGTGATTTAAAAAACAAAACAAAACATGGATGCCGTGGGCTCTAAGCTGTCAACACCCCTGTGTCACTGGGCAAAGCAAGGGCCACTTTTTGGAGTTTCCTTAATCTAGTTTGGCCATATCTCAGGTTACCTTGACCCACGTCAATACTTGCAAACGAAACTGTTTTACACTCACTCTTAAATAACATGAAACTTCAACCCAGTGATTCTTGTCCTAGTTAACTATTCAAAGGAGATACTCAGATATGCGATTAAAGGTTATGCACAAAGATGTTCACCACAGTATTGTTTATAATAGCAAGAATTTGCAAATGACCTAACTAATATGATATTGGTTGAATATGCTACTATATATGATGAAATATTATGAAGTAAAAAAAAATCACATTTTGAAGACTATGCTATAACATAAAGAAATGACAAAAATTTGTACGCGGTTTTAAAATTTGTAGATGCACAAAAAGAGCAGAAGGAAATGGGACACTTACGGATTTTACTTATTTGTTACTTTTGAGAATTAAATTTTTTATAATAAAATACACTTATAATCAGAAAAAAGCTAGACACTATTAAAACGTATGCCACATAAATTTTTTAAGATGTGTCTATACCTTAAAAAAAAACAAAAAAAAAACCAACTGTACAAAACCAAGGAAAAGACAGTGTGAAGCATCATGTCAAAAAAATGGGAATTGCTAAGGTCAAACTAAACTGCTCAGTTCCTAGGACCTTGTTAAGCACCAGAGCATTTATTGAGGGCAGCATCTGACTAAGCTCATTCCGGACATTTCTCACAACTCCTGTGCAGTCAGTTTTAAGTTGCAGCGAAGATTTCTGGCTCAGGCCGACTGAGGGAGTGGACATAAACATGGGGTTTAGTTTGTCAGAGCTGTTCTTGAGAGACTCATTTCTTCACTGATCTTTTTTTGTTCTTTGTGGCCATTTATTTACTCTTGAAAATACCCTTGCAGATCCTCACTTGAGTGAAAAGGAGATCTGTTCTCATGGCAGGGCTCAGTGGCCGATCAACAAGGCTGTAAGAATTGAGTGGAAATTCGGCTACTGCTGTTTCTGACTTTCTAGCAGGCTGGCTTCATTTCTGTAATGAATGATGTTGCTTCAAGTGTTTTCAGAGATCCCCATCCGTGTTTCATATTCTGTGCTTACTATGTTAATAATGGTTTTAAGAATTATAATATTTCTTATAATTTAATATTTTGCTTCTTAATTTAAGCATTAAGAATGTTTCTTCCTAGCCTACAGTTTCTTTTCTTTCTTTCTTCCTCCCTCTCTCTATTTCTTTTTTCCTTTCTTCTTTTTTGTTTTGCCTTCCTTTGAGAGAGGCTTATAATGACAAAAATTCTTACTCATCACCTTGAACCGTCCAGGGAACATAGGGGACAAATGACAAAAAGGTATGAATAGATTCTGCTCATCTCTTTAACAAGTACATGAATAGAGAGGAGATTTACAGTTAAGGTCCTAAATCAGAGCTGCCTGTTAAAGTTTTTGTTGAGGATTTAGGGAGGATAAAGCTAAAACTGAGTGTCATCGTGGAGGTTAATCCACCTGGCTCTGGAATGCATGAGCTGCTCCCTGTGATTCTGACAAGGTGGAACAGCCGAGGGTGAGAGGCCCTGAGTATGCCTCTGCGGAGTGTAGGAGGTGGATGTAATGATGGTGATGCCAGGGTTCTAAGGCAAAAGGTGTCAGTGCCCTAAGACACATGTGCGGTGGAGACACAGGATGCTCCGCGGGCAAGGACTGAAGGGCAGCAAGAACAGGTGACTCTGAGCAATTGGAAATGTCACTGTGTATCTTGCGAGCCATTAAGCAACAACACTTTTGAAGTTCAAGCTGACCTTGTGGGTTGAGAAGATCATGGCTGGAGGGAGCCAAGAGGCTGAGAGGATTTTCTTGTTCTTTTAGAACTGAGAAGGGCTCAGTTGCACAGAGGGAGCCATGCAAACATGGCAGCCAAATCTGTTCTTTCTATAGGACGTTGACTTGTCTCCAGACTTTGAATGGGGCCACACTGCATACTCTAGACCCTCATTCCTGTGCCTGGGAGCTAGAGAGAGTAGGTAAGCAGGGAAAAAGCACCCTTCACAAACAACCTGAATATCTTCTAAATTGTGATAAACTGGTCACAAACTGTCTGGTGAATAAGAACATGGATTTTGGTTTTAGACAAACTTGGATTTGGATTCAGGCTCTTTCGCTTACTCGATTTGTGACCTCAGGCAAGTTAAAAATTCTCTGCGCATCGGTTTCCTGACAAATGGACTAGGGATAGTACCTACCTTAATGGTTTCTACCATAGCGTTGCTGTGAGGATTAAATGAAATAATGTCTGTGAAATGCTCCTCAAATTACTCAAATTCAAGTAAGCACTCAGATAATGGTGATTCTGATAAGAAGATCAAGAATCATGTTCTTCTTATTACAATCAATAGTAACTATGATTATATTATTGGTGGTAGAAATAGAAGTATTATTGCCAGTGCTATTTTTTTTTTTTTTTTATAGGAGTTTATCCATCAACACTTGTCTTATTTCTCTGGAGATTTCAAAGTAAAATATTTGATCAATGTTTATTCATTCACTGGACAGTGGATGTCTATGATGTATCAGATTCCACTAAGCACCGTGGAGGAAGCAGAATTGTATAAAAGATGTTCCCTTCACTTAGATGCTTAGACTCTAGTTGAGTAGATAAGAAATGTAAATGCAGATAAGCAACTACCAAGTACTAAGGGACCAGTGTAGTATAAATAAAGGCTGTAGATATTTTGATAGCACTCTTTCAGCCAAAGTGATCAAAGTAGCTTTGGAGTTGGCCTTGAAGAATGGACTCTCTTTTCTTTTGGTAGACAGATAGCATTCCAGGCAGAGGGAACAGTGTGTGCAGAGGTTTGGAGTTGGGACCTGGGAAACTTTCAGGAATGATGAGGTGTTTGATCAAAGGTTAAAGGAAGGGCAGCTTTGGAGAAAAAAAACCAATTAGTGAATTTTAGCCAGCAATGGCTCCAAGTGTGTTCACTGCAGTTACGCAAAGCCTCAACCCCCTAATCCCTTCTAGGTGTTGACAGTTAAGTGAGGCAGTCAGACTCATGAATCCACCATCAGTCCATCAGTTGCCATTGAGTTGATTCTAACTCATGGTGACCCTGTGTGTTGCACAGTACTGTTGTCAAGGTTGTGACCTTTGGAGGCAGATTGCCAGGCCTTTCTTCTGAGGCACTGCTGAGTGAGGTCAAACTGCAAATCCTTAGGTTGCTAGTAGAGCACTTAACCGTTTGTGCCACCCAGGGACTCCTAGACTTATTCATAGACAGCCTAAATATGAAATGGCTTTGGTGAATAACTTGAAGGCAGTCACACATCTTAAATGCCTTTAGGTATATGGTGGAGAGAGATGTTAATTCCAAATGGGAAAATCTAGAAGGTCTTATTGGAAGAGGAAGAATCTTAACCAGGCCTTAAAGACAGAGGGACTTCAAGACAGAGAAAGGCATTATAGGTAAAAAGGAATGATTGAGCAAAAACTTGGAAGTTGGAGAGTCCTCTTATTTCTCAGTGAACAAGGGCCATATTATGGTGTGTGCCCGCAATCTTACTCTAATTAGGGATGAAGACCAATATAGTTTTCTGCAAGTAACCTGGATAAAACCGAAGTCAAATGAGACAGACCCCTCATTCACTGTTCCGTCACATTCCAAATGAGACAGATTCCTTGTAGGGAAAATAGAGTGAGGCTGCTTCTTCCCTTGATGAACAAATAAGGGGAATGATGATTGGTGTGAATGGCTCTTCAGCTACCCCCTCCCCCCGCCCCCCAGTTTCCCCACAGGAGGCGACTGCCTTTATCTTCTGCTCCTGGAGCTCACTGCCCTGAGGCAGAGGACAGCTGCCCATTTTATCCATTGCCTCACCAGCATTAACCCAACCCCACCTTGACCTCTCAATAAGAATTTACCTTTCTTTAGAAGTGAACCAACAAATCAGTTCAACACTGGAAAAATCTGTGGATACCAAAGATCCTCACCTTTCCTCTGAGCCCCTAACTTCCTGACCCAACTGTGAACCTTCTCAATTTGAAATATAGAGGCATAATTTTAATCTGTGTTTCATTAAAAGGGAGCCATATGTTCAGCCTCTACTAAATGTCCTTTAAGCCTTGGTTTCTTTATACGTTCCTGCCTAAAAGAGAAAAGCAGGAAGGGGAGAGACAAAGAGAGAACAAGCACAGCGCCTTCCAGATTTGTTAATGTAAAAAAACCCAAAAAACTAAACCCATTGCCACCAAGTCAATTCCGATTCATAGCAACCTTATAGGTCAGAGTAGAACTGCCCCATAGAGTTTCCAAGGAGTCCCTGGTGGATTCGAACTGCTGACCTTTTGGTTAGCAGCCGTAGCTCTTAACCACTACACCACCAGGGTTACCGATTTGTTAGCTAATAGAGATTTTATTTTGACGTGCACATGAGGGAACGTGTGCACGAGCTTGTTCTGCCTATACTCTTGAACAAACAGGTTTGAAGAAGTATTACCTGAGAAGGCAACATGTGTCAGGCGAGTCTGCAGTTCTCTTTAAAGCATTGCCATGTCTCGGCTTCTGGATTTCTCAGGCACCTGAACTAATGCTAGTTTACCACTAGATAAAAAAAAAAATGCCAGTGTCATATTACAATTAACAGTAATTCTGGTGGCTGTCATCACTTACTCTGAACAGAGAATCTCCAGCAAAAATATGACACCGTCACAGCTGCTAATTCAAAGGCATTGTGTGAAACTATGACAGACCCCAGTGCGCCTTTTATGCTTGTTCAAATGAATAAGGTCTACCCAGACCATTAAGGTCTAGGAACTTAAAATGGAGTGGAGGGGGAGAAAGTTTTAACACATTTCTGTAGATGAGCCCAGGAAGGGTCAACTTGGGAAAAAAAAAAAAAAGTTTGTGTTAAGGAAAGTAATTAAACAGAGGCAGAGAGATTGAATATTAGTGCTTTTACAGAGTAAATGAGGATAAATTCTGTTAATTATGTGACTTTCGCCAGCACTAATGTGATAATAAAGTACTCTAATTCTGGAGAGACTTGTCACAATCTGAGCTAAGGCAGTGACCCTTCCACTAGGTAAGACCAAGAAGCAACTTAAAAAGCTTTCTAGCAAAAAGTAAGAAATCAGTGTTAAATGAATTTTTTTCCCCATCCACAGGGTTTAGTATAGAAAACCGCTACCAAACACTGCCAAAACTGCCACGAGACTGTCAGTGAATGGACTGTCTTATTTTAGGCAGGAAAGCACTTACGCTCGCTTTTATGTTTAGCTCCTGAGGGAAGAAATGTGAGTGATTCAAAGAGTACAAATAGCTGGGTACAGGATTCCAGTACAATGATTAACAGCACCAAAAAGATTATACCTGGAATGTGGAATGAATTTCAGCCTTCAGGACTTCAAGCTTAGAAAGCTGTATGCCATAGTGAATGAGTAGGAACTTGTTTTAGGAGCAACAGAGAAATGAAATTTTTTTTTTTTTTGGCAATATTATAAATATGGTGTAAGCCCAGATAAGAGTGTGGGGGTATTTGTGTAGGATAATCAGGGAGGTCCCCCGGAGGATGTGGTATTTGAACTTGGTCTTGATTGGTGATTAGCTGTTCAGGTGGGAAGGGGTGGAAAGGGAAAGGGAAGTATGTTAGGGGGCAGGCAGTGCATGTACAAATGTGCAGAGTTGGCGAAGTGGAGATAGAGCTGGAAGGAATAGAGCAAGGGTCCACCATGACTATAATATAAGCTCTGAGGTGGAAGGTGGGAGAGGGAACATGGCAGAGGTAAGTTTGGTCCAGATTATGAAGGAAAGAGGTGATTACTTTGGGGGCAGAAGGTGGCTTATTTATTTATTATTGTTTTTTCTCTCCCTTTTTAAAAGAATTTATTTTTTTTTTTGTTGAAAATGTACATAGCAAGACATACACCAATTCAACAATTTCTACATGTACAATACAGTGATATTGATTACATTCTTCAAGTTGTGCAACCATTTTTACCCCTCTTTTCCAAGTTATTCTTCCATTATTAGCACGAATTCACTGCCCCCTAAGTTTCTTCTCTAACCTTTTGAGTTGCTGTTGTCTGTTTGATCCCATATAGGTAGTTATTTAAAAAAGCATGATGCTCAAGGTGGACATTCTTTACTATGTATTTTATTTTCCAAATAGATAAGTGTCATGGATTGAATTGTGTCCTCCCAAAATATGTGTCAGCTTGGTTAGGCCATGATTCCCAGTATTATGTGGTTGTCCTCCATTTTGTGACTGATATCATTTTCCTATGTGTTGTAAATCTTAATCTCTGCCTGTGGTTAATGAGGCAAGATTAGGTAATATTGAAGAGGGTTAGAGTGGGATGCAACACCCTTGCTCAGGTCACATCCCTGATCCAATGTAAAGGGAGTTTCCTTGGGATGTGGCCTGCATCATCTTTTATCTTACAAGAGATAAAAGAAAAGTGAATTGAGCGTAGTGGGGGACCTCATACCACCAAGAAAACAATGCTGGGAGCAGAGTGTGTCCTTTGGACCCGAGGTTCCTGTGCAGAGAAGCTTCTAGTCAAGGGGAAGACTGATGAGAAGCACCTTCCTCTAGAACTGACAGAGAGAGAAAGCATTCCCCTGGAGCTGACTCTCTGAATTTGGACTTATAGCCTACTAGACTGTGAGAAAATAAATTTCTCTTTGTCAAAGCCATCCACTTGTGGTATTTCTGTTATAGCAGCACTAGATGACTAAGGCAATGAGCATGTGCACAGATTTTACCACATAGTGTCTAAAGACTGGGAAGTATGGTATCCACCTGGCGCATGTGGATTGCTGTCCGTCCTCCCCCCCCCCCACTTCCAGTAGCATGTAGAACATAGGTTCCTAGAGATCCCTGTTCCAGTTCTTAAAGAGCACAGGCAGCCAAGTAAGACCCTGCATTAAAGCTTGGCTATACCTGCCATAAGCTCTTAGTAGGCAAGTTACTTCTCTGTGATGCAGCTGTTTACTCATCTGGAGGACTGGGGCAGGGGTGGGGATGGATGGGTGGGTGGGTGGATGGGGAAGTGTTGAGCTGCTAAGAGGATTCAAATAAAGTATGCCCTAAGCAATGGCACATAGTAACCACTCAATATATATTAGCTATGATTTTGCCTATTATTATTTTTCTAAGGGCTAAAATTTTGGCAAAATATTCAGCTGGGCTACTTTGGAGTACTCTTTTCCTTAAAAAAAAGAAAGAAAGAAAAATGAGCCATCATCAGAAGGAAATTGGTATTTTGAGTCATCTTGGCTTAGGACCATCCCGTCAGAGTGCATGCAAACTCGATCCGATAGTTCAAGGAGAAATGCATGAAATCCCATACTTTCCCAGGCTGTTTCCTTTGAGAACAATTTATCACCATCATTATCTTTGTAAGGGAAGAGCCTTATTTATTCAAAATATGACTCAAAACACTCCAAGGGTTCAGGGAAGTTTCTGGAAAGAGACTGTTTGGTTGGGAGGGAACACACACTGGGGTTCAAGCTGACCCAACACTCTCTCTTACAACTATTCACTTAAATTGGGGTGGGCAGATTGTGTCAGGTTTCAGTCGGAAGTCTCTCCCTTACACATGGTAGAAGCCAGTGGGAAAACGCCAGAGAGAGAGAGGTGAAAACTCAGGGGAGAAGATTTAGGGACCTCTATTAAAAAAAAAAAAAAAAAGCCTTCTATAACCACCTGGAGTGTGTCTCTGCGTAATTTTGAGTATTCTGTGCTTTGCTTTAATAAGGAAAGCTGTTCATTTATAATCATTTATTTATCTCTCCCATGCTGTGTGGGGAACCCTGGTGGCATAGTGGTTAAGTGCTACAGCTGCCAACCAAAGGGTCAGCAGTTGGAATCCGCCAGGCACTCCTTGGAAACTCTATGGGGCAGTTCTACTCTGTCCTATAGGGTCGCTATGAGTCGGAATCGACTCAACGGCACTGGGTTTGGTTTTTTGGTTTGGTATGCTGTGTGGGTCTTCCCGCCATACTTAATGAATCTAACCTTGAGTTAACTGGGAGATAGGTTAAAGAACAAGGTAGTGTGGGGAGTGGGTCCTCCATGGTCTCATTTCAACAGATGGGGCCTTAAATATTGCTGGGGTAGGATTTATTTTTATCTGTCTTTCTATAACAGAAGTACTGGGGAGAAAGTCCTGTCTTTTAGTCACTATTAAAAATTAGAAAAATCAGAATTTTGAGAATCCATTAAGCATTCTTTCTCTTATTCATTTATTCCCCAAATATTTGACTGCCAGATACCAAGCATTATGATAGGCTCTGGGCTACAAAGGCAGATAAATTGATAATTCCAGAGTATAGTCAGTGCTATGGGGGAAATGATGCAAATGGTGATGGGGACTGAGAGGGGGACAACTGAGGTAGGATGCAGAGTAGGTCTCTCTGGGGGAGGTAGTATTTCGGGAAGAATTGAAGGATGGGGAAGAACTAAAGACAGATACTCTAGGTCAAGGACCCATGTGAGGGTCCAGAGTGGAGAAGACCTTGGAATGTTTGTGGAAGTGAAAGGAAGCTCACGTAGCTGGAATGCTTGGGGATCAGAACCATTTAACCTTTTTGAGCCTCAATGGACTTACCCATCAAATGGGGGTGATTTTTCCCACCCCTTGCCACATCCTTGAAGAGTTCTTGTGAGAATCAGTTGAAGAAACTGTAGAAAAGAGATTATTTTTTTAAAGCAAAGTATACTTATAAAAGTGTAGCTTTTTTTTTTTTTTTTTAGTGATTTAGCCAAGAATCATTGTTAATGTAACTTAGCACAAGTTTAAATAACTGTTTTCCATCCAAGAAGGTTTATCCCCACAAGTACCAAGAGCTCATTGTTATCATGAAGCTTCACTTCTAACTCCGTCCAAGAGTAAACAGTGAACCCCACACTAAGATCCTGGGTTATATCCTGGGCTCAAATTCTGTTTCTGCCAGTTACTGTGTGTGTGACCTTGGGATCTTTTATCAACCTCTCTGGCCTCAGTATATGTTTGTGAAATGGGGTTACTAATAGGACCTAACTAAGGAGCCTCGGTGGCACAGTGGTTAAGCACTCAGCTGCTAACTGAAAGGTTGGTGGTTTGAACCCACCAGCTGCTCCACAGGAGAAGGATGTGACAGTCTGCTTCTGTAAAGATTACAGCCTTGGAATCCCTATAGGGCAGTTCAACTCTGTCCTATAGGGTCGCTATGAGTCGGAATCGACTCAACAGCCCACAACAACAACTAAAGGGAATGATTTGTGTAAATGCACAGTGTCTGGCATGTGGTGGGTGAAATGGGGACTCTTTATGTGAAAGTGGGAGTAATTCCTATACCACTGAGGTCTGGGCACATTCGTTTCCTCCCATTAAATATAAAAAGGAACACAATTTGCTTGTGCTGGGTTGACGGTATCCTCTTTCACGGAGACAGTTCCAAATTGCTGATTTTTGAGGCCACAGACTCTTCAGAAAGCAGAGAGGAAGGCACCCAGTCAGATGTTTTGTTTCCTGCATGGTTAATTGGTTGTAAAATGCTACTAAAAGTTACTGCTTCTGATTAAATTAAGTGCCCTGGGAAATCCAGCTGTGAACAGGTGGGTATCGAGAGGTTTTCCCTGGGTCTGTATTCACTGTCTGTGGACAGCCTTGTGCTGCCGAATATGCACAGCCTTCAGTGTTGCTTCTGGATGCAGGCTGCCTTTCCCAGCTTCTCCCTCCACCCGACTCAGAGGCTGCCCAGCTGCCCACGATCTGGGGGAAAAACAGGCTTGACAACATCTGGATTTCAGGTGACAAGGATGCTTAAAAGTAACAAAACAAAAGAAAACATGCCATTACTTCAAAAGCAAAGACTACTTTTGATTTTTTTTAATGAATGGAGTCCTGATTAGTAGCACTATGGGGGTCTTTCTTTTATGACTATGTTTTAAATTTTAAAATGGGCACAAAGCTGCCCTGCCCTACCCTCACAGGCAGGTGAATGCTGTTACTCTTGACTGTCATGGTTTAGGGCAGAGACTGCAAACTGGGACTCCCTCCCAGATTCATTCTGCCTGGTCTTCATATTGTTCTGAAGATTAGCAAATTTCATACCTAAAAATACTCAGAAATATGTATTTCCAGCTTCTCTTGAAAATGCCCATTCTCTAACAATACTGTGTCCATGTTTTCGGTTGTGGTGTTTGTCTGGAGAAGGGTTGAGGCTGTCACTGTAGACAAGATGTTCACTCTTCATTTTGCTCCAGTCCCCAGTACTGTCTGTGGTTTTACACGCAACTTTATTTCACTCATTTACCTGCCTAGGCTTGGTTAGGTCTGAGTTTGAGAGCCTAGTCCCACTGCCAGCAAATGTTTTGGGAGAATCTGGGTGGCACAAATGGTTAATCAGTCCACTACTAGCCTAAGGGTGGCGGTTCAAACCCACCCAGAGGCTCCTCAGAAGACAGGCCTGGCAATCCGCTTACAAAAGTTCACACAGCCTTGAAAACCCTATGGGGCAGTTCTTTCTGCAAACAGGGTGTCTCCGTGAGTTGGAACCGAACGGGCAACAACTGCTAACAACAACAACAACAGTCATTCTGGAGGAGTCCCTGGGTGGTGCAAATGGTTAACAACACGCTTAACTACTAACTGAAAGTTTGATGGTTCAAGTCCACCCAGAAGTCCCTCACAAGAAAGACCTGGCATGGTACCACTGCCGTGGTACCATGGTACTTCCAAAAAATCAGGGTTTCCAAAAATCGGAAACTGTATGGAGAAATAATTCTACTCTGACACACATGGGGTTGCCAGGAGCTGGAGTCTACTTGATGGCAATTATTATTATTATTTTTTGTTATCACCTTGAATGTAAACAGCAACTCCGTGCTAGAAGACGAAAATATATGTGTGTGTATCTATATCTACATATACCTATCAATATATGATATAGATCTATAGATATATATACTCCTGTATATGCATATATACATTTACATCTCTATCTATCTGATTGTGACTTGAGAGGAGGACATAGGATGCTGGAATTGTGCAGCTTGAAATTTACCATGTCTCGGTAGAATATTCACTCTCTGTCTCTCTTGTACACACCTATACACACACACAAACACACACCTTTTTTGGGATCCTCCCTTCTTATGCCACCTTCTCAGCATAATCATTCTGCCATCTGTTGACCTCCCATCCCCACTGGGCTCACCTTCCTTGGAGGACGTTGTATGATGTGAGCCACTCCAGCCTCCTCTCCACACTACCTGTCAGAGTTTACTTGTCCTGCGATCCTGATCTGTTCCCTCAGGACTCTGCTCTCTACCAGGTGTGTTACTAATGGATTATAGTCTAGTTTATTAAATTTCCCAGCAACCCCAATCTCACATCTTTCCATGTTCAACTCTAGTGGAATGGAGCCCATTTCTTCTTTAGTCACTCAGAAGTCTTGAGACTGGCCCTGGTTGGATCCGATTGATTGTCTTGCAATGCCCATCTCAGAAGTGGTCATATAGTTTGGGGGATAGAATGCCTTAACTGGCCAGGCCTGGACCACACACACTGCTATAGTCCCAGGATGGACTAAATTGAAGCTGCTGAAATACAAGGACTCCAAAAGGTGAATTGTTCTTGGATGCCATAGAGTCCATCTTGACTCATAGAGAGTCCATGTGACAGAGTAGAAATGCCCCATAGGGTTTCCTAGCAGAGCATAAGGTCTTTCTCCAGGAGAGATGCTGGGTGGGTTCAAATTGCCAACTTTTCCATTAGCAGCTGAGTGCTTAACTAATGCTTGAAAAGTGAATGGGAGACTCTTATTAAAATTATGGGAAATGGATTCTCGGTAGTCAGCTCACAGACTCATTCAATAATCTTGTGAAAACCCTGGATACATCCCATAGGACAGTATGTGTACAAAAATCTGCATACAATGTCGGCATGCTCAAGGATCCCAAGTAGACCACCTGTGGACTTCAGGTTAGGAATACCTGGACTAGATAATTTCTAAATTCCCATCCTGGTGTCGCATTCTTTGCTTTATTAAATGATCGACCGCAATGTGCTGTCATTTTTAGGGTAAAATAAAAGCTTCCTTGGCGTTTTGTTCCCAATGTTTCTGGTTTAAGTGGAAGCTGCTTAGAGTGACACCCTGGGAGAGGACACTGAGCATGACCCATGTGCTACAAAGCACTCCCAGAAAGTCTAAATTGTGTCATTGTTCAGTCTACAATATTGCTTCAGCCTCTTTTTTTCCATCAGAATCCATATGATATCATGAGACATAGTGCTTAATAAAGTGTCAGACTCTATTTTGCATTATGATTTTAACATGATAAACTTCTTCTTAGATTTTTATGGACTAGAACACACAGACTTATTGGATCGTCCATAATATAAACTGGAATAATTTGGAGCTCATGAGATTATTGTCAGTGCTCTCTGGGCACGAGGCTCACTGGTCATTTTTATTTGGAGACTGTTCCTTAGCTTTAAATCCAAATTAAGGAGCCCCTTGTTTTTATCTGAACTCGGCTTGTGTGGCATGTTGGGAGGCACTGATTTTTTTTCAATGGAAGGCATTGGTCAAATTAAAATTGATTATCCCTAATGATATGTGAGCCTGGATGAAGGGAGGCAACTGCTGAGACCTGGACCAAGCAAGCAGACAAACAGGCCGAGATTTTTACAAGGGCGATGATGATTTAAAAGAGTTTCAAAATAATCTTCATCCATTGCAACACTTCATGTCCTTCTCTTCTTCAACTGTTGCCTTTTCCAAGGCGGATTTATTGTAGAAGCACGAGCTTCTTTCTTTTCCTTGAAGCTAAAAGGGCAACCAGGAACGCTTTTCTTGCTCTGTGTCTTGAGGTAGGGGTGAGTGGGTACGGAGGAGGGGATTTCATTTCACTTTTTACTCAGAGGTGATTTGACATAAGTTTTTGCACTAAGTTCCAGTGACACATGATTAAATGTCTATCCCTTTTCTGTGGTTCACTATTTCTGGCATGTAACTCCATCGTTTCACTTATCACATGGTATTGACATTATTGTTGTTTCTAAAAAAATTGATTAGATATCAATTCTCAAGCTTTAATGTGTATCAGAATTTGAGTCCTCCATCCCTATCCTTGTCAGGGCAGCTTTCCCAGGTAATGCTGAGGTAGGTGGACTGAGAACTATATTTTGGTGAGCTCCCACAGGGGCAGGCACGGGGTCGTCTCTGTATGCATTGTGATTGGTGCGTAGTAGGTGCTTTGTAAATACTTTTTGAATGAAGGGCTGACTGGATGAATAAAGGAATGGTCTAAGGACTCCCTGGGTGGTGCAAATGGTTTGTGTTTGACTTCTAACTGGAAGGTTGGTGATTCAAACCCATCCAGTGGCACTATGAAGAAAGGCCTGGTGATCTGTTTCCATAAAGATTACAGCCAAAAAGACCATGTGGAGTTCAGTCCTGTTCTATAACACATGTGGGGCCACCATGAGTCGGAACTGACTTGAAGGCAGTGGGTTAGGGAACTATGCTGAATGAGGAAATGGCAAACCATTCAGAGCTTTAAGCACTGGGGAGAGGAGATCTATTTCAGATTCTTTCAGATGCAGCCTTTTGTCCCCTTAGGCTGCACTTAAATGTTTTAAGCACAATGGCAGATTTAACTTAGAGGTAATATTTTAAAATTTGGGGTTATGATGATTGAACTTAGAGCAGATTTAACTTAGAGGAAACATTTTAGAATTTTAACTTGAGACATTTTTAAGTAGGAAAGGAAGGGCATCAATAGCATGGAATCTGCCCAGTTGATATTCTTATATGAATTATGCATACATGGAATGAATAAATGATCTACATTTTACAATTTGTAAGATGGATAGCTCTAAACTGTTCTAATTTGAATTAACTGGCAAATCTTAGAGCACAGGGACTTTGAGAAAGCCACTCATCATTTTTAGTTCCTAATTTATCCGTTGCAAAATGGAGGCAACTTTCCCTAAGTTCTAGGGTGAATGATACTCAACTCAATTTTAACAGTAACAAAATTGTGTATTTTTTTCATTAAAAGTATTGTTAATTCATAAAAAATTCAGAAAAGATAGAAAAAAGTGGAAAGAAAAAAGAAATAATCTGCTATGATCCAAAGTTTAGCATTATTAATATTTGCAGTCAATCTGAATGAGGTGTTTATGTAGTGTTCCCCATATACAGCTGTGTCAGATGTCATGAGGAAGATAAAGACACTCTCAAGGAGGCTGTAGTGTCATGGAGAGGGCAGACAATGGCAAAAGTAACTGTAGTACAAGCCATGAAGAGCAAGTATGATAAGTGCTGTGACAGAATAGAGGAGGAAGTGGTCAATTCTAGTTAGAGGTGTTTGGGAAAGTTTCATGGGCCCAGTGCATTTAAGCTACACCTGGAAGGACATATAGGATTATGGGGAGCAGAGATGGTGTATGGGTGGAGAAAGCATTTCAGACTCAGGAAGGCAGCCTATGGCAAAGGCAGAAAGAAGACTTCATGTTCAAGGCACAGGGCGTAGCTCATTGTGTCTGAAGCAGAGGACACTGGAAAATGAAGAGTAGGGGACCAATATGTCCGGGAAGGGAAAATCTTGACATTATTAAACCAGCTGCCATTGAGTTGACTCTGACTTATGGCGACCCCTTGTGTGTCAGAGTAGAACTGTGCCCCATATGGTTCTCAATAGCTGATTTTTTGTGAAGTAGACTGCCAGGTTTTTCTTGTGAGGTGCCTCTGGGTGGACTCAAACCTCCAACCTTTTGGTTAGCAAAGAAACATGTTAACTGGGTGCTTTGGAAGATTCACTGATCCAACCCTTTGACAAAATACCCAGTACAGAGTACAGAGTCACACTTTATGGGGTGTTCAATCTTCCTTGCCAATTACTTAAATAGTCTGTCACCCTAAGAGTCAAGAAGTTTTCCTGGAAATTTGAATTCAAGTGCTCTTCTCCTCTTTTATTTTTCTTTTGGAGTAATACTTGAACCAAAGTCATCACACTCTACACTTGGTTTGGCTCTGCTGCCAGATGCACCCACTGGTTTTTCATTATGGTCAAAATGCATTTGAGGGATTATAAACGGTGAGAGCAGTCATGAGCAAAATTGAAATGTATTAAAATTTATAATTGGGAATATTCCAGTGACAATGTCAGAAATTTTTATGCTAGTTTCAGCTCTAATTTTGAATGAATCTGGTGATAATAATGAAAATAGATTTAGACCAGATTTGGTCAATACATAGCATTTAAAGGGATATAGTTTAGTGGATGTGGGCTTTGGAACCAAGCTGCCTGCATTTACATCCCAACTCTACCACTTACTGGATGGGAAACCTTGGACAAAGTACATAACCTCTCTTTGCCTCAGTAACATTCTCTGTACGATGGGAATAGAAACAGTACCTCAAAAGCCTGTCATAAAGATGAAATGAATTAATACACATAAAGCACTTAGAACAGGACCTTACACATGGTATAGTCATGTTTGCTAGGATACAAATCGCTATTAAGTTTTGGTATTGAGACACCTCCTGCCTCATTTTTTATGCTTGGCGTTGTAGGATGGGTCATTGTTATTGAAGCAAAGCTGCCACTTGCACTTTCATCTTTTCTAGCCTGGGGAGGGAGTTGCACCAGTGACCCGGAGGTTAAGACCTGGGGACCTTTTCGCAAATCCTATCCTTGGGTTGGCAGCAACTCTGTGCCCAGTGATTCCTTGAAGATTGTGTTCCTTGTGGTGGAAACAGATTAAGACAAACGTGTCCTCAGTCTGACCTCATCTCCCAGAAGGACATACAAACACTTGGGTTTATGACCTGCCTCATCCTACTGCGTATCAGACTATTAGGATGACTCCAAGGTCTATCCAGGGTCAGCACTTGTACCTTCGTTTACATTTTGGCAAGAAACACATGGCATTTGGGTCATCTTCTTAAAAGAGTGTGTCTGAAGATGAACACTTTCTGTGCCACACACGTTTACAATTCTTAATATTTTAATGTGCCATCTTTTCTCATACAATTTCCATTCAAACCTTGCTACAAGAATGATTTGGGCCAGGCAGGCAGAAGGAGGGATTAAGCTACAACACCCTCACTTTGACTTCTCTCTCCATATAATTTCTAAGGAATTACAATTTACTCTTTCCCCATTGGCCACTGATTATTTGTCTGCTCCTCTACCCTTTCATATCCCTGGGTGGTACAAACAATTAATTCACTTGGCTGCTAACCAAAAAGATGGTAGCTAGAGTCCACCCAGAGGCATCTTGAAAGAAAGGGCTGGTGATCTACTTTCAAAAATATAGCCATTGAAAACCCTGTGGAGCACAGTTTTACCCTGATGTACGTGGGGTCTCCATGAGTTGGAGTCAATATGACTCAGAGGCAACTAGACTGATTCTATCCTTTGGCTAACTTGACCATTTTTCCTACCTTCCAGATTTGACTTCTAGCATGATGAGACCTATTTGGAGTGAGTGCTTTTTCTTAAAACTATTTTTAAATTCTGTAGTCTCCTGCTATGTTATCCCAACACCTTTTTAAAAAAAAATCCTTACCACTAATCAGATGTCCTTCCATGAGGGCCAAAACTCTGAGCTCTGAGGTAATGGATGCTTTTCAAGTTGATCATGTTTATCCCTTCAGGCTGAGAACACTTTCCAGAAATGACCAAGATCTGAGGAAACGTGGTCAAGGGAAAAGGTAAACTCCTTGAAGTCAGTGGCCAATAATAGGGACAGCCACATGCTCTCCCCCTGGGATCCCCAGGATAGTACCTCAACTTGGTATCATTTCACCTTCCACTGCGGGGAGGGAAGAGAGAATTTGTTTCATCTAGATAGAATGCCCTTGGTAATCTTATTTCTCCCTTTTTGCCTTCTCCACCTCAAAACAGAACTGTGGGTATTTGAGTCAAGGCAGGTAGGCTTTCTCTCAATAGTGTACTTTAGTATCAGAAAAGGAGTGGAAGCCAGCCTGGCAATGAAAAACCCTTACTCAAGTTCGGCCTCCTTCACCTACCCTGTGGCATCCCTGGGATTTTGGCTGGCTTACAGGTGTCATATTTTCACATGGATGAACTGTACCGTACAACTACCTCTATGTATTAGGAACCAAAAAGTTTTCTTTGACATTGAAAATAGAGTTTTCTCTTTCTAACTAACTCCGTTGGCTCCAGCTTCCCCTGTCCTGTTTTCATGAGAGATTTATTTTTCATGGCAATGGTTATGGGACCCTTGTTTACCCCTTCACAGAGCTCTGTATCCTTGAGGGTGACCACAAGGCAGTGATGGCGTTTCTTAAACAGCCCCTGGAAGTTCAGGCAGTCAGGGTAGGGGTAGTTGCTTTCTGGTTAAATATTTTCGACTTGGGAGAAAGACTTCCATGGTTATTTCTGGGCAGTATATGTGGCCATGGAGGAAAGTGGCTGCATGCTTTTTTGCCAAACCAGAGGGTGATAGCTCAGCCCATGGAAACATAGCCAGTTGTCATGGAGTTGACTCTGACTCATGGAGACCCCATGTGTGTCAGAGTAGGACTGTGATCCATAGCATTTTCTCTTTTTTAAAAATTTTTATTGTGTTTTAAGTGAAAGTTTACAAACCTAGTCAGTCTCTCATACAAAACATACATATACCTTGCTATATACTCCTAGTTGCTCTACCTCTAATGAGACAGCACACTCCTTCCCTCCACTGTCTATTTTCATGTCCATTCGGCCAGCTTCTGACCCCCTCTGCCATCTCATCTCCTCTCCAGACAGGAGCTGCCCACATAGTCTCCTGTGTCTACATGAGCCAAGAAGCTTACTCTTCACCAGTGTCATTTTCTATCCCATAGTCCAGTCCAATCCCTGTCTGAAGAGGTGGCTTTGGGAATGGCTCCTGTCTTGGGCTAACAGGTCTGAGGACCGTGATCTCCGGAGTCCTTCTAGTCTCAGTCAGACCATTAAGTCTGGTCTCTTTTTTTTTTGGAGAATTTGAGGTCTGCATCCCACTGCTCTCCTACTCCCTCAGGGGTTCTTTGTTTTGTTCCCGGTCAGGGCAGCCATCAGTTGTAGCTGGGCACCATCTAGTTCTTCTGGTCTCAGGCTGATATAGTCTCTGGTTTATGTGGCCCTTTCTGTCTCTTGGGCTCATAATTACCTTGTGTCTTTGGTGTTCTTCATTCTCCTTTTCTCCAGGTGGGTTGAGATTAATTGATGCATCTTAAATGGCTGCTTGCTAGCATTTAAGAGCCTAGACGCCACTCTCCAAAGTGGGATGCAGAATATTTTCTTAATAGGTTTTATTATGCCAGTTGACTTAGATGTCCCCTGAAACCATGGTTCCCAAACCCCTGCCCCTGCTATGCTGGACTTCAAAGTGTTCAGTTTATTCAGGAAACTTGTTTGCTTTAGTTTAGTCCAGTTGTGCTGACCTCTCCTGTATTGTATGTTGTTTTTCCCTTCAACTAAAATAGTTCGTTATCTACTATCTGTTTAGTGAAAACCCCTCTCCCTCCCTCCCTACTCTTGTAATCATCAAAGAATATTTTCTTCTCTGTTTAAACTATTTTTCGAGTTCCTATAATAGTGATCTCATACAATATTTGTCCTTGTGCAACTAATTTCACTCAGCATAATGCTTTCCAGATTCCTCCATGTTCCATAGCATTCTCAATGACTGACTTTTTGGAAGCAGATTGCCAGGCCTTTCTTCCAAGATACCTGCAGGTGGACTCTAACCTCTACTCTTTGGGTTAGCAGCCAACCGTGCTAACTGTTTGTGCCACCCGGGGACTCCTATGGAAACATAGGCCCTTTCAATCATGAGACATTTCCCCCTCTACCCTTCTGTGAATTTACACGAGAGCAGCTTGAACTTCACACAGAAGGGACCCCACAGTTGTTTCCACACAGCTGCTTTCTGCATCTTCCCAGAGTACGTCTCCGTGTCCTGAATATCTTTTGGAAGGATCACCTGCCACATAACCATCTGTGGGCATAAGTCAGAGGAACTTTCCGGGAGCATTCAGACTGCAAATGGGGATTTTATGTCTTGGTGTAGGTGTGCCTTGATGCTTTTCCTTTGCAGCCTGGTCATTAGGAGAACAGCTGAAGACATCGAAACGTGATTTTTCGGAATTTGGGGGGCAAAGAGGCAGTAAAAACTCAACCTGCTCAGCCCAGATCCATCACAATGCTTTGCATAATAATTAATGACGTACAAGCTGTTGCCTAATGGACGGTGTTACTGTGTGTGTCCTTCACTTGTGACTAGCTGGAGTCCTCAGTGATTGAAGCAGCTGCGTCTTTTCTTATGTGTCCTGGCCTTTGGGTAAACCTGGTGTAACGTTGTTGTCTTTCCGTAGTGATTGTTTTTCTTTTTTTTTAGGTCTTTCAATGAAAACTATGGTTCTCATTGGTTATATAGATCTTTGCTTCTTTTTTTTTTTTTTAACCTTAACCTTCAAAGAGAAGATCACTTTATTAATAGACTGTATTTACTTTTTTAGAGCAGTTTTAGGTATACAGGAAGATTACAGATGAAGTACAGAGGTTCCCATATACCATCTTCACCACCCCCACCCCAAGAATACTTTCTGTATCTGAAAATTTAAACATCATTGCATGCTAGGCCATGGACAGTTGCCAGGGATAAATGATGATGAAAATAATTATGAATTTCTCTATGCCAGGTGGAAACCCTGGTGGTGTAATGGTTAAGAGCTACGGCTGCTAACCAAAGGTCGGCAGTTCAAATCCACCAGACGCTCCTTGGAAACTGTATGGGGCAGTTCTACTCTCTCCTATAGGGTTGCTATGAGTTGGAATCTACTCAATGGCAAAGGGCTTAGTTTTTTTGTTTTTGCTATGCCAGGTACAATTTAAACACTCCAAATAAGTTATTTTATTTAATTCTCAGTAACCTTGTGAAGTAGGTTCTATTATTTTCCCCATTTTTTCAGGTGAGAAAACTGAGGCCCAGAAAGGTTAAATAATTTGTCTAAAGTCATACAATTAATTAAGCAGTAGAGTTAGGATTATGGTAAAAACAGCCCAGTGGTCCTAGGTTGTTGTTGTTGTGTCGTGGAGTCAATTCTGACTCATAGCGACTCTATAGGACAGAGTAGAACTGCCCCATAGGGTTTCCAAGCAGCGGCTAGTAGATTCGAACTGCTGACATTTTGGTTAGCAGCCTGAGCTCTTAAACACTGCGCCACCAGGGCCCTGTGGTCCTAAGAGAGAGGTACCATTATTCCCACACTTTGATGAGGCCACCGAGGTTCAAGGAGCCCCCCAAATTTGTTGTCCTGGCTTGTCTTATCTCTAACCCATGCTCTTGTCCAGTATATTGTACTGTTGTCTTTACTGGAGAATGTTCCCATTTCTACCCCTTGGAGGACTTGAATTCTGCTTAGCTGAACAAAGACTTAATGAAAACCCATTGGATTCTGGGTCCTGTGTCATGTGCTAGGGATATTAAAAAAAAAAAGTTTTTTTTTTTTGTTATTTTGAATCTTCATATAGATGGAGCAGGCCCCATTTTCTAATTCAATTAATTTTCCTTTTGAGGGAATCCAGAGTTACCTTTTGGTATCCATTACTGTGCTAGTCACGTGGATGCTACTGAATATACTGCCTATCTATTGGTTGGTGAAATGTGATACAAGCAAATCATTGGATGGACAGTTTTGTTCTACACATGTATGTTTTCAGCTCAGTTAATGGAAGGAAAGCCCCACATTAGCCTGACTGATCAATTCTTTTCATTATGAACCTAAACACAACTTTTAATAGAATGTCACTTTTGGTTTTATGACTGTCACTTTTTAATTGAGGTAGTAGACTAAAAAGTTCAATAGCTTCAGTGTTGGCCTCTTACTGGGTTGGCTTTTGAGAAGAATAACATTATATTGGAAAAGTTGTACCACTAGAAGTGAGAATATGTGAATTATACTTCTTGTTCTCATGCTATTATAACTGTGTGAGTGTTGTCAAGCCTTCTGATCTTCCAGTTTTCTCATCTGTAAGGTGAGGAGGTTAGACTAAATGCTGGTGAAGGTTACTTACAAAGCCCTATAATTCATAGAAAACCCATACTTTTGACCAATGTAGGATATTAATTTAATTTTCTGACAGTAGATAAATAATTTTGTTGGGTCTTAGTTTTCTTGCGTTTTGGATAGGTTGGTAATTCTTTACTCGCCTAATGTGTAGGGCTTACATGAGGATCCAGATACTGGGGACTTACGTGCTTGGAATAACATAACACACTGCATGAACACAACATGATATTATTGGTATTGAAAGTTAACGGAAAGGTGTTAGGTTTCTCTCCCCAAAAAGAAAAAAAAAAAAAAAAAAGACTTGAGTTAAAGAGGAGTTTGATCCCTGTTGGGCTATTTCCTGGAGTTTATGGAACTCTGCACGGTAAATAGGGGCTTTGTCCTGCGGCGGGTCAGTTTCCCACAGTTGTGGCAAGGCTGCCTCCCTCTTTCTCCTGACAACACTTTATAAAACACAACCGCCACACAAAACGTGGTAGGTAATTCCTTAGAGCAAAGTGAGATTTTGAGTTACAATAACCCCCACTTTGTTAAAAGCCCCCTCAGAATCTGAGATCTTCTCCATGGACCAGCAGACGTGTGCATGTCTCCAGGTTTACAAATACCTTATAAACTTGGCCAGGCAAATCATCCCCCAAATTTCTGTGCCGCATCTAACTGTGTCTCTCTTTGGGGGATATTTTTAACTCCCACTTCTAACTTCTTTCCATTCCTTCAAGGAAGTGTGATCTGAAAGGGTCAGACACTTGGCTCTTAGGGGAAAACTTTGAGACAACTCCCAAGGCTCGCTCTAGGGTAGGGCTTGCTGTCCCCAAAAGAATAGTCCCTTCAAAACATCTTTGCCACGTAAGGGCTTGTGTAAGGCCCCAGGCACCAGTTGATGGCCGTCTCTTCCCCACAGCAGATGGTCAAGCCTTCAATTTCAGCTAGCGATCTGCTATCGAGAGGGCAGGCAGGGGATTCTGCCAGCATGTCAAGTGACAGGGCAGCTTAGGGTAACAGGGATCCGGTGTGTGCCCGGCATAGCTTTTGTGCTAACAATGGGCTGCTGACAGGCACCTCACCCTGCTCACCCCTAAGGCAGAAGATCCCTGGCTACCTTGATTCTGTTTCTCTCTGGCAGAGTTAGCGCCCTGGTCGCCTGCCTTTCAAAATCCATTTTGGCACCAGATGGACCCCCTCGTGGTGGCTAGCAGTTGTCTGATTTGAAGATGCCAGAGAGTGTGCTGACAGCTCCTTCTAACACAACCTGAATCTGGCTGTCGGAGCTGGGCTCAAATGGCTTAAACACACACAGGTGGCAAATATTATCAACCATGGGGACCAGGGATGGCGACTGTTGGAAGAAGAATGTCAGTGACTTCCCTCTCGGTAATATTCACGTTGCTGCTATGGTGATAATAATAATAACAATAGTAATAAAGATAACAACTACTCTTACTAGCGCAGTTATTCTTTTCTTGAATAGTGTTTCATTGTGGTAAAATATATATAACATAAAATTTGCCATTTTAGCCATTTTTAAATGTTCAATTTAATGATATTAATCATATTCATCATATTGTGCAGACTTCGCAACTATTTATTTCCAAAACGTTTTCATCATCCCAGTCAGAAACTCTGTACGCCATTCCGTGCTCCTCTCAGCCCCTGGTAACCAGGAATCTACCTTCTGCCTCTATGAATTTGCCTATTCTAGGTATTTCATATAAGGAGCTCTAGTGGTGCAATGGTTAAAACGCTCAGCTGCTAACTGAAAGGTCAGCGGTTCAAACCCACCAGCCGCTCCAGGGGAGAAAGATGTGGCAGCCTACTTTTGCAAAGATTACAGCCTTGGGAATCCTGTGGGGCAGTTCTACTCTGTCCTATATGGTCACTATGAGTCACAATCTACTCCGTGGCAATGGGTTTGGTTTCTTGGTTTTAGGTTTCATATAAGTGAAATCATACAATATTTGTCTCCCACTTAGCATAATGTTTTCAAGGTTCATCCAGAATTGTAGCATATATTAGAACTTCATTCCCTTTTATGGCTGAATAATACTCCATTGTATGCATGTACCACATTTTTTTTTTTTTACACACCTTATTTTGTTTATGCATTTTTCTGTTGATGGAGAGCAATTGTTCTCATTAGTACAATTGTTGTTACAGTATAATTGCTATCATTGGTATAGTTCATGTTAATATCATTACTGCACTATATTCCTTGTTCAGTCACAAATGGTTTTGTCTATAGCAGGCAGTCTAAGAAAAATATATGGGAACTATCTGAGAAATCAAATGAGTTCAGTCAGCACGTGAATCTTACCTACTTCCTATAGCCATGACCAATTAGAACATTTATTTGCAAATGCTAAGATAAAAAGTGTTTACTACATCCTTATATTCATCCAGCTTATTCTTTACTGGCTCATCATCTGTGAATTTATAAGATTTAAATTCCATGTTGTTGTTGGGGACCATGAGTAATTCTCCAACAATTATATTCAGCTGGAACCTGCCTTTACATTATGGTAAAGGCTTCCTTGGGGGCTTAATATTGCAATCCTTTTGTGAGATCTTTTGGCGGTACTCAGAGCAATTCTTTCATAAAGAAAGTTCAGGTTGGATGGAAAACAAAGGCTAAAGCCTCAAGTGACTAGTGGCTCTAGCACTATGCTGAATATTTCTGAAAATGTACAAAGAGAATAAAATGCACAATTTAGACATGCCTTATTGCTTGTTTCCCTCCTATGCCAAGGCTGAAATGCTAACCATGTTGATTTATTCCTTCACAGGTTCTTCCTGAAATTTTTCCTCAAATGTAACCAAAATTGCCTAAAGAATGCAGGAAACCCACGTGACATGCGTAGATTCCAGGTAGGTCTTTCGTCTTTCTTCATTCTCGATAACAACGTGAATATCAGGATAAAGTGAGAAAGGCATAGGCAGAAAACAATAGTGAGTATAGTTGTTTTCCCCAGAGGTGAAGGGAAGATGAGGCTCTTGGTCTCCTAGGTATCTGCAGTCTTGAAGTTGTTTTTATTAGAGAAGAGTTGGGACTAAGCCACCTGCGTTCAGTGGTTGAGACAGTGATGTCCTTGGAGTCTAGTTTGATTTCCTGAAGGGGCTCACCTGCCTAAACCACCACAGGTAAAGTGACATACATAGAGACTTCTGAAAAGATGGATTCTTTCCCTGTAGATTGTACAAGTAGAAATGTGGTCAAAAGCTTGGTCTATTTTAGAACTATGACTCCTTTTTCTTTCTTCTCTTTCTGCTCTCTTCTTCCAATCTTGGAAATCATTAGCAACAACTGTTCATTAAAACTAGATCCCTTAAGAAGCAGAGCATATCTAGGACAATAAGGGTGACTTGCAATTCTATTTCAGGAATGTCCTTGTGAGTGTTTTCCAGGATCAGTCAGATATGTCTCCATTTAAAGCATGAGTGGCAGGCTAACCTCACATACGTATACATTTATTAAAAGAAGAGGACATGAAAACACATCCGTTAACTTCGAAGATACAAAACAGTACTTGGGTTTCAGGAAGGGTTACTGAGCTGTAGACAGAGTGCTTCTCAAACTCCAAACTGTCGAGAATCCCCTGGGGATCTTGTTAAATTGCAGGTGCTGATTGAGGTCTGGAGTCCCTGGTTGGTGCACATGGTTAATGTTAATATGCTTGGCTGTTAACTGAAAGGTTGTAGGTTCGAGTCCACCCAGAGGTGCCTCAGAAGGAAGGCTTGGTGATCTACTTCTAGAAAATCAGCCATCAAAAACCCTATGGACCACAGTTCTACTCTGATACACATGGGGTTACCATGAGTTGGAATCGACTTGACAGCAATTCTACCTTTCTAATGAGCTCCCAGGTGAAGCTGGTGTTGTTAATTCCCAGACCACACTTTCAGTAGCGAAGTTCTAGACCCTTGTGTTGGTCTCCATCTAATTTTATGACTAAACTCATTTGTGGGATCAGTTAGTTTCCTTAGCAGACTAATGGCAGTAATGATCCATACCTGTATGCCCATATATTCTGTCAGGAAAAACAGCATGGGGCTTAAAGTGTGTTGTTATTTACATGTTTAGTCAGCTTTACCTGTATGATCTCTGAGAGGCTTCTGAGAAATATTGAGACATTTTAGCTGTACATTCTCTAATGAGAGAGAGGGAAGGGATGAATCTGAGCACTGAGTTTTAAATGTCAAGATCTCTTAGTATCCAGGAATTTTTTGTTTTTTCAGAGGTGAGACTTATTGGTCTCATTCCTTGAAGAATGAATCCAGTGAGTAGAAGGTGTTCTCTCCTAAGATTCTGAGGTATTTCTGTAAACCCGTCTTGATCTCTCCCCTGTTTGTTCTAATAGAGGTGAATGGAGAGAATCTATAGATTTCTAGTTTCCTGGAAAATGTTTCCCGTGGCTGACTTCTGCCCCCACATTAGTAAACTTGGGCATGTTTATACCCACACAGGATTTTTTATGTTGAGTCAGCTTTTCCCTTAGGTTGGAGAAATAACATGTGTGATGTTACTACGTGTGCGTTGCTAAGTGTCTTGAAACATAAAGTTGGATTTCAACATAAACTGTTTTGCAACTTGCTTTTTTTTTTGGCCTTAAGATGGGCCCTACATCTCTTTTGACCATGTTTGGGTTGGGATCAAGGCGTATCTGGATGTGGGACAATTTCTGCCTAATAAACATGCCTGGTAAAGGTGTCTAATTTCTTATGAGTACCAGCATCAACTTTGCTGTACCTCTCAGGGCACCAGAGTTTGTGATGGACTTCAGTAGCATTGAGGACCTAAAAAAAACATTTGTGTAAGACTTTCAGGGGCGTGCTTTCCTTTTTTGGACCTGCTAACAAAAATGGTCTGAAAACCTTGAGTTATAGGAGTATAGCTCTTACACAAGATGCAAATCAACTTGTTTTGCATCTCCATACATTTCCATGTGTCAGTCATTATCATTTTTATGCAATTAACACATGGTCTTATGGATAAGGCACGTGAATATTTATGCAATCAGAGAGTGGATGAATTGCCTTAAGATAGTTAAAGTAAAACCTCAAATACCCGCTTACCTAGCCTTTCCTTTTTTTCTCCAGTCTTTTTTCTTTAATGACAATCTACTCCCATCTTGCTCTGCATCATTTCATGACTGCTTCATCTTTCTTGAATCCATCTTTTTCCTTGGATTCCATGATAAGATCATCTGGATTTCCTTACTCATTCTCAGTCCTCTTCAAGGGATGCTCTTTTTATGTCCTCCTGTAAATTTTGGTGTTCCCAGGTTTCCTTCTGAGATCCAGAACTTCATGTGGCATTTATCTTTCCCTCATTTGTAACTCACTTCTCTCTGTGTCTAATCTGCTCTTTTTATATTTCAAAAGTCATTAGGTTTAAGACATGCCCTATACTCATTTGGTCTCATTAACATAACAAAGAAAACTCTATTCCCAAATGAGATTACATCCACAGGTATAGGGGTTAGAATTCCAACCCATATTTTGGGGGAGATGAATTCAATCCAGAACAGAGCCTAAAGATGCCATCTGCATGGAGGGAGTTAGAACACTCCCAGGAGTCCCTGGGTGGTGCAAATAGTTAAGCACTGGACTGCTAACGGAAAGACTGGTGGTTCACATCCACCCAGAGGCACCTTGGGAGTAAGGTCTGACCATCTGTTTCCGAGAGGTCACAGCCTTGAAAACCTGTGGAGCACAGTTCTATTCTGCATACTTGGGGATGCCATGAGTTGGAATCAACTTTATGGCAAATAACAACAAAAGGAATCATCAAGCAGAGGGTGGAGTTGTGTTGGAGGGGAAGAACTTGAACATTGTTCCAGAACAGGGCTACAGTGTTGGTCAATTTTTACTTGTATGAACTTTAGAAAAAGAAGCCATTATTTCAGCAGGCTGCCTGGGCTTCCCGTAACCTATGGCATTTTTGGCCAGTTCTCAAGAGCCAGAAAGACCTATTACAATTTTGTTGGTTCATCTAGATGGGCCATAAGGAAAGCAACCCCCAGACATCTTAAAGTCTTCTGCTAAGAAATCATACTGAAGTTCCTAAATCTTAGGACTGAACTGATAAGGGGAAGATTAGTCTTCCCTGCAGCTATCCTGAGAGGTGTCATAGAGACATTGATTGAAGGTTTACTCTGAACAAGACTTATAATTTCCATCGCTTTACTAATAGAATTTGGGAAGCTGGTTTCAAATATTTTTATGTTTTTGTTGCCTTGTTGGGGAAATGAGAGAGAGTGTCTTCTTGGTATGAGAAAACTCTATTCTTTACATATCAACGTGGCTTTTACCAGTTACACTGAAAACCTAAGTCCTGGAGACATCTAATTGAAAACACTCTCTCTTGCCTATTAAGTGGGCTATCTCCCATTGGCATTGACGCTGCAGTTCTCTCATCCCATTTTGTATGCTTGCCAGGCCAGCCCGATCTTCACACAGCAATGCCAGAGCGTGTCTCCTCTGAACAGCAATCAGGGGCCTGTGTAGGTGACCGAGGAGGACATAAGAAAGGTTGTTGATCTCTTGACATGTAAAGACATTCTGTCAAGCAAACTCAGCCTCACAGTGGCTGAGCTTCTGGTGTGTAAACAGAGACTGCTTAATTACACAGTTCATGTCAGTTAGTGTGACCTTAGCGTTTTCAAGAAATTAATCACTTCCCAAGCAGAGCTCTATCGTGTTCATACTTTAAGGCAATATGGAATAAGCCTTGTAGAAAACCCTTCGTTAGGCTCGTTTTTTTTTTTTTTTTTTAGTTTACAATGGATGTTTTCTTTTGAAATCCCTAGACTGTGGTTAGAGCAACAAACTTGCTTAAACACAACAGTGGATACAGGCTTCATTCAGTCCTGGTGGGTATAGGGAAGGGGGAGGAAGTGAAAAGGTGGGATAAGCTGGCGATAGAAACAGCTCATGACACAGGGAAAAATTTACTGTGACTAAAATGAGCCTGTTTCTTCATCTTGACACTAAAAAAAATGCTAATGTCACAGGACTGTGTTAAAACCATGTCACAGGAATGGTTTTTAACTGACAGGAGCCAGACAGTTCAAGGTTAAGATTTAAACCCTTATCAATAGCTTTCCTTGTGGAGACTGGCAGAGTGAGGAAGGTGAGGGGAGGAAGGAGAATTGGGTGCAGGCTGTCACTGCAGTAGACACCAGAATGCCTGGAGACTGTGAAGTAAAGTTTAAATTCCCAAATCCACCTTATCTCTTCAACAAAGGATTTCCACAAGCCATAGATTCGTATACCCACATAAATGTGAGATCTATGACTATATAGGAATATAAGATATATTCATTCACTCATTCATGAAGGCATGCATGTACTCAGTAGTAGTTACTGAAGTGCGATGTGGTGAATATATATCGGAGTCCTCGTGGCGCAGTGGCTAAGAGCTCGGCTGCTAACCAAAAGGTCGGCAGTTTGAATCCACCAGCTGCTTCTTGGATACTCTATAAGGAAGTTCTATGCTGCCCTATAGGGTCGCTATGAGTTGGAATTGACTTGATGGCAATGCCGATGAACAAGAAAGATAGGGGTCTTTGCCCTGATGAAGCTTATACAGGCAGTACCCAGGTTATGGACATTAGGCTTATGGACAACTCATAAGTGCCCTTTAATATTATGTAAATCACTTCACTTTGAAACGACTGAACCAACACCTACTTGTGACAAATTCTTCATCACAATCACCTTCACTAGCTGCGTGTGCAGCTTTTAAATCACTGAAGAGACTTCAAGCCTTGTCTTGCACCTAAAGCGAGGCTAAATAAAAATCGTATGCACTTGTTCCAACTTACCTACAAATTGGACTTAAAGACACAGGAACAGATCTTGTTCATAATCTGGGGACTGCCTGTATTCTAGTTGGGGGTCTATTAGTCAGGATAACACTAGCTGCTGTAACAAATAGACTAAAAAAAAATTATATATATGTATATAAAATGGCTCACATACAACAGAAGGTTATTTCTTGCACACTTAATGGTACAAGGCTGGTGTTCCTGGTTGGGGAGTGGATCTTGATTTGGGGACCTGGGCTCTTTCTGTCTTGCGCCTCCACTGTCCTCTAGAACCCGGTTGCCTCCATCCAGTCGACCAGGTGAAAGGCAAAGAGCAGTGAAGAGGGCACATGAACGTCTTAAAAATTTTGTCATAGGAATGATCATTGTCCAAACTGCTCACATTCAATTGGCTAGAAATCTGTCATATGGCCATATTTAACCACAGGGAGGCCTGCAATATAGCCTAGCTGTGCAGCCCAGGCAGAGGGGAAAATGGATTTATGGTAAACAATTGCCATTAGCTGCCACAATGAAAACCCATTGCCGTCAAGTCAGTGTTACCCCATGTGTTACAGAGTATAACTGCCCCGTAGGGTTTTGTTGACTGTAATCTTTACAGAAGCAGCTTGCCAGGCCTTTCTTCCACAGAGCCACTGGGGGGGTTCGAACCACCAATATTTTGGTTAGTAGATGAGTGCAAAAAAACCCTGGTGGTGTAGTGTTTAAGAGCTACGTCTGCTAACCAAAAGGTCGGCAGTGGAAATCCAAAAGGTGCTCCTTGGAAACTCTACTGGGCAGTTCTACTCTGTCTTATAGGGTCGCAGTGAGTCGGAATCGACTCGACGGCAATGGGTAGGTAGGTAGGTAGATGAGTGCAAACCATTCGCACCACAATGAAGAGGTGTCAAGATTAATTAATACTAGTTATTCAAATTGCAATTATTGCTATCAAGAAAATTAAACAGGATGTTATAAGAGAGAATGACAGAGTGGGGCAGGGAGTGGGAACCTACATTAAGGTGGGTGACCAGGGAAGACTTCTGAGAAGGTGACATTTAAACTCAGAGCTTAATAATAAATCATCTTGAGAAGAGCTGTAAGAGTATTCCAATAGAGGAAACAGCAAGCACAAAGCTCATTTTTTATCTCATGCTTATCTGAGGGGACAAACAATTTTCTTTCACTTCCTACTCATTTGGAGGGGGAGAGAGGGAATATGAGAATAAACCACCGGATTAAGTATCTCAAATTCCCACTTAAAAAAAAAAATTTTTTTTTTTTTTTTTTAAATGATGACATAGGAAAGGACCTTGGAGGGCACCCTCCTCCCACCTTTTTTTAGTGAATTGTATTCATTTTGGAGAATCCATGTTATTTATTAAAAATTCCACAGTGACTCTCAAGCAATCAATCGAGGATTCTTAAAATACATGCCCAGTCTCTGCACTTTCAATCTGCTCTTAAAGGCACTTAAATAAAGAAGGCAATATTCTCATCCTTTTTATGTCTCTCCCACCGTCTCCCACTCCCTGTCTTGGATGTACTTATGTTGTTTTGACAAACAGCGCATCTTGCAATTAAATTCTTTACCAACAGAACGCTGGGGACCTGGGCTGCGATCACTCTCCATACAGAATAATTTCGAGATGCACCATGCTGATTAATTATACTGAAAGCAGCTCTAATGATAGTTTCAGAATACAGGATTAATTCACATAACATGGTAAATACAAATGGTGGATTTTCAACCTGATGTATTAAACCATTACGGTTTATTGGGCAAATATGTATCTTGGCATGAGCCTTATGCTGAGCCTTGGCAGAAAGTATGCATCACCGAGAAGGCATCCTTATGAATGGAATTTGATGAGTAGAGGCTCTGCACTTAGAGCAAGTCAATTTCTGTAGAAGTATGGTTGTCACCGAAGAAAATTTGAAATACCTTAAAGGATAGCGGTAAAGGTGTTTGGCGAGATTAGCGATTGCCTGTGGGTATTGGTTCTGAGGATGTCTGTAGTTACTGAGATTTACCAATAAACTATTATGTTCTTCCCCTTTTAAAGCTGTAAGTTATAGAGCTCTTGGTGTATGTCAGATGTTGCACTAAGTGCTTTACATGTATGATCTTACTTATTTTTCTACCATTCCCTCCCTTGTTTGCTTTGCTCTAACCAAGTACGTTGGCCTTTTCTTCCTTTATTTCTCTTTTCTGAATACACCAAACTCATTCCTGCCTCAGGGTTTTTGCACTTGGTATTTAGTCTGCCTGTGAAACTCTTCTCTCAAATCAATGAATGGCTGGATATTTATTACTTAGATTTCAGCTAAAAGGTCACCTTCTCAGAGAGGCCTTCCTTAACTACCCAATTAAAAATAGTTCCCACCTGGGCATCACCCCACTCTATTTTATTTTCTTCTTTGAACTTAAAACAGTCTGAAATTACCTTTTGTTGCTTACTTATTTGTTGCCCGACCCGTTTCCTTGCTCCCAATAAGAACTAAGCTCTTTGGGGGCAAATACTTTATGTATCTTGTTCACTGTTGTTTCTCAGCACTTTGAACGATGCCTGGTGCTCAGTAGCCTTAAAGTAGGCCCACAACTCATATCTATGATTAAATGAGTTGGGGTTCAAACTCAGGATGGTCTGACCCTGGAATCTGAGCTCTCTACCAAGATGCCATTTGGTCGCCCCCAATTTGCATGCCCATGTCTACGTGCCGTGTCCCATTGCTAGAGAGCACACATGATGATTCTGTATGTGCTGCTCACTCCTACTTGACATGGCCATGAGAACACATAAACAAAAGGCACCAGTTGAATGCCAAGGTCGCCATTAAGAGTCATCAAAGATATCCCAATCCACTGAGAAAGGAACCAGCTTTAGATCACTGTTATGGATTGAATTGTGTCCCTCAAAAATATGGGTCAACTTGGCTAGGCCATGATTTCCAGCATTGTGTGATTGTCTACCGTTTTGTCATCTGATGTGATTTTCCTGTGTGATGTAAATCCTACTTCTATGATGTTAATGAGGCAGCATTAGAGGCAGTTTGGTTAATGAGACAGGATTTAATCTACAGGATCACACTGTGCTTTAAGTCAGTCTCTTTTGAGATATAAAAGAGAGAAGCATGCAGAGAGACAAGGAAAATCATACCACAAAGAAAATAGTGCCAGGAGCAGAGTGTGTCCTTTGGACCTGGGGTCACTGCACAGAGAAGCTCCTGGACCAAGGGGAGATTGATGATAAGGACCTCCCCCTAGAATTTACGGAGAAAGAAAACCTTCCCCTGGAGCTCACACCCTGAATTCAGAGTTCTAACCTACTAGACTGTAAGAGAATAAACTTCTGTTTGTTAAAGCTATCCACTTCTGGTATTTCTGTTATATAGCAAAAAAAAAAAAAAAAAGACAGCCACCGATGAGTGATTATGTATAGCAGGTGTCACAGTTCAGGAGATAGAAGCTGAGTCTAGTTTCCGAAGGTCTAAATTACTTGGAATCAACTCGACAGCACACAACAACAACAAAAACAAATTAGTTCAGCAAAAGTGTCTGAGGGTTTAGGAGTGTCTGCTTTTGCCTTACCGTGAAGACAAAAGATAAGAAGATCTTTTACCTTTAGCCTTAAAGTGTGGATTGAATTCAGTTGACCACTCCTTTACCCAGCAGTTCTACCCCGTTATATCCTATAGATTTGTGTGTCCTCTATAAGTTTTAATGAGTTATTTTGGCCTTTCAACCAAATAAGAACTAACAATCAGACAGGTTTCAGAGAATATATCTCTTTCCTTATCAGTTCAGGCTTTTGTATAGCACAAAGTTAATGAAGACCTAACTGGGGCAGACCATTTTTATGTAAATAGTACTTAAACTGCAGCCTATCACACAAGACACCGGACATTTGTACTAGAAGATTATCAGGAGAGCTGAGGCATAGAGGGCTTAACTAGGACTGAACGTTGAGAGATGGGAGGCTGCCGTTAGAGAGCTCTGGATGAGGAGTCTGGAGGTTTTCCTTTAGACTCTCCTCTACTATTAATCTGTCCTGTAACCTAGAGGAAGTGTGTAAACTTCTTGGACCTCAGTTTTCCAAGCTGTAAAAGGAGGTGTTGAACAAATCGGCAGTGTTGTAACTACTGAAGACTTCTTTTATTATTTATCCTGTGAACCTCGTGTGATAAATTATTTTCAACCTAATTGCATTTATTGAGTAAGAATGGTCTTCTCCATTGTAAAATTGTTCAAAACCATATTAAACTGCCAGTCACAGCTTTTCATGTGCATGAAAATAACCGGTGTTTCCACATAGAGTTGATATGATCCCAGGCAAAGGAAAGTTCCTCAGCATTTTAGTATGTGGCCTTATTATGGATGAATTTATGATTCTGTCTCTGAAATTTTGTTCCCCACTGCTGCATTTGAACACTCTTAGTTGGAAGCCATGAGATTGGCTTATTTCTTGAATCTGTTGTGACTCTAATATTCAATGAGTCTATAAAGAAATTTTTCAGTAGACAGGTAGGGTAGAGAGTGGAGGGTGTGTGGAGTCAGGGGTAGAAGTTTGATCAGTGCTTTTTGTTTAAATTGAATTTTTTTATTGAGATAATTATTGATTCACATGCAGTCATAAGAAATGATAAAGAAATCCCACATACCCTTTACGTAGCTTTTTCCAGTAGTAACATTTTGCAAAATTATGGTACAATATTGCCACCAGGATATGAACATTGATACAATCCACTCATTAAAATTTCTCTAGTTTTACTTGTATTCGTTTGTATGTGTGTGTATATACCCATATACACACATGTATTTAGTTCATGGAAACCCTGGCGGTATAGTGGTTAAATGCTATAGCTGCTAACCAAAGGGTGGGCAGTTCAAATCCACCAGGCGCTCCTTGGAAACTCTATGGGGCAGTTCTACTCTGTCCTATAGGGTCGCTATGAGTCGGAATTGACTCGACAGCACTGGGTTATTTAGTTTATACAATTTTTTTTATGTATAATAATAGTGTATGTATCCACTACCACAGACAAGATACTGAGCAGTTAGATCAAGACAAAGATTCCTCATGTTGCTACATTTATAGCTTCATACACTTCCCTCCGCACCTCACTGTGTCCCTAACCTTTGGAAACCGCTCATCTGCTCTCCATTTCTAAAATTTTATTATTTCAAGGATACTAAATAAATGGAACCACCCAGTATGTAATATTCTAGGATTAGCCTTTTTCATTCAGCATAATCTCTGGGGATTCATCCAGTTTGCTATCTATATTCAGTGCTGAAAAAATTACTTACTGTCAACTTAACTCTGACTCACGGTAACCCCATGTGTGTCAGAGTAGAGATGTACTCCATAGAGTTTTCAATGGCTGATTTTTCAGACAGAGATCACCAGACCTTTCTTTCGATGTGCCTCTGGGTGGACTCGAACCTCCAACCTTTGGGTTAGCAGCTGAGCATGTTAACAGTTTGCATCACCCAGGGACTCCTAGTTTCAGTAGTTAGTCCCCCCCCACTTTTTTTTTTTCTCAGAAATAATATCTCATGGTATGCTGCTCAAAGCCTTTTTACCTCATGTACTTCAATCCAGTGCTTTTAATTCCTTATAATTAGGGCTCCCAAATCAATGCAAAAACAGAGCAAGCTAAAACCAGAAGTAAGGAAGCCATGTAACAGATGAACTTCAGCACTGATTTCCTCACACTGAGTTAATTTGTGTCAGCATCAAAAACCAAGATTTATCATTTTTTCCCCCAGTGACTCAAATTAACTTGTTGGAGAGGTTATTTTTTGGAGGGAGATACTCACTGCCAAAATATTCTAAATTTAAACATTGAAAATATTCTTATTGTCTAATCTTTCCCTTGACTCCACATTTGTTATGAGAATGCTTCAAGACAAAGATTTCAACTCTTTTAGCTGCTTTTGTCATAACCCCTTCTTCCACATGAGCTGCTACTTTTGTTAATGTCATCTTCCACTCATGCTTGAATTTAGCTGCTTGTGTCTTTTCGAAAATCTGCTCATGAGACAGAGCTTATGCTTTACGAATCTCGGTTAATGTTGTTGGGACATACAAGGTCTCCTGTCTGATGTGAAGGGAGGAGGGGCGGCGTGAGGAAAGACAGCGAAGAAGGACTCACCAATAACATAATTCCTGGGGAGCCCATCACAAATGTGAAATGTTGGGAAAGTAAGACTGATGAGGGACTTATCAATAACAAAATTCTTGGAGAACCTCTCACAAAAGTGAAATGTCAGGGAAACGAGACTGAGTAGAAAACATGTCCACCTTACAGGCTATATTCAATGCAGCAAGGTTTCATTTGGTTTCAAGCCTAGAATGTAATGGGCTAAAATGCAGATAGGTTCTAGAGAGCTGCGTTACATAAGCCAGTGAAAACCGCAATTCACAGGAGGCCTAAATTGTATAACACTGTGCTGCCAGCACAAAGATCTTTAACATGGTAACATTTCATTGTTAGGCTGATAAAGCAGTGGGCCTAGAAGAAACAATTTCTCTATCCTTTTATTTAAAATAACAGCGATCCTCTTTATGACAGTCAAGATGCTTCAGTTAGATAGCCATTCTTTTGAACTTTTTTTTAGCGTCACCAACAAAACAACAACTACTGTACCATGGCTACTAACATTTATTGAGTGCTTGGTATGTACTGAGACATGGTGGCACAGTTGTTAAGAGTTCGGCTACTAACCCAAAGGTTGGCTATTCCAAACCACCAACAGCTTCATGGGAGAAAGATGTGGCGGTCTGCTCCTGCCAAGATTAACAGCCTTGGTAACCCTGTGGGGCAGTTCTACTCTGTACTGTAGGGTTGCTATGAGTTGTAATTGACTCGAGGGCAACCGGTTTGGTATATAACAGGAATCATGCTAGCCAATTTAAATAATTTAAGCCTCACGATAACCTTACAAGTTAAATACTATTATCATTCCCATTTCGGAGTCAGGAACACTGGGGCTTAGATTAATTTATCAGTTAGACCGATTGCTGTCGAGTTGACTCATGGCGATCCCATGTGCTTTAGAGTAGAACTGTGCTCCATAGGGTTTTCAATGCTGATTTTTTGGGAGTAGATAACCAAGCCTTTCTTTCAAAGTCTGTATGGACTTGAACGTTCAACCTTTTGGACAGCAGCCAAGGGAGTTAACTGTTTGTACCACCCAGGGACTCCAGAGAGGTTGAGTTAACCTGCCCCAAATCACACCAACTAGCAATGCTGGTGATGGGAGCCAAGAATCATGAATTTTGTGTCTAATTCTTTCAAATTCTAAATAGGAGGGATAGCAAAAATGACCTTTGAGATATCTAGATCCTGGAAAGCATATAGCAAGGAGGCCTGATTCTGAACCAGGGAGATGAGCCAAGAAACCTGTCAAATCCATGGGTAGCTGCAGACTTCTCTTCTGCCTTTCTCATTCCTTCTCCCAAACAGAGTCTGGAGGGTAGAACCCAGCTAGAAGGTATCACGGAACATGCTGGGTGTTGATCAGACAGCATGCCTCACTGCCATGCCATGTTAAAAGATAAAACCCCCAAATACAAATGTGATCCCAGTAAATGCAGTGATAAAAACACACATGTGAACAGCCCTAATATTTATTTCAGGAGATACAAACTACGGAATTCTCAAGAATACATTGGTACAATGTATTTCAAAACCATTCTCGAGCAGCGCTGTCCAATAGAACATTCTGCATTTATGGGGATGTTCCCTATCTGCCCTGTCTGGTATGGTAGCCACTAGTCACATGTGGCTACTGAGCATTCGAAATTTGGCTGTTGAGATTCAGGAGCAGAATTTCTTTTTACTTCAGTTAATTTCAATTTATTAAAAATTTAAATAGCCCCCCCCAACAAATTTTAAATAGCCACATGTATGACTACTGTGCTATACAGTGCTGTTCTAGACAGTAAATGTCTAATTACATCAGATATCATAAAATTCTAAAAATACCTGTTCTTAATATTCCCTCCATCTCTTTCTCTGGGCAGGGGAGTAAGGAAGGCAGTAAAGAGGGTAGGGGTGGTTGAGTCAAAATGTAAAATCATTTTCCATGTTTATCTGTCCTGAACTTAAACTGCGTTTTGTTGACAAAATTTGGGAAGGTTGAAGATTTGGCAGGCCTGGCTGTCCCCTTGCCTGCATGAATGTGTCAGCACCTCATTAATCTTGTATTAAACTGTAAAGGCCCTTCTGCCTTCTATATGGGCTTATTTTTAAAGGACACTTCAGTATTTCCTTTGCATCTCACAGTTAGTTTTTTTTTTTTTTTTTTAATTAGTAAGTTGCTGTGTAAATTAATTTCAGCATGTGTTTTATTTAAATATATCCTGGCTATTTCCAAACTAGAATGAGAGAAATTATCTTGGGGTAAGGAAATGTATTGCATTATGAGTTTTTGAGGAACATACCAGTGGCCATCAAATTGACTCTGACTCTTGACAATCCCCAGGTGTTTCAGAGTATAACTGTGCTCCATAGGGTTTTCAGTCCCTGGTCTTTGGAAAGTAGATCACCAGGCCTTTAGTCTGAGGCACTGCTGGATAAACTTGAATCTTCAACCTTTTGATTTGCAGTTGAAAACGTTAACTGTTTGCACCACCCATGGACCCCCTGAAGGATGTATTCAGTGTTTATTTTCTAGAATTGAAAGGAATAGTATTCTCTAGTGTTATGCTTTCTCTGGTTTTGATCTTTCAATTAAATGAGTTTATCACACATGTGAGTCTAGGATTCTTCTCTTGCCAAAAAAAAAAAAAACAAAAGTAAACTTAGAGCGTACCATTCTGTTCCCCTTAGCTGTTTTTGACATTTTTGTTCAATGTAGAAATTAGATGACAGTGTCTTTTAAAGATACAGAATATTTTAAGCTTTAAGAGCCTGTAGTGGTGTCTTACAGGTGCATGGCACATTGTCATTGCTTTTTTTTTTTTCTTTTTAAGACAGACATCTAGAATAACCACTTTCTGTATTTCCTGACACTGGAAACAGATACCGTTTGGGATTCCTTTTATAGTTTCTTCAGCTAACGTCTCCAGTGACCACTCACTTGTGGTCTCGTAGTAAATCAAAATTTCTTTGAAAGACCCAGTACTGTTATGTAATTATAAATGTTCCACGAAGTCATCTCCCTAACTTAAAAGAAAAGCAAGTTTCCGTTTCCTTGAATAATAGGGACTCTCTCGCTGCATATAATACTCTGTGAAAATAAAAAAAAAAAAAAAAATAGTTTTCTTCTTGCCTTTCTGTTTCTCCTCCTCCTTTTAAATTAGCCTACAATTGATGAGGCATACAAATCAGCTTCAGGCTGTGTCAGACCTGGTTGGGCAATCATGAATAGCGGGAAAAACCACTTAGTAAACTTTCCTCTCCTCTTGGGAATGAACTTGTTCTAGCTGGAATTTTGAGTTTCACAATGACTGAGGAGAATACCCTGCGTCCCTGAACAGACTCACAATCATTTATTTTGCATTTTAATAAATTAGATTTTAAAAAGAAAATCAACTTCCTGGGTAATATTGCGAGCAGTGAATGCTTCCACGGGCCGCAGTGAGTTGCTATCTTTGAGGCATGGGGAACCGAATTCACCACATTTTGCCAGGATGCTTTTGGGTCAAAGAGGGGAGACAGTGGCACTTTTAAGCATCGAAAGCATGGGTGGGGGTCTGTGGAAGGGTACACTTTGCCCTGCAGGACTGACCATTCACAGGCATAGGCCAAAGCCTAGAGCTTTCCCTTTTGCCCAGCTCAGGTGACGAAACTACAGCATTTGCACAAGCTTCAAAAAGTCAGTGCCCCTTTTAGCCAACTTGGAGAAAAGAGACTGGGGCCTCAGTGTGTGCCAATCCTTGTAAAGCGTCTCACCTCTCCAGAGGCTAATGCCTCTCAAAACCAAGAACAATTAAAGTGAGAATCTTTCCAAGCAACTGGGGAATTGAACAAAATAAATCAGAAATCCTCAGCCTTCGCTCTGGAGGCTCGCCTCATTATGAGAGCAGATCTATTAGCCCTCTTGCCATTGTCTTTCATTTCTCAAGTGAGGTGATTCTAATTAAATTAATCTGCATGTCAATCTATCAGTGATCAATCAAAGAGCCTGAGGTCTCCCCTATGCTGCAGGGTGCTTACGGCTGACAGGGGCTGATAATGGAGGAAGAAATAAACTGTCGAGCAAAGTTAATTAGTCAACATAATAGGTGGATTAAACGGGAGCTGGCTGATTGCTGTTTCCCATGTCAAAGCATGAGGTGGGAGCTGAAGCTGCAATTACAGACAATTATTATATTTGGTTGTAAGAGGTCGCATGAATAAACATATCTCTGTGGGTTTCAGTTTTTAATCCCCTTCTCCATTTAATATAAGGAGAAGTGTAGGTCATTTCTTTCCATTGTTTTAGTCAAAGTTCTCTGAGACAACACCTTTACCCATGTGCCTTCTGGCAAACCAAGTTCAGAGTTCGTTGGTAAGATGGCCACAGTGTCTGAATTGTAGCTTGGGCCACTGCCACCATTTTTTGTTGGCTTTGAAACACAAATGGAAGACACCTAATTAGCAGGGTTTTTTTTTGAGGGAGATGGTATGGTCGTGGTAGTGGTCAAGGGGGGTTTGATTAGATTAATCAAAGCGAATGTGGGAGTAAAAAAGTACAGGAAACTCCAAAAAGGCACCCAAGAGAGAAAGCTGCATCCCAGCTCTCACTGAAACCTCCCTTTTTATTTCTCTATCCTCTTAACCCTGACACAGTGAGGGAGGAAATATTTTAAAGATTCAAAAGATTTTTATTTGCATGATCAACTGTGATATCTGCTTCAGTGTCTAAACTGAAGGGTAATTTAGGTGAAACACAGCCACCCTTGTGTAAAAAAATATGCTAATAAAGATCCTCTTGTTCAAATTACGGTTAACAGTGTACCTTCTGCTGTATAACTATAAACTGTGCAATTTTACTTAAAACTGCATCAAAAGCATTCTATACCAAAGACCCACTCATCAATAGCTTCTCTTGTTAGACTTGTACAGCATAAGCACCAGTTATTATGTGAAATAGCTATGCAATTTTCTTCAGCTCCCAGCTGTTATTTATTTAACTTGAGTTTATTACCCTCCATGCTTTTATATTAAAATGTTCATTCGCTTCTCTCTTATGTCTTCAGGTCGTGGTGTCTACAACAGTCAACGTGGATGGCCATGTCCTGGCAGTCTCTGATAACATGTTTGTCCATAATAACTCCAAGCATGGGCGGAGGGCTCGGAGGCTTGACCCCTCGGAAGGTACGCCCTCTTATCTGGAACATGGTAGGCGACTCATTTTCATTGGTTGGCATTGCTACTTTAACCACATTTTCTATCCTGTTTCGAACTTCAAATATCTTTTTGAACAATACTGATTCTCTCAGGTTTTTACTCTTCGAAATATGATGCTTAATATTTAGAGACAGGAACATTTTTTTGAGGGCCACCCTTCGTTACTGCATGGCTGTTGACCCTGGAAATGGCTGACACAACTTTCCTTCAGGTTGAGAGAGTATGAGACTAGGATTTTTCTATGTTAAAGCTCTCACTTGACTAAAAATAAAGGGCAAAGCAGGGTAATCAAAATTGTGATGTATTTTAAGTATTTATAATGACCATTAAAGCTTTACAACGAGCTCCATCTTCTTTATAATCCTGTTGGTATATCTCTGTGACTGTGTGTTTAACCTCAGTTGGAGATAAGGTCCAAAGTCTAGATTGGAGGTGTTTTCTGAATATGAAGCCCAGATCAAATGTCCTTCCTGTGCCCTTTATAGACCCTTTTCCTCATTACCACGTGATAGAGCCTACTTTCTGTAGATAGAGTTTGGTGGGGAGAAATAACATTAGTCTTGAGAATTCTGACGAATCAGTGGTGCCTTTCAGAGAAATGGAGGAAACCAGATAAAATTTTGAATCAGGGAAAGTGAATGCCACTCAGAGGAGCCATGGACTAGATTGATGGCATGTCTGAATTTTTCTGTACTCCTTGAGTATGTAACGTATGCATTCATCTATCCACCCATCCACCCATCCATCCATCCATCCACCCACCCACCCACATACCCATCCACCCACCCATCCACTTATTCATCCATCCATCCTCCCACCCATCCATCCTCCTACCCACCTACCCACCCATCCACCCATCCACCCATCCCCCATCCACCCATCCCCCACCCACCCATCCATCCATCCATCCATCCATCCATCCATCCATCCATCCATCCATCCATCCATCCATCCAAGAAACAGTGACTGAGATTCTGCTGGATACCAATCACCATACTAGGCTTTCTCCAGTCTCCTCAGATAAAACTCTTAACCCATTTCTCCCACTGCACTTTCCAGTTTGCTACATTGGCAGGATTATTTAAAAAACTACCACACAAATTACCACCCCATTGCCTGATTTTTCCATGGGCTGTGAGTTGTCCATGATATAATTCGTAATGCAGAATTCACCCTTCTCTGCCAGCATCCCAATTTAATAAGCACACTACCATCATCGCTTTTTGCCTGATTTTTTTTTTTCCTGTGCTTAAGGGATACACACACTGTACTTTTTATTAATTAGCCAGATGTAACACTCTTAAAAGGAATTCTTAGCCACATCCAGTTTTACAGTTTCTTTAAAGTAAGCCATCATCTTTCGAAGGCTGCTTCTTTATAGTTTCATTAGTGCTGAGATGGATGGATATTACTTTTTGCAGGAGGCCATTTGAAACACCTGCTCATGATTACATTCCTAGTTCCATTTCTGTATTTAAAATTATTCTGATCCCCACTTTACAGTAATGTTGCCTTTCTAATACCCTTGGAGTCACTTAAGGCATTGTATGACTGAAAGTGTTTAGGTGAAAGGAAGAAGAAAAATACAGGTAAATACGCAGTGGGTACAATTTGAAGAGCGTGGGCTTAAAAACAGAAGTTCTGCTTTTGCCTGTGGCTGGTCAGTTATAACAGTGACTGTCCTATTGGGCAGACTTGACTGTCAGTTTGAAATCTGCCAGTCAGGTGTTCACAGTTGCGTTGCATTCCAAGTGCAGACCACACCCAGCTCCTATTTCTGCTCTCAGGATGTCCACGAGGGAATATCTAACATAATGCAAACCATCCTTCCACCTAAAAAACCCCCCCAAAAAAAGCAAAAAACAAAAAAGCTCAAAACCTAAAAAACCAAACCAAAACAGAACAGCTTGTTAGAAAGGATGTCTCCAGGGGATGGAGGGCAATATCATTAATTTGCAGCGTGATGTGGGGGAAAAGCTTGAAATAGGTGCCAGGAAACTCAAATTCAACTCTTGGTTCTACCTCTGGCCTCTTTGTGTGACCTTGGACAAGTCACCACACCTTCTGAGATCCTTAGTTTACTTCTTAGAAAAACAAAGGAGATGATTGGTTAACAAAAAAAAAAAAAAGAAAAATTAAAAACAACCAAACTCACCACCTTCAAGTTGGCAATAATCTGGGCTTTGGGTGGGGGACAGCTAATGTAAATACGGGAAGTGGGCTGGGTGGGGACAGGGAGCCCGGCAAGTGTATGCTCTGCTGCCCCTCAGCCCAACCAGTTGTTGCCACGGGGGTAAGGAGAGCCTAGTGGGGCCAGATGTCCCGGTTTGGCAAGCATTAAAAGTCTCCTCATTCTTATTTGTTGGTAACTAACTACAAAATTTTTAGACACTGAAGGGAAGGGGGCAGACAAGGAAAAAAAGTCACAGGAAGAGTGCAGTCATAGGTTAACAACAGTTTGAGACCACTGATTAAAAAGTCTCTGTGGAAACCCTGGTAGCATAGTGGTTAAGAGCTATGCCTGCTAACCAAAAGGTCAACAGTTCAGATCCACCAGGTGCTTCTTGAAAATTCTATGGGGGAGTTCTCCTCTGCTCTGTAGGGTTGCTATGAGTCGGAATTGACTCGACAGCAACAGGTTAGGTTTTTGTTTTTAATCTTACAGCTCAAATATTCTTGCATCTATGAAAACATATTAATATTTCAGTTGGAATATTGTATTATTCTAAATTTTAAAGACAACATTTTATTTCTCTCCCTGGTTTACCACTGCACAAAATGCCCATATAGCTTATTATTGAATAAAATATGGTTCACCCTCCTTGAGGAATCCTGGTGGTGCAGTGGTTAAGAGCTCGGCTGCTAACCAAAAGGTTGGCAGTTCAAATCCACCAACTGCTCCTTGGAAACTCTGTGGGGCCATTCTACTCTGTCCTATAGGGTCACCATGAGTCAGAATCGACTCAACAGCAGGGGTTCACCCTCCTTGGGGACATGATGTTCTATTTCCTCCAGCTAGGGTGCCTCGCCTTCCCCAAAGGCTTACATCACTTCTCTCTAGCAGAATGTGAAGGGTAGACACATTTTGGTACTTAGTAATGACAATAACATAGAAATCTGCTTCTCTGCAGAATGAATCAACCAACCACACATAACCACCCACTCATTTAGACACTTCAAGCTGATACATAAATATCTACTTGGCAAAGGGTGACTTTTGAGCTCTTTCATTGGTGATGTGTGGGAGTGGACTGAGATATTAATTCATGTTGATTTGGGGGTCTGGTAATACTTTATCTTGCCATTGAAAAATCCTATCCTATTTGAAAATACCCTGCTTAAGACTTAAAGAACTTTCCCCCACTTTCTCTCTCTTCACTCCCCCATCTCCACCTCAGCTACTGCTTATTGAGCTTAAGGACATATTTTCACCTTTTGAGACCTGTAGAAGTCTTCATTTTTCCCCATCCTGGTTTTTTTTTTTTTTTTTTTTACCATCTCATTTATAGGTAGCCTGAATTTTGAGCTATTTTGCACATCTCTATTTATATTCTGCTTGTCAGACAGATGGAGGAGAGTTCCCTTTTGTGACTCATCTTTCTGCGTATAAGTAGAAAGAGAAATCATGGTTTACATTCAGGTACTATCTCCCCTGTGTGAGCCACCAACTCACAGACCCCTGTGCTCAAATAAATATCCCTGTATTTCAAGTACAAGAGTTGACAAAAGCAAATTTATTTCATAGAATCTTTTGTGGTCCAAAGAGGGTGAATCCTAGCACATTCCAGCTTATGGTACTTGCTCCCTTCCCTCATGGTTTTCTTCATTCATAAATACTGAGATTTTCTTTGATTGGATATTTATGGAAGAGTTTAGGCTAGTGAGGTTGCTTCTTAAAGCTGTAGCCATATGGCAAATGTACAGTGGGAGAAAGGAGCCCTGGTGGCACAGTGGTTAAGCGCTTGGCTGCTAACCGAATGATTGGCAGTTCAAACTCACTAGCCGCTGTCCAGGAGAAAGATGTGGTAGTATGCTTCTGTAAAGATTAAACCCAGTGCTGTCGAGTCGATTCCGACTCATAGCGACCCTACAGGACAGAGTAGAACTGCCCCATAGAGTTTCCAAGGAGCGCCTGGTGGATTCGAACTGCCGACCCTTTGGTTAGCAGCCGTAGCACTTAACCACTATGCCACTAGGGTTTCCAACTCTGTAAAGATTAGAGCCTTGGAAACTCTATGGGGGCAGTTCTGCTCTGTTTATAAGGTCACTGTGAGTTGGAATCGACTCGATGGCAATGGGTTTGGTTTGGACAATGGGAGAGAGGCAATCTTACCTCAGAATAGAACAGCTCTAGGGTTCCAAACTTTGAAAAAAGCTAGATTTGGGGCTGTTGTTAGGTGCTGTTGAGTCAGTTCTGACTTAATGTGATGACAGAGTAGAATGCCCCATTGGGTTTTCTAGGCTATAATCTTTACGGGAGCAGATCACCAGGTGTTTTCTCCCCCAGAGTCCCTGGGTAGGTTTGAACCCTTAGTCTTTCGTTTAACAGCCGAGTGCTTAATCCTTGCACCACCAGGGCTCATTAAAGGAGCTATATTGTTGCCATCCATGGTTATGTAAAGCTCTAGCTGGTACACTCCCTCGGCTTCTGTCATTTGGGCGAAATCATGGGGACCGTGTGCTGGGCATCTTCAAAGGGCTTGGGCAGTGTTCTTATTGTCATTGTTGTTCTCCTGAGTTTCTGGTTGTGTTTACTTGAATGTAAGGCCAGTTGTGGCATCGGTTTCTCTATTTTTTCCCTTTGTGGCAAAATGCGGTGGCCTCACAACAGGAGAGTGCGGAGACCCTGTCACCTTGCATGGGCTAACACTTTATTATCTAATGATCTAATATGCAACAAGGCAGAGTGCTGGTGCTCGTCATCCTGACATGGAATGCCAGGAGAAGTGACTGAATTACTCTATGTACCATTAGCGCTAGCAGCTATGGTGAACTCACCGGCAGCATTTATGCAAATGCCTGTGAATATACTCTGGTGGCTTTGTCAGGAAGCCGTCTGACAAGCAGTTTAAATGCTCTTTTATTTTTTTTTTAGGGGACGTTTTCTTATTTTGGCAGTCATATGTTTTTCTCCCCTCCTCCCTTCTGCTTTCCTTCCTTCTCCCCTTTTTGGAGGGTTGAAGTACTTGCCTCTTCCACGGTCGCTGGGGGAAGAAGAGGTCTTAGAACTCAGCCATTAGTGGGGACCCTTTCCAGGAGTGGAGGCTCAGGCCCCCTGATCTGGTGTTCTTCAGATTTAATTATTTATTTTCTTTTGAATGGTGATGAATTTGCAAAACCTTCATCTGTACTTGAAAAATTGATGACACTATGAACTGAGAGTTTTAAAAAACAGGAACTTTTTAATGTTTATGCGTTCTGACCCAAGGTTCTGCTTACTTTCCTGGCTCAAAAGAGGCTTTTAAAATGCCTTCCCCCTTTAAAAATTTTTTTTAATGGAAAATGATTAAAATTTAACTTTCTGAGCATCAGAAATGAATAAATTCAGTTTTCCTTGAAAGTCTTATGAAGACTGAGACATGAAGTATAACTGTGCCAGGGTTCCCAAACAAAACAAAGCAAATCAAAACAAAAGTAGGATTTGGTCAGAGTAACCATATTTTGGAGAATGCAGAGTGGAAGTGGAATCCGGGGGCCCATCTCCCTGCTGTAACTACAGCTTCAAAGGGAGAGGATCAAGTTTACGGCACCACCACTGGATCCTTCTGACCTTTCAGTGCTAGTGCCCCTCTCCAGCTGTCCCTGACAATATGGTGTTATTCTTGCTCTTTCACATTTGACCTTCTTTAATCCTTCTGCTCCTGACAGAAGTAGTTTTTGCTTCTGTTGGTTGCCCCTGGGTATCCAGCCCCATTAACTCCCTGGGCCCAGCAGCATTGAAATGTGTTGTTTGATGGACATGTGGAGAAAGATGGTTCAAGCTGGGGGAGACTACTCCAAATTGAAAGATAGTGTGGAGGTTCAAAGAGAAATGAGAGGCCCTTGCCTCTCCCTATGTGTGATAAGGCCCTCCCTAGGAATTGACTGGTAAATGCCAGTGCATCTACTAGAAGGAGGATCAGGCTGTCTGGCTGGGAACCTGGACTCCAGTCCCAACTCTGCCTTGAACTTGCTGTGTGACTCTGAGTAAATCACTTTGCTTCTCTGGGCCTCAGCCTTTGTATGCATTAAATGAGAGGTGGGGTAGGTCACCTATAAGCCTTCTCTTAGCCATGCAGTGTTCTATGGTGCTCTGAACTGGTGCCTTTGGCATGTGCCTCAATCAACAACTCTTTCAGGAAGTGCCTTTTGAGAAACAGGGCTTCAGGGGAACAGAGAAATTCACTGACTGCTTTGAATATAGCCCCCCCCCCTTTTTTTTTTGGATCTCCAGGCATCAATAAGGTGGACTTAAAACCACTAATTCCTTCTCATTCATTCATATTGAGCACCCACGACATGCCAGATACTAAGTGAGTTCCAGCAGCACTAGGCAGCCACATTCCCTGCCGTCATGGAATCTATGATCTAAATAGAGAAAAAAGATATTACACAAAATTTGCCATTAAGTAAATTAAAGTTGTGCAAAAAAAGGGGACTAGGAGGGGATGGTGAGTAGTGAGACGCCACGGACACCTTCTCTGAAGAAATCACATTTATGCCAAAGCCTAAAAGACAAGTATGTTTTCACCAGGCAAAGGGGACAGAACAAAGTTTCCAGGCAGAAGGAACAGTGTGTGCAAAGGCTGTTTTGCTTAGGTGAGTTCAAGGAACAAAAAGGAGACAGGAATGGATTTTGTTGTTCCCAGCCAAAGGGAAAACGGCAGGAGATGAGACTGGGGTGGTTGCCAAGGGTCAGATCACGTAGGCCCATGTGGGCCGGTCAGGCTGTGGTCTCAGTGGCAATTGTGAAAATGGTATGGTCCAAGCAGAGCTTTGATGAACTCAGTTTCAATTACATGGACTTCTAGTGTCTCATGAAAGCCCAGGGCAAGATTACTCAGAGTTGGTTATAACTCTACTCTTGCCTGCTGGACTTTAGAAGCTCACCAGGGAATTGCCTGTGGCTTGGAGCTCTCTCTCTGATTACTCCCCATTCTGTCAATAGCTAGAGTGTTTAATATAGAAAGTCAAACATTTTGAGAGTTCTTTTTCTAGATAGCTTTTATTTATTGATCTGCCTTTTTCGTGAGGAGCTTAGAGTTTACCTATTGGCTTCTCTTTGAACTAGTGGAGACCCTCACCTTTTCAGACTGTTAGAATGGAGGACCACTGCTGTATTTGACTTGTCAACCCCAACAAAACTAAAATTGAATGAGTGAAAATGAACTAAAAACCACAGTGGGACACATACCCTCCCAAATGTATCTCTCCCTTCCCACTATTGGCAATACATGAATCACAGCTCATACTGAGTGAAGAGTCAGGAAAGTATAGAAGTCATCTAGTTCACCCCACTCATTTTACAGACAAGGGAAAACTAAGGCCTACAGATGGTACATAACCTGGCTCCCTTCACAGAATTGTTGTTTTTTATGTACCTAGCCACCTTCACAGAAGTGTTGTTACTGTAGAGTTGGCTCCAACTCATGGCAACCTTATGTATATGTATAACAGAATGAAACGTTGCCTGGTCCTGTGCCATATTTTGAGTTCCTTCTTACCAGGGGAACTCATCTTCCAGCACTATACTGGGCGATATTGTTGTGATCAATAGGGTTTTTATTAGCTAATTTTTGGAAATAGAACACCAGGTGTTTCTTCCTAGTCTGTCTTAGCCTAGAAGCTCTGCTGAAGCCTGTCCACCACGGGTGACCCTGCTGGTATTTGAAATACCAGCAGCATAGTATCCAGCATGAGAGCAGCATTTAAGCCACCGCAGTATGACAAACTGACAGATGGGTGGTAGTTACATAGCTAGTTTATGTCAAAATCCATTTAATGCTCTTCACACTCACCGTGGTATACTGGTGATCAGGTGTGAATTTCCCTCTTGCACAGCTTCATGGTCCCTGGGTAACACAAGGTGTCAGAGGACTTGGGGTCTCCCTGCCACCTTCTTAGCATCAATGCCTTTACAATTCAGGTTGGCCTAGGCTTGCCTCAGGTCTCATTTTTCTCCCATTCTGGGACTCCAAGGCACAGGAGAAGAGTGTCTGTAAAATCACTCCAATTTCCTGACAGAAATGCACATCCTAGACACAAGGGCAGAGGATGAATGAGGCAGAGCTTCCCACTTAGGTGACAGCCCTTAGTGTGGCTGGCTTCTGTGCCAAATTCCAGGCAAGCCGGCGAGGCAGGACCATGTTGGTGAAGGGTACAGGTTAAGTAGAAAAATCTTGGCATCATCTTTTGTTACTGAGGGTGGCATATTACATCTTATCAATTGATTTTCCTACTTGAAAAACGAAGACAGATGCAAGAACAGAACACTAGGGTTAAGACTATCCGAATGTGTCATAACGCAGAACATTGTCATCCCAGATTTTCAAGCAGCACATAGGCTTTTTTTTTTGAGCGGTTCGGAAGACGCCTTTTGTCTTCTCTTGAAATATTAAGAACGCAGCAAGTAGTCAAGATAACAAACAAGGATGTAATTAAAGGCTCAATTTCAGTGTATCCTCTGAGTAATTCGTAAAGCAGATAACACTAGAAATCCTAACGCTGGGGCCTTGGTAGCCAGTAAGATCTCAGCTTCAGGCAGATGAGAGTTCAGGAGCAACAGGTAACTGCTAACTAAGCAGATGATCTTGCTTATCCTTATTTGAAACAAGACACAACCAACAGCATTGCTGATGAAGGAGAAAACAGTGCTCAGACTTAACCGCCATGCTTTATGGCGGCCAGACCAGGTATTAGTATTTTTATTTTTATTACTACTACTATACTCCTGTTATTGCTGCCGCTGCTGTTGTTTTGGGGCTATTTTTAGCTAATGTTTGTAGAGCATTTGCTATGTACCAGCACTGAGGTGAGCATTTTATATATAGCATCTCATTAAAGCCTCCAGCAAATCTGACAAGATGATAGCAATTGCTGCTCCTTGGGAACCCTGTGGGGCAGTTCTAGTCTGCCCTATAGGGTCGCTAGGAGTTGAAATCGACTTGACAGCAACTGTTTTTTTTTTTTTTTTAATCCTCATTTTATAGACGAGAAAGCCAAAGTTTAGAGAAGGTCACTAACTCACCCCAAGCCACAGAACTAACTAGAATTGTACCAGGGACTTGAGCCTTGGTCTGCCTAATCACATAGCTCTGCATACTGGTACTAAGAATTATTGTTTAGGAAGTAATGAGTTTCTGTTTATGGTGATGGAAAATTTGATGATTATTGATTATGTTTGCTTACATAACACGATTAATGTAATATCACTCTACTGTACATGTGAAAACATTGAATTGGCAAATGTTGTGTTAGACATATTTTTACAATAAAAAAAACAGTAATGAAAACAAACATCCATTGAGCCATTACTATGCCAGTAATATAGTTCTATAGACACCCCATTTCAAAGATGTGGAAACTGAGGCTAAAGAGAGAGAAAGCAATTTGCCCAGATTTGCAGAGCAAATAAAGAGCATATCCAGGATTCAAACCCAGAAAGCCTAATTCCAGAGACTGTACATTAACTACTACCCTTACACATTATGCAAAAATTCTTTCCATCTCTTGTTCCATTGTTCTTATGCATCTCAAGACAAGTAAGACAATTTCCTGGTATATTAGATAGACCTTTGGAAAGTTAGCCCAGAGCATATCTTTTTTAAAAAAAAAAAAGAAAAAAGTGGCATATTGTATATGTTTACCTTATAGGTCACTTTCTTTCTATAACCTATTTTTCCCACGATAATAACAGTCTGCTAATCAAATAAAGAAAATACTGATTTTATTTGATGACGGGCATATTTTCCATGGGACTGGTGAGATAAAATGGAGGCTGGTGATATTTTATTTATTTGCAAGAATATTCTAACTCATCTACCCAGAAATCATTTGCCGGCCATATGGACATTCTGGCATGTATACAAAAAAAAAAAAAAAAAAAGTAGGGGAAAAAGGCGACTGTGAGAAAAAAGCGCCTGTTCAAATACTAACAGTATCCTTGTTAGGATACCGAAGGGTTAATAAATCCTCCTGCTAGAAATAACACAGGAAACTGATACAGAATTAAGGAGGCTATGCTCTTATATGAGTTCCTCGACAAACCTGTAAACTATGGGAAACTTCCAATATTTGGTGTTTTGTCTGACTTAATAGATGAGTGAACCTCACTTGCAATTTTAATAAGTGTGTGTGTGCGCGCGCGCTCACACTTTGTGCTTATACGTTGGACAGAAATGGCAGAGCTTTTTTTAAACCTAGTTTTCTGTCCTATATTTAGTTACAAAAGCATCAAAATTCCTATTGTGTTTATTTGCATAATTGCTTATTCCAAACCGGGGCCTCTCTGTACACACTTAGTGGAGGAGATACCCTCACTTGAGAATTTCGGAGTCCAAAAAACAGAGGATTCAAGTGATGTCAGTATGTAAATAGAAGCTTCTGCATCTGTTAATAAACTCTCCTTAAGATGATATTTTAGAAATAGTGGCTAGGACTTGGGTTTTTTTGTTTGTTTGAAAGTTTTCAAAGTTATACAAGCAGGAAAAAAAAAACAAAAACCAAACCCACCGCTGTAGAGTCGATTCTGACTCCTAGTGACCCTATAGGCTAGAGTAGGACTCCCCCATAGAGTTCCCAGGGAGTGCCTGGCGATTTGACCTGCCGACCTCTTGGTTAGCAGGTTAGCAGTCATAGCACTTAATCACTAGCCACCAGGGTTTCCATACAAGCAGAAAGTAAAAAAAAAAAAAAGCACTCCCTTGTCACATGTGTTCTTTAATGTCTCTTGGCCTCAGTTTCCTCATCAGTTAAGAGGGGGCTTGGGAGAGCCCTTCAAGCTCTGATCATTTGTCGTTTGAACGCAGCTGATTCAGTGAGAGGTTCTCCTATCTCCCAAGGAGCTACCTACACACAGCCTTGGTGAGTGGCCGCCACAATGCCCTGGGTGATGCTCATTCCACAGGACAGACCTAAGGTAACTTTCTGCCATCTTGGGTAGCTCTGCAGGAGATAGACAGTGGGTCCAGGAGGCCTGGAATGGTGAAAGGCATGGTGTACACAGCCGCTAGTCTCTTAGATAACTCTCAGCAGACATTCTTCTCCCTGAATCCCTTCAGCTGAGAGGGTGTAATGTATAATCAACTTGACTAGGAGGAGTTAGCTTTTCAACCAGTGTTTTCCATGCAGTATGTGAGATGATTTTAGGTGATAGGGAAAAATACTAAACCCCTTTTTTGAAATAGGTATACTTATCTTAATGCATAAGAAAAAATAAAACTAGCATACCAAAGTCATGATCTTACAGCTATTATAGCTTAGGGAAAGGCCAGATTTAAAGAAAAAGTAAGTCAATCTAAACAAAAATAACAAGCAAGTAATATTAAGTGAATAATAGTGTAAGTGATCCCAGGGTAGGACATCATCACGGAGTTTGGGAAACACTGGGTTAGAGGACTTTCAGGGTTGGGAGAAGTAATAATTCTTTCAAGTCCTCAGGAAATAGTGTAGGACCCTAGGAAACATATATATATATATTTTAAAGAGTCCAACATTGGTTTTTAAATGAATGTCTTTTTGGCTCAGTTTACCAGTAGACTAACATTAGTGTCCTAATAGGATTTTAAAAATCAAGACTTCTCCCAAGCTGTTAACTCTGTTTTCATTTTTAAGCAAGTAGTGTCTGCCGGTCAGATAGCAGAAATTAATCTGGGAGGAGGATTTGAGCAAAGGAAGAGACTCAGCCAGGGTCCACCCAGGCAGCACATTATGATAATATATACGGAACCAGCTGGACACTGAGCCAAACTGACATTGTGTTGTCAGGGGCAGTATCGCCCATCAATTTCCCAGATAGGATTTGAGTTCAAATGACAGAAAGAAGAGCAACTGTGTTGAAACTGATGCATGGGGGAGGGGCAGGGTAGGCAGGAACCAGCCAGGCCTAAAGACAGGAAGTCCTGGTACCTCCGGAAGGGGGTGGCTCTGTTTTCTCATCTGGCCGCTACCCTTCCTTCTAACCTTAACATCTGCCAGCAAGGTCCACCTGGGCCCTTGCATGATTAGAGCCCATTGCAGGGGGAGCGTACTGGTGCTAATTTTAACCCTCAGGAGAACGGAGTGCCGGCTGCCGACATGGGGGCCAGATCAACCTGGGCCGATTCCACTCATCGCTGCTTATGAAGCCCAGTGTGGGTGTCCTAGAGATTGTTAACAACTGCTTGAAGCGGTTCTCAACGTTTAAACAACTCTGTTTAGTTCCTTAATATCTTAATAATGCTGGTGATTTCTCATTAGTCATTTGCTTATTCCATCATTCATGTATTTTGCACGTATTGATTGTCTACTGTATTAGACAACTGGAATACAGAGGTGAACAAGGCAAGGACACTCGTTGACATTGTGAAGTTTATAGTCACCTGTGTTTGCATATTTATGTGTCGATATTGAGCAACTGATTGTCTAATGGTTATTTAAATTGCAATTACCATAAATGTATAAAGCAGATATACAGGCCACTAAGGAACCCTGGTGGTGCAATGGTTAAGTGCTTGACTGCTGACTGAAAGGTTGGTTGGTTCAAAATCACCCAGTGGCTCTGTGGGGAAAGACTTGGCGATCTGCTCCTGTAAAGGTTACAGCCTAGAGAACCGTAAGTGGCAATTCTACCCTGTCACATTGGGTCGCTATGAGTCGAAAATAGACTCAAGAGCACACCACCACCACCACCACCACAACATGGGAACTTAAAACAACGGCACTCAGCCAAGTCCGAAGAATCAGGAAGACTTTTAGAATTTAAAACAAACATGAGGAGGATTTAGTCGACAAAGAGGAAGGAACATTTTAGGCAGAGGGGAAAGAATGTTTGAAGGCCTTAAGTGGGGACAGAAACATTAGAAGCTAGGAGGAAGACTAACAGGGAAGGTAGGTTGGGTCTGAGGTCTAATTTTGAAAAAAATAAATGTAGAAATTGCCCATGGGTTGGTTTCTTTGTGACTTGGAGATATGGGCCTGTTGTGTTTCCTTAATCAAAAGTTAGCAGAGTTCATTATCCAGTAAAATGCTAGTTTTTAGACAACTGTTTCTGGTGATGATGATTTTGGTGGTAATGATAGCAGCCAGCAAGCATTGATTACACATCAGGTTCGGTGCTAAGCACTTTGTATCATCTCCTTTAATGCTTTCAACAGACATGGGAGGCATATTCTTATGTCCATTTAACACATGAGGGAAACTGAGGCCATCCTTCAAGGGTATGGTTGTGGACCTCCAAGTAGCTGAAACAAGGCGGTCCTCAATGCTGTTCTTTCCCACCATTTAGTCAATGCCAACCCCCTAACATTAGACTTCAGAGGTGGAGAGAAATTCTCCTGCTATTTGAGCCCGTAGTAATATAATACCTGCTTCAATTGAAGCAAATTGACGACGTTACTCAAAGGCAAATTGAAAAGCCAGATCTGTGCCAAATCCCAAGGGTAAGTTAGTTGGCATGTGCAGTGATATATGGGAAGGCGCTTTTCTGGGTTAAGATAAAAAATCCTGGTATCACGTCACGTTATCGAGCACCCCATCTCAATCTCCCTGTGCCAGCCCTGCAACCTGAAATACTCAGTGGACAGAAATGAAATGTTATAGAAATTAGGTGGTCATCATCCTTATCAGATGAACATGATGCCATCAGCATGATTTTAGGATCCTCAGGAAAAAAAAAAAGAGTGATCTACCTGCAGAGGACCAAGAGAAAGTCTGAGGCATGAATTGTAGGATGATGGCTTTGCTGTCAGCCTGCGATGGGCAAGTTGGCTGGGAGGTGACCTAGTAATTAAAATCCTGCCTAAATGTATGTTGCTGGTCAGTCATAACAGAGGCACTGACATGGGAAACCAGACAGTAACCAAAGAAGAAGAAAAGTGAAACACAAAAGTAACACTCTCCAGCCCACAGGGCACAGAAATAGATGTGAATGGACCGAATGTGTAGCTTACCCGTTAGCATGAAAGTGGAACCCAAGCGCCACTGTATTTTTTATCCCAATCTGTGAAATTAATCAATATTTTATATGTGAACATACGTTCCTGTGTTCCCAACTTATTAATTGACAGTTGCAGTCAGCAGGACACCAGTTGTTCAAAACCACATTCTTTACCAGCAATTCTAGGGAGAAATGTAACAGAAGAGCCCAGGGAATAGGGTCACAAACGGTGTCAGGTTTGGAGCCTCTTTTTTTTTTAAATTTTTTATTGCGCTTTAAGTGACAGTTTACAAATCAAGTCAGTCTGTCATACAAAAATTTACATACACCTTGCTGTATACTCCTAGTTGCTCTCCCCCTAATGAGACAGCACACTCCTTTCCACTCTTTTTTTTCGTGTCCATTTGGCCAGCTTCTGACCCCCTCTGCCCTCTCATCTCCCATCCAGACAGGAGCTGTTGGGGCCTCTTTTGAGCACATTGGTTTCTTTCATCGACCTTGGGGCAAAATAATCAAAATTTTAAGATACAAACATATGTAAAATACAAACAGATAGCATTATACTTTGGCTGTTATGTAGAAGAATGATTAAAATTGAGAAGTTGCTTTAATTCATCATTATTCTTTATTTCTCTTCTGAGCAGAGGTGGGGAAGCCAGCAGGTGCAGAGCACCTACTCTGTACCAGGCCTGAGGCAGGTGCTTTCAGGTACATTATCTCTGGGAAAGTGGATGATGGGGGTGCATCCCAGAAGTCTCAATGTATTTTATCATTTCTTGATACCAAACCAAAACCAAACCTGTTGCCTTCCAGTTGATTCTGACTCGTGGTGACCCCATGTGTTAGGGTAGAACTGCTCCATAGGGTGTTCTTGGCCGTAATCTTTACAGAAAGGCCCCTAGGTAATGCAAACAATTTGTGCTCAACTGCTAATGTAAAAGTTGATGGTTTGAACCCAGCCAGTGACACCATAGAAGAAAAGATCTCCTGATCTGCTTCTGTAAATATTATAGCCAAGAAAACCCTATGGAGCAGTTCTACTCTGTAACAGATGGGGTCACCATGAGTTAGAATCTACTCAATGGCAACTAATAACAACAACAACCTTTATTGAAGCAGATCACCAGGACTTTCTCTCACGGCACCGCTGGGTGAGTTCAAACCATCAACTTTTTGATTAGTAGTTGTGTGCAAACCCTGGTAGAGGAGGAAAATATTTATTTCATGCATTAGAACAGTCTTTCTTTGCTAGAGGAAACCCTGGTGGCACAGTGGTTAAAAGCTATGTCTGCTAACCGAAAGCTCAGCAGTTCGAATCACCGGGCACTTCTTGGAAACTCTGTGGTGGCAGTTCTCCTCTGTCCTTTGGGGTCGCTATGAGTCAGAATCAACTTGACGGCAACAGGTTTGGTTTTGGTTTCTTTGCTAGAAGGAGTCTGGGTGGTCGGAACCATTAGTGTGCTTGGTTGCTGACCAAAAGGTGGGAGGTTCCAGTCTACACAAAAGTGCCAAGAAAGGCTTGGTGATCTACTTCCAAAAAAATCAGCCATTAGAAATCCTATTGAGTATAGTTTTACTATGACATATATGGGGTTGCTATGAGTTGGAGTCAACTCGATGGCAACTGGATTTGGTTTTCTTTGCTAGAATCTTCTGGCTGAATCATCCAATCAGCTGTGTACTTCCAGTAGGTAACTACTATGTACAAACAAACCTTTAAAGTCTGACCTCAGATTCCTCTACGTTTCAACTTTGGCAGAATTCTAGTAGCTTTTCTTGATTTGGTTAGCTAAACCCAATAAAAAAAGGCCTGTGGAATTCAATCCATGTTGCTCAAAGGAAAAACAAGAAAAAAGTTGTTGGAGGAAGATATTATTTAGGCACCATTTTAGGATAATGTATTTGAGCCCTGGTGGTACAATGGTTAAGCCCCTGGCTGCTAACTACAAGGTTGGCAGTTTAAACCCACCAGCTGCTCCATGGGAGAAAGATGCGGTAGTCTACTTCCATAAAGATTTACAGCCTCGGAAACCCTGTGGGACAGTTCTACTCTGTCCTGAAGGGTTACTATGAGTCAGAATCAACTCAACAGCAACAGATTTGTTTTGGTTCGTTTTTTTTGTTAATTAGTAAGCTATCGTTTTTTTTTTTTTGGGATATGCAAAATTCTCTAATGAACACTGTTGAGATGGACAGTGTCCAGATTGAGCTGAAAGTTAATGGGAACTTCCCTACACTTTAAAAATGTAAGTTCTCAAAAATTTTCCCATCATTTACATTAGATGTTCAGGCTGTGTAACAGCTCAACTTGTAACAATAGAAAAACTTCTAAGCCTGGGAGCCTGATAGTATTTTCAAAGTTCCTGTGTTTAAATTGGCACCTGCAGTATTATATTAGGATGCTTTTTCCTGAACTTGGAAATAGAAGAGGGTAGAGAGAGATTTTACTTTATTTCATACATAGGCCTGAGTCTTAGGGGGAAAATTACTTGGAAATAAAGTAGTAATATTCCATAAAGTCCATAAATGTCCACCCTCTGTCTTGGGCATAAGGCATTGCACAACTAATGTGTTGTGGAACTTTGGCTGTATGTACATGACTGAAGTGAATATCTTAGCCAAATAGAGCAAAAATTTTCAGATAAACACCAGAATTAAGCGATAGTTCAGATGTTTTAAATATTTGAGTTATATCAATCAAAGAGGACTCTCGAAGTCTCAAGTTCAAGACTTGGATTGTTGCTTTTGTGATACTCAGTTACCTCATTTGTGAAGTGGAACAAAGAATGACATCTGCTTGTCTACCTCTCAGGGTTGATTTTAAGAATAATTGAGATAATTTATGGGAAAGCCCTTTGAAAACTTAACAATGCTAGTTAATGGTCAGATGCTAGTTAAGTGCAGATTGCTATCTGTCTACTTTATGAATGAATGAACGAGGATCCCTGACTGCAAGGGGCGTGTTGACTAGTTGGGTTTATTTATACATAGATGCACATGCCCAGCTATACACGTATCAAAGCCAAAAACCAAACCCGTTGCCTTTGAGCTGATTCCAACTCATAGCAACCCCATGTATTTCAGAGTAGAACTGTTCCACGGGGTTTTCAAAGACTGTAAACTTAAGGAAGTAGATCCTCCAGCTTCTCTCCTCTGGCACTGCTGAGTGGATTTGAACTGCCAAACTTTTGCTTAGTAGCCGAGCACAAACTGTTTGCATCACACACGTACATATGTCAAGACAAGAGTTTAAGGAAAAGTGCAGTAAATGCCAAATGAATGAAAAATATGCGAAGGAGCGTTCTGAAGGGTAAGTGTATCATAGACTGGGATAGAAAGAAACGGCTTCACTCAGAAGGCTGAATGGCCAAGACTTTAGCCAAGTACTGTTTAGCTGGATGGAAGCGAATGGTGTAAAAGGAATGGCAGAACATGCAAAGCCTGTATGCAAACAGTGGATCTAGAGGGCCTGTCATCATCATCTTCCTTTTCTCCTTGCCCGCTTTCCTCCTCCTCCTCCTGTAGTTTCTCCTCCTTATACTCATCCTTCTATCATTGTCTTATTTATTCATCCCATGCTACAGAGCTCACTACTGAGCTCTTTAGATAGATTATCTTTCTAAAACCTCACAACCACCTCATGAGGTGGGTTCTCTTGTTAATATTACTATCTCAGATTAAATGGTGGAAATTGAGGCTTAAGAAAAGTTAAGTAATTTGCTGAAGCTGGTAAGTGGTACAGCTGGAATAGGAGCCCAGGCACCCTGAATCCAGAACCAATGCTCTTAAGTGCTGCAGTTCTGCCTCCAGACTCAGGAGGAGTGGGGATGAGGTTGGGAAGGGAGAGTCAGCCCAATTGTTGAGAGATTCAAAAGCGAGGCTCATGAGCGTGGACTTGATCCTGTAGACTGAGCGGAAACTACAGAAAGCTTTTAGGCAATAACTTTTTGAAAGCTGGCCTCTGAGGAAGATTAACGGGCTTTTGGTATGTAGACCGGACTTTGCACATAATCAGACAGTAGAAATGAATCACAGACAGGCGAGTGTGAGTGTTCGCTCTTCACAGTCCAGATAGAACAGCTTGGACTCCAAGAGTAATTTCTGAGGAAGCTGAGTCAATACAACATGGATTTTAAACGGAAGTGGAGTCCCCAGGCTTCTCTGCACCTCTTGTCTGGATAAGTTCAATGATACTCACTCCGGTGCTTGTGACGTCACAGATCATCACCACGGAAACATCTGTGCTATAACCAACACTGGCTTGCAGCGTCACTGAATGTGTCAGGGAGGAGAGGAAACTGGCTGAAAATGATAAGGCTCTCAATAATAAAAGTTCACTCAAATAACTTTAGCAATCACAGCCTGGGTCGAGGAGAAAAATATAAACAGCACTATCTGAAAAGCGCAAAGCAGGAGTAGTCTGTTACTAAAGGTTGGGCAAGGTTGACTTTGAGAATGGGCTCACATTCAAAACCCAGTTTCCTTAAACAGTCGCTATCTATACAGTCTTGCATGATGACAAGAGAAAATCTTCTGCATAGCAGAGGAAGGCTAGCTGGGGACTTTCATGACTTTCTGGGAACAGCCTTAAAACTCAGAAACAGAATCGAAGTGTTTGTGGTTTGTTGGTTTTTGATGAGTAAATGGCAGTACTGGTCATGTGGCTGCAGAAATAAATAACCAGAAGATGACCCTTGGCCCTCCCGGGATTTACGTACATTGTACGCTGTGGATTCTGGGCCAAACCCAACTCCCAGCCGTGTTTAGCTTTGGTTTGCATGGTGCTTGAAGAAATTATCTGTTTGTTGCTGATGGTTAAAAAGATCTTATATGAAAATCTAGATTTGCAAATCCCCTTTATAATCAGAAGAGCTGGCAGCATTGGGCCCGTGTTCTCAAATGGCAACAATTAGGTGCAACTGAGCAGTAGCTTCCCTTCTGGAAGGGCATGAACGCCCCAGTACGTCACAGTGCCCACCACTCCCACTGTGTCACACCCGGCCCATTTTATTCACTTACCTTTCTGCCTGGCTCTGTGTGTGGGCTTTTGATTTTGTGATCCCTTTTGGAGGGATTAGAGATTAAACATGCCTGGGTCAGTTGCTAGTCTGCAGAGAGCCTGCTATAAATGATAGCTCCCATTAGTCTTTATCAAACATAGGCTTAGTTATTTAACTTGGCCCTTAGACCAACACTGCCTAGTGGAACTTCCTGTGCCAATGTACATGTTTTATCTGTGCACTGTCCATAGGATAGCCACTAGCCACATATGACCATTGAGCCCTCAAAATATGGCTAGTATGACTGAGAAAATGAATTTTTATTTTAATTAATTAAAATTTAAAGAGCTATAAATGTCTAGTGGCTACAGCATTGAGCAGAGCAGATTTAAGTAATGGGATTGAATTTCCAGTAAGGGGTCCTCATTTAGGATAAAATGTGAGAATAGGCACTAGAGCTGTGTGTGAACGTGTCCATCTCACAAGAGATTATGCGTAGTGGGGTTCATCTTTTAGGGTTACCTACTTCCAGAAAGAGGAACACCTCTTGTTACCTGACCAGAATTCTTAAAGAGCAAAAGGTGTATGTTTTGCAAGATGCTCATATGCACACTCTTACCAATAAGCTTCAGTCGTCTTAAGCTTGATGAGAAATTTCATGGCTGTCTGTTCACTGACTGTCCAGTTAAGGGTCCTGCTTAGATATAATAACTATACCTGTGTGTTGAAAGGCCTAACTTATTTGATGAGCTGCTTGGCCTGTTATCCATGACAGTTTAGAACAGAAAGCCAGTATTACCAAGGGGACTGAGAGGGCAAAAGGAGTCCTACTAGACTGCTGATACAATAACAGCAACAACAACAAAGCAGTTGATTCTAACTCATGTTGACTCATGTGTGCTAGAGTAGAACTGTGCTCCTTAGGATTTTCAATGTCTCATTTTTCAAAAGTAGATCACCGGGCCTTTCTTTCAAGGCACCTCTGGGTAGACTCTAAACACCAATCATTTGGTTAGTAGCCAAGTGCATTAATCATTTGCGCCACCTAGGGACTCCTGCTAGTGCTAGAGGGGTCCACGGGCTGAGGTTCCACAGGCCGCTACCTCTTGTGATTTCCATCCTAAGCATATACTGAGCACTTCTAATGATCATGTTACCGTAAACTGGCCTCAAAGCAGGATTACAAATTCCTCTCTGATGTAATTTACTTACTTACATGTCGTTACCCTGGGAAATGCTGGGCAATTAGCAAACCAGAAAAAACCAAGTCAGTTGCCTTGGAGTTGATTCCGACTCATGGTGACCCCGTGTGTTGCAGAGTCGAACTGTGCTCCATAGGGTTTTCAAGGCTGTGAGCTTTGGGAAGTCGATCTCCAAGCCTTTCTTCTGAGGCATCTCTGAATGAGCTTGAACCACCAACCTTCAGTTAATAGTTGAGCACTTAACTGTTTGCGCCACCCAAGGACTCTCCCTTTTCCTCGGTCACACGGTTGGAAACTCCAGAACTGTCTACTGGCTTCGGCCTATTGTCAACTCACAGGCCTCTGTCTTGTAACTAACTTCTGTCCCTAAGCGAACTTTTCCAGCTTATAAATCTAAAAACTGCACTTCTAGGAATACAAGCACAGGAGGGTAAAACAAACATCAGCCTTTTTCATTCAAGATGAAACTCTGAATGAAGACCTCCCATCCCCCAGAAACCTTGGTGGCATAATGTGGTTAAGTGCTACAGCTGCTAACCAAAAGGTAGGCTGTTGAAATCCACGAGGTGCTCCTTGGAAACTCTATGGGGCAGTTCTACTCTGTCCTGTAGGGTCACTATGAGTTGAAACCAACTTGACAGAAATGTTTTTTTTGTTTTTTGTCCCTCCCCCGAAAAAGCACCCTTAAAAATACAGAAAACCTAATGAAAATGATGGAAATGGCCAATATAACTAATTTTATCAAATGATGACTAATGCCAATCCACTTATAATGTTGACGTAGAACAAAACACACATTTGACTCTCTTCTACTTGAATACTTTATCCCATCAGAATTATATATTATCAATTCGTAGGGCCAAATTCTGCTGACAGGATGCCATGTCTTTCTTGTCTTTTTTCGCTTTGTGTGCAAACATCAATGTAAACCCCTGTGATGACAGTGAATTGAATGAATCCTAGAATTCAATGGGAAGAACAAGACAAAACCCTCTAACAACAACAAAAAAAAGAGATGCTAAATACCTATCGATTTCTTTTTAGCAAAATTTTCAGCAAAAATGTTCTCTAGAAAAAGGCCCAGCTGATATGAACTGAGACTAACGAACGAAACATTCTGCATGCATCTATATTTTCAATGCTGAATTTAGTCCTGCTCCCAGACACAAGGAGGCTAAAAATTTATATTCAGATAAGGAAAGGCAAACCTTGGTGAACAGATGGAGCAGAGTTCAGCATAAAGGTTTAATCCTATCAGGCTGATTCCTGTATGGCCATCTGGATAATCCAGCGCACACATTCAAGGCCTGTTAAAAACCTGACTCTAGCCAAGATTAACGTCACAGATTTTCCACTAGACTTGCTCATATTTGACTTTATGATTTTCCAGACCCAGGAAGATTGCTGGCGAATAAAGACTTGAGTATTCCTTGAAGACGCATTACATGTTGGGTTTTTTTTGACCTGAAAATCGTTTCCTCTTTGTACAATATAGGGTGTCCATTTTTGGAAGTTATTTTCATTTCCTTTTCTTCCCTGGCTTTCATTTCTTGAACTTTTCTTACAACAGGATAATAAGGGAAATTGGCCTAAAAATAATTTCGTGCATGAAAGTTCCCTTTGGCAGAAAGAGAAGAGTTATTTACTTATTGTATAATCAGAGGCAAGTGAATTTACTATTGTTGCAACAAATATCACAATTGATCCATGAATAATTCATTTTGAGGATTCCCCCACCCTCTAGGATCATTTGTTTCCCCATTACTTTGTAAGGAACTGGCTGACAATCATAGAACAAGGGCGGGGGGGGGGGGTGCGGCGCGGAATAACTAATGGCAATCTTTGCCTGTAGCTGCCCTAGTATTAATATTTTGTACATCTTAATTTTGAATTTGGCAGATCAAACTGAGGTGAAAAATAGTGCCTCCCCACCTCCTTGGGTTATAAATATCTGAGCTTCCACAGTGTATTTAACAAACAATTTTTGCGTATTAGGAAACAATGCTATGTTGGGTGTCATTAAATCAAAAAGCCTTCAACAAGTCTTTCAAGTGCAATTTAGAAGCTATAGGTATATCATAATGTCAAGATTTTTCACTGCTAAATTGTTAAACCACCCTGTGTACTGAACTGCACAGATTTCTGGATCTCAGACAGACAGATCCAGAAACCCCAAAGTGCTTTCCCTGGAGTGCTTTGGATTACAATTATTGTGCCAGGAATTCTGTCCTTCCCTTGCTCAGGTTCTGTGTCCACTGATTGTCGAGGGATTTTGCTAATTCAGAGGAGAATAAACCCATTGCCATCCAGTAGATTCTGGCTCCTAGTGGCTCTATAGGACAGAGTAGAACTGCCTCATGGGGTTTCCAAGGCTGTAATCTTTACAGAAGCAGACCGCCACATCTTTCCTAACCACTGCACCACAGGGGCTCCTTAGAATAAAATAAGGGAGTTGCGAAATGAACAGGAGGTAGTTACAATGTAGGCTGTGTGTATAATTAGCAAATGGCATTGCTTGGAACATAGATGCTATGGCGCGAAGCTTAGGTCCACCTGGATATTCATGGCCAGATTACCTCTGCCTAGTGCAGATGGGCGTTGGACCTACGGTTCCATCTAGTGACTATAGATTTTTCCCTTTGTCCTTTTCTGTGAGAGCCATTAGTGTTGTCAAAGCAAAGGGCTTTCTTGCCAAATGAAGTCACTTGGAAATAAAGGATGAAAAACACTTGAAGTTCTCAATATCCTCATTTAATATTTAATAGGTTTAATTGCATCTGGCATTGAGAAATCTCTATATCATGGGTTACATTTCTCTTTAAAGTGACAAACACACCACCACTGCCACCTCCCTCCCATACATACGTAGAATCTCTTGTATATATACCATGATTCTTTGCCAAGTAATATCTACATGTGCTAGTGGACAGGGCAATAAATACAGGCCAACAGCAAAACAAAACAAAATAAAAACCCTAATACAGCAATAAAATGCTTAAGTACATAAAGCAATTATGGCAGAAAAAAAGGAACACAGGAACAAATTTCTAGTAACTCAAGTTAAAGCCAGAGCATTAGTGAATACAAGACTGCTACACCTTGAATAATGTAACTGTCTAATTATTTAGTTAGTTCATTCATTCGTTCATTCAGTTGGCTGACTATGAATCTGTGGTAATGTCAGCACTCTAAAAGTGACACTTGCGTGAACTCGGGTTAGCTCTGAGGTCAGCCGTTATCACTGCTGCTGGTATAGAAGACATACAGTTGGAGGATGGGTGAACCAGGAATAGATTTCCCCTCGTACGTGGTGAAAATGAAGAAGGCCAGTCTTCCGGCTAGGGGCAGCCCTTCTGTCCTCCTTCCTGTCCAGTAGCTGCTAATCGCCAGGATCAAAGAAAGCAGGTTTGGGAGCTACTGAGCTGTGAGCAGTTGGGAAAGTCACTGTTTCACTCCAATAAACAACAAAAACAATTGTTCCAATTTCACAGGAAGAGCGGATATTGGTGGACTGAGTCCAAGTCAGAGGAACTTGGTGTCCCCATTAGTCTCTGGAACAGGGCTGCTCCCAAGCACAACCTCACCAAAATCAAGTAGATAAAAGGGAGAAGGGCCTGAGATTTTATGAGGTCACAAGTACGCTGTAGAAATGAGCTGAACTCATGGGCTTCACAACATCTTCTGCCAAGTCTCAAAAGTTTGGAACAGTAACAGTAAAGTCAATTCCTCATTTGTGAAAAATTTGCCGTGAATATTCATTCCAGGCGAATGAGATCCTTTGAAAAAACATTCTACTTTGGAGGGACTGACGCCAAACCCACCTACTCAGTGAATTTAGCTGGATAGCTAATAGCTGAATTCGAAGTTCCTAGGAAAGTTTAACAATAAATTATATAATCTGGAATAATTAGAGTATAGGGTATTCTAGTAAACAAGTTCTGATTAATATGGAATTGATGATAATAATGATAGCAGCCAGCTAATGTTGATTCCAACTCACAGAGACCCTATAGGACAGAGTAGAATTGCCCCTACAGGGTTTCCAAGAAGCCGCTGGTAGATTTAAACTGCCAACCTTTTGGTTAGCAGCCGTAGCTCTTAACTGTTTTAGTTATTTATTTAAACAGGTCCCTAGGTGGCGCAGTGGCACAAAAGGTTTGCGCTCAACTGCTAACCTAAAGGTTGGTGGTTTTAACCCCCACTCCCCAGTGGAAATGCGAAAGAAAAGGCCTGGTGATGTGCTCCCATTAAGATTACAGCCAAGAAAACCCTGTGGAGCTGTTCTACTCTGTAACACATGTGGTTGCCATGAGTCACAATTGACTGAATGGTAACTAACAACATTTATTTAAGTAGAGGAGTGGGAAAACAAACAAACAATACATGTCTAATTAGGCTTCCGTAATGGGGCATTAACTGGTGCAAAAGCCTCATTTTTGGAATAAGGGATGATAAATGCTGAACCGACTCAGGTCATCTGTACGGCTACCCCAAACAAGCGAGGTATTGATCCTAGCACAAAGTAAGAGCAGCCCCGGGACCCTGCTGATAGCTGCACACACCACTAATTCACCACAATGAGCAGGCACCTCTGAGCTCAATTAACCCTTATTCCCAAGGCCAGCCATAAACCCGGAGGTAAACATGGCTCTCCTGGCCCTTGCTTTCTATCAGTGAAATAGATCATTTCTATTGGAGGCTGAGGCGCGGTTCCAGCTTATAAATTCACCTTGCTAATAAAGAGCCCGACGCTTCCAGTGTGAGTGTGTGGGCACTTGAATCATATAACATTGATTCCATAAATCAGGAAATTTTAAACTGCTGAGGGCATTTGTGATTTCTTCTGTCTTCCGTGGCTATTTGAAGGAAATATAAATGCTCTGGAGGGAGGGCAGGTGATAGCACGTGTCCCCTGGTGCAATTGTCGGCACACAGAACATTAGTTGTTAAATATGTACAGGAGGCTGAACGATTGCTTTCTTTCTTTTTTTTTATCCTTCCCTCTCTTTTTCCTTCTCACCACGACCATTGTTCAGAAGCAAATTGGAAATCTGGTAATTAGGCCCTGACTCACAATGTAGAGTTAGAGTCCTGAGCCAAAGTTCAACGGCCTGAAATGAAATTTAAACCAATTAATCTGTTAGATTTTTGTCGCTTGTCCGTGTTTTCTCAGCAATTCCCCCAGCACGTGGCCTTTGATCAACTCTCATACAAACGCTAAAATGTGTGCCTGCTGCTAGCAAGATGGGAATGACATTAACATGGTACTCATAAAACAATCAGAGCAGAGGAGCCCTCAAACAGCCAGGGCATAGTAATATTTAATAAAAGCACACACATAATCTTCAGAATTAGCATTTTGTGCCTTGCAGTACCTTTGGGAGAAGAGCTTTTATTTGTGGAGTGATCATTATTAGAACAAAGAAGAGCTACCTAATAATTTCCACTTTAACTCTGCAACGTGCCACGAGCATTTCAGAGCCATTATGCTAAACTGTGGTGGGGTAATCATGTTATTGTCATAGTTTGAAGGAAGGAAAATCTCCTCTACTTTGGTTGCTGGGGTGGGGGGTAGGAATAAAAACAGACAAAAAATAAAATAAAACAAAAAATCAACTCCAAATACTTTTATTTTTAATGAGGCTTCAAACCAGGAACTGGCTGCCTGTCCTTGTGGGTCACTGGAGTGTGACAATTCATTGATGAAGGAGAAAGAGCCTTTTTATGAATTAAATCAAGAATTCGCTGGTAAAAGTGATATTGAATATAAATGCCAACACCAGCTCCCCCATTCCATAATATTTTCTTGGAGATAGAATTGTATTGATTATTACGTCCTTGGGCTGGATTGAACTCTCTGTAAATCTTTTCACTGAAGCCAGGTGTGGTGACTATTGAAAGCAATCTTTTCCTATCTTCCTATTGTATCTCTCTGTGTATCCTGAGTGAAAGAAAAACAAGTCTCTACCTGCTGGAGATGTGCTCTGAGCGTTCTCAGAGAAAATGTACCCAAAAAGAAGAGGAAAGGAGGGGCTCAGGGTCTGTTAGTCAACACAGATTTTTTTTTTATTACTTACGAAAATTAGTATCAGTTTGCTCTAAAAAGTGCATCTGTTATCTCTTACACAATTAAACACACTGCTGTTATTTAATTTCTTATTATTGTAACATATTACCTTTTTATTATTATATTATCAAGGTAATGTACATGCTTATTGAAAAAATTCAAATCATACAGATGTCTATAGAGTAAAAATAGTCCCCCTTCTCCCTCAGCCCCACCCTAATCATAGTCCCTTTTCCTAAGGACTCCTGAGGACAGATGGTGTACATCATTCCAGTCCTGTGTGTGTGATACCTGTTCACACAAAACTCTACATCCACGACTCCGCCCCCACACATACATATAGGCTTACACATATCATTCCTTAAATAAATAGGATCACACTATTCATTAGGTTGCAAATTGCTTTTTTCACTCACTAGTATATTCCTGACATCTTTCAATGTCAACATTTTTTCTCATCCATTCTGACAACACTCCTGGTATTTCTATAGCATGGATATACTATAGTTTATTTAACCACTACACTATTGGGGGACACCTAGCCTTTTTTTGAAGGTTTTCTTACCATTACTGCAGTGAACATTTTGGAACCTGCAATTTGAGGCATTTTTGCAACAATTTCCTTTTCTGCTTTTAGCCTGCCAAGTTTGGAACTCTAGGGTCAAGTTGTAAAATGATGGCTTATGAATTCAGCCTATTAACATTTTGTTTGGCCTACAGATTTTTTTTTTTCTTCTTAATGTTGGGTTAGTTGCCAACGTTTGAAACCTGGTGGTGCAGTGGTTAAGAGCTCAAAACCACCAGCCGTTCCTTGGAAACCCTATGGGGCAGTTCTACTCTGTCCTATAAAGTCGCTATGAGTTGGAACCAACTTGATGGCAGCAGGTTTGGTTTTTGGTTTTGGTTGCCACTTAAAGATTAGGAAATCTCACCTAGAAATCTCAGTTACTGGCTTCTTTTGCCCTATCAGTCGATCGTACTACACTGGGCCAGCATTTGTGTGGGATGACCCAGGCTAAAGCTGAGTAGCATACACTGCCTACAGGCAGGGCATGTACTTTGGGATTCACCAACATCTCCATTATCTTCCATTGCTTCCCCTATCCTGAGCATTAGTGGCCGTTCCTTTCATGCTTGTTCTGAGATCCTGAGCTGCTGTATTGATTTGTATTTCTTGCCTCGGCCCACATGGACCTGTGAGTCTTGATGGCAGCTCTTAGGCCTGATCCCTTTAGCTGTTGTTTTTGTTGTTGTGTTCTATCAAGTCAATTTTTGACTCATAACTACCCCCATGTGACAGGGTAGAACTACTCCATAGGGTTTCCTAGGCTGTAATCTTTGTGGAAGCAGATCCCCAGGTCTTTCTCCTATGGAGCCTCTGGGTCGGTTTGAACCGCCACTGTTTTGGTTAGCGGCTGAGTGCTTTACAGTTGCACCACAAGGGCTCCTTTTAGCTAGTCACAGTGTTTTCCAACTTGCATGATTGGCACTTTGGAGTTCTTCATTTGTGGGGACTAGGCCATGGATTGCTGGATACTTAGCATTCTTGACCTGCAGGTACTAAATGTCCATAACACCTCCTCCCCATTCCTCTCTCTTAATGAGACAGCCCACATTTCCCTTACATATTTTTCCAACTTCAGTGGGAAGTATCACAGAACTTCCTCTCAAGACTGGTATAATAGGTGTGTAGGTGACTTTTAGAACACTTTCAGGTCGAAGCTTTGAAAGGGCTACTTGGCTTACCTGTTCTAAGAGTGGCATATAGTCTCTAAGCAAGAATAGAAGAATCTGGAGATAGGGATGGTTGAGGAGTGTGTCATTCTTTTACTGGAGTACTCCCTTCAGTATTTTTTCCTCTAAAAGATTAAGAAGATGGTGCTATATATTGTCTTCTCACCAGGTTGTCTGGAAGCTTGATGCTCTCTCTTTCCTCTAAGTAGTCGATGTAAAGCTTTGTTTCTGAACAGTCACTCACATAATTTGAAAATATTACCACTTTCCTTAAGAAGTGTTTGAAAATATACACACATGCATGCACACACATACTTTCATGCCTTCTGTGTTCTACAAATAACAAACAGAGCAGAGTGAGAAGTCTAAAACTAACAGGTCTTTACCATGTTATTACATCTTTGCTATAGGCAAGTCTTTCAAAGCCACATAAACACACCTTTCTGCCTTCTTTTGACCAATCGTGAGAAAGCCTAAAAAAAAAAGACTATATTTATCTAAAGAAGTGTGCTTGTGTGATTAAAAATTAAAATATAAATAGTTAGAAGGCATCTCAATGCTAACATGCATAATAAACACCAAGACCACCAGGTCATGGAATTTAATGACACCATTGGATTCCATACTTTGCCATCAGGCAGGACCTTCTCAAAACTAGTTCAGATAAATCAATATCCCATTGTTCTCAGAAGCGTCCAGAGATAGAGCTACACCATTTCTATGCTGCTCTAGCAGCTAAGTGTACCGAGTTAGAAATTTAAGAATTAAGATTTTCGAACGTTAACTAAAATACTTGCAAACTGCTTATATTTTAAAAGTCATACATAGCTATTAAATGTTGTTTATTTCTCATGCAGGTTGCTTGAAATTATATATCATAATCTACCATTGATTTGAGACTACTCAATCATGCCTTTAAACATTTTTACTTTTAAGGGAAAATTTTGTTTAAGAAAAAGTCCCATGTCTTTCGAATATTGATAGCAACCTTTAAGTGTGTTAAAAATTGGGCAAGAATTTTCAAATCATGAGTAATTTACATCTTCTTGATTAACTATTTTGTTTTCAGGAAAACGTGGAGGAGAGAAAAGTCATCTGAGCTGCCCAGTTTTAGTTGTAAATACATTGCTCTGGGGTCTGCCAACATGAAATGTTTAGTTTGGATATTTCCAAACTTCTCTGTGTAATTTTATAAGATTAATTTGAATCAAAATCCAGCCCATTCTACTTGTTTGTGTAGTGGCACGTGAGCAATGGTCCCACCAGGCTGGGCTTAACATTTTCTTTTCTTCTTGCAAAAGTTAAATTATGATCTGTTGCCAAATTTGACGAAGTACAATGATCTTTTGCCAATCCTCTCATTGGCTTTGATGCTTGGAAAGTCAGTCTTGGATACTTAAACTTTTTATTAAAGAGGAGGGCCCCATTTTTCTCTCCTTGCACAACACATCCCTCAGCGTGGCAGTGTGGAGTTTAAAAATCCTTGGTGGTACCTCGAAGTGCCCTCTGAAAAATTTCAAAGATGTGATCCCAGAATTACATTTATACTCTAGCAATTCTGTTGAAAGTACGCCGTGCTTAACTGTGTAAACCCCCTCCAGTCACAGTATTTACAAATATTTCCCATCTCCAAGGACCATTTATAATGGAAAAAGAAGATACGTGACATTTTGAAAAAGTCAGTTCTAGGGTTTAAAGCTTGGGAAAGACAACAAAGCAAAGGGCATGTGGAGGCTCTGTGGTCAGTCCTGACTCAGCTCTTTGGTTACACAATTCACCCTGAGTGACCTACATTCTCTGCATCTGTAAAATGGGATCCATGACGTTTATTTGACAAAATTGTAATGGTTTCTCATGTGAAAGGTTGCTCTGTGAGTGTTACAGAGAGAAGGCATGGCGCAAGAATAATTTCCTGCCTCTGCCTCCTCTCTTTCTTAGCTTCCCATTGAACAGACCTGTTTATCTAAACAGGTATGAGTTTTCTTTTCAGGAAATATATTTATGAAGCAAATATAGAAAGTTTATGGCATATTCCAAAATTTGCCTTTCTAAAAAAAGAATCTTTAGCGTTGCATAAATTTAAATTAACTCCTGGGTTTTATCTCATAAGATTTCAGGTGTGATAAAGATTTGGGGGAAATATATGTATTCTTAATAGGAACCATGAAAAGAATGCTCTTAAAAATGAAATTACGCCCTTAGGTTTCAGGTCCTCCTGCAGCTAGAAAATGCTGAGATCTTGAGGGACTTTCCGTTAGTAAAAAAGATAAAAGATTTTTTTTTTTTTCTTTTTCTCAAGTCTCCCATCATTAAAGTTTGGTTCTAACAGCAGACTCCTTCTCTTTTTCATGTGTGTTGAAAAGCAGCTACTCCCTGTATCAAAGCCATCAGCCCGAGTGAAGGATGGACGACGGGAGGCGCGACTGTGATCATCATAGGGGACAATTTCTTTGATGGGTTACAGGTCATATTCGGTACCATGCTGGTCTGGAGTGAGGTAGGTGTTGTCTGAACATTAATATCTAATAGCTTGGTCTAGTCGAGGGTACTGTCTACACTTGAATTTCTAATAGAGTGTGTGGAATTTAGCAGTGGCACTCTGGGTGGGCCAGCCCCAGTCTACAGAACTTTGGGGCACTAAGAAAGATGGGTGGGGTTTACCGGGAGGCAACACTTTCTACTGGACCAACTTCCACCCTCTGCCCCATACGCAGTGGGAGAGCTTCAGTTTTGTAATTTACCCTCTTGGGTTTGCCATGGTGTGAGGGTTCTATTGAATACCGGGAACTGAAAAGGAGATGCAAAATCCCATGATATACAGGATAAGCTCCATTTAAACTTCAGCAGGTTAGTCTTATCTGTGGATGGTGTGTAGATGGAGTCTACTGTAGGCTGATCTTCAAGGAATGCCATTCAAATGACAGTAATAATCTAGGTGTAGGGGGATCTCAACATACTCAAGGACCCTTCATCAGAGAGTGAGTGAGGTGCCTAGAAGAACCCAGGGCTTTTTCTGACCCTAGGGTTTTACAGCTCTCAGGCATCCCAGCATGTGACTGCAACCATATGAAAATGACTGTATTTGTGCAGTGCCTTCCAAACACTGTGATCATTATTTTAACTTGCAGTTGACTCGTCTGGCAATCACCAACATTAGCTCAAGGCTACAGAACATAAACATCAGTATTATATAGATGCCATGGCAAACTTGCCTATACTTTTTAAATCGTGAACCTAGATTTCTCAGCCAGCATGCCTGCAGCTTCTTTCCTTTTACCTCACCAAAGTTTAGAATAAAATGCAGTGATAGGGCTGCAAGGCACCCTAGAGCACATTGATCCTGCTTGTTTTACAAAGAGTCATATTAATCACTAAACTTTATCGAGCACTTACTATAGTGCAGGCATTGTGCCGAGCTCTTGACACACATCACATGGCTTTTCTCTCAACCCTATGAGGTAAACACTCCTGTGGTTGTTAGCTTTGGTGGAGAGGGTCCCGACTTATGGCGACTCCGTGCACAATAGAATAAAATGCTGCCTGATCGTGTACCATTCCATGATTGGTTGCGGGTTGGACCATTGGGATCCATACGGTTTTCATTGGTTGATTTTTGGGAGCAGATCATCAGGCCTTTTTTCCTAGCCCACCTTAGTCTGGAAGCTCCATTGAAACCTATTCAGCATCATAGCAACACACAAGCCTTCACTGACAGATGGGTGGTAGCTGTGCGTGAAATGCATTGGCTGGGAATTGAACCTGGGTCTCTCACATTGAACTACCAATGTCCCCTTTAGCACTTATCTTTTCTTGATGAGGATACTAAGGCTTAGAGATGCATAGCTCCATAACCAGCCCGCAGCTGGGCAGAGCGCATAGAATTTAAGTGATATGTTTGTGGCTGCACAGAGAAGTCAGTAGCAGAACTTGAGCTAGAACGCAGGTTTTCTACTTCCATTTCTAATTATTCTCCCATGAATCCACTGTATAGCCCGTGTAGATGTTTTATTTGTGTTTTCTCTTTAGCGGGGCCAAAGAGTTGAGCAAAGAGTTAAGCCTGTGATGGTTGGGTATGTTTATCTTTCCAAAGCAGAGCTTGTCCTTTTTTGTAAGCCTTCCTTGTGCACTTCTCACTGCCAATAACCCACTCAGACAAGCCCCTTGCCAGCATGTGCTGCCTCTGGCTTTGTTTTTCCCAAGCAGCCAACAAGTGATATGCTCTTGGCTAGAGAATCAAAGCTCTTGTAAAGCTGAATCAGAGATGGGTTTCTCTGGCCACCCACCCAATTATTGTCCAAGTTGGAACATCCCAGGCATGAGAGGTGAACTGAGCTCCCTCTGCCAACTGCATTCCATTCTTTATTGGAACCATTGGGTTGTGAATTAGAAGCATCACCTTCATGTTTTGCTGCCACCTTCATGTCTTATTCCCTGTTCACTTGGCTACATGTGTAATAGCAATCCTCACAAGGACAGCCTCAACCAGGTCCTCTGGGCTGTATCTTCATCACTTTCTCTCCTTCTTCCTGTTGCTTTTCATGGAAGTTGGGGGAAGGGAAGAATAAGAACATAATATTGACTTCTTGCTTCATTTCACTGCAGTCAAAGTGAGGCCTTGAAGAGTGGGGCTCAGACTGTAACTTGGAAGTAGGTCCCTTTGACCCTCTGAGAATCAGGTGGCTTAGTCTGAAGCTTCCTTTAAATCTCTGTACCTGTCTTAGCCTGAGTAGACTGAATTGGTATGGAATAAGCACTTGACACATTAGGAAATCATTCATTTTCCCCTTTTGCCTTGTTGCTGGTCAAGGTCCCCCTTTCCTCCCAGTTTCCCTTTCTCATCTTTTTTTGGGATCAGGTTAATAAAGAAAAAAAAAGTTGCTGTTGAGGTGATTCTGACTCATGGCGACTCCATGTGTGTCAGAGTAGAACTGTACTCCGTAGAGTTTTCAATGGCTTATTTTTCAGAAGTAGATGGCCAGGCCTTTCTTCTGAGGCACCTCTGGGTAGACTTGAACCTCCAACCTTGTGGTTGGCAGCTGAGTGCATGTTTAACTGTTTGCGTCACCCAGGGGCTCCTAGGGAACAGGTTGTTGTTGTTAGCTGCTGTCAGGCCAGCCCTCAACTTGTGACGACCCCATGAACAAGGGGATCATACCATGGTAGCATTAGCCATTGGATATCTGCAATGGAGAGCTTGAACTTGGGCAGTTTTCATAATGATAGTCCTCACATTTCAGAAAAATGAGCTTTGCATGGGTCACCCATTTTGTTAATATTCTTAATTATTTACATATTAAACGTTCACACAAGCTTTTTAACAGACAGAATTTGCCTTTCTTTTAGTTCAGGGAGAGGATTTGGTACTGCCCTTAATCAAAAAATCCTTTGTGGAGTGGTGGGAAATTGGGAAATAATTACATTTACTTATGGTTTGTCATACGTAGACACTTTATGGGTATTATTTAGTCCTCCTAACAGCCCTGTGTTGGATATTCTTATTATTCCCATTTTACAGATGAGGAAACTGAGTATCAGAGAGGTTAAGAACCTTCCTCAAGACCATAGTGCTAGATAGTGATAGAGATGAGATTTGAATTCCGCTTGGCACAGTGGTTAAGAGCTTGGCTGCTAACCAAAAAGTCAGCAGTTTGAATCCACCAGCTGCTCCTTGGAAACCCTATGGGGCAATTCTACTCTGTCCTATAGGGTCGCTATGAATCAGATCTACTCAATAACAACGAGTTTTTTGTTTGGTTTGTACTGTTTTTACAAAAGAAATAAAAGCCCAAGTTAATGAGAGAGCAAATGGACTCTTGAGGGAGAGAGAAGGACTGAAAGAGGAAAGAGAGAGAAAAAGACACGTATAGGAAGCCATTTAGAATTCTAGTAGAAGCAGTAAAAAACAGCAATGGTAGTAGTAACGATGGTTTTGGTTTTTAATCAAATAAAACCACATAGGGCAAAAAATATCATCCAAGTTTGGAACCATTTCTCAAGGCTTGTATTAGGTAGAACCAGAACTCGACACTGTAAATATTTAAGAGAGGACAACTTGAAAAAGCTGTGGAAAATGCAAAATATGACTAGTATCAGCTAACATTCACTGGACACTTTAGTTTCTGCCAGGCACTATGTGCAGTGTTTGGCCTGGCTCTCATGCATGCCTCACAAGTATATACAACACTGCTTCCGTTTACTGATGGAAATTGAGGCTTGGGGAGGTTTTAATAAGTTACTCAATTATCAGGTGGTAGAGATGAGATTTGAACCCAGGGACTCCAACTCCAGGGCTTACTTTCTTAAAGTTCCATGATTTAGCCCATGCCAAGATTTTTACCCCAGGGTTTTACTTCATCCGACCAGAGTGTTCTGCCCACCATTGTCATTGATTCCTTGTGGTGGAGATATCTTGACAGTTACTATCATCTTCCAAAGTAAGGTAGAATTGGCATGCGGAGAATCAGAGAGTTGAGAGTGATTCCTTCATTTTCTAGCTGTACACGTTTGTGGTTGGAGCCACTGGCTTCTAGGAAGACTTTATCCTTCTGAAGTAAAGGATACATATCTTGTGTTAGGGACAGAAGACAACCTCTCCCTTCATCTACCTAAGTGACCTTGGGCAAGACAGTTAATTTGTTTGGGCCTCATCTCCAGAGGAGGACCCCTATCTAGCCAAAGTCATTGCCCCAGGATCACACAATCTCTTGAGGTTATGCCACCCCTAAGATCCAGTACTTTCTAGTTCTCAGTAGACTTTCATCGCTTCTCCATTTCCTCACTCTATGGCCCATAGCACCCAGGAAGCAGGCTGTTGGGCTAGGACGAACAGATAACATTTTAGATTAGCAGCTGATGCTATTATTTGGAGTCTTTTTTTAGCTAAAGAATTTAAGAAAGAGCCAGGGAAAACAGGGCCAGCTTAATTTACCTTCATCTGTGTTCTTCCCCTACCATCCCAATCTTTTGCAAATGAGTAGTTCAGTTTAGCTCACTGATTGCCCCCTGAGGGTTAGGAGAAAGAAAGGTGGCACTCCATTGTCCTAACTCAGGGCTGCCTTCGGAGAGCTCCCAAGTTCAGAGTGAACCGCATGGCTTACTTGGGAATTTGGTTTGCTGTCTTTGTTATTCTTCCTTCATTGTTTCTTCACCTTTCTCCTTTGCCTCTTTTTAGAAATTATTTTACTGATATTCTTGTGTTCCTTACTCTACCTTACTCTAGCAGAACTTTTAAAAATCCTTGTAGTGTTTTATATATAAATTCAGGAAAGCCAACAAGGTTGTGTGTTAATTTTTAATGTGGGATAAGTTTTTTCTTGACCAGATATCCACTTGATTGTTCTTATTTTCTCACCAACACGTGATTTAGAGCAGGAAGGTGTTCATGCTCCGGGTCTGTGGAACTAATATTTATTTTAATATCTCCTCTGAAGTCCTTTAATTTCTGAACAATGAATACTGGTTGGCTTGCCTGCTGGGCATATAGCACTGTTGTGGGTACTATGGGGCTATTAAGACAAATTCCGTCTTGTGGGATTTGATGTTTTATTTGGAAAGACAGCTTGCTCCTATGAAGCAAATTACAAAGTTATATAATATGCTTATATAATCTAGTATTAAATTTGTGGTTTACAATTCTAGGCAAGATTCTATAAGGCAGAGAGAGTGCTGTAGTCAGAGTAGACTGATCACATAGGTTAAAATGTACTAATGTACCATGTACTAATCTCCGTGCAAGGTATTTTAGGTTTCCACATTCATTTTATTTATTCATTGACATATCTGTGATAATTCATACTGCTAAAGGTATTTAAGCTGCCTGTAAAGAAGCATTACAGTGGGATTGGCGGGGAGCAAAGGGTAGAGGGAACTGAGGACAGTATTCTAACCAAGGGTGTAGGCTGCATGGAGCAGTGGTGGGTACAGAGTCAGTCGGGAGACCTGGATATTAACTGCAGTCCTTCCGTTGCCCAATGATAGGATCTAGATTCTAGTCAGTGCTGCCCATTGGGCCTTAGTTTCCCCATCTGAGAATGAGCGGCTTAGACTAAGTTCTCTCTGTTTAGTCGGTGCTACGATTTTAAGAATTCTTCTATCTAGAGTTTATCCCTCTGAGAAACCCCCTAAGTAAGGAGAGAGTGGTGATGGGTGGGAAATAGCTTCTTTTCTTCTACTATTGTTCTTTTTTCCTCTAGAACCCACTAGGGATACACAATACCATGTTTATTTGCAAAAGGATTCTGTGAACTTCTTCACACCAATTTAATTAGGTACAAAATTGGATCTCACTATTGATACGTCTTCAGTCAATATTTTTACTCCTGTGTCTCAGATTCAGTTATCTTATATAAATCTAAGACTTCTACCACAATGTTGCCCTAATTCATCATCCAGTTAGTTCAATGGAATACTAGTTCTTTGAGATATTAATAGGTACCCCATGAGAGATTAAGGAGGGAGGTTTTTCCAGCTAAGTTTGGAAAATGTTGAGTCAAACAAATTCAGCTGGTCCTTGTTTAAGGCCTTTGCAGAGCTTTTAAGTTGCTACAAGCACTGTGAATACCGAAGGTGCCCCAATGCCCAAACTTTTGTGGCAATGAGTCCTTTTGTTCAGGGACCTCCTTACAGGAAAATATTTTGGTGGTGGCTGAGGCACATTTGGATTTCATATTAATGAAGCAAAATTATAAGATTGAATCATGATGTAATTGGGTTGAGATAAATGTGAGAGAATCATCTGAACTATTTGCAGAGTAATTATTCAGATTAGACCAGGAATGTGTAGCTGTTATTCTTTTATGTTGCAAGGCTTTGAACAGTGTTTGTTTAATATTTTGCGTTTGGTTTCAGCCAGTGCACACTTGGCACTAGATGTCATTTGATTTTGTAAGGCAGCTATACTTAAGGATTGCCTGGACCACTTAGCTCAGACGGGAGAAGCTGAAGGGTATGTGTCACTGTATATTGCCCCTGTATGGGGCTGGTTAGCCTCATATAAGGGCTACACAGGATCTTCTTATCCTCAGTTATATGCTTTCTTCATCCACACTCCAAGAATCAGGGAGAGGTCAAAGAAACTGCTGAGGGGAGACCTGTGGGCCAATATAGTTGGGTATATGGCAGTTTTGGGGGCTGAATTCCAAAAGTGGAAAACAAGATTTTAAATACAGTTCTTGATTTCTTGTTTTTTTTAGATCTGTCTCTACTTTCCATTCTCATTTGGACACGTAGCTCAGAGGAATGGTTGTAAATAAATAGCATTGCTCCTCTGTGATTTTAAAGAATGAATGGCTCAAACGCAGGCATGTATCTCACTGGAAGTTCCCCAGGCCTTCTTGCCAGGTCTTGATTTTTTACTGAACCACATGTAGAGTCACAGAATTTTCAGGGGATTGAGGAACTTTTCCAGTCACCAAGCGCAAGTCTTATTTTTTAAGTGAGGGAAAAGAGGCTCCAGAGAGGTAAAGTAGCTTGCCCAGGGAACACATTCGCTACTTAGTGTTGGAATTACAGCCCAGTTTTCCTGACACCAGGCCTCCCCCTCAATTCAGCTTTATGCCGTACCTGGTTTTCTCCTCACCTTTCCACAGGCTTTTAACATACTTCTTCACATTTACCAAACCTTGCTAAATTTTACACATGACGACACCAGCACCCTAATTCTGTTCTCTATATCACGCTGTGTGCGAGATGTGTGTGTGTGTTGTGTGCCGTCAAGTCAATTCTGACTCATAGTGACCTTGTAGGACTGTGTAGAACTGCCATATAGGGCTTCCAAGGAGCGGCGGGTGAATTTGAACCTCCGACCTTTTGGTTAGAATATGAGCTCTTAACCAGTATGCCGCCAGAGCTCTGTATATGAGATACAATCCCAGTAACATGAAAATGAAAATTAAGAAAGATGGGAAAAGACAGTATCTCAAAAATAATTTTATAATATGAATGATATAAATAATTCTGTATCTACTTATTTTGCATCTATTTAGGCTCACCTGTGTAAGTTTTGTGAAAAGTTGGTTCAATAGGTGGCTTTAAAATAGTTCATAGTTGCCTATATTTTTCCAAATATAGAAGTTCCAAAGTCTATATTTAACCTGTGCTTACTGCCCACCTATGATATGGAAGGTGCTTAATGCAAAATTATAAACTTTACTTGTAAAGGATAAAAAGAGCCATCAGAATCAGTTGTATTAAACTTTGAACATGATTTTTGAAGAACAGCTTTCAAAGCCACGTTATTTTATGGAAAATAGCTTCTAGAGGAGCCAGCCTGTTTAAAAAAAATATATATATATATATACATATACATATATAGCTATTCCTATGGCCTTTTTAACACAGTTACAGCCATGCTGACTTTGTTCTGAAAATGCTTTAGTCTCTATTTTCATAGACTAAGGAGCCTGAAGCCTGTCCTCTCTCTATATTGATAATTATGAAATAGTTAAAAATGATGTTAAGGGGACATTTTTTCAGCCAGTTGTTTACAGTACATTCAGGAGGTACTTGCATGTTCCTTGATAATGGGGCCATAGAAGTGTGAAGTGTTTCTAGTTTTAATGTGACTCAAAGACAATTCACATCTGGCTGCAGTCATGTGACTTTATGCAGAAAACATCTATCTGTGTAGTATTGTACTCGTGTCAGACATGTGCTCAGTGCTAACTGCCGAAACAGTTCCCTGATGACCGGAAAGAGAAACCTTCCTCCTTACGAAACCTTCACTGGCTTCTTTCCTACAGCCACAATGTGCCTCTGTTTGGGATTCAAGCATGCCATCATAAAGCTCCTATCTTTCTTTTCAACATTATCCTTCACTGTTCATTATCGTCCCTGGTGGCACAGTGGTTAAGTGCTCGGCTGCTAACCGAAAGGTCAGCAATTGGGATCCACCAACGAGAAAGATGCAGTCAGCGTCCGTGAAGATGACAGCCTTGGAAACCTGTGGGGCAGTTCTACTCTGTCCTATAGGGTCTCTGTGAGTTGAAATCGACTCGATGGCAACGGGTTTAATGGGTTGATCTTATGTTCTAGGCGCACTGAATTCTTAGCTGCTCCTTGTGCCTGCAGTGGCACTCACAGTTTTATCTTGCTCACTCCTCCTCCCAGAATGCTTTTCCTTCTTTTTTGTGCCCATATCTTTCTGCCCCAGATCTAGTTCAAATACCGGCTTTATCTATGAAACCTTCCCTGACGGCTTCAGGTATATTTTCTCTTGTGTCTGAATTCCTGTATTGCCTTACCTGTACCATATTATTCCTTATAACTTTCTATCTTTAATTATTGTGACTTAACGACATATCCTCTCCCTTGAGGGTGGGGAATTCATGCCAAATTCAGCTCACTCGTTCACAGTGCCTAGCACCGAGCCTTGTATGTCAGAGGCATGGATGAAAATTTGTTGAGTGATGCTACTTCCACTTTCTTCCTTCATTTATTCAAACATATGCTCCTTTAGTAGCCATTGTATTCAATGGTGCTTCAAAGCGTCAGTATCTGATAGAGTGTAGTTTAGTTTTTGTGAATGCATGCATGGGGAGATAGTTTAAGTTTAGATACATTTCTTACGCAGTGAAGTATGTACAGAAATACGTTAATATAAATCTACTGGTAATGGTGAGGATTAAGTAGTGATAAAACTAACACTTTTTGAGTGGTTGATAAGCATTACAGGCATTATGTTAAGTAATCCTTGTTACGTCAATTAGTGCTGTCAGATAGCTATCCTTCTTCCCACCCCCAGATAATGAAACCGAAGGCCAGAGAGGGTAAGCGACTTCCCAAAAGTAACACAGCTGGTTTATTGGACCTGAGATTTTAACTAAAATCCATCGAACTCCAGAATGATCTCTAAACCATCTAATATGGGTATAATAAAACCTCATTTTTACAATCTCAACTCTCTAAAACTCTGTGTGAAACCAGAAGCAAGGAAAAACAAAACAAAAGTCTCTGGGGTTAACCAGGACAGTAATTCTAAAGAAGCTATGTTGTCTGTTTTCCAGGTCACAGGAAAATTAGAAGGAGCAAACTAGAGGGAGGTTGGGAGTGGAGGCGGATTGTTAGAAACAGCCTCAGTGACAGCCTCAGTGACAGCTGACAGCCTAATGTCTAGGGCAAGAACGGAAAAACTAAAAAGCAGACAGAACTACATTACTGTGCAGCACATTAATGACTGTTCATAATGACGGTGCCCTGAGTCATCGGGAAAGAGATGACAATTATATTGAATAGATTCTGTTTAAAACAGCGAGACATGTGTAATGCACTCTCAAAAGACTTCCAGCAAATGCAGTTGTATTGTATGATATTAAAGGAGATTTGACTTCAGTTTTTTGTAGAGTTTCCTTAGGTAACGACCCTCACTTCCTGAAGGGGCATTTTAAACGATGACTTATAGAATATATGTGAGAGTATCAATGTATACAGTGTGCAAACATGAACTATACCACACACACACACCATGTTAGCAAGAGCCTCTGATTAGTACTTGAGAGCTTTGGTTTCCTCTCTTTTTAGAGCTTTGAAAGACACAGAAAGTCATTTTGGTGAAAGGTGAATTCATTCCCTGCCTACTCCATCTATCAGCCTTTTAGCTCTTAGATTTTTATTTCCTAATTAATTCCATAGGCCAAGGTTCTGCTCATGTATTATTGTTAATTAGAAGCAACCAATTATATAGCTCTATAAACTGGCAACTTTGATAGTAAGCATTCAGCCCCTCCCATAAATATATGCAGCTTTCCTTTTTGTTTTGTATTTTAAATTTCAAACAAATAAACAGCAACACAGGACTCTAAGCCAGACCCGAGCAGGGACTGATGCTGCTTCTTGACTGAATTTAGAAAAACAAGCCTGGAGAAAGCACTCATTGTGTAGTCCCAAACCACAGAAGCTGGCATTCCTGGTGGCTGATCCTCTCTTTCTGGAATACCCTAGACCTCAGGAACTCACCAGCACTTTTCCAGCTCCCAGACTGTCAGGATGGGATCCAGTCTTTAACGGGGCCCAACTGGCATACCATCTACATCCTGGGAAGAGAGCTGGAGAAAGTTTATTTAAAAAAAAAAAAAATGACCAAGAATAAATAAGTAAGCCCACAAAACCAAAGGTAGTTGAAGTATAATGTATTTATTTTAGTCTTTTTCTCCCCAAAACTGGTATTTTGAAAGTTGATCTTCTCACAATTTTGTTCTGTACAATTAACTGCATTGGTTTAGGGACCTGGTTAGTTTCCTCATCAGAAGAATTGGCAAGTGTATTTTGGGAATGCTTAATGAGAATACCAGGCATTTTGTGAAGGCAAAGTGAAAAAAAGATTTTTGAATGAAGTGGTATCGATTATTATTGTTATTTTTTGAGATTCATAAGGGACTTCATTGAATCTTCATCCTAATTATTGGTGGTGGTTAATGACATCACAACATTTATTTGTTCAGTATTCAGGTATTAATTGAGTGTCTCTCTGGAGTCTCTGAGTGGTGTGGATGGTTAATATGCTTGGTTGCTGCTAACCAAGAGGTTGGAGGTTCAAAGTCTGCCAGAGGTGCCTTGGAAGAAAGACCTGGTGATCTACTTTCAAAAAATCAGCCATTGAAAAACCCTATGGAGCTCAATTCTACTGTGACACGAAAGGGGTCACTCTGAGTTGGAATTGACTCGATGCCAACCATTTTTTCTTTTTTTTTTGGTACTAGTTCTCGGACCCTGGTAAATACTGGGAGCACAGTAATGAAAACAAGAAAGACAAAGTTCAGATCCTTTTGGGGCTTATATTCTAATTGGGGGACACAGACAATAAATAGGAAAAAATAGCTACACCTCTCTACTATCTCTCCATCTGCGTCTATGCCCATGTCTATACTGAGAGAAATTCCATATAGTGTTACGTAATACCACTGACTATCCAAAAGCTAGGTTTAAATCCTCCATTTAACTCAATTCCTGAGACTTTAGTTTCCGAAAGTCTTCTCTGACATTCACACATAAAGTTTATCTTTGGGAATTCATGGAGTCCAACATATTTTGCTAAACATTGGTTTAAAACTATTTTTTTTGAAAAGACAAAAGAAAACCAGAATGTTTGTGAAACTGTACATGCCTCCAGTGGCTTTCTTTCACGTCCCCTAAGCAATCACATACTGCCTTTGAGAGAAGCAGTTCTGGGCAACAAAAGAATCTGTGTTACGAAACCCAGAGAACTCTGATCAGGGAACAAACCAAAATGCACTGAGGGACTCGGGAGAAGCTGGCGTTCTCTGATTTATGCTGTATCCACTTCAGGGGAGTAGGAATATCATATGGAGATTCAGCCAGCACAGTCACCAGGCGTATACACTGTTCATATTTCAGCTTCCTTTAAGAACTCCTGAAAATAATTTTTTTTTAATGCCATGTCTAACTATAAAACGATGAATGTTACAGCGTGCAAGGTAAACAAGTTTGCTTTTTTTGGTCACCATCACTCTGGAATCTCTTGAAAAAGCCTCAGTCAATTTGATTTCGAAGCTTTAATTATGCTTTCATGTTACAGTTTCCTTATTTAAGTGTCTGCTTTATGTCCATCACTCAGCACCCCCCGCCTATCTCAAAAGAGATGGATATTATTATCCTAATTGAGGAGGAGAGAGAATGCTGTGAGAATTATTAATACATAAATTAAAAAAAAAATTAATCTTGAAAGTGCTTTAGGGTCCCTAGAGAAGCTTTGCACAAACACAAAGCATATTTAATATTATTATAAGTACCCTCCAGAGCAGATGGAAACTGATGCGGTATGAGATGAGTAAACTGAGGCACAGAAGAGTGACAAAGGGTGAATGGGTCAGTGTGCCTTAGAACCCAGAGTCCGTGGATGGGCAACATCTCAAAACCACTGTACCAGTGCCCACTTCAGGCTTTTTCTAGTCACAAGTGTTCATTATTTTTCTGGAGGAGAAAATTCTATTACCCTTTTCCTTTAAGTCTTTGCTTCTTTTTTTCTTTTTTAACTTTTTGGTGTTCAAGGTAATTAAGGTTAGAATATTAAATCCTAAGGCTAGTAATGAAAAATCACTGGTGTGCTTTCTAGTAATCCCCGTTATTTTTTTGGCTTTGTGGCTTGGAACATCAAATTGCATTTGTTTCATATAGTTCCATTTGTTGGAAAACATGCATAAAGGCTTACTTGGACTTAGTTTTACTTTTTTGTTTTGCTGGGAAATTATTCTTATCTTGTTTTTCGTGGAGAAAGCTTTTTTTTTTTTTTATTCTTTGAGTACCTACTATGTTCCCAGAGCTTTTGAGGAGAAGCATACAATATAAGCTGTGCAGAGGTGGGGTGAAAATAAACCTATTACAATTATGAGAGAACAATTTGGGATAGTAGGATCGGACAGGCAGGGTGGTCCTGAGTCAGGGAGACCTGCCACTTCTAACTGGTTTCTTCTTCTTCTTATTTTTTTATTGAGCTTTAAGTGAAAGTTTACAAATCAAGTCATTCTCTCCTATCAAATCTTATACACACCTTGCTTGCTATGTACTCCTAGTTGCTCTCGCCCTGAGACAGCACACTCCTTCTCTCCACCCTGTATTCCCCGTGTCCATTCAGCCAGCTTCTGTCCCCATCTGCCTTCTCTTCTCCCCTCCAGACAGGAGCTGCCAACATAGTCTCATGTGTCTACTTGAGCCAAGAAACTCACTCCTCACCAGTATCATTTTCTATTTTATAGTCCAGTCCAATCCCTGTCTGAAGAGTTGGCTTTGGGAATGGTTCCTGTCTTGGGCTAACAGAAGGTCTGGGGGACCATGACCTCTGGGGTCCTTCTAGTCTCAGTTAGACCATTAAGTCTAGTCTTTTTACAAGAATATGAGGTCTGCATCCCACTGCTCTCCTGCTCCATCAGGGATTCTCTGTTGTGTTCTCTGTCAGGGCAGTAATGGATTGTAGCCGGGCACCATCTAACTCTTCTGGTTTTAGGCTGATACAGTCTCTGGTTTATGTGGCCCTTTCTGTCTCTTGGCCTCATAATTACCATGTGTCTTTGGTGTTCTTCATTCTCCTTTGCTCCGGGTGGGTTGAGACCAATCAATGCATCTTACTTAGATGGCAGCTTACTAGCTTTTAAGACCCCAGACACCACTCACCAAAGTGGGATGCAGAATGTTTTCTTAATAGATTTTACTAGGCCAATTGACCTAGTCCAGTTGGTTTCTTGATCATGCTGCTTTAACTTACCTAAAGCTCATATTCCTCATCTATGAAACAGAGCTAATAACCATACTTATCCCTTAGTACTACGTGATACAAACCACTGAAAGCATTTAGCACAATGTTTGGCACAAGGTTAGAAGACAATGAAAGCAAATTGCTGCTGATGTCACCATGGTGGCATCACCATCATCAGCTTAAGTGTGAGCTAGAGTGATTCAGATAATAAGTGCAATTGACTATTAGAGAAGAAAGTTATTCCCAAGATTTTTCTCTCTCCCCATACCCCCCAGAATTCTACAACATGTTTCCATTAATGCTTTTAAATACTAGGTTGTCGTTGTTAGTTACTCTCGAGTCGGCTTCAACTCATGGCGACCTCATGTACTACAGTTGCCCAGTCCTGTGCCATCTTCATGATTGTTGGTTTGAGTCCATTGTTGAGGCTATTGTAGTGTCTTCCAAACTAGGGGGCTCATCTTCCTCATTATATTGGACAATATTCTGTGATCTGTAGGGTTTTCCTTGGCTAATATTTGGAAGTAGATCTTAGGCCTTTCTTCTAGTCTGTATTAGTCTGAAAAAAAAAAAAAAAATGCTCCCCTGAAATCTGTCCATCATGAGTGATACCTGCTGGTATCATAGCAACATGCAAGCGAGCACAGTACAACAAACTGACAGATGGGTAGTGGAAATTCTAGGTACCCTCATTGATCTACCATGCTGGTCATACATTTAATTCTACAAGGGGCTTTTATAAAAATCATTGGAAGAATGGTCCTGTCCCATGTCCCTGTTCTGTGTTTCCATCTTTTGCAGGCATTCTTTTGGAGTTTTATTTCTAGAACTCAGAATGGTTTTTCTTGTAGATCCATGGTGGTTGAGGTCCCAGTCTGGACCACAAAACTCACATAACCCGTAATGCGCTTCAGCCTTGTTTTCAGTAACCTTACGAAGACAGCTAACACTTGCTGAGCATCTCCTATGTGCCCTCATTGTGCTTCTAGAGCTTTCAGGCTGCCTCTTGGAGTTCTGCTTCCATGTGCAGCTGCACCATTGGCCATGCATCCACGGACAATGCCCCTGTTCTCTTTCCTGTACTTCTGCTGGGCGGGAAGGCCCCATCTCACCACCTCTGTGTCTGTCCTCCATCTCTCTCACTTCCACATAGCTTGACTTTGCAACCAGTGGATGTAGGGATGACAGCAGTTGTTGTAGCAGAGTCTAACTCATGGAGACCCCAAGTATGTCAGAGTAAAACTGTGCCCCATAGGGTTTTCAATAGCTGATTTTTCAGAAACAGAGACACACCTTTCTTCTGAGGTGTCTCTGGGTGAACTCGAGCCTCCAAACTTTCTATTATCAGCAGAATGTGTTAACTGTTTGTGCCACCCAGGGAGGCTTCCACATATCCTGCCCCTGGACAGTAGCCACTTGTGGAAGGAGGCTGACCACCATGTGGCTCTTCTGGTCTTGTGCTGTGGTCTGAAGCGGATAAAGTGCTCACACAAGCAGCTCAGAGGGAGCGTAACTACTGCTGCCTGCACTTCCTTGATGAGCTGGCAGCCTCTCCCGGAGCCTTGTGGAAACCATGTGTGCTTTTTTCTTCTTAATGCCACATATTAAAAATGATTTTTTGTCATAAAATTAATGCATTGTTGTCATTGAGAATTTGGAGACTTCAGAATGAAAGGAAGGAGGAATAAAATAAAAATGGCCCATAACTTTACTATCTAGAGGTAATTTCTGTCAACATTTTGATGTTTTTCCTTCTTTTCTTCTACACAAATATATAGCTAATTCTTCTACACTTACATGTAATATATATTGTATAAAACTGATATTATTCTATTTTCAATTTTAAGTAATAGCTTTCTGTTAATAAAAATAATGCCTTCCGATGTACAAATTTATTTATTTCACAATTATTTATGTGATTATCATTTCTTATGCAAGCTTGGGAAATTATACACACAAACATACACACACACACACACACCCCTGTATAAATACACATACACAGGGTGAGAGATAGAGCAGACAAATCACATCTAAAGTTGAGTCTAGAAATAAACACTCTTAACATTTAATATAAGGAGTCCTGGTGGTGCAATGGTTAAGTCCTCAGCTGCTAACTGAAAGGTCGGTAGTTCGAACCCACCAGCCGCTCTGTGGGAGAAAGATGTGGCTTCCGTAAAGATTACAGCCTTGGAAACCCTTTGGGGCAGTTCTACTCTGTCTTGTTGAGTCTCTATGAGTTGGAATCAACTCTATGGCAATGAGTTTATCATTTAATGTGTATCTTTGTGGGCTACTTTTTTAGTGTTTCTTAACTTTTTAAAAATTTTTTTCATCATGTCACTTTTCACTGGCGTCATAGACCTTTAGACTCTTCTTTTTTTTTACCATTTAGATGAAACATGAGCAGTGGTCCTATGCCCCAGTGCTGAGGCAGTTGGATAACTAATTTTAAGAGAAACTGAGGGAATGAGCAGGTAAATACTAGCTGGGAAAGAACAGTTGACTCTTAGAGATAGATTACAACACCTAGTGGAGTCAAATATCTTGTTGAATTCTGACCTAATTTACATATGTATTTATTCCAGAAATATTTTGAAAATACGCTGCATGCAAGGCATTGAGTTAAATAGTTTAGAGGATACAAACATGAATTAGACCTTGTCCCTGCTCTCAGGGACTGTCTAATGGGAGAAAGATATGTAAGGAAATGTTTTCATGACACAATGCCAAAGTGGATGCTAAGTGCCATATTATAAATACCATATTTATATAAATTTCTAGAAAGGTACAGACAACTCTGACTCTTAGGATCAGGTCAAACTTATGAAAGAGAGAATTTATGGTCGGGGCTTAAAGAACAAGTAGGATAATCAGTAGGGGAATGCTCAGGCAAAGTAATGGCATGAATAAAGCAAAGATGTTAGGTCAGGTTGTGGTGTTTTATGTATCCGTGCCCTAGACTCTGGAATGTGGAACGGCAAAATGGGAAGCATGACTGGAAAAGTAGACGGGCTGTCAGGCCTTTGAGCTCCCTGAGCATTGTGCCAAGGAGTTTGGACTATATTTTGTAGGCAAAAGGGACAGTTGAAGGTTTAGTCAGGGCATGACCTAATGAGATTATATTAGAAGAAGATAATTCTAGTGGAGGGAGATTAGTTGGAAGGCAAATATAATATTGTAATAAAGTAACAAATGGTGACAACCTGAACAGGAAAAAGTGAAGAAGCAAAGGAGAGCCAGTGAAGTCCAAACCAGTTACCATCGAGTTGATTCTGACACATAGCGACCCTATAGGACAGAGTAGAACTGCCCCCTAGGGTTTCCAAGGCTATAATCTTTACAGAAACAGATTGCCACATCTTTCTCCCACAGACCTACTGGTGGGTTTGAACTGCTGACCCTTTGGTTAAAAGCCAAGCACTTAACCACTGCACCACCAGGGCTCCTTCAGTGGAGGCTAAACCAAAAACAAAAAAACCAAAAAAACAAAAAACCCAAACCCACTGCTGTCAAGTCGATTCAAACTCATAATGACCTTATAGGAGAGAGTAGAACTGCCCCATAGGGTTTCCAAAGAGCGGCTGGTGGATTTGAACAGCCGACCTTTCAGTTAGCAGCCGAGTACTTAACCACTGCACCACCAGGCCTCCTTCAGTGAAATCTAATGGAGACAAAATCAACATGACTTCAGAAAAACTTGGAGTGTGAAAAAATAAAGATGATCCCTAGTTTTTTATTTTGGGCGATTCGGAGAAGAACATTCCCTTAACTGAGAGAGAAAACACAGGAGGAAGAAATTAGTTTGCAGATAGTAACATGATAAATTTAGCTTGCTTCAAGCTGAGATTGAGGTGTCAGTAAGACATGCTTGGGGAGATTCTGTTACTCTGTTGCTAATAAAAGCTTGGTGCTTGGCCAGAGAGAGCCAGACTACAGGTGTAGATCTGGAAGTCAGTGTAGGGGAGGTGGTTGAGCTAAGGAGTGTACTCAAGAAGCGTTAGACAATAGTAAAAAGAAAAAATATGGGGCTACACTTGTGAAATTTCTACAGTTAACAAGTTGGCAGAGGAGAGGAGCAAATGAGGAAGATCAAAATACTCAGGAACCAGTGAGTAAGAGAAAAGCTCTGGAAAACACTTATTTACCAGGCAAAAGAAATCAGTTTCCTTCCTAGGGTTTCACATGTTGTATGCTATTGAGTTGAGTCTGACTCATAGTAGAACGGCCCCATAGGGTTTCCTAGGTTATAATCTTTATAGCAGCAGGTGGATTCTAACCATCAACCTCAAGTTTAGCAGCCAAGCGCTTAACCTTTACGCCACTAGGGTTCCTTTGTGATTCACATAATCTTGGGTGGTTTGCCTGACCCTCACCTTTCTCCTTTGGAATTCTTATCCAACAAGAGTAGATTTTAAAAGATACTGAGTGTGAAAGTACTCAGTATACTCTCAGATACTTTGCAACTCTTAGGTCTTAAAATGAGTGTCACAGAAGTGAAGGAAGTGGAGACTTCCAAGAAGGAGGAAAGTGATGTCAGATGCCGAAGTTTCAGAATATGTAAGTTTCTAGTTCGACTTGTGTGGCATGTATACAAGTTCGGTACATACTTGTTTCGTGTATATATACGTTTGGTATGAATACAGAGTTCTAGCCCGGCTTGTTCCGAATGTAATTTAAAGAAGTTAAGTCAAAAAAGTGAATCCATCCTCCAATCACTTAGAACAGTATTTCCCGAAGTTTGGAGCCTGTGCCTCTAATAGTACAGGAGACAATTCTGGATCTGACAGACATTAAGTATAACTGAATCATATAGTGAAAAAATTATTCTCCTTTCATTTCTCTTTTAATCCTTCTGATTTGTGTTAAGGGAGAAAGTGTCACTTCCTGAGTCTTCTAACACTAGCCAGTCTCCCTTTGCAATAAAGAGAGAACAGAAGCCTTCACGTTGTCAACAGTATGTAGCTAGGATTTAACAGCATTTTATTAACTTTAACTACCAAAAAAAACCCAGACCCATTGCTTGGCTTGATTCTGACTCATAGCAGCCCTGTAGGACAGAGTAGAACTGCCCTACAGGGTTTCCAAGGAGCGGCTGGTGGATTTGAACTGTCGACCTTTTGGCTAGCAGCTAAGCTCTTACCCGCTATGCCATCAAGGCTCCAACTTTAACTACAATTCCTTCTTATTTTGACAGATGATACTCATTTTCCAATTATTGTAGTGATATAAGGTTTCCTTCCAAAATAAAATTTTAAACAAAAAAGTAAGCAGTTTTTTTTTTTTTAAATATTACGTACATAATTGTATAGGTGGTATATATATGTGGTAATATTGAGAAACTGGTATTCCAATGATTGACGTTTACAAAATTTAGATTGATTGGAGCCCTCCCTCTGTTGCTTAGACTGGCTGCCTTTAGTCCAACCGGGCTGGGACAATGTGTGAAATTTATCTGTGATCTGGGGGTTTTGGGTTCTAGACCCTATCCTTCCCTAAGCTGTTGGGTGATTTTGGAAGCTATTATACTCTTTTGAACTTTGGTGTCCTCAGCCATTAAAATGAAAGGATTAGTTTAAATGATCCCTAAAGTTCCTTCCAGCAACAAATTAGACGATTCTTTGAGTGATTAATAAATAATCCTGTACTTTCAAATTATTTGGTCATTGTTGTTGTTAGTTGTTGCACAGTTGGTTCTGACTTCTGGCGACCCCACGTGTTACAGAGTAGAACTGCTCTGTAGGGTTTTCTTGGCTGAAATAACAAAAGTAGATTACTTGGCTTTTTCTTCATGGTACCACTGGGTGGATTCGAACCACCAGACATTAGAACTCAGCTAAAATTTTTTAGTTTTTTCCTCCATATGCCATCAATATCATGTATCAGTGCTAGAGACTCTTCCCAGGCCAACATCCACAGCAAGGACAACATCATCAAATTCATTCTTTCATCATGATTCAGATTCTTCTTCATTTGTGAAGGATAATTGTTTTAAGGAGAAATCTTTTCTTTAGTTAGGACCACTGATTAAAATGAAAATGAAATTGTAAATGAACATAGGTTTCAATTTCCTGAGCCTTATGCTTTATGCTAAAACCTGACTGTCATTCAGTAGTTTCATTGTCGTCATATTTAATCAATTTATAAAGCCCATATATTGTGTTCCTCAGTATAGTAACTCATAGTAGAAGTCCTTATACTTAAAAAAAAAAAGTTTCTGCCCATATATTTAGTAATATCTTCCCACCTTTTAAAATTTACTTCCCCTGAGAAGAGGGAGGACAGATAAAGTGTTTTCAAACTGGCTGAAGTTTCTTCTAAGTACTATTGTGAATAAATGTGACTCTATACCGTACGCGACTCTTAAAAATAGAACCATATTGCCTATTTGGAATATAACAATATGGCGACCTCCTCCATCAAAGACACTGCCAAGGATTGGGCAATAAAAGAAAAAAAGAGATAGTGTGGAGATATAAAAACTCACATGCAGTCTGTGGGTCTGAAAAATTTGAGCTTGTTACTACCTTTAAAAAGTTTCCATCTGAGCAATTTCTGCTCTATGATTAGAAACAAGTATTTGTCCCTATCATTTTTGAAACGCATTGGTGTCACCTTTTGCTCTTACTGGGTGACTTTTTGCTAGCAACTTAACCATCTTAAGACTCTGTTTTCAATTCTGAAGAAAAAAGGGATAATGATACAGCCAGTGTTCTAACCAAATTAGGGCTACATATAAAATCCCTAGCAATGTAGTAGATACCTCCTAAAAAAAAATTAGATGCTCAATAATAGGTGTTAGTTTCCAACATCCTAGTAAAGCTCTCTGAACAGTGCCTGAGATGAAACATACACTTGATTTTGGAAGATCACCTGTCACGATCCTTCAAAATCTCTCCCTTCCTGTTCCCTGTACATTATACATTGATTTCCTGGTTTCTATACTTACTTACAGATTAGAAGAGCAGATTGAAAGCAGCAAAGAATATCCAGAGGAAAAAAAATCAGAAAAACTGGTTAAAATAGAAATAATTAGAAAATCACAGCCATCTGGGTCCATTGAATGCAGAGGAAAAACAGCTGTTCATGCCTCAGTGGTTGCTTAGGGCTTTTGTGTATTACAGCAAAGTATAATAAGGGGTATTCCAAATGATGATCTTGATTTATCAAGGCTAAGTGTAATTGTATACACTTTGCTTATTTTAGGACATATATATATATATATATATATAAATATATATACATTGCATTTTGGGAGAATTTCAGTATGAAAAGTGTTTTTTATCTGTTTGTGTTTCGCACTTTCATGGATAAACCTAACTTAGCCATTGAAAGCACTCAGCCATGGAGGTAAACTCTATCTCCAGGAGCTCCACATAAATGTGGTCTTCTGAAGCGCCTTTTGTGTGTCTTCAGCAAAGAAACTAAAGTTCTGTATGTTCTATGGAAGAGGATAAAGCATTTTTAATTACGAAGTTAAAACATTTTTTATGCAGATGGCCTTGTCTTTATGTTTCACGAGCATTGGACAGAAATTACTTGTGAACTCTAGCAGTAGCAAGCTTCTCATGTGTTTTTTTCCCAGGACTTGGTGTGAAGGCAGTGTTCCCAGGTGTGACCCAGGGGCTGGCATTCGGCTTCTAACGGTGCCATCTGTGATTCTCTGGGCAAAACACTTGAACTGGGTCTGGTTTGCACATTGAAATGCAAACCCTTTCTAAGTCGCCCCTGTAAGAATAGTGTAAACGTAAGTTAGGACAAACTCATGGGATGATCCAGTAGTACACACACGTTCAGTGAATCTGAAAGGAGACAAAGAATGGGCAATTGCAGACACCGGAAAGAGATAACATACAGGACAGAGCATCAGGAGAGGTCAACCAGTCAAATACCAGGGCTGGATTTTTCAAAGACCCAGATAATGCCAGTTTTATGGCCATTAATAACATTTTAGTTACACAAACAAAGATAAGAGTAGTAAAAAATAAATTCCACTTCACAGTGTAATGCGATTGCCAGCAGGGTTCAGAAGTGAACTTTCTCATTGTGCACATGGCATTGCATAATAGACCAGGGATCATTCCGCAGCCCCCTCCCCAACTGCCCGTTTCCCTTCACCGACAGTCCTTAGGATGGCCAGATCCGTAGGCTACTGAGGGAGGCAGATTCTTTGGTTTCCCCTTTAAAGCTCTTTGATTGTGCTTCTGTCAGTTCACGCACCAAATGGTCTTCAGGGGTATTTCATGCGTGTGTTCTGCCATTAATCAGAGGGCCTTGGCCCACTGTTTTCCTACCTCTGTGTTTTCAACATGTTCAAGGGCTCAGTTCAAACACCAGACCTGCCAGCTTCTGGAAAGGCATGGCAGAGCTCAGCTCTGAGTTGGGTGTCTGCTTCAAACAGAGGCTTTCCAAAGGATATCCTGTGTTAGATAAATCATTTCATTAGTCCAGGTTCACTTTTCAAACCAGGAAGCAGAGTGCCTGCCGGGTAGGAAAACACAGATAATGTTGTTCTGCCTCTAGGCAGAGTACTTGTAAATACAGTTGTCAGTGTCTTTTATACAGTTTTCACTGAGGTTGTATTTTAAGCAGTAACAGGTTAATTATATGTTTTAGAGCTTGGTTTATTGAGAGCTGATAGGAAAGCTGAGAAATGGGTCCTTTACACATTGCAATGACAATCTCCCCCTCCAATGTCTCTTCCAGTTGATTACTCCTCATGCCATCCGTGTGCAGACCCCTCCTCGGCACATCCCTGGTGTGGTCGAAGTCACATTGTCCTACAAATCCAAACAGTTCTGCAAGGGGACCCCAGGAAGATTCATTTACACAGGTAAGAACCACAGAGCATGGTGAAGACAGACCTGCCTCAGTCTTGAGGGTATTTCACTTTATCTTGTGTGTAAGTGTGGATTTTATTTTTAAATCTAGTTTCTAGTAAGACAGTCTTTCTTTCTCCACGTCGCCATATGTATGACCAAATGAGTTTTTTTTTTTTTTTAAAGAATTCACCTGAGTATCTATGTTAAATGACAGTTCAGCTTAGTTTGAGCTAAGTCAGTTTAAGTGATTGGTTGAATAGTTAAAGGAGCCGCAAAGGAAGGGGAAAATGGTTCTAGACAAGCCTGAGTCTTTCTGGATGCTAACCCAGGGCCATTGAAGTATGTGTTAATGAATACTACAACTTTTTCTAGTCTGGTTCTAGCATTTGTATTAAAAGCACTTGGTGGTTTTCATATTTAATTCTGGGTTGGTGCTTTCTTCTCCAGTAGCTGCATTTTGTCCTCTCAAAACAGTGTTGGCACATGGACCCACCTTGTGGTAGGAATCTAGGGTTACAGGGCGAATACGAATTTCCTCACATCAGAGGGCAAGAACCAAGTAGGTTGCCTGTGGAAATAAATCCAGTGCATAGCCTGAGTGCCCAGTATTTACTCTAGGGCAGTGATCCACAAACTACAATGTGCAAACCATGCACCTGGGCATCTTGTTGAAATTCAGATTCTGATTCAGTAGGACTGGGTGGGACCTGAGATTCTGCATTTCTAATAAGCTCCGGAGTGATGTTGATGCTGCTAGTCCAAGGATCACACTTTGAGTAGTGAAGTTTAGGACCTCGGCTTAGTATCAGTTATGCCTGAGTAGCTGATCCTGGAAACTCATCCCAGGTTTCATTCTTCATTCAATAAAGGACCACGAGGAGGTTTAGTAGGGAGGGGAAGTTGCTTTTACACAAAGAGACTCCTGAGCACTGAAGGGATGACTCCATTAACACTGCGAATATATCCTAATTATAACCATACAATTAAACGGGTACATTTTTTTTTCTGTAATATTTTACCTTAAAGCATCTTTCCTTTTTTATTTTAGTACTAAGAGCAAAATCAACCATGCTTCTTAGTCACTCAGAGCCTCTCTCGCTCAAAATTATACAAAAACAATGAATGCATCCTGACCCTTAGAAATGCCTCCCAGTTCTTTAAACAACATGTAGGTTTGGTGCCTGCCTGACGATTAGTTTTAGTTAATTGAAAATTATAGGATTGACCCAAGAGGAAAATTTTGTTTGCACTCCAATCACTTTTACAAATTAAGGAAAATTACCACAATTTTGTTTAGCTAAGGTTTCACACTGAGTTCAAGAAATTAGCTCAGCCATCCCCACAAAGTCAGCACTTTGTTTGTGAGCGCTTGAAAAAAATAATAGTCTATCTGGAGTTTTGTGGTGTACACAAACGAAGCATAGAGAAAGCTAGGATGCTTTATAGAAGTAGGCCAAGTGTTTTTAATTAGGCTCATTGGTTCAGCGTAAATTTTGAAGAACAATCAAACTAGCAGATTAGCTGTTTCTTTTAAAGCTAGGATTTCTTGCCATTCATTTTTCCCATGAGAACTTCCACATAGCACTATTTTTTTCTTTTTCTTTCTTTCTTTTTTTTTTTTTTACAAGCCTCATTATGGGCCTGCAGGAAAAGGACCAATTGAAACTTCTGATACTATAACATGCGCCAGCATCATTCCAACGGATGGGAGTTTTTCACAGTGTTCTTCACTGAACTTGGTGTTCGGGAACATATTACAAAACCACAGAGGCCAAATGTTTTCTCTGAAGAGTTTGGACTCTGTTTTTGGCCGAAAACATTTAGGCCTCGCTGGCTGCTTATTGACTCTGCTATTAAGAACAAGAAAAGGAGAAGAAAAAGAAGAAGAAAATGCTTGTGTGGTGGGAGGTGCAAGAGGCAATCAGGCATGGTTTCCGCTTTAGTGACACGTCCCTGCCCATTAATGGTTCCATTTTGTGGTCAGGTCTCATTTAGAAGAAATTATTTTTAATCAGTGTTCAACTAAATATCCCCTTGAGCCACCTGGCCATAAAAGTTACAAAGAAAAAAAAAAAAAAATCATCCCCATGAAATGACTTAAGTTCTCAAAAGAAAATAGCTAGGGACCCATCGTTATTTTGAATGTTTGTAATCACTTTTTTTTTTTTTTTATTTAAAATTACCATCCATTTAAGAAAGCATGTTTTGGAAAACCTATGTCCTATGAGAATTAAGATCAAAGATAAAAGCAACAGATCCACAAGTCTAGAAAACTAGTTAAGGAAAAGGGCAATAAGTTGGTGTGTATGCACGTGTGTGCACACTCGGGAAATTTAAAGTATGAAAAGGTGCTTCTGCTAATCTTGCCTCAAACTGTGGGCCATGGGCAAGAAAACTTAGTCTTTCACATATTCTAGGAGACAGTCTAAGCCCTTACCACACTGGAAACATAAAATTTTGAAGAAGTTGGCACAAAAACTTCCCCACTGATCTAGTTGACTGTCGTCACTGTGAAATTACATCATTTCTAGCAAAAGGGAATCGCTGTTAATGAGTGAGCTACACGTGGGCTTTTTGATTTGTAGCATTAAATGCCCCTACCAAGGGTCGCTTGTTCATGGCTGGTGCTACCGGCCCCTGGGATTTACTCAGTTTAACTCTCTGCTTTTCACCACTTACTAGCAAAGGCATAGCGATGAAGGCCATAAAACCTCTCTGTTCATCAGGGTCCCAACAACCGTGTAGGACGTTGCACGCATGCAGTATCCCCCTGTCTTCACCAACAGAAGCTCACACTTCATTTTCTTTAATGTTCACAGCATTTCAAGATGTGAGGCTTGATTTTCTGGATCTAGCGAGCCAGCCCTCTTGTTTCTTAGTGGAATGTTGCTTGGAAGCTTTCTTTCTTAAAAAAAAAAAAAAAAAATGAAAGAAATATGGTAGAGCTGAAAAAGAACAACCCAAACTAAGGCACTATTGCTGCTTCCAGACTGTGCCAGAGAGTTTAGGTATGTGTAGGTTGAAGTCTCTAAAAGTCCATAATCATAAAAAGAAAAAAAAAAATCTCAGACAGGAACAGTATGGCCTAATCTATGCAAATAAAGTCAGACCTTCTGTAGAAGGAGGAAAAAACTTGGCTCCACTTGTAAGACTGTCACCACGCCACTGAGGGTGAGCGTAGCTCTCAATCATTGGTTCTTCCGACCAGGAACACACAAGGAATTCTTAGTTGCCAGATTCTCTTGTATTTGCCTCAGTCTGAGTCAGAGAGGAAAGTGAATGCCAGCCAATTTGATCAGAACAAAAATGCTCACTCAGTAGCACTTCCCAGAATCTTACCTATTGCGTCCAGTTATTCTTATGTAAATACAGGGTAAGACTGACTTTAAATTTTAAAAGAAAAGAACAACAAAACTACCTAATCACAGTAGTATTTTCACAATCTCTCCATCCTGTGGCTTGGTAGCCAGTCCTATGGGAGATAGATATGCCATAAACCTCACTGCCCTTTGAGGGGGTCTCCTCAACACCTTTGTTATCCTCACAGCTTGGTTGCCTACAGTTGTTACATCTTGAAGTGACTTGGAACTTTTAAAATTGTAAACTCTTCTGCTAAGCCTTAAGTAACCTTTGGAAATGATGAAAGACTCTTAGGAGCCTTTAACTGCTTCTTCAGTGTTCTTAGAATTGGTTTCCCCGCGTAAGAAGTAGCCAAATCCAAATGTTGGCTGTACCTTCATCGCAGTCATTTCTCTGGGAGAGGCTGCTATGTCTGGAGATAATATGATGGGAACTATGGGCCACCAGGAAAAATGGGCACACTAGCTTAGGTGTGCTCTGCGAGTCATATACTGCCTGGCCCTGGAAAGAGTTGCTGGAGGCTCCGCTGCGTGGTCATCCGACAGCCGAGATGTTTCGTTTGATCACTCCTTGGATTCTATCACCAGGTTCTCCCATCCTTACCCAACTTCCTACCCCTGTGGAAGGCCTAACCCAAATCCCTGTATGTTAGTCTCAGAATTAACTCTGAAGTAAAAATCATTCTGAAAATACTCTGTGTTTGTACCTCATCCCCAAAGTGACTTTGCTGCCTTGTGGATGCATAATACATCGCTTCACATGTAGGAAGGGCTACTTTGGATTGAATATGCTTTGCAGAACTTGATGACCTTTACCATAGAGTGATCTCTCAAGTTTTCCTTTCTCTCTCATTTATCTGGTTTTCTCTTTCCTCCCTCCCTCCCTCTCTCCTTGTCTCCTTAATCCCCTCCCTCCCTCCCTCCCTCCCTCCCTCCCTCCCTCCCAGTGAGATAACACAGCACAGTGATTGAGTGCTTGGGTTCAAGAGATGATAGAAGTAGATTCAGCTCTCAGCTCTACCACTTAATAGAGAGGTTATTTTGGGGATGTCATATGATGGCTCTGAGCCATAGTCACCTCATCTTTATAAGAGGATAGTAACACCGTGCTGAGATGTTTTTAGAATCAGGGAAAATGTATGGATAGCACCTAGCACCAGACCAGATAGTAGTGGTTTCCATTAGTAAATGGTGGTCGTTCTTCTTCTTTACTCATTTGTTGCTGAGTCCTTACCATGGAGTAAGTATTTTACATTTATTGTTTATCATTGCTGTCATCTCCCTAGAGGTCTAAGGAATGTTCTTTAGAATTTTTAGTGACAAAATTATAATAACCAGTTGCTGCGGTATTGACTCCAACTCATGGTGACCCCATGTGTATCAAAATAGAACTGTGATCCATAGGGTTGTCAGTGGCTGATTTTTTCAGCAGTAGATCATCAGGCCTTTCTTCTGAGGCATGTCTGGGTGGACTCAAACTTTCAGCCTTTCGGTTAGCAGCCAAATACATTAACTGTTTGTATTACCTGGGGACTCGTGACAAAACTATGAAAAACCCACTGCCATCGAGTCGATTCCAACTCATAGTGACCCTACAGGCTTGAGTAAATTAAAGAAACCAGTAACACTAACTAGGCAAAAATAACAAGTTCAAAGTATGAATAAGGCAGCAAGGAAAAATAGATTTATAAGTGAGAATATGACAGTTACAATATAAGAAATATTTTTCAGAAATGGCCTTAAGCAATAAGAATTGCTGAAGTTGAACTTTGAACTCCTCTAGAGCCCCTGATCAGACCTGGTGGCCTAAAGCTGTAGTGTCTGTAGGGAGTTGATGGGGTGTAGGAGGTGTAGAGGTCTTCCAGGGGGTAGATGAATGTGTTTAAGGGACCTGAGGGGAAGGCATACTGGAAAGAATAAATGCCATAGTGGTAGAGTATATAGTCAGTAAGGGAAGAGGAGGAAGAATTAAAACACAGAGAATCCCCATAGTGAAAGGAGGCACCCAAGTAGAAGAAATTAAATAAGAGCTCAAGAAGTAGAGAAACCAAGAGATATTTTAACAGTATTTTAATAAGGAAGCCCTGATTTATAACTGGGGTACAGTAACTGGGGTACAGCCCATCTCCAGCCGTCTTCAAATGTGTTCGGCTTCAACTCCAGGTTCAGGAGGTTTCAGGCCAGAAAGCTGTGTCACTAGTTCTTAGGAACCACCTACAAAATGAAAGCCACTCCCCTGGGGATAAACAAAGTTGTTGGGAGAATTAAGGAGTTAGAGTTTAATGAATTTCCTGTTCTTTTCCACCAGGCGCTCCTTGGAAACTCTGTGGGGCAGCTCTACTCTGTCCTATAGGGTCGCTATGAGTCGGAATCAACTCGACGGCACTGGGTTTTTGGGAGTCTTTTCATATCCTAACTCATTGCCAGGTTAAACTTCCTTAAAAGCCACTTTCATGTAATTTTCCTGCAGAGAAATCAAACCAGTTGCCATTGTCCAGTTGATTCCTACTTATGGAGATCCCATGTGTGTCAGAGTAGACCTGTGTTCTATAGTGTTTTCAGTGGCTGATTTTTCAGAAGTGGATTGCCAGGCCTTTCTTTCGAGGCACCTTTGGGTAGATTCGAATCTTCAACCTTTCAGTTAGCAGTTGAGCATGCTGTGTGCATCACCTGGGGACTTGCCCTGTGGAGAAATCTTCCCTATTGCTCACTATATGCAGGATGTAGCCCAGACCCCTTTGGTTGGCATCATGGCTCTCTGTGATCTGGGCCCAGTGCTGACATTCCCCTTTCTTGACTCCAGTCTCAAGCCAACTAGTCTCCTTACTATGCCTCAAGCTCATAGTTGGCTACTTTGAACATGGTAATTCTCCTGTATGATCCAGTTCAAATTCTGTTTCCCCTCTGAAATCCTTCCTGGCCACTGTTTTATAGTAGACAGGATGCTGGGCTGAGAGCAAGGAGGCCTGTGCTTTAGCCCTGGCTCTGCTGCTAAGTGGCCAGGAAACCTAGATAAGTTGCTTATGTATTCCAGACAACAGTTTTTTCATTGTGAAAATGACCAGTTGAACAAGGTGACTTTATTGTTCCCTTTGGCTCATCTTGTTTGACTACAAGAGTCTTTGCTTTTAGATCTTTTTTGTTGCTTGTGCGTAGACCGCCCATTCACCATTCACTCCCTTATACCTTTAGCTCTCTTGGTAGATAACTCACAATAAGACCACAAGTTCCATGAAGAAAGAGATAGCCCTCCCTGAACTTATACTATCGTGTACACTGTGTTGAAGCAGTTTGACTCAATATCTTACTTTTGATAGGTGTTCTTCAATAATTGATTGACATATTGCCCAGGATCAATGGGTCCTCATTGATTTTCAGGCTCTGGATGACAAGGAATGTAAATTAGAGCTGTTAATTAAGAATCTATTCCTTTTCACTTGAGGTTTTACATGCATAGAACACAGGGGTTGGGGCTTCTGTTAAAGAAAAAATGGGGTTGGGTCTGAATGATAAATATTCTTCCTTATCTGTAAAATTGACGTATGTTAATAGTACCTGCATCTAAGGAGTAAATGGGTCAATGTATGTAGTCACTCCTCAGATGCCTGGTACGTTGTGAATGCTCCCTAAAAGCAAACTCAAAAAGAGAGTAGCAGACAGTGGAAAGGTAGTTTCTTTTAAAAGCCAAAAAAATAGGTCATTAGAGCACACTTTGACTGGTTGTACATGTGCCTACTTTCATCATGATTAGCAAAGAAATTGTTTCTTTCTAGGCATTAGAGTAGGAATTGAGACCAGGGTTCTAGTTCTGATTTTACCACTTCTGTTTGTTATTTCTTTTGTGTATTTCACAAATATTTGTGGATTGCCTGTTCTGTTCTAGGCAATGTTCTAAACTCTGGAGATAGAGTGCTGAGCAAAACCAGACACAGTCACTGTTGTTGTTGATCTTATTGTCTAAGAGGTAACATAGATGTTGATGAGTTTACTATTTCAAACTAGGTCAGGAACAGGAACAGGGTTCAGACAAGCATATAACAAAGACACTTGACCCCCACTGGACAATTAGAGATGTTTTCCCTCAGGAGAAGATGCAGAAGCTGAGGTTTGAAGGATGAGTAATAGTTAACCTGGCAATCAGTGAGGGGTGGAGGGTAGGGTGGGGCTGGGAAAGAGAGGAGTGTTCCAGCAAAGGGAAGCATCGAAGAAGGCACTGGGGAGGAACTGTGGCATCTTGGAAGGCTGAAAAAATTCCAGTTAAGTCTGAAAAATCAAGAGAGAGGAAAAGGGTGGTGAGAGGGAAGGCTGGGGAGGTGGGAAAGGACTGGCCTAAGCAGAGCCTTGTAAGCCATGGGGTTGTGATCTTAAGGGCAACCGGCAGTCCTTAAAGTGTCTGAAATGACAAGTAGACACGGCAGATTTGCAGTTAGGAAGAAAACAATTACTCTGGATGAATAGAGCACAAGAGACCAGATTGGATGTTGGAAGACCTGTTAGGAGGCCATTGCAGTAGTCTGGGAAAGAGCTTTGGTGATTTGATTCCAGTGATAATTAGTGGAGATAGAATCAAGTGAGAGGATTCAAGATGTATTTAAGAGAAAAACTTGACGGAACCTGGAGATGGATTGGATGTGGGGTGAGGGAGACAGAGGGGTTAAGCCTACCAGGTTTTGGCTTCCTCAGCCAAATGGATGGTGGGACCATCACTCCCCTGTGCCTCCCAAGGGTCTTGTGAGTATCAATGAAAGAATGGGCATGAAAATGTTTTGCCAAGGGTAATGCTCTGCACATATGTTAATTGTTATACAGAGAGGCCTAAGCAAACTCAGGAAAAATTGGGGAGAGGAAGGCAAGAATGTGTTTTCTTTTATATCAGATTGTTTTCACTTAGGCTTCAGCCAGAAGAGGGCTGAGTAATGAACACTTGACAAGCAGTTCTGCCTTAGCTGTGTCCTAATTGGAAAAGACCCAACAACAAAGAAAAATTAACAGGCTACTCCTGTCCACATGGCTTGAATATGACTCCAAATGAGCCATTTACACACAAAGAAAAGAATTCAAGGCAGAGGAACTGTTACTCTCTTTGCTTTTGTGACACAAAGGGGATAGGCCCTTTTCCTCCACTGAAAGGAGGTTTTTCACCCAATGTGGTTCCTCTTGATTTGATGTGGGTTGGTGTGACTGACGATCCTGTATTCACTGGAGTTTGTACAGTTTTACCCTGTTGGTGCTATATGGGGGACAACAACAACAACAAGATCACTAAAAGTACCCATTGTACTTCTGTGACATCTATAAAACGAAAGCCAATTCTGCAAAGAATAAAGCGGATCTGAAGGCAGCATATTATTTTGCATATTTTATGTACATACTTTCCAAGAAATACGACCTTTGTTTCCGATTTGGAGTGGAGTGTAATCCGGACTTGAGTAGCTAGTGTAACAGGATCATTAAAAGGGATATTTTCACTGACATTAGAGGTCTAAATGGACACTAGACCTTATTCACAACCTTGGCTTTTTCCTGTCTACTCAGAGTTAATAAGTGATAAGGCTGGGAGAGAGATAAATCACAGAAATCCCTGTCCAAAGAAAACATATTGACTACAGCCAAGCAAATAACAGACCATAACCAACGGCCCCATTCATCATTCATGTAATAGGGATATAAAGTATTTCCTACCAGTGAAACCGTATAGAAGGAAAAGGCAGATAAGCTTCCCCAATCTAAGGCATGTGATTTGGTTATTAAGGGACACGAACTATTTGTCACATGGCTTTAATCTTTAAGATGTGTTGCCATTTCTAAACTATATATTTCTGGTAAGGGATTAGAAAGCTATTAACAATAAAGGTAGGAGCTGAGCTTTATATATATTCTTGCCAATGTAATGCAATACTATAAAGTCTTGAACCTTTAATCTATTTAGGGTGATATAACATGATTTGGTTTTCAAAGCCAATAAACTATTTGGAGGGTTTCAAGGTTTGTCTCCCCCCACTTCCCCCCAGCATCATGATAAATTAACCCTTTGGTCATTTTAAGTATATATTTTGAAATCTTAGTATCTCAGGGAGGAAGGAGACTACACAAATTTTCTTTCTTTTTCTGCTTTCTTAAGATGTATTGCAAATGTTTGATGGAAGGTTATTTCATGTTTTGTTTATCCATGTTTGCAATGGTTTGGATGCTAGTCCTTCTGTTCATTGTGAAAGCTAACCAGGGGATGTGGCACACACTAACGCATTACAACTTGTTTTATCTCTCTATTACAAAGTAATACATATTGATTACCGTAAAACAGGAAGCACGGATAGAAAATAATTAAAATCACCTGCATTTCTACCAAATTTTTAGCCTAAGTGCTTAATATATGGTAGGTATTAATATTGTTTCAGTGATATATATCTTCTAGTCTTTTGCTTAGGCTATATATCTGCTTCCTTAAAAATAAGGTGAGTCTTTACATAATATGTAATTTGTTTTTATTTAAGAATGTATCATGAACATCTGGGCATTATGAATGTAAAACCATTTTGTAGCCTTTGATAACTATTTCATTCCTCAGCCCAAGAACGTTACAATGAGATATAGCCTTATCTTCTTTTGACAACACAAGTACCTTGAGTTGAGGTTCTTGTATCTTTTTGTTTCTGGAAAATCTATAGTACAGCATCAGTGGAACTATACCTGGGTTCTTTGGGGTCAAACACTGAGAATCCACACTGGTTGGAATTCATCAGCTATCCCTAAGTATGAGTATGTGTAGCCCCGAGCCGATATCCTCAGAGGTTGTAATCAGCTCCCACATGTACGTTTGGCTACAGCATGGAGCTGCTTCTATTTTCAGCCTGAATCATCTCTGGGGTCAATGAGTTTCACAAATTTGCTCCCTGTTTTTTTTTTTATGTGAAGCAGTACTGTACTTTCCATAAGTAAAAATAGGAATTCATATAAAACTCTTAACATATCTGAAACTTAGCCAAATCCTTACTTAAACTGTAAATACCTAAATTATGAAGCAGTGGTGGTTCAGTGGTAGAATGCTTCCCTTCCATGTAGGAGACTCGGTTCAACTTCCAGCCAATGAACCTCGTGCACAACCACCACCCATCTGTCACTGGAGGTTTGCGGGTTGTTGTGATGCTTTACAGGCTTCCACGGAGCTTCCAGATTAGGATAGACTAGGAAGAATGGGAAGGGGCCCTGGGGGCTGCAGTGGTTAAGTGCTCGGCTGCTAACCCAAAGGCCAGCAATCAGAGCCCACCAGCCGCTCTGCAGGAGAAAGATGTGGCAGTCTGCTTCTGTAAAAACTACAGCCTTGGAAAACCTATGGGGGCAGTTCTACTCTGTCCTATAGGGTTACTATGAGTCAAAATCAGCTTGACGGCAATGGGTTTGGTTTAGGGAGGCCTATGATCTACTTCTGAAAATCAGGCAGTGAAAGTCTATGGATCACAAGGGTCTGATTTGCAATCAGTCATGGGGATGGTGTAGGACCCAACAGTGTTTTGTTCCCTTATGTGTGAGGTTGCCGTGAATCCGGGACCGACTTGATGGTAGCTAAAACCAAGCTAAACTCAGGCCTCTTCCCACCACCATTCTCGCTCTGACAGCAGCCATTCCTTCTATAGTTCTGAGGCCCTCTTTTCTCTCCCCTGTCTACTGGTGACCAGGTTTTCCATTCCAGTGGGCCTCTGACAGCCTTCTTTACCTGCTCTTCCTTCTTATTCCACACTACTTTTTTTTTTTCAAACTGACTCTTCACTGTCAATCTTCTTCCTCTTTGCATTACTGGAATGAGAATCTGTGAGGCAGATTCTATTATTAACCCATTTCAAAGATGACAAAACTTAGCTCAGAAGGGTGAGGTGATTTTCCCAAGGTTATCTAGTTAGTAAGTGGAAGAGCCAGAATTTGAGCCTGGCTGAGGGACATCAAGGCCTGCACTGGTGTGAGCCTCCTGGGGGATTACTTTACCTTGTGAATCTTTGGAATTATGTGAAATAAACTTCCCAGAAATGAGGCTGTTGTTAATGGAAGATTGTGCGTATTTCTGGGATACGTGAGGTCTGACAGGAACTGCGGCTTTCAATATTTTAACCAAATCACATCATTGTGAACACAATACATACTTATATAGAATATTTGAAAAACACAGAAAGGCATGAAAAGATGAAGATCATCCATTTTCCAAAGCCTCAGAGACAATCACTGGTAATGCTTTTTAGTATTTTCTTCTAATTTTTTTCTTTGCGTATTCTTGTGTGTTTTTACAATTCTATACTTATATAATTTTGTGCCCTGCTGTATAATATAAATTTAAAAATAAATGTTTCGTTTGTGAGTTCACATTCTTCCTTCATGCGTTATAATGGTGTATAATGTTCATTTTTTGACTGCACCATAATTTACTTTATCATTCCCCTGTCATTGGACAACAAGGTCTTCTCTTTTTTTTTTTTTTAAGTGTTAATATCATATATGGCAGAATATAGCATGATCTTGAATATAAGGTGTTCCCCCATTTTCTTAATGAAAGGATTTTTTAAAGTTTTGGGCCAAATTAACTATATAAGCATCTATAGATACTAATGAATTACTAAAGGTCTACTTAGAATATTTCATGTATTAACTGAGTTACATATACGTATTTAGAATCACATACGTAATGATATATTAATTTACAGTTATAACCTTTTCCCCTTTTAGGGTTTGTAAGACACTTTTATTCCAACTCTGTAGAGCCATCTCTGACATAAGTATTATTTACTTATTTTTTAATCAAAGCCAGGGCCATTTTTAATCCTACCATATTCCTCCCTAAGTTGTTTGAGATACAACTCTTTTTGAATTTGTTCATGATGCTTCATGGGAAATTTTATTCTAAGCCATAAGCAACCATTTGCTATTTTTAAAGCTCCAAACCTAACCACTTTCAGCAATGTTTTTAAAACTGATCTTTAAAAGGCTTGTTTTGGGGAACATTTATAATGACAAAAGGCCGATCCTCTAGGAAAAATTACTAAACTCATGTTAATTTTCTATTCTTCCTTTTCATTTTAATAGACTCCTTCAGGTGATCTCTGTAAGCATCCCCATACCACCGTTGGTTAGGATTGTTCCATGCTCCAAACAGTACTTAAGTTAAAATAGTGTAATTGAAAACCATCTGTAATAAGAAGGACTTTAAAACGATTCAAATATTTAATGAGGAAACTTCCTTCAGGGAAAAATTTTCACCATGTATTTCAGCACATTGGTTTTTCTTTTCTGTTGATGAGTCTTATGTGATCCGTGTTACAAATTGAATTGGCTGCCCCATCTAGTATTTTTGCCTTGAATAGAGTAATAGGGTATGCTCGCCCTCTTAAGTTCTACTCTGAGGCACATGGGGTCGCCATGAGTTGGAATCAACTCAATGCCAAGAGTTTGATTTTCTCGTTTGTTTTTCTCTTACCCTCTTACGTGGACCTCACATTATTCAGGGCACTGAAAGTTCAGATGATAACCATCCCGTTAGTATCAGATGTGAAACATCCTCAGAACCTCTCAGTGGCAAGGGGGTAGATAGAAGCTGGGGCTCCCTAAGCCATGGGGCAGAAACAACAGAAGAGCAGATTTCCCCTTGGACTCACTGTTCTTCAGCCTCGCAAATGTAATCTTCCATCTTTTCCTGTTGACATCTACTGTGGTTAACTTCTTTACATCAGGGGGAAAGGCCTGATCTACTGGGCAGGACCACCTGGGCACAGCCTTGGTGGTTAGTGTCAGGAAGCACCAGCTCCCAGTCAATATGGAGTTAATTTAGGTCTTTGTTTAATGCCAAAAATAAATTCACATCTAAATACCTGCACAGAATAGAGCCTTCACTGTCAATCTACACACGTGCATCGTTTCCTTTTAGTTTTAACTGAAGTTTAAAATATTCACTGAGGCTGGGCGGAGGAGTTGAGGTTATTGGGAGGTTTGGGTGGAGGAGAGTGTCTCTGGAGAATATGCTATGAGCAAGCCTCCAGGTCTTTTATTTCTCTAATTTCTTTAAGACTAGAAAAATGAAACATTTGTAATGGTTAACTCAGAAGACGTAGGAGGATCATCTGAAGACTTGGCAATTTTACTTAATAAAATTACTAGCATCAAAGGTAAAAAAATGATTGTGACTTGTCAGAAAGTTATTTATCGGGGGCCTAAGTACGCTGGCTCAGCTATTGAGCCTCTGTGTGCTTCATCTCTGTCTTATGTCTGTATGTTATTGTTGTTAGGTGCCATCAAGTCAGTTGTTGACTCATAGCGACCCAAAGTGACATAGCAGAACTGCCCCGCAGGGCTTTTTAGGCTGTAATCTTTACAGGAGCAGATCACCAAGTCTTTTCTCCTGCAGACATACTGGTGGGTTCGAGGAACTGCCAACCATTGTGTGACTAGGGCTCTTCAAAAACCTGTTGCCGTTGAGTCAATTCGGACTCTTGTTGACCCAATAGGACAAAGTAGAACTGCCCCCCATGGGCTTTCCAAGGCTGTAATCTTTACAGAAGCAACTGCCACACCTTTCTCCCACAGAGCTGGCTGGTGGGTTCTAACTACTGACCTTTCAGCTAGTGCAGAGCACTTAACCGCTGTGCCACCAGGGATCCTTTATGTTTGTATTAAAAAAAAAAAATTGCCCTCAAGTCAATTCCGAGTCATAGCAACCCTACAGGACAGAGTAGAACTGCCCCTTAGAGTTTCCAAGGTGCGCCTGGTGGATTTGAACTGCCAACCTTTTGGTGTTTGTATAAAGAAGTGAATTTACTTAAATGCGGTTTTACAGTTGCCCAAGCCTTTCTCATTCATCAGTTCTGTTTTGACCCTGCAGGGTGGCAAGGACAGGTATTTGTAGTCTTGTTTTCGGCTGTGAAAAATTAGGTTCATAGAGGTGAAGGGGTTCAGAGGAAGTTATTTCATCATCTAGTGGGTCTGATACCAGATCTGTATTACTCAAAGTAATTGATTGTACCTTTTAGTTTCCCTGCTTTTTACATCTTTAAAATGGACTTACACTCCATTTTTTAGTTTTATCTGGCTAGGATTCACTCAGTGGAGGTGCCTAGAGTCCTAGGCTTTCTCCCCAGCGTTGACACTTTGATTGTACATGCTTCCTGTTGTCGTTAGCTGCTATAGCGTCAGCCTTCAGCTCATGGCAACCCCATGCAGAACAGAATTGGACTGTTGCGATCCCTAGGGCTTCTTTGACTTATTTTCTCTAGTATACCACCAGGCCTTTCTTCCTAGTCTGTCTGAGTCTAGGACTGGAAACTACACTGAAACATGTTCAGTATTAAAGCAGCACTCAAGCCTCTACTGAATGACTGGTGGTGGCTTACTTGAGGTACATTGGTAGGAAATTGAATCTGGGTCTCTTGCATTAAAAACAAAAGAAAAAAAAAAAAAAAACCCAAACCCATTGTCGTTGAGTTGATTCCAACTCATAGCAACCCTACAGGACAGAGTAGAACTGCCCGATTGGGTTTCCAAGGAGAGGCTGGTGGATTTGAACTGCCCACCTTTTTGTTGGCAGCCGAACTCTCAATCACTGTGCCACAAGGGCTCCAGCCTCTTGCATGGAAGGCAAAAATTCTGCCACTGACCCACTACTGCCCTTTTGACTACATGTAGCACTTTTATTTTATTCACAGCATTCGTCATCAGCTGATAGCACCTGGATTATTTGTTACATATGTATAGTCTGTGTCTTTCACTAGAATATAAACTCTGTGAAGACAGGGTCCTTGTCTGTCTCATTCAGGGGCAGATTAACCAGTAAGCGCAGTATGCTCTGGCTTACAGTAAGCAAGGTATGCATGGGCTTAATTGTGTTTATTTACTAAGATGTAGTTTTCAACCCAGGTAAAATTGTGCACCGTGGATTTGTAAGCAAGCACAATTAAGCCTGTGTGTACCTTGATTTTTGAGTAATTTGTCCCTGGCTCTCATTTACCACTGTATTCTCAGTGCCTAGTTCCATACGCAACACAGAGTGGATACTCAACAAATGTTAGTAAACTCAATGAATAGAAGAATCTATGAACAAATGACTGAAAACTTTGGCCATAAATGCATAAAATATAAGCCTTAAAGCTAAACTAGCTACCCAGGTTACTGACTGTTTTATAGATGATGAAAACTATGTTTATGGAGTTGAAAAGACTTGGCCATGGTCACGCAGCTGGTGGTAGAGCTTTATACCAGATTCCTGTTCTTCTGCCTATCAGCCAAGAGCTTGTCTCTACACCATGTTTGCTATGTAGTGTTCCTAACAAGTAGTTTATTTATGAAGAAACTCGGTAACTGTAGATCGCTGGAGTCAAGACAGATCCCATTTTCAATCTGGCCTGGGGAGCCTTAGGCAAGTTTCTTAACCAATCTGAGACTCTGTTTCCTCATCTGTAAAGTAGGGGTGATAACATCTCACAGGGCTGCTGTGACGATTTCATTATATAATGTATGTAAAAAGCTTAGCACAATGCCCGGCATATAATAAGTGTTTGATTAGTGGTAGATTCAAAAAAAAAAAAAAAAAATTTTTTTTTTTTTTTTTGAGAGACCAGATGCTGCAAATCTGAGTTGTAGAGATGGAAGTGTCCTCAGAGATGGCCTACATCAGTCTCCTCATTTTGTAGAGGAGGCAGCTGAGTCTCAGAAAAGGGGAGCACCCTCCCAAACCAACACATGATTGGTTTGCATATAGAATCAGAACATATCATATAAAAATGGATTTACTAATTACTTTCTGAGTGGATTCCCAAGTATACAAATATGTAAAGACATCAGATTTCTAAATGTACATGATAGTCATTCAACAATCATCACCATGGTCATTTAGCTGGCTCTGTTCAGATTCTTTAAGGTCTTTTCTAGTCAGTGGAAAAGTTCATCGATCTTTGAGTAGATTCTCAAGGAAGGTTGAGGTCGTATAGCATGTTTGATTCCTTCGGTTTCCAGTATGTGATCTGTTTGCAAAGAATGTCATGGAACTTTTTGTTCTGTACCCTTCCTTGCTTTTCTGTTGGCAAAAGAAAAAGGAACTCTTCTTCACTTCTGAGTAAATCGAAATTCCTCAGAAAAGCGAAGTGTCATTTTCACCATTGAAGGAATCATGCAAGTTAAGGAGGCATTGGTGGTTCAGTGGTAGAATTCTTGCCCTCCAAACAGGAGAACTGGGTTTGATTCCTGGCCAATGCACCTTATGGGTAGCCACCACCCATCTTGTGTGTTGTTATGATGCTGAACAAATTTCAGTACAGCTTCCAGATTAAGACAGAGACTGTCTACTTTTGAAAATCAGCTAGTGAAAACCTTATGAATCACAACAGTCTGATCTTCAACCGATCCTGGGGATGGCACAGGACCAGGCAGCATTTTGTTCCATAGTGTATGGGATCACCATGAGTTGGCGCTGACTCCATGGCACCTAAAAACAACAATAACATCTTTGTGTAAAAGCCCTGAGTAAGAGCAGGACATCTGTCACATGCGGAAGCTGTTTGGAGACCTCATTGGGACTAAAGTGTTATTTTCCCTAGGTCCAGTCAGGAAGCACCACGGTGGGGTCTACTTGACAATACTCTTCTCTGCTACATGCTCATGTCTAATGCCCATGGAGACATATGGCGATGTTTCCTCTCAGTCACAGAGCATCTGTGGACCCTCCAGTCTTCCTCTAAATCTTAGTTCTCTGGAGGTCCTTAAGAAGATAAGATGTGTTAGCTAGCCTTTGCTACAATTAGTGATCTTCTGCTTAGTGGGTTTGGAGGCGAAATAATCAGGGCCAATGAAAGGGAAATACTTGCGTGATGATGGTGATAGAGACAAGATTAAACCTGCCTAAGAGGAGATCTCTGCTCTGTGCCTGATACAGAAACGTTTTTCGGTTACAGTTTGATTCCTAACTGACAGGCTGACTGGCTGACAAGAAATATATGTGTGAATTGTCTTTAGGCTTGTACCACAGTATTGCTGTATCAGTGGCATATCTTAATTCATATCAGAATCACAATCTTACTCAGGGTTTCTGCTTTAAACCATACTTGTGGCTTGTGTTAGAAGTCAAGGAAAACAGAGTTTTTTGTCTGTTTTTTTCAGGCTTTCTTAAGGCAGCACTCAATGGCTGGTGAAAAGCAAAAAAAAAAAAAAGCCAGTGTCCATTCATGCTAAGTGTAGTGAGTAAAATAAAAAGTAAAATATATTAAATTCACTTTCCCAATTGCAGCTAATTAAGGGTGACTCCTTTAAAAACAGACCTAATGTAATCTGTTAATATAATTACTCAATTAAAGTTTTTCCCACTACTTACTTTTCCTCAGGATACTTCTGCATATACTTGTGTGTGATGCTTTCATGGTGTGAATCCTTCCAGAGCTCCAGGTTATAATGGAAACCTGATTCCAGGACTTCATAATTGCCCAAATTAAATAATACGTATGTAAATGGAATTTTCGTGGAAGTTGGGCACTGCAATGCTGTAAGGCATTGAGTCCTTATAGGCCGCTGTCTCTCAGCCAATCAGAACAAAGTGCTTCCCTCCTTGTGCCTCCCTTCCCCATAGATCACATCTTTCCTTTCTATTTTTCTGGTTTATTTTGTGAATGCTTCTATTGTACAACCTAACACTCTATACTGCACTTATTCATTTACATATCTTTCTCTCTGACTGAACTCAGCCCTTTGTAGTAGAATTATGCTTTACTCATCTTAAAATTCACTTTGTTTATTGAATCATTGTCTTAGGCTGGGTTCTCTAGAAAAGCAAAACCAGTGAAGCGATAAATATAGAGAGAGATTTATATCAAGGAAATTGCTCATGTGGTTCTAGAGGCTGGAAAATCCCAAATCTGTGGGTCAGGCCAGAGGTTTCTACTGACTCACGTAGCTGTGGGGGTTGATGAACCCAAGATCTACAGGTCAGTTAGGCTGACAAACCCCAATATCGGCAGGTAAGCTGCTAGCTCAATTCCCAAGAACTGGAGGTCAGATGAACAGGAGCCAGCTGTAGGATCCAGAGCAGACAAGAGCCAGTGAGCTTTGCCAGAAAGTCCACCTATATTGGATGCAGGCCACACCCCCAAGGAAACTTCCTTTCAACTGACTGGCTGCTCATAACAGATCTTGTCATGGAGGTGATTACATTATTACATAGCTACCAAACTACATAGTAAGCAGCAAACCACTGAGAATCATGGCTCACCCAAGTTGACACACAACCTTAACCATCACAGTCATCTAGGTGAGCAGCCTTGGTGGCACAGTGGTTAAAGTGCTTAGCTACTAACCAAAAGGTCAGTGGTTCATGGTTTCAGGGGACATCTAGGTAAATTGACATAACAAAGTTTATTAAGAAGATGTTCTGCATCCCACTTTGGTGAGTGGCATCTAGGGTCTTAAATGCTATCAAGTGGCCATCTAAGATGCATCAATTAGTCCCAACCCACCTGGAGCAAAGGAGAATGAAGAACACCAAAGACACAAGCAAAATATTAGCCCAAGAGACAAAAAGGGCCACATAAACCAGAGACTCCATCAGCCTGAGACCAGAAGAACTAGATGGTGCCCAGCTACCACCAATGACCACCCTGACAGGGAACACAACAGAGAGTCCCTGATGGAGCAGAAAAAAGGGGGTACACAACTGAAATTCTAGTAAAAATACCAGACTTAATGGTCTGACCAAGACTGGAGGAACCCCAGAAAGACATGGCCCCTGGACTCTCTGTTAACCCCGAACTAAAACCATTCCCAAAGCCAACTCTTCAGACAAAGATTTTTTTTTTTTAATGGAATTTTCGTGGAAGTTGGGCACTGCAATGCTGTAAGGCATTGAGTCCTTATAGGCCACTGTCTCTCAGCCAATCAGAACAAAGTGCTTCCCGTTTTATTCTGTACTACTTAGAATAGTTTATTGCATTATTAAGTACATGTTACAAGAAGCACATTGTTGTTTAAGACTCATTGATTTAAGCAGAACTATTCTTATAAAGTTTCGTAGGCTTTTACATAAAAAGAGAAGAGCCCGTATAAAATTATAAAATCTTAATGTAATCTAACAGCCTATAATATAATAAATAGTCTCCCATTTTCCAAAGAAACCACCAAAAATTTCTAATGAGTTTATTAGAACTACTGTTGGTGAATCCTGGGATGTCATGTCTAGTTAGACTTAACGGATTTGAGTATTTCTTTAATGAAATCTGTAGCTTAACTTGCCGGGATTATATTCCTTGTCTTCCTACCCTTAAAGTGATTTTACTTTATTTTTATTTTGGGTGGCATTAAAAAGAAATGAAAGACTATGATTCTGCCTCCTTCTCAGATGGATATAGTGAAAAATGCAGTGCTTATTATGAAGTTAATGTGAATTACCATGTAATTACCACTGGCTGCACTGTAATGACTATTTAGTTACCACTGAGCATTCTCTGCCAAATAACACACATTATTTCATAGGAAGCGTAGAATTAACTCAAGTCATCCCGGAACTCACTGAGGGAGTCTATTCCCGATCTCTTTCGTTAAGTGTAGGCACTGCTAATGTTAGCATCTAAATAATCAAGCTTGGAGCAAACCGACAGCAGAACAGGATATGAGTTTACATGATTTGATTTGCTGATGTTTTAAACACTTAGCAGGAGACAGCTATAGAAACCAATTAAATCTCTCCAAGGTGCATAGAATTATCTCCTTTTGTGAGAAACAATTTAAGGGAATTACGTCGGCCCTTTAACTGGAGGGGAGAAAAAACATTAGGAATGAAATTTCAGATGCAAAGTGCTGATCAATCGTGACTTCTTTTTTGTGTTTCAGCTTTGTGCTGTTTTGGCTGCTAATATTTTTAAGGATTTGCACTTTTAGATTGCAAGCCCAGGGTTATGTTAAACTTTTCTCCATCAAAATGTTGCTTGGGCTATTGATTACCGTGTGCCTTTGAACATGGCATTGTGTCTAAAAGAGTAAAACAAAAACAAACAAAAAAACATGTCAGTCCATCCGGTCCCTTTCAGATACTGCATCTTATTTAGTGTACCGGAATTCCCAGTTTAAAGTAATCACAAAATTTATGGAGAAATGGATAAAAAAGGTTGTAAAATATCGATTTGGGGAAAATAATAACACAACTCATCTATAATAAGAAGAAAAATGAAGCAATAATTCAGGGAGTATCGAGCGGCTTGCTGCTGGGAGTATTGATCCAGTCCTTTACTGTATAAGATCGCACTGAGATTGCTCTGAAAGAAAGAACAGCGTTCCTTCGCTCATTATTTCTCAGATACTATCGCCTTGTTACATGGGCCCTGCAGAGTTGGGATTGTTGCAGCTGGGAGAGGGGGATTCGCAATAATAATAATAAATAAATAAATAGCTCCGAAATCTATATTGCCTTAAAGCTACAGTGCCTGGTCTTAACATCGGCTCTGGTTTTGTAAATTTCCCATTGCCTTCTAGTCGCTAATGACGATTCATATGCTGTGTCTTAGAGTGCGGGTTTAGGAACCAAACCAGATCGTCATCTTATGTAATGGGGTCTTGTGTTGGGAACGAATTCTTGTCTTGGAAGAAGAAGCATGTATCTGTTGTATTTCTTCTTAAGTCACTGTTTTGAAAACAGTACACTTAGGCCACTTCGAACCATGGAAAATGTGGACTTTTGCTTCTACAGGGCATTGTTTCATATTTTCAGACAGTATAATTTTTGGAATTGGCGGGAGTATTATTGTTCTTCTGCCATAAATAAATATGACCTGAAACTTTGAAATGCATATTCATAAAGCCTGGATTTTCCATTCACGAGAAATCATGACTTTATAAATTCATCTGTAATGTCTAAGGTGTTAAATGACCAATCGCCTCAGCCATGTATTGTCATCAGAGTAGCTCCTGAATATGGGAGACTCTGTTACACTGCTAGATAGTTCTAGGTTCTTTTCAGACTTTAAGATTATCCTACATGTAGTGTTGAGGAAACAGGAATTCTCATATTTATTTTTTGGAGGGTGGAAGGTACAATAATATTCAGATTTCAATTTAATAAAACTTTTCTGAACACCTATTATATTCCAGGTATCTTTTAGGCTCTGTGACACAGAAAGGTGGGGTCCTTGCCCTCATGACACTTACATTCTAATGAAGGAAGGAGGAGGGTAACACATAGGTTAAACCAAACCCAAAACCCGTTGCCGTTGAGTCAATTCTGACTCATACCAACCCTATAGGACAGAGTAGAACTGCCCCATAGGATTTCTAAGGAGTGGCTGGTAGATTTGAACTGCCAACCTTTTGATTAGTAGCCAAAATCTCAACTGTTGAGCCACCAGGGCTCCAACACACACGGTAAGAAGTACAAAAATAAGATAATTGTCAGAGGGGTAAGTGTTATGAAAGAAATAAGATGGCTAATATTTTAGAATGTAGTGGGGTAGGAGGGCATGTTTAAATAGGAATTGTTGTCAGCTCCAACTCATGGCAATCTCAGTGCAACAGAATGAAATGTTGCCCAATTCTGAGTCATCCTCAAAATCACCGGTATGTGGCAATTCGTCTTTGTGGTTATTGTACCAGTCTACCTCACCAACGGCCTCCCACGCCCTTGTTGGCCTGTGCTTCACCAAACATGGCGTCCTCCTCTAATGATTGATCCGTCCTGATGACACATCCAAAAGCAAGTGAGTCAGGCAATATTCTGTTGTGATCTGTAGGGTTTTTATTGGCTAATTTTCAGAAATAGATTTCCAGAACTTTCTCCCGAGTTGGTCTTAGTCTGGAAGCTCTAATGAAACCTGTTCACCATAGGTGACCTTGCTGGTATTTGAAAAATCAGTGGCATAGCTTCCAGCATCATAGCAACACGCAAGCACCACAGTACGACAAACTGACAAACTGACAAACGGATGATCGAAATAGGCATCAGTGCAATAGAATCAGTACAATATACAATGGATAGCACCCTGAGCCGGCACAATACCAAGGCAAGCACGGTATTGTTTCTAAATGGCTGTTGACTCCCCCCCAGTGCTAAAGCTGTGCTATCCGTTGCTCTCACTCTCCTACCCCACCCCCTAGCCACTCTGTGATCATTATCTAGAAATATGAGCCATAGCAGCTGACTATGTTCTCAGCAGATCAAGCTTCCTGAAATTTCAATAAGCATTGATCCATGTCATTGCACCAGATCCTCGAAATTGTTGTTTCTATAATATTTGTCTCTCTGTTTCTGACTCTAAAAAAATAAAAAAAATGTTTCATGGAACAACAGGCTGATACCTGGTGTCAATAAAGGTAGATAGAGAGGGAAGGATGGAGAAACAGAAAGAATAAAACATCTAACTATCAAGACTAACTCCCCAAATAGCTTTCAATAAATTGCAAAGATACCCCTCCTTCCTTATCCACACAGGAAGATTGAAAGTCATCCCTGAGTCTTAAAGTGTGAATATTGAAATTGCTAGATGTATGGTACATTTAGTGGAGACGTTGGTGAAGTGCAGAAGTCATTTTAACTTTGTCTTTTAATTTTAAAGATTTACTGGCTGCAAGGAAAGAGAATATTTATAAGCGTTCTTAGGTATTCACAAAACATGTAGTTGCCAAACAGTGCAAAGAATGGAAAGAAATCATCATTACGAAGCTGGATGATTCAGGAAATGTGGTGATAAATATGGGAGTGACAACATATTATCTCAGCCCTTTCTCGCTCCACATTTTTGAGTCATGATTATCAAGTGTATCACTGCAGAGAGTATGCAAAGGCAGTTTGGAGCTAGAGGCATTTTAGTTTTAAAAGAATAACCAGGCAATGTTTGGGAAGTACAGATACAATAAATGAAGTCAAGTCATCTCAGCTTGAATAAATATATATTGTATAATTTGCTTCTACCCTTTAATTTCTTGTAATGAAAGGAAAGTGGCAAGCAACAAGAAAGCAATTAATTGCAACAATGATTACTTAGCTTCTGTAGTGCCTGAATTAAAAAGAACACTAAGGTACTTTTCTCATAGCTCATCTATATATATATTTTCAATCATTGATGCTTTATAAATGGCAGATGCAGTTGATTTGTTTTAAAATGTTATTTTTTTCCCTTGTTGGCCAACAGATTGTCAAAAGGAACTCTTGGCCATTCCGTTGGTTGTTTTGTGTTGTCTCAAATTTGTGAAGATAAATGTCATATCATACCTCATGTATTATAATGCTTCCCTGTTGTAGGCTTCTTTTAATTTGAGACAGGCTGATTGTTGAAGAGCAAATTTGGGGCTGTCACTGTTATCTTCTTGTGTATATTAGTTCTCTCTTGTCAGCATGGAGGCTTGTATGTAGCAAGTACCAGAAAATGTTCAGTAAATGAGTGAATAAAGAATGAAGATCATGCTCTCTGGACTTGGACAAATTACTTAACTACTTAAACCTCAATTGTTTTTATCTGAATAATGGAGGAAAGAAAAATATCTTCTTCAGTAGTTTGTCGTGATTATTAAAATAGGTAATATGAATATAACTCTTAACCCGTTATAAGTGGTACACAGTAAGGACTCAAGAAATGGTAGCTCTTATTATTAATGACCTTAAGTAGTTCACAATTTGTGAAACAATTATCAGTCTATTTCTATTTTGGTCACCATTGTATTCCCAGTGCCTAGTACTATGCCTGATGCAGAGTAGGTGCTGAAAAAGTGTTTGTTGCATGAGTGAATCCCCTGATTCTCATTAATAAATAACAACTATTTTTTTTATTGCTACTAACACTTGTAAGGCACTTACTGTGATTTTACACAAATAACGCACACCTTCTATGTTTGTTTGCCAACCATGCTCTTCCCCCATGAGGTATTTTCTTCATAAGTACCCCATGCCAGTTTTTTTCCTTTTTTTTTTTCGCACGTTGCTGTAAAAAAAAAAACTAGCATAGTGTGCTTACAGAAATATCTTGCGGGAGGAGGGTGTGGCTGACAAACAAATGTAGAAGGTGTGCACTATTTGCATAAAAATATGGTACTATGTGGCCCACACTGTTTTAAGCATTGGACATATATTTAGACATTAAAAAAGGAGTCCCTGGGTGTCACAAACAGTTAAGCACTCAACTACAAATGAAAAGGTTGGCAGTTCAAGCCCATCCAGAGGTGCCTTGGAAGAAAGTTCTGATGATGTGCTTCCGAAAACCCTATGGTGCACAGTTCTACTCTGCAACACGTCAGGTCACCATGAGTTGGAATTTACTTAACAGCAACTGGTATGGTTTTAGAATCTTTAAATAAATAAATAAATAAAAACTATGGAAGAAGAAAACCAAAACCAAACCTATTGCCATCGAGTTGATTCCCACTCATAGCAACCCTATAGGACAGAGCAGAACTACCCTATAGCGTTTCCAAGGCTGTAATCTTTATGGAAGCAAGACTGCCACATCTTCCTCCCACAGAGCGACTGGTGGGTTTGAACCACTGACCCTTCGGTTAACAGCAGAGCACTTAACCAGTGTGCCACTGGGGCTCCTTTATGAGATGAGAACTGTTACTGTTTCCACTTTAACAAAAGAAGAGATTGAGTCAAAGAGGAATTAAGTAATTTTCTCAAGGCAACTAGGAAGTGGGAGAGTCAGAATTTGAATCCAGGCATATGGCATTGTTTAGTATTTCCACATGAAGGTTACTCTTATGTCGTACAGTGCCCTGATCATGCCTTCATTCTAGAGGCATTTATTAATCGTATGCCGTGAGTTAGATACTGGAGAATACCATGTACAAGATGGACATAGTCCTTGCCCTCATGGAAGCTAACAGGTCTGATGTCCTGAAATCTTAATTCATCCCATACTCTCCTCAGTGACTGTTATAATGAGAGAGAGTTAGAGGTCGGACTTGATACAGTGGACAGAGGCTATAAACATCTGCAGAGAGGAGAGTTAGGGTGACATTATGCTAATTATTAGGGGTCACCCAGCATACACCCTGAGGCCTTCTGTGTGGGAGACCTGTGTTTGATTCCCAGCCAACGCACTTCATGCGCAACCACCATCCACCTGTTAGTGGAGGATCGCGTGTGGCTAACAGGTTTCAGTGGAGCTTTCCGACTAAGACTAGGAAAGGCCTGGGGATCTACTTCTGGAAACCAACCAATGAAAACCCTGTGGATCACAATGGTATGATCCTGTTATGCACGGAGTTGCCATGAGCTGAGGGCAGCTAACAAAGGCAAGCATGTACTCTACCTACCCTTTGGAGGGAGGTGGAACATATGATGCGAGCATGTTCCACGTGCTTTCCAAAGCCCTGGAAGCCACTGGGGCCCCTTCCTGCTCTCACATTCTGTACGGGGATATGTGGTCTTACCATCTGTACGTCTATGCTGATCTCTGGGTGGAGCCTGAGCAAGCATATCTCCAGTCTAGCCGTGAGGAGACAAGCTCTGGCTCAGCCTAGGAAGGGTGAAGAGATATCTGGGAAGGGCCCACTTTAGCTTCATTTCTGAGCATCTGGACCTGAGGTCAGGTTACTACAGAAAATTTCCACTAGTGTTTTCTTTTATGCTCAACCTCAAGACACTGGGAATTAGTGGCCAATAAGTGTCCACAATTTAAATGTGTGGCAGAACTTCACAAGGATTGGTATGAGAGTATAAACCATGCCACATGTACGAATTTCACTCTACTTTGCTTGTTTGTTCTGTTGGACTTGCCTTCTTCATTATTTGGCTCATTAATTTGTTCATTCATTCATCTTTCTTTACAAATATTTATTGAGGAATGAAAAACACACACACACACACACACACACACACACAAAACAGACATCCGGAAGAATAGTTTGTATTTTGAGCACCGTAAGCACAAGAACTGACAAAGAAAAGTCCAGTAATGGTTTGTTAAATGGATGAATGGTTGGATGGGTGAATAAAAATAAAGTATTAGAAAACCATTATATTTATATTTCCAGAGGTTATTTTTAAGTAGGAATGAATTCAAGTAAAATATTCTAAATAATTCTTGAAAGATGAGTAAATCATTCATTAGGAAGGGCAAAAAAAAAGTAAAACCAAACAGAATCTGGCTCAACAGTGTTCAGTGAGTTTACAAAGCTATTGATCTGGAATCTTCCAGTTTGGTCTGCCTCTGCCTGGGGTCGCCAGTCAAGATGACCGATTATCCTGGGAAAGGCTCTACAGCCTATCTCATAAACAGAAAAAGGAAAAAAAAAAAAAAAATCACACTTGGTCAGAAGACAGCCCAAACAGAGGCTGGAAAAGTTTAGCTGTGGTTGTAATTTTGCTAAAGGGAAAGGGCCTGCCAGAAAGAGAGCCTGGATCCGAGAGGTTCAACCATGACAGGCTGGTGTGAGCCCATCCTGAGGCTGTCAACAAAACTTACTAAGGTTTGCTACTAACTTTTTTTCAGCTGGGTTAGACATTTTTTGGCCAGGTTAGACATTTCAGGAAGAGCCTTTAAAAAGAAAAAAAATTCGTATTTCACCTTCCCCTTTTTTTTTTCAGTAGGGAAGCCACCACACTCTTTCATTTATAATTGAGAAAAGAACCTTAGGTGATCTTTCACCAAACTTGAGTTTGAATAGTTGGGTCCTGGTGTGCACTTCTGCTGATATGCCTCATCCCAAACTCCCTCCTCAGCTTTCACAAAGATTCTCCTGATGTCCTGTGATGGAAGCCATTTTCCACAAAGCCTCTCCTCTTCCTCCTCACTTCTTCTGCCAATATATGTGTGCTCAGCTAGTAAATGGGACTTTGCTTCGTGCCAAGCATTGTCCTAGGTTCCCTACAAATCTCAGCCTCGTTCCCCCACCCCACCTTTTTTTTTTTAAGTCCAATGGAGACTCTAAATACATCAAGTGTCTCAGAGCCTCTACTGCCTCTGTGGTCTCTTTTGCTTTTAGAACTTCAACTAACTAATCTCAAGAAGGGTTTACCAGTTGCTGTTGCATCTATTCTGACTCATAGTAACCTCGTGTGTGTCAGAGTAGAACTGTGCTCCATAGGGCTTTTCAATAACTGATTTTTGGGAAGATGATCTCTAGGCTTTTCTTCCGTGGCACCTCAGAGTGGACTCAAACTGACAACCATTTGAAGAAGGGTTTAGGGACAGGAAAGTAAATATCAACCTGCCAAAGCTGATGGAAGCCTGTTTTCTTGGGTTTCATTCTCTACCTTTTATTGGATGCCAGTTATATGCAAAGTGTGGTGCAAAGTACTAGCACTAAAGGGCACAACAAATGCAATAGAGGACAAGTTGTGTCTTCAGGGCATTTACAGACAATGGCGGCCACTAGGAGGTACCCAGAAATGATAAAGTGATGAGATGCTCTGGTGGATATCTAGGTGAATGGGGCGGGGGAAGGGGGGAGGTCAGGTGTGGAAAGTGTGTGAAGAGGCGGCCCAGCCCGGTAATCCGGGAGCTCCCAAAATGGAGAAGGGATTTGCCTAGGGGGCTGAGGGTTGGAAGAATTCTTTTTAATTCCAGTCTCTTGCTTTCTCCTCTTGCTATTCAGCTCCATCCTCTTAAGAATGGGCAGTCTTTATGTGCGAATAAACCAGTGAAATACTTGTTTATAAGAAAATTATGTACTATAAAAAAAAAAAAATACTTACAAGAAATTATCATAAAAACTCTACCCCACCCTTTATCTCCCTTTATTTTGACCTCTCAATTAGAATATGTTCTACAGTATTCCAGAATTCAAATACTAATGATTTCCCCAATTCACCTTTTGCAGTATTCTTTTTTGCTCCTTCATTTCTGCCCCCCAGTGAGAGATTGAGTGATTTGATGGTATTAAGGGTATTTTTAAGGTATTAATTTTGCCATAGATAATCCTGAACATTCCCTTGAATTCACTTTTGAGTAAGAAAAGTTACTTGCAGAACATTGAAGTGAATGGAGTTTCTTATGTTTATCCAATGTTATCTAGACACTTTTTCTTAGAGAGAAATAAAGTGTTGTAACACTGAGCTGAATCTTTGCGGGTCTTTGTCAGATAGGGGTGGTATTTTTTATCTGGTGTCCTAGGCTTGGAAACAAGGCTGAAAGTGGGAGGAGGAATAAGTGGAGGGGCTTTTATGGGATAAGTTGTTGAAAGAATAAATTAATGAATAAAAAACACATCCCCCTAGATTTATGAGTAGATCTTCTCATTCAGTGGCATCACTGGGTGATGCAAATGGTTAACATGCTTGGCTGCTAACTAAAAACTTGGAGGTTCGAGTCCCCCTAGAGGTGCCTGAGAAGAACAGCCTGGAGATCTACTTGTAAAAAATCATTCATCAAAAACCCTATGGAGCACATTTCTACTCTGGCACATATGGGGTTGAATCGACTCTACGCCAACTAGTTGAGGTCTCATTCGCTGCTTTATCCTCAAGATGCTCTGCTCTGGACTCCGCTATAACTAGATCATTGCCGTTTTTGAGTATTTCCTCCCGTTCTACTGCACCATCATCTCGATCAGACTACATTGTCAGTTGAGCAGTTGTGACTGAGATACATGTGAAAACTGTGGTCAGCCAGGTCTACACTCAATGAAAAGTCATAGCCTGTGGATTGCATAACTGGATGACTATAGGTAGGGAATGGCCTTTCACCAACACCAAAGATTTATTGACTTTGGGAAGAGAAAAGTCAGCTTTTATATCTCAAGAGAGTAAACCACCTTTTGCTAATTGTGATGTCTTTCAAAGGACATTTTGAATGATGAACTTCTGCTAGAACTTCATGCAGTAATATGTAAAATATGCCGTTGACCAAAAGTTTGCAGCTTTGACTAATAGACATTATTAGCCAATGAGTAATACTTCAAGTTTGCCAAGTCCCAGTTTATAGCTGGACCTTCATAAGCCAGGACTTAGTGTTCTAGCAGTCAGAGGCACTCCATTCCTGTAACTTTAACCCCAGATAGAAAAAAATATTAGCAAATACTACATTTTGGCCAAAAAAGAAAACCTGGGAATACAACATTATACCATTACTCATGTTAGCATTAGCTCTGCAACAGTTTGTTTGTAGGATTCCCAGTACAGGTGATCTTTGTGGATGTCTCAGTATGTCTGAAAGCAAACATTTTTGTAAGTAGAAATTTGACGATGCTGTGGTTGTGCTATTAAATAACACAGATCCTGGAGAATTTGATCAATGGAGATTGACGATTTTGATTAAATAGTTTATTACTTGAATAATCTCTTTTACCCAGCACATTTTTTTTAGGCATAGTCTACATCGCCAATAAGGCAAAAACAGTGATCGTTTTAGGGAAAAGAAAAATACACTCAATTTCAATGATCAGAATTTTACTCTTATTTCAATTTCAACTTATCAAGATTTTCCAAAGTTTGACACAAATGGGAAAAATCAGCGGGTTGATTTCATTGTTTGCTATCCAGCTGGTGGTTTTGATGTGGTAGAAATTTGTCCATCATGGGTTTCCGGTCTTCAACATGCCAGTTGTAGCAAACTGCTACCTTGACTAGAGAAAATATGTTGGTCTAACCCTAAATGATAGTCAGAACCTACAGATAGCTGTCATTTCTTTCCAATAAAAATCCCTTTATTCTCTTTTGTTCTGTTTCTAGGTATGCTTTAAAATTATTTCAATATTAATTGTTTTTAATAGTTCTTTTGTAGTTGATGGCTCTTTTGGAGAGAATAAGATGGGATGTGCACAGCCTTTTCTTATTAAGAGGTTTCCTGTTAAACATGCACTATGGTTGTTGGTGTCTACTCTTGTTTCCTTTCCTTCATTCCTTCTCTCTTTGCATTTTCACTTCAGCTTGCTTCACCAGAGGGAGAAAGACTTAGCTCAATTGTATTATCCTGTGAGATTGCTTAAACCATGTTTAGATAAAAATTACTTTATGCTTTTCTTACTACAGTTCATGATTTCCATTTTGTAAGGCATCTTTTCTAAATTTTGTGCTTTATTATTCTTGTGGTGTTGAGCGAGGGAAGACAAACTCTCGTTCGTAATTCACTTTAAAGAACATACCCTTTCTTTCTATTTTCTTGTTAAAACTAAATTGTGTGCAATTTGTAGGAAATTGAAACCACATTTTTCACTTAACTTTCCAAAATTAAAATTTATGGGGAAAAAGAAGCAATAAAACAGTTACAATCTGGTCATCTATAATTATCTGTGTGGTTTGAGCAGTTCCACATTTGAAAAAAGTGACACCGAGAACTTATCAAGGTTTTACAACCATGGGACATTTCACTTCTCTTTTGTTGCCATGGAGCATAGGCCTCCACCAAATGGTACAAGTCACACTATGAATTTAAAAATTAGAAGCACGAAGAGCAACTTCAAAATGCATCTAGAACATTGGGCAGTGTCTAAGAACAGTTGTTTTCCTCCCTCACTCAAACAGAAAAACTTACCAATATGTACTTTATTTCAATTATTTTCTCTGACTTCAGCTGCTTTGACATTCTCTCATCATGCTCTAACAGGTAGGAGAAAACCACAGAACCAGCGAGGCGCACTGTCTATTTCTGTTTATTGGGTTTGCCATTGCTGTTCCCATGCACCACCCTTGCTTACGGATTCCCCAGGGAAAGGTTCCTTGAAGGTGTTTAAGTGTTGAGCTGTGACATTTTTCTGGGAATAGTTTTTTTTTTTTTTTCCCATTCACTTGACTTTTTGGTATTGTTATCTTTTTGCCTCCATAATGTAACAGGGAACATCAACTTTTAGGACCCAAGACATTTGCTACTTCAACCCTAGCTCTTAATAAGAGAGAAAGTTCCTGGACTGTGACCTAGTTTTAGGCAATCTTATGTAGCTGTGGTGAAGTCATTTATGCATTCAGCTATTCCTTCGGTAAACATTTATTGAGCACCTATTTAATAGCAGTAGTCCCTGGGTAGTGCAAATGGTTAACATGCTTGGCTGCTAATTGAAAGGGTGGAGGTTTAAGTCCACCCAGAGGCCCCTCAGAAGAAAGGCCTGGTGATCTATTTCTGAAAAGTTAACCACTGAAAACCCTAGGGAGCACAGTTCAACCCTGACATACATGGGGTCTCCATGAGTCGGAATCTAGTCCACAGCAACTGGTTTGGTTTTGAATTTAGTACTGAGCCTGATGTTAGAGTCTAAGTATAGAATAGAGAAGAAAACACCACAGATAGTACTGGCACAAAGTAAGTAGTCCACTGAACCTGAGCATTATCATCATTCTAAATAGAAATGCATGGATGAGCAGATCCTGGGGAAGTACAGAAAAAGCCTTGAAAGTCACCACAGTCCTGAGTACTGACCTAAGTTTAACAGAAAATTTTACCCCAGCCACAATGAGTTTATCAAACAACATTAAAAAGTGAAAATGTTTTATACATCTTTTGACCAGGTCCACTTTTTTCATTTGTAACTTTATTCTGGTTAATACAAGTCAGCATTTTATTTATTTCATTGAGCAAATATTTTAAGTGCTCATTATGTGTCAGGTACTGTTCTAAGTTTTTTTTTTTTTTTAATACCAACTCATTTAATCTCCTAACATCCCTGTGAAGTAGGTAGTTTATAGTCCTGATTTCAAAGATAGGGGAGCTGAGGCACAGGGAGATGAAGACATTTGACAAAGTCACACAAGTCATAAGTGGCGGAGCCGTAGTCAGATCTAGGCAGTCTGGCCTCAGAATCCATCTTCTTAACTGTGCTGCTTTCAGAAGCTTATCAACATTTACATAAACCATACACCTTTAAAATGTGAGATCCCTGCGTGTCCAACACGTGGGCACATCTGGGCCAACTCTCTGCAGAAAACTTGATCTTCCTGCCCATGGGCAGGTTCCCAGAGCAAAGAAGCAACGGGTGTGTGAACTATCAGACTTTGTGAGCCAGCAGTGAAAAAATGTGGTGTCAGACCTTCCATCCACCCAATTTGTTCCTCCATCCATCTCTCTATTACTTCTTTAGATATAAAAATGCTAGTTGGAGAAAATAGGATAGAGTAAAAAAAGAACATCACCATCATCCAATACCCATTACCCGGAGATAACTACTGATAACATTTTGACATATTCATCTTTTTTTGCAAAATGAGTATATATGCAAATGTATAATAGTATAGGTACATGAACTTTTTTTTCATATTTGTGGCTGTGCTGTGTATATGTACACACAGACGCACATATACACAGTTTTATGCCCTGCTTTTTTCACACAGCCAGTAAGCATTTTCCCACGCATTGAAACTTCTTCATAATGTTAAAAGACTGTGTAATCTCCCATGGTGTGGATTTACTGTAGTAATTTATGTGTTCTTCTATTGCTGGATATTTAAGTTGTTTTATCTATACTTTTAAAGGTATATATACTTATCTTTTCTAACTTTGATGCTTTTAAAATTATTGTCATTTCTGGCAACTAAATATTCTAACCCTTTCTGAAGATTTAAAAAATTATCCTAAATAGTTCCTTCCATAGAGATACATTTTTTAATAAAAACGTATTTGAAATGATTTTGTTTTTATTATTTTATTACTTGTACTATAAAATAATGCTGTAAAATATAGAACAGTAGAAATAAAATATGCCCAAATGTTACACACTAACTCACGATTAGCCTAGGAAATTATATCTAGCCATAAAGCGAGCGTATTAAAGCTCTTGTATATATTAATACAATCAGCCATGCTTTTTAATGTGTAAGTGTTTAATCTATCAGTGTCCTTTCTCTTTTTTATCACCCAGCTGCAAACTGGATTCATTTTTGGATAATTACCTTTGATACTAAATGTATATTATCTGCCCAATTAGGAAAGAGAATGCAGGGAATTCAGAAATCAATAGTAATAAAGTAAACAGAGAGAATGGAATCTATTTCCTCTCTTACCGTTTATTCGAACCTACTCTACTAAAGACAGGGACCCTGTGTAATGGATGTTGGACAGAGGACCACAAATAAACCCTACTGGGAACAGCTTTCCTTTAAGAATTGATCTGATATTTCAGTAAAACGTCCTATCGTTTAAATATGAAAATGGTAGGTCCTTAACGACCCCTACAAAGCTTTGACTTTTGTTTACGGAATTGATTTTAGTTTCTCTTTCTATGTTTATATGTTCACAACTGGGTGGATCTTGTTTATGTCTAACCTCTCCCTGTCCTTCATAAAATTATTTTTGACAGGATTGATGTTAGCTGCCACAATCTCTTTGTCCAAAGGGAAATAAAATCCATTGCCCCATCTCACTGAGTATAACAGAGGCTCTCTATAAAGTTTCACTGTTAGTGTCATTATGAAGAAACATAATGTAATTCTCAGATATGGGCTTTCTGTGGCACCTCTAGTTTAGTACAGGTATGGGAGAGCTAGTTTACCTTGCCCAGACCCCTAACTATTCTGGCAGGCCAATGGAGCTCAGAGGGTTGGCCTTCCCTTGCTGATATTCTAAATCTTACCTTGCTGATATTCTAAATCTCACAGCCAAGAAGATATATTCCTGCCACATAAAGGAAACTCATATCTGCCTTTATTCAGTGTGTGTTTATCTCCCCGTGTGATACTGTCATTTGTTTTCTCCAAATCCTAAACTCTATGGGAGCTTATTGGCTTATGTCACAAACTAATGGCATTACTAGCAGGTGAACTGGATCCCCAGTTTCACACTGTTTCCTACCAAGTATGGAATTCTCTGTTGAGTGGTTGGCCTGGGATTCAAATGACCTGATTTCGTGTCTTCAACATAAGACTCCCAAGGTCAGGGCTAGAGCAAGACAGGAATCTTGGTCTATGTTTATGATATTATAGTCATAGTTGGTTTTAGAATCTTGGCTAAGAGGAAGACTGTCAGATTCTGAGTTTATTTCAAAAACAAAAGCAGGATGTCTAAAGAGATGGCATTGCATATTTTGAAAAATGGATCTTCCTGGTGGTTTTCAATATGTTTTATGGGTTTTTTTTAAATTTCAATAGGGCTGAAATAGTTCCACATGCAATAAGAACTTAAACATGCATTTGTCTTTTACAAACTAATGCTAAACAATGTCTTCATCATCAGAGATATAATCTCTCATACTTCTGACTTTAATAGGCTACATGCTCAGTAAGAGGTATATCTGGCCTAATTCTGCCTCAAAAAGTTTGCTGCCCCTGGTGTAGATGGCAGTTAACCTATGGTGTCTTCCCCAAGGACTTGGTATGCTTTGGAGAGCAACCTGACAAGTCTTTTGGGGACATTGTTGTTGTTAGTTACTAACAAATTGGCTCCAATCCATGGCGACCTCATGAACAACAAAATTAAACGTTGCCAGGTCTTGTACCAATTCACGATTGTTGGCATGAACAAGTCCATTGTTGTGGCCACTGTTTATTTTGAGTGTCTTCCAACATAGGGGTTCATCTTCCAGCACTCTATTGGACAAGATTCTGTTGTGATCCAGAGGGTTTTCACTGGCTAATTTTCAGAAGTAGATCTCCAGGCCTTTCTGCCTAGTCTATCTTAGTCTGGATGCTTCGCTGAAGCCTGTCCACCATGGGTCACCCTGCTGGTATTTGAAATACTGATGGCATAGCCTCTAGCACTATAGCAACATACGAGCACCACAGTGTGACAAACTCACAGATGAGTGGTGGTTTGGGACATGTTGTTAGTTGCCACAGAGCTGGCTCTGACACATGGCGATGTGATGTAGAACGTACGACCAGTGCCATCTTCATAATCATTGGAATGCTTGCGTCCGTTGTTGTGGCTATTGTGTTAATCCATCTCATCGAGGGTTTCCTTCATTTTTACTGACCCTCTACCAAACAGGATGTCCTTTTCTAGCAACGGGTCTTTTCTGATGATGTGACTCGAAGTCTTGCCATTCTCACTTATAAGGAGCATTCTGGTAGTATTTCTTTTAAGACTGATTTATTCATTGTTCTGACATTCCATGTTACATTCAACATTCTTTGCCAACACCATGATTCGAATGCATCGATTCTTTCTTTTGCATTGTCCAACTTTGACATACATATGAAGCCATAAAAAAGACCATGGCTTGGGTCAGGCGTACCACAGTCATCAAAGTGACATCTTTGCTTTTTAAAACTTAGCACACCTCAAGCCCCTGCTTAGATATTCCTGCTCTGGAGAAAGAAAGAAAAGCGGAACTTCTAAACAACCAAATATTCTAGGAGAGATACGTGCAATTATTTTTTCTTTCCCCCTCCTTTCATCATTTACCATCTTTTTACGTCCACGAGGCTCTATTTGCAAGCCTCATCTTCCCTCTGTAGGCACATTTGAAGCCTGCATAACTGGTATTCAGTGGGCAGAATGATATTATTTGTGATTCCCTTTGCAATTGACTCAGAGCGGTGATGGGAGGATGTCAATTTCGCAAGGGCAGCATTATTTTCTGTGCTTGCTGCTCAGCCCCAGAACGCTCGTTTGGTTGTGAAGACGACGGCTTAATATGCTCCCTTCTTCTCTCTCCTGTCCCCTCCACATTCTTGCTGAATTTCACATTCCTCTAAGCACAGCCCAGAGAGTGCCAGCCTGTAAGATAAGCCGGAGAGAAGAGAAGATGCTTTGTGGAAATGGGGCATTAACGGTTTGTGAATCTGAAGATACTTAACTGATGTGCGCATTCAATTAAGGTTAGTTTTTCAGTTAAAAAGACTCCCCAGGAAGAGAGGCTTTTTTCTCATTTCTGGGGTATGAGCAGTTAATGAAGAAAGTATATCAGAATTCCGCACTTGTTACTTGATTAAGCAAAACTTGCCAGGTGAGATTCAACAAGCTGGAAGGTGATAATGGAGAAGTGTGTGTCATTTCTCATCTTTTTTTTTTTTATGGATGACGTCACCACCGTACACATTAAAGAAAATGGTTTTGTGCTTAAGTGCGATCTGTTTTGGAAAGTTTCTCTTCTAAGCTCATGTCTTACTTGATTTAAGTCTTTATATTGCATATTTATGTTTATATATATTCACATTTTCAAGTTGTGGCCAGATATTTTCGTTCAAGGCAGCCTTTATCGTTTCTTGGGTGCTGGAGACCAACGGCCTAAGTTTGAATCCCAGCTCTGCTCTGAAAGCTGTGAAACATGGGCAAGAGTCACCCTTTCTCTGGTCCTCAGGGTCTCCCTTATCTGTAAAAACGGCGAAGATACCAGCACAGACTTTATAGGGATATCTAAGAATTAATGGTGTGTAATAAAATTTTTTAATAAATTTTTTAAAATAAATTTTTAATAAATTGTGCATCAGTTACTCTAAGCTACTATTCTTCTCTCATTTCTGTTACAAGAATTCTAAGTAAAGTCTAAGCACTCTTTTTTCTTAGTATATATTTTTTTTTAAAACAGTTTAGGTTTATAGAAAAATTGTGCAGAAAAATACAGAGAGTTCTTATATATTCCCTCTCCCCCAAACACACGATCTTTTCTACTATTAACATCTTGGATTAGTGTGGTACATTTGTTATAATTTGTGAACCAATATTGATACATTGGGCAAATTGGCTGCAAAAGATCTCTTTAAAGTGTTGAAAAGCAAGGGTGTCACCTTGAGGACTAAGGTGCACCTGACCCAAGCCGTGGTGTTTTCAGTCGCCTCATATGCATGTGAAAGCTGGACGATGAATAAGGAAGACCAAAGAAGGATTGACGCTTTTGAATTATGCTGGCGAAGAATATTGAATATATCATGGACTGCCAAAAGAAGGAACAAATCTGTCTTGGAAGAAGTACAACCAGAATGCTCCTTAGAAGCAAGGGTGGTGAGACTCTGTCTCACATACTTTGGACATGTTGTCAGGAGGGATCAGTCCCTGGAGAGGGACATCATGCTTGGTAAAGTAGAGGGTCAGCATAAAAGAGGAAGGCCCTCAAGGAGATGGATTGACACAGTGGCTGCCACAATGGGTTCAAGCAGAGCAACAATTGTGAGGATGGCACAGGACGCGGCAGTGTTTCTTTCTGTTGTGCATAGCGTCGCTATAAGTCAGAACCGACTGGATAGCACCTAACAACAACGTTGATGCATTAACTAAACTTATAACTTACATTACGTTTTACTCTTTGTGTTGTGCAGTTTCGTGAGTTTTGACAAATGCATAATGTCCGGTATTCACCATTGCGGTATTATTCAGGATGGTTTCACTGCCCTGAAAATGCCCAATGTTCCACCTAGTCTTTATTTATTCCTCCCTGAATCTTTGGCAACCACTGATCTTTTCACTGTCACTATAGTTTTACCTTTTCCAGAATGCCATTTAGTTGGAATCATATAACATGTAGTTTTTTCAGACTGCTTTCTTTCACTAAAGCAATATGAATTTAAGCTTCTTCCATGTCTTTATGTAGTTTGATAGCTCATTTCTCTTTGTTGCTGAATAATAACTCTATTGTATGGATGTACCAAGAATCCCTGGGTAGTGCAAATAGGAAAGAGCTAGACTACTAACTGAAAGGTTAGTGGTTCAAATCTACCTAGAGGCTTCTTGGAAGTACGGCCTGGCAACCTGCTTCCAAAAGGTCATAGCCTTGAAAATTCCATGAAGCAGTCCTACCCTGCACACTTGGAGTCGCCATGAGTCAGAATCAACTCAATGGCAACTGACAACAATGGATGTCCCATAGCATGCTTATCCATTCACATATGGAAGGACATCCTGGGTGCTTCCAATTTTGGCAATTGTGAATAAAACTGCTATAAACATTCATATACCAAAACCAAACCCCGTGCTGTTGAGTCGATTCTGACTCATAGCGACCCTATAGGACAGAGTAAAACTGCCCCATAGAGTTTCCAAGGGGCGCCTGGTGGATTCGAACTGCTGACCTATGGGTTAGCAGCCATAGCACTTAACCACTACGCCACCAGAGTTTCCAAAAACATTCATATACAGGTTTTTATATGAACATAATTTTTCAACTCATCTGGCTAAATAGGAGTGCGATTGCTGGATGGTATGGTAGGCCTATGTCTAGCTTTGCAAGAAACTGGTAGATTATCTTCCAAAGTGGCTGTACCATTTTGCATTCCCACCAGTAATGAACAAGGGCTCCTATTGCTATACATCCTTGCAGGCAATTGGTGTTCTCAGTGTTTTGAATGCTGGCCGTTCTAGTAGGTGTGTAGTGGCATCTCCTTGTTGTTTTAATTGGCAATTCCCTAATGACATAGGATGTTGAGCATCTTTTCATATGCTTGTCTGCCATCTATATATCTTCTTTGGTGAGGTGTCTGTTCAGATCCTTTGCTCATTTTTAAATTGGGTTATTTGTTTTTTTATTGTTGACCTTTAAGAGTTTCTTTTTTTTTTATTTTGGATACATGTTCTTTAGTGGATGTGTGTTTTGCAAATATTTTCTCCTAGTCTACGGTTTGTCTTAAGAACATGTTGTTTTAAATCCCAGGGTTTTTGCCAAATAGACTTTGAAGGAGAGCTTGGCAATGGGTAAAAAATGGACATCTTGCAGACATATTCCATGATACTGTAGGGATCCCTGGAGCCTTCATTGGTTTTCCTTGCAGTTGCTGTTCCTTTTGCAAAATGACAGAGCCATTTGGCTTTGAAATAGCCTTTAATTATAGAAGATGAATTTTGTATATGAAGATACTGCCTGAAGGGCAAGTTTGGTCGTAAGTTTGTCCATAGGTGCGATTCATTCACCCTTCTTTTCATTTCCTACCAATTCCTCACCCTTATACTAAGTAAGAACCTCTATTTTCTTATCTGCAAAATAGGAATACGTACCTCTCAGGGTGTTGAAGTAAACACATAAGTTAAAAAAGGTAAAATGCCCAGTACCACTTTTCTGTAAATGATCCTTTTTATTTTAAATCAAGTTTACATGGAAGAATGATTCAGCTGACCTGGAGCGGATTGAGCTCCAACATTTGAATTTTAGTTCTGATTCTACTGTTAACTAGCTGATCTTGTACAGCTCAATTAAACCTTTTTTTTTTTAAGCTTAGTTGCATTTGCTGTAAAAGGAAGGTTCTTTGCAGCAACAAAGTTCTGAAGTTGATTGAATGGATGAGCTTTTGCCCCTCTACCTGACCACATCAAGATCTAATTGTTCATTCTAGAGTTAGCAGGTAGATTTAGAGGAGTGTATTCCTACCTGAATGTTGTTTTGGTAGCTTTTGAAAAATGCAATCCTGTATGTTAGATTTTGTTCTTAAAGGGTCACAGTACCTATTGTCCCAGTATAATCATAAAAAGTTTCCATTTGGGAATAGGTCAGCAGTTTATCAAGCCTGATCTCTGCCCCTGCAGATCTGTCCCAGCCCTCTAAAAACCCAGCAACAATATCTGACACAGTGGCTTCATGCAAAGTGAATTCCACAGAAGGAGTTAAATATGTATTTTCATTTCCTCCAATTTCACCAGCCTTCAATAGGGACAGCAGAGTATAGAGAGAGAGTATGGGAGGACAGTTACTTCTTTTTCGTCGTTCCCATTTATTACTCATTTTAAGCAGGTCCATTGAACTTGTCTAGTTAGAAAAAGAAAAGTTTTTTTTTTTTTTTTTAGTTAGAGAGAAATAGAAGAGTCAGTTTGGAGAATTTCAGTCTCTAATTCATTTAGAAGGGAGAAGAGGTCCAGACGAGTCAGAGCAGGAACAATGTTTTCTTGCAAAACAAGGTGGCATTTCTGAACACTAACAAAATTTGTGTGACTGGTGTGAGCATTTGCTCACTTAAAAAAAAGTATATAGAAGTATTAGAAGAGGTTTGTCTGGCCCCCAGGCTGCTTTTGAACCTAATGAAGATTCAGCCTCTAAGCTCAGCCTTTCATCCTATCTATCAGAGATAGCCATTTGCCTTCCAGAAAGCTCGTACACATTTCTAACCCACCGTCAGTGGGTTAGAAGAGTACTTGTATCTCCATGCAAATTGGTGTCATTTAGAATTTAACTGTAGATGGATGGGTGGATGGATGGATGGATGGATGGATGGATGGATGGATGGATGGATGGATGGATGGATGATAGATGGATGATAGTTGGATTAGATTAGATAGATAGACAGATAGCTAGATTAGATAGATAGATGGGTACAGATGAGAAGTAAAAGAATCGCAGCCTGAGAGGGAGGCTGGTTTGTTTCTCCAGCTTGCTTTAGTAGGTTACTGTTTGCTCACAGATGAATAGCAACAGTATTTCTTTTACTTCCTCCTGGACAGTGTTGTCTATTTTTCAGTTAGATCCTCAGCTTTCTTCTGTTTCTCCACATTTGGTTATTGATCTCAGATGCAGTTTCTAGACCCCCCTGTCTTTGAGCCTAAATATAAACCGGAATCTGCGAACGTCTGGTCACTCATTTAGTGACTGGTTTATTCTTTCTAGCTGTTGAGAGTTGACTTAGGCATTAATGGGATAAATTCATTAAAGTGCTTTTAAACAGAGATTCTGTAAAGGTATACAACACAAATAGTCTTCTGTGTACATGGCTTAGGTGGGGGTGTTCAGATCTTTTCCTTACTGAAGGTCAGAACCAGTGTCAAATTTACAGCAAACCTACGTCTGATGCTTGGTGTTCCCTTTGGTTTTTAGCCTCACGGTAGGTTTAACCTGACCAAGAAATAATTACACCATTATTTTTTATGTGGTGCTTTATTACTTGCTTTGCAAAATTGGTTTCCAGCATCTCATGAGCTAATAGCAACAAATGTGAGATTGTAATGTTCACTCTGTCAGGAGACATGGGGTTATTACGGAAGTGGCCACATACCCGTTGCCCACACAATCACTGTTCCTCCAAAACAAGTGAATTGCTTAACTAAACATCTATTGATTGTAGGACATCGGGGACCAATCTAAAGCCCACCAACATGCAAAGAGGAAGATTAAATTCTGGTTACATATACATTGTGTCTTGTCAATGCTTTTCTGTCAAAGAGACCCATTCCTCCATGGGTCAGAGGTCCAAATCTGGGGTGGGTTAGAACAGAAGCAGTAGAATCTCATTGTGGTGCCTCAAGTGGCCGCTTTGGTTCCATCTACTTAAAAAACAGGCATCAGGGTTGGGAGCAGAAAAAAACCCAGAGCCGTGGAAAAGCCCCTCCCTCATACTCATTCCTCCAACTATACTAACAGGAGTAGACCAAATCTAAAGGTGAACTTGGCATCATGGCTTGTGTCTCAGAGAACTTGGAGTTCTCTATATTTCATTAGGACTGAGGTGATTCCAAAGTGGGGTGGAGTGTCTTCTGCTCTCTTGTATGCCTGTTTTGATAAACTAAGCTACACTTGGGCAAACAAGCTTGCCAACCAGACTTACTTGTGTTCAGAACTTTGCATTAAGGGATAGTGAATGATTAAAAAGAAAACCAGAGCCTCTGGGTTAAGGTATTCACAAGTCTTCTAAAGTTGTGCTTGCCATGTACACTAATGATCTTAAAATTGCCTACTTCTCAGACCTCTCCTGCTTGGTTACTCAGGTACACTGCATGGTGCTAACTATCCCTTATATTTTAAGCTCCTCGTTTGATTTCAGTGACATTATTATCTCCTGGCATTCTTTCTACTTTTTTTGACAAGTTTTTGTCTTCTTTATCTCTGAATATTTCTCTAATAATTTCTTAACTGTTAGTGTTCCCCCTAGTGCTGTCTCTCCTTAGTCCTTCTTTCACATCAGTGGTATCCACTGTTACCTATACATTGATGTTACCATTTGTCATGGAGTCAATTCTGATTCATGGTGACCCCAGGAGTGTCAGAGTAGAACTGTGCTCCATAAGGTTTTCAGTGGCTGATTTTTTGGAAGTAGATTGCCAAGTCTTTTTTCTGAGGTGCCTCTGGGTGGATTCGAACCTCCAACCTTTCGGTTAGCAGTCAATCACTTTAACCACTTGTTCCACCAAGGTTACCCACAGCATTATTTCCATCCTTGATATTTTCCCTGAGTGTTAAGTCTTTAATTTCCAACTGTCTGCTGAAAAATTTTTACCTGAATGTCCTATTGGCACCTAAAATTTCAACATGTCTGAAATTGAACTCATGATTTCTTCTTCCATGTAGAGCCTTCTTTTTGCACTCTTTATCTTACTGAATGGGTACTCTATCTACCTAGTCAGATAAATTAGAAATGTCAGAGTTGTCCCTCGTTATTCCTAAACCCTCGCTTACAATATGTTACCAAAGTCATGTAAATTCTATTCTAAAATCTGTCTGAAATCTACCTTTTTTCTCTATGACCACCCCATCTTTAATTGGTCTTTCAATTTCTATTTGGGTTATCGCAGTAATGCTGTCTTTAAAATCCATCTTTCATTTGATTCTCATGGTTATCCCTTTGAAATATATCTGATTGTGTCACTTCTATGATTTGGAACACCTTAAATAGCCCCTTGCTGCTTACAAGATAAAATTCATTGCAGAGCACTCAAGACCAATACTCTTTCTCACGGTAGTGGACTGTCAGCACCCTACTCCCTGCATATTAGCTGTGCTCTCCCCAAACTGGAACATCCATTCTTCTTTGAGCATACCATGCCCTTTAGATGTGTGTGCCTTTGCCCATGCTGTTCCTTTCGCCTGGAAGGCTTTTCCCACCCTTTTCAGTAGAAAATCCTATTTATCCTCCAGGTCCAGCTCAAATATGGCCTGTTTGGTAAATGTTTCCCTGACTCCATTACAGAGAAGTAGTTGTTCCTTTCCCTGAGCAGTGCACTGTTAGCACACTGGTAATGCCACTGGTTCTGTATCTTTTGAGGGGAGCAGATTACAGGCCTATTTCCACACTGGTTTATGTACTCCTGAAGGCCAGACATGGTGCCCAGAAGAGTTTTTCAAACCGAATCATCTCCACTGGAGACAGAAGACTAACACGCAGGCAACGGGACTTGTGTTGTACTTTTCTTTCTTTTCATCTTAAGCACAGGATCTTGCATTTAGCAAGTGCACAATGTTATTTAATTAATTACGCAATGTAAAACATGCCAAGTCTGGGAGAAGATCTCATATTAATTAGGCATCTTTTACCCATTTTTGTTCCCTTTTGGTCACAGAGCTTATATGGTTTTAAAGCAGTCCTGTTGTACTCTAGACAGAGCTATATTGTGGGGTAATATTTGAAAATCAGAGGCAGGGAAATTCTTTGAATTGTATTTTCAAATTAATGTAGATGAGGGAGGAAGGGCCGAACTCTAAGGACAAGGGAAGCGTACCTCATGTTTTCATTTATTGCTGGATCCTCATTTGTCGTGTTTATTGCATTGTTTTAGAATTCCGATTGTGTCTTTCTGCCCCTCTAGATTTTGGAGTTCCTTGAGATTGGGCAATATATGACTATGTCTAATTAATCCTATATTCCCCACATCTGCCCCTATTTCTAGCACATGGCAGCTATTCTATTAATAGTAATGAAAGCTACCCGTTGAGTATTTATTATGTGCTAAGCACATTCAAAATGGTATCATATCAAATATTCACTTTACACATAAGGAAGTCTGAAAGAATGTAAGTGACTTTTCCAAAAGGCACATAGTTTGTCAGTGATGTAGTTTGGATGCAAGTCTAGCCGTGTCTTACTCCAAAAGGGTTGGAACAAAGAGAAGAAGAGTGTGTTGTTAGAGAAATGGAAGTCAAAAGGGGTCTGGAATAGGTGACAAAGGTTTTCATGGAACATATGTTGAGACAAAGAAAAGGAGTAGAACAAAATTTAGATAGAAGGGTGGATGGGGAACAAAAAAAGCATTAGAAAAGTCATGGGGGCCTAGGTTACTAGAGACTTGGTCTGGAGGCCTGTTGGTTGTGCCGACGTGACTGTCTGAGCCAAGTGATTAAGATCAAGGCCCTGAAAGCAGACTGCCTGGGTGTGTATCCCAGATCTTTCATTCATTAGCTATGTGAACTAAAGATACTTAACCCTTCCAAGCCTCAGTTTCCTTCTCTAGATAATGGCAATAATAATAGTTCCTATTTTATAGGTCATTGTGAAGGTTCGATAGGTTAATGCATGTCAAGTGGTTGGAATAGTGCTTGGCACATAGCGAGTCCTTAGGAAGTGTTAACTGCTGCTGCTATTGCTGTCATCATTATCATCACTATTGTTTTTAGAAAAGACACACAAGAATGAATGCAACAGATCCTTTTAGCCCTTAGCTTTTAATTTGTTCTATGGGTTCTGAGTAGATGCATATTTTTCAAACTTATGCATGAAGGAGCCCCAGCAAACTCATGGAGTGTTGTGGTATATTTAAAACAACAGAAACCAAACCTGTTGCCATCTAGTTGATTGCAGCTCATAGCAACCCTATTGGACAGAGTAGACCTCCCCCATAGGGTTTCCAAGGCTGTAATCTTTATGGAAGCAGACTACCATATCTTTCTTCCGCGGAGCAGCTTGTGGGTTTGAACTGCTGACATCCTTGGTTAGCAGCCAAGAACTTAACCACTGCATCACCAGAGCTCCTTGGTACATTTTAAACTTAAGGGACATACCACACGAACTACCAGCTTTAGGTAGTTGGCAGTTCAACATTAGATCACGATGCATTCCTTTTGAGCATGCTGTATCTTTGCAAACCTGAATTTTTGGCAGTTACTGTGCTATATAGGTCACTATGAGTCAGAATTGATTCGACAGCAACGGGCTTGCTGATACAAAGGATACACCGTATGAAAAAGAATGTAGAATAGAAAATGAGGATGGCAATATGCAATCTGACTCCAAGATTTGAGAAGTTGTGCAGTGTCCAACAGGCATGTATACCATAAGTCACTAATTGTGATTACTTTAGAATGAACTAAAAATATTATGTGTTTTTTTCAATTTATTTGAATAGCTTTTTCAAATGGCTACTAAATTACAGTTGCCATCAAGTTAACTCAGACTCATGGCGATCCCATGTCTGTCATAGTAGAACTGTGCTCCATAGGGTTTTCAGTGGCTGCTTTTACAGAAGTAGATTGCCAAGCCTTTCTTCCAAGGTACCTCGGGGTAGAATAAAACATTCAACCTTTTGGTTAGCAGCTAAGTACTTAACTATTTGCACCATAAAGTTGTTTGGACCTAAGTAGTAAATATATAGAATTGTTGGGCATTTCTTTTGGCTTAGGGGTGCTATGAAAAGATTGTTGAGACATCCAAGGTACCATGAACTGAGAACGCTTGAGACCTCTGGAGTAGACAATGAATAAAACTGTACTCAGAGTGGGTGTTAAGGCTAAAAGGACCCCTGATGGTGTGGTGGCTGAGCACTCAACTGCCAACTGAAAGGTCAATGGTTTGAACCCAGCAGCTGCTCTGCAGTCAGCTCCCATAAAGAATTACAGCCTTGGAAACCCTATGGGACAGTTCTACTCTGTCCTACAGGCTCGATATGAGTCGGAAGTCGACTCAATGACAATGGGTTGGTTGATTAAGGCTAAAAGGGAGGGATTCTGGACCCTAATGTTCAGGTAGAGGAGATTTTCTGAGATATCTGGAGTAATGATGATCAGTAAGAATAATCATTTAGGTTGGGTCAATACTCATGAAGGTTCACTTTATTTTATTCAGGATGCCATTTAGTCTGAAATTTAGGATGATAAAAACTTCTGTGCGTATCTGCAAGGCCATTGTAGGGCTCTATATAGATAGCATAAATTTTTGCTCTTTCTGGCTCCATTAAAATGTTACCAAATAATCACTTAATCCTCTAATATCTCCCAGTCATAGGTACTTTCCTGTCTTATTAGTGGAATTAATGAGTACTCTGGAGTCACTTTGATTCCACTTTTCTTGGGGCATTTTTTTTCCCCAGTGACTCTTTGCTGAGCGCTACTGTAACTTCGTTATCCAGCTCTTCTGCAGCCTGTCCACTGGTGTAGGGGAAACAATTCTGCGAACAGTGGGAGTAGTTTTTAGAGTTGTCTCATAAAACCATGATATTAGCAATCGCAAATCGGACCTGGGCCCAGAACTCTCTGCTTGGTTAATGCGAGGCTCAGAGAAGGGTTTCTTAGCTTTGGAGACCGACTCTGTGCTGTCCCCTGCTGAGAGTCCTAAGTTGCTGGTCAGCTTGTTCTAGGTGAGTAATAAGTATTGCTGTTTAGCAATTGTGTTGTTGTAATCCAGCTTCACTCTGTCTGACAGTATTTATCTAAAATACTTCCCCTGGTGCGTGTTCAAGTTCCAGTAAACCGTGTCTTATTGTGCGACCTTTTCATTTTGTAGTGAAAAGGGATCAGCTCGTCAGATAAAAGCTACAAGCCAGAGTACAGGAAAAATGCGTGCTCAGAAAATCCAAGCATGATTGAAAACAAGATGTGTTAAATCAATGCGGTTTATCGCCTGCCTATTCCCGGCAATTGCTGTTCTAAGCTCATTCTGAACACACACTGGATGATAAAAGTACGGTGTCACAGCACTCGCTGGGGTGGGAGCGTAGGAAAACATGTTTATCAGACAGGCTGGGTGATTTTTCCCCCTTGATAACCGTTATTGTCAAAACTCTTTGGAAAGAAATCTGAACAACAATTATAGAAGTAATATTACTCTTGTTATATCAGAAGATATGCCAGTGGGGAAGAGAATTATGGATTTCTCCTTAGACGTTAGGAAAGAAAGACAGAGTGTGTTGGTCTTCAATACTTAAACGCCATCATCCATTACACAGTCAACATCCTCCTTCTTGTTCAAATGAGCAAATCTTGCTCTGAGACCTAATCATAAATGAGCCAAATAAAGAAAAATCTAAGATGAAAGAGATTGAAAAGCAAAAAAAAAAAAGTTGTGAAGATCTTCAAGCTTCTGTTTGCTTCAGGGTTGTAATACTAGTTTTAAACTGGGGTCAAATCTGGAAATCTAAAATAAGGCTCCTACAAGGCCAAGCTGTTCAGAGTAGGTGATACACAATATCAGGGGCAGCCTTCCTCATCAGCTTTATTAAATTGAGCATTACTGTTCTTCCTGATTACTATAAGTTCACCTGTTTCCCATTTTACACAGAGTATAACTCTGTTACACACAAGTAAAATTTTGCTGAAGATAATGAAGAAGTGGTTGCAGCATTACATGAACAGGGAATTGCCAGAAATTCAAGCTGGATTCAGAAGAGGAAGTGGAACCAGGGATATTGTTGCTGATGTCAGATGAATCTTGGCTGAAGTTAGACAATACCAGAGGAATGTTTACCTGTGTTTTATTGACTATGCAAAGACATTTGACTTTGTGCATCATAACACATTATGGGTAACATTGTAACAAATGGGAATTCCAGAACAGTTAATGGTGATCATGAGGAACCTGTACATAGATCAAGAAGCAGTTGTTCAAACACAAGAGGATACCCCGTGGTTAAAATCAGGAAGGGTGTGCATCGGCGTTGTATCCTTTCACCATACTTATTCAATCTGTATGCTGAGCAAATAGTCTGAGAAACTGGACTATATGAAGAGGAATAACACAACATCAGGATTGGAGGAAGACTGATCAACAATTTGCAATATGCAGATGACACAACCTTGCTTTGCTGGAAGTGAAGAGGACTTGAAGCACGTACTGATGAAGATCAAAGGCTACAGCCTCCAGTATGAATTATACCTCAACATAAAGAAAACAACAATCCTCACAACTGGTCCAATAAGCAACATCATGATAAACAGAGAAAACATTGAACTTGTCAAGGATCTCATTTTCCTTGGATCCACAATCAACGCCCATGGAAGCAGCAGTCAAGAAATCGAACTGTGTATTGCATTGGGCAAATCTGCTGCAAAAGACCTTTTTAAAGTTTTAAAAAGCAAAGATGTCACTTGGAGGCACCTGACACAAACCATGGTATTTTCAGTTGCCTCATATGCATGTGAAAGCTGGGTAATGAATAAAGAAGACCGAAGCTGAATCAACATATTTGGATTATGGTGTTGGTGAAGAATTTGAAAACGGACTGCCAGAAGAACAAACAAATCTGTTTTGGAAGAATTACAGCCGGAATGCTACTTAGACGCAAGGATGGTGAGACTTTGTCTCATGTACCTTGGACATGTTATCAGGAAGGACCTGTTCCTGGAGAGGGACATCGTGCTTGGTAAAATAGAGGGTCAATGAAAGAGAGGAAGACACTTAAAGAGGTGAATTGACACAGTGGCTGCAGCGATAGGCTCAAGCATAGCAAAGATTATGAGGATGGCACAGTCCCCGGCAGTGTTTCATTCTTCTGTATGTAGGATCTCTATGAGTCAGAACCAACTCGACAGCACCTAACAACACAACATAACTCCAGGGCAGCAATGTTCAGGAAACATTCAGGAAAATGTTCCATTTCTGCCACCTACTTCTCACCTAAACCCTCCTAGAAAATACCAACCAGTTGTGGCATGAAATAACTTGATTTATGCACCTCAATAGCATACTGGGTCCCTTTTTCCTAAAGGAGGAATCGACCTTTGAGGTGAGGGCCCAGCTCAAATCTATACGGAGAGCTGGGTGGGACAGAAAGTAGTTTCTCCATGATTTTGTGGGGCAATTTTAAAATATCAGGGCAGCCTCCCCAAAAGGTGTATATTTGTTAACATGGTGAGCTTTAAGTAATCAGGCAATCGTCTGGATGGCTCATTCACCTGTATGAAGTCAAGAGTCTGAGCACCAAGATTCCTCTTAGCACTGATTTCTGTTTCCTAGATATTTAGTGAAATAGTAGTAAAAGTTTATTTGATTTGATGGAAGAACTTGTCAATATGCTGCAAATTATGATTCATCGATGTTAAAGTAAAATAGTCATTTTGGAAGAGTAAGGAAAACATTGCAAAAAAATACCCCAAAAAACAAATGAGGCTTCGGTTTTAATTGTGATTCTGGTGTGTGGCCTTAGATATGCTGCCAGCTGTGTCTGTGCCTCAGTTTCCCACCTGTGAATTGGGAGAATAACCTTTGATATGTAGAAATGGATTAGATAATTTCTATAAAGCATTTTGATAGTACTAGAGAAAGGATCTTATATAACCTCGGGGTTTGTTTAAAATGACAGGTGGTCACTGTGATCATTAATCTATTAAAACCCTTCACAGGGCTCTTATAACTTACAGAATAATTGAGTTCAAGATGTGAAATATTAAAAATTAGTTTTTTTTTTGCAAACGCCTTTAAAAGTAACCCCCCAAAGCGTAAATTGGTATAAACTTTCCAAAGGATGGTATCAAAAGATTAAAGTGTGCATATTCTTTAATCTAAGATTTATCCTGATTGTTGTTCATTATGGCACTTGTTAGATTCTTGAAAATTTGGGGGGAAAAACCCCACATCCTCCTTAATACGGGGTTTGTTATGTAAATCATGGCCCATCTATATAATGTAATACTCGGCAGCCATTAAAAAAGAACGAGTGGGTATAAATATGTATATAATCTATGTTTACATAAAATAGTATTGTAAAAATGCCTGAAAGCATACATACTAAAATATAAATAGTTCTTATGTATGGTCTGTTCCCCTTTTTGTGTTTCTTTTGTATTTTTTTATGTAATAAGAATCAATTACTTTTAGACTTAGAAAAACAGTAAAGCTGTTTCCATTTTGAAAAACAAAAGCAAATCACTCCTAATTCTTCCTCCTCTTCTTGATCTCCCAGGCTTCTTGAAGCCTTATTAATTTCCAAACATACACCAGTTCTTTGCATTCCAGCTACAGTCCTCAGGGTTTTCCATCTCACCCTCTTTCTCCGAGAGCCCTCTGCATTTGGTCCTCTTGGCTTTGCTGCTCATTCTCTCTTCGGTCTTGGCCTTGCACGCTCTCCTGCCAGTGTTCCTGGCCCCACCCTCTATAAAGAGGACTCAGCAATGCACACCAGCTTTCTCCTCTGATTGTGACTTCAGTAGAGAGAGATGTTGCTTTCCTCTGGGTGATTTTTGAATCTCCAAGTTGTTGCCATATATCAAGACTACAAATAGTCTTGAAGAGACTTCGAAGACTACAAATAAGAAGTCAGGGCATGTTCAGAGCCAGTTTGGACATTTTCCTTTGGCTCCTATATTGGTACATGCTGCCCATGTTGGCTTCATCCTGATGCCCTTCTGGTTGGGTGACAGCTTTCTTCCATTCAATGAGCATCCTCCCGAAGCTTCCCTGAGCCTCACTGGCTCCTGATGCAGGGCTCCAAGCTGTAAAAGCATTTCTCAGGGCTCCACTTGCTAGAGATTTGGTTTTAGGTTTCTTAGGCTGCATATCCTTCCCAGGGAAGAGGTGACCCAGAATACCCCTTGTGCAGTAAACACCGAGGCAGGTAATGAAATATCCAAATGGCTGGAAATGCAGCAACTCTCTTCCTTTGCCATATTTCGGGCTCTCGTTTAGGTTTCTGGTTGATTCTTTGGTTTATATATTTTAAAGTCAGTCTTAAAGATAGGTTTGTGACGATAACTTGCTGTTTTATTGTTTACCTCTGGTTGCTAATTTAGTGAGTGAGGGAAAAAATGGGGCCATTATAGAACAAAAAGGCTCTGCCTAACACATATGTAATAACTCTTATGCCCAGAATGGTCTGCCTGGAAGGGAAATGCTCTGCAGTTACTCCTTTAGTTCAAATATAGAGTAGTCACCAGGGAAGCCTGGAGACCCAGGTGCTGGTTTTATCATTGCCTCTGCTAGGAGGTTTTATTTATTACTTGGCATAGAGTCTAGATATTTGTTTGGACATTAAATGGCAATAGAATATAAATATTCTCTTCCTAATATCTGCATTTCTTTTTATTTCCAGTCAAAATGACATCATGTCACACAACCATTAAAAAAAGGAAATTAAAACCCCAGAAATATGTTAAAGCTCTGCAGTGCGTCGCTGAGCTGTAAAAGCAGGGGAACTCTGAGCGCTCAGGTTGGAACGGCACCCAAACGCTTTTCCCCTGATGTTTGGGAGCACAGCTCTCCAGCCTCTCATTTCCATTGTTTCCAGGAATAAGTCTTCCAGAAGTTAAAGAGGGCGGAGGAACCATTTCTCTAAAAGGAAACTCTGAAAAGGGAAAAATCAATTGTCATAATGAAGCAAGAATGCCTTCGTCTTGACTACATGATTTTAATCAGCGAATAAATACCCCTAAAGAGAATTCTTTTTATTTGATGTGTTTGTGAAGTGGATTTCTTAAAAAAAAAAAAAAAAACCCACAAAAAGAGACTAAAAGCATGAAAAGGCTAAAATCCGCATACATGTTTTGGTTAGAGTCTGGTCATTACTAGGTATTTTGAATTGGATATTGCGATCCTGTGATTACTGTTGGGGCATAAAATCTAGTCTTATTATTCTCAATTTTCTTTGCGTATAACATTTCCTGGTGCAGAAACATTTGAATATTGTAGCCAATAGCTTTGTATAATTAGGGCTGTCATGTCTCTGTTGAAGCCCATGATGGGAAAGGTTGAAAAGAGAATGGTTACTTTGTAGAAAGTTCCTGGTTTCCTTTAGGGGAGTGTGAGATTGGGAAGGGACTAAAAGCCGTTTATAAGCAGTCCCAACACAAGGCCAGATAAATGACGAAAAATTTAATTTTTCTTTTAACCGTTGAATTAACTGTTGCTTTTGAAAAGTATGGTGAAACCTGTGAGAGCCGGAACTTGACGGGGCTGCCATGTTTTCCCTGTCTCTCAAGTTTTCCACCCTTTACGGGGTGCAGTCTTACGACTTTTCTATCACTCTCTGTTAGTGGAAAATATTTGAGTTTTCCTCCTCTGACCTGTTTCTACCTTACACAACTTTGGGCTTTCTCAGATTTTGCCTTAATAGCTTGGATGCAGCTGAAATGCCATCCCCACGCGTATATCACGGACTTCGACCAAGGTCCATTCCTCGGTATCATATCATAGCTGTGGCTGAGAGGACCCTTCTGAAATCTTAGCTGATGCATCTGCCCTGTAAGCTTGCTCTCCTGTTTAGGAACATTTGATTTTGCTTTTCATGTGTTTATAGGAAAATTTCCAGCTTACTCTAATATATTGTACACAGCTCCCTATGAAGGTCTTATTAAGCTTACTTTTTTTTAGTAAATAAGTATCTACCTCTAAATTTGAAGAGATCAGTGGATGACATCTTGAATTCAAATGTTTGTGGCTCCCCACTAGCCTGATCTCTTCTTACATCCATGTGTCCGGGTAGTGGAGTGTGACCCTAGGGAAGACTTCATCAGAAACGGGAGCAGAGATCCACTACCTGACTTTTAGGGAGGCAAGAGACTGGGTTCCTGAGCAGGAGGGAAGACTGGCCATGAGATCCTGAGCTGCCTTCCAACTCTACCATCAAAGTATTTCATCTGCCCTTTTGGATTGGATTGTACATATCTTGCAGAAAGTTTACTTTTAAGGACCTGTGGTCCTTAAAAGTAAATGCTTTATGACATAAAGCAGCTAATTTTCACAAATGTCCTCTGAGCGAATGGTAGGCACTAATAATGGTTATTGAATAAATGGATGATTTAATGTCTTAAAGAACTTTTAAAATGTGTACATTGGTCCCATTTCATTCCAATGATTTAAAAATTGAGCCTTGGGATTATGAATTTTTCTAAACCATGTGAGCCTCCCTTATTCTGTTACCTTCCCTAACTGTTTTGGGGTGAGAGCCTCTCGAACCCTTTTCAGAGGGTGGGGACTAGGTGATCAGAAGGAAAGACATAGGAGCTGCCACATCTTCCCCTTCGTTTTGTAGCTCACAGCTTCATGGGTTTTTCTTTTATCAACCTAAGAGGCTCATGCATCTCTGTTTGTGGTTAATTATACCCAATTAAGATTTTTTCCCCCCTCTACCAGATTTTCAGGAGCCCTGGTGGGACGGTAGTTTAGCACTCAACTGCTAACCGAAAGGCTGGTGGTTTGAATTCAACAACCAACTGCTCCAAGGGAAAAAGATGTGGCAGTCTGCTTCCACAAAGATTTATAGCCTTGGAAACCTTATGGGGCAGTTCTGCCCTGTCTTATAGGGCCGCTATGGGTCAGAATTGACTTGCTGGCAGTGGGTTTGCCTTTTTTTTTTTTCTTTTCTTTTTAGTTCTCCCAGATTCTCAGGATTGTCCCAGTTTTAGGGGGAAAAAAACTTGATTAGTTGCGTTTCTACTGGTGCCCCTCAGCTCTGTGCTTGAGTACAATGAGGTCACTTTGTTGTAACGATTAACTTTATATTACATTCTTGCAGAGTAGATGTATGTCCCTGAGGTACAACTACCCCCACCGATGAAATAAATATACCATTCTTTATGGTTCCTCCCCGTTACCCTTTCTGTTGATTTTCAGAGAGTTTATGAATAGTCATATATTTATACAACTGGCCAAAAGTATACTACTTATTTTTCTTATGGTCTCTAATAACCTATGCAAGGTTATTAAAGGGTATACAGACCCCTTTTAAGGCATAGTTTCTTATGTCATTACTTTATACAAGCAGGTCAAATTCCATCTCGGCAACAATCTCTTGCTCTTAACCTTTTTCTCTGATTATAAAAGTAATATATGTTCATTGTGGAAAATTCGGAGAATGTACAGCATAAAGAGGAGGAAGAAAAACACTTTAGGACCCATTTCTTAGAAATAACTACTGTTAGGCAATTTATGCACAGGTATATTTTCTTTATTCTATGTGTGTTCATCAAGAAAGAAAATGTAGTCATATTATACACATTTTTGTTGTTAGGTGCTGTCGAGTCGGTTCTGACTCATTGAGACCCTGTGTATAACAGAACGAAACATTACCTGGTCCTGTGCCATCCTCATGATCATTGCTATGTTTGAGCCTGTTGTTACAGCCACTGTGTCAATCCACGTCATTGAGGGTCTCCCTCTTTTTGCTTACTGTCTACTTTACCAAGCATGATGTCCTTCTCCAGGCACTGATTCCCCCTGATATGTCTACAGTAAGTGAGATGATGTCTCTCCATCCTCGCTTCTAAGGAGCATTCTGGCTATACTTCTTCCAAGCAGCCCGTGTTATATTTGTTTGTTCTCCTGGCAGCCCATGTTATATTCAATATTCTTCACCAACACCATAATTCATAGGTGTCAATTCTTCTTTGGCCTTCCTTATTCATTGTCTAGCTTTCAGATGCATATGAGGTGATTGAAAATACTATGGCTTGGATCAGGTGTACCTTAGTCCTCAAAGTGACATCTTTTTAACACTTTAAAGAGGTCTTTTGCAGCAGATTTGCCCAGTACAGTGTGTCATTTCATTTCTTGACTGCTGCTTCCCTGGGCGTTGAGGCATGTAAAATGAAATCCTTGACAACTTGAATATTTTCTCCATTGATCAAGATGCTGCTTATTGGCCCACTTGTGAGGATTTTTTTTAAAGAAAACAAAAATATTGTACCTATGCTCCTATAATTTGCTTTTTTCACCTAGCAATGCATTATATATCAATACATTTTTTTTTTTTTTTTTCCTCTCGTGGCATTGCTTGTGAGGACTGCATCGTACTCCAGTTCTTAGGTGGGCATTAACTTAAATCCCCCTCCCACTTAAGTTGTTTTCAGGGGTTCTGGACTTTCTTTTTTTAAAATTTTTAAATCACAATCTTTAAAAGACAGCTCCTCACAGTGGGAAGTTGGCTTACTTTTTTCTCTCATCAATGCAATCGGACAAATCATCAGGCTCCTTTGAATATAAGACAGTTCTTTGCCTTGTATATCTTTAGTGTTACTTTTGTCTACCACAGTGGACAATTCTATTGTAACTTTCAACACCTAAACTGAGGGCATGTGAACATATTTAAAAACATTAGCATAGAGCAAATCATAAAGGCATGGGAAATAAATTAAAAATCTTTGCCTTACTACCTGAAATATTTCCTTTCTCATGTAGTATGCTCCCCTAGAGTAGATGCTTATTTTTCTTTTAATAATGAATTTAACGTGCCTAATTCAATTACTGTTTGTAACAGTGGAATGATTTCTCTGTGAAGGCTCTTTAGACTTCCCAGCTATGAGTTCCATATGATATTTGAATTTGTTCTTTAATTGCCGATATTAAGTGTCGGTGATTCTGCTGTAAGTTGGTGGTATAGGAAGAGAAATACATCCTACCCCTCAATACATCTGACAGTCATTCAATTAACAACCACAGATTTCTCAGTACAGTAGGAATTTAGTATGTAAACAATTGAAAGGGTGGGCCAACAATCCAGATTCTACTGGTGACTTAAGCTGAAAAATAAAACCAAGAATTGGATTTTTCAGGATGCTGAATTATGTCTTCAGATATTAAAAAATGATGCACTTAATTGTCGAAAGCCATTATTCATGGTTACATGTTTTTGTTGGCAATTAGCATTATGGGTGGGGGAATGATAAAGCTGGGTGCTCATTCTTATCGCTCTCATCCATTTCGTGATTAAATACCGTGGCTTTTATGAGTAACAGCGTCCCTGCATAAAGAGTTCTATGGCTTTTTCTCTTCAAGTCTAATTTGAAAAGAATTCTTCTTCTCAAGGGTTTAGAAAGTAATTCATAAAGTGGGAGGAATAATAAATATTGTGCTTAAACTCTTATACTAGTAGAGAGAGAGAGATTCAGTACACCTGGGGGTAATTTGAGTTAATTTCCACAAGAGACAGGTTGAAAGTTTACTGTTTTGAGTTGGAGGGGATGGCTAAATCTCATATTTGCAAAAATGATTACACTATCTTAAATGAAAATGCTACTCTATTAACAACTTCCATAGGCATTGCATTTGGGGAAAAAATCTTTTTAATACAAAGTTACTCGAAGTTCAGTTCAATTTAAAATATGCAAGTGAGGAAAAAGTACTTACGCTGATTTATGTGTCTTTTGGAGGTGTTATTATGTAAAACAATGTACTTTTGTAAATGGATTTCTGGCCACTTTATGCAGCCTTTTTTTTTCTTCTTCTTCTTCCTTTTTTTTTTACATAAAAAGTAAGCACTGTCAATCAAGGAATTTTAAGGTTTATTTCCTCTTTAGAAATGATTGATAGCCTTTTAGATTTATCAGTTGACAAGTTAAAGGGTTCTATTGGTATAATTATGTACTAAATTCACAGTCTTTCAATTTAAATGTCCTTTTAAAACCACAAGATTATCATACCTGTATTTTGAAAAGTGGGCCAGTCAGTTTGGGTTGGTATACAAATTGCTTCCATTAGCCTTGGGACCTATTTGAATTTAATACAGTTTTTTAAAGTTAGTAGTAGTATGAATCTTACTTTTAAAATTTAGGTTAATGGAAAATGCATTTTAAGTAAAGCAGGTGGCAACTTGTTTTCTAATGTATAGTAAATGTCAGAATTACAAAGACTGTCTTTTTATTCAGTATGGGAGATAATATGTGGCTGATTGGTTACACTAAAAAAGAATGAAAAAAAAAAAAAAACCCACCCACTACTTAGAGGATATGAGAAATAAGGACAGAGGATGGAGCGTCCAGCTCTTCCACTCAGGTGAGACATTTCATGTCCAGGGAGGAAATTTGAAAATAATAGACCACAGTCCACTTTCTATTGGGCTTAAGGATGCTTTGAAGAGGGTGAAGTCCATAAAAGCACAGTAAAACCCACTGTCTCCAAATATTGCAGATTTGCTCTTTTTAGTCTTTTTGAGAAATACTTTTGGAGGTGCAGCTTCTCTAAGCTAGTACTCTGCAGAGGTTGGTCTTTTTCGTGAAGTAACATTGATGTTGGTGAATCAGTCATTTTAGTTGTGAGGGTTTTGCCTCAAGGATGTTTTCAACACCTAGCTCTTTGTAGACTATCAAGGGTGGAATAGGCTTTCCATGCTAGAAGACCCCCCTCCGGCTGTGTTCCACTACCCTCACCGTACTTTTGCAGGTTTCCGTGCCACAGAAGGTATTACAATATCGTATCAGATGAGCTCAGCTAGAGATTTTGCAATTAAATAAGTACTTTGAATTCTCCTGCTGTTTGCAATGTGTAGATAGGCTGGCAAGCCCTTGAGCATGTTGACTCCAGCTTCTGATTAAAGTGAATCCTAAGACTTCCCATCAAATTCCATTTTACTTTATATTTGTAGTAACGTAGGGAATATAGGATTTGGCCAGAAGAGCTGAGTTCAAGACCTGCTACTGATGTTCTTTGGGTCGAGTTACTCCTCACCTTGGTAAATGGCAGAAGTAGGTGGAGAAAATATTCAGTGAAGGGATCATTTATAGGGGCATTTTATGATCTAATTCAAAAGTATTAACTAAACTTTAGAAGTCTTCAGTTATTCCTGCACCATCATTGTGGCAAATCATTTTTCCTAAAAATGCCCTAATTGTGTGACGTTTTCATTGCAGCGCTGAACGAACCTACCATTGATTATGGTTTCCAGAGGTTACAGAAGGTCATTCCCCGGCACCCTGGAGACCCTGAGCGTTTGCCAAAGGTCAGAATGCTTCCTATTTTGGTTATTGTCTCTGGAATCTCAGGCTTGAGTGATTGTAGAAACTCTATTCATTGATAAACAACTCATATTTTTGTGCTTTGTTTGGTACTATAAGGTAAGCAGAAATGAAAGGAGCAAATACTTAGGCGTTAAGCAGTGTTGTACTTTTTTCTACATATGTCATTCATTTCATCCTCTCAACAACCCTGCCCCCAAGGTAGGTACTATTACCACCACCACTTTAGAGAATAAAATAAGCAGAGAGAGGTTAAATAATTTGCTAAACGTCACACAGCATATAAATCGCTAGACTGAGTTTCAAACCTGTATAGCTTGGCTCCAGAGTCTGATTTATTAATCACTAAACAAAACCAAACCCGTTGCTGTTGAGTTGATGCCAACTCATAGCGAGCAGCTGATGGATTCCACTGCCGACCTTTGGGTTAGCAGCTGAGCTCTTAGTCACTGTGCCACCAGGGCTCCCATTACTGCATCATACCAATTTATAAGAAGACAGAAGTACATCACATTTCTACCTACGTGAAGATCCATCCTTATCCCTGGCGATGGGAGAAAGCCAGAGCTCAAAAGAAGACATATTGGTAGATCTCATGACTAGGAAAATAAGACAGAGCCTCTTTCCTCCAGATACAATCCACCTAGTTGGGAAATAAGGTACAAATATATGCAAAATTGAACAAAAATTCAAGACAGAGTATAGTGTGTATATGTGTATGTGTGTGTGTGTATCATGCAGCAATATGTCATTAATTGCCAGTGCAGAAAGAGGGAAATTAACTTTCATTGACTTCTGTTCTGTACCTGTTATCAAGTTGAAACTGAGGAGCTTGGGCCCTGTGTCAGAGCGATCATCACACACAACTAAGCATGGTAGAAAATAATAGGCACATTTAACAAAAGTGTAACCAAAGCTCTGCAAGGCCTCCGAGGAGAGTGCAGTTAAATTCTAAAGAAGTTCAAGTGCAGAGTTAGTTGAGGACACTGAGGCAGGTTAAGAGAAAACTACCGTTCGCCGACAGCAAAGAGAAATTCCATTTACCGCATGGGGAAAACTAGTATAAATTAAGTGAGGATTTGAGAGGACCTTTTTCCTGCCACAGTAGTCTAGAGACATGTCATTTCTAGGTCTCTTTATCCTCATGAAATACTTATAAAAATGGAATTGGGAACTTTCCTAGCCCAATGAACCTCCTCGGAGGATCAGTGTTTCATCAAATCCTACCTGTGTGCCTGCTGCACTTGTAGGCAGCGCCACCTGTCAGAACAGGCCTTGTTCTTGTCCAGAAAGAAGCTGGGGGAGGGAGGTTGCTACCTGCCCAAGGAGAGGAAGGACTGTGATCAGCAAAGGCATCTGTCCTCTACCTTGATCTCAGGGAAGGACCACCTAGCCTTCGGTCTCATCCTTCTGGTTCTCGGAGCAGCCTCACTTCAACTGAACACAGTTCACCTTGGTAAAAACTTTTTGAAAGCATTTGACCTGAGGAAGAAATCATATAATATCTCAATGTGTCTACATCCTTGCCTTTGAAAGGGCCTCCGTCTTACAGGCCTTTCTTCTTCCCCTTCTCTGACTTGTTCTTGGTGAGCAATTAAATAATCTAATTATATAATGAGTGACAGTCTCCTTTCATAGCATAGCCATGCTGTTGAAGGATTTCTCTTTATCTCCATCTAGTAAGAATAGAGCCATGTAGGCAGAAATGAACCCTGGTTGCGTGTTGATTAGTGCTTAGCTGCTAATCGAAAGGTTGGATATTTGAACCCACCAGCTGCTCTTTGGGAGAAAGACGTGGCAGTCTGCTTCCGTAAAGATGACATCCTTGGAAGCCCTGTGGAGCAGTTCTACTCTGTCCTATAGAGTCACTATGAGTCGGAATTGACTCGACGGCAATGGGTGTACTAAGAACCTGAAGTTGCTGGGAGGTGCAAATGGTTAACGTGCTCGGCTGCTAACCAAAAATTTGGAGGTTCGAGTCAGCCCAGAGACACCCTGGAAGAAAGGCCTGGTGATCTACTTCCAAAAAAATCAGCTATAGAAAACCCTGTGGTGCACAGTTCTCCTCTGACACACATAGGGCCGCCATGAATCAGAGTCGACTTGGTGAAAACTGGTTGGTTAGTTAGTTAGAACTCGTTAGTTACTTACTAAGAATTTAGCTCCTGCAGATTTCCTAAGTGAAATCATTTATTTTATAGCACAATGATTTTGTGTCTACCCAATGATGGGTGCCTTAGGTGTCTTAATTGTAGAACAAAGGCATGGGTTTAATGGCAGATTCTTCCTGTTGTCTCTATTTTGGCACCATCTTCCCTTTACATTTAACATTTGAGTCCTCTAGAGTCTGCTGGAGGGGTTGAGGGCACAGACTGGAGAGTCAGATTGGACAGGGTGGAACTCAGAGCTCTGGTACTTACTAGCTATGCAACCTGGGTCAAAGTTCTTTCTCTCTCTGTGCCTCAGTTTTCTTTCCTGTCGAATAGGAATGTGATCATTCCTACCTTGTCAGGTTGTTATTTTTTATCAATTATTTAGCATTCAACAGAAGGTAGCTATGATTATTTGTCAATTGAGTGAGAGTGGGGCCCTTGTTTCCAACAGCTCTTCCATCCAGTCCCCGCAGAGGAGAAAATCTTAAACCTGGTATGTGGTTGAGTGTGTAGTTTATCTTCTGTGCCTCAGTTTCTTCATCTATGAAATGGGGATAATAGTAGTGCCTACCTCTTAGGGGGAAACCCTGGTGGCGTAGTGGTTAAGTGCTACTGCTGTTAACCAAGAGGTCGGCAGTTCAAATCTGCCAGATGCTCCTTGGAAACTCTACCAGGTAGTTCTACTCTGTCCTACAGGGTTGCTATGAGTTAGAACCGACTTGACGGCAGTGGGTTGGTTTTTTACCTCTTAGGGATCATGTAAAGATAAAAAGGCAATCTCCTGTGTGCCCTTGGCAGAATATTTGGCCCGTGCCTGCCATCCGTAAATATTTATTGAAAAATAGAAGACGATCTAGTTTCAGAGCTGAGATCTAAAGAAGCCAGGCGGTACTTTCCGTATTCATAAAGGAAGGCAAGAAATAGGAATATAAGGTTCGGTGTTGTGTATTTACTTTTAAAAACATTTTTGACGTTGCATGTCATGGTCAGAAATGTTGGACAAATAGCAAAGACATGTGTCACTTTGTCCCTGGCGGCCTGATGGTGAAATTCCCAGCCCCTTTTCCTGGGTTTGAGGAGAGTAATCAAGGACACAATGGATTTGTGTGCTAAGGAAACACTCCATAGCCGGCATCGAGTCGCTTAACCGTGCAAGGACTTTGGCGGGAGCCCACTCCAGGAAGCTCTAATGTGACTCAAATCAGAATGGCTGTCCTCTTGGCTCTGAATGTTAAGGTGGAGCAAGAGTTCAAGGTCAGGGTCAGGAAGTAGCGGATGGAGCAAGCACAAGGTATTCCTGTGGACTTGAGAGATTTATACTCCTGCTGTCAGTTGCTAGAGGGATGAAAAGGGGCTCCGCCTTTCTTAGAATCATGGCCAGTGTTTGTCAAACAGGAGTGTTTCAGTGAGCCGTGGACCACACACCTTAAAAAACAAACTCCACTTTATTAAACCCATGTGTTTGTGAATAGACAAAACTAGATTCATATAACCACCCACATATTCTGTCAAATGAAACTGCTCCAGTGACCCAGCAGACAGCTTTCCGTAATAATACGCCTTTGTATACTGCATTGTGCTTTTTTCAAGAATGTGTCCAGGCTTTGTTTTACTAGCTCCCCTCTTGTGACATACTCTGTGAAAGCAGACATGGTTCCCATTTACCAAATGAGAAAATGGGCGCAAGCAGAATCCTTCTCTTGAAATCATTTTGTCCCTGAAAGTCACCATCAGGGATAGTTGCTATATCCACAAACTTAAAATGCTACAATTATGTGAATCTCAGATTTTTTTTTAATTCCTTTTTCATATGCTCGTAGAGAAGGGCAAGCCAAGGCTTTAAAATCACTGTGTCCCATTTGTGTTTTATACAGACCTGCCTTCCACTCAGGATCCTGGCAGGAGCGAAAGGAACATGTGAACAACTTTGGGGTGAAGGTTAACTTCTCTTATAACATAGATGTCTCGGTGGGGGGAACCTGGTTAGTCAGAAACTTAGATGCTGAGTTACATGATGCAACCCACAAACATTCTGGCAAGGAGCCTTGCTGGTCTGAAGACAAAGGTTGTCTCTGTCGCCTTTCAATTTGTTAGCTGTCTTCACGAGTGGTCAGAGAGCTTTAGCTCAATAGGCAGTGAAGGCAGACCCTGGGCTTAGCCAGCGCTCTGTGTTAGCTCTGCTCGGCAGTGCATTACAAAGGCTTTCTATGTATCTATATATATTTTTTAATTTTATTGTTGTAATATTTATATAACAAACCATTTGACATATTAACCATTTTAAAGTGTACATTTCAGTGACGTTCCTAACATTCACCATGTGCAGCTATCACCACACCCCATTTCCATTTGATTTTCATCACCCCAAACAGACACTCTGTACCCATTCAACCATAACTCCCCATTTTCCGCTCTCCTCAGCCCCTATAACTACTAATAAACTTCGGTCTGTATCCATTTGCCTATTCCAGATATTCAGTATAAATCATACAATATTTGTCTCATTGGGACTGACTGACTTCACTCAGCATGATGTCTTCAAGTTTTATCCCTGTTATAGCGTGTATCAGGACTTAATCTTTATGGCTGAATAGTATTCTATCTCTTTATCTGTCGATGGACACTTGGGTTGTTTCCACTTTTTTACCAGAGTTCTTCAGGAGCATAGAGGCCTAGAGAGTAGGCTTTTCGGTCAGACAGATGTGAATTTCAAAAACCAGCTTGATCACTTGGTCCAAATAAATAAATAAAAGAACTAAACTCATTGCCATAGAGTCAATTCTGACTCATGGCAACCCCACGTGTTACAGAGTAGAACTGCCCCCATAGGGTTCCCAAGGAGTGACTGGTGGCTTCCAACTGCCAACCTTTTGGTTAGCAGCCAAGCTCTTAACCACTGTGCCACCAGGGCTCCATAGATGAGCACAAACTATTTTTGCACATGACTTAATCTGGCCGAGCCTCACTTTCTCTTTTGTAAAACAGCTAACCCACAGCATTGCTGTTAGGAATTAGTGAGATAATTTACACAAACATGTATTCTTGGCAGATAGCAAGACTTCAGAGAAGGGTGGCCAATAATCCCCGCACCGTGGGTACTTACCACTTCATAGATGAGGCATCAGAGTTGCCAGAGGTCTAACAACTTGCCTAGACTTCACGACTAGCCAGTGTGAAAACCAAGATGCAAACTGAGGTCTTCTAACTTGAAAATCTTTTCTTCCTGCTACACTGAATTCCTACTTCTTCAGATCTGGAAATCTACGTAATTCTGCCTTGAGGGGATTAGCTTCTCTGTCCTTCACCCACACCTAGCTGCCACCCTGCTTAAATGCTCACCAGCTTTCTCCCAACTCCCCACTGAGAGGAATTGGCCTGGGGACCTCCACACAGGGCCAATGTTTTTTCTGCAAAAGCCAGTCCCTCTTTTAGAGAAAATAAAGCAGTTTGAGAAAAGTAACAAAAGCTGCATTTGTATATTTTGCTTTATGGAGCTGAAAATATCTAGTAAATTGATCCAGTGGGAGTAATAAATACACATTACTTTATCTTGTTCTTCATGTCCTATACCCCTGAGCCTTGATAGAACAACACCACTTAATAGACTTAAAAAAGAGTAATTACACTCATTGGTTGTGTGATTTTTTCAGCCCTCCCAGCCCTGCCTGACCTTCTAATTTAGCTCACCGTGTCTAACTAATGCATTTAAATTCATCCTTTATGAAGCATGTATAGTACAGAATTGACTTCGGAGCCTTTTTCAAGCTGTCCTCCCAGGTTTCCAATCTGGTTATTAGTAAGGAGAATGGGCTCCGTGCATCTCTAGTCTCTATAGCTTTGCACGTATATAGATAGTGCATATACATGGCTCAGAGCATTTTTTGTCCTTTATGAAACAAAATAAAAAGTATTTATTACATTTTTTACTTTAAAGCTTTTATACATCCTAGCATTATTTACAGCTAAACACGCAGGCAACAGATGCAAGTGTTTTTAAAATGATTATTGTTAATGTTTCTGCTTGTCAGAAGTGCTTAAATTTTCCTGCACTTTGTCTAAAAACTTAGTAGTGTTGCCTTTTAAGAACAACACATTTAGAAGATCTTGCAAGTCAGATCTGCAAACACTGCTGACAGTTTGTGATGAATGATATTGCAAAATTTGCAAGATGTTTGTCATTTCACACAGTCGACATATTAAGGAACAGATTAAGAAATGCGAACCCCCTATGGAAAACAACCATCCCAAACAAACCTCAACGAAACCTTGAACCCAGAGAGCGCACCGGAACCTCTCACCCGAGTTTTCGCTCCCAACTTCCCACTCAGCCAGCGGAACCCAATTGTTCTCAGTGCATTTTCTCTCACCATATGGTCTCCTCATTACCATACACTAAGAGTCCATATGGGAAACTTGTGAAATGAACTGTATTCATTTTAACTGCCAGATGAGCAGCCTTTTGCTTTGCAAGCTTAGCTTAAGTCATCTGCTGTCTTCGTGTTGTTATGGCAACACGGCACCAATAAAAAATTCTAATCTACTGTAAGTGATCACAGTATTTTAAGTGCTTGCCTATAACTGCCCTCAAAGGGGGAGAGGGAGGAGGGGTTATATTTGTCCAAGGAGCAAAGGGTTGCTGTTCATTCCAGCAGGTGTCATTGAGGAAGCTGTTGAGACAAGGGGTGGGGAACTCATGGGGCTGTGTGGTAGATATGGATTGTAGAGAGGCTGGATTATAGAGGGACTGAATTGTAAAAAAAAAAAAAAAAAAATTACTTTTGAGTCTATTCTGACCCATACCGACCCTATAGGACAGAGTAGAATTGCCGCATAAGGTTTTCAAGGAGTGGCTGGTGGATTTGAACGGCCAGCCTTTTGGTTAGCAGCTGAGCTCTTAACCACTGCACCACCAGGGCTCCAATTGGATTGTAGAGGAGTGGATCACAGGGGGGATAGGTTGTAAGGGGACTGGGTTGAAGGGGGATGGATTGTAGGGGGCATGGGTCATTAGGGAAATGGATTATAGGGGTTTTAGATTATAGAGGGGTCAGATCGTAGAGGGGATGAATTCTAAGGGGAATGGATTGTAGGAGACTGGGTAGTAGGGGGTCTGGGTTATAGTGGGATGAATCGTTGGGGTCTGGGTTATAGGGAGATGGATTGTAGGGGACAGGATTGTAGGAGGGATCAGTTGTAGGGGAGGATGGACTATGGAGGATGGGCTGTAGGGAGGATAGGTTGTGGGGGGATGGATGGGATTGTAGGAGGATGGATTATAGGCAGATTGTATTGTAGGGGGATAAATTACAGACCCTTTGAGTAGATCTAAAAAAATCACTGAATGTCAAAAACCATAGTTGATCTGGCAGACATATTACCACAATGGTGCTGTGCATCCCACCGTGAAAAAACTCAAGGCGCTGAACTACAGAGGCAGCAAACCCTGATGGTCGCTTCCCCTTCATTGGCACGCGAAAACCTCAGTCTCCATGAAGCTGCTCTTCCTGTACACGGGAATTAGTCATTTCAAACACCATACTAATTAAGAGTGCCTTAAAGTAATGGAAGTAGGCAGCAACATCCTTAAATATAAATCATTTTCACCTCCACAGGCCACATGATATGTTGCATCTCTGTCGCTCTGTCTGTATTGAAAGTGAATGTTTATAGTCTCAGTTCATCAGTTCACATTAGCCTCATGCTGAATATTTAAACACAGAACAATTTGAACACACCACGAAGGAAGACAGTGACTGCACTTTCATTTGGAACAGCAAGGGCTCATCTAATAATAATTTAGTAAATCAGCCATTTAGTGGCTCAGTTGTGCACTGCATTGTGCCAAGTATTATTCAGTTCAACTGTACACTTGCAAAATTGAAATTCAGGCTCTAGTCTCAGGCACTATTTTTGCTCAATGGAGAGATGAGACCCAAAATCGCCCTCCCCAAAGAGCTCTGGTGTTTACTGATTTATCATAAATACAGAAAAACAGAGCTGGGGCAAAATAAAACTGGAGTCGGCTGTATACAATGTATTCTAATTATGCTTTTATTGTTTTAGTCTTTATGCAAAGACTATCACTAATTCAAAACCTACAGTTGCATCAGTGAAAATACAAATAAGAAATCTTTGCATAACCACATTGCCTGTGAGCAGGGAAGGGCATGACTAAGTTTCAAAAAGATAAAGAAAATCCCTACATCTTTATCTTCCGTGCTGTGGCACTGGCCGCGTGCTGTCTCAGATTTGTTTATTGTTTTAATTTAAGGAAACTCTATTAACGTTATGTCCAGAAACAAAACTGACCTTACTCAAACAAAAGCACAAACGAAAGCAAGATTTATGGTATATACAACTCTTCGGAAAAACGCACGTGTCCAGGAAGCATTTTGTCTTTGCATTCTCTTGTCAAAAACACAAACCGTGGAATGCTGTTTACTCCCTTCTCCCCTACAGCTGCCAGAGAACCTACAAGGAAATTTCATCTCCCTGTTTTGGTAATTTACTCATCTTAGGGGATTGGTTGTTATTGTTGTGTGCTGCCAAGTCAATTACCAACTCATAGCGACCCCACGTGACAGAGTAGAACTGTCCCATAGGGTTTTCTAGGCTGTAATCTGTCTTGGAAGAAGTACAACCGGAAAGTTCCTTAGAAGGAAGGATGGCGAGACTGTGTCTTACGTACTCTGGACATGTTGTCAGGAGAGATCACTCCCTGGAGAAGGACATCATGCTTGGTAGAGAGTCAACAGAAAACAGGAAGATCCTCAACGAGATGGATTAACACAGTGGCTGCAACAATAGGCTCGAGCATCACAATGATTGTAAGGACGGTGCAGAAGTGGGCAGTGTTTCCTTCTGTGGTACATGGGGTCGCTATGAGTCAGGACCAACCCGACGACACTTAACTACAACGACCTTTACTGGAGCAGATCATGAGGCCTTTCTCCTGTGGCATCACCGAGTGGCTTTGAATCACCACCTGTGGGTTAGCAGCCAAGTGCTTAACCATTGTATCATCAGGGCTCCTTAGGGGGCTGGTTTCCACCTCTCAGATGCTTCTTTTATCTTGGAAGTTTAGCCTTAGATCTATGCATCCCCTGGAATTGTAGGCAGAAACGTGTGTGTATGTGGGTGTGTGTGTCCTGAGTTTGCACATGCACATATGCACGCAAGTAGTTTTTCTTGTGAGAAGGGCATTACCCCCACCAGGGAAAAAAAAAAAAACCCATTGCCGTTGAGTTGATTCTGACTCATAGTGACCCTATAGGACAGAGTAGAACTGCCCCAAAGGGTTTCCAAGGAGTGGCTGGCAGATTTGAACTGTTGACCTTTTGGTTAGCAGCCAAGCTCTTAATAACCACACCACCAACACCCTACTTAGCTTTGTTGAAAGGTTCGTGACTCTCCACAAGTCATAATTCTCTTTTCTTTAGATTATTTTATCATGAACTGATTTATTTTGCAGTAAGTTATTCTGCTCGTCATTGATGTGTCATGTCTATTTTATGGATGGAGAAACTGAGGCTCAAAGAGGTCAAGTAAACTGCTCAATTGTATGCAGCTAGTAAACAGAGGCTTTCTACCTCACCGTACTTCCTCGACATTAGTCCCATCAGCATCTTTTACACTTTTGCAAATAAGATGGTATCTCAGGGAGGCATACAATACATGTTGGCTGTAAAAATGCATATAACCTGCCAAAGTTTCCTGGAAAATAAGTGGAGATTTTCAATATGATTTTTAGCTATTGCTTGATAAACACTAAATATGTCAGGTGCCATACTAAAGACTCCATGCGTTATCTCATTTAGCCACTGGAGCAGTACTGATATTAATCTGGTTTTACAGACAGGGAAACAGAGGCAGGCATTTACACTGCTCATAAATGGTGGAGCATGGATTTGGGCCAAGTCTATTGGACTCTAGAGCCAATAACCCTAAGCTCTGCCTCCAGAATTAAGCAAAAGGAGTTTTAAGAACAAAGGCAATTTTGCAAACCCATTTTAAAATCCCTCAAGCTTGGCGTGGGAGGCGGGTAGCGGTGGCATAGACTGAGGTTAGCTCACAAATGGCTGAGCTAGGAGAAAGTGGCAGCAAGAATTTAAAACACCACACACACAAAATCTTGGAGATTATTCTTTTTCTCTTTAGTTGCAGAGTCCTTGTGGTAGGACTGTAATAATAGCTACTCCAAGAGCTGAGTTTTGGAACTCTTTTAAGGTTTTTTTTTTTTTGGTATTGAGCCCTTGATGAATGAGATTAAGTTTAACCTTCTTTGTATCACACCCCATGTACAGGGGCATTGACTATAATTACTCATGAGTTCAAGGAGAAGTAACAGGAGGAACAAGGGAAATTCATTTCTACCTTCCCAATCATCTAACCACCCTTTTCTTATAGGCTGAAACCCTTAGGAACAGAGACTCCAGGAGGTCTTGAACCTCATTCACTGTTTTCAGCCCTGAGTAACACTTCAATTAACCATTGGAGTGATAAGTACCCAGCCCCAGCCGTCTCGAGGCAGTGGATTTTAATTGCAGTTTTACTCAGGACCATCTGTAAAACCTGGGGAATCATCATTCACAGATACCGCTCATCTGGAGGTACATATAATAAATGATGATGTTCAACAATTTAAGAACAAAAGCAAATTGTATCTCTGACTCACTTAAATATCCTTAAAGTTCCAGCATGGGCACATGTCACTTACTGAACTTAACTACATGTGCTTGTCCCAAAGCATAAATGTATACATGCATTTGTACACACACAAAGAGCCCTGGTGGCACAACAATTAAGTACTCAGCTGTTTAGGTTGGCAGTCCGAACCCACCCAGCAACTCTGCAGGAGACTACCTGTTGATCAGCTTCTGTAAAGATTACAGCTAAGAAAATCCCATGGGACAGTTCTACTCTGTCACATGGGGTTGCTATGAGTTGAAATCAACTCTATGGTACCTAGTAACAGTAACAACAACAACAACAACACACACACCAAACACACATATATACACGTATGTATATATGACAAATAAATATCTTTGTTTATTCAGTGGTACTTTTTCCTTCAAGCTAGATACTTAATCTGCCTTGCTGTGGGGAAAGGGGAGCTACAGGCAAAAGGCAAAGAAAAACAGAAGTAGTTAATTTTTAGCTTTTGTGTTCCTAAGGGCCCAGGCCTTGGCGACTTAAAGGAGATTTAAAAGATTTTCAAGGATAATTTTGACTCTAGGCAGTTTTTGTTTCATGTGCTGACTTTACAACCTACCCCTGAAAAAGACACCTCTCTTTAAGCAGAGACTTTTATCCTGATCAGAAAGTTGATTTCCAAGGCCACTCAGCAGGACCTAACCCGGAGCCTTGGCCTTAAAGCAGTACAATGAATTGGAATCAGAAGAGCTGACCAGAGGTTAGCAAGTTCAGCTCTGTACCTCCAAGCAGGTCAGCCTCACAAGGGTGCAGACACCATTTTTCACTGTATTTGTGGCGGGAAGCACCCCAGGCTCCCATTCACCAATTACCATGACACCATTTAGAAGCGAATGCTAGGAGACCAAAAAAGAGGGGGAAAGCCATTGTCATAACTCTTCTCAGGAATACCTGGTTTCACAATTTATACTTAACTGCTGACACTCGAAAAGTCGAACATTTTGGCAAAATGAATCAAGCTGTAATGTTTCTTTTATGAGATCCCCTTGCAGGAAAGGAAGGCTTGGCACCTCGTGGAGACCAAGCTTAGTTATCCATCATAGTAAAGTCAGCTGTCCTAGTCAGCTTCTCAGAGGTCACACGATCGAACCAACAGCTCTTACAACTATATTATTGCTTACGGAACAGTAATTGAGGCACCAGATAAAAATTACCTGGTCTAATAGGCAGCGAACAATTTTCACTCAATAAAATTATAAGCCAAATCATTCATTTCATAACACTCTGGCTAATTTATTTGTTGACCTTTTAATATCTATAGCTCTTCAGTGGTATTAACTGCAACTCAGACAAAATGTCTTGTTCATTTCACTTCCATTGATTTTTTTTTTTCCATTGAGGCAATAACAACTGCTTCAAAACAGCCTTTTTCTTTCCACTGTAAAAGTCAGTCATGTAAGTTAGTATGTCTTACGTTGATATAGCTGTGTTAGCATACAACCTACTTTAATTTCGTATGATCCAGAAGATTCCTATGCTATGTATGAAATAAAGGCAAAGCTACCTGGTGTGACTCCAGCCATGGCTGGGTGAGGATCTATAATAATTGTTTGAGAAGTAAGAGGGCTGTCATCTAACCTGAGCATAAAATCAACTTTAAGATTAGATGAGTTTCAGAAGTACCCCCCTTCATTTTCTCTGCACTAGCATGCTTTTGATGCCTTGGCCTCTTATGGTAATAACAGTAGAGCCTTTTCAAAATATTTTATTTCTTTGTTTCTGCAAATTTCTGCAGATTTTGATTGTGGCTTCAATATTTTTCTTTAAAGAATCTGAGCAAGGCACGTGTGCTAGAATATTCTGTACGGTAGTCGCAGCTGAAGCTGAAGCTCCTTATGTAATAAAATACGATGAAGTTTTTAGAATATAGGGTTGTAAAATGTAATTGTTACATATTTGGCATTTTATGCCTCCCTAGAAATAATTGCTTGCTACCTCTACCTCATCTATGTTCCCCCTTTCCACTTCAATGTAGTCTAAAGTGGTCCTTAGTCATAATGAGAATGCCCCTTTCAACAGAAACATATATAATTGTATCCATGCTAAAGTATAAGTGACTCTTCTCAGTCATAGGGCTTATGAATAAATGGTGTTTAAAATATGACACTAAAGGCTTCTAATGATCTGCGGTAAGCTCTATTTTGAGAAGTTCATATTACCAGAAAAATGAAAAATTTGAGGAATGTCTCTGAGGATCGGAAACTAAACAGTATTCAAATGTTATTTTGGTTTATTTTACTCCTTCCCTCACTGTCCTCATTATACTGGTGTTTTAGAATACAAAGTCTGCCATTGTGGAATTTTCCATTTGGCTAAATAAACACAAAGGAAGTTGGGCTATAGAACAAGCCTCCACAGAAATGTATCTCAGGACAACTAGTATTTATTGCATCGTACTTTCAGCTCTGTGGGAAATGGGCTACAAGAAATGTCCAATCAATTTTTTGGGCTTTCCAATCAGGAATGTCTTCCAGACTTTCAGAAGCAAGAGGAGAAAGAACCAGGGCTTAAAGGCTAGTGGGCTGAAAGGACTATTCAGAATCTGCATTTAAACTGAATTTCTGGGCCCTTTTTTTTTTTTTGAGTAAACTCCTGAAGGAGGAGGTGAATGAACTCAATGCTGATTCCATTGATAGGTACTTATCATCTCTAAATCAGGACTGATTCTGCCACTCCACTTTGTTTTATGTTGCTGATGTTTGTCTTGAATCCCCTGATGAGACAAAGTAGATTGGTGATAAATGGGTGTCAGGGAAATTTGCAGTGACAGACAACTCATGTGCTTCTTTCTCAGGCATCACCCAAGTCAACTTGACTTTGATAACTGATGCTTGTAGTTTAACTTCTGTTTTCCTCCATAACTCTCAAAAAATTATTTCCCAGTTGGGAAAGCATGAAGCCCCAAACTCAGATTGTCCTCCCGAATTACTGAAATATTTGTGGGCCTTAATTCTATGAGGGTGTTCCAAGAGTCCCAAAATCTGATTCCGAACCTTAAGAGTTAATGTTTTATTGGTAAGTGAATACCCACTCGGCACTAAGAGCTGGCCTGCAAGTGGTATGAAAGAAAGAAAGCTCAGGCCCTGTCTCCTGGTCATCTAGGTTCAAGGTAACCAAAACATTGAATTGGGTTTATAAGTGGTCCCAGCACTGGACAATTAGATAACTTTCTCCCTGGAAGAAGAAATATGGCCAATGAATATGAATTTATTTGCTACACATTTGAGGTCAGATACTAAAGAGAAGACTCCCATGGAAGGTGGAATAATCCTCAGTGATTTTACTGTCATGAAACAGAAGGAAAGATGAGGGGCCTGTTTGCATAGTAGAAGTGATATGCCTGTTTCCCTAGGCGGCTTTCTTGGGAAAGAAAGGCAGAGACCTAAGTGTTTCTAAGGGCCTAAGAGTACAGTTAATAAAAGGCTGATATACATCAAGACCAACCTCATGTTGCTAGCAGCTTATAACTTGAGATAATGTCTGTACCAGACATGATTCATTATATTAATCACAAAATTAAAGTGTAAGCACAAGCCAGCAGGAGTGAAAGAGCAAATGCATTAAAAAAAAAAAAAAGTGGCATTAAAAAAACCCACAGTGATCAAAACTTGACCTTTGGGAATTTATATATTGGATTAAAAAAAGTCTGGAGCCAAATGGAACACCAAATTTAAGTCATTTGCTTTTACAAGCCATGCAAAATATATGACTTTGTCATTTCATACATATAAATTAAGCATGCACTTTTAAAAATCAGTAACTGTATCTTAGAATAAACCCTTCAACAAGAATTTCTCAAGGCGTGTGGTATGCTGAACCCTGTGCTGGGAGTTTAGAGAAGGAGATTAAGATACATGCATGGCTTCAAAGAATCTACAGCCGAGTTGTGGAGTGTTGAGACTAACGTGCCTCAGATTAAAGCAGAATTATCTGACAATACCTACTTCTGTGCTCTGGTAGGCGGTACAGACAGCACTGTTTTCAGCGGGATGAGAGAGATTAGGAGCTGGGGTATCAGGAAAAAATGGCATTAGTGTGGGTAAAATAGCGTTATACTCAAGGGTTCAGGTTCTGTTGTCTAACAGGTATACTTGCTCAGCCACTTGTCAGCTGTCTGAACTTGGGGAAAGTCGGCTAACCTGTTTGAGTCTTAGTTTCTTCACTGGTCACATGGTGATATGAATAGTACCTTAAGAGACTCTCTGTGAGATTGAATGAGTTCATGTTGCACAGTTCCAGGCACGTGGGAAGCTTTTAATACCTGGCAGCTATCTTTTATTATTTTTATATCACCATCACTACTACCTTCATGACCAGGCTTATACGGATAGGATGGCTTTGTAAATGGTCACAGATTGAAGCCAGCATTCTAATTAAAGGGAAAGCAAAAGGAATGAAGGTATGGAGATAGGAAGGAGCCAAAAGTTTTGCTTCTAGGGTAAGGAGAACTTTACTGAACCAGAATAGAAAGCAGTTGTTCAGATATGTACGGAGAGAAGATAAAGACGATAGAGTGAGATGATGGGGGAAATTTTTTGTAACCTATTTTAACTTGAGAAGGAGCCTTGGTGGCCCAACTGTTCAGTGCTTGGCTGCTAACTGAAAGGCTGGTGGTTCAAACCTACCCAGTAGCTCCACAGGCAAAAGACCTGGCAATCTGCTTCTATAGAGATTAAAAACCAAAAAATCAAACCTGTCACTGTCGAGTCTATTCCAACTCATAACGACCCTATAGGACAGAGTAGAACTGCCCCATAGGGTTTCCAAGGAGCTGCTTGATTTGAACTGCCAACCTTTTGGTTAGCAGCCGAGGCCTGACCCACTGTGCCACCAGGGCTCCAAAACACTTTGCAGACCAAATATCCCTGGAGGTGCAAGAGTTAAGCACTCGGCTCTTTCAAACCCACGCAGTTGCTCTGAAGGAGAAAGACCTAGCAATCTGCTCTCATAAAGATTAAACCAAACCCAACATGTTGCCATAAATTTCGACTCAGTGATCCTACAGGACAGAGCAGAACTGCCCCATAGGGTTTTCAAGGAGCAACTGGTGAATTTGAACTGCTGACCTTTTGGTTTGCAGCTGAGCTCCTAACCACTGTGCAACCTCCATGAAGATTACAGCCTAGAAAGCCCTATGGGGGCTGTTCTACTCTGTCACAGGGGGTTGCTATGAATCAAAATCGACTCAATGGCACTCAACAACACCAACATAACTTGAGATGATGTCTGTACCCGTGTAGCTTTGTGCTGTAGAAAGGTCCTGAAGAGTGATATCATTATGTAACTACTACGGAAACAAGAAGCTAAAAAATGATTTGCTAATTGATTGACTTGCAACTTAGAAAGTAAAGGTGACTTTTCTCCCTGTATTTGTAACCCATTCAGTTTCTTATAGTGGTTCCAAACTGTAAGTGAAACCTACAACAATTACACTTGAGCTATTTCTAGGAACCTCAGTCCTCCTTGAGTATCCCAGTGTTCCTATGGACTTGTAATAGATTCAGGGTAGCCTTAGCCACTTCTTTCTCTTCAGACTCTCACTTACATAATCATCAGCTGATGGTCATGGCAAGACAGTAAGGTTAGGCTTTCATCGTAAGAATAAATAGAGTGGTGAAAAGTGGTTGTTTTTTAAGGAGAAAACATTTTCTGTTTCTTTAAGAGAGAAGAAATCTAAGGCCATGAAAAGAAAAATGGCATCTGCCTTAGTCATCTAGTGCTGCTATAACAGAAATACCAAAAGTGGATGGCTTTAACAAAGAGAAATTTATTTCCTCACAGTAAAGTAGGCTAAAAGTCCAAATTCAGGGCGTCAGCTCCAGGGGGAAGGCTTTCTCTCTCTGTGGGCTCTGGAGGAAGGTCCTTGTTCTCAATCTTCCCATGGTTGAGGAGCTTCCCAGGCACAGCAACCCCGTGTCCAAAGGGTGCGCTCTGCTCCTGGTGCTGCTTTCTTGGTGATATGAGGTCCCCAACTTTCTGCTTGCTTCCCTTTTATCTCTTGAGAAGTAAAAGGTGGTGCAGGCCACACCCCAGGAAAACTCCCTTTACCTTGGATCAGGGAGGTGACCTGAGTGAGGGTGGCGTTACAAACCCAGCCTCTCAACATGAAATTACAATCACGAAATGGAGGACAACCACACAATACTGGGCATCGTGGCCTAACCAAGTTGATAGACATATTTTTGGGGGGACATAATTCAATCCATGACAGTCCGACTCAGGATGTAGATTGGAGAGCGAGTATTAGCTTTGTAAGGAGATTCTGGGACTTTTCAATGTTTAGGATATTAGTATTTGTCTTTTCAACTCCCAAATGGAATATATTTTTTTAATCCAAGGATGGGATTAATTATCTTGGAAGAGACTAATCTCTACCCTCATGTTTTGAACTGTGAACAGGGAGACGTTTTAAACATTATGAAAAGAAGAGAAAATCTCTCCTGACAAATAAGTGCCTTGAAAAATTCGACATTAGTACTAGCCAAGTGCTCTTTCTTTTCAGAAATATTAAAATTGCATATTAGGATGGAAAGATTTTTATACTATGCGCCTTCCTAATGCCACAAAAAATAAGACTTTAGGAACAATTTCAGAGACAAAAGATTATATGAAATATCCAGCTCTTCCCCTTATGGGAAATTTCTTTTTTAACATCCCAGGCACAATCATTTCCTAATATGAAATTACAGATTTTTCAAATTACCATATAAAACTGCAAAAAAATTACACTTGTGACCATGGAAGAGATAGCACACACTATCAATTTGATTTTAAAAGACATACATCTTTTATATTACCTGTCATTTTTATAATGCCTTTTACAAATTTGATCAATACATTTTAACATTCTATATACTTTAAGTGCAATATACAATAAATATTCAAGTTTCATTTTAAACATGCTTTAGCCTTTAAATTGTTAAAACTGCAGTGCCCTTTCAATCTACTTACATAATGTCATAAAATATACATTTCAAGGTAAATGAAGTCAGTTACTTCAATTTAGTCCCTCAAACTGGTAGTAAATGAGAGGTTAACACTATGGTGCCAAACCCATTATTGAGTAAATTTAGCACCTTGGACAGCTCTGTAAAATCTTTATTGCTTTCCTGACCTGCTCGTCATGTTCTGTCTGTGTGTTCAGTGGCTCTCAGCTCTGATTGAAAGGCAATATATTAGATCCCCAACACAAACACGCTTGGGGGCTAGTTCACTGGGAGCATAATGACATGGAGGTGAGAGCAATTTTCTGGTCACTGAAATCCAAGCACCTTGCAGGTCCATTGCACTAACTCATAGAGGACTTAGAAATTTCCTTTCTCCTTCCCATTTGCAGAAATAACTAATAGAAGCAGAATCACATTGCCAAGCTGAACCAAATTGGGTTTTCCCTTAAACCTCAATGTTGATCCTGCAATGAAGGCCATTTTTAAATGGGCTGCATATCATTGATGGGTATAGTTTCCAGGACAAACAATTCAGGTTCACTCTCCTCCAGACCATGGGCCTGAACTGAGGCTGTGTTGATGACCCACCTAGGAAAATATATCGAATGGAAAAACATGCCCAGCATCATGGAGCAAAGAAGATTGCTACTTTAGAAAAGAAGAGTCCCATAGTTCATTTTCAAAGGATTCAGTGGTGACAAGAGCTCCGGGTATTGAAATAAGGAGAAAAAGAAACAAGTGGATTCTGTCATTGAAAAAATTTCATCGCCAAAAATACATGGCACTCAAATATATAGCATACCCTGACAGTTGGAATTTTTTCAGAGGTACTGAAACTTCAAAGATCTTGAAGTTTATTTTGAACTTCCCTTCTCCCTAGTTTTGTGAAATTAGTTAAAATTAGAAGCACTGCTCTCTATGTCCCCAATTATGGTGTTATAGGTGTAGAGTTCACAAGTCCACTGTCAGCTGCCTCCCATGATGCTTTTGACAAACAGGAGAACTGTATTTTTTTCTTAAATGAAAAAAAACAAAACAAAAAAAAAACTTTTTTGCCAAGCCCAAACACTGACATAAATATTTATTTGAAGAAATAAATGAACATACACCCAGAGAAGTCAAATCTTAATAAATAAACTAATTTGATCCTGTTTTGTTTTAATCTTTCCTGAGAGCCAGATAAGTCCACGAGGTTTTACTGAAAGCAGCACAAGCTGAATCTGGCACCTATAATGTAGCCAGTTATTAACTGCTGTGGTCAGACAATACTGCCAACAAAAAAATGGTAAATTATCTTGTAGCTTGCATTAAAAAATAAAGAAATGATTTCAAATATATTGATTCAAACCCCATTGATTTTATAATGCCTTTTGCTCCCTCTGCGGAAAATAACTGAACTTACGGCAAGCATGAATGTTTATTGAGAACTCAAAACCCTCCTATCTCATTTTTGAATTTAGGACATTATATATGTCATAAGTAGTTACTGCAGTATGACAACTATTTTATCTTATATTATAGAGAATTTAAAATTGAAAAATGCTAATATGTATCTAAAAGCTTGTCATTTCCAGAGTTGTTCACGGATTTTTGAAGCGGCTATGGTGACAGCAAAATGAATGCAATTATATCCCTATTTTCTGATCAGCGTCTGCAGTCTATGAAAATTGAACAGCACGGCTTCTCTATGCAGAAATCTATTGTGTAAAATATTTAAAGTGTAAACTTCTTTTGAAAACTTTACCCACAGCAAAAATTGTAAACTTATCTACTTGCAAATCACTGCTGATCATCATACCATATCTACGGTTGGTTTTCTGGTAATTCTCCATTGTACATATACTGAGCGCAACTCTGCTTTCCTTTTTACACTCCTTATAAACGAATCTGCAGAAAATTCAGGCAGAATGAAGACAGGATGATTTCTTTGGGTTAGAATGAAAAAAAAATTAACTACCACACACACTTTTGTAGAGTTAACCCTATCTTCTCAGAAGCAGATGTGCAAGTTAACTATGGAAGTCCACCACAATGAACCAAGGGAGATACTTTTTTCTTCAATTGAAATGAGCAGCAGAGCGTTTCTCTAGGATGAAACGGAATGAGCAACTAGGGAAAGTGACAAATAATACTGAAACAGCAAAGAATTCCTGTGAAAGAAACAGATTCTGCCAGTCATGAAAATTGGGCCTGAGGGGGCTTCCGGGAGCAGGCGAATCCTCTTGTCAGCGCCTTTGCTAGCAGTGCTTTGCTCCGTGCATGGGTTTACTATATACCAGCCTGGGATTGTGGCTCTGCCACACCAGGGAGATAAACAAAGGAAGTTTAGTGCTACATGCTTCTAGTAGCTGAAGATTGATTGGAAATCCCTGGAAAATGACCTGTCTGATAAGGTCATGGTTCCTGGAATAAGCAATTAAGTGCGAAATAAACACATCTTAGGGATTCATAACTTGCACTGAACGACATCGATTGGAGTAATCTGGTAAATGACCTCGGAATTGTATTCAGCAATAAACATATGAGTGCTTTATCGTGCCTATGGCGGACTATTGAGTGATGTATTTTATCTTGCAAGACCAATGATGCTCACCTTTTGACTCGATTAAGTGTGTATGTGAACAGAGATAAATTGGCGATTTAACGCCATTCTGGGGTTCCCCAAGCTACTGCCTTTGAAGCGGGTGCCTTGGCAAAGTATGGCCAGAGGGAACTGGGACGTGATCATGTGAAAAGATAGCAACAACCTGCCTTCACTCAGAGGCGTGTATGTACTTTTTCTTGACAGGAAGTAATACTCAAAAGGGCTGCAGACCTGGTGGAAGCGCTGTACGGGATGCCACACAACAACCAGGTGAGCAGGCAGGGTCTCTAACCTGCGCCTAACATGCTCACACATTCAACGGACGAGCTGAGATCCTTATTGCAATGAGAAAGTATGAAGAGTATAAAAACCACACGCATGAGTTAAGAGGATAAGTGATTCAGATATAACATGTTGTAAAGCTATTCAATTATTCTCTCTTCTTTTGTAAATCTTTTATTGCCTTCCCCACTGAATCATTTCCTTACGAGAAAAGGTACTCCCTTTAAAACTCATCTTTAGTGGGAATGTACTTCATAATTGAAGAAGGGAGTTACTGGTGCTTCGTTTTATTGCTTTCAGCTTTTCAAGCAAATTTAGGAGGAGAAAAAGGGCTTAATTTCTCTTAAAAGGTACAATGAGGACTGAATGCTATTGGCTGTTTCTATTTCACAGAGCATCTCCATGTCTATGATCTCAATTGCTTAGGAACTCATGGGTCTGACAAATCATTCGCTCCTTTTTCATGTTACCTGAGTCAGCATCCAGGGCACACAGTCCCACTCAACTCAGGGACACAGAGTCATCTACAACTTGTCCTCAAATTCAGCAGAGGAGATGAGTTGCAGTCAGTCTCTCTCGGTCTCTTTCTGTTTCTCCCTATCTCTGCAAACCCCAGAGTTCCTGTGTTATAGGTGAGGAGGAAAACCCCATGGTACTGTCCTATACTGGGAGGAAGTATGCAAGGTAATGGGTTTTCAATGTCAGACGTATGGGGTTATGAATCCCAGCTCTGTCCTCAAATAGAAGAGGGTCCTTAGTGAGGTCTTTGCCTCTCTGGGCCTCAGTTCCCTCATTTGTGATATGGGTAAGATGATGATGAGGCTAACTTTGTGGGGGCAGGAGGGTTACAGAAGTTGATGGCGGTTGAAAGCATTGAAAGCCGTGAGTGCCGTGCCTGGCAGATAGTAAGCACTCGGGAAGTAGTGCCAGTGGCAGTATGATGGGGGCTAGCTAAAGGGAAGATTCCCTGTCCTTTTCAGGAAATTATTCTGAAGAGAGCGGCAGACATCGCAGAGGCCCTGTACAGCGTCCCCCGCAACCACAACCAGCTTCCGGCCCTTGCTAACACCTCCGTCCATGCGGGAATGATGGGTGTGAACTCCTTCAGTGGGCAACTGGCCGTGAATGTCTCCGAAGCATCACAAGCCACCAATCAGGGTCAGGAACCTGCTCTTCCTTTTCTTTCCCTTTCCCCTGTCTCTCCCAAACCTTGAGCTCCCTCCGTTTTATTTGGTATGCAACAATTTTCATTAAAAAAATATTTTATTTATAAGGAGAGATTCCTAGTTGGTGGGTATCAAATATTATTTTAGAATTTGGGATCTAGCTACCATACCTAGTACCCTGGCAGAGGGGGTAGAAAGGATGCATGCCTGCATTTAGCCATCTATACGTTTGACTTTTTGCCATAAACCATGAGTGACAGATCACAAAGAGGGTTGGAATTAAAGTTCTGAGGGGCCAAAGCACATCATTCTCACCCAGGGAATATAGAAACCTGTTAACTCCAGGGTACATCTCTTAGATTGGGATTTATTTCTGCTCCAAAATGATAATTTATAGGCCCTGGATTGCCACTTCTCACGGCCCTGCTAAGTATTTATGATCTCCTAAGAAATCTGTCTTTTGCTCGCTTCCCATTTTAATCACAGAGCTAGCACCACCAACCCACGCACATGAATCAGCCGACCCCTTCCCTCTGGGGTGCGGTAAGGGGACAGGAGACAGAGACCTCCCCTTCCCCGAGAGTCTGCCAGTTTTGCAATCCATCTGAACCCCTCTCTCACCCCCGGTTTTACCCCCACTCCCTCAGGTTTCACTCGCAACTCAAGCAGCGTGTCACCACATGGGTACGTGCCGAGCACCACCCCTCAGCAGACCAACTATAACTCCGTCACCACGAGCATGAACGGATATGGCACTGCCGCCATGTCCAATTTGGGTGGCTCCCCAACTTTCCTCAACGGCTCAGCTGCCAACTCGCCCTATGCCAGTAAGTAGAGATATGTGTCCCGTGTTTCTGTGCGTTTTCACTAGAAGGGCTCGGCATCCTCCTGTGGGGCCCATTGCGTAGGTCTCCTCGGCCTAAGAGCCCCATCCTGCAAGACATGGGCCCAAGTGATGCTGCTAAAGGCACCACTCCCTCCCGTAGAACTTCTGCTCTCCCTTGCTGACTTTCCACCCCTAAAGCGCTTCCTCACAGGCAGAACTTTGCTGCAACCAAAAGCAGCAGTATAGTGTAACTTCGAGAACTGAAGCTTGGAGTCAGATGGAGATGGGTTTGACTCCTGTTTCTAGTTACTAAGGAGTGGCCTTGGGCAAGTTCATCTCCTCTCCAGACCTCAGTTTTCTCATCTGTAAGATGGGGCTGAGAGTAGCATCTGCCGGTAGAGCTGTTTTGGGACTTAAATAAGGTAATGCATGTAATGGACTTTTCCTGATGTCTTTTCCATGAGAGGCATGTTCAATAAATCCGAATCATAATTCTAATGACGATAATGACAATAAAAAGTGCTGGTGGAATATAGTGTAGTAACAACAGTCTGAAACTTCACCTCTCTCCCTTTTGGAATATGACTTCTTTGATTTTTGTTACTCCTGAATTTTTTTTTTCCTTTGTGTTTGCTGTGTACTTAAAAAAATATGAAAAATTAAAAAAAACACATCTTGATTTTTTTCCGGAAACCTGGCAAGACTAAAAAAAAAAAAAAAGAAACCAGAAATGTTCCTCAGTGCCTTGTCCCTGTCCTAAAGGAGTTTAGCTTAAAGGGTTTTTTGATGCAGTGTTTAAGTGGCATCTGAACAACCTTAATGAATTGGCAGCTTTATATATGAAATGTCATGGGCCCCTGCCTACGAAATCTCTTGATCTCCCTCTGAGGAAGTTTTCGCAGATAACCTAGTTCGTTTTGGACAGCATGGATGACTGTTCTGATGTGTAAAATCTGGCCAAACTCTTAGCCATTTGTAGAAGTTATGATAAAAGACATGCTGGTAAGTGAAAGAATGTTCATGATATTTATACAAGAGCCTTGGATAAAAATACTAATAATTATGTAGTCTCTCATGGAGGATATGCAGAATGTGCTAATCCTTTGAAAGAGAAAAAAGGATTATTAGCTTTTAGGAGAAATTATTCCTAAAGAATATGCAGAGGCCTTGCCTACCGGGGTGAATCCTTCTACTTAGTGTGCACTAGATTCTATATTCCTGCTTTATTTGTTTGGAATCAGAAGCTTGTTGAACATTTAAAATCCCCTCCCGCCAAGTAACCTACATGCACTGTCTGCCCGAAAGTCAACATCTGGGGTCAGTTTCACATTAGATTATGATTCATCCAAGAATTGCTCCTCATAGATCTGTCACTTCAGCGTTTTCCAATCCACTCAATCAGAAAATGTTTCCATCATGACCTGAAAATTAAAAGGTGCCATTCTTAATTAAATCAATAAACTAATTGCTATATGGTAACAATTCAATTCAGGGGCTTGGTTTGCTCTGCTTTCCCAAGCCTGGGCAGACACCAAGTGACTTCAGCCTGAGACTGCATCTGTCAGACTGTGAAACTTCCAACATTTCATTTCCATTAATTGATTTCCTCAGTGCTCACAAATATAGTATTAAATTCTCAAATAGGCTCTCAGATGGGACGGTTTTATCTGCATAAATGCAAATAAAACAATAAACACAAAGCTCAGCTGATTTGAATTTTTGCCTCTGTAATATTTAATTATTCATAAACCGCTCATGTTGAAAAATTCCAAACAGAATAAAAAATAAAAGAAGACATTCCACCGGTGAACACGCTTTCTGGTATGGTGGCTGATAACTAATAATGTTATAACAAATGGAGCTGCTTGACTATATTTCACCCCTTCCTCTGTTAACCACCCCCCCCCAAGCTCCCCACCTCTAAATACACATAATGATCGCATTTGCCAACGAGATTAATTGCTTTCCTCAGCGAACCAGCAGGATTTCAAGTCTACGAATATTTAAAAATCAAACCTCTGGTACATGAGTTTTGCAATTTAAATGGGTGTTATTATTGAGGGTATTTTTGCATTTACAAATCCTAAGAGATGTATAAAAATGCTGGCCTCATTAAAAAGAAAAGGTACAGTTTAGAGAATGTTTGTGAAAACTCTGAGAATGGCGGCTCTGGGTTCTGCTCCATAAAACATTCGGTGCTTTTGGATTATGTAGTGCTGGGGGCTGAGTACAAGGGGCCATTTCCCCCCTTACGGCAATTGCTGCATATGGCCCATTCGATTCTCACTTCCGTAACTTTCCAAAGCCAGTAGGCCAAGGATAAGGCCACCCAAACAGGGCTTTGGGCTCTGGTGGGCTCATGGGAAGGGGGCCTTTTCCCTGGAGATCCCTTTCCTTTGCAGGGTGGCGTAGTGGAATGAGCACTGAATTGGGGTTTGAATCCTAGCATCACCACATCATTGCTGTGGGTCTTGAGCAAGTCATGAAACCATTTTCTGCAGCTCAGCTTGCTCAGTTTTCTCAGGTGTAAAAAGGGTGTAATAGATCCTGACTCTAGGTAGTCGTGCCAATGATATAGAATGAAACAGGTAGGAAGATGCTTGTAAACGATAAAGCAGCATGTAATGTTGAAACCCTGGTGGCGTAGTGGTTAAGTGGTATGGCTGCTAGCCAAAAGGTCAGCAGTTCAAATCCACCAGGCGCTCCTTGGAAACTCTGTGGGGCAGCTCTACTCTGTCCTGTGGGGTCGCTATGAGTCAGACCCGACTTGACAGCAATGGGCTTGGTTTTTTTTTTTTTTGGAATATTTATTAAATAAAGTGAAAAATAATAAAGCAGAAGGAAGTGCCTAGAATTTTAATTAAGTGGCTAAAAATCATCGAACACTATGCATACTATTCTGTAGGAGATATAGAAATTAAAAGGCGAGTGTGTGAAAACACTAATCTCCAGTTTAGAGGGCTTAAATCTCCAGTTTAGAGGGCTTAGTGCATGCAAAAGCATTGCCTCCTAAAATAAACAAGAGATTATTAGCCAGTACTCAAAGTTAAAGGAGTCCTTAGGTGGTACAAATGGTAAACGTGCTCGACTGCTAACTGAAAGGCTAGAGCCTCGGTCCACCCAGAGGTGCCTCAGAAGAAACACCTGGCAGGCTGCTTCCAAAAAATCAGCCATTGAAAACCCTGTGGAGCACATATCTACTCTGACACACATGGATTTGCCACGAGTCCCAGTCAACTCAATGGCAACTGGTTAACTCAAAGACGAAGGAGTATTGTGGTTGGTTAAGAGACCGTGCACCTACCAAACTCCGTCACGTCCCCATGCAGCTAGCTTCTCTCTTTCTGCATTGCCAGTGTTCTCCCGTCATTGCTTATCCACATCGCTGCTTACACTAGACTGTGAGTATTTGAAAAAGGCTCCTGTCCTACCACTTACTAATTCATAAATATTTGTGTAAGGTTCCATGGGGGACAGAAAGAATTTGGAGCTTGGATTACAGGCCTCCATTTTCCAAAAATGCTTCAAGTGGCAGTGCATCCACCTAGCTTTATCTCCATTGTGGAGCCGTATAGCACGGTCATATCCTGAAGGATCTCATAGCGTAATACAGAGAATCAGGATGCGCGCGTGCGCACACACACATACACACATCTACTGGTACCTTAAGTTGGAGTCCTTCAACTCATCCTTCTTCTGTCTCCTTCCATCAGTGAGCTCACCCTCTCAAGCTGGCCTCTTTCTGTCTCTTCTATCCTCATCCCTTTGCTAGTAGTACCTTAGTTTAGGCCCTACCTAGAATGCTTCCCAAGTCCTCCTCTGAAGAGGCTTTTTCTGACCACCAGCACCACTTCCCTTCCCTGCCTCCACCCAGTTGGCCTCGTTCACCTTTGCCACTATTTTTCCTGCTCTGTCCTTTGTAAGACCCTTTCATACTTCTGTTTCCTGGCCTGGGGTGTCCCCAGTGCCTAACACGCCCAGCACATAGTAAACCAGTTGCTCCCAAGTAGATTCCAACTCATGGTGACTCCATGTGTATCAGAGTAGAACTGTGCCCTATAGGGCTTTCAATGGCTGATTTTTTGGAAGTAGATCACCAGGCCTTTTTTCTGAGGTACCTCTAAAAAGTGGGGCAAATGGTTAACATACTTGGCTACTAACTGAAAGGCACACAGTAGGCCCACTATAAACACCTAAAAGATCACCGGCAGTAAGATGTAGCACATACTGGTACCAGATGATGAAAGCAGACACTCTCCTGAGAGCTCAGGGCAGGCTCACGTCAGAAGGGGGTCCTGAGCTGGGTGGCTGGGTCAGGGTGGGAGCTGAACTGCCCGTCTCTGAATGCCAGGAGGGGCTCTGAGCTGACTTGTCCTTTCCCATTGCCCCTTTCAGTTGTGCCATCCAGCCCCACCATGGCCTCCTCCACAAGCCTCCCCTCTAACTGCAGCAGCTCCTCCGGCATCTTCTCCTTTTCACCAGCCAACATGGTATCCGCTGTGAAACAGAAGAGTGCTTTTGCGCCAGTCGTCAGACCCCAGACATCCCCTCCTCCCACCTGCACCAGCACCAATGGGAACAGCCTGCAAGGTAAGCCCCAGGCCCCACTCACCAGTCTGGATCCAGTGCCCTGACCACTCCCTCCCAGGATCTGGAGCAACTGCAACACTGTGGCCAGAGCAGAGCTGCATGGGTCTGCCTGCTTCTGTCTGCCATCATCTCTTCTGCTCCTTTGTGTTCGCTCTCTCGCACCCTGGCCCCTAGCCCTGTGCCTCCTTCCTGTGCGAGAGTTGCCTGACCAGTCCTCTTTCCAGCTCCAGCAGTTCCGCTCACGGGAGAGGCATCTGCCCTCAAACACAGGCTTGTGAGTTGGTTGAGAATACTATTTCCACTTACTAATGCCACCGTTTCTCTTTTCTCCTCTCTCATTCCCTGTTGTCGCCATTATCAGACCAGTCTTTTGTGGACTCTAGCAAGTTCTCCACTGCAGGGTCTCTCCCGGGACTGGCCTTCTCCTGAAGTAGGTCACTAATCCTTCCCTTCCTGTTGCCTGCGTCCCAGTGAACGTGCATGGGGCGGGGAGGGGGTGAGAGGCCCATGGTCCATCTGAGCCCTGAGATTAAAGCATCAGAGACCAAAGGCAGGAGCTTCACTGCTAGAAACCAGAAACCCCAAAATTCTGCTAGAGTATTCTGGTTCATATTAAAATGTTCCATCTCTTCCCCATTATGGTAAATCAAAAGGAATGGAGGTGACCTCTTTATTAATGAGGAAAAAAAAAAAAACCTTTTAAAAATGGGCCTATGATTTTGAATGTTTTTCTTATGTGCTTGGCACCATGGTGTGGCATTTACCTGCACAGCCCTTGTTCATTCCGCATAGCAGGATGGTGTGGTGGGTATTCAGAGCCCTTATTTTATGCACGGGAAAACTAAAGGTTAGAGAGGTTACAAAATTGCTTGACTTCCAACAGCTGGTATGTGGCAGAAGCTGGCCTCAAACTCAGCCTCAAAAATTCACGTCCTCTTTCCATCTCTTAAGCATGTTATTACTCAGAGGTTGTGAAAAGGACAAATCCAGGGTTCCCAAGGAAGCTGGTGGGGCAATAAGATCAATGAGGTAATCAGCTACCATTTGTTGATCAGAAACCCTGGCAACATAGTGGGGCAGTTCTGCTCTGTCCAATAGGGTCACTATGAATTGGAATCGACTTGATGGCAATGGGTTTGGATTTTGGTTTTATTTGTTGATCACTGAATGGGGTCAGGCACAGTGCTAAGCACTGGGCATGATTTATTTTATTTAATCCTCATGACTTCCTGATGAAGTATAAGAATTACAATGATCTCCATGGTTCTGTTGGTAGGACTCAAGCTTAGAGTCAGTCAGTAGCTGCTCATAGACATAGCAGGTAAATGGTGGAGATGACTGTAAGCCCAACAGGCTCTGGGGCCTTAGCCCCTGCCCTATACTACTTCCTTCAGTAGCAGACACACCAGTCTCCATTGATGAGCACCCTGGAGGTCAGGGAGGGGGCCAGGAGGACAGGCATTCTCAGCCCTGCCTCTTGTGTGTAAGGACATGGATATTCACATTTATATACACACATACTCTCTGCTCAATCCTTTGTTTTGATGATCTAATTTGATTCTTCTGGCAATCCTTGGAGGTCAGTCCTATTCCCATTATATAGGTGGAGAAATTGAGGCTCAGTTTGACCAAGATCGCACATTCAGTGAATGGTGGGGCCAAAATTGAATTCAGTGTGACTCCACGGTGTGGCTCCTAATTGCTGCATCCTCTTGCTTCTCAAAAGGCTTTTTAAAAATTTCCTCAGAAAACTGCCAGCAGGTCTGCCCAGCGCAGTCAAATGCCAGTGCCCCACATGGCTTCTTGTCCAGGGTCCTCACTGACACACATTGGCAAATCTATCTTCCTAAAAGGAAGAGGAAAATGACCTGACTGCAGTGTTCTGCAGTCTCAACATATCAGGCAATATTATTCATGATAGGAAATGCGCCCCCCCTCCCCGCCAAGAAAGCCACCTGTTCATGCAAGCCTGACTCTTTTTCAGCTAAAAATAATGCATGCCACCCTAAAATACTTCTGCAGTGAGAAAACAAAAAACAAAAAAAACCCAAAACCAAACCCACTGCTCTCAGGTTGATTCCGACTCATGATGACCCCACAGGATAGAGCAGAACTGCCCCACAGGATTTCCAAGGTTGTAAATCTTTATGGAAGCAGACTGACTCATCTTTCTCCTGCAGAGCCACGGGTGGGCTTGGACCGCCAACCTTTCAATTAGCAGCTGAGCACTTAACCACCGGGGCTCCTTACGGCCAGCAAACTAGGGATATAATGCTTAAGCAAATATAACACATAAGCAGTTTAAATAATGATAACACATATGAAAAGCAGAAATCCACCATTCTTTTTTTAAAAATTTTATTGTACTTTAAGTGAAAGTTTACAAATCAAGGCAGCCTCTAACACAAAAACTTATATACATCTTACTACATACTGAACTCTACCATTCTTGAGCTGCTAGTCATAACCCTTTTTAAACATAGATTTGAGGTCAAAAACAAAATATAACGGGGTTTTTTGGTACCTGAGAAGACCCACTGCTATTTAAAGGTCAGTAGCTCTATCCTGGTGGTGCAGTAGTTAAGAGCCCCTCTGCTAACCAAAAGGTCAGCAGGGCAAATCTACCAGCCACTCCTTGGAAACCCTGTGGGGCAGTTCTACGCTGTCCTATAGAGTCGCTTTGAGTCAGAATTGACTCAATGGCAATGGGTTTGGTTTGGGTTTTTTTAGCTCTATCCTAGCCAACATCAACTTATGTGGGCAGCCCTTCAGGGGGGCCTAGAATCTCTTCATGCCATGTGGATCTAGAAAGTAGAGGGCGTGGGCCCAGATTTTAGAGCCTTCTGGATTTCTGGAACATTTTGTTGTGTAGGGATATGTGTGTGTTTAAAGTAACAATGAAACAGCTTTAAGGCAGGAACACATACAAAGTCTGTGCATTTGTGACCTGTAGGTTTTCTGTGATGCAACTCTTTACAGATTCTAAAAGTACAGAGATCTTCCCCCTTCTCCTGATTAAGGACTGAGCCTCTGCCTCTCCAGTACATTGCTAACAGCTAGCTACATGGCGTGGGGAGTTGGAGGGGCTGAAGCCTAACTCAGGGACACACTTTGAGCTGAATTTCTTAATTGTGGAAGACATAGCCCTTACCTTCTGATTGAACAAGTGTCCAGGAAATTCTTTCTGGACTTTCCCTTACCCCATGCCCTGACTCTGGAATTCAGGGCAGGGGAGGAGGTGGCTGCTGTTATTTCAACACTCTCATATGATAACCATTCCTACTTTTAGGGGGTAGCAGTGGTGGAGGTATGAGCAGAGAAATTAGAGTCAAATTTAACTGACACTATTTTACTTTAGGGAACCCTGGTGGCAAAGTGGTTAAGTGCTATGGCTGTTAACCATAAGGCTGGCAGTTTGAATCCACCAGCCACTCCTTGGAAACTCTATGGGGCAGTTCTACTCTGTCCTATAGGGTCACTCTGAGTTGGAATTGACTCAATGGCAATGGGTTTGGGTTTTTTGTTCATCTTATTTTAAGGAATCCCTGGGTGATACAAATGGTTAAAGTGATTGACTGCTACCAAAAAGGTTGGAGGTTCAAGTCCATCCAGAGGGGCCTTGGAAGAAAGCCCTGGTCATCGACTTCTGAAAAATCAGCCATTGGAAACCCTATGGAGCATAGTTCTACTCTGACACACATGGGGTTGCCTTGAGTTGGAATTGACTCGATGGCAATAGTTCGGTTTTTGGTATCTTTATTTACTTCATTCTTGCCACTTCACCTCCAACCACCACACCTCCCCAGGCAAGGCACACACACACTGAGAACTGCACACAATCCTCAGCAGGTGAGGAACATCAGTCCTAGGTGGCCTACACCATTTTTTCAGGGGGCTTTTGCTTGGAACCTTGGAGTTTCCCCTGAGAAAAGTGGCATTCTGACAGTGAGCTCCTAGAGCTGTAACGAAGGAATCACATCACCTTTAACTTTCTAAACGGTGCTTCTAGCATAAGGAAACACACAGGTGGGTATAGCATGGGGGGTAAGGATCTCTAAAGTATTTTATTCCTCGCTATCCTTTCCAATGGTACAGTAAGTCCAAGTTCATTTGGACCCTCCTGATTCAGAATTGTCATCATTAAGACAGGGCAAGTGATGAAGAAAGAAGTCTGTTGAACAAATTGACCATGTAAGCAAGATTATAGGTAACACATTTAGCTGTTTAAGTGTTTGAAAGGCTTATTTACCTCAAACTAGCACTCTGCTAAGGGAACATCATTCTATTTATTTTTTGAAGCCAGCTCCTTAGAGATCATTTCCCCAGCATCCCCCTCAGCCCCATGCAGTTACTGCATGCATGTCTACCCCATCAGCAAATCCACACGGTAATCTCTCATGAGGTCACAGCAACTAACATGTGAGGGCTTGTTACCAGCCTGGCTTCTGCCTTATCTCATTCATTCCTCCCAACCACTCTTTGATGTAGGCTGTTTACTGTGGGAACTGGGACTTAGAAGGAGCTAAGATGGCTTGTCCAGAGTTATACAGCTAGCAAATTGGGGAGCCTGGGGTTAAAACCCAGGCAAACTGAGCCTATCCTGTAAACCTCTATGCTATGTTGCTGTTCTATATTAAAGCTGAGGCAGTAGTGTTTCAGTGGTAGAATTCTTACCTTCCATGTGGGAGACCTGGGTTCCATTCCCAGCCTATGTACCTCAGCAGAGCCACCACCTGTCAGTGGAGGCTTGCATGTTGCTATGATGCTAAACAGGTTTCAGTGGAGCTTCCAAACTAAGAAAGACTCGGAAAAAAGGCCTGGCAATCTACTTGAGAATATCAGCCAATGAAAACTCTATGGGTGACAATGGTCTGAGCCCATTGTGCATGGGGTCACCATGAGTCAAGGGCTGACTCAACAGCTGCTGATACTAATAACCTATTCCAGCCACTGAGTTAGGTTCATGGGAGGTATGATCCTGACCCTAAAAACTTTCTCTGGGCTCGGGGAGACATGACCCCAAATTAAACAAGGCAAACCTGTCTGTGAGAGGCTGGACACCCAGTTGTTGTTGGAGGGAAAGATTAGGGCGAATTCAGAACAGCCTCATGGACAAGGTAGCCTTCGAACTGGACCTTGTATGAAGGTGAATAGCATTCGAGAGTGGAGAGGTGGGGGAGAAGGACGTTCTAAGCAAAAGGACCAAAGACAACCTGAACCAAGGAGCAGAAGCAGAAAAATCCCAAATAATGTGCAGCAACCAATGTCCTGGTTACCAGTAACTCAGTATCCTGGAGCACAGGAGCCAGGGAGCAGTGGTAAGGTTGGAAAATGAGGTCTTTCTATGGAAGCCCTCAGCTCCATTCCTTTACGTATATTTCAGATTTCGGTTTCTACAGAGTCTAACTGACTTTCTCTCCCAGGTAGATAAGACCTTTGGCAACTTACCATATGTCTGAGACATTTTTTTAGGACAAAGCAGCTCTTGTCTCAGCACTTCCAGAGCCCCACAAGATGTTCTATTAAAAAAAAAAATGTTGTCGTCAAATAAATTTAGAAAATATTGCTTACTGAATCTCTGTCCTGAAGAAAAACAATGCACATAGTTTGTAAACGGCTCTGAGATATCTGCAGTTAAACAAGAAAGACAATCCTGTGTAGCTGTTTATCCGTACTTGGCCACAGGACTTTTGTCTTCACTGTAAGACCAATTAGCGTCTCATGAAAAACACCGGAAAATGCGGCTGCATTTAGGGTTTAGAGAGAAAAATACAAAGAAGAAAGCTTCTTTCAGTTTTATCTAGAGGAAAACCAAAACAAACCAAACCCGTTGCTGTCAAGTCGATTCCGACTCAAGCGATCCTATAGTACAGAGTAGAATTGCCCCAGTGGATTTGAACTACTGACCTTTTAGTTAGCAGCCGAGCTCTTAACCCCTGTGCCACCAGCCACCAGGGCTCCTACCTAGATGAAGTCATTGATAAATTCTGATCTCAGACTCTGGGAGTGTGTTGGTTTTTGTCGACCAAAGACTTGAGTCAGCAGCGACACTCAGCCATTGAACTTGAAAATGTCCTCTCCCTTCTCATAAGCTCCCAGGGCATGGATTCTGTGCCATTTCAGGCCTCAGAGGACTTCATTAATCAAGAGAGAGGCAACCCAAGAAGGCTGTCACCGTGCCATCAGAGCCCCTTAGCCACCACCCCGCCAATGTAGTCATTCTAAACCCTAACCATGTTCTGGGCAGTCTCTCCTATGAAAAATTAAAAATGAAAAAGCCAGAGTCATTTCATAAAAACTTCACCCACATACTCATTTTTTCTTTCCCCGCCTTGTTGAAGCCCAAGCTGGCCGGCCCTGCCCCATTCCTGTAGTCGGTAGCAAATTCCTTGGAATTGTGTTTGCCTCTTGCAGATGTTCAGTTTGTGCAAACTGTTTTCCCCCTATTCCCCATTAGCTCATAATTCTGACACGTATGGTGATGTGTGGGGAAGACCACATTCCACCCTCACACTCTTTTGGAAAACACTCTTCAGAAAACGCAGCTGCATTTTCATCTGGATAAAACTGTAGGAAGGTTTCTTTTCTGCAAAACTTTCCATCTTGGCTTTGTTCTTATCAAAATGTTGCAACCCTAATTAAAAATGCATCGTCCTTCAAACCAATAGTTCTCTGAGCTGCTGTCAGAGAACGTGATGGGCTAGCTGCTGGGGAAAGTGGCAGAGCGCCGCTGTCTTGTGATGTCTTGGCCCACATGCACCCTGAGAATGTGCTGTCCTCATGGGAATCTTCACGGGTCCGACTTGGGCAAGTCAGCAGGCCAGCGGCATTTCTGGAACATTCCAAGTCTCAGACACCCATCCCTCTCACCCACTTAATTAATCTTCAGGATTGCAGCACAGATATGAGAAAAACAGCTCCTAAAACCGGGGACCGTCTCTGTATTCATGCAGTGGGATTCCTTTATAAAAAGGCCTCTTTTGAAGGACCTAAGCTCAGAGGCCACAAACAGTGACCTTTTCCCAGAATTGAGTCATCAGAGTTCTGCATCTGGAGGTTAGAAAGTCATGGATGAGCTTTATTTAGGGAGCTGTGACACCCCCTTCCCTGGTTTTATATACAAACTTCAGGCTATAAGTACAGATAGGCCTTTTCCTGGAGAGAGGTTCCATGTCTTTCATCAGCCTCTCCAGGAAGCTGGAGACCAATGAAGGTGAGATGGGAAAATGTGGGCAGGCCAAATCCACCCCTAGGTACTCTTCAGTTGTTTTTTTTAATTTCAGCTAGTTGCTAACATGGGCCAACTGGGCTATTTCATCTTTAAAAAACTGTCCACATCTCTCATGATACATGCTACAACATGGATGAACCTTGAAAACATTATGCTGAGTGAAATCAGTTACAAAGACCCATATTGTATGATATGACTTACAAGAAGTATCTAGAATAGGCAGCAGGTGGATCAGTGGTTACCATGGGCTAGGGGACAAGGAAATGGAAAATTAATGCCTGATGTGCACGGAGTTACCATTTGAGATGACAAAAAAGTTTTGAAAGTGAGTAGTGGTGATGGTTGCAAAAAAAACCCAAAAACCACACCTCCAAACTTTCTTGAAAAAATTCAGAAGAGCCAGTGGCTGTGAGCTAATATCCCTGAATCGAAGCATTTGTGGGAGCTGGCAGTAAAAGACATGCTCTTAGGGTCCCCTCAATCCCCACTCAGGACACTTAGCTCCCCTATGTCCTCTGCCTGAGCTCTGGAATTTGCAGTCCCCATATTCTGGATAAAGAAACGCTGTTAGCTACAGACTAGCACGTCAACTAACTTTGCTTTATAACTTTTATTGCAGCTTTAAATAGAGGTGTAACATGTATCTAATTAATCTCGCATATTATTCAGGTACCTATACACTGTTTAGATCTTTTTGTCTTTTGGCCAGCCACATGGGATATTTTCCAGGCCTAAATGATAGATTTTGGCTTGGTCTGTCGACCTAATTAGCAGGAAATTTGTCAGCTTTCTTCTTTGCTTTGTGTCGTGTTGGCATTGCCTGAGCTGTCCGACTGTACTGTAGGGAGCTGCCCTTTAATGCCTGACACCCCAGTGTAGATTTTGGTAGAAGGCAGAAATAGCCTTGTTTCCTTGGCCACACAGAATCCCCACAGAAAGGCCTGTCTTTAATAAGGGTGTCTAGGCCGCCCCCCCCCCCCCCCCGCAAGCCTCGTTGAGTAGACCCTTAGGGAGACATAGCCATGCTGAGCCATCGCGCTGCAAAGACCCTTCGCTTGTCTTTGGAGCCATCTCACCTTGAACTCTCAACTTAAGGCTCACAATGGAAATACCAAGCTGGCAGTTTCAGTGATATCTAGGACTACTTGAATCTTGGGGGGGAACTGCATTTCTAACTGATCCCAAATCTTTGGGGGTTTAAGTTGGCCTGCATTTGGCAAGAGACAACTTCCTGTTTCTAAGAAAAAAGGCTTATGAGGGCTTACAAAAAAGACTCCAGGAGCTTTGGGCTGCAAAACGGCTCTTGCAAAACAACATTTGGATGATTTACGTGTAAATGAATCAGAAACATGTGGATTGAATTTCCTTGTGAATACAGATGGGTTTAAAAATTAACGGAAAAAGTGTTTGGCAAAATACTTCTTGGGGTTTTTTTTTTTTTTTTTTTGAATATAAAATGTCAGAAGTGGGGGGAGGGGAAGCAGGAAGGGTGTGGGGACCACAGGGCTCAGAGCCTCACCTAGCCACCCTGAGTCTACTGCAGGCTTTCTGGTAATTAAAAAAAAAAAAAAAAAAGGAGAATACTCTTCCAGACACGATAGCTGGGAAACGAAGTGGGCCACTTCCTAGACACAATCATCGCTGACAAGAACATTAAGTTTAGAATTGGCATTAAAAAGAAAGCCAGGACATTTTTTTCTCAGCCCAATGGTACACTAAGCCATCACTGGGAGCCAAAGATGGCTGCCCCTTGCTTCTCTTGTAAGCATCTTTCTCATCTTGACATATTTCGAAGTTGCCACACTGTTTCAATTTTCTCATAGACACTCCCTTTTTCCTCACACCCATACCAGGTACAGTAGGCTCTGTGAGATGAGGCCTATTTGACGGAAGGGGAAATACAGCCCAGAGAAGCTAAACAATGAGCATGAGATTACATGCTAGTTTACTGGCAGAGGTGATAGGTTAAAAATAATAGCAGCTAACTTCTATACTTCTATTGGGAGTCCTTGGGTGGTATAAATGTTAATGTCTTCTAACTGAAAGGTTGGAGGTTCCAGTCCAACTGGAGGTGCCTTGCAAGAAACACCTGATGACCTATTTTCCAAAAAGCAGCCATTGAAAACCCTGGAGAGCACAGTTCTACTCTGACACACACGGGGTTGCTGAGGGGGAGTGGACTTGATGGCAACTGGTACTGGTATTGGTAACTTATATTGGGAGCTTAATAGGAGCTGAACCCCAGGCTAGGCACTTTACATATGTTATTTCATTTACATTTCCAACAACTCTAAGTGCTATGATTAACTCCATTTTCTAGCCAAGAGAGGACGAGTTCAAGAGAGACTCATAACTAGTTCAGGGGAGGGGACTTAGTCGGTAGGTAAACAGCAAAGCCAGAGGTGGAATGCTGGCCTGTCTGGTTCCAAGCTCTCTTATACCATTCTGTGTGGCCTCCTAACTGCGAACATTTTGAAAATTTTTTGGTTAGCTCAAATTGTTGTCCCTTTTCCCAGGATCTCACCCCAACTATCCTATGCTGTAGTTTCCTAGGAACATGGCTCGGAGCATTCTAGAAACAGTGAGTTGAAGCAGTGTGGAAGACTGTCTGTAGTTTCATGCAACCTTGCTTTCTCTTCCCCTCCAGGCTTTCTCCCATCTTTATATTCCCAGTGTACAATGCCTGCTATAGATGTGTTTCCTTCTTTCAGCCCCCAGGGTTGCAATGAAGGCACTAAAACCACTGCTCTCAGTTGCTCAGTCTTCATATTAACACAGAGCCCAGAGGGAGCCAGGTTTTTTGACGTATATTGCTGGCACTGGGGATGGACCGGTTTTTATTTTATATTTTGGAAGTCAAGGGGAGAGTAAAAAAGAGTGATCAAGAGAAAATGCTCACAATTTTTTGTAAGGTTTGGGGCTACAGCTTTCCCAGTGGTATTCAAATCTGCAGCTTTCCAGTTATGTTTTAAAACTGACATCAGATTTGGAGGGATATTTAGGATATTCTGTTAAAGATACATACACATGCTTATATATTATAATTTTTAATTAAGTACATGTATATTTTATAACGGAACCTTACCCCAGAGCAGATGAGAACCCATTTTTGGTTAATATTCAGCTAACATAGTGGTGTGTGGGTGTTTTGTTTTTTTTTTCCTCCAGTGAGAATTTTGGATGTAAAACCATTGACTTTTGTCTTCTTTCAACAGCGATATCTGGCATGATTGTTCCTCCCATGTGAAAGAATTGCCTTGAAGAATTTTATTAATGAAGAGGTTGGATTCTGCTACAGAGAGTAATCTGATACAAGTCCCAGAGTGGAACTTTTAACTCAGGCCTTTTTAAGAGGAATCACAATAACTGCAGATTTTTAAACAAACAAAATCACCGACCTTGCAAATACTGAAATTGGAAGGGATCTGCAAGTGGAGGGTGTTGTTTAAAGTTGTACCTCCCAAGTATTGGGGAGCTATATTTATTCTGTGTTGATAAAAGCAAATCCACTTTTTCTTTTCTTTTTTTTTTAAAGCTTCACTCTGCAATCATTGGTCTTTTATAAACGTAATGCTCTATACGAGGGACACTATAAATAAGACTCCATGTTTTAATTTATGATGTTTTTAAAGCTGTGTAAAGGAGAATGAAGTGAGATATTTACAAAAAAGTAACAAAAGGAGAAAAAGAAAAAAAAAAAAAAAAGCTTGTATGGGACAGAATAGGAATGCCAGTTAGATTTTTTAGAAAACTAAGGGTCGGCTTTTGCGCCTTAAAGCATATCAAATGGTAGTTAGCTCAGCCAGTGCATTTTCAGTATCTAACTTAACATGCCACCCCTTAGCAGTGCAAGCTTATTTATCTCTTTTGTATTGTTGTCTTAAGTAACTGTGTAAATAAGTGCAGCCTGGAAAGTTAAAATGCGACGCAAGTGATCACATTTTCCCCTTCCACTCAAAAATCCAGTGCCTCTAGACAGATTGTTAAAACTGCATATTTAAAGCGATATCACTCTCTTTTACTTATGTTAACCTCTTCTGAAGCCCATGGCCTCTTGAGAACTTAGTGGCACACAGCTCGCGTGTGGATCTCCTTTGAGACTTAATGGAACAGGGTCCAGGCACAGCGTTCCATAATATGCCCTCCAGTTATCAAGCCAAAATCTCACTTACACCCCACCATTTCCAAGTTCAAAGTTTACTCACACTTCATGCCAATACTCCAAAAGCAACATGGCCCCCATTTCAGATTTCCCATTTAAGAGAGCGCCTGTACCAGTCGACCCTTAACCATTTGTAACATAAGAGATTAAAACAACAGGCTAAGTGCTTTGGAATTCACAGTAAAAGGAAACGGGGTGGGGTGGGGGGGAATAGAAAAGAAGGTTGAGATCTCCAAAACTTAGTTTTCATCTTATGGGAATTTTTGCTGTCATTATCTGGGAAGTGTTCTTAAAAATAAAAATTAATAGCTAAGATGCAGCAAAGCTCGGAGGATGCATTTACCCGATATTTTTTTCCTTTGCTGTTGTGTTTTTGTATGTAGTTATAAATACTGTAGATTTTTTTTGTGTGATTTTTTGCCAAAGTTGTTGTTCTATTTATACATTTTAATGTCTTAAGACAGTTTTTCAATATCACAAAAAGATTTTACTGCATATTTTGCAAAAAAGAAAAAAAAGCTCACTACCTTTAGCTTGCACATACTTGCAACGTTAATGAAAAGGCTTTTTGTTTTAAAGGGGATTTTGTAAAATATCCGTATAAATAATGTATTTATCTTCGGAATTTGTACATTGCTTTTTCCCTTCTTCCTCCCCCTCCCACCCCCAATTTATTTTATTGTGTATGTTTGCTAAGTGAAAAGTGCGTATTTGTTTGGTCACCTACAGTTAGATTAGCTGTTTCCATGTGATTTTTAAACATTTTCATTTATAGTTATTTTTAGTATTGTTTTCAACCATGCTTCATTTTTTTTATTTCCACCCAAAAGCCATTGTCTATTTTTGTATTATTTGTAAGTTAAGAAGTTTTTTTCCAATATATGGCAAAAAAGAAAAAAAAAATAGTAGCATATTATTCTTGTAGCATTTAGTTCTGTAGATTAAAAAAATGTATCCTTTGCTTTGGAAGCTTACAAAAAAAAAAAAACCTAATGCTGTTTTACTCTATTAATATGCATGGAATCTCTCCCTTTGGAGTGACGCATTTTCTGCATTAAATTCGGGGGAGAAACTTCATAGAAATCAATGAACATACTTTCTTTCTTAAGTCGGCTTGTATATTTCCTCTGTCTTTCACGTAAATATAAACCAGCAGATTGGATGCCTTAACAATGCAAATCATATTCATTTCACTTGTACATTGTAACTGTGCACCCTAACTGTCAGTCATCACTAACATTCTAAGAAAAAAGAAAAAGAAAAAAAAAAAAACAAAGAAATCGAAAAGCACAAAAGAACTGTTTTGTTACCTTAAGACAATGTAACTTTTTCTAGTAGAGCAAGAAATCATTTACAACAATGCTGCAACTGTGCATGCCCCCATATGGATTTTGCAATGGTTTTCACTAGACTGTCAGAGTGCGATTTTTATGGGTTGGGGCGGGTGGGGGAGGGGAGTGGAGGGAGGGACGGGAAGGGAGGAAAGCTGATTTTTCATGGTCAGAGATAATAATAATGATGATTGATAATAATAATAAAAAAAAACTGGAAAATGTAAGCAACATGGACGCTTTGCTTCTCGGTACTCAGAAAGGTTGTCTGAATTCGTGTGGTAAGCGCTGGCTTGAAGATGTGTATAAGTTAAAGCCATATTTTGTCTGGTGAGCCCCTTAACTGTTTGTGAAGGAACAGTCAGCCGGTGAGGTGTCCGGCTCAGACCCTGACAACAGACGTCACCCATCTGTCAGCCATGTGCATTGGTTAGAACTTTTCCTGAAAACCCAAAGAGCCTTTAAAATGTGTATAATTTGTGTTCCGTTGCTTCTATTTATATGGATTAGATAAAAAGATGTTCTGGCTCTCTGCCCTTCTTTCTTCTACGCAAAGCTTCTTTTACAAGGTAAAAGATGTCCCCCTAAATACAGAATATGGCTTTAAGAAGAAAATGAAATAGAAACTTCAATTAAAATGTCAGTGTTGGGGGAAAAAAAACAAAGCTTCTGGATGACTGGATTGCTAACGTGCCCTGGCCTCACATTGTACTAGAATGCAGCTCAACAAAGTCATCTCTAACCTACTAACCTTTCACCTTCTTATCAAAACTTTTTGAATAGACACACACTGTACAGTTCAATTGTTAGAGAACCTAACTACTGTAGAGATTGTTATAATTTTTTTTTTTTGCAAAAATTCAAGCTGTAAAAACTTTTCAACTTTCACAATATTTAATTAAAGTTACTTCCTGTCTGTGATGGCAGCTCCTAGTTGCGTATTCATTTCTCTATTTCAGATGAGCCAACGTCCAACGGTAATTTAAAAGGCCTATGTTTGCAATTACTCAGACCAGGGTTGACACCCAGAGAAAAGGAATTAGGGTAGTCCGGGGACACCCACTTTCTTTCTCTGTAGGTCCTTGGGGATTTGCTAATCTGGGATGCAAATTGAATACGCAAAGCGTACTGCTGCCCTCTGCTGGCAAGAGCCCGATGCGCATGTGCACATGCTGGCCCAACAAGGAGACAAGAGCCCCAACTCTACCAGCCCAGCAGTGCAACTTCCCTGCAGCGATTGGACTGTGAGTCCAGGAACTGGCTGTTCTAGAACTTTGTCCTCTGTGGTACAAGTCTGAACTAGGCTTTTCACATGCAGTTGTTAATGAATCCCGGTGAGCCTTCTGATCAATTAATTATGCTCCCTGGCTCATTGATGAGGAGGCATGTATGAACTCAGAACCTTCTATGACCTATATTTTTTAACCCCATGTGTATAAGAGACTTTCCCTGTTGGATAAAACCAAATTTATCTGGAGTCAAACATTCCACAAACAACTGGTGGATCATGTAAAATTGTTCACTTTAAAGACTCATAATCAAAAGTCTTTTCAATTGCACATTCAATGCCTTTCCTACTTTTGCAATTATTGGACATGATAAGGTTAATGATGCTTGTAAAATGCCTCAAAAACTCAGCACATAGGCCGTAGACCCACAGAAACTTGTTGACCAGGGCTAATGGGGCGTCACACACCCACCAGCACAATCGTTTGTGGTGGGCATTGCGGATGCATGTTTGCTGTGGAACACAGCCATTGGGGGTAATAAAAGCAAGCATGGAGCATATAAGTTAGTAAGTAGAGAAGTCGACATCCTTTTCTTAGAAATAAAATCCAAGCTCTTCAGTTCTGCATTCAATACTCATTTTTGGAATTCTGGCCCATTCAACACAGAAGATAAAAGACAAATAAGAGGCCCCTGCCCTCAGGAGGCTCATGATCTCAGACTAGACAAATCTATATAAAACCATGGTCTAGAGTGGTTAGGCAGTGAGTGAGACTGGCATGTCAGAATGTGCCACAGAATTAAAACTGACATCCACAGCCCCGAATACTGGCTTCTATTCTCCTTAAGGCTAACTTCCTGGAATGTATTTGTTCATTTGTTCATTCATTCATTCAAACCCAAGGGTTGACTATACATCTGGCACCAGGAGAGGCACCGTGGATACAAGAGTGAGGACAACAACACAGCTGCTGCCCTCATGGAGCTTGTAGTTGAGCGGGGCAGGCAGCCCTGAAGCAGTCACACAAGTACACAATAACAAACCAATAATGACAATGGAGAAAAAGTCTACAGTGCTCCAAAGGCATATTACAGTGGAACCTGATTTAACCTTAAAGGCTGGGAAAGGCTTCCAGAGAAAGTAACATTTGAGCTGAGATATGAAGAATGAGTAGGAGTTACCCAGGTAGGTGGGGCTCCTTAGGCAGAGGGAAAGAGGGCAGGAAAAGGACTCTGAGTTTTGGAGTGGATGAGCTGCCTTCCAAGAGCAGAAAGACTGAGACAGCGGAGTATGCAAAGGTGCAAGGTAAGATTGGGAGCTTGGGAAGTGCAATTCAGAACACACGTTGAGCATCTACTATGTGCTTGATACTGTACCAGGTGCTAGGGTGCGCTAGGCAAATAAGTCATAGCTCCCGCCTGTAGGGCCTGGGGCAAGTCTCTCAAACTCACATGCCTATAGGGGCAAAGCAGGGGAAAATGAAGGGCTCAGTTGGGGGTAAAACAGGAAGTGGTGGGGCTGGGACCACTTTGGTGAATACATGTCTCTTCTAAAGACAGCACCCTACTTACTCCAGGCAATTGCCCCCTGGAGGGAATGTGGTCTCAATGACACCATCTTTCATTTTTAAGAATGCTGTATATGGTACTGGATTTTGTGTGTGTGTGTGTGAAATTTTCATTTTTTAAATGTTGGCATCTAGTTTAAAAATAGTGTTTTGAAAACACTATATTGGGAAAACAAAGTCCATGAGCCCCTAGACTGTCAATTTGGACTTCTAGCTAAAAGACAAGTTGCTACAAAGATGAGTACACAGTTTGAGCTGAGAGTCTTAGTGATATGTTCTATCTATGGGCATTGAGTAATGCTGCAAAGGAGGGATGGCTAGGTGGTGGTTTGTTGTATGAATACGAGTTTTTCAAGAAGATTAGGGGATGTAGGGTATGGGAGGCCATAGTCAATGCCCTCGGAACTGGCATTATGAGGGGGAAAATACTGAAAATAATAGAAAGAAATAAGAATATGGGAAAGTGGAGTTATATAAATATGACAAAAATCCCCATACTCAGTCATAATAGCCACATTCAATCTACAACATATAGGCCAATTTTTTTTTTCTCTCCTTTTGCCTTGCAGAAAGACCCACACAAATAAATTGTTTGAAGTAGACTTACAGACAAGTAAACTCTTCCCAACAGACTATACTCAGGCCCTAGAAATAATATTCATTGAGGCAGTGGGCCTGTGTGTACCAATTTTGGGGCTTTGTACCAGAAACAACAGGAAACTGTAGTTTCATGGCCATTGCCCTTGTAAATCTTACCCAAAGACGAGGGGACAGACATCAGACAAGTTGTTGTTATACAAATTATCAAACCACATCTGTAATTAATTAACACTCTGATGAAGGAGTACAAGGAGCTCTGTGATTCTATAACAGACTCTATACTCGAGCAAGTGTAGGCGAGTGGCAGGAGGTTGAGAAAAGCCTTCCTTAAAGAACTAACCTTAAATCCAAAATTTAAAGGGAAAGTAGGAGGCAGCCAAGGGCAAGGCTCGGGGAGATAAGCATGCCAGCTAAAGAACACGTGTGAAGGCGCTGGGTCTGAAGGAGTAGGATATGTGTTTCAGGAACTTAAAGGCATTGTGTGGGGCTGAAGCCTGGAGAGGAAAAGGCAGTACAAATGAACAAAGGGAACCCAGTGTAAGGTTTAAAGCTGAGGAGTGAAATGATCAGGTTTAGCCCCCTCTCTGCATTGTGGAATTGCTTAGCTCAGGTGTGCATTTCCTGCACAGAAAGCGGCAGCTCCAAGTTAGTAACTGATTCCTCAGTGGCTTTCTCAGGCTGCCCTCATCTCTAATTAATCTCTCCTCTGTGCTGCCATATATCTTTGCTTTCAGCTTTGTTGGCACTTTCCTTAATTTGTTCATCCATTCAGTCATTCATTTAGCAAATATTTATTGAGTACCTACTATAGGCGAGACACTGTGTTAGGCACTAGGAATACAATTGTAGCAGTTCAATAGCGCAGGGCTCACACTCTCACCTGCAAGACAGTTGGGAAAGCAGACAATTCAAATAAAACATAAAAAGTGGTGTTGAACACTATGGGGACAATCACAATGACACCTAATGCAGGTCTGTAAGAGAAGTGGCCAGAGGAAGGGATGTGTAGGTTGAGACCTGACAGGTGAGTAGTTCTTAGTAGTTGAACGGTGAGGAGTGATTCAAGCACAAGGAACAGTATGTACAAGAAACAGAAGGTAAGAGAACACAGCCAGTGTCTACAAAGGTTGTTCAGCAGGGCAGAAAAGGAGGATGCAACAAGAGGGAAGGGGTGAGCAGAATCCAGACTACAAAGGACCGTGAAAACCATGTAGAAAAGTTGGGGTTTGATGGTATGCCTGATCTCTGCTGATGAGCTCACTTTTTATATCATCAAGAAAACATGAACCATGAGACAATCGTCACCCCCAAATTTACCTGCCTACCTGCAACACCATACCCATCCATTCTGCGTTCCCTCTTGTAAAAACGAAAGAACTGCCAAACAATACCCAACCAATACCTAAGGCCATCCTTCCTCTTTTGCTCCAAATCAAGCGCATTCGCAAGAATTTTGCACCTGTAATTATCGTCTTCTTTCTCTCCAGCATCATCACCTTCTCCTTCCTCAACTTTACATCCCAGTCTACAAATATGATCCCATCTTAAAGAAAATATTAACAACAACCATCCATCTTGACCTCACTTTGCTTTCAATCTACCCATCGCCTTTCTGCTCCCTTTTATAGCAAACTTCTCTAGAGTTGTCTATGTCTGCTGTCTCCTCTTCGTTTACATTCTCTTATCTGTTTTTAGTCTTTAATTTCTACTTCAAGTTCTTCTCTTTTTACTAGTCTTCAATTTATTCTGCTCCACTGAACCTTTTCTTTTTAAGCACACCAACAACTTCCATCTTGCTAAATTCAGAGGTCAATTCTTTTTGCCCATCTTATTTGTCCAAGTAGTAGTTTTGATAAACTTGATTCCCACCTTCCTGAAACTGGGAGGAATTCTGGGATATGAAACTCTCCTAATTTTCTTCTGCCTCCTTCTCAGTGTTCTTTGCTGGATTTTCCTCCTTTCTACCTTGAGTTGTTGACATGCCCTATAACTTTCCTACTCTGTAGGTGATCTCAACCAGTCTCATGGCTTTAAATACTCCTAACATGCTGATGAATCCCAGACAACTCCCTTGAATTTGAGAGATTCATATAATCTAGCTTCCTGACATCTCCACATGTATGTCCAAAAGGCCTCTTAAGCATAATGTAGCCCACTTAGTTTCTATTCTCAAATGCATTCTTTTCTAACTCAACTAATACTACCCACAATCCATCCCACTGCTCAGGCCCAAAGCCTAGGAAAAATTCTTTATTTTTTATGTTGAAAAGTTTTAATTATCATACTTAATCCAACAGCACAGAGCCCTGGTGGCAAGGCGGTTAAGAGCTCGGCTGCTAACCAAAAGGTCGGCAGTTTGAATCCACCAGCCTCTCCTCAGAAACCCTATGGGGCATTCTACTCTGTCCTATAGGGTCACTATGAGTTGAAATCTGCTTGACAGCAATGGGTTTGGTTTGGTTTTTAGTCCATCAGCAAGACATGTTCACTTTACCTCCAAAATATTCCAAGTCCTACCATGTATCACTACTTCCACTGGTACTGTGGTATGTCTAAGCCACTGTCATCTCTCCCCTGGACTGGGGCCACAGCATCCTTCCTGGTCTCTCTGCTTCATCTCTTGCCACATGGTCCACTATCTATATAGCAGCAAAAATGATGTTTTATGACAATCAGATCATCTGTCTCCGTGGCTTAAATCTTCCAGTGGCTTCTCATTACATGCAGTCTAAAAGCTTCTAACCATGGCCCATAGGCCTATATCACCTCTCCCCATCCACTGCACTGACTTAACCTCCTGTCACTCTCCACTTCACTCACATTGTTCCAGATTTTCTTTGAATGTATCGATTGTTCTCACATCAGAAGCTCTGCTTTTGTGTTTCCTCTGCTTGGCATGCTCTTATCCCATTATTCCTTTTAGATATCTCCTCCCCATCACCTGGGACTCATGATTAAGTGGCAGCTCCTCAGGGAGATTTCCTGACAACGCTTCCTAAAACGTTGTTGCTGTTGTTAGGTGCCATTGAGTCAGTTCCGACACACAGTGACCCTATGTACACCAGAAGGAAACATTGCCCGGTCTTGCTCTATCCTCATGATAGTTGCTGTGTTTGAGCCCATTGTTGCAGTCACTGTGTCAATTTATCTTGTTGAAGGTCTTCCTCTTTTTTGCTGACCCTCTACTTTACCAAGCATGATGTCCTTCTCCAGGGACTGGTCCCTCCTGATAACATGTCCCATGTAAGTGAGATGGAGTCTTGCCATCCTCACTTCTAAGGAGCATCCTGGCTGTACTTCTTCCAAGACAGATTTGTTCGTTTGTCTGGCGGTCTTCCTAAAACTTTACAGTAACTGACTTATTCACTTAGTCGTGTTTTCCTGGTGTATTTCCCCGGCTTTGAATGTGAACTTTACAAGAACAGGGACCTTGTCTGTCTTATTCACCACTTTATTTCCAGACCATATTGCAACTGATGTTTACTGTAATAATGAATAGTGGGGAGTCTCACGTTTTATTTATTTATTTTTTAATTGTGTTTTAGGTAGAAGTTTACAGGGCAAATTAGTTTCTCATTCAAAAATTTATACACAAATTGTTTTGTGACATTGGTTGCAATACCAGCAATGTGTCATCACTCTCCCGCTTTTCCTAACCTGGGTTCCCTGTGTCCTTTCATCCAGTTTCCCTGTCTCTTCCTGCCTTCTTGACTTGCTTGTGGGCAGGAGTTGCCCATTTGGTCTCTTATACTTGATTGGTCCAAGAAGCACATTCCTCACATGTGTTATTTTTTGCTTTATAAGCCTGTCTAATCTTTGGCTGAAAGGTGGACTTCAGGAGTGGCTTCAGTTCTGGGTTAGCAGGGTGTCCAGGGGTGTTTTTTTTTTTTTTTTAATTGTGCTTTAGATGAAGGTTTACAGAGCAAGTTAGTTTCTCACTAAATAATTAATACACATATTGTTTTGTGATGTTGGTTGCCAACCCCACAAACTGTCGACATTCTCCCCTTCTCAAACTTGGGTTCCCCATTGCCAGCTTTCCTGTCCCCTCCTGCCTTCTCATTCTTGCCCCTGGGCTGGTATATCTATTTAGTCTTATTTAGTTTTATGGACCTGTCTAATTTTTGGCTAAAGGGTGAGCCTCAGGAGTGATTTCAGTACTGAGTTAAAAGGGTGTCCAGGGGCCATACCCTCAGGGTTTCTCCAGCCTCTGTCAGACCAGTAAGCCTGGCCTTCTTTGGGGGAGTCTCACATGTTTTAAACAAGAGATCCAATTTATATTTTAGAAGAATCATCCTGGTAACTTCATGGAGAATGAATTTGAGGGGTGCAGAGAAGAAACAGAATAATTAGGAGGTCATTGCAGTGGGTCAGGCAAGATGTGATGGCTTGGACTAGGAGAAAGAAAGGTGGGAAATGAATGGGATTAAGAAATATTAAGGAGATAGAGCCATCAGGATTTGGCAACTGATGCAATGTGGGGATTGAGGGAGAGGAACAGGTCAAGTTAAAGCTCAGTTTTCTCACTAGGGCAACTGCTATTAAAGAAATGGGTGATTTCTCTGTTTAGGCCGTTTCCCTGTTCTTTAGCTATGGAGCTTCGTTGGCAACTTGTTCCCTGTGCTTTACTTCCCTCTCCCAAATATGATCCTCTTCTCCAGAGGCTTCTATATTTACATTAGGAATAAAATTCAGTTTCCGGAACTGGAAATATTTTGTTACTTTTTTTTTTAACTTAAGCATAAAGCAGTTTTATCTCTTCTCTCTGGAGAGTTATGCTACAGTGGGACTGATTTTTATCTACTTAGCGCACTTTTTTTTTCTCACTGATTGTAGAATTTCCACATTCTATATTAAGAATAAAAGTTCTGAGGCTGGAATTAACCCACAGCCCTGACAATAGACCTTCTGCAGGAAATATCTTGCACAGGGAATTAATCTATGAGGAGAATTTAGTACTCCACAAAGGAGTTGACCAAATGCCAACAAAAAGGAAGGAGTCCCGGTCAAGATGAATCACACTAGGTGATTTATTCAATAACATAGTTATGGGTGGGTTGCTGCCAGGATAGTAGTGGCCATAAAATGTGGGAAAGCTAGGAAAGATGAATTAGAACCAGGCAGTTGCCATGGCCTTCTCTAAGGCATTTGTTTATTTAATATATTTTTACTGAGGACTTTCTTTGTGTCAGGCACTGTGCTAAGGGCTGGAGATTTGATGGTTAAATAGACTATTTCCTTCCCTCATTACTGCCTAAGGAGGGTACAGACACAAATCAAACCATCACCCGTACAATTACACATTGTGATAAATCCCACTGTAACCCTAATATATCTGAGTGAACATGTGGCTCTATTTCTGCACAAACTCAAGCCTTGTTAAGGAGCCAAAATTAATTAAAAGGGAATTAGTTTCCTTATTCAGATCCTTCAAAGGCCTTTAAAACAAAACAAAAAAGTCCATGGCAATACCTATTGCTCTTTCCTCTACTATCCTTTCTCCTCACTCCTCATGCTACTTGGGCATGGCTTTCTTCAATGTATTTGACCAAAAAAGCCCTCCTCTATACCTAGTTTGCATTTTTTTTTCTCCTCTTTTCTTCCATTTCTCTCAATGCTTTGTTTTCAACTAAGCCTCTTTTTTTTAATGGAAATTATCTCCTCTTTAAGATGTCTAGGGAAAGAAGACATACTGGGTTGGCCAAATATGATGCTTCTTGGCAGGTTTGGGAAGGGATAGTCCATAAATACTCCCTTTTAATAATACTTGATCTGTTATATGCTAGGGACAAGTATCAGAAGCTATGAGAACATACAGCAAGCTTACCTGATCTGATTATGTTTGAGAGAAGACTTGAAGTTAACAAGGCAAAATTGGAAGTACAGTGGAGAGGCAACAGGTTTCCATACACATGAGACAGGCAGCCTCTGGATGGTGGCTGGGAGGAGCTAAGCCACCATTTTCCCTCTGTCACAGCCCCAGTGCAACTGTGTGGACCCGATGATGTCGGTATCATCAGAGGACTGTCCACCAATCCTGACAGACCACACTCTCGAACATACCCTGAAGAAGAGCCCACCCCTGCTCTGTTTCCTCCGTATATAAACCCCTGTGCGTGCCGATTGGGGAGCCATCTTGGCAACGCAGGTCCTGGTGTACTCCTTTGCTTGGTCAACCAAATGAGGTTTTCTTCTTTCGCTTTCACCCAACTCACGTCTCAGTGTCACACCGAGCGAGACCTGGAGACCCAGTAACATAGAAGAGGAACAGAAAGTAGGCTAGAGGCCAGCGCTTTTCCCCCCACAGAATGCTCCTTCTTCTCATTCATCTTCTCCTTCCTTCTCTCATTTCCTTTTATTCAACATTCTAGCATGGTTTCCTTCATCTCAGTTTATGCCTCAGTCCTGTTCAGTATTAGGTTCACTGGTGGCTCTTAAAGCAGAGCCCTGTCCTAGTTACTCCAGTGCCCCCTGCGGGCAGTTCCTCTCCTTCTATTTTCCCTCATTTCTTCTTGCCCCAACAATTTATTGCATGAAATTCTAGGGACATGGTTAGCTTCCTTTCTTCAGACAGCCATAATCAGGTAAAAGATTAGGGGTCTTCAATATCACTGTATGTAATGTAAACATTCCTACCACATACAACAGGCCTTAAAAACCACTAAGCCCAAATTACTCAACTGAAGAAAACAATAATGAGCTTTAATTTTTTAGAAGTAGATTTTGGGCAGTATTTATGCAAAGAAAGGGATTAGCACTACTGCCGAGGATGGGAAGAGTATAAAGATGAAAAAAAACCCAGCAGATGAGGGATGAGTAACTCGGGAACAAGAGTAAAGAATTATTTTGTATACGTTGGCATCCATCAATAATCATTTCTTCAGCTGCGATACTGCTAAGTCCCTTTATTATTAAATATATACATAATACATATATATGTAAATATATACCAAAACCCAAACCAAACCCACTGCTGTTGAGTCAATTCCGACTCATAGCAACCCTGTAGGACAGAGTAGAACTGCCCCATAGAGTTTTCACGGAGCGCCTGGATGATTCGAATTGCTGACCTCTTGGTTAGCAGTCGTAGCACTTAACCACTACGTCTCCAGGGTTTCTGTAAATATATACATATATATTTGGCAGGCTTAGATAAATTTTAGATATTATCATCAAACTTATGGGATGGACCAATAGGAGACAATTTGCATCCAGAGTGAGGAACACTTGAAATAACTTACCACTTATGTACTTACTTACTCAAATATTTAAGTGGCTACTATGTTTCAGTCATTGTTCTAGGAGTAGAGTAAGCAGTGCTTAACTTGGGAAATAATGTGATACAAAAAAAAGAAAACAAATGACAAGTAGGCATAACTACATGTGGAGAAGATCCCCATGAGGGAAACTGGCAGGATATTGTATACCTCCTCATCCCACTGATGTTGGGTTTGGCCACACTACTTCCTATGGCCAATGGAACCTAAGCAAATATGAAACAGGCAGCAACCTTACGAATGATTGTGAAGTTTGGCCTGGCTGTTACACTCCAGAGAACTGCCGTGAGAAGAGCTTTCCCCAGGAAGCTGTTGAAACTTTAACTTGTGTCCTGAAATATTCAGACATGGAGAAGATCTGACCTGACTGGCATCCTGGAGCCATGATCCACTGACCCTCAGCTTAAAGCAGAGTCACCCAGCCAAGCCTGCCAATACCAGATCAATTGCCCTGTAGTTCTGCAAGTGTGAGAATAAATATTTGCTGTAAGCCACTGAGTTTTGGGGTGATTTCTTACGAGGCATGGTTGTGGCAATGGCTGACTTATATTGAAGTAGAAACCCAGACGTAGGTGCTATTATTAGAAAAATCCGGAAAAAAAAATGTTTTAAAACTCAACAACAATAAGAGGTTAGGGAAATGGTGGCTTGTGGTACACAATGCTAAAACATTTAGTAAAAGTGATATCTGTGATAATCTGTAAGGGCAGACATATACTTATTAAAGTTGTGGGGTAGGGTGAGGAGATTTGAAGATGGAGTATTAAAATAATGAACTAGTTGTAGATAGCCACATTTAACAAGGGACGACAAGAAATAGATTAGCTCAGAAAAGAATGGTCCAATTTACAAACACAATATAGAGAGCTCTGAAAATCTGGGATATGCTGAGTTGGAAAATAATACCGTTTCTCATCTGTAGGCACCACGTTCAGTAAAACATCTTCAAGGTTAAAAACAGCCCAAGGGCGAAGATGAAAACAATGGTATGATATTTATTAAGATACTGCCCAGGCATATTCCAAATCAAGGGTGAGGCAATCACCCTTTGTTAACCCTTTGCCATTGAGTAAATTCTGACTCATAGAAACTTCTACGGCAGAGTAGAATCACCCCATAGAATTTTCAAGGAGCAGCTGGTGGATTTGAACTGCTGACCTTTTGGTTAGCAGCCATAGCTCTGAAACACTGCGCCACTTGGGCTCTAAAAAGATTAGTTGGCACTTAGTAACTTTTCATCTGGATGAAGAGGCTCCTGGAAAGTTACACAGACCCCTGAGGTGCCTGATTTAAGATCCATAATTAAATCTACAGAGAAAGGCATTTTTGAAAAGGAGTATGGGTTTGGCTTTTGGTACATAGAATTTTCTGGAATAAAATACATAAAAAACCTACATCATTTTTGAGAGAGTGGTATTGGAAAATATGTGGCCATTCTGTACTAGAAGAGACTGTAGTTATTAGAGATGTAAAAAGATGTGTGAGCCATCTAAGTTTCTACAGGCAGGAAGCCTACTGAAAAAGTCACTCACTTGCCAAAAATTTAGACAAACTCTTTTCCTTGCCCTTTTCAGAAGTGACTAATAGTAAAATAAAAAGAAAGGGTCCCCAGAGGGCAGAGCTGATAGTTGTAGAAACAGTTGACTAAGAATCCACTTCAAGAGATCAGAATGGGTAGAGTACAGCTCCCCACCAGACTGATGCTGGGTTAGCTTAAATGATAAATGATGCTTGGACCAATGGAATGTTAGTGAATATGGTGTGAGCGGAGGCCATAAAAATACTTGCTCAATGGAGCCCTGATGGCTCAGTGGTTAAGACCTATGGCTGCTAACCAAAAGGTCAGCAGTTTGAATCCACCAGCTGTTCCTTGAAAACTCTATGGGGCAGTTCTACTCTGTCCTTTAGGGTTACAATGAGTCAGAATTGACTTAAAGGTAATGGGTTTTTTTTAATATGACTTTGGTCTGGCAGCATTATTGTGGAATAGCTGACACAACAATCCACAGAACCCCTAAGACAGGCAGACTTTTTGGGTCGTCTCTGACATCACGTTGTATTTTCTTCAGAGCCCTTCTCCCTTTTAGGAGTTATCTCATTTAGGGGTGGTTGGGCTCATTTATATATTTATTTATTCATAAAACTTTCTTGTTTACTGCCGTCTCCTAGTGCCTAGAACTGTTTTTCATCACATAGTAATATTGAATAGATGCCATTTGATTTAAAGTTCCCTTCCATCTCAAAGATTCTGAGTCTCACACACTCAGAATGCACTGGGGATATTATGAAGATGTTTGGCCTCTCCCTTTAATAATGCCTTGAAACTCTGATATAATTCATGTAAACGGCATCTTTAATCTAAGATAGTTACAACTCATTGGGATTACCAACATGAGCTTTGTCTTAGTGGTTTGTGGAAAAAAGCAGCAAGTAGAATAATTTCCAAGTAATGATTCAGGAAAGTAAGTGATCTAGGAGACAGAAAGACTTCTTGCCTAAGTTATGATGAGCAAGAGGACTATAGCAAGAGGACTATATTCCAGTATAGCCATTTTAAACTTTTTCATTGCTGATAAGGCTGTCTGCATAGTAAAAACTACTATTGGAGGTGATGGAAATTGATGGGGTTAAAACTAGGCACCACACAGTAAACCTCAACTAAAGGAATAAAACCCAAGAAATGCCAAGTTTTCATTTTCAGTAGCCCTCAATGTATCTCTGCATTTTTTTCCTCCATAGATATCTCTTATGAGTTAATTGATTCCTTTATTCATTCAACAGGTGCTGTGCTAGGTCCTGGGAATACCTATGGTGAGCAAAGCCAGAAATGGTCTTTATCTTCAAGGAGTTTCCCATCTGGTAAGCAAGACAAATATTAATTAGAAATTTATGTGACTAAATATAGTATGTTAAATTATTCTGAGGGCTGTATCAAAGGGCAGGAAACCAAGAGAGCCTCTAAGTAGTCACATGACCTTGTATAACTGATCAAGGAAGGCTTCCCCTGAGAAAATGATGTTCAAACCACCTGAAGGATGAATAGGGCAAGAAAAAGCCCTAGAGAGAGAATGAATAGCATGTGCAAAGGGACTGAAAAAAGATCAATGTGGCTGAAGCCAGGGAAAAAGAGGTTAAGGCCAGATAGATGGGCAAGACCCAGACTATGTGGGGTCTTGTGTAGGCCAGTAAGGAGTTTGATTTTTATCTAAAAAGTAAAGGGGAGGTATGGAAAGGTTAACTGAGGACTTTGTTAGCTTCCAAGACACCCAGGTAGTCGTCGAGACACTTGGAAGACAGTTCTCAAACAACCCTCCTTCCAGTTGTCATTGCCTGTGGATTGAGGTACCACCAATGCTCTGTTTATCTCATCACGCTCAGGAAGCCGTGTGTCAACTTGTAACAGTTGGTTCACCTTTACCTTTCCATGAAGCCCGTTATGTTTTAAACAATACAGATCAGATCTCGTAAGGCTTGATATTTATTTTATTTCAACTATCACTCTTTTTTGTCAAGTGTAGTTTCATGCACAGCAGGTGAACCTTAATGGTTTCAGGAATAAATAGAAAACTGACGGGCTCACACCCATTAGCTAATGGATTACTAAGCAAAAGGGACTACATTCCACCCCAGTGCACTTAGCCCAGGGTTGCTAGGAATTTTAAAGACTACGCGCTAATGCTCCATCTTGACTTCCCCAGGGGAAGGGAGCTCCAACTCAAATATGGAGCCTTTGATAGACAGGTGAATGAATGTGGCTGTCATTATACAATCACACATCTTAGGATTTATTTATAATCGACTACACAACACATTCTAGAAACATATGGGAAGCACTTGACCTGCCAGGTCGGTAAGTTTGTTGGCTATAACCTGGAGGTAGAAGGAGCCAGACGGAAGAATTACTCGGCCATCTTGCTTTGACTCACTCCATCGGTGTCTCAATAATTCACAGGAAAATATGTAAAGAAAAGCAGGCTATTTTAAACACATCTCCTTGAAGTAAAGGTGCCTGACATCCTGCTATCTGGGATGTTCCACACCTTTGTAAATTAGGCACTCCGCATGTTGTGCCAAGACCTTCTTTCCACAGTCTTTAATCAGTTGGTTCAGATATATGTATCTCATTAGCATCTGAACAATGCAATCACTTTTTTTTTTATCCTGAATCTCATGATTTTATTGGGCTATTAAGAGCTTGATTTGTGGGCAGTGGGAACAGCAAGAGAACTTATGCCATTGATCATTCCCCAGGAGGTGTCCAGCAGATGGAAGAAACCCGCAAATGAAGCCCCAGACACACACACAGAGATGGTGCTGGTGAAAACCTGCCACAGTGACAAGCTGGCCTTCACAAACACATAGCTTCTGGATTTCAGCTCACTGATCACCTGAAGCGACAACTGTAGCCACATAGTCTCACCCTACACTTTAGCTTGGTAAATTGGGGATAGAGGTGTGCTGAGGAAGGGATTGAAATTTATCTGCCTCCAAAGGAAGCTTTCTACATGTTAAAATGTTGTTGTCGAGTTGATTTTGACTCACAGAGACCCCACGTGACAGAGTAGAACTGTCCCATGGAGTTTTCTAGTCTGTAATCTTTATGGAGCAGATCTCCAGGTCTTTCTCCCTTGGAGCTACTGGGTGGGTTCCAGCCACCAACGTTTCAGTTAGCAGCCAATTGCTTAACCATTGCACGACCACAGCTCCTTACATGTTAAAATAAAGATCTAAGAATGGGATTTCAGGAAAAGAGACAAAAGAACAAAGTAAGAGGACCACTAAGCTATTTCCTATCAGAAAAATCAGTATCTAATGTTCAAACAACCTCTGCACGTCTGCTCCGACCCGAGTCCAAAGAATCATAGACGGTTACGAGCTGAAAGAATAGCTGTCTTAATTTCCTAATGCTGCTGTAACAGGAATACTACAAGTGAGTGGGCTTATATAACAAAGTTATTTTCTCACGGTTCAGGATGGTACAAGTCTCCTTGCTGAGTTCAGGACACCAGGCTGTCTGTTGGCTCTGGGGGAAGGTTGTCTTTCAGCTTCCATAGTTTTGACATTCTTCAGTTCCTTGGCAGTCTTCATGTGGCATCTATCCCCTTCTCTTTGTGCCTGTTTCTGTGCCTGCTCTTTTGATAACTCAGAACTGATAAGGTTTAGGACACACCCTACACTAATACCAAAACCAAAAAACCAAAACCATTACTGCCAAGTAATTTCTGACTCATAGCGACCTTATTATGAATGGCCTCCCTAAAACAACAAAGAAAACCCCATTTCCAAACAGAATCACATCCTCAGTATAGGAGTTAGGATTTCAACACATATTTTGGGGTGACACAATTCAATACCTAACGATACCTCTGGAGATCATTTTTTTAATGCCCTCACTTTCAAGACAAGAAGACAGGCTCACGGAGAGGAAGCATCTTGCCTAATCTCATACAGCAAGAGCTGAGCTGGTACTGGACCCAACCTTTCCGCTCCCAGTTCAAGAGCTAATTGTTTCTTACTCGTCTTCTGTGCTCCCCTAGTTTCTGGGGTAAGGGAATTCATAAAGGGGATTTTTAAAGCTGAAGAGTTGAATGAAAAGTCTTCTTCTTATTGAGGGATTCCTATCAAATAATATCAAGGAAATATTAAAACTTGCCATTTTTAGAAAGTATGTATAATTCCTCTTATTGAAGTCAATTTAATGATGCACCAGTCATATATGTACAGGATTCCCTGGAGAGGTGGGGGAAATTAATTAGCACACAGGCAAACTCAGGCTCCTCCTCCCCAGAACTCCACCCATCCATGAGATGAGAGTCCTGGAGGAGTTTGAAAGTTAGGAAATGGTTGTAGCTATCCAGGCTAGAGATGATGGCACTTCTGACTGTATCTCCACATTATCTCATCTTGACCTGTTCTCTGGTACTGCAAGTGTGGTCTTAAATCACAAATTAGATCATAAAATACTCCATCTTAAAGTCCATCAATGGCTTCCCACTCACTTAGAATGAAATACCTCCTGTTCTCATGGCCACAAGCCTTACATGGTAAGAGCCTTGCCTATCTCTCCAGGTGCATCTTTTACTCCCCTCCCATTTGCTTATTATGTACCTTTCACATGCCGAGGTCTTTCCCACTCCAGGATTTTTGCACATGCTGTTCCTTCTGTCTAGAAGGATCTATCCCTTTTATGTGTATGTCTGGTACCTTCTTATCCTTTAGGATAAGATGTCACATGTCACTTTCTCAGACTATCCTTGAATCTCCCACACAATAACTCTCTCCCAACCCAGCTACTCCCTAGCCCAAGCCCTGTGTTTCTTTCTTCTAGGATTTATCCCAAATTCTGATTATCTTATTTATCTGTTTACTTGTTTACTAGTATCTCCCATAAGAATGCAGATACCACAGGGCAAAAACTTTGCCTGTAATTGTTCACTGTTGCATCCTCAATGCGTATTATAGTGCCTGGTACAATACAGGTGTTTTGAAGAATTAAAAAGAACTTACCCTGGGAGTAGAGAAGAACTGGGGTTGTGATTACTATTTTACATTTAGGTACTGAGGCCCAGCACTTGTCCAAGTGGATCAAGAGTAACCACCTGCTACATGTGATTAGTAAGGCTCCCAGAGGCCACACCTCTAACCCAAAGATGCTGGAAAGGGCTTCTATGGAGCTCTTGAAGTCAAGTGAGGTTCTTCAGATTTTTTGGAGGCTTTTTGAGGCTCTTTCCAGCTAGTAACTTCTTCCCTCCTTCCCTGCCCCCTTTTAAGTACCTAGCCCTAGATCGAGAGAGAATGTTTCTGAGCCATCCTTTGCTCGTTTTACAGAGAGAAATTTAATTTTGTGATTTATCTTCTATGCTTCTCCCTATGCCAACTTCTTTAGGCCTCTCTAGCCCACAGATTGAAAATATAAAAATAAGATCAAGATGAGGAAGAAATTCTTATCTTCCTGACACTATTCATAACATTCATTGGTATGTTTCTCCCTTTCTAAAAATGTCAATTATGTAACGTGTTTCCCTTCTTACTTTGGCTTCTAGGAAGCTCAGGAGAAAATCTGAAGTTCATCCACAAAATGGTATCAAACATCATCCCCTGTTCATTATAGAGTCTTGCTATTCTTAATGTTATCTATACTATTTGTATACTAAAATGCTTTACTGCATGCATTCTTAAGCTTTCCAAATATATTAGATATAAACTGTAGAAAAATTAACTTAAAAATTTATTCACTGTTCCTTCTCTCAGTTACTCTGCTCATCTAATGAAATGATCAGATAAATTTCTCTAGGCATTCTTTAAGTTTGGCTATAAAATGCCACCTCATTCCTTTCTACTTCATGTTCTGAGCAGTTACGCCGTAGATCTTCTTTCCTAGGAAGGAAGCTAATGTGGTGGCAATGCATGAAAATCTAAGATAAACAATAAAACAAGTTATTAATATCTACTACATGCTAGGTGTTTTGGACACTTTAGTTCATCTATACTTCCTAACCATAGTAATCCAGTTCACACATGAGGACTCAGAAGCTTGGAGAAGTTCTTTAACTTGTATAAGGCCACAGAGCTGTTAGGTAAGTGCAGAAGGTCTGACTCCAGTGCCCATGTTTTGAATCACAGTGCTGATTCACAGACTATAACTGACCATGTGAGCAATCTGAAAAACTCTTACAAGGAACTGTTTAGAAAGAAGACACTAGTTACCAGCATTAACTGTACATTAGTCTCACTGGCTTATAATAAAAAAGTTACCTGAACAGTCTCTAAAGAAGTTGTTTTTATTGTTGTTACGTGCTGTTGAGTCATTTTTGACTCATAGCGACCCTATGTACAAACAGAACGAAACATTGCCCGATCCTGCACCTTCCTCACAATAGTTGCTGTGTTTAAGCCCATTGTTGCAGTCACTGTGTCAATCCATTTAATTGAGGGCCCTCCTCTTTTTTGCTGACCTTCTACTTTACCAAGCATGATGTCCTTCTCCAGGAACTGGTCCTTCCTCATAAGATGTCCAAAGTAGTCTTGCCATCCTCCCTTCTAAGGAGCATTTGGGCTGTACTTTTTCCAAGACAGATATGTTCATTCTTCTGGCAGTCCATGGTATATTCAACATTCTTCACCAACAACATAATTCAAACACGTCAATTCTTCTTCGGTCTTCCTTATTCATTATCCAGCTTTTGTATGCATATGAGGAGATTGAATAGACCATGGCTTGGGTCAGGTGCACCTTAGTTCTCAAAGTGATGTCTTTGGTTTTTAACACTTTAAAGAGGTCTTAAAATGCAACACATTTTTAAGATTTGCCCAGTGCAATGCATCTTTTGATTTCTTGACTGCTGCTTCCAAGGGCATTGATTGTGGATCCAAGTAAAATGAAATCCTTGATAACTTCAATATTTTCTCCATTTATCATGATATTGCTTATTGGTCTAGTTGTGAGGATTTTTGTGTTATGTTAAGGTGTAATCCATCTTGAAGGCCTTTGATCTTCATCACTTAGTGCTTCAAGTCCTTTTCACTCTCAGCAAGCAAAGTTGTGTCATTTCCATATCGTAGGTTGTTGATGAGTCTCTCTCCAATCCTAGTGCCGTGTTCTTCTTCGCATATAGTCTGGCTTCTTGGGTTATTTGCTCAGCATAGAGATTGGATAAGTATAGTGAAAGGATTCAACCCTGATACATAACTTTCCTGATTTTAAACCATGCAGTATCCCCTTGTCCTGTTCAAATGACTGCCTCTTGGTCTATGTACAGGTTCTACATGAGCACAATTAAATGTTCTGGAATTCCCATTCTTTGCAATGTTTCCATAATTTGTTCTGACCCACACAGCCCTTGCATGGTCAATAAAATACAGGTAAACATCTTTGTGGTATTCTCCGCTTTCAGCCAAGATCCACCTGACATCAGTAATAATATCCCTGGTTCCATGTTCTCTTCTGAATCTGGCTTATATTTCTGGCAGTTCCCTGTCACTGTACTACTGCAACCATTTTTTACAATTATATTTGGCAAAATTTTATTGCATGTGTTATTAATGATATTGTTCAATAATTTTTGCATTCTGTCGGATTGTCTTTCTTTGCAGTGGGCACAAATATGGATCTCTTCTGGTTGGTTGGCCATGTAACTGTCTTTCAAATTTCTTGGTGTAGATGGGTGAGTGCTTCCAGCATTGCATTCGTTCGTTGAAACATCTCAATTGGTATTTTGTTAATTCCTTGAGACTTGCTTTTTTTCCCAATGGCTCAGTGCAGCTTGGACTTCTTCCTTCAATACCATCGGTTATTGATCATATGCTACATCCTGAAATGGTTGAAGTTGACCAATTCTTTTTGGTACAGTGATTCTGTGTATTCACGCCATCTTCTTTTGATGCTTCCTGTGTCATTCAATATTTTGTCCATAGAATCCCTCAGTATTGCAACTTGAGGCTTGACTTTTTTCTTCAGTTTTTTTCACCTTGAGAAATGCTGAACATTTTCTTCCCTTTTAGTGTTCTAATTTCAAGTCTTTACACATTTCATTAAAATACTTTGTCTTCTCGAGTTGCCTTTTGAAATCTTTTGTTCAGCTCTTTTACTTCATTACTTCTTCCACTTGCTTTAGCTACTCTACATTCAAGAGCAAGTTTCAGAGTCTCTTTTGACTTCCATTTTGGTCTTTCCTTTCTTTCCTGTCTTTTTAATGACCTTTTGCTTTCTTCAGGTATGATGTCCTTGCTGTCACCCCACAACTTGTCTGGTCTTCAGTCATTAGTGTTCAATGCATCAACTCTTTCTTGAGATGGTCCCTAAATTCAGTTGGTATATACTCAAGGTTGTACTTTGGCTCTCGTGCACTTGTTCCAACTTTCTCCAGCTTCAACTTAAACTTGCATATGAACAATCAGTGATCTGTTCTGCAGTCGGCCTCTTGCCTTGTTCTGACTTATGATATTGAATTTCTCTATCGTCTCTTTCCACAGATGTAGTTGATTTGATTCCTGTATATTCAACCTGCCAAGGTCCATGCGTATATGTTGTTAAAAAAAAGTTGTTGTTTTCTTTTTCATTCTAAAGCAGAGGGCAGGTTAATTTAGCAGGGGTATTGCAACTTATACTGGAAAAAGGAGGACTATTGGCTTAATAGTAGCTATTCATCCTTCTCTTTCCTTTGGATTTCTCCTTCTGAAACCATATCCCACTATCTTAGTTATCTAGTGCTGCTACTGCAGAAATACCACAAGTGGGTGGCTTTAGCAAACAGAAATGTATTTTCTCACAATTTAAGAGGCTAGAAGTCCAAATTCAGTGTGCCAGCTTCAGGGAAGGCCTTTTTTCTCTATCAGCTCTGGAGGAACGTCCTTGTCATCAATTTTCTCCTGGCTCTAGGAGTTCTCAGCTCAGGTAACCTGAATCCAAATAACACACTCTACTCCTAGCTCTTCTTTCTTGGTGGTAGTAGGTCCCCTCTCCTCTCTGCTCACTTCTTTTTTGTATCTCAAAAGAGATTGACTCAAGGTACAAACTAATCCTGTAGATTGTGTGCTACCTCATTAATGTAACTGCCTCTAATCCTGCCTCATTAACATCATAGAGGTTAGCATTTATAATACATATTCTAATTATCTTAATTACATGAGATCACAAAGTGGAGGACAGACACATAATATTTGGAATCATGGCCTAGGCAAGTTGACATACATTTTTGGGGGACACAATTCAAGCCACACTAGTCCAAGTCTTCTTAAATGCCTGTGACAGGAATCAAAGCACCGAAGAAAGGAATTTCTCTCAGGCTTTTGTGCTCCAAAAGCCCTTAGGGAAACAGAGAGGACTTTAGGCGTTCACAAAATGTTTGGAAAAGACATCATGAATGAGAAGAAGGAAGGTTGGGAAGAATTGGTCTTCCCCAACATCCTCTAGACCCAAGGAAAGCGGAAGATGGAAGCAACATGATGAGGCAGAAACCTGCACTGGTGCCAGAGAAGGGTTCCATCCTCTGTCTCCTGGGGCCGATCCTTGGGGTGGCCCCAAAGCCCTGGAGGGAGAATGGCTGGCAGGGAATGAGGACAAACCACACCCCAAGAGCCTCTCAGATTTCCATACCCCAGTGAGAAACCTGGGTCCCAGAATAGTACTCCTGCCTTCAGAAGGGGCAGAAGTGGAGGAGGAAACTGCCAGGGCCAAAGGGATGAGATACAATCAAGGGTCCACTCAGTAGCAACTCAGCACTGACACACACCCAGAGCACAATCAGCTCAGGAGAGATGCCATGAGGACTGAAGAGCTGCCCTCCCTATCCAAAGGTCCGGGAACCATTTTGATCCCCTGGAACAAAAGCTCACACTTGGGGCAAAGGGGCTGGGAAAACCCCAATTTGACAGCAAATAGGTTCTACCACAACAGTGGAATAAGTTTTGAAACAAAAATCTAGTTTAGAAAAAGAGAAAGCTCAGTTTCTTGCTCATGAGGGTGTGTAGACTCGAAGGTTCGTCTGCTCTGCCCATTTTCTTAGGACCATTTTCCTGCTCGATAGGCCCCTGATTATTGACTACTTGGAGGCTCAGCTTCTAAAAACCCACTCTGGGCTACATTATCCACATTCAAAATGGGAACTGGATGACAAATGAAAAACTTTGCCTGGTTGCACATTCTCACAGTTTTGCAGGCGAACAGTCTTCACAGAAATATACATAAGAAACTCCAGTCTTCAGGCATCAGCGCTTAGGACCCCACATCATCTGACTGCAGCCAGCACCGTGGATGGCTCAATCAGAAGTCTGTGGGTGCGAGCTGCCTCTTCCGTAAGCGAGTGGTCTCCATCCAATTTAAACTCAGTTTCAAGTTGATTTTGGAGAAAATTTATACAGTTTACAGGTTTAAAGCTTTTTCTTCATCCCAGAGGACACGCAGGTGAGGAGAAAGGAGTGGGGAACTGCTACCATTATTGAAAGGAAAGAAAAGCAAAGCATCCCCAGGAGGCGAGGGAAGAATGAGACAAGGGATGCAAACAGGGCAGACGACAATTGTCAGATGAGTTTCATCACTCGGCTCTGTCTCCACTAGCTCCTTAACTTCTCTGAAAAATTCTCCTGTGGGGCCCAAACTTTCTCTATTTTGTCTCAGCCCCAAAGGTGAGTTGGTAGGAAGTTTGAGCAAAATTGTTTCAGGCATCTTGGAGTTATGCATGCAGGCAATGAAATGACATTGTTTCCGCTTTCAAAATAAATAGAAGAGTTTTTGGTCACGGAGAAACTCAGGGATGAGAACTAAGAAACGGCTGAACCTTCCAGCTCCAGGAGTTCCACACCCCTGATAAGCAAACAAATCTCAGGGACTTGGGAGAAAATATTCTGAATAAGAAGATGAAGGAGTTTGTGGTCTGAGGGGAGGTAGAGAAGATCTGTTAACAAAGTGAAATTTTTCGGTTGAGATTACATAATTACCTGGGGATGGAAACCATAGGCCATTTCTTTTACTTTGACTCTGCTATTCAACCACCAAAGAGAACAAAATTCCCTCTGCTAGCCTTCTGGTTCTTCCCAATTTTCTAGATTACTCAGCAACGTAATTGTATGATTACAAATGGTCAAAGCTCTGTGCTTTTCCTTCCCCTTTCCTTCCTTTGGGAGAGGACCTGGATATGTTAAACATAGATCCTTTAAACATAAACAAACGAATAAAAATCTCTGAATCCAGACAAACAATGCTTGCAAAAGAAAATGCACCAAACTATTTGCACGCGCTATGCAGTGGTTGGGAAGTTAAGCCCAAGGCACATTTTCTGTGGAAAATTCTACCTCTAGTAGTACTTGATCAGTAAGTACACCCAAGGTCCAAGCTGGCCACATTTGGTGCAGATTATGTGGCTGCCTCCATGAGGCATTGGTGGCTCAGTGATAGAAGTCTCCCTTTCCATGTGGGAGACCTGGGTTTAATTTCAGGCCAATGCACCTCAAGCACAGCGCCACCTGTCTGTCAGTGATGGCTTGTGCGTTGCTATGATGCTGATGAGGTTTCCGCAGAGCTTCCGGAATAAGATGAACTAGGAAGAAAAGCTTGGCGATCTACTTTCGGAAGTCAGCAGTGAAAACCCTATGGATCATAAAAGTCAGATCCACAGCCAGTCATGGGGATGGCACAGCAGGTCCTTCTGTTGTGCATGGGGTCGCCATGAGTCGGAGCTGACTCCATGGCAGCTAACGACAACTTGTAGCTACAGTGATGTCTTTCCTAGTCTCAATTTCTTAAGGATTTAGCAAATATGTAATCTGAGAAATGGGCTACCTAATGCTTGTTTCCCAGTCTGTGGCCGCGTGGCACCACCACTGACTTTAAAACATGCCTTCTTACCCAAACCGTCCTGCAGATAAGCTGGAAAATGGCAGGAAGGCAGGGGAAGTGTGCTTTACATCTCAATATATTACCTGCCTGCCTCTGGCGCGTGGGGAGCATCCTGACTGCTAGGCTGGCTCCTCCCGCCCCGCCATCCCACCCTTTGAAATGCAACGAGCTCGGGCCAAATCAGCCACTATATAATTTCAATTGTAGGTGTCTTTGGAGATGAGCGCTTTGGCAGCGAGGTGCCAGCGCCCAATATTGGACTCCATAATGAAGCCCTCAAAGCTGAGCGATTTTGCAGAATTTAATGGGCTTTGGGGACAATTTTACAGACTGATTTCCAGGGGCACAAATATTCAAATTGCTCAGCCTCTATTTGAAGGCACATCTGAAGGTGCACCCTACAACCTGTGTGCAGCAGACTCTTTTGAATCTTGTCCTTGAAACAAGAAAAAAAGGAGAGGTGGGGGGAGAAAGAAAGAAACGCAGTACCCCCTGGGACTTTGCCAGCAGAGACTCCGGGTAAGTGCAGAGCAGCTGCAAAGCCCTGCCAGGAGTCCTTGGGGCTGGAGGGAGGAAGTGGATGAGAGAGACCGGAGATGAGAAGGGCCTTCAGCAACCATCGGGGAGGCGGCGGGGGGGGGGGGGGGCGAGAAGAAAGGGAGACACGCACTAAAAACAACAGAAATACAGGTGGAAATGGCCTTCTGGGAAATCAGTCTGTCAACAAACAAAGCTGGAGGCTAGAAACCGCTGCCTCACCAGCCCAGCTCCTGGGCAAGGAGATTGTTCTGTAAATAAATTAGCGGTGGCTTTGACTGCTTGGAAATTAATACTGACACCATGAAAGCAGCAAATGACTCCCTTTTATCAGTAGCAGGAGCTCTACACTTCGCAAAGAGCTCTTTTTGCCGTTCCTGGTTTTATTTTGCTTTGTTTTCTCAGGGAAAGTAAATTAGAGCCACTTACATCAACAGCTCAGGTTAAAGGAAGGGGAAGAAGAAAGAGAGAGAGAAAAAATAGTTTCATTTCATGTACCAGTGGTTTAGAACTTCATTTAGAGCTAATCACACCCCCATCTTCCTCTGAGCCATTTGTGACAGCCACACAGCCTAGATTGCCACTGGGAAGACAGGGCTGCTGTGAACCTTGTTGGAAATGCACCCAAAGGCTGGGAGAGGGGCTTGAGGTTTTTGTCAAAGGTGGGGGAAGTTCAGTTTCTAGAAGGGAAAATTAACACCCTGGTCAAGTCAGCCAATGACTAATTTTTAAAACCTGGTCCAGTGTGGGCTTCTTTCTGAGGATCGCAGACATTTTCTTCAACTCACGTAGGGGTAGCTCCAAGTTTATCAGGTGAAATAACAGCCTTTATGGGTGTGACCCAATAAGGCAAAGCAAAATCTCTGGAACTGTAATAAAATTTATGCTGTGGTGAGAAATCGAAATTTTGTCCTTTCTACCCCCGATTCTTCTCTACTAACTGCCCCTCCTTCTAAAGGAAATAGGCCAGAGATCTTAAGGAATCAAATTTCTTTAGGAAAACCAACATATTATAAATCTCATCTAATGGGAGCCCTGGTGTCATAGCGGTTAAGAGCTTGGCTGCTAACTGAAAGGATGGCAGTTCGAATCCACCAGCCGCACCTTGGAAACCCTATGGGGCAGCTCTACTCTGTCCTATAGGGTCATTATGAGTCAGAATCAACCACAGCAAAGGGATTGGTTTTTTGATATCATCTAATTTTTTAATGTCCTATTTGTCAAAACTCCCCCTCACCAATTTCTGCACAGAAAACTCAACACTGGCAGAAGTGAAAAGGATCTTGAAACCCCATAAATTCTTAAAGTACTTTCTGGACAATCAAAGGGGCAATTAGATCCAATTTTACAGGAAATTACATGTTGTTTCTTGATGCCTTGGGAAAGCAATAATCCATAAGTAATGGTTATGGTGATAGCCAGAATTCTAAATTAGAGAGCATGACCCCAACACTAGCAGAACTCAGATGTTTTATTGCACATGAATTCTTTAGCTGGTATAGAGACACACTTACTAGGACTCCTTGCTACTTTATGATAGCTGCAAGTTCCCAAATAGACAAGAAACAAAAAAGAGTCAAAGGAAAAAGTAGCCTTTGGACACCCGCAATAATGGATTTTAATGGATACAGCAGGAATCACCACCAAAGCACCACGACAAGTTGATTCTTTGAAGGGGGATTAAGGAGCTCTGACTAGCTGGCCACCACCTGCCTGTCTGTCATACTGTGGTGGTTTGTGTGTTACTGTGATGCTGGAAGGTATGCCACTGGTATTTCAAATACCAGCTGGGTCACCCATGGCGGACAGTTTTTAGCAGAGCTTCCAGACTAAGACAGGCTAGGAAGAAAGGCTTGATAATCTGCTTCCAAAGGGATCACAATAGAATCCTGTCTAATATAGGGCTGGGAGATGAGCCCCTAGGTTGGAAGGATTACAAAGGAAGTGCAGAACTAGGCCAAATTTCATTCTGTTGTTCATAAGATCGCTGTGAGTCAGAGCTGACTCGATGGCAACTAACAAGACTAGGCGCAGAAGTCGCTCAGATTTTGAAAACCCAGAAGCACATGAGAAGGTGCTAGAAGGGACACAAGGAAAGCAGAGCAAAGAAAGTGGACCTGAGTCAGGGATGTTGGGAACATTCGTGGTGAGGCCCAGGGACAACAAAGAAAGTGATCTGTGTTGCAGCAGTAAGAGATGTCACAGCCCTGCCCTGCAGGCTCCCCTAATTCCACACCAGAGCTTTTAAGTGTGTTGGCATAGTGGGACAAGAAAACTCTCCGGGGAATTCCTTCATGGGAAATAGACAAATTTGCCAAATATGCAATTCTGAATAGCCAATTTGTCAAATTATAAAGTTTATAGAATTCATATTGCATGAGATGATTTCTCCAGGCTTTGAGGATGTGGTTTTTCAAAGTTTGAGTTTCAGCACTTGGGAAAATTGTCATAGATTTGTGGAAATTAACATGTATATAAAGCTACCATTTGGAAAACAAATCAAGGTCCCCCCCCCAAAAAAGACCAAATTAGCATAAAACTACATTTAAAAGGGTATCTATGTTTTTGTGCTTGCGTGCTTGAGATTTCTGAGATTTGAACTCCACAGAAAACACACATGTAATCCAACTAGTTTAACAAATCAGAGAATTAAGAGATGGTGGAAAGGCAGCAGACTGGCCCCCTAAAAAAAGATTTTGGAAGAGAATCCCATCCTATCATTCATAAAAACCTGGACTCTCAACATCCACAGTGCTCCTAATTTAGAATATAAAATGAGTTTCATTCTGAGAATTCAGAGGCCACAAAGAACAGGATAACACAAACTTTGGCTGGCCTCTGCCTAGTGGTTGTGCAAAAATGGCCGGGGTGACTCTTCTAGACCTGGTTTAAGGTATTTGCCTGGTAGTTTTTAGCTACTTGTCAGGTTGGTCAGAAGCCCTGGTGGTGCAAATAATTAAGCACACAGCTGCTAACTGAAAGGTTGGCAGTTCGAACCACCCAGCAGCTCTGAGGAAGTAAGACCTGGCCATCTGGTCCCATAAAGATTATAGCCTAGAAAACCCTATGGGGCAGTTTCTACTCTGTCACATGGGGTCCCTATGAGTTGGAATCAACTGGATGGCACCCAACAACCATTTTGGGAAAATGGACTAAGTTCACTCCAAACCAAAACCCAAGCCCATAGCCGTCGAGTAGATTCCAACTCATAGCTACCCTATAGGACAGAGTAGAACTGCCCCATTGAGTTTCAAAGGAGTGCCTGGTGGATTCAAACTGCCTACCTTTTGGTTAGCAGCTGTAGCACTTAACCACTACACCACCAGGGTTTGCACAGTTCACTCAGTTGTTAGTGGTCCTCAAATACATCCGTGTACCACTCTGAACATAGCTAGCCGGTAGCAGGGTGGGTGGTAAGCAATAGCTCACTTAAAGCTCTAAAATCCACCAAATGCATTTGAGCTTTAGAAACAACTCTCACCACAGGTTTCATATCATCTAACTAAAGAATAAAATAATCCCAAATTTATAGTAAACTTAAAAGGAGAAAGACTGCATATTTGGGTACAACTTATAAAGTGTGAAAATGTTAATTGATCAGATAACAGGTATTTGTCTGTGATATAAGAACAGAAATTCAGGCACAGATGATTTTACAGGATGCTTGGCCTTTCAAGCTCTTCTGGGAACAGCCTAAAAGTTGAGGGAGATTCTCAACCCATCCATTAAGCCAAAGGCTACTCTCCCTTTTCTTCATGTGCTTTGACAAGCCCAGAGAGTCTAGTCAACTCATCCATCCCTAGTGTGTACATGCTTGTGACCACTCAATTAACACAGCTAAGGTTGCCAAGTGCCCACATAGTACTTTAGGCCATGACTTATATCTGAGAAAACGAGCTGGGTTATTTTCAGAATGATCCAATATTTCGAGCTGATTGTATAGGCAGTGAGGCTTTAAGATTTCATGTATTTTTACCCACCAGATTATGCCCTTAGCATCTTGTATGTTTTGTATCATGCCTAGGGGAATTTAAACCAAAAAAATCATTCCCTTCGTTGTTGAGTTAATTCCAACTCATAGAGACTCTATAGGACAGAGGAGAACTGCCCCATAGGGTTTCCAAGGCTGTAAATCCTTACAGAAACAGACTGCCACACCGTTCTCCCTTGGAATGGCTGGTTGGTTCGAACCGCCGACTTTTCCATTAGCAGCCGCACCACCAGGGCTTCTTTTTCAGGAGAAATTAGTGGGATCCAAATACAAGTGAGTTCCTGGTAGGCAGTTACGGGGTTATTCACCAGCATACTCAATTTTTGCTCAACAGAGATTCTGCATGTTTTGGGGGAGATACTTGAGAGACAGCTCATAGCCTTTCTAAAAGGAGGAGAGATCCGAATGTAAGGAAGAACTCAAGGAAATGTTGAGATCAGGTATGTAGCTTGATCCCAAGTCATATTCCATGGAACATTAGTCTCAGATGATCTAACCTGCCTCACCTTCCCGTAAGAATGGGAAACATGTGAATTCATTTGCCTGGAGAATAACAACACACTTGACATATTAAAGACCTAATTTTGTTTCATCTAGCTTTCCCCAAATATATTTGAACAAAGAAACCCATCCCCTTTTTTGAAGCACTCATTAGCCTCCTCCAGAATTCCATGGAGCACTGGGGAATGGAAAGCAAGAAAAGGGGACAGCAGACAGATAATTTGAAGACAGCTAGTGGTGTAAATAATCATCTGTCTACTAAACAGAAGGTTGGTGGTTCAAATCCACCCAGAGGTGCCTCAGAAGAAAGGTCTGGTGATCTACTTCCAAGAGATCTCAGCCACTGAAAACCCTATGGAGCACAGCTTTACTCTGGAACACGTTCGGTCACCATGAGTTGGAATCAACTTGATGCAAACTTTTTAATTTTTTTTTAATGAAGATCTTATTGCATTTAATCATTAGTGATGAGAAATTTATTTGCTGAGCAATATATACCTATATATCATATTTATATAGTTGGCTGAGAAGAATTTGCAATGTATAGGGCATAACCCACAAAAAATAATGGAGGCAGCATGAAGGTAAGAATAACTTGCATAAGCCAAATGGACAGCACCTAAAATCCTTACGCTCTAAGTGATAGGGAACCTATGTCTTCACAAAGTATATACCAGGGACAGATCCAGTAAAGCACTCAGCTGGCGCACTGCCTTCCTGCTCTGCAATGTAACAAGGATACCCAAATCCATCCCTATTATTGACCGGAAGGCAATCCATCAAATCAAAAAAATTCCTTGGGAAGACAAGTTTTCTAAGGACTGGCTTCAGATCTCAACCTCAACCATCACATGTACAACGTAACTGATGTTATAGAACTGTGGATTTTAGTTATATGGGAGAATGATCAAGGGAGTCTTCGGACAAAGTATGATCGGCATAATAAAACAGACAAAAGTACAAGGTCATGGCTATTAGGAGTTGTTGAGTAATTACATTGACAGAGCAATTTCCAAAAAGAAAAAAAAACAATTTGGAGCAAGAGATAACATTTCCAGGCCCCTCAATGTGATATACTTAAAAATTCATGCTTTCCAGCCCTCCACAGATACGCTTAAAAATCCACATTTTTCCAGAATCTGAGACAAATTCACCTGTTCACCAAGTGAGGAAAAGAGAACATCTTTGACTGTGAGAGACAAGGAGTTAGGTGAGTCTAGAGAAAACAAGACAAACAGATTAAATCTATTCCACTGAAACACAGATATATAATTTCTCTCCAGAGAATACCAAAGACTGACAAAATAAACAAAGAAATAACATGTTTCTTAACTTGTGAAATGTGACAGTCAATGGCATATGGCAAAACAAAATGCAAGGAAACAATGTTATAAGTTTTTCAGTGTTAGTAGCTAAGAAGGGAATACAAGGCACATCTCTTTAACAGAAAGTGCTAAAAAGAAGTCACTTTCAAAAGTCACTTAATGGGAGAGCTCTTCTTATTTTTACCATAGCAATAAGTACTCTACAGTTTGGGGATGGTGAAGTAAGATTGCCCACATCAGCTATTCATAATTTTATAGGGCTTCTGTTTTTGCCTGCACACCCTCCTCCTTTTGGCAATAGCACTGCCAACAGAAACAACGTCACTTCCACACTCAGGCCATGTCATGGGTGCATGATATAGACCTGGCCACAGGGAGCATTTCCTTTCTTCTCCAGATGTAAAGATTGGTTCATGGATGGGCATGGAACCATTGCTGGGCCAATGAGAATTATATATCGGACATTTGAGAAAGCTAGCAGGAGAGAGATGCTCTTATTTCCTAGGGAGGCTGATAAGCTAGAAGGATACCACCTGGAGCAGCTAGTAGCCATCTTTGCTACCATTTGTTGAGGTCTTATCTGAAAGAATGTCTTGGAGGAAGTACAACCAGAGTGCTCCTTAGAAGCAAGGATAGCGAGACTACGTCTCACATACTTTGGACATGTTATCAGGAGGGATCAGTCCCTGGAGAAGGACATCATGCTTGGTAAAGTAGAGGGTCATCAAAAAAGAGGAAGACCCTCAACGAGATGGATTGATACATGGCAAAAAAGAGGAAGACCCTCAACGAGATGGATTGATACATGGCTGCAACAATGGGCACAAGCATAGCAACAATTGTGAGAACGGCGCAGTGTTTCTTTCTGTTGTGCATAGGGTCACTAGGAGTCGGAATCGACTTGAAAGCACCTAACAACAACTACCACCTATCTGAAAGAAAAGCCAACAGCAAGGAAAACAGGGCTAAAAACTACAAAGAGAGGCTACTGATCATATGGAGTTCATAAGTTTGACCTACATGCACTTCTCATCTGCGTGAGTTAATAAACCAATTTTTTTTTCTTTATCCAGTTTGAGTTTTTTTTTTTTTGCAACCCAATAAGTCCTAACTAAGAAAGAAGCTTAGCTTAGATCAGTGGTTATACCAATCGTTTTGGATGAAGAGCTGGTGACCATGGTTCATGAGCAAAAAATAAAAAGATGAGGCTGATTACTTTTAGGGCGGTACTCAAACAAACTTACCCATAAATCTGATGAATACTTATGCTCGACATATTTATTATGTTACATGATAATTACTTATCAATTCTAATAAGCAGTTTGTAGATTTTTTGTTCTAATGTATATATATGTGTGTGTGTACATACATTAAAAAAGAAAAGTTGCCATCAAGTTGATTCTGACTCGTAGCTACCCTTTAGGATAGAGTAGAACTGCCCCATAGGGTTTCCAAGGAGCAGTTGGTGGATTTGAACTGCTAACCTTTTGATTAGCAGCCAAGTTCTTAACCACTGGGCCACCAGGGCCCCATACATACGCGCACACACACACACACACATATATATATGTAAACGGAACCCTGGTGGCGTAGTGGTTAAGAGCTACGGCTGCTAACCAAAAGGTCGGCAGTTCAAATCCCTCAGGCACTCCTTGGAAACTCTATGGGGCAGCTCTACCCTGTCCTATAGGGTCATTATGAGTTGGAATATACATATATGTGTATATGTATATATGCCAAAGAGTTAAGAAGCCCTGATGGTGCAATGGTTAAGCACTCGGTTGTTAACTGAATGGTTGGCTGATCAAACCTACCCAGCATCTCAGCAGTGAAAAGACCTGGTGATCTGCTCCCCTAAAAATTAAAGCATACTCTGTGACATGGGGTTGCTATTAGGTGCAAATCAACTTGATGGCACACAACAACCACATAATAGTTATAAAAATAATAGCTAAAAATAGAAAGAAACCAATATTTCAGTATACCCATCTAGAGTGTAAACTCAGGAGGGTAGGATCACATGTGTCTTCTTTACCACTGTATACCTAGCGTCCTGCACAGTTCCTGGCAGGAAACGAAAAATAGGACCTTCTATAGTTGTAGTTCGAATCTACCAGTCCTTCTTGGAAACCCTGCAGGGCAGTTCTACTCTGTCCTATAGGGTGGCTAGGAGTCGGAATCAACTGGATGGCAGTGGGTTTGGTTTTCTGGTTTATATTTACTTAGGCATGTACGAATTTATCTATATTCAGATCCAAGAAATGTTGCCAATAATTCAGTAATTTGATGTATTTGATACATTGGAAGTGACTGGAAGACAAAGAGTTAATATCCTGAACATAAAAAGACTTAGAGGGACTAATGAGTTTGTAAGCAACTTGGAATACTGATAAAATCTTGTTTCAAGTATGTTAAATAAAATATTAAACCTTCAGAGAAACCTTTTTCTTTGAATTTTAGGGCTGGCTACAAGCTTACTCAAAAACGCTCTTCTTTGTACAGAAGAAAGCAAATGCTTCCTACAACATACCAGTCCTAGTCAGGATTACGCAGTAAGTGAAGAGAAATGGTTATTCACTTAAAAAAAAAAAAAAAAGCTACATTCTTCTCTTACCCAATATCCAAGGTACACTCTAGACAGTTTATAAATTTGAATGTAAAAAAAAAAAGAAACTTAATTAGATAAATTCTTTATAGGAAAATCATAATAGATTTGGCCTATACTCCCAAAATGGTGTAAAGAAACCAACAGGCAAATAGCAAACTGGGAAATAATAATTGAAATCTGAAGTGGACAAAAGGTTGATATTCGAAACATGTACAAAATCATACGAACATGAAATTTGCAAAGGAATTATAAATGGCTAAGGCACATATGAAAGCAATGCTCAACTCTTCCAGTAATAAAAAGTACAAAATAAATCAAGATATAATTTATTTGGCCCACTTAAATGGAAAGTATGAACAAGAACTATAATATCTAATCTTGGCAAAGGAAATGGGTCCGTCCATAAAATTTTGATGGGAGTACAATTTCTGTACAATTTTTTTGGAGGATGATTTAAAAACATGTACCAAGAGCCTTAAAAATGTTCACACTTGCGTTCTTCTTGACCTAGCAATGTGACTCCTAGATTAAAAAATAAAACTAGAGATGAATACAATGATTCATAGTATAAGAATTCATATGAAAGGTCAAACTAGAAACAACCCTCATGTCCAACAACAGGGGACCGGTTAAGTAAATTATATTCACAAGATTGAGTATGATCCAGCAATAATAAGTGATAGGATATTATGCATGGACATGGGAAGATGGTTGTAGCGTACTGCTAAACAAAAAAGCAGATTATAAAATAGAAAATACAATCTAATCCCGTTTTTGTAAGAGAGAAAAGCATGTATTTGAATATGCATAAACATGAGTAGAAGAACATAATCTAAAATATTAACAATAATCATTTGGGGCAAATGGGTTAAGGAGACTATGGATATTCCTTTTTTGCTTTGTATTCTAAGATTTTTCAATAAAGTATAACATGTGTAAGAAAAGCACACACATCATACATGTACAGATTAATGCATTTTCAGAAATTAAATAAACCCAGGAAATCTGAAAAGTCCCTGGATGATGCAAACAGTTAATGTGTTCAGCTGCTACCCGAGAGGTTGGAGATTGGCACCTTAGAAGAAAGGTGTATGATTTAATTCCAAAAAATAAACCATTGAAAACTCTATTGAGCATATAGTTCTACTCTGACACACATGAAGTTGCCATGATTCAGAATCTGTTCCATGGCAACTGGTTAACACACACACACACACTTTAATTCAAGAGCCTAAGACAATTTTTTTTTTTAAGACAGTTTTTCCATGGACCCAATGGCAACTGGCTGTTATTGTTGTTAGGTGCCGTCAAGTTGGTTCTGACTCATAGTGACCGTATGCACAACAGAACGAAACACTGCCCGGTCCTGCGCCATCCTCACAGTTGTTGCTCTACTTGAGCGCATTGTTGCAGCCACTATGCCAATCCATTTTGTTGAGGGTCTTCCTCTTTTTTGCTGACCCTCTACTTTACCAAGCATGATGTCCTTCTCCAGTGACGGATCCCTCCTGACAACACATCCAAAGTATGTGAGACATAGTATCACCATTCTTGCTTCTAAGGAGCGTTCTGATTGTACTTCTTCCAAGACAGATTTAGTCATTCTTTTCACAGTCCATGGTATATTCAATATTCTTTGCCAACACCACAATTCAAAGGTGTCAATTCTTTGGTCTTCCTTTTTCATTGTCCTGCTTTTGCATGCTTATGAGACTATTGAGAACATCATGATTTGGGTCAGGTGCACCTTAGTCCTTAAGGTGACATCTTTGCTTTTTAACACTTCAAAGAGTTCTCTTGCAGCCAATTTGCCCAATGCAATACATCTTTTGATTTCTTGACTGCTGCTTCCATGGGTGTTGATTGTGGATCCAAGTAAAATGAACTCCTTGACAAACTCAATCTTTTCTCCGTTTGTCATGATGTTGCTTATTGGTCCAGTTGTGAGGATTTTTGTTTTCTTTATTTTGAAGTATAATCCATACTGAAGGCTGTGGTCTTTGATTTTCATTAGTAAGGTATTGATTATGCAACCAACACCCAGATCAAGAAACAACATTATCAGTACTCCCAGAATTTTCTTTTCCCCTTTCCTGGTCACTAATCACTCTCCCAAGAGGAACTACTATTAAGGCTCCTAAAAGCATAGGATAGTTTTGCTTGTTTTGAATTTTGTATAAATGAAATTATACAGTATATACTTTTTTGTAACTTCTAGCTTCTTTAACACAACATTACGTTTATAATATACATCCAATTTATTATATGTAGCTATAGTTTTTTTTATTTCTCTTTGCTGTAGAGTAATTCAGTGTGAGACCAGGCCACAATTTATTTATGCATTCTACTCTTAATGGGAATTTGTGTAGTTTTCAATTTTTTTTTGCAGTGTTTTAGCAGAAATTTATCATTTTTTATACGAATATCCCTGAACTTATAACAACAAAAGTCTATGCTAATTTACTTTTTGAACCTTCTAATGCCCTCAAGCCAGAGCTACCATTATTATCCAATTACAATGACATTTCTGATATGTGGTTTCCTCTACACATACCACAAGCACGTGCTGTTTTCTTTGCTGCCAGTGTTTTTATTGTTGCCGGTTTTGTTAAATTTTCTGGTGACTTAGCTACAATATTGTGGTAATCAGTATTTGTGAACCTATACCAATAACTTTTTTTTTATAATTTTTATTGTGCCTTAAGTGAAAGTTTACAAATCAAGTCAGTTTCTCACACAAAAACCCATATGCACCTTGCTACACACTCGCAATTACTCTCCCCCTAATGAGACAGCCCGTTCTCTCCCTCCACGCTCTCTTTTTATGTCAATTTCGCCAGCTTCTAACCCCCTCTACCCTCTCATCTCTCCTCCAGGCAGGAGATGCCAGCAAAGTCTCAAGTGTCCACCTGACCCAAGAAGCTCACTCCTCACCAGCATCCCTCTCCAACCCATTGTCCAGTCCAACCCATGTCTGAAGAGTTGGCTTTGGGAATGGTTCCTGTCCTGGGCTAACAGAAGGTCTGTGGGCCATGACCACCAGGGTCTTTCTAGTCTCAGTCAGGCCATTAAGTCTGTTCTTTTTAATGAGAATTTGGGATCTGCATCCCACTGCTCTCCTGCTCCCTCAGGGGTTCTCTATTGGGTTCCCTGTCAGGGTAGTCATCAGTTGTAGCTGGGCACCATCTAGTTCTTCTGGTCTCAGGATGATGTAGTCTCTGGTTCATGTGACCCTTTTCTGTCTCTTGGTCTCTTAATTACCTTGTGTCCTTGGTGTTCTTCATTCTCCTTTGATCCAGGTGGGTGGAGATCAATTGATGCATCTTAGATGGCTGCTTGCTAGCATTTTAGACCCCAGATGCCATGTAGTTTTTAATCTGAGGCTATCATAAATAATGCTGCTATGGATACTGTAGTACGTGTTTGTGTATGTGTGAACGTATGTACACATTTTTGTGGAATATACCTCTAGTGATGGAATTAGTATGTCATAAGGTATATGTATATTCAGTTTTAGAATATGCCACTAAACAGTTTTATAAAGTAGCTGTACTAATTTACTTGCACACCATCAGTGTAAGGGAGTTCTGGTTGCCCCACATCCTTGTCAGCACAAGTTATCTTCTATTGTTTTCATTTTAGCCATTGAGTTCATGTGTTATATCACACTATGATTTTAATTTATATTTCCCTACAGATGAATATTCATTACTTTTGTAATTAAAATGATGAAAACTTTTTCACTTTTTAAGTTATCCACGTATTACCTTTCCTCAGGCCCAATTAACTTGATCAACCCAGAATATTACATTTAAAAATATAATTTAGAATGCAGTATGGTTTGCTAAATAGAGCTTTAGCTTGAGAATCTAACAGGCTATGAACGGAATCTCCTTTTAAACTTAGTAGGGTCAGACCTGGAGCAAATTATGTAACTTCTCTGAATATTTCTCATTCTCAAACTCTGTCCTATAGAGTTACTCAGAGAATGATTTATGTAAAGTGCTTAGTGAGCACTCATGTCTCTGCTGATAGAGTGTGGGGATTGCATCCAATGTCATGGAACATTTTGTGTACAATTTGTTGAATGAGAAACTAATTTGATCTGTAAACTTTAGCCTAAAACACAATAAAATATTTTAAAAAAAGGTATTACAAAACTCTCAAATTCTCAAGCTGAAGCTAAAAATCAGCTTTGATTCCCCCATTCCTTCCCATTATATCCAATCCATTAATAATACCTATTGATTCTATTAAAAGTTAAATCTTGAATCAATGTATCACTTTTTTCCATCTTCACTGGCTAACCATGTTCAAAACATCTTCATTTCTTGCTTGGACAACTGAAAAAGTCTCCTAACTGATCTTTTTGGTGTTACTTCCTTCCCCACTAAACCATTCTTCACTAGTGGTCATAGTAATCTTTTAAAAATACAGATCAGATCATATCACTCCCTATACTAAACTACCCAGTGGATTTCCATGCTCTCAGAATAGCTCCTTATTCACTTCATTCAACACCCTATTTATTTCCTTCATAGGATTAATCACAGTACGTATTTGTTGAATGAACAGACCATAAGAAACCAAAAATAATGAGTTTAGTTTGAAGGAGGTGGATCTGTGATCATGTAAAATGTGCTGTTGACTATGTGTGAGAGTCTACAAACCATAGCAAAATCCCTTATTCCAGAACACCTCGAAAATAAATGAAGCCTGAAGACTCTTTGGAGGAGTATAACCTTAGGTAGAAAAACTCCTTGGCTAAATCATTGAACTCAAGTCAAATACTTTTTCTGCATTCATTAAGACAACTATATGAGGCGGAGCCAAGATGGCGGACTAGGCAGACGCTACCTCGGATCCCTCTTACAACAAAGACACGGAAAAACAAGTGAATCAATCACATACATAACAATCTACGAACCCTGAACAACAAACACAGATTTAGAGACGGAGAACGAACTAATACGGGGAAGCAGCGATTGTTTCCAGAGCCTGGAGCCAGCATATCAGTCAGGTATGGCACAAGCACAGAGACCTGCTCCACCCCCCTGAACTAACCCTGAGAGGGGGACCAGCCAGTTCCGCGGGCGGCGTGGGACGCAGCCGGTAGGAGAAGTCCCCGGGAGGCAGTGACTGGTCTTGGAGCAGGAAGACCAGCATCCCAGCCAGGGAACCATCCCGCTGGGATTTGGACTGGACACAGGTATGGCATAAACACGGAGAGCTGCTCCACCCCCCTGAACTAACCCCGGGAAGGGGCCCAGCCGGGTCGCGCGGGCGGCATGGGACGCGGCCGATAGGAGAAGTCCCCGGGAGGCAGCGACTGGTATTGGAGCGGGGAGAACAGCGTCCCAGCCGGGACACTCGGTCACGGCACAAGCACAGGGAGCTGCTCCACCCATCTGAACTAACCCTGGGAGGAGGCCCAACTGGTTCACGGGGGCGGCACGGCCACGTGGCTGGAGGGACGAGAAGTCCCCGGGAGGCAGCAACTGATTTTGGAGTCGAGAGTGCACCGTCCCAGTAGGGGAGCCTTGACGCTGGGCGTGGGGCTGGAAGCGGAGGATCTGACCATGACTCCAGCGGGCCAGACCCCCCGGGGGCAATCTCCACACAGCCAGCACACATAGGCAATGCACCCGTGGGAATCTCAGATATAATAGTCATTCCAAGCAAGACAAGCAACTCTGGCTATATTCTGAGGTGCTACTCTCCTATCTCTCTGTTCCCTCCCCTACCCTCCGCAGGCGGCTTCATTAACATCCGAATAGCCTGAGCCAGAGGGAGAACTCTGATAGGGATCTGACTGCATTTTTTTTTTAGCGGATTTTCTGGAAAAACTAGTTTCCCAGTGATGCCTCGGAGACAACAATCCATATCAAACCACTTAAAGAAGCAGACCATGACAGCTTCTCCAACCCCCCAAACAAAAGAATCAAAATCTTTCCCAAATGAAGATACAATCCTGGAATTATCAGATACAGAATATAAAAAACTAATTTACAGAATGCTTAAAGATATCACAAATGAAATTAGGATAACTGCAGAAAAAGCCAAGGAACACACCGATAAAAATGTTGAAGAACTCAAAAAAATTATTCAAGAACATAGTGGAAAAATTAATAAGTTGCAAGAATGCATAGAGAGACAACATGTAGAAATCCAAAAGATTAACAATAAAATTGCAGAATTAGACAACGCAATAGGAAGTCAGAGGAGCAGACTCGAGCAATTAGAATGCAGACTGGGACATCTGGAGGACCAGGGAATCAACACCAACATAGCTGAAAAAAAATCAGATAAAAGAATTAAAAAAAATGAAGAAACCCTAAGAATTATGTGGGACTCTATCAAGAAGGATAACCTGCGGGTGATTGGAGTCCCAGAACAGGGAGGGGGGACAGAAAACACAGAGAAAATAGTTGAAGAACTCCTGACAGAAAACTTCCCTGACATCATGAAAGACGAAAGGATATCTATCCAAGATGCTCATCGAACCCCATTTAAGATTGATCCAAAAAGAAAAGCACCAAGACATATTGTCATCAAACTCACCAAAACCAAAGATAAACAGAAAATTTTAAAAGCAGCCAGGGAGAAAAAAAAGGTTTCCTTCAAGGGAGAATCAATAAGAATAAGTTCAGACTACTCAGCAGAAACCATGCAGGCAAGAAGGGAATGGGACGACATATACAGAACACTGAAGGAGAAAAACTGCCAGCCAAGGATCATATATCCAGCAAAACTCTCTCTGAAATATGAAGGCGAAATTAAGATATTTACAGACAAACACAAGTTTAGAGAATTTACAAAAACCAAACCAAAGCTACAAGAAATACTAAAGGATATTGTTTGGTCAGAGAACCAATAATATCAGATATCAGCACAACACAAGGTCACAAAACAGAACGTCCAGATATCAACTCAAATAGGGAAATCACAAAAAACAAATTAAGATTAATTAAAAAAAAAATACACATAACAGGGAATCATGGAAGTCAATAGGTAAAAGATCACAATAATCAAAAAGAGGGACTAAATATAGGAGGCATTGAACTGCCATATGGAGAGTGATACAAGGCAATATAGAACAATACAAGTTAGGTTTTTACTTAGAAAAATAGGGGTAAATAATAAGGTAACCACAAAAAGGTATAACAACTCTATAACTCAAGATAATAGCCAAGAAAAACGTAACGACTCAACTAACATAAAGTCAAACACTATGAAAATGAGGATCTCACAATTTACTAAGAAAAACGCCTCAGCACAAAAAAGTATGTGGAAAAATGAAATTGTCAACAACACACATAAAAAGGCATCAAAATGACAGCACTAAAAACTTATTTATCTATAATTACCCTGAATGTAAATGGACTAAATGCACCAATAAAGAGACAGAGAGTCACAGACTGGATAAAGAAACACGATCCATCTATATGCTGCCTACAAGAGACACACCTTAGACTTAGAGACACAAACAAACTAAAACTCAAAGGATGGAAAAAAGTATATCAAGCAAACAATAAGCAAAAAAGAAGAGGAGTAGCAATATTAATTTCTGACAAAATAGACTTTAGACTTAAATCCACCACAAAGGATAAAGAAGGACACTATATAATGATAAAAGGGACAATTGATCAGGAAGACATAACCATATTAAATATATATGCACCCAATGACAGGGCTGCAAGATACATAAATCAAATTTTAACAGAACTGAAAAGTGAGATAGATACCTCCACAATTATAGTAGGAGACTTCAACACACCACTTTCGGAGAAGGACAGGACATCCAGTAAGAAGCTCAACAGAGACACGGAAGATCTAATTACAACAATCAACCAACTTGACCTCATTGACTTATACAGAACTCTCCACCCAACTGCTGCAAAATATACTTTTTTTTCTAGCGCACATGGAACATTCTCTAGAATAGACCACATATTAGGTCATAAAACAAACCTTTGCAGAGTCCAAAACATCGAAATATTACAAAGCATCTTCTCAGACCACAAGGCAATAAAACTAGAGATCAATAACAGAAAAATTAGGGAAAAGAAATCAAATACTTGGAAAATGAACAATACCCTCCTGAAAAAAGACTGGGTTATAGAAGACATCAAGGAGGGAATAAGGAAATTCTTAGAAAGCAACGAGAATGAAAATACTTCCTATCAAAACCTCTGGGACACAGCAAAAGCAGTGCTCAGAGGCCAATTTATATCGATAAATGCACACATACAAAAAGAAGAAAGAGCCAAAATCAGAGAACTGTCCCTACAACTTGAACAAATAGAAAGTGAGCAACAAAAGAATCCATCAGGCACCAGAAGAAAACAAATAATAAAAATTAGAGCTGAACTAAATGAATTAGAGAACAGAAAAACAATTGAAAGAATTAACAAAGCCAAAAGCTGGTTCTTTGAAAAAATTAACAAAATTGATAAACCATTAGCTAGACTGACTAAAGAAATACAGGAAAGGAAACAAATAACCCGAATAAGAAACGAGAAGGACCACATCACAACAGAACCAAATGAAATTAAAAGAATCATTTCAGATTATTATGAAAAATTGTACTCTAACAAATTTGAAAACCTAGAAGAAATGGATGAATTCCTGGAAAAACACTACCTATCTAAACTAACACATTCAGAAGTAGAACAACTAAATAGACCCATAACAAAAAAAGAGATTGAAACGGTAATCAAAAAACTCCCAACAAAAAAAAGCCCTGGCCCGGATGGCTTCACTGCAGAGTTCTACCAAACTTTCAGAGAAGAGTTAACACCACTACTTCTGAAGGTATTCCAAAGCATAGAAAATGACGGAATACTACCCAACTCATTCTATGAAGCTACCATCTCCCTGATACCAAAACCAGGTAAAGACATTACAAAAAAAGAAAATTATAGACCTATATCCCTCATGAACATTGATGCAAAAATCCTCAACAAAATTCTAGCCAATAGAATCCAACAACACATCAAAAAAATAATTCACCCTGATCAAGTGGGATTTATACCAGGTATGCAAGGCTGGTTTAATATCAGAAAAACCATTAATGTAATCCATCACATAAATAAAACAAAAGACAAAAACCACATGATCTTATCAATTGATGCAGAAAAGGCATTTGACAAAGTCCAACACCCATTTATGATAAAAACTCTTACCAAAATAGGAATTGAAGGAAAATTCCTCAACATAATAAAGGGCATCTATGCAAAGCCAACAGCCAATATCACTCTAAATGGAGAGTACCTGAAAGCATTTCCCTTGAGAACGGGAACCAGACAAGGATGCCCTTTATCACCGCTCTTATTCAACATCGTGCTGGAAGTCCTAGCCAGGGCAATTAGGCTAGACAAAGAAATAAAAGGTATCCGGATTGGCAAGGAAGAAGTAAAGTTATCACTATTTGCAGATGACATGATTATATACACAGAAAACCCTAAGGAATCCTCCAGAAAACTACTGAAACTAATAGAAGAGTTTGGCAGAGTCTCAGGTTATAAAATAAACATACAAAAATCACTTGGATTCCTCTACATCAATAAAAAGAACACCGAAGAGGAAATAACCAAATCAATACCATTCACAGTAGCCCCCAAGAAGATAAGATACTTAGGAATAAATCTTACCAAGGATGTAAAAGACCTATACAAAGAAAACTACAAAGCTCTACTACAAGAAATTCAAAAGGACATACTTAAGTGGAAAAACATACCCTGCTCATGGATAGGAAGACTTAACATAGTAAAAATGTCTATTCTACCAAAAGCCATCTATACATTTAACGCACTTCCGATCCAAATTCCAATGTCATATTTTAAGGGGATAGAGAGACAAATCAACAATTTCATATGGAAGGGAAAGAAGCCCCGGATAAGCAAAGCACTACTGAAAAAGAAGAAGAAAGTGGAAGGCCTCACTTTACCTGACTTCAGAACCTGTTATACAGCCACAGTAGTCAAAATAGCCTGGTACTGGTACAACAACAGGCACATAGACCAATGGAACAGAATTGAGAACCCAGACATAGATCCATCCACGTATGAGCAGCTGATATTTGACAAAGGACCAGTGTCAATTAATTGGGGAAAAGATAGCCTTTTTAACAAATGGTGCTGGTATAACTGGATATCCATTTGCAAAAAAATGAAACAGGACCCATAGCTCACACCATGCACAAAAACTAACTCCAAGTGGATCAAAGACCTAAACATAAAGACTAAAACGATAAAGATCATGGAAGAAAAAATTGGGACAACCCTAGGAGCCCTAATACAAGGTATAAACAGAATACAAAACATTACCAAAAATGATGAAGAGAAACCCGATAACTGGGAGCTCCTAAAAATCAAACACCTATGCTCATCTAAAGACTTCACCAAAAGAGTAAAAAGACCACCTACAGATTGGGAAAGAATTTTCAGCTATGACATCTCCGACCAGCGCCTGATCTCTAAAATCTACATGATTCTGTCAAAACTCAACCACAAAAAGACAAACAACCCAATCAAGAAGTGGGCAAAGGATATGAACACACATTTCACTAAAGAAGATATTCAGGCAGCCAACAGATACATGAGAAAATGCTCTCAATCATTAGCCATTAGAGAAATGCAAATTAAAACTACGAAGAGATTTCATCTCACACCAGCAAGGCTGGCATTAATCCAAAAAACACAAAATAATAAAGGTTGGAGAGGCTGCGGAGAGATTGGAACTCTGATACACTGCTGGTGGGAATGTAAAATGGTACAACCACTTTGGGAATCTGTCTGGCGTTATCTTAAACAGTTAGAAATAGAACTACCATACAACCCAGAAATCCCACTCCTGGGAATATACCCTAGAGATACGAGAGCCTTCATACAAACAGATATATGCACACCCATGTTTATTGCAGCTCTGTTTACAATAGCAAAATTTGGAAGCAACCAAGGTGTCCATCAACGGATGAATGGGTAAATAAATTGTGGTATATTCACACAATGGAACACTACGCATCGATAAAGAACAGTGACGAATCTCTGAAACATTTCATAACATGGAGGAACCTGGAAGGCATTATGCTGAGCGAAATTAGTCAGAGGCAAAAGGACAAATATTGTATAAGACCACTATTATAAAATCTTGAGAAATAGTAAACCTGAGAAGAACACATACTTTTGTGGTTACGAGGGGCGGAGGGAGGGAGGGTGGGAGAGGGTTTTTTATTGATTAATCAGTAGATAAGAACTGCTTTAGGTGAAGGGAAAGACAACACTCAATACATGGAAGGTCAGCTCAATTGGACTGGACCAAAAGCAAAGAAGTTTCTGGGATAAAATGAATGCTTCAAAGGTCAGCGGAGCAAGCGCGGGGGTCTGGGGAACATGGTTTGCGGGGACTTCTAAGTCAATTGGCAAAATAATTCTATTATGAAATCATTCTGCATCCCACTTTGAAATGTGGCGTCTGGAGTCTTAAATGCTAACAAGCGGCCATCTAAGATGCATCAATTGGTCTCAACCCATCTGGAGCAAAGGAAAATGAAGAACACCAAGGCCACACGACAACTAAGAGCCCAAGAGACAGAAAGGGCCACATGAACCAGAGACCTACATCATCCTGAGACCAGAAGAACTAGTTCATCCCCGGCCACAATCGATGACTGCCCTGACAGGGAGCACAGCAGAGGACCCCTGAGGGAGCAGGAGATCAGTGGGATACAGACCCCAAATTCTCATGAAAAGACCAAACCTAATGGTCATGCTCCCCAGACCTTCTGTTGGCACAGGAGAGGAACCATCCCCGAAGACAACTCATCAGACATGAAAGGGACTGGTCAGCGGGAGGGAGAGAGACGCTGATGAAGAGTGAGCTAATTATATCAGGTGGACACTTGAGATTGTGTTGGCAACTCTTGTCTGGAGGGGGGATGGGAGGATAGAGAGAGAGGGAAGCAGGCAAAATTGTCAAGAAAGGAGAGACTGAAAAGGCTGACTCAAGAGGGGGAGAGCAAGTGGGAGTATGGAGTAAGATGTATGTAAACTTATATGTGACAGACTGATTGGATTTGTAAACGTTCACTTGAAGCTTAATAAAAGTTATAAAAAAAAAAAAGACAACTATATGGTTTTTTTCACACTTTTTTTTCTGTTATTGTGGTTTATGTGGATGAATTACAATGAAAATTTAAATCAATCTTCCATTTCTTTATCAAGATACATTTTTCTTTTTATGTATTGTTGGATCCTGTTTGCTAAATATGAGTTAATTATTCTCTGTGCCTATATTTATGAGTGTTAGTAGCCTTTCATTTTCTTTTCTTATACTGTTATTGTCAGATTTTTGGGATCAGCATTATGCTGGCCTCAAAAAGTTTGTATGAGATTACTATTATTTCTTCTTTCAATTCTTGCTAGCACATACCAGAAGAGTTTGGGGGGATGTGTGGTTAATTATGGATTCCATTTCTTTTAAGATATAGGAATATTCTGACTATGTTTCTTCTACATAAAGGTGAAGAATATTGAATATACCATGGACTGCCAAAAGAACAAACAAATCTGTCTTGGAAGAAGTACAACCAGAATGCTCCTTAGAAGCAAGGATGGTGAGACTGCATCTTACATACTTTGGACATGTTTCAGGAGGGATCAGTCTCTGGAGAAGGACATCATGCTTGGCAAATTACAGGGTCGGCGGAAAAGAGGAAGACCCTCAACGAGGTGGATTGACACAGTGGCTACAACAATGGGCTCCAGCATAACAATTGTAAGGATGGCTCAGGACTGGGCAGTGTTTCGTTCTGTTGTGCATAGGGTCGCTATGAGTCAGAGCCGACTCGAGGGCACCTAACAACAACAAATGTTTCTTCTTGTGTCACTTTTAATTATTTATGTCTTTCTAATTTTTTTTTTTTTAAGGATTTGTCCATTAAATCTAATTTGTCAAACTTATTGGCATACAGTTGTTTATAGTTTTAAAAATTATTCTTTTTATACCTTCAGGGTTGATAGTGATGTCCCTTCTTTCATTCTGATATTGGTAGTTTGTGTTTTCTTTTTCATAATTAGTTTTCTAGAGTTTTATCAATTTTAATACTCTTTCCAAAACATTGTCATTTAATTTTGCTAATTTTCTCTAGTGTTTGTTTTCTATTTCATATCTTTATACATATTTACTTCCCCTATATACATTAGATTTAAGTTGATTTTCTTCTTCTAACTTCTTAAGGTAGATGTTTAGAAAATTGATTTCAAATCTTTTTTTCTTTTATAAACATAAACATTCAAAATGATAAATTTGTCTATAACATTTCTTTAGTTATATCCCACAAATTTTGAAATGCTGAGTTTTTATTACCAATGACTTTGAAATATTTTCTAATTCTTCTTTGACCTATCAGTTATTTATAATTGTGCTGTTTAATTTCCAAATATTTGGAGATTTTCTAAATAATTTTTGAAATTGGTTTGTAATATAATTTTGTGTAGTCAGAGAATATGCTATGTATGATTTCAGTCTCTTCATGTTTACTGAGATGCATTTTATGGGCCACTGTATGGTCTGTTTAAGTGAATGCTTCATGTTCACTTGAAAAGAATGAGAATTCTGAAGTTGTGAGATGTAGTGTTTTATAAAGGTTAATTACATCAAGTTGGTTAATAGTGTTGTTCGAAAAGTCTATATTCTTACTAGTTTTTTTTAGTATACACTTCTATCAATTATGAGAGAGAAGTATTAAAATCTTTACTCATGATTGTGTATTTGTCCATTTCTCCCTTACTTATGCCAACTTTTGTGTTATATAATTTGAAGCTCTGTTTTCAGGTGCATCTTAATGTAGGACAAGTAAATAAGCAAACAAAAAAAAAATTAAAAAGTCAATGGATGCCTTGGTTTACAAGAACGTTAAACACAGCTGAATAGAGCATCAGCAAATGAGAAAATAGTTCTGAAAAAAATGTCCAAAAAAAGTATAGGAAATAAAAAAAGGATAAAAAATATTTGGTAGGTATAATACTTAGAGGATAGATACAATGAGAAGGAAGTGTACCATAAAAGGTAAGGCAGAGAAAGAACGCATCTGAAGCAAAATATGAAAATAGCTGAAAAGATCTCAATGGGTCCCATGTAGGATAATGAAAAAAAAGTCCACATCTAAGGACAGTCATAGTGAAATTACAAAAAAAAAAAAAAGAGAGAGAGAGAGAGAGAAAGGAAAAAAAAATACAAAAAGAAATCTTAGAAACAGGAAGAAGAAAAACAAAAAAAAGACAGACTTTTTTTAAAAGAACAAGAGTTAGGCTGATAGTGACTTATTAACAGCAATGGCCAGAAGCCCCAAGTCAGACACTTTAAAAGCAGTGAAAGAAATTAATTGACAAACTAGAATTCTCTACAAAGCAAAAAATATCACTTCAAGAATTAGCATAAATATATTTTAAAACAAATCAAATCTCAGAAATTTTGTCTCCATCAGCTGTTATGCAAATATAAAAAGGTGTTTTGGAGGGTAGCATGAAGAAAATAATTTCAGATAGAATGTGAGAGACGTAAGAAAAAATAAAGAGCAATGAAAATTGTAAACAGGAGGGTAAATTTAAATAATATTGAAAGTGGGGAATATTGGCTAACATGGCACTATAGACAGAAGCATCACACCACCACTCCACAACAAAGACCCAAAAAACTAAGTAAAACAGAGACAAATGTCAATCCTGGAACCCTAAGCCTCAAATGAAGAGATAAAGAACTCAGCCAAGCACCAAATGGAATAAGAAACTGACAGAGAAAAAAGAGCGAGGAGCGATACCAGCGGAGGTCTCTCTCAGCTAATGCAGTACAGATTCGCCATATTGGACTCCTGTCAGAGATTAGCAGACAGGGAGTACAGGAAAACAGCTTCACAGAGCCCCAGCAGGAGACAGGCCATCTGGTAACCAGCGATATACATTTTTCCGCCCCCCACCCTTCTTCCCACTGGCCTCAGCCTCTTGGCTGGTAGGCACTGGCTCTGGATCTGCACCTCTTAGATTTGCCCTGCCCACACAGGCAGACTCAGCGCCATTTCTTTGCTGTTGGCGTTGCTTTTCTCCACTTCCCTGCCTCTCACCTCATCCCCCTCCTTTCTCTCCAACACCTGGCTCCGTGTGACATTATTGCTTCTTCCTGAAAGGCTCTGAAGTGCTACTAGGCTGGGGAACTGCCTACCCGGTCTGCATGCCACTCTGGTGAACCTTTTATTGTTTTGTTTGTTCGTTTTGTTCTGTTCTGTCTGGTCTGCTTTCTCTTTCTTTTCGCAGCTTGGGAGCTCCCTCTAGGCAGGCTGTACTGCGAGGCTTGGAAGTCACTTTCCCGGTCTGTGTAGTCACATGAGTGGGATCCCTGAGGGCATTTCTTCCTCTTTTTTTTTTCCTTTTCTTCATTCTCATTTCTCATCTTTCTATACTTACCTTCTTTTACTGTCTCCTGAAGACCTGGCACTGTGTGACATCTCTGCCCTTTCTAACCAGGCTGTACTGAGTGGCCAGGGAGCCATTTCCCTGGTCTGTGCAGTTTCACTGGTGGAAACTCTGGGGGATTTCTTTTTTTAATTTAAATTTTTTTTTTATTTTATTGCTTGTTTTCTTTTTGTTTTACTCCATTTCTTTCTTTCTTTTTTTTTTCCACAATAATGACAAGCTATCTTAGCACTCTTTTATTTGTTTTTGGCCTCCTGTTTCTCTCTCTTCTCTATGTTATTTCCCATAACTATCTTAGCTTCGCACATCACAACCTCCCCCCTCCTTCCTGCCTACTTGCAGTGTGTGCTGAACATCACACCCCTGAGCAGCACAGGCACGGTCTACTCGAATCTGCCCTGCACTGACTCCTCATCCACCCCGTTGGCCCTAGTATATGCCAAAAACAACCCATCTCAACCCCTTCACTTCAGGTAGACCTACCCTGCAGCACCATAGCTGAGAGACTGACCCTCTGCATTGGACAAGGAGGTGAAAAGCATCATGCCCACAGATCAACAAACAAAAAACAGTGCACAGCCTGTCTGTTCATACATAAGCAAAAAAAAAAAAAAAAAAAAATGGACAAAACAAACAAATCTACAAGCATTAAACAAAGAAAATGACTACTGAATGTCCTGAAGACAACAGACAACATCAAAACATAAAAAACAGGACAGGGTGGTTCTAGTAGACATTCAAAATAAAACACCAGGCGACTTTCCAGTAGAAGAAAAGGCATTAGAAATAACTGATAGGGAATTTAAATTTTTAATATTCAGAGCTATCCAAGAGTTGAAGCAAAAGCAGACAAAAATGAAGAAAAAATAGACAAAATTATGGAAAAGGCAGATGAAATCATGGAAAATATAGACAAAAAATGGAAGAATTCAGAAAAATAATACAGGAACAAAATGCCAAAATGAATTCACAACTAGGAGTAATACAAAAAACAACAATCAGAAATCCAAGAGATTAAAAACAAAATTTCAGAAATGGACAGTGTCACAGAAGGGCTGAAGAGCAGATTTGAAACAATGGAAGACAGGATCAGTGAAATTGAAGACAAACACTTGGATACAACTTTGTTTCAGGAAAAGTCAGAAAAAAAGATGAGGAAAATGAAGAAACCCTGAGAATTATGTGGGATACAATCAAAAGCAAAAACTTGCGAGTGATTGGAATTCCGGAACTGAAAACACGGAGAGGATCATTGAAGAAATGCTGAGACAAAACTTCCCAATATCATGAAAGATGAAAAGCTGACAATTCAAGAAGCTCAACAAACCCCATATAGGATAGATCTCAATAGGAAATCACCAAGGCATATCATAATCACACTCACTAAAACCAAAGACAAAGAAAGAACCCTGAGAGCAGCTCTAGAAAAACAAAAAGTCACATACAGAGAGGAAACAATAAGACTAAACTCTGATTATTCGGCAGAAACCATGCAGGCAAGAAGGCAATGGGATGACATATATAAAACCTTGAAAGAAAAAAATTGCCAACCAAGAATAATATATCCTGCAAAACTCTCGCTTAAATATAATGGTGAAATTAGGACATTTCCAGATAAACAGAAATTAAGGGAATATGTAAAAACCAAATCAAACTTACAGGAATTATTAAAGGGAGTCCTTTGGTCTGAGAACAAACAACACCAGACCACAGACTGAATCAGGATGCAAGGTTGTACCAGCCAGATACCAACCTAGGAAATTAACTCTCAAGGACTATCCAAAACCAAAAGAAATACAACAGGGAACCCGAGAGTTTAATCTGTAAGTGACAACAACATCAGAACAATAAAAGAGAGAATAAATGGTGTAGGTATAGAACTTTCTAATGGAGAGGAAGAAAATGTGATACCAAGTAATAATAGACTGGTTCAAATCTAGGAAGATAAGGGTAAATTTCAAAGTAACCACAAAGAAAGTTAACAAACCTACTCATCAAAATAAAGAAGAAGAACATAAAGTCTTGGTAAAAACAAAATCTACAGAAACAAAAGAAATGAAAATAAAATCCACGAACAAAAGGAACTCAGCACATGAGAGTAAGAGGAACAAAGAAAAAGTCAGTGCCACAAAAAAAGTACTACAAAATGTCAGCAATAAACTCACAACTATCAACAATTACACTGAATGCAATGGCCTAAATGCACCCATAAAGAGACAGAGAGGGACAAAAATAGATTAAAAAAAAAAAAAAAACAGGATCCATCAATATGCTGTCTACAAGAGACACACCTTAGAAACAAAGACATAAATTTATTAAAAATCAAAGAATGGAAGAAAACACATTAAGCAAACAATTATCAAAAAAGAGCAGGAGTGTCAATACTAATCTCAGATACAATACACTTTAAAACAAAATCCACCATAAAAGAAAAAGAAGGGCACTATAATGATTAAAGGGACGATCCATCATGAAAACATAACCATAATAAACATCTATGCATCCAATGACGAGGCTAAAAAATACATAAAACAAACTCTAACAGCACTGAAAAGAGAAATTGACAGTTCCACAATAATAGTAGGAGACTTTAACACACCACTCTCAGTAAAGACAAAACATCTAGAAAGAAACTCAACAAAGATACAGAAGAGCTAAAGGACGCAATAAGCCAACTTGACCTCATAGGTATATATAGAACACTCCCCCCAACAGCTGTAAATTACACATTTTTTTCCAACCCACATGGAACATTCTTCATAATAGACCACATTTTAGGCCACAGAGCACCTCAACAAAATCAAAAACATTGAAATAATACAAAGTATTTTTTCTGACCACAACACCATCAAGGAAGAAATCAACAACAGGAAAAGCTAGGAAAAAAAAAACAAAAAACAATTACATGGAGACTGAATAACACCCTGCTTGTAGAAGGAGTCAAAGATGGAATAAAAAAATTCCTAGAATCAAATGAGAATGAAAACACATCATACCAAAACCTTTGGGACACAGCAAAGGCAGTGCTCAGAAGTCAACTTACAGCAATAGATGCGCACATAAAAAAAGAATAAAGGGACAAAAAAAATTAGGTACACAACTTGAACAAATAGAAAGAGAACAGCAAAAGAAGCCCACAGCCACCAGAAGAAAGGAAATAATAAAGATCAGAGCAAAAATAAATGAAATAGAGAATAAAAAACAATAAAAAGAATAAAGAAAATCAAAAGTTGGTTGTTTGAAAGGATCAACAAAATCTACAAACCACTGGCCAAACTGACAAAAGAAAAACAGAAGAGGACACAAATAACCCACATAAGAAATGAAACGGGGGACATTACAACAGATCCAACTGAAATAAAAAGGATCATGACAGAGTAATATGAAAAGCTATACTCCAACAAATTTGAAAACCTAGATGAAATGGACAAATATCTAGAAACACACTACCTACCCAAACTAACAAAAAATGATGTTGAAAATCTGAACAGACCAAAAAAAGAGAAGAGATTGAAAAGGTAATTAAAAAAACTCCCGACAAAAAAAAAAAGCCCTGGCCCAAAGGGCTTCACTGGAGAATTCTACCAAACTTTCAGAGAAGAACTTACACCAGTATTACTCAAACTATTTCAGAACATAGAAAAGGAAGGGATACTTCCAAATTCATTCTATGAAGCCAGCATAACCCCGATACCAAAACTAGGCAAAGATGCCACAAAAAAAAGAAAATTACAGACCAATATCTCTTACAAATATAGATGCAAAAATTTTCAACAAAATTCTAGCCAATACAATTCAGCATCATATCATAAAAATAATACACCATGACCGAGTAGGATTCATACCAGGTATGCAAAGATGGTTCAACATTAGAAAATCAAAGTAATAAACCACATAAATAAAAGGAAAAAAAGGAAACACACGATCATCTCAATCAATGCAGAAAAGGCACTCAACAAAGCTCAACATCCATTCCTGATTAAAAACTCTCAATAAAATTAGGTATAGAAGGGAAATTTCTCAACATAATAAAGGGCGTCTATACAAAACCAACAGCCGACATCGTTCTTAACAGAGAGAGGCTGAAAATGTTCCCCTTGAGAACAGGAACAACAAAAGGATGCCCTTTATCAACACTCCTATTTAACATTGTGCTGGGAGTCCCAGCTAGAGCAATAAGGCAAGAAGAAGAAATAAAGGGCATCCAAATTGGTAATGAAGAAGTAAACCTATCCCTATTTGCAGATGATATGATACTATGCATAGAAAACCCAAAAAGACTCTATGAGAAAGCTACTGGAACTAATAGATTCAGCAGATAGCAGAATACAAGATAAACATACAAAAATCAATTGGATTCCTATACATCAATAAAGAGAACAATGAAAAGGAAATCAGGAAAACAATATCATTTATAACAGCCCCTAAAAAAGTAAAATACTTGGGAATAAATCTAACCAGGGATGTAAAAAACCTATACTATTGTAAGAAACCAAAAAAAAAAAAAAAAACCAAAAGAGATCTAAATAAATGGAAAAACATACCATGCTCACGGATAAATAGACTCAACATTGTGAAAATGACAATTCTATCCAAAGTAATTTACGAATAAAATACAATCCCAATCCAAATACCAACATTCTTTAAAGAGATGGGAAAACTAATCAGAAACTTTACATGGAAAGGAAAGAAGCCCCGGCTAAGCACTATTGAAGGAAAAGAATAAAGTAAGAGTACTCTCACAACCTGACCTCAGAACCTACTATACAGCTACACTAGTCAAAGCAGCCTTGTACTGATTGGTACAATTATAGTTACATTGACTAATGGAACAAAATTGAGAACCCAGATGTAAATTCATCTGCCTACGGTCACCTGATCTTCAACAAGGGCCCAAAGTCCATCAACTGGGGAAAAACCCTCTGCTGTCAAGTCAATTCCGACTTGTAGCAACCCTAGAGAACAGAGTAGAACTGTCCCATAGGGTTTCCAAGGAGCATCTGGTGAATTTGAACTGCTTACCTTTTGGCTAGCAGCTGTAGCTCTTAACCACTATGCCACCAAAAAACCAAACCAAACCCATTGCCATCGAGCCAATTCCTACTCATAGCGACCCTATAGGACAGAGTAGAACTGCCCCATAGAATTTCCGAGGAGATTGAACTGCTGACCTTTTGGTTAGCAGCCGTAGCACTTAACCACTACGCCACCAGGGTTTCCAAATGGGGAAAAGACAGTGTTTTTAGCAAATAGTGCTGGCAAAACTGGATGTCTACCTGCAAAAAAAAAAAAAAAAAATGAAACAGAACTCATACCTCACACCATACACAAAAATTAGTTCAAAATGGATCAAAGACGTAAATATAAACCCCAAAACTATAAAGTTCACAGAAGAAAAACAGGATCAATGCTAGAGGCCCTAATACACACATTAACAGGATACAAATCACAACCAACAACACACAAACTTCAGAAGATAAACTAGATAACTGGGATCTTCTAAAAATTAAACACTTTTGTCCATCAAAAGACTTCACCAAAAGAGTAAAAACAGAACTTACAGGGTGGGAAAAAAATTTTTAGTTGTTACAAATCAGACAAAGATCTAATCTCTAAAATCTACAGGAAAATCCAACACCTCTACAACAAAAAGACAAATAATCCAATTAAAAAATGGGCAAAGGAAATGAACAGGCATTTCACCAAAGAAGACATTAAAGCAGCCAACAGACACATGAAGAAATGCTCACAATCACTAGCCATTAAAAAATACAAATCAAAACCACAATGAGATACCATTACTCTCTGGCATTATTGGCATGAATAAAAAAACCAGGAAATAACAAATGTTGGAGAGGCTGTGGGGAGATTGGAACTCTTAAGCACTACTGATGGGAATGCAAAATGATACAACAATTTTGGAAAATGATATGGTGCTTCCTTAGAAAGCTAGAAATAGAAATACCATATGATTCGGGAATCCTACTCCTAGAAATATATCCTAGGGAAATAAGAGCCGTGACATGAATAGACATATGCACACCCTTGTTCTTTGCAGCATTGCTCACAATAGCAAAAAGATGGAAAAAACCTAGATACTCATCAACAGATGAATGGATAAACAAACTATGTTACATATACACAATGGAGTATTGTGAAACTATAAAGAACAACGATGAATCTGCGAAGCATCTCACAACATGGATGAATCTGGAGGGCATTATGCTAAGTGAATTAAGTCAATCATAAAAGACAAATATTGTATGAGAACAGTACTCTAAAAACTCATGAAAAGATTTACATATAAAAAGAAACAATCTTTGATGTTTACGAGGGAGAGTAGGGGTGCGGATGGAAAAACACTAAATAAGACAATAGATAACTGGTAACTTTGGTGAAGGGTAAGACAGTACACAATTCTGGGAAAGCCAGCACAACTTGTATAAGGCAAGGTCATGGAAGCTCCACAGACACACCCAAACTCTGTAAGGAACCAAATTGCTGGGCTGAGGACTGTGGAGACCATGGTCTTGGGGAACATCTAGCTCAATTGGCATAACAACATTTATAAAGAAAATGTTCTACATTGTACTTTGGTTAGTAGTGTCTGGGGCCTTAATAGCCTGTGAGCAGCCATCTAAGATACTGCACTGGTTTCAACACCTTCGAGAGCAAGGGAGAATGAAGAAAACTAAAGATACAAGGAAAAGATTAGTCCAAAGGACTAATGGACCACAACTAGTAAGGCCTACACCAGACTGAGTTCAGTACAACTAGATGGTGCCCAGCTACCACCACTGACTGTTCTGATGGGGATCACAATAGAGGGTACTGGACAGAGCTGGAGAAAAATGTAGAACAAAACTCTAACTCACACATACACAAAAAGACCAGACTTACTGGCCTGACAGAGACTGGAAAAAGCCTGAGAGTATGACTCCCAGACAGTCTTTTAGCTCAGTAATGAAGTCACTCTCGAGGTTCACCCTTCAGCCAAAGATTAGACAGGCCCATAAAACAAAACAAGACTAAAGGGACACACCAGCCTATGGGTAAGGACTAGATGGCTGGAGGGGACAGGAAAGCTGGTAATAGGGAACCCAAGGTCGAGAAGGGAGAGTGCTCACATATCGTGAGATTGTTAACCGATGTCATAAAACAATATGTGTACTAACTTTTTAATGAGAAGCTAGTTTGTGCTGTAAACCTTCATCTAAAGTATTATATATATATATATATATATATATATATATATAAAAGAAAGTGGAAATCACAGACTTTTGGACATACTGAAGGCCATAAGGGATGGGCTTGTTGAAGAGCATTTCCAAATGCATCTATCTGAAATCTATAGACATCTATCTGAAATCTATAGACAAAGTGGCACCGGGTATTAGCTGAAGTATTCTCTACTCCACACTACTAAACCAAAAAACAAAACAAACAAAAACCTGTTACTGTCTAGTCGATTCCAACTCATAGAAAACCTGTACTAGGAAGGGTAATTAGGAGTCTCCTTCACCAGTAGTGCAGACCTCACTCTGCTCCAACCACATTGGACTTTTAGCTGCTTCTTGAAAGCCCCTGCCTAGGTCGTTCCTGCCTTCTGACTTCATGCTTGCTTCTCCATGTTTTTGCCCCACACACCCTCCACTTCCATGGTATTTCATCTTTTAACAGCTGAGCTGTAATCATCCATACCTCAGCTTAAACCTTATCCTCTCAAAGAGGTCTTCTCTAAACACCTTATCCAAAGAAGTCAGTGTTCCCCGCCCCTCAACTCTGGCCACCACCATTATGCAGCATCACCTTACCCTGTTCTGTTTTCTTCAAAGTACTTACCAGTGTCAGAAATTACCTTGTTTTTCTTCATTATTTTTGACTTGAAAATTGTTTTTCTTTTGAAAAATGTAAGTTCCATTCAAATTTTGCTTTACCTGCTTCGCACCCTATCTTAGTTACCTAAAACCAGTTTCCAGTTGCTGTCAAGTCAATTCCCACTCATGGTGATGCCATGCATGTCAGAATAGAACTGTTCCATAGAGTTTTCAAAGGATGCCTTTTTGGAAGTAGATCACCAGACTTTTCTTCTGATGCACTCTGGGCAGACTCAAACTGCCAATCTTTCAGTTAGTAGCCAAGTGTTTAACCATTTGTATCACTCAGGGACTCCCTTAGTTACCTAGTGCTATTTTAACACAAATACCACAAGTGGGTGGCTCTAAAGAACAGAAGTTTATTTTCTCACAGTTCTGGAAGCTAAAAGTTCAAATAAAATTGAGTGCTTGCTGTGTTAAATGCTCTATATGCTTTTTTTGTTTTGCTTGTTTAATCCTTATCAATGCACTCTCATCTTGAGTCACTAAATTGATTTCACAAAAATGGCTTTAAAATTTTTAAATTATATTTTTATTGTTTTAATTGAGATACAGTTCACATAACATTTTTAAAGTGTATAGTCAGTGGGTTATAGCATATTCACAAAGTTATTCAATTATCACCACTAATTCCAGAATATTTTCATCACCCCCAAAAAACCCCCTTGGCCATTAGCAGTCACTCCTCATTCTCACCTCTCCCCAGCCCATGGCAACCAGTAACCTACTTTGTCTATGGATTTTCCTATTCTGGACATTTATACAAATCGGATAATTCAATATGTGTCTGTCCTCTTTAGCTTAGCATAATGTTTTCTGGGTTCATCAAGGTGGTAGCACATATGTTACTCCTCTCTTTGACTGAATAATATTCAATTAAGTGGTTATGTGAATTTTTGTTTATCCATTCATCAGCTGACGGACATTTGGATTATTTCTACTTTTTGGCTATTGGGCAAAATTCTGCTATGAACATTAGTGGACATGTATTTGTGGGAACATATGTTTTCAGTATGTCATTGTATATCACTTTAATTTGGTTGTCTTTTATCGTACCTATTTTTTTTTAATTTATTTTTTTAGTGGTTGCCTGGAAATTAAAATGAACTTCTTAATTTATAGAAATCTAGTTTTATTAATACAAACTTAATTGCAATAGTGTATGAAAACTTTATTTCTGTATAGTTACAAACAACAAAAAAAGAAGTATATATTTATGCTCTTTTTTATACTTACCTAAGTGTGGTTTTTACCAGTGCTCTTTATTCCTCTGTGTGGATTTGAGTTACTTTCTAATATTTTTTCATTTCAGCTTGAGTGACTCTATTATTTCTTGTAAGGCAGGTATGTTACTGACAAATATTCTCAGCTTTTGTTTATTTGGAAATGTCTTAATTTCTTCTTCAATTTTGAAACATAATGTTCCTGGATATAGAATTCTTGGTTGCCAGTCTTTCTTACAGCACTCTGAATATGTAATACCACTGTCTTATGACCTCCATAGTTTCTTAGAATAAATGTGCCGTTGATCTTACTGAAGCACCCTTATACATAATGTGTCATTCTCTATTGCCGCTTTTAAGAGTCTTTGTCTTTTTACAGTTTGATTATATTATGTCTAATTCTGAATCTCTTTGAGTGTATCCTACTGGAGTATGTTAAGCTTTTTGAATGTATAAATTAATATTTTTATTAAATTTGAAAAAGTTTTGTCCGTTACCTCTTTAAGGATTCTTTCTGCCCCTTTCTACCTCTCATCATCTTCTGATGCTCCCATTATGTGAGTGTTGATATGACAGAAGGTGTCCCAGGGGCCACTGAGGCTGTATTCTTTTTTTTTCTTTCTGTTTCTCAGACTGAATAATCTTAATTGACCTATCTCTAAGTTCACTGATTCTTTCTTTTGACTGCTCAAATTTGATAAGAACCCTTTAGTGAAGTTTTTGTTTCAATTATTCTACTTTTCAACTATAGAATTTATATATATTTTCTTTTTTTTGTTTAATTTCTACACCTTTATTGGTGCCTCCTATTTGATTACATGTTGCTTATTGGTGCAGCTGTAAGGATTTTTGTTTTCTTTATGTTGAGGTGTAATCCATATTGAAGGTTGTAGTCTTTGATCTTATCAGCAAGTGCTTTAAGTCCTCTTTGCTTTCAGCAAGCAAGGTTGTGTCATCTGCATATTGCATGTTGTTAATGAGTCTTCCTCCAATCTTGATGCCACATGCTTTTTTGTACAGTTCAGCTTCTTGAATTATTTGCTCAGCACACAAATTGAATAAGTTTGGTAAAAGGATACAACCCTGATGTACTCCTTTTCTGATTTTAAACCTTGCATTGTCTACATAAAGAAAACAAAAATCCTCATGACTGGCACAATAAGCAACATTATAATAAATGGAGAAGATATTGAAGTTGTCAAGGATTTCATTTTACTTGGATCAACAATCAGTTTCCATGGCAGCAGTAGTCATGAAATCAAATGACATAGTGCATTGGGCATATTGCTGCAAAAGACGTCTTTACAGTTTTCAAATCAAAGATATCAGTTTGATGACTAAGGTGCACCTGATCCAAGCCATGGTATTTTCAATTGCCTCATATTCATGTGAAAGCTGGACAATGAATAAGGAAGACCAAAGAAATAACACATTCGAATTATGATGTTGGTGAAGAATTTTGAGTACACCATGGACTTCCAGAAGAACAAACAAATCTGTCTGGAAAGTACAGCCACAATGCTCCTTAGAAGTGAGAATGGTAAGACTTCTTCATCTCACGTACTCTGGACATGTTATCGGGGGGACCAATCCTTGGAAAAGGACATCATGCTTGGTAAAGTAGAGGGTCAGCAAAAAAGAGGAAGACTCTCAATGAGATGGATTGACACAGTTACTGAAACAATGGACTCAAGCATAGCACTGATTATGAAGATGGTGCAAGGCCTGGCAATGTTTTATCCTGTTATGTGTGGGTTTGCTATGAATTGGAAACAGCTCAATGGCATCTAACAAGATTTGATTAGGTATTATTTTCATGCTTTCCTTGAGCTCTTAAGATGTGGTCCTTTATATCTTAAATAGCTGATTTAAATTCTTTGTTTAGTAAGTCAAATGTCTGGGCTTTCTCAAAAAAAGTTTCTATTGATTGTTTTTTTCCCTGCTATGAGTTTCTTTTTTATGAGTTAGAATTGACTCGATGGCAGTGGGTTAGGATGGACCATACTTTTCTATTTCTTTGCATGTCTAATAATTTTTTGTTGAAAACTGGACATTTTAAGATAATAAGATGTGATAACTCTGGAAATCAGATTCTTTACCCTCTCCAGAGTTTGTCATTTGTTGCTCTCTGTTTAGTAAATATTCTGAACTAATTCTCTAAAGTCTATATCCTTTGTTGTTTGTTTGTTGTTTACTGAAGTTAATCAATTGCTTTTATTTGTTTTTGACACAAACATCTCTGGGGAAAAAGCTCTCGGTCATATTAAATAAAGCCAACCTTCCAAGTGGGGTCTTTCAGGAAACCATCTGACAATTCAAATAATAATCATTGTTAGGGAATGAGGCTTTGAAGGAGCTCCAGACCATTCTGCTTCTTCCAGTGGTTATGTTCACTTTCATCTTGACTCACTAAACAAATTTCACAAAAATGGCTTTAAAGTTTTTTAAATTATATTTTTATTTTTGAGGGCACTGGGTTGGGTATTTTAATTTTTTTTAATTGAGATATAATTCCATAATATCATTAAAGTATACAATCAGTGGGTTCTAGAATATTCACAAGGTTATGCAATTATCACCACTATCTAATTCCAGAATATTTTCATTGCCCCAAAAAGAACCCTCTTAGCCATTAGCAGTTACTCCTCATTCTATCCTCTCCCCAGCCCATGGAAGCCAGTAATTTGTCTTTCTACAGTTTGATTATATTATCCTTGGATAAGTGCTGCTTTTTTTGTGATTGTAGGCTATTAATTTTGAAGGTCACCGATTGACCAAAAGGATGAAGAAGGATAGAAGAAAAAGAAAAAGAGAGCACACACAAATTACTAAAATCTAGAATAAAAGAGAGAACATTAAGAAATGGGTAAGGTATCTGAACAGACATTTATCCAAGAAAACCAAAAAACCAAAACCCATTGCCATCAAGTCAATTCCCACTCATAGTGACCCTTTAGCATAGAGTAGAACTGCCCCATAGCATTTCCAAAGAGCACCTGGTGGATTCAAAGTGCCAATCTTTTGGCAAGCAGACATAGGTCTTAACCCCTATGCCACCAGGGTTTTCTTATCCAAAGAGATATATGTATTTAATATATATAAAATATTATACCATATCATATTATATTATATATTACCTGTATATGTTGCCAGTTTTTTCACTGCTTTCATGGAAGAGATAATTTTCAGAGGTCTTTTCTCCATCATTTTTACTGACATCACTCTATATACTTTTTAAATTTAATTCTCATCACAGTTCTATGAAGCATGTATAATGATTGGCCCATTCTAAAGATTATGAAACTGAGATTTAAGGAGATTAAATAAGTTGTGCAGGGTTACATCTAGTAAGTAGAGGTGCTGGAGTTCAAAGTTTATTGGATTTCCTAGACTGAATTCACAACACTATACTTGCTAGCAAAGGGAAAGTGGCAGTGAACAAATGCCTCAAGCCTTGGCCCTCTTCCTTTTGGATTCACTATCTGGAGCAGTGCAGTGGGGTTTGGAGAATCATTGGGTTTATTTTCCTTAAGTATAAAAGAGGTCATATTATCACTTTTCTTCCTAAGGCCCTGAAATCCAAGGTTTTAGCACACAGAAATAATATGCTCTGAGGTCCTGGAAAGTTGGTGTTATGTGAGAGGCAGTGTGCTAGAAAATAATATTATAGTACTCTCAGAAAAGGCCAAACAGGTCTAAGCTATCATGTCCTTTCTAAGGGAGCTTCCTTCACAAGCAGGAAGGCCTCCTCACTGTGTGGGCTGATTTCTACAAGCACAGCTTTTCAGCTTACACAACTGTCAGATCAGCATTTGTGCCATTCTCCCTTTCCCCACTCCATGATTAAATGAAAACAATAGCTTGGACTACACCAACTTGAGGAAGAATGTCCTTCCCAGGGTGCTCAGAAAGATTGTTTTGTTCCTTCTGTCACCAGAGTCTGCGGAGACACGGAGCTCCATTTTTCAAGTGAGCAATGGAAATCGAACTAACAAGCAGTCCCAGATTCATCCATATGAAAACAATAACACATTCTGTGACTTGGAGGTCTGGAGGTTTATGTTGGCACCAAATGGAATGCTAATGTGCAAAGAATCTGGTCTCTCCTCTCTAACACTAACAAACACCAGTCATTTCCTACTGATTGGTTTCAACCTAACAAGCATTTTGTTGAGCCCAAAAGAATATTTCATTTTAGAGTATTTAGATTATGTTGATTACTCACTTATGAGCCTTAAGTTGGTCAATGCAGAACAGATTGCTTCAGCTTCGTATCTGAGAAACCTCCCTCATCCACTAACCACCACCCACGATTAATACTCATAAACAGAACAAAATATGATAGGAAGAGGAATCTAGAGCTTTTGTAAATACTTCATGAAATTGGGGAATCAGAGACCCCTTTGAAAATGTGATGAAAGGTATTGTCATTGTCTCCTGTGAAATGACTCTACCTATAGAATTGTACATTCGTCTTGGGGCTCATAGGCTCTTCACAAGCTCATCCATGGCTGAGAATCCTTTCTCTATGGTAGCTCTCTGTCTAGTGCCATTAATGGCTTAGTCATATGGTCTTCTGAGTACATCTCACAGGGCATCTCTGAACTTCCTACCTACCAATTTAGAATTCTGCTTTGACTTCAGAATTTGGCATATACAGATGAATCGGGGCCATCATTTCTGAAAGACTGTTATCAATTGTGTGACCATAATCCTGTGGAGGATATAAACGGTCATGAAACAAATTGTGGCACCAGCCTTGTCATGGAAAGGTAACAATGATTACTTAGATATGTTCTATTTTTCTGAGAGTTTTTTTTTTTTTAATATAGCTTTCTCTTCATTTTATAACATCATGTATAGAAGACACAAATACAGGCATTAAATAACAGGAAAACAAAAATGAGCAACTTGTAGGTGATTTTAAGTATGAGTTAATGAAATAAGATTAGAACTGGGTTACTATATAAGTTTTTACCTTTCTGTACTGCCAGATATGTACAGTTCATAATAGGAAATATGATTACTTACAAGTAAAACTACTTTCTTTGCATTTAAATGTCTTCAGTTCAATAGGCACTATTGTGTACGATCTATGTCTGGGGCACTGAGCTACTGAATGCATGAGGCCCTTCAGGAGTAGGAAGTCTCATGGGGAACACAAAGATGCAACAGATAACTTCATATACTAGGTCTGGTTTAGAAGATAGTGGTGCACAAAAGGGCCCTGACAGCATAGAACAAGGATCCACGGTCCATCTGGGCAGAGAAAGAGTAAAGAAGGTGATGGAGGGAGGAGTCAGGGGAAGCCTCTGGGAGGAGATGAAGAAACCAACTCTTGAAGGAAGAGTAGAGGATAGCACATTCTAGGGAGAAGTAATGGGATTCTTAAAGGCAAGAAGCAGCAAAGCGTGTAGGGGTTACTGTGAGTAGTGCAGTTTGACAGGAGTGGGATATGAAGTCTGGGAGATGGGAAGGATGGGACTGGAGAGGTAAGTAGGGTAGCCCATGGAGGGTCTTGTTTGCTTCCTTAGAAGTAGGCCTTTGTCCAAGAGCCATGGGAAGGTGTGTGAAGAGGTTAGTGACGTGGTAGCCTCTGCCTGCAGCAGGGAGGACAGACTGAGGGCAGAGGTAGGGAGACCAGAAGGGAGGCTGTAATACTCATCAGGGTCAGAGGAGGGAAGGGCCTGAGCTGGGCAAATGACATTTCAGGCAGAGAAAACGGGACTGGCTCAAGGAAAATTTCTGAGAAAGAACTGCTAGGACTTGGTGATCGACCAGATGTTGGAGTGAGGAGGATGGCAGAGAAAGGATGATAAATGTCATGCTGTGAACTGAGAGAGGTTACATGGGATAAAAAACACTTGGGGGAGTAAGGAGAAGATGCTGCATTGAGTTTGAAGTGCAGATGGAGGCACCTTGTAAGTATCTGAGAACAAAGCTAAGGATAGTGGTTAAAATTCTGTGAGTGAGATCGTCCAGTGGAAATATGTAAAAGATTCTTTGACTTTTTGGAGTCACAAACTGTAGAAGAATATGGAAGAAACAAAGCAAACAAAACATTGACTTGCTCCCCAGGAAAGTGCCCGTAAGTATGCACACACCCCAGATTTTACTAATCACTTGAGGACGCTATGGAAATCAGGTTCAAATCTCCTATGAAGAGAGGAGCATTCTATGCTGAGAGGGGTGACTGTTGGGATTCAAGTGTCTGGCTTATGTATCAAGCAATCATCATCTCCCATAGATGACTAGGGAAAAACCACCTGAACTTAGACTAGGGGAAAAGAAGTGTGCAGGACTTGGTGACTGCTGATACTCCCTCATTTATGATGAGGCTGACAGCAGCTCTGGAGACCTGGAAAAACCACCTGTCCTTCCCTCTCCACACTAGTCTAATTCTTTTGCTTTGCTGCTCACACTTTTGTCCCTCTCACCTCAGTTCTCACAGTGCAAAACTCATTCTTCAAAAAAAAAAAAAAAAGGAGTAATCAGAGGCTGTCTGAGTTCTTGCCCAACATATGGTTGTATAGAATAATTTTTTCCAGGGAGTTTTTACAACAAATATTTCTACTACTTTTGTTACATGCTTATGAATTTCAGGTCTTGTAATTTATTGAGGGAGCTGAGGCAGAGAAGAGGTAATGGAAGTGCCTATGATCACAAAGTAATTCGAGGAGAAAGCTGAGGTCACTGCCTGGACCATTTTCTAGCTATAAGACCATGTAACTTTAATCCAAAGATCCATGGAAACAAGTCAAAATAGGACCAAAAGTGAATTACAATTTTTTAATTACACTTACTAAAATTTTCTTTAATTACAAACAGCCATGTTATTAGTAGAAGAACCAATGGCTTCAAAATGCAAAGGGAAGAGTTCATTGTTTATTGTTAACAGAGCCTGACCTTTGATTGTTACTTTTGTTAGCTTCTCTGTCTTTTGCTTTGAGGCACAGGTGTTTTTAAGGTGTATTAATTTCTCTAACAGATCCATAGCAGTAAGGGAAACACTACATGTACTGAACGCCTACTATACACCAAGGATCATGCTATACATATATGCTTTAATTTAATATTCCCAGAAAACTTCTAAGGATCATCATCCTACTTTAATGATAAAAGTAACGATAAAAAGATACCATCAGTGAGTTATCACCCATGGTCACAGGGCTTGTAAGGGTCAAGATGAGAGCCTATATCTGTCTACCTTCACTCTCAAAACCAGTGCTTTCCCCACTGTACCATTCTGTCCACTTTTCACGTGGAACAAAACTCAAGAAGGCTCAAGGTTGACTGTCACCAAGTGAAGGTAAACGGTGGCATGGGCTCCTATGAGTGTCATCCAAGGCATTGTTTGCTGCCCTCTCTCCCTGTATGATAGCCACATTTTCCACCTTTTTTCTTTCTCTCCTTACACTTCTGCTTTCTCACTCTGTGTCATTTCTCTTCTATCTTGCCTCTTACACCTTCTAAAAGTACTTAGGGCTAAAGACTCGATCTTTCATAGATGTGCTAGTAGTAATTCTTTAGATTCAAGTCTGTAATCTCCATGGTAGTAAGGAAGTGGAGTATCGTAGCTCAGAATGAGGGCCCTGGAGACATGTTGCTCAGGTTCAAATGCCATCTCTGACACTTATGGGCTCTATGACCCCACACGAGGCCCTTAACTTCTTGGAGCTAAACAACAGCTAATAGGGCTGAGAGAATGAAATAGAATAATGCATCTCAAGTCGTTAGCATAACATCTGGCACATAGTAAAGACTCAACAAACATTACTGCTATTTTTAAGCAATATTACCAAAAACCCCACCCACTGCTGTTGAGTCTATTCTGACTCATAGCGGCCCTATAAGGCTGAGTAGGACTGCACTATAGAGTTACCAAGGCTGTAAATCTTACAGATGCAGGCTCCCACGCCTTTCTCCTGCAGAGCGGCTGGTAGGTTGGAACTGCCAACCTTTTGGTTAGCAGATGAGTGCTTTAATCACTGCGCCAATATTAATGAATCATTACTACGGAGATGGGAGAACTAGGTAAGTTACTCTGCACACATTACAGTTTGAAGGAGAAACCCTTTCTGTGCTTTGCTTCCCTTCTCTATGCTCTCCTTGTTTCCCTGTTTGATCTGCTGGTTGAGAGCTATCTTCCATGGCATCCTCAGAGAGCTGGGAGGGCCTAGCATTGCAGTATGGTGGGCATCATTGTAATTCAGGACAATTCTTAGTTCTCTGGACACACACATCAAGCCTCCCACGTCTCCCATTTTATTTATCATCTCTGCGGCTTATCTCTCTGAAAAGAGCTGTGCTATGCAATGTAGTAGTCACAGTTATACGTGACTATTGAGCCACGTGTTCAAACAATAATATTTTGGATAAAAGGTTACATGAAATATACCATTAAAACTATTTTCATGTATTTATTTTTTTTAAAATGTGCCTCCTAGAAAATGTAAACATATGTATGTGGCTCACGTGTTTCTATTCAACAGCATTGGTCCAGGGTATAATAATCAACTCCTTGAGGTCAAGATTTGCATCAACACACCAAAATAATACTCGTATTCATTGGCTTGATGATGTGGGCATATAATAAAAAGAAGTCAAATGGATGCAAGCGGGTGTATCTTGGGGAGGTGGCACTGCCTGCTAAAACAGCCTTAATGTTGTGAGTCAGGAAGCTGATTTGTAATCCTGACCTTACTTCTAATCTGCCTTGGGAGCCTGGCAGACCACTTACTTTCTCCAGACTTCAATTCCTTGATGTAAAAAGTGGAGAACCAATGAGCAAAGGCAAAAGTGTAATTTATTACGTATTCAGCAGTGAATGGTGATGGATGCTTACGACATCAACAGAGGCTATTTTGAAATCGAGCTCATAATTTATGTTCCGTATGTTATTGTTGTTAGTTGCTGTGGAGTTGTATCCAACTCCGGTGGCCCCATGTGTGCAGTGTAGAACTGATCCATAGGGTTTGCCAGGCCTTTCTCCCAAGAAACCTCTGAGTGGCTTCAAACTTCCAAACTTTCAGCTAGTAATTGAGCACTTTACTATTTGTGCCACCAAGAGGAAAGCCAGTTATTTTCATCTGATAGGTTACGGGGAGGGGGGGGAAGCCAGAGACATGTTGTCATCACCAAAACAAGCACAATAACACAACATCCAGTCATTATTAATTAACCACTTGCCTTATGCAGGCTCTTCATTAAGTGCTCTAAAATCGTTGGCACGTTCAATACTCACCACTTGATCCTGTGATGCAGATTTTTACAACTTATTGCAGGGAGGAGGAAAATGAATCTCAGAGGACTTGCCCGCAGTTACATGACTTTCAGGTGGTAAAACTAGGATTCAAAGAAAGAGCAAAGAATCCTTGGCACATACATGTGCATTTGTGTGGGACAGTCATCATTCCCCTGTATGCCCCTCTGAATTCAAAAGTGAAGAATGATATAAACCCCTCAAAACCATCCAGGACATCTCTTCTTCTAACTATTGCTGTTTGTCCTTTTAGTACAAATTTTTACTTTATTGACTGTAGACTCAAATGTACTCTTGAACCGGCTGCTATTGTTGATGTTCACTTCCAGCAATGGCAATGGTTTGGGTAAAGCCATCCACACCCTCTCATATCAAAGACCCAAGACTAATAGCCAACATGTGGGAGATGGATGATCAGGAATTGAAATTATGTGAGAAATTGGAGAGAAAATCTGTACTCTCAGAATCACGAGCTGAGCAAATCAGACCATGTCCCTTTCCTACTCCCAAACCTTTAATGATTCCCTATTGCTCAAGAGAATAAAGCCCAAGACCTTAACAAAATATACCAGGGTCTTCCATATTTGACCCACTGTTTATTTCAAGCCTCATCACTTTCCTTCCTCCATCTCTCTTCTCCCATGGTTAGATCACCTTGTTACACAATGTAGGAGCGTAGCAGCCTCTGGATATAACATGTTCTTTGAAGACTTTTGCATATGCTACTCCCTCTGCATGAAATGCATACTCTTCAAATGTCACCACCCGTATGTAGACTTGCACAACTCAGCTGGAGAAAGCTGGCTGCCTTCTCCTTTTTGCTATGATAGCATTTTGGTACACCATTTCTAAAGCAAATTCTCCCTTGTTTGGTCGTTCTTCATATCTTTGTCTTTCTTTTATTCTTATCTGAACCTATAAAATCTGGCACATTGTCTGGCACATAGTAAGAGCTTAATAGATGTATAGTAAAGGAATGCATGGATAGATGATCTTGAGTCAACCAGGCACTTGTGACAGGTTGTACACAGAACACAGTCCAAACTAGAACAATTCAGATAGCAGCCTCTATAATCTTCAACTTAGTTACATGAGACATTAGAAAAAAAATTTTTTTTTGTATGAAAATAATCAGCATTCATGTATCTATCATAAAAATGTGTACATGTATATTTATATATATATAAATGTATATATACATTTATACATGTTGTTGTTAGGTGCCGTCGAGTCGGTTCTGACTCATAGTGACCTTATGTACAACAGAGCAAATCACTGCCCAGTCCTGTGTCATCTTCACAGTGATTGCTATGTTTGAGACCATTGTTGCAGCCACTGTGTCAATTCATCTTGTTGAGGGCCTTCCTTTTTTTCACTGACCCTCTACTTTACCAAGCATGATGTCCTTTTTCAGGGACTGGTCCCTACTGATAGCATGTCCAAAGTAAGTGAGATGAAGTCTTACCATCCTCCCTTTAGGGAGCATTCCGGCTATACTTCTTCCAAGACAGATGCATTTGTTCTTCTGGCAGTATATTCAATATTCTGCGCCAAACCATAATTCACAGGCATCAGTTCTTCAGTCTTCCTTATGCATTATCCAGCTTTTGCATGCAAATGAGGCAATTGAAAATACCATGGCTTGGGTCATGTGCACCTTAGCCCTCAAAGTAACATCTTTGCTTTTACACACTAAAGAGGTTTTTTTTGCAGCAGATTTGCTCAATGTAATGTGTCATTTGATTTCTTGACTGCTGCTTCTATGGGTGCTGATAGTGGATCCAAGTAAAATGAAATCCTTGACAACTTTTATCTTTTCTCTGTTTATCATGATTTTGCTTATTGGTCCAGTTGTGAGGATTTTTTTTTTTTTTTTGACGTTGAGGTATAATCTATACTGAAGGCTGTGGTCTTTGATCTTCATCAGTAAGTGCTTCAAGCCCTCTACCCTTTCGGCAAGCAAGATTGTGTCATCTGCATATCGAAGTTTGTTAATGAATCTTCGGCCAATTCTGATGCAGTGTAGTTCTTCTTCATATAGCCCAACTTCTCAGATTATTTGCTCAGCATACAGATTGAATAAATTTGTTGAAAGAATACAATCCTGACACACACCTTTCCTGATTTTAAACAACACAGTATCACCTTGTCCTTCCTGTTGGAACTACTGCCTCTTGGTCTATGTACAGGTTTCACATGCGCACGGCTAAATGTGCATGCATATATGTATGCCTTCTCTTTGCTAGGTTTTGTTCATGGAGTTTCACAACAGTAAGCAAGACAGCTTTAGCTCTAGTTCTTGTAGCTTCTATTCTGGTTGGATAAAAAGATACTGTACACGATAAGTTCTATGAGGAAACTGAAGTAGAGTGATGGGGTATGATATGGGGCTGCCATTTTAGACTAGGTGGTCTGGGGGGGGTCCTCTGTGAGAATCTGAGCTTCAAGTTGACACCTGAATGCTAATAAGAAGGCAGCCAAGTGAAGATCTGAGGTAAAAGTTGTAAGGTTTTGAGTAGGAGGGTTGTGTAAGGAAGGCTAAACCTTTGTAAAATTACCCAGAGATGAAATTGGACTTCATTTCCCCCCTCCCGTTTCTCTCCCAACTATGTCTGTCAGTACTATCAGTGATGCTGAGTGCCCAGGAACCCAGTTCCTTCACACCATGAGCTTTGGTCCTTATGGAACTATCCAAGTGGTCCCACCCTTCTTAGGAAGCCATCGGGGCTTGGAATATTCCTGTTACCTTGCCTCCATCGAAACTTGCTTTTCTATCTCCCTCTTTCTTGACAACTAATATCTGCTAAAGGATCCTTGGTAGCATAATGGTTAAGTACTCAGCTGCTAACTGAGAAGTCAGCGGTTGGGACCCACCAGCTGTTCCACAGAAGAAAGATGTGGCAGTCTACTCAGGTAAAGTTTACAGCCTTGGAAACCCTCTGGGGCAGTTCTACTCTGTCCTTTAGGTTCACTATGAGTCGGAAGTGACTAGACGGTAATGGGTTTTTAATATTTGCTAACATACCTGATGGGTACAAATTACACCTCCCAAGTAACATCTGCATTTCATCGGGTCCTACTAGAGGCAACTGGATTCAGGAGGAGTATCAGAGATGATGGGAATTGAGATGTTGTGGAGGTCACTGAGGGAGTATTTTAAGGCAGATGGGTCTTACGGTACTCAAGCTACCCCAGTATAGACAGCTACATATTCCCTTTCAGAGCTGGCTTTCCTTGTGTACAGAAATTACTGAATCCTTATAATATGCTGCAAATAGACGCACTAAAGAATAAAGATTTCTATTTCAATTCTCAGCGCAACTGAAGATGGAGCTAGGTTGTGATTAAGGGCAAGTATTGACAATATCTCCAAAAGGTTGTATTCCAGTACATTTATGTAAGCTCTAGGCTGAGTAATTCCTTGTTAAAGGGTTTTAGATTGCTATCTGAGTTTTAAATGGTGAGCCACAAAAGAGTTGCCAAAACCTCCTTAGGCTGCTAAAATCAAGTTCCCAATTCACAAGAAATTTGGCCAAGAAAGACATTAAATAGAGTGGTGTCACTAGTCAGAGTTGATGAAATGCATGCATGGAGACAGTATCTATCAGGAGGAAAATTAGAATAAATGAATATTAAAATATTTAAATCTATAATAATGTGTTCAAAACACAGTTCTGAAGCACATTGTCATTGGAAGTGAGAAACCAGTGCTAAGTCACTTACAGTCTTTTCTAAGCAACCTTCTTTCCCCCATTTCAACTCATTAGGATAATGTTAGCTTCAAGTGTAATGGTGTAATTTTAACTGCACTGTACACAAATTACTCTGGTTCTCACTCTGACAAGGTTTAGTAATAATCCCTCTTGGCAGACCTTTAGCAATTGCTACAATGCTGAAAAAAACAACAAAAAAAAGATATTTAGAAAAAAAAAATATAGTCAGAACAGCCAGTAGATTGTATGTATGTAGAGGATGGGGAAGAACGCTTTGCTTCTAGGTTTGCTGGGATTAGTGGCTACCTTCCTAAGAATTCATAAAACAAAAAGATTTTGCTATTTCTTAAATTTCCTGTACACTATAATACCTTATACGTCACAGTGTCATGAGATCCAACCCCAGTCTATAGATCTTTGATTTTAACTAAGTTAATCATCTAGGCTTCCAGGACTAACTTATATCTACAGGCACATGGTTATTTGAAATTCTAAAGATCAAATTAATTTCTGCCAAATAATATAGAACAAATAAGCCTTTTTAATGCTCAGATAATGACCACTATTCAGTTTTCATGGTTAGTTGCTACCTAGGAGGTTTGTACGAGGATTAAATGAGATGGTGAAAGTAAGTACTTAATATAATGCCAGCCACATAGTAAGTACTTAGCAGATGGCAGCTATCATCATTGCTATTATTATTACTAGCTCTGATGTAAATAAAATGACTTACATTTAAAAGAAAATATAGAACCACAAAGCACATCCATATACATTTTTGCTTTTGAACTTCAAAACCACCTGGGGAGATAGGCAGATAAGAGTCCCCATTCTTGCAGGTAAGGAAGCTAAAACTCAGCAAGAATAAGCTATTTCCCAAGATCACATAGTTATAAATGCAATCTAGATCTTCCAAATCCTATTGACTCACAAAGCCTAATTTTTTTTGCTCTTAACTCACTACCCCAGCCTTGCATTCAACCATTTATTCATTCAATAATTATCAAAAGCCTACTTCATATCAGGTCCTGTTTTTGATGCTGAGGCCACATCAGGGAACAAGAGAGACAAGGTCCTTGTAGTCATGAGCTAACTTTCCTATGAGGCTTGGAGGAAGGGAGTTGAGACAGAGAATAATCAATTAACATAATAAATAAGTTGCCTAGTAAAAGAAGTTGATGAATATCATAGAAACAAAGTGAAAGAAGAGAATGCTGAGGGTAATCAGGAGTGTTGGGGGAGCAAGTTAAGATATTCAGTAGGTGGTCAGTACAGTCTTATTGAGAAGAGAAGATTTGAGCAAAAACTTGGAGAAAGTAGGAAATATTGAGTGTCTTAGTCTGGGTTCTCTAGAGAAGCAAAACCAGTAATGCATACAAATATATATATAGAGAGAGATTTATATTAAGGAAACAGCTCACATGATTGTAGGGCTTGGACTGTCCCAAGTTTTGGGGTCAGGATAGAGTCCTTTCCCAATTCACAGAGCTGCAGAAGCTGGAGAACCAAAGATGAGCAGGCTGGAGAGCAGGGATCCTGCTCACAGGTTGTGACTGTCAAGGAATCCCCAAAGTCGGCAGGCAAGACTGTAAAGTTTCTCCTGAGTCACTTAACTGCAGGGGCTGGTGAACCCAAGATAGGCAGGCCCAGGAGCAGAACTCTTGCTCACAGGCCATGAAGATCCGTGAATCCCAAGATGGCAGGTAAGCTGCTAGCTCAAGCCCCAAGAACCAGAGGTCAGACAAGAGACAGCTGCTGGATCCAGAAGAAGCCAACAACCTTTGCAAGGTGAGCAGGAAGGAAGTAGGTGGCAGAAGACAGAAAGATGAAGGCTGAGGGAGCAGTGAGCCACCACAGGCCCCACCCCTGCAGGTCCCTCTCAGCAGATTCCAACAAGGGAGTGATCACATATCAAATTTCAACAGGAATGGGATCACAGCATTATACAACTGCCAAAACACTGAGAATCATGGCCCAGCCAAGCTGACACACGATCTTAACCATCACATTGAGATATTTGGGAGAAGCACTTTCCAGGCAAAGGGGACAGCTAGAGCAAAGACTCTGGGGTGGGAGTGTGCCAGACATGTTTAGGAAAAGTTTTTGAGAAGAGTGTGACTGATGACGAATGAGCAAGTGGGTTAGGTCAGAGAGGCAATGGGAGGCCTAGGTCAGGGAATGCCTTATAGACCATTGTAAGAACCTTGATTCTTCTCAGCATGAAATGAAGAACCACTGTTGGGTTCTAAAGAGAAGAGTGACATGACCCAAATTACATGTTAGAAGAGTTGGACTCAATGCTTAGGGGACACTAAGCTTTGGTTAAGGATGATGAAAAAATTGGTAATGAATAAGGGTGATGGTTGAGTGACAAGAATATAACTAATGTCTTTGAACTGTACTGTGAAGATTGTTGAAATGGAAAATGTTTTGTTACATACGTATTTACCACAAAAAAAAGGCATATATTCACATGCACACACACACACAAAGAATCACTTTGGTCTCTGTGTTAAGAATAGTTAGGCTATTATAGTAATTCAGAAAAGATTGATGTTGGCAAGTTCAAACTAAAGTGGCGGCCATGGAAAATACAATGAATGGTCAGAGCCTGGATCCATTGTGAAGGTGAAGCCAACAGCATGTCCTGAGAGATGGGGTAGATGGGGAATGAAAGAGAGTGGAGGCAAAGATGACTTCAAGATTGTAGGCCTGTGCAAATGCCAGGATGTGCACCCTCATCTGAAATGAGGAAAGCTGCAAGTAATAATGCTTTGAAGAGGAAGATTAATAATTTAATTTTGGAAGCATCGAGTTTGAGATATCAGACTTTCAAATGGAGATGTTAAATAAGCAACCTGATATGGAAGTTTGAAGTTTGGAAGGCAGCACTGTGTTGAGAATACAGAGAATGTGTACAGTTAGAGAGAAGATGAGACAATAAACACTGAGTCCTTTGTAACCCCAGTATTGAGAAATAGGTAGAAGAGGAAAAATCAGCAAAGGAGACAGAGAAGGAGCAACAGCTTCTCATGTTGCCTCAGAAGCCAAATGATAAGATTGTTTTTAGAAAGAAAGATTGATCAGTTATGTCAAATGCTGCTGCTAAGTCAAGTAAGAAGAGTAGTAACAACTGGATTTAGTATGGAAGCCACTGGTGACGCTGACAAAAGCAGTATCTTTGGTAGGGAACATAGTCTAGTTGCAGTAGGATTATGGGAATGAGAGGGGAGGCATTAAGGACGGTGAATATAAGCAACTTTTCCAAGAATTTTTGCTTCAAAAAGGAGCAATGAAATAAGGCAGTATTGGTGGAAGAAAGTGAAAGCTAAGAGCCAATATTTTCTTGAATAACTTTCTTTAACAGGAAAACAGAAGAAATAAATGCATGCTTATATTCCTGTTGGAATGATGCAACAGAGAAGGGAAAAATTGATTAAAAGGAAAAAGAAAGGGTAATACCCTCTAGTAGGCAGGTGAATGGGGGGTGACATCTAGTATACCAGACTGGCTTTCAGTAGAAAGAAACATTGATAGTTTATGCTCCTATGGAACTGAGGATTGCTTCCATTTTTCTCAGTGAAGAATGAGGCAAGGCCATCAGTCCAAAGTGAGGATGGGGAAAATATGACAAAAATATGAAGTTAGAGACTGTGTGATAGAGTGATTAAAGAGAGTGGGAACAGAATAAACTAGACATATCGTGTGGTTGCCTAGCATCAAAAGAGCCATTCAGAATGGGGAGACCATTCTCTCTACCAACATTCAACTGCATGGTGGTGAGTATAGAGTAGAAAGAGAATTGGACTTAACCAAGGTTGTGGTTTTACCAGACGAATTCAGCAAGGGATTCAGGATGTATGCCAGTTGGCGATTATTATGACTGACCATGGAATTGAAGCTGGATGGGGAGTGGAAAGAGAACTTGAAGGTGGTAAGAGATAGAGAAGAAGTGTTAAAATGTGTGGACTGGGTGTCCTGGTGGGGTACAAAGGTACCCTAAGTTGGGACACTTGAATTGGAAAAGTAGACGATGTTAAGAAGAGAGTGAGGTGCATGAAACTGAAATAAGATGATATTTGGTTATTCCAAGTTCTGAAGAATAAGATGTGGCAAGGGAGTGAATGACTGAGGTGAGGAAGTGGAAAAGATCCTTGGAGGAGAGGAGGTCAAGGTATTGAGAGGCTGAGGTCTTAGAAGGATCAGCTGTGTGTATGTTAAAATTATAGTTTTCATTCATTCATTCATTCATTCAAATATTTATGTGCCAGCCCGAAGGGAGGATGATGCTCTGTGGAGAACTCATGAAATCCAACAACAGAGCTGCTGCTGAGCCCAGCTGTCCCTGCCTGAACTTAGAAGATTTGATTAGACTGGCCTACAATGAGAGACTATGGGAGCAGAAAAAGAAAAAAGAGAGAGAGAGAGAGAGAACTCATGTGAAGTTAGATTTGAAACTCCTTTGATACCCAAATAAACAATTAACCCAGAGGAAAATAAAAATCTCATACTCTAAACATCCTTCACTGCTGGTTTTTAGAAAAATTATTATTATTATTTGGTCTCCTCGGTAGCTCGCATTCATTGTGTTGATATGTGTGTTTCCTGGGGATTCTACACACTCCAAAATCTGAAGAGTAAGCAAAAATAGTGCTTCTGCTTAAACCCTTCACAGTTTATAGCCACATTTACATAACATTAAATAAGTCAACAAAGGCATCATTAGCTCCCATTAAAATATGAGCAAAGAAATTTAAATGAACAAGACAGCCTAATTGGTAAGTAATGTTGTGTATCAAAAATTATGACTGTAAGATACACCAGTTAATGAGAAGCCCTACAATCATGTTTAGTGCATATTTAAAAATTAAATGAAGGTGAATAAAAGTTAACAGAAAAGAAGATTTTCTCTTTCATGGATGCTATTATGTCTGTTTTTCAAAGTTAATTCTAAGAGTTATTTTAGCAATCCACCTCTACATAAGATCTCTTTATAATTTATATGATTTTTACCTTTTTTTTTTACTCCTTGGGTTATAAACAGAAAAGCTACAGCCAGAGCAGAGGGCAGGAGCAGAGCTCTTGAATTATAGCAGAGAGTAGACTCCAGTTTTATCTCTGGCCCAGGTTGTTAGAGAAACTCCATGCCTTCCTTCCTCTGTGGGGACCTGGGCCCAACCCTACGCAAAAAGTGTCCTTCAAGGCAGCTGTAGGAGGAAAGCAGTGGGATAAACTACTTCATGCCAGAGTGACAGTCGTTCCTAATTCCCTGCATAGAAGGATCATCTGATGAGTTCTAAAAAACACTGATGCCTGGGTTCTGCTCCAGACCAACTATATCAGACTTTCTGGGAGTGGGGCCTGGGCACCTGTATTTTAGAAAAGCACAGGCAGTATTGAAAACCAGTATATGAGCCCTCTCCTTTATACAATAACAGCTACCATCTGTGAAGGACCACCATGTGGTAGGCTCTCTAATAGGTTATTTTATACTTAATTTGATGTGATATTAAACTTTGGCTACTTAAAGAGATTTCATAGAAAGGGCAATGTTTTATCCCAAAGAAAGGCTGCCTAATGGTGGAATTTCCAACACTGAAGCATTGAGCAGAAAATATATGAAAGAAGATAAAAGTATTGTGTGGTTGTCCTCCATTTTGTGACTATAATTTTATGTTAAAGAGGATTAGGGTGGGATCATAATACCCTTACCCAGGTCACATTCCCTATCCAATGTAAAGGGAGTTTCCCTGGGGTGTAGCCTGCACCACCTTTTATCTCTCAAGAGATAAAAATGAATGGAAGCAAGCAGAGTGCTGGTGACCTCATACCAGCAAGAAAGCAGAGCTGGGAGCAAAGCACATTCTTTGGACCCGTGGTCCCAGAACAGAGAACCTCCTAGTTCGGGGAAAGACTGATGAGAAGGCTAACAGAGAGAGAAAGCCTTCCACTGGAGCTAACACACTGTATTTGGACTTTTAGCCTACTTTACTGTGAAGAAATAAATTTTTCTTTGTTAAAGCCACCACTTGTGCTATTTCTGTTATAGGAGCACTAGATGACTAAGACAGGTGGGGTTGAGAGAAAGGGTTCCCTGAGGAAGTGGTAGCTCAGATAAAGCCTGAAGGATGAATTGGCCATAGCTGGGTAAAGAGGGAAGGGGACAGCATTCATAACAGAGGCCATGGTCAGTGCAAAGTCCCTGAGCCAGAGAGGAACAAGGCAATTGTCACAAACCGAACAAAAGAAAGGCATTGTGGCTGGAGTGGAGTGAGCCTTGGTGAGGGAGGTAGGAAATGCGAGGTATATAGGGACACAGGCAAGAGTGGTGGTCATAGTAAGGAGTGTGTGCTTTATTCTAATAATTTTGGGAAAATTTTAAACATATTCATATAAGAAAGCAGTTACATAATAAGATATATATATAAACGCACCGTAGCTGCGAGTGGAGGTGAGATTAGGGAGAACTAATGGTGCGATCCCTTATAACTTGGGCTGGGGTGGGTGCCGAGGAATGAAGACAAGTATCTGAGTTAAACAGTGGCTTACTCACCCCTGCAGGCTGTTGTTTACGACGCCCACTTGACAGTGGGATTTCCACACTGACTCACAAAGCAGAATCCAGGCCTTACCGATAAAAAAAATACAAATTGGCATGCCTGGGAATTGTATATGGCCTAGAAAAACCAAGAGAAAAGATTCTTTTACATCAGCCAGCTGCAGTTTGGAATAATACACAGACCTCTGTGAATCATTTCATGGTTTATTAAACAAAATTTCTGTTTGCAATTGGCAAGTTAGGAAAATAAACGTCCATGTTTGTTTTCACTTTCCATTTCCTTGGTTTGTCCAGAGACTCACCGCCCAAAACCAGGGCTGTCCTTGGGGACCCACTAGGCAGACCCGGATCCCCGCTTTCAACTGTGCTGGGAAACCAGCCATATAAAAAAAAAATAGGTAGTGATTAATCCTGTGAGAATGAGGGGGATTCTTGACGCTGTTCCCGCCATCAGTCATCAGAGAGGGGATCGGGGCTGCCTGTCAGAGCCAGCAGGTTATTAGCCTCTAAATCTGTGTTACTGCTCTGGCTGCTGACCCTTTGGAAGCATCTGCCCTCCCAAAACTGGGAGAGAAGGCCAATGACCCATGGACAGAAGAGCCTTGCCTTTTCTGAGAAATGATTCACTGTTTACCTGTAATCTTGTTCTGTGTATGTGTGCATGTTCATGCGTGCGTATGTTTGGAGCAACTTTATTTGTCTTAATTCTATTTGAGTACATGGTTTCCAGAAAGGACAGAAGACATAGATGTGGAAGACAGTTGAGCTAAGCTAGTGGTTCTCAAACTAGATCGTGCATCAGAATCGCTTGGAAGACTTGTAAGAACACAGATTGTAGGCTCCACTCTCAGAGTTTCTGAGTCAGGTCTGGGGTTGGGTCTGAGAATTTGCATTTCTAACAAATTCCCAGATGATGATGAAATTGCTAGTCTGGGGACCACACTTGAAGAACCACTGGTCTATATAATGTAGCCCCATGGATCAGCTGTATTCAGGGAACACATTGTTCATTGAATGTCTCCTGTGTGCCTGGAGCTGTGACTGACTGTCTCCAGGCCTTTGAACATCAGTTTTTTTGGCTTGGAGTTTTCCTGAGCTTTCCTGAATCCCAAGGCTAAATTCATCTGGGCCCCCAGAGCATCACCTGTGCCTACTGTCTCATAGGTTTTTGCATCACTTTTTAGGGCAAAGGGTCTCCCTTAAAAGCAGGGTCATCTTCTTTCTTCTTTATGCAGGGCTCAGCAAGTAGTAAGGGCTAATTTAAGAAAAATAAACTTTTGGTAAATGAATGAATGAACTGTTCAGATGGGTCTCTGACCTAGGACATGTTGACTGCATCTAGAATGTTCACCTGGAACTGAATCATATTTCTACTGACTCTGTTATTTGATATCATAGTTAAAAAAAATAATATGTGCTCTGCTTTATGCTAGATAAGGCAATATTTCTGGGCAAGGGTTTTTTTTTTTTTTTTTTAATTGTGCTTTAGGTGAAAGTTTACAATTCAAGTTAATTTCTCATTCAAAAATTTATACACATATTGTTTTGTGAAATTGGTTGCTGTCCCCACGATGTGACAGTATGCTTCTCCCCCTTTCCACTTCATGTTCCCTGTGTCCATTTGTCCAGTTCCTGTCCTTTCTTGCCTTCTCGTCTTCTGTTGAGCAGGAGTTGCCCATTTGGTCTTGTATATTTGATTAAACTAAGAAGCATGTTCCTCACATGTGTTATTGTTTGTTTTATAGGCCTGTCTAATCTTTGTCTGAAAAGTGGGCTTCGGGAGTGATTTAGTTCTGGGTTAGCAGAGTGTGGCCTGGGATTTTAAAATCCAATCATACCGAGGAAAACAGTCAAATAAAAGGTACAAAATGAGCATAACCTTTATTGTTGATTGACATATTTAACGTCATGTAGCATTATAGGCACCTGGATAAAAAGGTCATCGTTGCTCTACACATACAGGCTAAGTCTTTGATCTAATATGTTGGTGGAATCATAGGATTCATTCAGTTACATATTTACTCAAATGCTTATTAAACAAATACAATGCATTTGGCTAGGCAAGGAGAATCTCAAAGTTGTAAGAGAAGGTAGAGTTTTTTTTTTTTTTAGTTTAAACTCTTTTTTCAGATACTAGAATTTCTACAAAATATTCCCCACCCAGATGGCTGTCCAACAACGACTGGGATACCTCTAAAACAGACTTACTACCTCATGAGGCAGCCAATCTTTGAGCCACTGCTGACTTCTACTGAGATCAAATCTTTCTCCCTGAGGTTTCTATTATTGGCCTTATTTGACCTCCTGCAGCAATAAAGGATGTTTCATTTCTCTTCCCCATGATAGCCCCATCAGATAATGAACGTGAACATGGCATATTGGATCAGAGCATAAACACCTGAGCTGAGTGACCCAGCTTTGAATCAAAGTTTCTAAACTTACTAGCTGTGTGACTCTCTGCAAGTTCCTTAACCTCCCTGTGACCCAGTTTCTTCATTTATAACATGGGGATAATAACACGTCTCAAATGATTGTTGTGAAGGTTAAAAAATTATTGCATACAATGAATTTAGAACAGGTCTGGCATATAATTAACCCATTGTCATCCAGTCAGTTCAAACTCATAGTGACCCACATGTTACAGAGTAGCACTGCTCCATGGTCTTCTTGGCTCTAATGTTTTTCGGAAGCAGATTACCAGGCCTCTTTCGTGGTGCCACCAGATGGGTTTGAACTGCCAATCTTTAGGTTAGCTGTCAAGTGCAAACTATTTGTGCCATCTAGGGACCTCATCATATAATTAATGCTCAATAAATATTAATCATTGTTGTTACTCTTACTATTATTCTTTGTAAAGAGGTATCTTGTCCTTTCCATTTCAGGCTAAGCAACCTTATATCTCACAATCATAATATGGCCTTACGTTGGCTTCTTGCATCTCCTTGATCTTTTCCAGCCCTCACCTCCAGTGTGTTATGTCCCTCTTACTGTGCTCAGAACACAGCCTAACACTAGGGGCTGCTCATCCAGCATAGGGTAGAGAAGGACCGCCATCCTTCTAGAGCTACTTTTTAGGCTATCAGCTTGGAGTTAGTAGCAGTATAATTAAAAAAAAGTAATTAAATTCACTATTATATGTAGATATTATGTTGTTGTTGTTAGTTACCGTCGAGCCAGTTTTGACTCATGTTCAGCCCATGTACAACAGAAAGAAATACTGGTAGTCCCACATCATCCTCCCGATTGCTGAGATGCTTGAGTCCATTGTTGCCTTCTGACCTAGGGGTCTTATCTTCCAGTACTATATTGGCCAATACTCCATTGTGATCCATAGGGTTTTCAATGGTTAATTTTCAGAAGTAGATTGTTAGGCCTTTCTTCCTAGTCTGTTTTAGTCTGAAAGCTCTGCTGAAACCTGAACTCGTGGCATAACTTCCAGCATCATAGCAACATGTCACGACTGTATGACAAACTGACAGATGAGAGGTAGATGTTATGCTATACCCATTGCTATTGAGTCAGTTCCAACTCATAGTGATCCTATAGGTCAGAGTAGAACTGCCCCATAGGGTTTCCAAGGCTCTAAATCTTTATGTAAGCAGACTGCTAAATCTTTCTCCTGCGGAGTGGTTTGTGGGTTAGAACAATTGACCTTTTGGTTAGCAGCAGAGAACCACTGTACCACCAGGGCTCTAGGCCCTTTAAATGTATCATTTCTCATTCATATGATAGGCTAATGAGATAAGGAAAGTACTTGCACAGCTATACACAACCAGAGGTAGAGGAACCAGGATTCAAGCAGGGGTCTACAAGCTTTGGCGTCGACCCTGTTGTCATCCTCCATGCAGCCTCATTGGCAGTCAGGGCAAGCTGTGAAATGAGCGGCAAACCCTGTAGCACTGTGTAGCGAGAGTGTACAGATTACAGCCTTATTTATTTATTGTTGCAGTAGCCACACTGTCTCTGATCTTTCTCCCCAAGCCTCTAAGTTTGGGCAAAGAAAGTACCCTTGGGAAGAGTAAAATAAAGCCCTGAAATCACTCAGCAGGCCAAGCCTGTTGCATTTCAAACATCAAGAAGATGTGAAAGTTAGCATCAAAAGAATGCAACATATTGGGGGTTACTTATTCAGGCCATCCAGGTATTAAATGGATCCACTTTATAACTATTCTTACTATTACTGAATATTGATATAACAGTAACCACCGATCAGCACAGAATGCCATTAGCTGGGACTGTTCAGTGGGGCCACAGCGGCAGCAACAGCAGACTATCTGCTCAACGTTGCATATCCGTTCTCTCGTTATACCTTGAGATAACCCTGTGGGTGAGCCGCCATGATTATTTCCCTTTTCCAGATCAGGTAGGTTATGTGGTTTGTCTGGCAGCTAGCTCATGGTACCAAAATGAAAAAATAAGTAAATAAATAAACAAAGGTCATAGCTATGAACTTTCCTTCCAGAAGTAGATCTCCAGGCACTTCAAGGGTACTCTGGGTAGGTTCAAACTGCCAAGCTATCCATTAACAATCGAGTGCTTATATGTTTTGTTATGAATATTTCCATCACAATGAAAAGAAAAAAAAGGCTCAGAATACTTGAGCGCTTAACTGTCTTCATATCCCAGGGACATGGTAGGATGAGATTTAAATTCAGGGCTATTTGATTCCCTTTGTAGCCACAATTCTGTCTTACAGATGTTTTTACACATTTCCCAGTTTTCTCTGTCTAGATGTCCAGAAGTAACCCCTTCCCCTACCCCAGACTCATGATGAAGAAAGTACCAGATGGAAGCCAGGGGCCTCTGGTCAGGCTATGGAGGATAGTGGGCCTTCCTGTGCAGAGGGACATAATCACCACCCCCTCGGTCTAGTATGAGGCTCACAGAAATTCCCTAAGGAAGGAGTTAGTTATCCCAAAAAGGAAGTAGGCCAAATGTTAGTAAACATAATTCCATGCACATAGAAAGAGTATATTTTCACAAAGCATTGACATATGTATTAAATTATTTAATTTTCACAGCTAACCTATGAAAAAAAACCTATGAGGTGGGTACTATTATCTTCCCTGGCTTACAAATGGGGACCCTATGGGTGAGAGACATTGAGTGGTTTATCCCAGGTCCCTTAGGAGGTACTTGGCAGGGGCAGGGCCTGAGCCTCATCTCTCTGATTTAGGAACACCTGTTTATCCCCTTCCTGCTCGCATCTTACCTTAGTATCTTTTAACTTAAAATGGGAATATATGTAAGTAAAGTTTGGACACTGTACCGAAAAAAGGAAAATACAAATGAGCTAAAATTAAAAAGATGAAACCACCCAAATCCCACCATTCTAAGACAACGTCTATTAACATATTTACTCCCAGACATTTTCTTTTCGAAATACACATAACAATTTTTTTTTTTTTTAAAGAAGGAGATACTATACACATTAGTTCATCATCCTTTTTTTCCCTCCACAATGTATCTTGCATGTGTTTCCATGTAGCATTTATGGTAGTATATACATAACCACTTTTAATGGTCCATCCTATTCCATTGTTCCAGTCTCTTAAAATTAAACTAGGAAGTCATATTCACCTTCCACATTTTTGCGCTGTCTCCAATACCATTTAGGGAGTGTTGAGCAAAATAAAAACAAAATGAAAAACAAAACTTTTCACTCCTAAGAGTCTTAGCTGGAACCTTAAATCCACACCCCTCCTGGCACAAGAATTCCACCTGAACATAAGACAGCCTAGAGTATAAGGTAGCTCTGAGCCAGAATGCACCATGAATGCAGAGAAGCATCTTACACTCAATTCAAGGACGGATATCACAAAGAGTTTCCTATTGCCTTCATTGGGACGGAGGTATGTATTTGATAAGACAAAGAAAAGGCTAAGGTTACTGTATTCTGACCACTTTGATAACAGCGAGGTCTGCAATCTTAACTAATTCCCCCAACCCTTTGTAGTGGGCAATGACAGGATTTCTCCTGCTGCCTCCAACTCTCCCCAGAAGAGAAAATGCACCCCATCGTTGACAGAAGACTGTTCCCAAGCTCTCCCCTTACCAGGCATTGTCACAGTTATAACTAGATAACTCTCCTGTGCGTGCATCCAGTCGCCTGGCCGCCCTAGGATAACATTTGTCATTAGAGTGCAAAATACCTACTTTGGAGTTCGGTCCTTCTCTGCCAGATCAGATGAAGTTTTCTCTTTAAAAAAGAGAAAAGAAAGAAGTTAAGAAAGTGAGACAAAAAAAAAGTAGGGAGAGAAGAAATCCATGGGGCTAAGTATGCATGGGGAATGTTACAAATGAATTAGCCATGGATACTTGCTTAGTGGTGTATTGTGGCTTCCATTTACTAGGCATCATAATCATTTATCCCATTCTGTTTTGCATGTGTGAGAGAGAATTTCCAAGCAAAACACCCTTCGACACTTTGAATCCATGCCAACAGTCAAAGGTATATACAGGACGGCTGAAAGCAAGACAAGGGCTGACAGAATCCTAATAGCTCTGGGAACTCCTCACTCCTCCCTCTCCTTGCAGCCCCATTAATAGTACAATTGGTAACATCAAATGGTTTTGATTCCCTTTTCCCCAACTGCTCTTTGGGCTCCTTTGACATCTTCAAGCTGTATTTCCCATGGTAATTATTACATTTCCTTTATTTCCAAAGTCAGCTTATTTTCAAAGGAAAAAAAAAAATCACACAACACTGCAAAAGGAGCCAAGATAGAACAATTTGTTATATTAAGTAAATATTATTTGCATAATTGTGACTCCCATTTCTATATCAGCACAGAAGCAAAATCTACAGTGTTCAATTCAGAGGGGCAGGGCATAGTATGTAAGACTGTTTCACTAGGGAAAAGCAGCAGGGGCAACAGACACTTTCCCCTCCAGGGTCAGTGTTCAATCGCCAGTTAGGAATTTCTGCTATCTGATCACCTTTTTTTTTTTGATCACCTTGTCCCTTACCTAATTACTTCAGGGAAATCTTTAACAGGTTTCATAGATTAAATTTTATCCTGATATTACATTTCAGAAGAAAAATTTGGTATATGCTGAAAATGAACTGTAAACTGGAATCCAAAAACCTTTTCCGGAAAACAAGTATCCAGAAACAGCCTCAACTTATTCTGAGAGGGATGAACCATCTTTCCTAATAATTCCAGAAACAAATCAGATGAATCCAAAGAATGCTGTGTTTCTTTAGGAGAACTTATGTTTTGTCAGATACCCTGGGTGGTGCAAACGGATAAGCTCTCAGCTGATAAATGAAATGTTGGTGGTTCAAGTCCACCCGGAGGTGCCTTGGAAGAAAAACTCAATCTATTTCCAACAAATCAGCCTTTGAAAACCCTATGGAGCATATGTAATTCTACCCTGAACATAAGATAGCCTAGAGCATAAGGTAGATCTGAGCTGGAATGCACCCTGAGTGCAGAGAAGCATCTTACACTCAATTCAAGTGTAGTAGGCACATGAAAAAAAAAATCATACTACCTGAACTGAGACCAGTGTTGTCTCAATTGGAGAATCTGTAGCTTTTAGGTCTAGGCTCTTGGTCATTTATGGGAAAATATCTAATATCTGAGGTGACGCTGGGATTGGGTCTTTTAAGACTCAATTATAACAGAACAACCAGAATGCAGTTAATGAGAAGATTGACACATTGTGGAAAATGTAACTAATATCCCTGAACAACTTGTGTAGAAATTGTCAAATGGAAACCTAATCTGCTGTGTCAACTTTCACTGAAAACACAATAAGATATTATTTTTTTGAAATAAGAGTCAATCACACAACCATGTAATTTGAAGAGTGTAAGATGGAGCCCTGGTGGCACAGTGGTTAAGAGCCCTGACAGCTGATAAAAAGGTCAGCAGTTCTAATTCACCAACCGCTCCTTGGAAACCCTATGGGGCAGTTCTACTCTGTCCTATAGGGTCTCTATCAGTTGGAATTGACTCGACGACAAGGGGTTTAAGGTGTTCACAACACTGTCTTTGCAGTCAGATCTAAAGTCCCAGCTCTGTCACTTCCAGCTGAGTAACTTCAGCCACATAACCTGACCTCTGTGAGTATCACTTTCCTCACCTGTAAAAAAGAGATCAGGGCTGCTGTGATTCTTAAAAAGATAAGATGTGTGAGGTGTCTTACATGCTGCCCCGCACACAGGAAGTGTCCACCAACAGTATTCCTCATTAATGTGTGTGTTAATTAACAAGAAGGACTTACTTCTCAGTTCAGTGTTGGTGAAGGCCACAGCATAAATGAGAAATCTAGGGACTGGGTTGGGAAGGTGGGTATTGGGTGGGAGAGGTTTGTGGTGTAGATATCCATTTTAATGTAATTTGAAACTAGAATCTTGACCTCCCAAAGTGGCGGTCTGATCTTTGGCCATCTGAGCCTCCAATAGTCAAAAGTGGGGCTTAAAAGTAAGGTCTTTTCTTTCAAATTATCTACCAGTACAACATGGGGGATCTTTTTCTTCTCCCCTAGAATTTTTTGCTAAGGTTATGGGGTTTATGGTTTCCATAATGCACATGTACAGTATCTATTTCATTTAATTTGCTGTTAACACTTACAGTTTCACTTACTTCAACACAGCTGGATAAAAAGAACTGAAATCAACGATCTATGGTGGAATTGGAGTGCAGCTATTAGCAGTTTTATTTGCAAACCCACCCTACTCTCACCAATCTTACGTGATGGCATAAATTCTATTGACAACACAATTATTAAACACACTTTATACCAAGCACAGTCCCTGTGTTTTCTCCAGTGAACCTATTTCTAACACCTGTTTTGCTGGCTGCCAGTGTTACCAGAGGATGTTAGATTTTTATAAAAATGAGCCAGTAAACAACAATTTTTAAAAACCTGTAAGAAAAACTTTAATCTTTAAATTTTTAAAATTTGTGTAAGAAAATTGGTGGCAACTTTATCTTGCATTGGATTTTATGGTGCTAGAACTTTCTTCTATAGTTGAAGTACTTTTGGAAAGTGGTATCTATATAAGAAGGATCTGTGTGAGTTTTAGTTGCAGAAAGGCACTTGAGCTAGCTCAAAAAAAGGAGGGTGACATATTTCTGGACCTCAAAGAGACTGGAAATGGAAAATCATCCATCCAGAAGGCATGTATACTTACCATGTTTCTCTTTCTGAGAACATGTCATCTTATATCCCTTTCTCTCTGTAACTGACCAAAGTTTCCCCTTATCTGGGCAGGCTGACTTTCTCCACTAATCCCCCAGGTTGAAGCTGGCTGAAAGAGGCCACCCCATTCCCATCTGGGAGGAATACACTCGACATTTCTTCTCAAGCTGAAAGAACAGAAGATTCAAGCCTCGAGTTGCAATACTGAAGAATTCTACTGGGAAAATATTAAATGATGCAGGAAGCATCAAAAGAAGATGGAAAAAATATGCAGAGTCACTATACCAGAAAGAATTGGTCAATATTCAAACATTTCAGGAGGTAGCATATGATCAGGAGCTGATGGTACTAAAGGAAGAAGTCCAAGCTGCACTGAAGGCAATGGTGAAAACAAGGCTCCAGGAATTGATGGAATATTAATTGAGATGTTTCAATAAATGGATGCAGGACTGGAAGTGCTCACTCATTTATGCCGAGAAATTTGCAAAACAGCTTCCTGGCCAACTGACTGAAAGAGATCCATATTTATGCCTATTCCCAAGAAAGGTGATCCAATTGAATATGGAAATTATCAAACAATATCATTAATATCAAGTAAAATTTTGCTAAAGATCATTCAAAAGCAGCTGCAGCAGTATATTAACAGGGAACTGCCAGAAATTCAAATCAGATTTCGAAGAGGACATGGAACCAGGGATATCACTGCTGAGATCAGACGGATCCTGGCTGAAAGCAAAGACTACCAAAAAGATGTTCACCTGTGTTTTATTGACTATGCTAAGGCATTTGTCTGTGTGGATCATAACAGATTATGGATAACATTGCAAAGAATAGGAATTCCAGAATGCTTAATTGTGCTCATGAGAAACCTGTACATAGATCAAGAGGCAGTCACTTGAACAGAACAAGGGGATAGTGCATGGTTTAAAGTCAGAAAAGGTGTGCGTTGGGGTTGTATCCTTTCACCATACCTATTCAATCTGTATGCTGAGCAAGTAATCCAAGAAGCTGGACTATATGAAGAAGAATGGGGCATCAAGATTGGAGGAAGAAGGCTCATTAACAACCTACATTAAGCAGGTGACACAACCTTGCTTACTGAAAGTGAAGAGGGGTTGAAGCCCTTACTGATGAAGATCAAACACCACAGTCTTCATTACCGATTACACCTCAACATAAAAAAAAAAAAAAAAATCCTCACAACTGGACTAATAAGCAACACCATGATAAACGGAGAAAAGATTGAGGTTGTCAAGGATTTCATTTTACTTGGATCCACAATCAACACTCATGGAAGCAGCAGTCAAGAAATCAAAAGATGCATTGCATTGGGCAAATCTGCTGCAAAAGACCTCTTTAATGTGTTGAAAAGCAAAGATGTTACTTGCAGACTAAGGTGCACCTCACCTAAGCCATGGTGTTTTCAATTGCTTCGTATACATGTGAAAGCTGGATAATGAATAAGGAAGACTGTAGGAATTTACGCCTTTGAATTGTAGTGTTGGAGAAGAATATTGAATATACCATGGACTGCCAAAAGAATGAACACATCTGTCTTGAAAGACGTATGATCAGAATGCTCCTTTGAAGCAAGGATGGTGAAACTATGTCTCTCATGCTTTGGGATAAGTTACTGAAGTAGGACATCATCCCTGGTAAAGTAGAGGGTCAGTGAAAAAGAGGAAGACGCTCAACAAGATGGATTGACACAGTGGCTGCAGCAATGTGCTTAAGCATAACAACGATTGTGAGGATGGCGCAGAACCGGGCAGTGTTTCATTCTGTTGTACTAGGGTCGCTATGAGTCAGAATCAACCCAGTGGCACCTAACAACAGCAACATTCCCATCTCAATAGGACTTTTCAGTTCAAGGTCTGCCATTGTCTGATCCCAGGCATCAGGCTTCTTAGTTCACATTTTCAAGAGAAAGAGAGAATTGGATTAATCATCACCTAATCTATGGACTAGCTCCCTGAGTGAAAAGCCTATCTAATCTAACCAGCTTTCATTGGGAAGGGATGAAATGGTACGAGCATGGTGGCCTAGACTCAGCCCTTCTATTGATTCTCTCCCTAGGGAAAATGCAAGGGCTAGGCAGGCCTCACCAATATGACTGTCACAGTGAAGCCACTGAATCAAATTTCCCGCTTCCTCTCTCAAAAGGAGGAATACCCTTTGCTGTTGAGAACTTGTGATGTAACCTTTCAAACTAATAGGCTACTCTACCATTTCAAAATAAAACAAAAATAATCTGATTGTTCTTCTAAAGGCTTGCATTTCAAATACTCCCATCTCTTCCCTTTCTGATGCATTCTAAATCCATGTCCTTTAAACAGGTGTCTTCTATTTTTGGAGCTCTGGTGGTGCAGTGGTTAAGAGCTTGGCTGCTAACCAAAAGGTTGGCAGTTCAAATTCATCAGCCTCTCCTTAGAAACCCTATGGGGCAGTTCTACTCTGTCTTATAGGGTCTCTAGGAGTCAGAATTTACTCGATGGCAATGAGTTTGGCTTTTGGTTTTCTTCTATTTTTGGTTTCTTCAGGGTGCTCATTTGTGTCAGAACACACTCAAAGTAAAAGTACACCAATAGGCTTATGAAGAAAAATATTTTCTTCTATATGCCTCGAAATTCTTGTTTGTATCTAGTTTTATACACGCTAAGTATTGAGCAAGGAAGTGAATATATAGCTTATATAGCTGTTTAACCACTCATGGAGAATAAAAATTGCCAACACACAGTATCCCATTGTTTAGCACTAATTCTGAAAATTGTTCCAGAAATAATATTTTCAGGACTCTCCCCCTGAAATGGGGCCAAAATTCTTGTCCATCTTTCAATGTATAGCTAACTGCCCGGGGCTGTATCAAGCCCAGTGTTTATTCGCACAAAGACTTTGACTCCCATAACTTTCTCCTTCTCTGTACTGGAGGGAAAAAACTGGGGGTGGATTGGGGTGGGACACAAGGCCCATTTTGAAATGTATGAGAGATGGATACTCCCAAAATTCTAAGAAGATTACACACACACAAAAATCTCATCTGGTAAATATTACATTCTGTTTTTGTCTTTGCTTTACTTTTTACACAACTTGACAGTTTGTGGTATTGTGCCACATTTCAGAGCTAAGGTTTACAAACATCTGGCTCATAGGCAACATTCCATTCCTCATGGCCCCCGATGTCTCTGGGATAAAGTGTTTGCAACATACCAACCGAGGTGGAAAACAAGCGTTTTCCTAGAGGACAATGGGAGTAAGCAAGGCATTTTTGCTTCACAAGATTCGTCTGAAGGAGGCTGGACCTTGGAAAGTTAACCCACTTGTTGCCACCCAGATAAATTTTGGAGACCTAGGGACCCTTTGATTCTTCTACTGAGTGACCAGTTGGGTGGATTTCTTTAAGTCCCTGGAGATATGAAAACATACCCAATGAAGCATAGCAAAGGAGTGATATAAACTCTCAGTCATTTGAATGGTTTATTTAAAGTTCCCACCCCACACCATTTTCTGTCCATCTAGGCATAAGTAAAAATTTCACCTTTCTTGTAGTTTTACGGAGAAGATGTAACAAAATCATCCATGTGAGTTAACGTGTATAACCAAATCAAACCAGTTGCTGTGTAGTTAATTCTGATTCGTGGTGGCCCCATGTGTGTCAGAATAGAACTGTGTTCCATAGGGTTTTAAATAGCTATGATCTTTTGGAAGCAGATTGACAAGACTTTCTTTGGAACCACCTCTGGTTGGATTCAATGTATCAACCTTTTGGTTAGTAGTCGAGCGCTTAACCATTTACACCATCTGGAGACTTCTAACATATATAAAGCATGTGGCATACTTCCTGGCACTTAGTAAGAGCTACTTACATTTTTGCTATTGTCATCATCATTATTTCTATGTTGCTCATCCATGTGTACTGAGGAAAGTTATTTTTAAATTGCCTTTTGTGGTCAGATTTTGGTGTTTAATGGCAATAATTGATATGCCATCTCTCGCTGTCTCTTTTTCTTTGTTTGTTTGTTTTCTCTTCTTCTCTTACATGTAAATGTTGTTGTGAGATATTAGTATATTGTCTAAGACACAAAATTCTAGCATTAATGTCACTTTTTTTTTTCTGAAAATGTCAGCATGAAGACTGATGGTTTGGAGCGCTTCTAACAACTCTAGTTCTTAAGAAAAAAACACCAAATTTTCTATATCACATGAGACATCTCAAAAGGACTGTCATCCTTCCCTTGGGACTTACTTCACCAAGTCTCCAGAACTCACGGAGTTCTTAGCCTCAGGGGGTTCATGGATTTTTAGGGGTGCCCATTTAGCCCCTGCAACTATGTGCAAACTTATGTATATATGTGTTCGTGTGTGTCTGTGGTAATATATTTTTTCTAGGGAGAGGACTAATATCTTCCATCAGATCATCAAAGCTGTTTATGAAACACAAAAAGTTAATAACTCGTTATATTAGGAGAGTAAAGATGGCCAGAGTAGGGAAGAGTTCTATGTGGAATTGGGAAGGAAGCAAAGTCTCTCTCCTCTGGCATCCCTTTTCCTTACCTCAGTATTGACTTTTCTTCCTCCTTAACACCAAGTGCAATCTTTCTCCACTTCCCTATGAATACTTAATCTCAGACTGCTAAATTACTCTGAAAATGCCTCAAAAAGGCTTCTTTTTAGAGTCTGAAATCTTCAGTTAATGAGAGAAACCTGGATAGTAGACTCTCAGAGCCCCATCAGCCGGTCGGTGCTTCAGGCTTGTATGTTTCTGTGTACAACCAGCCTGTCCCAGAGTCATCAGAGATATGTGAAAAATTGTTTTCCTTAAGGGAAGTGACTCAGTTGGAATTGTAAAGACTTCAATCAAGTCCTTCCACAAATAGCTCTTTAGCATGAACTTTGTGTGACATGGTGCTTGTAGCCATGAGAAGAGAAGGAGAAGGCAGCTCTGGCCAGAAGGAATGTAGCACCCTTGATGGAAATTGGAGAACAACATGAGTTGGTTCCTCCAAACAACAGGGAAGGAATACATGTTCATTGAGCACTTGTTGGTACCAAGCACAGTGCCAGGCAAACTGATGGCACAGAGTGAGGAATACAACATAGTATTACTATGTTGCTGGCCCTGAACAAGGCCCTGGAGAGAGCGGTGAACAAACTTGTAAGGTCCTTACTTAGAGTTTAAAGAGATAGATTAATAAAATAATAACACTAATAATTGCATACACTAAAATAAGTCCTATATGGGAAAGGAAGGCAGCCCTGTGAGCACGTAATCACAACAAATGTATCCTAGGTCTGTATTCTGCATTATCTATAAGGATTAGCTAGGTAACAAGGGGAAAAGAACATCACAAACAGGGAAAGAAGGTATATGTAAAGTTTGAAGGGCCCCATAGTTCCACAGCTAATTAGTGGCATATCTGAGTCTTGAATCGAGGTTTGGTTTCAGAGGTCCTGGTCTTAATCATTACCCCAATCTACTTCTCAAGTAGTAGCAGGTGCTCAAGTCATAGTAAGTACCCAAAAAATATTGTTAATTCAATAATAAATCATAAGTAAGAAATAATAATGAATAATAACTTCAAGTGGTATACAGTTAATTCAGTAATGAATAAATGACACACTGGAGGTTCAAGGTCTTTGAGTTCGTGGAGGATAGGAAAGAAAGTCAACAAAATAGCAAGTCTTATGGTGCATAAGATCAGCATCACCTGGAAAGCTTATGTGGCAGTGAATCCTAAAGAAGCAGTTCCCATCAGCTGTGCTTGTTAGATTGGAAGCTACCGTGCCTTTTCTGCTGTTTGGAAATGCTGGCAGGCAACATCCCTGTTCCTGACTAAGCAAGAGAGTGTTTAAATATAGATGAGGGCTCTAAAAATGCTGCTGTGGAGGCTGTAACAGGTGATGGTATACTTTTTTTTTTTTTTGTAGGTGAGCACATTACAAAGCCTTTGAAAGTTGAGTGAGAACCACGACTACTCTTGAGTGTTTATCCCCAAGAGCTTTTAATGTGATGCTGGGGACCATTGTCATTTACTGAAGGATTTGTCTATTTGCTGTGAATGTCAAGAGACTGAAAACTTATCTATTTACCATGAATGTCGAGAGACTGACATTCATAAAGATGAACAAATATCTTTTACCTACAGAGGTTGTGCCTTCCAGGAGGTCATTTGGGGCTGATGGTAAGTGAACAGCATAGAAGAAATTCTAGGGAGATTCTTTTGTCCCCAAAGAACAAGGAAAATGACAAAATAAGGATTTCACTGACCTCCTAAAAGGATCTAACATTTGGAGAGTTACTTGCTCAACACTTAGTCAACAATATGGAGAAGGAACATTTGCACAGACCAGAGCAGAGCACAGGTCAGGGAAGTGGATAAACAAGGAGGAGAATATGTGGGTTCTGTCCTTGGAGAGCTGGTACTTTAGTTAGGAAGACCAAATCTTCCAATAATGTCTCAACAATGCTTCCAAACAACTAACACACCAGGGTAAATGAAAAGTGTGAAAACTGAATGGGCAGTATAAAAAGGACAGCAACCAAATTTAGTTGGGACCAGTTTAGACATTCACTAGCCATTGTGTGTATTCCCAAATCCAACACAGTGGCTAGAGACACAACACAAATATGACTTTTCTGTTCCTCAAGGACCTTAAAAATTTGGTGGGCAGACAAATACATAATTCCAGATGCTAAGACAGAGGTAACCAAGGGTACTAGAGAAGTCTAGAGGAGAGGGGCTAACTTGGAGTGAGATGAGTCAAAAAAGGCTTCCCAGAGCTGAACCTTAGAGGATAAAAAAGTATCTGTCAGTGATGGTAGTAGGAGGGATGAAAAGTGGAGAAGGTGCATTTCCAACCACATAGATAACCAAGGGTAATACTAGGACTTGAACCTTGGCCTACATGGCTCCAAATCCCATATACTTTCTACTAAACCAGGCAGCCTTCCAAGTCATTAAATATTTATTGAGTACTTGCTATATGTAGGTATTATGTCATTAGACTTGGCTCCTACCCCTTAAATGTACTACCTTGACCTTTATTTACATAAGAGCTTAAATAATTGACCCATGGAAACTTCAAGAGGTTTACAGTTTTTTGCTGAAGCCTAAAAATTTGGCAAAAAATAAGCACTGAATAAATATTTGATGAGTAAATTGAATGGACAAATGAATGAGTGCGTATCTCTATGACAAGGTGATGAGACTCTAGAAGAAGACTAGAGTAGTGGCAGGAGGAACATAGAAGTCTGGAATAGTGGTTTGGGGAAAGGGAAGAGCATGGAAGGCAAATAGAAGAGCAAATACAAGAGCAAGGAAGTAAAAACGACAAGGTAATATGTCTTAGTTTCCCAGTGCTGCTGTAACAGAAATACTACAAGTCAGTGGCTTTAAAGAATAGATATGTATTTTCTCACAGTCCAGGAGACTAGGGGCTATGTTGGCTCTGAGGAAAGATTCTTGTCTCTTTCAGCTTCTGTAACGCCGGAGTTCCTTGTTTCCTCGGAGATCTTCACGCGGCATCTATCTTCCCCCTTTTGTGCTTGCTTCTGTGTCTAATCTGCTGTTTTTATAACTCAGTAAAGATCAGGTTTAGGGTGCTTTGTACACTGATAAGACCTCATTAGCGTAACAAAGAAATCTCTATACCCAAGGGGATCACATTCACAGGTATAGGATTACAACACATATTTTGAGGGGGTGCAATTTAATCCATGACATTAGGCATAGTACTCTCATAGCTTTAGTTAATGACAGTGCCATTCCCATGTCCCGCCTGCACATCTACTATGTGCCGGGCCTCATAGTATGCCTTTTCACACATCATGGTTAGTTCTTACTACAGACCTATGGGTCAGGTGGTATTATTTCCAATGTGTAGTTGATGAGACAACAAAACAAACATCTGTAACTTGGAATACTAAAAATTGAGAAGAAGTTAAAACTCAGGTCTCTTGATCTAAAGAACCCATGCTGTTTTCAAGCTCTTCTTTTCTAATGAGCAACTAATTATAAGCCCCAGCCATGTGTAGTACACTCAGCTCTTTTCTATGTTTACAATATATATGTGGTTCTAGGCCTGCAAACTATCTGCTTTTCATACATTATGATCTAGATTTGCTATAGACAGACACTCATTAGTCCATTTGCCTGGGTCGTAATGTATTGGCCTAGATTATAACATTCCAAGTAGAAAAATTTGATCGTTTACTCACTCCTAATTATTTATTGAACACCTATTATGGGCTGAAAAACCTGGTGGTGTAGTGATTAAGTGCTATGGCTGCTAACCAAAAGGTCAGCAGTTCGAATTTACCAGGTGCTCCTTGGAAACTCTATTGGGCAGTTCTACTCTATCCTATAGGGTCGCTAAGATTTGGAATCAACTTGTCAGAAACGGGTTTGGTTTTGGTTTCTTATGGGCTAGGTAGTGAATTTAATGAATAGAAAGATCCTGTGTGACCAGATCATAGTTTGTGAGAAAAAAGGATAAGGTGAGAGCAAGTAGTCAAGGGACAAATCAAATATGGTCTTGTAGACCATGATAAGCATTTTAGATTTTATTTTGATTGAAGTAGTAAGTAGTTAGAGAGCTGTATGCAAATAACAGAATCTTCTAATTTCTTCATGGAGTGTAGATTATAGAGGGCAAGGTGAGAGCAAGGAGACCAGTGAACGGGTTTTTGTGTTCATCCAGGTGCCAGGTAATGGTGGCTTGTATGGAGATGGTGAGATGCAGTAAAATTTTGGAATATGTATTAGATGTAGTCTTCGTGGGGCTTGCTAATGAAGTAAACTGTGGGTCAGAAAAAAGAGGAATCTAGGATGATTCCGAGTTTTTCAACAAGAGAACTGCATGAATTTTGTGCCATTTCCTGAGATGAGGGAGATAGGAGAGGTATAGATTGGGGATGGGGAGATATGAAGGGTTCTGTTTAATTCATGTTATGTATATGAGGTGATGTGTATTCAATACATACATAGGAATGTCAAGTAAGAAGTAGCACTAAAGAATCTGGGGCTCAGAGGAGAAGTTAGTACTGGAGACAATGATGGTATCGTCTTCACCAGATTGAAATTTAAAGCCTTGAATCTGAAAAAGATAAAAAGAAGAGGACTGAAGACTGATCCTTTGGACACACCAACATATAGAGCTGAGGAGGAAGGCCTGGTGTAGGAAAATGGAAGACAGGGGAATGCAGGGTCATGGAACCCTGGAGAAGTAAGCATTTCAAGAAGGCAGTGGTAAACTGGTAACAAATATGGCTAAAAAGCCAAATCAAATGGAAGAAAAGAATTCACCATTACGTACAGCACTCGGGTCACTGTGTAAGTGTGCATATTGAACCCTGTACATAGGTCTTTGTCTCAGGGGAAGTGTAGTGGCTGAAACGCAACTCCTGCATCCTTTCACCAGCATCCCATGCTCCTTCCAGCCCAGGCATTTCCTGCCTGCTGTTTCTGGTTTCTGGAGCACTCTCCCATCTCTTTCCCTGCCCTCCAGCCCTCTCTCCTAAACGTAATTAATTTCTTCTAGTTCTTAAGCCTCAGATTAAACAGCTTTGTTTCTCTCGTGATGGCCCAAATTTCTATCTTTCTCATTGATAACAGTAGGTATGAAATCAAATCATTTACTGTATGATTTAAGCCTTCCAGACCTCTCTCCTCCCCATTATGTAAATTCTGGGCAGGGAGGTCCATGGCTGCTTGTTCACTTCTTGATGTACAGTGCCCAGCACAGAGCCTGACACAAAGGAGACTCTGAATAACGCTTTGTTGAATGAATGAATGAAGCCCTTGTTGAAGCCTCTTCCTTCATACTTGCTGCATTCAGAACTGGACTGTTGAGCCTTGGATCTTGCCTCACTGGCTCTCTAGCATTGTCTCAGTTAACTAGTGCTGCCATGAAAAAAATACCACAGGTGGGTGGCTTTAAAGAACAGAAATTTATCTTCTTCTAGTTATGGAGGCTAGAAATTCAAATTGGGGTCTTAGATGTGCCTATTCCTTCTGTGGGCCTCTTTCCTCGTTTCTGGTGACTGCAGGTAACCCTCGATATTACTTTGTTTATAGATGATCCTCACATATTGTCAGTCTTAAATTGTATGTGTCTCTGCATCTATTCTGGTATTTCTATAACTCAGAAGTGATTAATTTTAGGATCCATCCTCCACTGGTATAACCTCAACTAGTTGATTGATTACATTATATTAGATTGTATTATGGAATGTGATTACATTGCATTGAATTAGACGTACCCCCCAAAAAAACCCCAAACCTGTTGCCATCAAGTCAATTCCAACTCATAGCGACCCTTTAGATATGAAGTAATTAAATTAGACTAAATTATGGAAGGTAATCTGCTTTATCCAAGGCCAAATGATTTAATTACATGTAACTACTCCAAGACAGCAACTAGATTACTGTTTGGCCGAATAGCTGGGAACCAAAGCTTAGCCAAATTGACACATAAAATCAACCATCAAAAGTATCAATTAGGCTAATGTGTTTATTGGCAACTTCCAAATCTCACATTCCTGAGTCTTCATCTCCAAATTCCCGCCATTAGCCTCCACTGACCAGATCTATCACTTTTTGGCATGTATTAGCTCTAGAATTACCACAATTATCCAAGTAGGAGAGGAGTAAGCAACCAAAGAAGCCATAACCAATTTAACAAGCCGTTCACAGTTTCACTGTACTGGCCATGCATACATAGACATGCATGGATTAATCTTTGAGACAAATGTATGCTACTGGCAGGATCTATATTTCAGTACTTGGGACTCCATCTACCCGTCTTTATATCTGTCATAACGTTAAGATCTGTTACATGTATTTTCATGTTGCCCAGCAACATTTCCATGTCCATAATGCGGGTATACTAATCACTCAGAATAAGTTATGATTTCTTGGTAATAGCTGATGAAATCTAAGGACAGCAAGGTGGCAGTTGGTCTTATGAGACAGTGGCTCTCAGTCTGTTTTTCTTCCATTACACTCGTGATGTTCATACTCATGTCATATCCCCAAAATTTAGTCACATTTTGACTCCCAAAGGCCTTCCCTACTCCACAAAACAGAGGAATACTGGCTAACATAAGCATTTGAAATAGGCACATTTCAACAGTGGATTGGTAAAAGTCACACATATTGTAGGCTGAGGGTTAGTAAAATTCCTGGTATACTACATCAATTCCGCTCTACACTTTTCTCTTCTACTCTAGAAAATATTGAATTGCACATGAAGAACAGTGATAATAGCCTCAAATGGGCTATAATCAACAAAAAAATGTCTATAGTAAACATAAAAAATATTGGTTTCATCAAGATATAAATAGTCTTTTTTTTTTAATAAGAAAATCTGTTTTGATAACTGCCCTGTTACAGTTTTCATAAACTTTAACTTTTAAGGATATCAAATGCTGTAGTAGGAATTTTGCAAATAAATTGTGTAGCTCTGGATTTAATGCCTAAATAAATGAAAACAATGGTTTCTTATATCCTTGAGTTGTACCATGGTATATTTTCAAACAATTTTCTAAAAAATTTTACCATGTGGGTTTTGTATGACAACGCTAGATTTAGTGGTTGAGGTAGCTCAAACATCAGTGATTTAAACAAAACATGGGGAAAGCCAAGAGCAACTCTTCCCTTCATGCTCTAAAGAGTGGTTCTCAAAGTGCAGCCTCTTGACTAGCAACAATAGCATCCCTTCAGAACATATTAGAAAACCACATTCTCAAGCCTCATGCCAGATACGCTGAATAAAAACTCTGGAGTGGGACTCAGCAATTTATGTTTTAACAAAGCCTCTAAGTGGCTTTGATGAACGCTAAAGTTTGAGAACCACTAATCTAGAACCCCAACCAGTTTGCTCACTCAGAAGAGAAAGGATAGCTTTAAACTATGAGAACAAGTTTTAAACACCCACGTAAAGAAATCAAATGTGGGATCCATGATTTCAAATCCACCAAGACATTGAAAAAATGTAGCCATCACATGAAATTAGCAGTTGGGGGTTAGAGGTGAGGTTCAGGGAAAAGCAAGCGTTTCTTTCTAGAGCCAAGGGTGCAATTTCACATCCAAATGCCAAGACTGAAGCAAATCAAGAGTCAAACTATAAAATATAAAGTATGATAAAGGAAAATTGGCTTCTACACACAGTGTAACTAAATCTACTCCAAGCAATGCTTGGTTCATTGGCAGCTGGCACTGCAGTTATCAGAAGATGCCTGCTGAGACATTCCCACCAACATCCTAGTTAAAAATTATGTATAATATGCTCATATGTAAACTTGTTACTGAGAACCGTGAGAACATCAAGCAGGGCATGGTTCTTGGATCCTCCCCCAAGAAAGCTGAGCAGTTCTGAGGAACACAGATGGTCTTTTGAGAGATTAGGATGTAGGGAGAAACCCCCTAGCCTTAACCTCTACACCATCCCCACACACATGACAGCTGGCAGCACAGGCTGAAGATATAGTTCCCTGAACCAGGCTATGGGAGCTTCCAAAAGGAGCAGGAAGCTTGATGCCTCCATTCTAGCAGAGCATGTGCTCAAATGGGGGAGAGCAGACCAATATTTCCAAAATCTCCCCAAAACAAAACTTCCAAATTCATTAGTACACTGTGGTAGCAAGTACAGAAATTAATTCCTTGCTAGTTTAAAGCAAAAAGGGGAATTTATTATGAGACGGTAGAGGTGTCTCATAGAAATCAAGGGAAAGAATTGAGTGGGCCTCCAGGGACAGAACTACGAAGTTGAAAGGAGCTCTCTCCATCTCTCTCTTTCTCTCAACCCTGTCTCTGTCTGTGTGCCTGTTTTATTCTTTACATTCTCTATGTCTCTGGAACACATGGCAGAATTTGGCCATGCCCAGTTTGAGTCTACATGTTCACCTCCAGTCACCCAAACAGCCTGACTGTCTTGATCCTAGTTACAGATTTTTAGGAAAGAGAATCTGCTTGATCCTGCTTGTTTCATGCCCACTCTTGGTCCAAACTACTATGACTGGTGAAGGTATAGTCACTTGCCACAGAAATGGTTGCTGGATCTTGTGGCTATGGAGGGGGAAGAGAGAGAAAGCTGTTTCCAGAGTCATGTGGGAGTTGATGACTCTGTGGTTGGAAAGATACTGCAAGATGACTGACTACTGCCTGGCCAGAGAAGTATATCACCAAGGATAAACAAATTAGCTCTCTCTATATAAAAGAGGGTCACTATGAGTCAGAATTAACTTGATGGCAACAGGTATATATATAAAAGACTTATCTGCAAAGTGGTCATTAATGAGGCTAATCTGGAGATGCTGAAAGGAGGAGGCATTAGTAACATTTCTTTCAGCAACGTTTCTCAATATAATGGTATATTGGGATGAGTTGAGACGCCATTAAATTTTTAGCCACCAAAGTTTGCCATCTTTGATGATTCACTTCAACCACTAAATTATTATCATTGCAAAAAAACAACCTGAGGAAATTTTATAGAGAACCCTTGGAAAGTATAAGAAAATAATGGTTTCTTATATCCTAAGAAACCAATGTTTTCATTTATTCGGGTATTAAAGACATGACTGCACAAATCTTTCCCAACTGTATTTCCTACTGCACCATTTGATGTCATTAAAAGTTAAAGTTCCCACTGGTCTCACCCCTTTGGGAGCAAGGAAGAATGAAGAAAACTAAAGATACAAGGAAAAGATTAGTCCAAAGGACTAATGGACCACATCTACCATGGCCTTCACCAGACTGAGTCCAGTAAACTAGATGGTGCCTGGCTACCACCACTGACTGCTCTGACAAGGATCACAACAGAGGGTCCCAGACAGAGCTGAAGAAAAATGTAGAACAAACTTCTAACTCAAAAAGAAAGACCAGACTTGCTGGCCTGACAGAGACTGGAGAAACCCTGAGAGTATGGCCCCCAGACACATTTCTAGCTCAGTAATGAGGCCACTCCTGAGGTTCACCCTGCAGCCAAAGATTAAACAGGTCCATGGAACAAAACAAGACTAAAGGGTTGCACCAGCCCTGGAGCAGGGACTGGAAGGCAGGAGAGAACAGGAAAGCTGGTAATGGGGAGCCAAGGGTTGAGAAGGGAGAGTGTTGACATGTTGTGGGGTTGTTAACCAGTGTCATAAAATATTGTCATACAATAATGTGTGTACTAACTGATGAGAAACTAGTTTGTTCTATGAACCTTCATCTAAAGTACAATAAAAAAAAAAAAGAGGAAAAAAGTTAACATTCATGAAAAGCATAACAGGGCATCAATCAAAATAGAAATTTTCTGATTGAGGAAAAAAAGACAGTTATTTCTATTATGAAAAGACAAGATATTTGATAAATTGATAGGATCCAGCGTGGCATAGGAAACCCTGGTGGTATAGTGGTTAAGAGCTATGGCTGCTTAACCAAAAGGTCAGTATGTCAAATCCACTGGACGCTCCTTGGAAACCTTGTGGGACAGGTCTACTCTGTCCTTTAGGGTTGCTATGAGCTGGAATCCACTTGACAACTTTTTTTTTTTTTTAATGTAAACAAGATTGAGAGCCATGGATATGGAGTACACTGAATAGATAACTAAAGAATTTTCTGGCACAGTGGTTAAGAGCTTGGCTGCTAACCAAAAGGTTGGTAGTTTGAATCCACCAGCCACTCCTTAGAAATCCTATGGGGGAGTTCTACTCTGTCCTGTGGGGTCAACATGAGTTGGAATAGACTACCTGGCAACAGGTTTGAGTTTGGGTTTTATCAGAAAGAGGGAAATTGTGAATGTCTTTTCTGTGAGGCAAAAAGTATTTATATACGTTATAAGACTCTTTCATATCTCATTGGTCTTAGCCTGGAAGATAAGCCCCGTATGTTGGAAAGCACTGAAAATACACAGTGACCACAACAATAGACTCAAGCACACCAACGATGGTTAAGATGGTGTAGGACTGGACAACGTTTTATTCAATTTTACATAGGGTCACCATGAGTTGGAGCCGCCTCGGTGGCAATTAACTTAGTGATATCAACTTGACAGCAACTAACAATAACAAAAACAAGCCATGAGTCATGTCTATTATCTGTTGTTGAAGAAAGTAACCTTGGTGGTGCAGTGGTTAAGCACTCGGCTGTTAACCAAAGGGTCAGCTCTTGAACCCACCAGCCGCTCCAAGGGAGAAAGGTGTGGCAGTCTGCTTCCATAAAGATTTACAGTTTTGGAAACCTTACGGCGCAGTTCTGCTTTGTTCTATAGGGTCGCTAGGAATCAGAATTGACTTCAAGGCAATGGGTTTGGTTTTTGGTTTGTGTACTTTCCCTTAAAATATCGCAAAGATCTTCTGGATTAAAATAGCTCTTTTATAATATACTTTCATAGTAATCTACATGATTTTATTAATTTTAGATTCTTCTATCTGTGACTCTCTTAGTTCTATAGCTTAGTTATATTTTTATATAAAAGAGATTTAAATTGCTTTACTAGAAAACATCCAATCACTACCACCAACTATGTTATAAAATAGTATCTTGAAATCAGATTAGGAACTGATTCTACTTTTCAAGGTTCAGATTCAAAGAAAGAGATCAAATGGCTATGGACACATAGAGGTGCTTCCATTCCCCCAACATAACTATCTTTGACTCTATAAGAGAAAATGAGATTCCTGACCACTAATCTACTGTGTTAAGGTTTGTCAGAAGAAAATTATCTAGGTTTGATGGCAAATTAAACTATTTTAAGTCAATAGCATCTTACTCTCACTTACTTGGTTAGATTTGAAAGCAGTCAAACAAGAGGTTTAAGGGAATGAGATACAGATTTGGTAAGATTTGGTGAAAGGAAAGGAAAAGAAAATGGAGGACATTGAGTGGGCTAGAGGGCTGTCAGTGGAAAGATTGATGAAATCCATGAAGGACCTCAGTATCTAGAGTTTGGAAATTCCACAAGACTTGAAAAGAACACAGAGTAGAGGATTGAAAGGCTAGTCTGCGGTCTTAGTTCTCTAGAGGAGCAAAACCAGTGTAGCATATGTGTATATATATATATACAAGTATATAAATATATAGAGAGAGATTTATCTCAAGGGAACGGCTCACGCAGTTGTCGAGGCTGTCACGTCCCAAATCCATGGGTCAGGCATCAGGCTAGAGGTTTCTCCTGACTCACATGGTTGCAGGGGCTGACGAACCCCAAATTGGCAGGTCAGTCAGTAGGCTACTGCTCACTTCCCAAGAACTAGAGGTCAGAGGATGTCAAGTCGAATGCAGGATCCACAGAGAGCTTTGCCAGAAAATCTGTATATATTGGGTGCAGGCCATACCCTCAAGGAAACTGCTGGGCTTTCAACTGATAGGCTGCTCACACCAGATCATAAAACGGAGGATGATTACACAGTATCTGCCAAACCACTGAGAGTCATGGCCTAGCCAAGTTGACACATAACCTTAACCATCACATCTATTCAACTACTTTGCAAAATTCTAGCGCTCATTCTATCGAACATTTTTGCTCATCGAACAGATTCATTTAACATATACTAAATGAAGATCTACTGTACATATAATATGACTCTTGTTCCAGGCAGTGGAACAAGAGAAACAAGCTCAGCTTGGTGGCCAAGTGTAACTAACGTATAGTTCTTAACTTAGAATCTAGAATAAACTCTTCTAGGCTAAGTGACCTCTTGATCCAGAAAAGGTAAGAAATAGGGGCTTTCAGGGATGCTGTGCACTGGTAAGAACCCAACAATTTTAAGTGTCTGGCACTCAGGGACTAGTTTACTCTGGATCTTGGGCTGAATGTAATGGTTTTTCTTAAAGGAATCTTGTATTAGATTCCAGCTGTTAGGCTCAAATCCACAGGGATTAGGGGAGTCAAGTTTGCCTCTTCCTCTCTTTCTGGTTGAAGGAGGTTGTGTGAACGTAGGTTGGGGTGTGGGTGGGGGAATCATGGAGGTTGAACAAACTCAGCAGCAGCATCAGTGCTTTTCTTGTTTGTTGGTCAGAAACTGTGACTCAGATTACCATGGTTTGGGAATTGAAATCCTGACATGAACAATTAAATTCTATATTTATATTCCTAGCAATTTCATCTTGTCATTTGTGGTTTTCTTCAAATTACAAAACAATTAAATGAAGAATTTGGCAGCGAAATTGAACCAGATGTAAGTTTCTTGTTCCCCCTCTGTTCCCACCCCCTTTTAATGGCAGGAAAAAGAATGTAATTTAAGTCTTCCCAGCTCTTCAGCTGTAGAACAGCTGAACAGGCATCTTGAAGGAGAAAGTGTCTCTTTCACTAAAGAGTGTGATGTAGTGTTTTATCTGCAATGTTGAAGAGAAAAGCCCTTGAAGTACAGAATTCCCTAAGAGGAAGGATACACACACATACTCCAACCACAGCATTTATTATCCTGACATTGCAATTTAGCAAACAAAAGACACAAAAGGTGTCATTCTGGTCTACCTTTGGGTTCCTTAAAAATGTAATGAAGCTGAAAGCTTATTCCTAAACATAAATTAAGTTCTAATATCTGAACTGGTTGAATTTGTCAAATAATACCGTATATCCTTTTAAATGAATACTTCAAATTTTAATTCTTTTCCCCAGCTAGGTAAGGCGTAAAAGTGAATGCATTTTATATACGTATCACACTCTCTGTATCCATTTCTTCTGAGAGGTAGAGAACTTATTTTTGATGGATTTAGGCTTACATCTCTTAAAAATTCTTCAGTTCATAGCATTGGCAAAGCGCCTGATAAGCAGGCCCAGAAAGCTCTTCTCAGGCCTTGGAGGATGAACTTCCTGCCATTTGGGAGCAAGTAAATGCAATCAGGTATCTGAATGCAGGCAATTTGAAAGACAGTGTACACCACCCAAACAAAGGTTGCAGAAAGTTGGGCTGCACACTTCTAGAAGTTAAACCCAAGTGTCACTTTTCATTTGATTCTGAAAGAGGCCACAGAGCCTCTGCCTAATGATTTCCTATGCTGAATTACACAGAGAAAGAATGTCTCCATTCTTCCTGACATGTAACTTAATATCAGGCAAAAAGGCTATTAGGTGGAGGAAATGCTATTTGCTTGATTGGTTCCATTTTCGTCACCAACACCTTCCCCTACCTTCAAACACACACACTGACTTTGAACAAGAAAAGTAACCTTTCTGAATCTTGCCTCTCCTTCTGAGGAATAAGGCAAGGTGGAAAAGCACAGCCTTAGGAATCAGACACCTCCACCTGCCTGTCAGCCTCTCTTACTGTGGTGGCTTGCATGTGGCTATGATGCTGGAAGCTATGCCACTGGTATTTCAAATGCCAGCAGGATCACCCATGGTGGAGAGGTTGTAGTGGAGCTTCCAGACTAAGATAGATTAGGAAGAAATGCCTGGCGATGTCCTGCCAAAATTAGCCAATGAAAACCCTTTGGATCGCAAAGGAATGTTGTGTGATGGAATGCTGGAAGATGAGGTTGGAAGCCACTCAGAATACGCAGTGGCTCCAACAGTGGGCTGGAGCATACCACAGCCACGAAGACGGAGCAGGGCCTGACAACGTTTTGTTCTGTTGCACATGGGGTTGCTGTGAGTTGGAGCTTATTTAACGGCAACTAGCATTTTTTTTTTTTAGCAACAAAAATGAGGAGTCAAACAAATGTGGGTTTTACTAATACTGGGTGTGAAATTTACTAGCCATGGGATCTGGGGCAAGTTATTTTCTCTGACCAAAAGGTTCTTATCTAAAAAACAAGAATGGAGAAATACCATCACGTATATTATGCCATTATCAGGAGATAATGTATGAAGAGTTCTAATAGAGCAGCTCTGAGCAGAGGACAAGCATTGCCTGAATGCTGTCTATCATTGTCGACACCAGAGGAATACTTAGGTAAAATTCTACCACCTCCAATGATTCCTTAGTATTTGCTCCTTCTTCAAGACCACAAGATTTTAGGACAATACTTCTTCTTTGTGCTTATATGTTTCCTGGAATGTGAATCCCTCTTTTTTATGTTTATATTTTGTCTCCCTTTCCAGAATTGAATGATTTTTATCTTCAAAAAGCGTATTTTTTTTCTTTACTACAAAAACAATACATGTTCCAGCTAAACATTTTGGGAAATACAGATAAGAAAAAAGTAAATAAAGATTACCTATGGTCTCACACATAATGCTAACATTTCAGTGCTTAGGTTTGCAGATTTATTTTTTTCTGTGCATACATACAGGGCTATCATGTTGGACAACATGTTTCCTCCACACCTATTATATTGGGAACATTATACATGTTACTAAAATATTCTTATGAAACATAGTTTCTAATGACTGGTAGTATATTGTTGTATGGATTTAATTTAATGAAATAATTTAATTAAAGAGTCCCACAAGGCTAGATATCTAGGTTGTTCCCAAATAGTTACTTTAATAAACCACATTTTTTATTGTTAAATTTTTAAGGGGAGGGATTTTGGGCCTTTTATCTACTTGAATGCCCTTTTTGTCTAGCACATAGCCGTAGATAAACACGTTTGCTGACACATCCTCTGTGAATCTAAGGGCAGGTGTATTTGGGATTCAAACAGATGGATGAGAATGGACCTCAGAAACTGGGGTGTCCTAGATGCTCGGTGGGCAAAGCAGACATAGTGATCTCATCTACAGCTATACTAGAAGGCTACACATTTAATTTAATGACTACCAACTCTCCACATTTCTCTTTCTTTCTTTTTTCAGTAGACCTCTAAAATCCATGACTCTATTACCTTAGGAACCAACCTTTGGTTCTCTCTGTGTGTTTACCTTTTTATTGAAGTAAAATACACATATAGAAAATGCACATATAGTGTAAAGCTCAGTGAATGTCCATAAATCGAACACCCCCATGTTACCAGCACCCAGTCAAGGAACAGAAAATTTCCGGAATCTCAGAAGCTCCAACCACCTCAAGCTCCCTTGTAATCACTATTCCCCCGACAGTAAATAACCTCTCTCTTAATTTCTAACAGCATAAACTAGCTTTACATATTTTGTACTTTCTGTACGTGGTATAGGAGCCCTGGTGGCACAGTGGTTAAGCACTCGGGGGCTAACCAAGTGGTTGGCAGTTCGAAGCCACCAGCCACTCACGACACAGTACATATTCTATTTTGCGCAATTTCTTTGCTCAACATCATGCTTCTGAGATTCATCCATGTTGCTGTGTAGAGTTGTAGATTGTTAAGTATTGTTGTCAGTATACTGTTCCATTACTGACTTGGCAGTGGTTTTCAATGCTTCTTTTTATTTACAGCAACAGGAATGTTGCTTGATGTGATATCTCACGTGGGACTCATCATATAAAACACCAGATAAGAGAGAAGCTGTGTGGTGAAAGCAGAGGTAGGAGGCCCATGTTGCCAACTCCCTCTGACCCACTCTCTCTGGTACGCACTCCGTGGTATAATTATGACTGATTTTATTCCTACTTTATAGTTTTCACTATTTTGTAAACAAACTAATATTTATGTGCACATGCATATATCTATGTCAGCTTTAACCCTGAATATAACATCTATACAAATCCTACTGTGGGCAAATCTCTCAAAATTATGTATTTTTCACGTTTCCCAGTAGAACCGTGATGGTTATGGCCAACAATATCGGGGTCTCGGGTTGGGAAATGTCTAGGGGGAAATGTTTATGGGAAGGAGGCATCAGTTAAGATGTCGACACAGTGGTCCTGAGTACCCAAAGGCCAACTTAAGATGCCTCCTAAATAAGGAAAAAAACAATATCAACAGACCACCATGGTCAACACTACAGTTTCACCTGTCTTTATTGGCTTCAGAGATATGGAATTGCCCTTGTAGAAGGAGAGCTCTTTCACTGGGAAGTGAGGAAAACAACCAAAGGGAAGCAACTGTCATCCCTTATAACTATGTCAGTTTTCACAATGGTCAAACTGGATGTGTTTTTCTTGGCATGGTCAAGTTAAACTTTTGTCATTCACTGAGCAGACGTCCACCAAATTAGAAACATTGGGACAGGCAATTTCTCTGATGTTTTGGTCTCAACAGTACTGATCTGCAATTATTTCTCCAAACAAAAAGAAAGTGTTTGACAGAGACATTTAGAGACCTAAAACAACTTTCTTATAAGAAACACATGCTTCTTCCCCAAATTAAAACACACCATTATGTTAATAGGAGGACACTCAGCAAGCGGAATTTGCCAGTGATTTTTTGGAGAGGGGGTTGGGGATCAGAAGGTAAGAGACAACTGACTTTTGTTAGCTGTCCTGAACAGATGCCAAGAGAACCAAGTCCAGTAACTGTGTCCTTAAAATGACCCTATTATACACACTTGGGAAGTATCTGTGTGCTTTTCACGGACCTATGCAAAGTTGACAGCTCCGGTGGTGCAGTGGTTAAGAGCTTGGCTGCTAACCAAAAGGTTGGCAGCTTGAATCCACCAGCCACTCCTTGGAAACCCTATGGAGCAGTTCTACACTGTTCTAGAGGGTCGCTGTGAGTTGGAATTGGCTCAACAGCAACGGGTTATACAAATTGAGCTTCAGAAAACACACTGAGAACAAGTTCCTGGTTTATATTAGCACCTTCTCACCTAGCCTCTGTGTAGCATTATACAGCTGTTTAGACCCAAGGGCAAATAGATTTGTGTGGTGGGTCTTTTGTGACTTCAGCTGCATAAATTGATGTAAAAACATCAATGCCAACCCTTCTTCAAAAAGCAGTTTATCTTTTCTCTTAATTCCACTTCATCTTCAAAACCCACCATATATTGCACCATTAAAAGGAAATAAATTACACCTTCCATACTAACAGACATTGTACTTGTAGATACTTGTATTTGGAACTGGGACACTTATAAAGCACAGTAGTAGCCAGAAGGAAACTTCTGGAATTAAACCGTTTTTAGTGACTAGTAACACCAAGCTTGATAAAAAAACAATGAACATCACAATGCTTCGGTATACCCCTAACTTATTGTACCCTTAAGGGGTGGTTTAGTTTTTGTGAGGGTGAGTAGCACAGAACCCGAAGAGGAAAGTGTAGGGAGAAAAGTTTTGTCAAAGTCACACTTTCTTGATTTACTTTTTTAAATAAAACTGAAGAGGAGTACTGCCAAGACTTTTTTCCATCTACCATTAACTCAAATCACTTTCTATCACCATCATTAGTCTTAGGAATGTACCTCAAAATCTTACTTGACTCTATTTCAAGTTTCAATTGCTCTAGTGCTTATTGTCAGGTCATTGCAAATAAACCCAAGATCATCAGGGACCCAGAACAGTTTTTGTTTATTTACTTTTTAATATGTCCTTGGATTTTTGTTGTGTGTTTTGATTATCTGTTTTTTGAAGGGAACATTCCCTGCCTGCCTCCCCCCTACAATAGCTTTCATTTTGTTAGTTTATAGGAAATGCTCAGCTTCTATTTCTACAAGCATCATCCCCATAATGCTCACATTTTCACCTGTCTGCATTAAAATGTAAATGGCATCAAGGAGGGGCAGGTATCACTTTAACTTATCAATTATTACTGCCTTAGTATGAATCAGGTTATCTGCCTATTGCTAGAATAATCACACCCTTCTTTGATGGCCATCGTATATTCCAGGTTTTCTAAGTAATTACTAATTTCCACTCCCTTCAAAAAGGGGACGCATTAAGATTTTACCTACCTGTGATTTTATTTGAACATACTTCCATTATTTAATATAAATTGAAATGCAGATCTTGAAAAAATTTCTGTGTCAAAGCATGTATCCTGCATTTCCATTCTGAAAATAAAGGAAGGGCATGAGGAGCTTGGGTGTCATTAGCTTCCACCACTGCATTGTAGTGATTTGCATGCATGGGCAAACTCCCTTCCGGGACCATGTCTCCTCAAGGGCAAAGGCTCTAGCTGGTGCTCATTAAATGCTTACTGCATGATTAGTGGAGAACAGGATTCTATGTGAACCACAAAGTTTGGATTTTAAAAAATCAGTGAGCTCAACAGCATGTGAGCAGCATGTGGGCCAGACAGGGACTTATTGGAGACATAATGATCTTCATCAATGAGAGACAGCAGGAGACTTCTAGAACAGTGGTTCTCAACCAGGAATGATTTTGTCCCCCAGGGAACATTTACAATGTCTTGGAGGCATTTTTGGTTTTCACATCTGAGGGGATATTATCGGCATGTAGTGGGTAGAGGCCAGAGATGCTGCTAAACATCTTACAATGCGCGGGGCAGCCCCCACAGCAAAGAATTATCTGGCCCAAAATGTCAACACTGCTCTAGAGCATTGAGTAAATGGATTAGGTAGGAGCTGAAATGGTGTCGGAGGTGAAACAAGAAAATAATAAAACCAAACCCGTTGCTGTCGAGGCAGTTCCACCCTGGCAGCATAGTAATGAAGTACTCGGCCGCTAACCGAAAAGTTGGTGGTTCTATCCCAACAGCCACTCTGCAAGAGAAAGATGTGGCAGCCTTCTTCTGTAAAGATTACAGCCTTGGAAATCCTATGGAGCAGTTCTACTCTGTCCTATCAGATCACTATGAGTGATGAAGAAAGTAATAGCTAATGTGTATTGTGTGTCCTGGGCTCTGGGCTAGGTATTTTGCATATGTCACTTCTTTTAATCCTGTTAACAAATCCTTATCCTTGAGGTAGATATTATTACCCCATTTTGTGGGTAAAGGAGATGAGGTTAGGTAATTTACTCAAAGTCACACAGCAAGTAAATAGAAGAACTGACATTTGAACCCAGCGTCTCTTACTCTCTTAACCTTCCCTGCAAAGTTGACCTCTAACTGGAGTTATTTATTAGATATTTATTAATATCTAATAAAATTAAAGACATCATGTTATAATGCAATAGAGTAAAATAAATCTTAAAAGTGAGCATTCTGATGAGAAAAGAGCTAAATATGCATGTAGGTATACAAAGATGCCAGAAGTAAAAAATTCTTTAGGCATGCATTACTGAAACTTGGCTGGCAAAGTCCACTTTGGCTTTCCAGGTGGGCAAAGTAACAAGGGAATTGTGATCAGTTACAAATGCACATTGTCCATAAGACAAAAAGCCCACCAGTTGCTCAGGAGTAGCCAACGTCCTCCAGACCGGAAAACTGAGAGAAATCCTCCCGGAGTCCTCTCTCAGAAGCCGTTACCTGTATCCTCAGGAACACTTCTATAATAAATAAAATAGTGAGTTGTCTTTGGCCATTTCTTTCAGCATCCTTCATTGCCAGAATCCAAAACAGTTTGTTACAAGTGATCAGTCATACATGGACCAAAAGAAAACAGTCCGAAGGGACAGTCTTCTCATGGTCTGACTTGGTATCACTACCCAAACCTGGAGGTCAGTCTTCTAGGGGGGTGGCTCCTCACCTTAGCTCTTTGGAGCTCAGTTTCCCCATATGTAAAAAGGGAATGTTAGTGGCGTGTATCTTGTAGGGCTACGGTTTATAATTTTTTAATTCATTTAGTATACATAATGGAATGCTTACTCAGTGTTAGCCGCTGTGCTGGGGCCTGTACCTAGTATACAGGGATGAGCATGGCGGACAGAATTCTTGCCATCACAGAGTTATAGCTTAGTGGAGAAGAAAGAGATCCACTCACACACCCAACAGACATTCAATGAATATTTATGGAGCATCGGTAATGCATTAGGCACTGTTATGCAAGAGATACATCTATCGTTATTTTCTGTTGTTAAAACTGATCACTTTAAAAAAAAAATTTTTTTTTTTTTTGTTTAATTCTTGCACTAAGGGATACTGAGAGAAATGGCCAAGTAACCAAGTGACTCTGTTTCTCGTGTAGCAAATCTGACTGAGGAGGTCTGCTAGGACTGCTGCTTATGCTTATACAGGTCACACACTTCTACTCAGGGGACGGCATTCATATTGAAGTCAAAGGGAGTGACATTATCCTAAAGGTACCCACCTATACCATTGGACTCCTGGCCCTTAGGTCAAACTCTACAAAAATCACCTGGGTTCGTCCTGAGAAAACCAATAACAAGCTTCTACACACAGGAGCAGATAAACATGGACTTTACAAAGTCACAGCATTCCTTTGAATGTTCAGCGTTGAATCTATCAGTCTAACGAATCCAATTTGCTAGGTCAATATTACTAACACTCTCAGCCATGCAGTCCCCCCCGGGTCAGCTCTGGCAGAAGGTTGTCTTTCTTCTCTGCTCACTGGGACATAATGGAGATTCATTTCCCTTCTGAAAGGAAGCTTGACCAAGAGAAAAGGGAAGGAGAATACGTTTTGTTACCTCTGAGCTAAAACCATTACATTGCTCTAAGAGCAATCATTTTTAGATGTAACGTTGGTTTTAATCAGCGTGCTTTGTCAATTCCACCACAGACTGAATTCATTCTTCTCCAGAAATCTCACCAAATCGACTTTGATTTTTCCTATGAAATGACATTCAGCTGCACAAACATGCTTGACTGTACTGAAGGACAGAGTTAACCACATGAGTGTTTCAGTGATGCAAACCCAGCTCCGATGAGAAACATCAGAATCCTGCCCACTCCCTAAGCTTTTCCCCAAAGAGTTCAAATGATCTAATTCTTTCCCACTTCGATCCTGTCCATTCCCAGATCAGAGCTGGGAAAAAGTATTCAAGAGTTTATTTTAAATTATATTTGGCTTTAAAAGCCTCCAGTACTTTCAATTCTGAAAATGAGCAAAAGGGAAACGTAGTTATCTGAAGAGAAAGAGAAAAAACTGTGCTATCTGAATCATGTCATCATCTGCAGTTGTTTGGTATTATCACGAGTAACACTACCTAGTATACTGGTAGACAAGGTGTATTACCAAGATAGAGTTCTTGACCCCGAGGGAATTTCTATTCTAAATCAAGAAATTATTGAGGTTGATCTAATTGACGTTCAAATGAGATTCAGAGTTTCTGATATAAGACTTTTAAAGATATAAAACTCTCCCTTTAAGGGTAGATAGAGTAGATAGGTAGATAAAGACTCGTGAATTTTTTGCTAAGGTATTTTTAATCAATGACTAATAAATAAAAATGTGCTTCTAATTTTTTTTTCTAAGTTTTAGAGTAAGCTTGAACTTCAGAGATTTTATATTTCCCACCCAGAAAATAAGTTGTGTTAACACTTTCAAGGAGCAATATTTCTCTTTTTTTTGATTGTTGTAAAATATATGTATAACACGGTATTTGGCAATTCAACCTTTTTGGGGTGTACAAGTCAGCAATATCAATTATATTCATCGTGTTGTGCAACCATCACCCATAATCATTGCCAACTTTCCCATCTCCATAAACAGAAAATCACCCCTTAAAAATAAAAAAAAAATTTTTTTTAACAGAAAATCACCCCTTAAGAGGCAATATTTCTGATCAAAGAAAGCAAAGACTTTGACAGAAAGAAGAGTCAGTAGTTGCATAAATAATTAAATTGGTTATCCTTTTTTTTTTTTTTTTTTACCATTATGAGCGAATACTAACTATCACGTTAATTACGACAATGGTATGAAATTACTTAGGTCATATTTTGTGCTTTGCTTCAAAGAGACATAAAATGAATTGGAAGAAGTAGCTGTCATTAATTACCTTTTACTTAAGCAAGGAAAGATTCATGGACAAGGAACATAGGTTTTTAGACTGTGTCCATTCATATCTATCTACTTGGAAACAGATAATAATGATTTTTGTGCAACTTGTGACTATGTACACTTAGTGTTACTAAATTGTTCATCTGAAGAATTTTGAAATGGCAAATGATTTGTTACAAACATATTTACCACATAACAAAAAAGTGTATTAAAGGCATTTGCACCATAAAGCAAAAACAAAACAAAAGCCTGATATAGCAAAGAAGAATTGGTCTTTGAGGTAGAAATTTGGTGCTTCATCCTTTACATTGTTTTTTCTTTCAACACTGACGTTGAAATAACATGTAGAGCTATTTCTTTCTATGTTTTAATAAAGGCACATTTTTAATTGCATAAAAAGCATCAGAGTAGTCCCTGAAAACTGGATATCCCTCAGATGCTAGGGCCTATCTCATATCAAATGTCAGTTGTTTATTTATGACATCAATTTTATTTTTCACTTTGCAATTGCGTAAAAACAGCAATAATATGGCAAGTGAGATGAGGCGATTGATCCATATGCTGAATTATTCATCCATTTCAGATGTTGACTTCACATCAGACATCTTCGCATGTACAGTGCATACATCACGATGAATCTTTTTGCCACAACCACTCAAAGGACCTATTTGATGCTTTTTGTATCCATTTATGTATAGTCTGGAATTCCCGGTATCCCCTTAACTAGGTTCAAAGTGATAGCATACATCAAATGTTAAAGTGGAGGGTGGGGGAAGCTTGAGCAAATGGTCTCCAGGAAGTGACATCCCCTTTTGAAGAAGGTTGGTTAGAAAGCCGATTGACCACACGAGGACGTGATTTTCCAGATTTAATACGCAATCATACTCATAGCACCCAAATCTCAGCAAGGTATGAATGGCACTAGTATAGGAAGGCAATTTGGAACAGTTGAAATACAAATCCCAGCCTGATCATTATGGCTGGAATGGTTTCCACCATGAAGGGTGCTTGGTTATGGAAGACCATTCTTATTCTCCAGGATAAGTTATGTCCCCTGCAGTATGGTCTCCGAGCATCTTAATTTCCCTTCATAGCACAGGCCACCATGATACTTAATTGAGTATTACCCCCAGTGCCATCTAGTTGATTCCGACTCATAGCGACCTTATAGGACAGAGTAGGACTGCCCCACAGAGTTTCCAAGGAACACATTATTACTGATTTAATGTCATTTGCCTCTTCCCACTTCATAGCCTCCTAGCCTAATTGTTGACACATTAAAGACACTTGATACCAACGTGTTGACTAAATGAGTAAAAAACATTCTCACCACTCAGCTCCAGCTCTCCTGCTACTAGAATTCTCTTCATAGGTAAAAAGATATTTGTCAACCTTTATGAATTTTTTTTAAAACATCAAATAAAACACCATATCATTTTTTATCATTTTATTCTTCTCACACCTGATTCATTTGGCCAAAATATTAAACTAACTTATGAGATTTGGGAAACCCTGGTGGTGTAGTGGTTAAGTGCTATGTCTGTTAACCTAAAGGGTTGGCAGTTCAGATGTGCCAGGCACTCCTTGGAAACTCAATGGGGCAGTTCTACTTTGTCCTATAGGGTCGCTATGAGTCAGAATCTACTCTACGGCACTGGGTTGGGTATGAGATTTCACCCAGGAGAGAGACCTCAATTTCCTAAAGGAATACTTCCCAGTAAAATACTGCACCTCTGTCTTTTAGGCAGCCCTGTTTACATTAACAAAGCAGTTCTACCAGTTCAAGAAGGAAAAGACATAGTTTCACGATCTTAAAATTCCTAGTCTATGCCAAAATGAGAAGTGTGGTTGTTTGGGGTGGTAAGATGAGGGGTGATGTTTTTAAAAGTTTTCCTGTATTTTCCAAATGAATTTAAGAATACAATTTCCAATTTTTGGAAGTGGGAAAAAAAATCTTTAAAAGACATTTCCAGACAAAGGAACTGCAATATTAGCAAAGCCAGCAATAATTAGGCTATGAACTTGGTAAAAAATGATACAATCACATCTATTCAGTAAGGTAAACCTTAGCCTGAGTGTTCCCTAAACACCCATAGCAATAAAGCATCAGTTACAAGGTCAATTTTTCTATCATTGTCTTTAATAGTGAATTTTAATGTGCTTGTTGATCTACTATCTTTCTCCTATGGACTTGGCACACAGTAGGACACTCAATAAATATTTGCTGAAATACTACATGAGTAAATAAATTTCTTCACCAGAAAACCTGAGCTCAGAGAGGTTAGATTATTCAAAGAGGCATGGTGACCCAAGGTACACTGTTAGATATGAAATATTTTTTTAAACATCAAATAAAGCACAACCATCTCATTTTTTATCCTTTTATTCTTCTCACACCTGATTGGCTTGGCCAAAATACTAAATTAACTTATGAGATTTCACCCAGGAGCAACCAAACCAACCCACTGCCATTGAGTTGATTCCGACTCATAGCGACCCTAGAAGACAGAGTAGAACTGCCCCATAGAGTTTCCAAGGAGCACCTGGTGGATTCTAACTACCGACCTTTTGGTTAGCAGCCGTAGCACTTAATCACTACTCCACCAGGCCTTCCTCACCCAGGAGAGAGACCACAATTTCCAGGCCCCTTTCCTCTGTGTTCAAGCGTGAGAACACCCTTGATTTTCTATGACGTATTGGATAGACACTTGACAGAGCATCGCTGTCAGATGTGGCAAATCTTACTCCCTCAGCCTGTTCCACCTTTGCTCCTGGCCAAGAACTGGGCTCCAGACCCAGGGCAAAGTAAAGTGGAGTCTTGCCAGGTGCTAAGAGAAGCCTGCCTTGCCCGGCTGCCAATGCCTGGGATTTGGCGTGCTAAAGCATCTGTTGTGGTTGTGGATTTGGGTTGAGCGATTCCTACTGAAAACACTGTGAATAATTCTAACAATGTCACTGCATGCTGTTGCCCTGGTCTTTCTTCTCTCTGGGTCGTGTTTCCAGCCACAGATGATTAGTAATAAACACTAATCAGTAAACCGGTCAGAAAAACACCACCAAGCCTAAGGTTTGCCAAAAGTGCACTAAGAGCATGCTGAGCTCTGATTTTAATTAGGCCTGGACTTTGGTTTTTTAAGTTGGTATGGGGGGAAGAGGGAGGAGGGTTACAAAAAGAAAAACAATAGCAGGGAACTGATCCTCTGGCAGATTAAGCATCATCATTCTTCCTCGTTTTCTATAGTTACAAAATGTACAGTCTTAGAAAGTTTGTGGGGCATTATTTTTTCCACATGTAGATACCTGATAGAGGCTGGATCTCCCAGAAGGCTCATATTATGGTATTGCCTCCTCATGCTTGGTGACTGTTCATGTCAGTTTGTTGGTTATATATACATATATACCAACTACATATATATAAACATTGCCAACCTAAAAATACACCTGCAGCTAATGAAGAGTTTCCTCCGAGACATCTTCCATCTTCCCCAGGCATCAGGAGGAGAAGCAGTCTTTCTGTATTAATGTAACCATTGGGAAGGACCACAGTATTTATGCTTGGCCCCAACTAAATGTTGTTTTAGAAGAGGACCTTTAGAATAAACACCATTAGCTTTTTGTTTTGCACTCTTATAATATTCTAATAAGAATCTTTATTACGTCCACTCACCCTCTTATTTCACAATCTTTGTCCATAAAGCCCATTCACTCCCTAGGCACTCAGTCTATTTTCCAGGCATATTCCATTATAAGAAACACTCAGACTTCCAAATCTATGTTTCTTCTCCTCGTAGGGGAATCACTATGCATCAGTCAATCATCATCATCGTCTTCAACATTGAGTTCTAGTTTCCTGGAACCGGGCTAAATAATTTATATACATCATTTAGTCCTCACAAAACTCTATGAGGTAGGTTCCATCGTTACTTCCATTTTACGAATGAGGAAACAAGGCTCAGAGAGGTTAAATAACTTGTTCAATGCCACACAGCTTACGAAAAGCCAAGCTAAAAGCCAAGGCAAGTGTCTGATCCAGAGTCCAGGCTCTCAAACACTAAGATAGAATTAAAAGTTTGAGAAATCATAGCTTCTCAAAGGAAGATAGGACGTGCACATTCATCTGTTCCTGAGGTTTTTAACCTCAACTGCATGTTAAACTCACATGAGAACTTTTTAAGAAAGTGGTGCTCGAGTGTTAGTTGAATCAGAATCTCTGACTGTGGGGCATGGACATTACTATTAACAAAGGTCTTGGGTGATTCTAATTGAGGCTGAGGTTGAGATTTGGTTCCCAAATCCCAAACTGCACCAATGACAGCATCATCTGGATTATATATACATATGTGTGTGTGTGCGTAATTGAGATATAATCCACATACCACAGAGTTCACCCATTTAAATTGTACAATTCAATGGTTTGTAATATGTTCATAGAGTTCTGCAACCATCACCACAATCAATTTTGGCACATTTTCATCACCTCCCCCCAAAAAACTCATACTCACAAGTAATCACTCCCCATTTCCCCCAAAACCTCCATCCCTATTTTACCACTAATCTACTTTCTGTCTCTATCGATTTGCCTATTCTGGACATGTTATATAAATAGAATCGTGCAATATGTGGGCATTTGTGACTGGCTTCTTTCTCTTAGTATAATGTTCTCGAGATCCATCCGTGTCGTAACATGTATCAGTATTTCATTCCCTTTCTTATTGTTGTAAAAATATCTACAAACATTTGCCAATTCAATGTGTTTCATGTCTAAAATTTAGTGATATCAATTAAATTAATATAGTTGTACACCATCACCAAAAATGATGCCTAATTTTCCATTGCCATAGACAGAAACTCACTACTTCCAAACAATGACTCTCCCTCCCCTTCTTTATTGCCAAATAATATTCCCTTGTATGGTTATTCTATATTTTAGTTATACTGCATTTAAAAAAAAATACATATTCCTTAATTAGAATCTTTGGTGTGGGTCACATGTATTGCAAAGATCATCCAAATTTGGGAATTGCTGAATTCATGTTCATCCGCTTATACACTTTTGTATCCCCCCCAAAATATTTTGCTTGAATATTTCTCCTGAAAGAACTTATTTTTGGACGTTGACTATTCCATCTGTAGCCAGTGCTGCCAGAATGTTCTTTGGCATAGGTCTAAAATCTTTTTTCCCTAAGAAAAGAGCTCTTTCTTCTGCTGGTCCTTGTTTCCTCTGTGGAACCACACATATTATACATAATCTCTCATCGGATCTTTTAAGACAGCTGTGAGGAGGATCTCAAGTCTTTTTTCCTCCAAGCAAAACATCCCCAATTCTCTCAAGTGATCCTAACGTGAGATGGTTTTGAGTTCTGTCATCATCCTCTTTGCATTCAAGCTCAGCTGTAGTCCTCTCAAAAAGGGGTACCACGAAATAATCATAACATTGTGAATATGACCCACATTTGTAGTCTGAGTGAAACCTAGCAGATGTGAACCCCAAATAAGGGACTTAGAAATGGCCAAGTCAATGGGCAGCATCACATGCAAAGAAACATAGGTCAGCAACAAAATCAATTAAAACCATTCAAATATTTAATGGTTCTCAAAGGACATCACAGGAAGAGAAGTGTATTTGTCTTCAAAACATCTGTGTCGTCCTATGTCCTGCAGACTGATAAACCCTAGCCTTGTCCAAAATTTTCTCCCACTCCCAGCTCCCAAAAGAGTACTTTTGGGACACCTAAGTGGGGGTGTGTGTCTTTATTCCTCCCTCTCCCCAATTCTTCTATCCACATCTTTTTCGCTCTCTCTTCCATTAGGGGTCAGGAAGCCAGGTTTTCATTTCTAGCTTTTCCATTTTCCTCTCTTTATCCACTGCGTCATAAAAGCCCCAGCTAATAAACTTAGAATTCTCCTCAGAAAGCAAGGTGAGAGAGACACTGAGACAGTGGCCAGAACTTGCTTGAATGACTGAGGAAAGAGGAGGGCTGTAAACAAACACTACTTTGTTCCTGTTATACAAAAATGGGAAATAGGCTGATGCAAGTTCGTATACACCAGGAGACGTCTACCATCTCTGCATCTCCTAAGTCCTACATTCCCCAAAGTCTTTAGACTGGTTTGGTGTCCAGTGTCCCCAGTGCAGATCCTAACGCTAACACTCAACTACCTAAAACTGAGTTAAAATCACCTGAGGCATAGAGGGTGTGCTGGTATTCTGAGGATTTTACTCTTCCAAGATTCCTCACTTATTAAAATTGTTCCCTTCCAATCTGAGATGGCTCCATCACCAGCTCATTGAAAACTTTTCTTTCAGGGAAAAGGAAGTATCATACAAGGCCCATCACTAACCGTAACCAACCCATGAGTTGCCCTTGAATCAGTTCCAACTTGTGATGACCCCATGTGTATCAGAGTAGAACTGTGCTTCATAGAGTTTTCGATGGCTGATTTTTCAGAAGTAGATTGCCAGAACTTTCTTCCTAGGTGCCTCTAGGTGAACTCAAACTTCCAACCTTTAGGTTAGCAGCCAGCGCATTAACTGTTTGCACCACCCAGGGTCTCCCTCACTAACAGCACAATCTTCTAGCAGTAGAGTTATGGACCTCCAAGACGAATATCAAAAAGAGTTCCGTGAATATGTATTAAAAGAAAACTACACGAGTCTCCAGCAGGTATGCAATGCAGAGGCATTTAAATTTTGTTTGCTGCAGTAAAGAAAAAAGGTGACCTACTGTCTTTTGTACAAATCCTGAGCCTACCAGAGGGTTCCTCGATTGTCTTTAAGGAGCTAGCCAATTAATCTCAGAAGGAGTTGTTGCCACCTGAAAATTCAGAGTTTCTCTGAGTGAGGATTTGCAGTATTTTGTAAAGCCTTGGGAATCCTGAACACCCTCTATGCCTCAGGTGATTTTAACTCAGTTTTAGGTAGTTGAGTGTTAGCGTTAGGCTCTGCAAGCCTTTAATAAGAATCCTGGCTTGGTAGGAATCTCTATAATCATTTTTGATCAATAAGCAGACAATTAATGTAACTTTTCTTAATGGGAAGGCAGAGATAATTCAGATAAGCTACAAATGGGTACCAAGAGTTGGGGGCAAACAGAACTCTAAATGAAATGAATCAAGGGAAGACACACGTAAGCATACACAGCAATATTTACTTGGGCTTAGGCTATGGATGGTCTACAAAAGAAAGGTTTTCAGCAACAAAACAGAGATTTCAAATTAGGTAAGGCACCAGGAACTCTTTTGGGAAGCTCATGGTGTTAAACTCATTAATTGCATTACCTAAGTTAATCCTTACAACAACCTTAAAAAAACCAAACAAACCAAACCCAGTGCCGTCGAGTGGATTCCGACTCATAGCGACCCTATGGGACAGAGTAGAACTGCCCCATAGAGTTTCCAAGGAGCGCCTTGCAGATTCGAACTGCCGACCCTTGGTTAGCAGCCATAGCACTTAACCACTACGCCACCAGGGTTTCCAAAACAACCTTACTAGAAGGTAAATCAGTGTATCTCTTAATCCTGATTCTATCACTCACTAACTGAGTGAATTTGAGCATTTTATTTCACTTTCCTGAGCCTTCGTTTTTCTCATCTGTAAAATGGACGTCACAATAGTATCCGTATCAATGGCTGTTGTGCACACTTAATGAATCAATTCATAGACATCTCAGAGAATGGTGCCCGCCCCATAGTAAGGGATCAATTATTATTATTTCAAATTGGATGAGGGGAGGAAGGAATCAGGGAAGAGTAAATAAATGACACAGCCCAAAGCAAAGAAAAAAGTATAGTGAATGAGAGAGCAAAGTATCCCAGAGGGTGATTTCATGGGTCATATGATGAAAAATGGGGTTTATAAGTAAGGAGAGGACAGCCTGAAAAAGGCCTAGAAGATCTCTCAGAGTGAAAGTAAATGTGATTGGTGCAATGTTAGCTCAGCTGCTAACCAAAAAATTGTCAGTTCAAACTCACTCAGTGGCTCTGCGGAAAAAAGAACTAGTGATCTGCTCCAGTAAAGATCACAGCCTAGAAAACCCTATGGGGCAGTTCTAGTCTGTCACATGGGGTTGCTATGAGTCGAAATCAACTTGATGGCACCTGTCTTAATCATGTAGTGCTGCTATAACCAAAATACCACAAGTGGGTGGCTTTAACAAAGAGAAAGTTATTCTCTCACAATCTAGTAGGCTAGAAGTCCGAATTCAGGGTGTCAGTTCCAGGGGAAGGCTTTCTCTGTCAACTCTGGAGGAAGGTCCTTGTCATCAATCTTCCCATGGTCGAGGAGCATCTCAGCACAGGAACCCTGGGTCCAAAGGACACGCTGTGCTCCCAGTGCTGCTTTCTTGATGGTAAGACGTCCCCATGTCTCTCTGTTCATTTCTCTGTTTTATACCTCAAAAGAGACAGGCTTATGACACAATCTAATCTTGTAGATTGAACCCTGCCTCATTAACATAACTGCCTCTAATCCTGCCTCAGTAACATCATAGAGGTAGGATTTACAACACATAGGAAAATCACATCAGATGACAAAATGGTGGACAATCACACAATATTGGGAATCATGGCCTAGCCAGTTTGACACATATTTTGGGGGACACAATTCAATTCATGACAGCACCTAACAAAGGGTTCTTAAGTCAGAGAGAAGGATTCCAGGACTGTGAATATGAGCGTGGTGTCAATGTTTTCCAGCCAAAGACCTTAAAGATGTAGTTGAATAAGTTAGGTTTATTGGTCTTTGTCACAAAAGAGACTGAGTACCTTGAGAAACCATGGAACAAATTAGTAAGAAGGTGCTAGAAAGTACTTAGTATTAGATTTGAGCTTTGATTAGGTGATTTTTGGGAAACTCCAAGGAAACAGGGTTTACTCTGAATTAGGTGCTCTCAGGAAGTGGGAATAATTCTGTAACTGACTATGTTAATAAATTTTATCTCTAAGAAAGGAATACTAGAGTGAGTGTAAAGCTGTAATTGGTAAAGCAGCCAAAACTCCTCCCTGCATAAACTAAGCCCACTGTCATTGAGCCAATTCCCACTCAGAGCGACGCTATAGGACAGAGTAGAACTGCCTCCATAGTGTTTCCAAGGCTGTAATCTTGACAAATAAAGCAGACCGCCTCATTAGAACCTTTCGTTTAGCAACTGAGGGCTTTAATGACTGTACCACCAGGGTTCCTTAAAGAAGCAGCAGTTGTTCATAATAGCTGAGAGAAGAGTGTATTTGGTATTTTAGTAGTCTGCACAGTGACCTTGTTTGTGTGCTTAGACAACATTATGGAACAGTCTTGTTTCTCTGTCTGTCACTTCATTATGGTCACAGAATAATCTTGTCTGATGTTGATGTTCTGTGAGATCATGTCCAACAGGAGGACACCATGGCCTAGCTTTGAGTTTGTCATAGAGTAACCATCTCCACTCTGATTAATGTAAAATAGAGAGATTTATTGAAAGAAACGAGACAGTGGGAGCTGGGAATAGACTGAACTCCATGCGGTAGAATCCAGTGATTCAAAATGGCAACTCAGCAGCAATGTTTTATAGAAGAAGATTCAATGAATATGAAACACATTACTTGATTGGTATTTACAAAAAAAACCCCACTGCTGTCAATTTTGACTCACAGTGGCCCAAAAGGACACAGTAGAACTGCCTCATAGAGTTTCCAAGGAGCTGCTAGTAGATTTGAACTGCCCACCTTTTGGTTAGCAGCCAAGCTCTTAACCACTGCTGCCACCAAGGTTCCATTTACCAGCTTAGATCACAGAAAGACATTACTCCATTGGTAGATCATTTAAGGGGGCGGGGGCTTCCAGTGGCAGGAACTTGTGAAGCATGGATGCCTGTAGGCAGAACTTGTAAAGAGGACTTCCTGTGCCAAGCTCTGTAAGGCGATTGGCTTAAGAGGGTATACATCTCTTTCTTAGATTGGTTACAGTGTGACAGTTACACGAGTATGTGACAGGGAAAGGTCGCAATGTAGTTATGTCATCATTACCGGACATTGCTCTCTTAGAAATAGTATGGAAGATGGCTGCCACTAGGGTGAAAATGGAACCAGCAAACAAGGAATTACGTTCAGTCCTCAAACTGGCCACTTCAGATCTTATTAGGTACTTTTTTTTTTTAATTCCCTTACACAAGTTCCAGGTCACCTCCTAACAACATCAAGGTCTAGATGTTCCTAAGTCTCAGAAGCTCCATTTCTCTTTCGTAATGGGCCCAGGAGCAGTGTTTTAGAAGACTTATCTATCTAGCAGTGTACTAATATGAACTATCATCTATCTAGCAGTGTATCAATTATGAACTGAGCAGAGGAGGCACTCAAAGACAGGAAGACTAGCTAGCTCATTGTTGTGGTAGAGGTGGGCTGCACTTTCCATAAGTTAGGAGCCCTTAGAGTCCCTATTTTATAGATGAAAACCTAAGGCTTCCATCCACTGCCGCCGAGTTGATTCCTACCCACAGTGACCCTATAGGACAGAGTAGAACCCCCCACTGAGTTTCCAAGGCTGGAAATCTTTATGGAAGCTGACTGCCACATCTTTCTCCCATGGAGCAGCTGTTGGGTTCGAAATGCCTGCCTTTCAGTTAGTAGTCAAGTGCTTTAACCACTGTGCTACCAGGGCTCCTCAGACTTAAAAAAGGCTAAATAAAAAGCTCTAGGTCACACAGCTACTAAGTGGAGCAGGGATTCAAATACAAGCCTGCATGACTGTACCAAACCAAGACACTGCAGGGCCTCTGGAAGCCAAGAGCCTGAAGAAGAAGGCTTCTCAACTCCTTGTGCACAGGAGAACCACCTGGTGAACTTTGAAAACAATGCTGGGTTCTATCCTCAGAGATTCTGAGTGAATTGGTCTGCCTTGGGCCTGAGTATCAGGATTTGTTAAACACACTTAAGGTGATTTCAAAGTGCAGATTTCAGAATTAGAACAGCAGGAGGAGGAATCTAAACTCTGTCTGGAGTAACAATGACAATCAGTATTCTGGTTAACTTCCCAATGTGGAGTTAGGGGAAAGTCAAAGTGCTATTTTGCAAACTGATGGGCACTCTCATGAGAAAGAATAAAAAACAAAAACACACTACCTGCAATCTCTTTACTTCAAGAAGGTATGTTAGCATTCAATATACCCAATCTCCCTGAGCAGCATGGCAGCCAAGAATAGCTAAGAGGACAAACACAGGCTTCCTTAATTTCACTGTTAAGTGGTAAAACAAACGAGCCACCTCTAAGAGCTTGATTTTTGGGGGAAGGCATGTACTCAAACACAGTGGGTCTTTTCTCTTCCTGTCATTCTCTGTGTCAAAACAGAGAGGTATTACGCAGTTTACCTAATCCATCCAAGTAACTAAGGATAAAAATGCACTTTGGGATCTGAGCTTCATCTGCAAGTGGCTTATGAGGGTAGTGGAACTTCAATAATCAGTAGGCAAAATTATGGGAAATCAAACATAACAAGAATCAAGGCAAAGGTGGAAATAACATCATTAAAATTGTTGAAGTCACTTTCCAAAATTTTCCCAATTAGAACAATAATGTGATTGGACAGGTGCTAAAGAAGCGTACCACAAAAACTCAACACAAGTTGCAAAACAATAAATGCCGTCAAGTATTAGCGGGGCTTGCAGAGTTGGATTAGCCTTAAATAGCAGGGGAGTCTCATCCACAAGCAAAGACAAGAAGTGAGCCCAGTATGGGGCTGTTACTGGGGAAGCCAACTCTGGATGGGAAAGAACTGAAAATTATCGTATCCCTATTTGGCTGATAAATTTGTGCCTCTTTTCCTAGGGGTGAGAAAAAAAAAAAAAAAAAAACTTCCCGTGGAAATTGCCTACCTGTAAGTCTAAGCTTTGGTCCTGAAACTATTGCCAACTAGCTGATGAGTCGATTGCATAGCACAGAACGTGTTTCTTAACGTGTCAGATGCTACCACTGACAGTACATGAGGTATCTTTAGGGTCTTCATGAATAGATTTTTAAAATGTGAATATCTTTATGTTTACCTAAATGTGCTTTAGAAAAATATACCCTCAGTAACACCAACTAACAAATAGTGTTGCTTAGAATAAGGCTAGATAGGTATTTAAATAAAGCTGGTGACAAAAAGATCATGAAAGTGTAGGACAATGCCAGAAGTTTGGAAACCAATAGCACACGAGTTAAAAGCGTAGGTAGTTTAAGCTTCTGGTCTACCTCTTACTAGCTGAGTGATCTTGGGTAAATCACTTAACCTCTCTGAGCTTTGGTTCCCTTACCTGCAGAATAGGGTGGTTCTGAGGATTAAATAAAATTTTATTCAAAGTGTCTGGAACATGGTAAGGGCTCCATAATTGTAACTATAACTCCTGTCCTCTGTTAGAAAGAAGAATTGCTAGAAAAAGACATCGTGTTTGGTAAAGTACAGGGTCAGCAAAAACGAGGGAAAACCTCAATGAGAGGGACTGACACAGTAATTGAAATGATGGACTCAAACTTTCCAGTGATCATGAAGCTGGTGCAGGACCAGGTAATGTTTTGTTCTGTTATATATAAACTTGCTATGAGTTGGAGCCAACTTGATGACAACTAACAACACCATCAACAACAATATCTACACAATAAGTGTATTTTAATGAATAAAATTGTGTGTAAAATCTTCTTAAAAAGTTTAAGATGCCATACAATAGCTTATTGTTAAATGCCATTCTTCCAGCCATAATCATACCCATTGAAATATCTGCCTTCTGAGATTCCAAATTTTAGTTTCACTTTTTCCCACAAGGCTTGAGACTAGTTACACCAGGCACTACAAGTTTAAGTCATTTTTGTCAACAGTATTCAACAAAGATGACGGAGAGAGTTGTAATCTGTGGGTCTGAAACATCAGTTCTATTTTACTCCAGGGTCAACATCAATTTTTTTTTTTTTTTTGGTCATCCCTGTAAATGAGTTGCCTTACCTGACTAAATCACTGAGATTTGCCACCTTTAAATGTTTCTTTACAAGTGATTCCCTATGGGTCGTGGAGTCCCTGGGTGGCACAGTGGTTAAACCCTAAACTACTAGCTGAAAGGTTAGTAGTTTGAACCTACCCAGAGGTACAATAGAAGACAGGACTGGTGATCTGCTTCCAAAAGATCACAACCTTGACAACTCTATGGAGCAGAACTATTCTGCACACATGAGGTCGCATGACTTGTAATACACTTGACGGCAACTAACAGCAACAAGTCATTCTCTATAGGCAGGAGGTTCCAGCAATGACCCATTGACTGCTTAGGGATGGTTTGGGGTAGAGGGAATCCTTTTGAATGCCCTGCAAATTTATGCACACGTTTGATGAGCGTTATGTACGTTAATACAGAGAGCGAATCCATGACTTTCAGACTCCCAAATAGAATTCTGACTTCTTCACTAAAAACAAAAACAAAACAAAAGTCAAGAACCACTGCTACAGAGTGGTTGAAAAGAAGCAGGGACAAATTTTCCTGAAACAGCATAGGCAGAGCTTCCAGAGAACCCTGAATCCTGGGAAGAGAGTCTGAATCCTTGGAAGAGAGTGGTTTCCATCATCACACTCTCATAAACTTCAGGTGACCTGTTGAACTCTTGGAAGTCAGAGAGGGTTGAAAAGGCTGATCTTGCCAAAGAGCTGCAAAGATCCTTTCATGGGACACAGCATCTGAGACTGAATTGGATGCCATTTATAAAGCATTGAGGAAAAATAATGTTTAGTGAAAGTGCACTCAAAAAAATTTGTTAGCCAAGTTTATGGTCACATATCACTAACATTCCAGAATTTAATATTGATTCATTAGTATGGCGTGGGGTGGGAGTATACATATTTTGGGAGCCTTTCACATTCTGTCTGTCTCTTCTTGATCATTAGATAATCCTTACGATGTGGGTCCACGGTCACAGGTAAATATATGTTAGCCTGTAGCAGATTATTCCCAAGGCAGAACATTTTTGGTCAGTGTAGTGGTTAAGACATGGGCTCTAGAAACAGATATGGGGTTGGATTTCTACTTCTCACAGAGTAATTACAATATTGTAGGCAACTTAAATAATTTTAGTAAATCTTAACCTGTCCTACGTGTAAAAGGCAGATGGTAATACCTACCTCATAGCATTTACCTTCTCTAAACTGTGATTGGAGACCATGCCTGTTTTTGCTCATCGTAGTAGGACCTCAATAACGTTTTCTGAATGAATACATGAATGACTGGGGGTAATGTTAGATTACTGCCTGACATATAGTTTTCAAAACATGGTAGTAGTGTTGTTATTAATTGCCATTGGATCAGTTCCAAAATATTGCCCAGCCCTGCACCATCTTCATGATAGTTGGCATGTTTGAGTCCATTGTTGCCATCATAATGTAGTGCATTCCATCATAGGGGGCTCATCTTTCAGAACTGTGTAGGACAATATTCTGTTGTGATCCATAGGAGTTCTATTGGCTAATTTTCAGAAGTAGATCTCCAGACTTTACTTCCTAGTCTGTCTTAGTCTGGAAACTCTACTGAAACTTGCCAACCATGGCTGACACTGCTGGTGTTTGATATATCTGTGGCATAGTTTCCAGCATCATAGTAACGTGCAAATCACCATGTATGACAAACTGACAGGCAGGTGGTAGATAGTAATAGTAGTAGGTACTAACATTTGTAGTGGATATCTGTTTTGGTAACTTAATTCATGGGCTTCTGGGGAAACATATATACCAGGCTTAAGTCATCACTGTGTCACATCCCCAGTCCTGACCACAGAGATTGGTTTACAGACAAACCAATGACCAATGAGTGCAGTGAGACTTTGACAGGAGTCCTGGAAAGACACCATCATTTGTTCCTCTGGGAAGTGAATTACAGAGAAGGAAGGATCTGGGCCTGTTGCAGTCATTCTGGGAGTCCTGACAATGGAGCCAGCACCGAGGCACAGGTCGCAAAGAAACAGAGAGAGAGAGACAGGGTCTTGGTGATATCATGTTATTCCTACATCATGCAATATGTAAAGTCATATATTTACCCTGGTCTGTTTGGTTGAAGGAGCTTTATTGAAAGTTTCTTGTTTGTTTCACTGCTTACAGCAAGTTGAGTTGTGTCAGTTGCAACAAAAAGAATCCTGATAACGGCAACACTAACATCATCAAAAATAAAATAACAAAACCTAGGGCCAAATGTCTGTAGTTCAACAACTTAATGATTTTAGTTATAGCTTGGGTAAAATTTGGACCTTAGTTCTAAAGCTCTTCCACTTAAGACAGAGCACAACATTTCTTTCTTGAGTGGCTTATGTTGTCTCTTTCCTGATGTCCTGAATGTGGGGATTTGCCTAACACAGATGTTTTGAAAAGTAAGTATACATAGTTTGTATTTCTTTTAAATCCCATACATCACCCTGACTCCCTGGCAGAAATAGTTCAGCCACCCTTACCCTTGGCACGTATTGCTTTCAACACATCACTAAAATTTTCTCCTTCCTGATTGATCTGTGTGGGACAACCTCCTCAGATCCCAGATAAATTGCTCCTGAAAGTTACATCTGTGCCCACAATTAAATTCATTCACACATCAGATAGAGCCCATTACTGGACACTGGACACATGGTATGATTTGAGAGTTAATCAACTGCTCCTTTGGAAATGAAGTTTAAGGCATCAAGAGAACAGACAGCCCCAAATTTCCCTTTTATTCTCTTGAGGGGTTGGAGTACAGATAATGTTCTATGATCTAGTAACTTGGAAACTATTAGCATGGTCTCCATGTTCCTTCCTACAAAACAACGTTAAAAATTTATTCTTAAAACTCATTTGTAACAACAAATAATGGCCAGAGCTGTGAAATCACTCAAAAAGTATTTAGTGAGTTCTTTTTTTTTTTAGAGAACTCGCCATGTACTAGGCACATCAAAAGGGGGAAGGAAGATTCGAAGATGGGTGTGATGTAGTTTGTGCCTTTAAGGACAATAAAACTCAGTGTTGGGAAGGCCAGTTGAACCACAGTGTGGGCACACATATTCCTGATGAAATTTTAAAGAGTAGCTCTATAACAATTAAGTTCATGGGCTCTAGAATCCAATGGGTGTGAGTCTGAGACCCAGCTTGACACTTGCAATACATTGAGTAGGTTCTTTAATCTCATCTTTCTCATGTGTAGAATGGGTTAACGGTAATGACCCAATGCACCTGTTTGCTTCCCGAGGATTAAAAGAGTTCATACAAAGAAAGCGCTTACTATCATGCTTGGCACGTAGAAAACACTTGATAAATTCTATCTTTTATGATTCTTAAAAAGATTCACCATTACTACATAACCTAAGCCCTGGATGGTAGGACAAAAAAGGGACAAAACAGATATCCCTTGTTTTAACTAAACGAGCTGTACCAAATTCAAGATGCACCAAGACAACCAATTCCAGCAGGAATTTGACAAATGCGAAGCTTAAATGATAACGTCTATTGTAAGAGCAGCTCAGCGTTCTGCTCAAGTTCTATTAAACACATCTTCTCTGGATGAAGCAAAAGTCCTGTGCCAAAAGAAGAGGTGGAGTAGAGAAGTATAAAATAAAAGTCCCTTAACCCACTAAAGGAACACTTCTAGTGGCTTACTTGATGATGCTTCAAGTGCCACCCATAGAAAAGAGAAATGAAGATTCCAACATAAGGTTGGGGATTGTCAGAATTATGCCTTGATTCAGCAGACTTTAAAAAATAATAATAATAAATATAACAGTAGCTAAGAATTATTAGGCTCTCACTATGTGTTAGGAGCCCTGGAGGCGTACTGGTTAAGAGTTTGGCTGTTAACCGGAAGGTCGGCAGTTTAAATCTACCAGCTGCTTCTTGGAAACTCTAAGGGGCAGTTCTGCTCTGTCCTGTAAGTTCTCTATAAGTCGGAATCAACTCGACAGCAATGGGTTTTGGTATGTTAGGCTCATGGCTAAGCATTTTGTATGTATTAAAGTAATAATAATATTGGTAATTGCTAACATTTGATAGCTTACTTTATACCAAGCACATGCTTTATCCCATTTAATCTTTACAACTCTCTGAGATAGATCTTACTATTGTACTAATTTTCAGATGAGAAATCAAAGGGTCCCCAAAGTTAAATAACTTTGCCTGAGCCTATATAGCTGGTTAGTGGCAGAACAGGAATTCCAGAGACCTAGGCCTTATTTAAGGAGCCCTGATGGCACAACGGTTAAGTGCTTCACTGCTAACCAAAAGGTTGGAGGTTCAAACCCCTCCTGTGGCTCTGTGGGAAAAAGGCCTGGCAATCTGCTCTGTAAAGATTATAGCCTAGAAAACCCTATGAGGGAGATCTACTCTGTCACATGGTCATTATGAGTTGGAATCAACTCCACAGCACACAATAACAACAGGCCTTGTTTGCTGTACTATACTCATAGGGGTCACAAGAATAGAATATAAATGTCTGATATAATGTTTCTTAGTCTTTTAAAATTGCTACACCTTGAGACATTCCACTTTGACTCCCATAGGCATATATAGGCACCTTAGAAAGCACATTAAAAAAAACCCAAGCCCATTGCTGTTGAGTTGAATCTGACTCATGGTAACTCCATGTGTTACAGAGTAGAACTTCTCCATAGGGCTTTCTTGGCTATAATCTTTCTAGAAGCAGATTGCCAGGCTTTTTGTCTGTGGCACTATTGACTAGATTTGAACCAGCCTTTAGGTTAGTAGTCAAGAGTCAAACATTTTTCACCACCCAGGGACCTCATAGAAAGCACACTAGAATACACAGAATTGAGAGTGATGATAGTTAGGACAGATCCTGGATTCCACTCTAATTTATAAAGAGTAAATTGCTCCCCAGTGCTGTACTATGTGATTGTTGTTAGCTGCCATTGAGTTGGTTCCAACTTATGATGACCCCATGTACAACAGAGCAAAATGTTGCTTGGTCCTGCACCATCTTGAAGATCATTGGTATGCTGGAGTCCATTGTTGTGTCCACTGTGCATTTTGAGTGCCTTCCAGCCTAGGGGGCAATATTTTGTTCTGATCCATAATGGTTTCATTGGCTGATTTTTGGAAGTAGATCATCCAGTCTTTCTTTCTTGTCTGCTGCAGTCTGGAAGCTCCATTGAAACCTGTCCACCATGGGTAACCCTGCTAATATTTAAAATAGGAGTGGCATGGCCTCTAGCATCACAGCAATACGCAAGCCACCACAGTATGAAAAACTGACAGATGGGTAGTGGGTATCTCGTATTTAGTGACACATTTTTGTGACACCATAGGCAAACATGTATCATGATCCCTGGGTGAGGGCTGCTGGTCCAAACTGAAGATTAAAGGCATCGCAGGAGAGTAAATTTGCCCCTTGCAAGCTCATCATCCCTTCACCTCCGACCCAGCTGCCGCCTTCAGGGGCCACACTCCTTGCTGAGTAGAGTCATTTTTCATAACTAGTTGTAGAATGGGATAGGCATACAAAGTCCTCTTTGAGGAGTGTGGTGACGAGTATGCAGGGAACACAATGGAAAGAGGTAGAATAGTTTTCCTGAAGTAACACATCACAGCTGAAGAAAATGCAACAAGTAAGCTCATCCAGAATATTGAACAATTTTAGACTTAGTGGATACCACAGGGAGCCCTGTGGTCATGACTGTCCCAAATAGTTTTCGCTTTCCCAGGGAAAAACTATCTTTGGAAGAATCACTGTTCTATCAAAACAAGACATGTTTGGGAAGGGAGAGGAGATACAAGTTAAACCACATGTAGTACAAGTGGTCCATTATTTATTTTATGGCTCCAGTTTAGTGGGACACACCCAGGACTAGAAGCCCTTATCTTATTTCTCAACTCCCTCCCTTCTGCTTCACCCCCTCCCCCCATTACTCTGGAGGTTTTATTATTTAAGAGACTAATGTTCATCCATTTATATTGAGAAGGCTGGGTAACTCACTCAGCATAATGCTGTTATAATTTTAGTCACAAAGTGATATGACAATTGAAAGCCGGGCATGTTTCACTTTCCTAAGGTTGTGTTTTCCCTCCCCAAAGTAATTTTTTAATATTATACTAGAGGAAGCTGTTGCTTATAGATTCACCCCAGGAATTATCCTTCTATAGAAAGTCAACCTGAGTGGTTAGCAGTTTGGCAGTGACCAATCCCTCTATAGAATGAACCAATGACCTGGAAGGTGAAGAAACTTAAATTTTATGTAAAAAGACATAGGAAATTATTTTCCTGTGTCCTTGTTAATGCTTTCATATCAGATCCATGCAAACTAGATCATCCATATTCAGCCAACATTTATTAATTGACAGCTTATAGAATGACGCCAAGCATCAGGGGAAATTCAAAAGAAGTGGAGAGCATAGCTCACTTCCTCAAAGAGTGTTTACTCTAATGGGAAAGAATAGATGTGGAGACAGTACACATTAAGCAGGTGAGTTTCAAAACAAGCTGTATATAGTTACACAGCAGTTAGGTAACAGAGACAAGTCGGAAAATGGAGATAACCACTTGGGCTCCAATGAGAAGGAAGTTGCCTTTTTGTAGGACTTGGAAAGAAACAGAGCTGAGAGAAGGGCTCATCTCCCAGAGAAGGACTGTCACCAAAAGAGGCTTTGAGTCAGTAATCAACTTCAATAAATGGTATCATATTGTCGCATTACACTTTTTAAAGCGCTTGTCCAACAGGCCTAGGGGGAGGTGGAGAAGGGCCATTATGCCTATTTTACAGAAATGACTAAGAAATCAAGTGATTTTTTGCAGAGTTCCATATCAAGTTAAACACATACCCTGACTCCAAGTTATCTGCTATTTTCTCTTAAGCTATCCACTTAAAAAATGGAAGGAAATTGGCCTCTCTTTACTCCTCTGGCCAGGACACATGCTGAGAGCTGATAAATGCAACACTGAAGATAGTATGTTTAATAAAAAAATACTACATTTTATGAATACTGCTAATTATTATTATCCTGATTTTACAAATGAGGAAATTGAGGTTCAAAAAGGCTGGATCACTTGCCCAAGGTGGTAAATCAAGGGCTCAAGCTCAGGGTTATCCAGTTCTAATGTCCAGGCTCTTCCCTACTTTCTATACCAGTGGCCCTCCAAGTGAGATCTCGGGACCAGCACTACTAGCCATTGTTGTTGAGTCGATTCTGACTTATAGGGACCCTATAGGACAGCTGCTCCATAGGGTTTCCAAGGAGCAGTGGGTGGATTTGAACTGCTGACGTTTTGGTTAGCAACCTGAGCTCTTAACCACTGCTCCACCAGGGTTTCTCACTGTCATCTGGGAATGCAAATTTCAGGCCTATCCCATACTTAGAGAATGAGAAACTTCCATGGTGGAGCCCAGAAATCTGTGCTTGCAAAAGCCTTCCAGGTGTTTCTGATGCACATCAAAGCTGGAAACCTCTGCTTACACACACTACTTCCCTGACTATTGAACTGAAATGGGGTCTAGTGTAAACAGAAGCAACAGGAAAAAAATCTCTTGAACTAGGCATCTATGGGAGGAACAGAAGATTTTGTATGTTTCTGGACTGTCTCCACTTGCCAATCAGCCTTACAGTGGAACTTCTATTTGTGAATGATGGCACACGTGGGGCAGGTAGGGCTCTGTGCTCTGGGCATCTTATGCATGCCCTAGGCACTACTTGAGTCAGGGTGCCAATTAGCAGTTTCTATTGGCCATCACTGTTTCCGTCACCAGGTGTGAGAGATCACTCAGCAATGTAACACTAATTGCCTTAGGTGCTATGTTCAGTAGTCAGGCCTCTGCCCAGGAGCTCCAAAGTGGATGGACACAGGCAACCAACTCTTGGAATGACCCATTCCAGGGTATTGGCTGCCAGGCTGGGGTGACAATCCCAGCTCTGTTATCCACCAGTACTGTGATCTTGGACAAGCCATTTAACGTCTCTGGGTCCTGATTTCCCATCTGCTCCAGAAGGTCGCTGTTACATAATTTGCTTCATCCTTCCCTGCTCTAGACTAGAATCCCTTGTCTCTAAGGCAATTACTGCAGGCCCAGGCCAGAATTAGAGCTATGCTGAGTGGCAGACCAAGAGGCTAGGAAGAGAGGCTGCTCAGAGACTTAAAGGGTTCAGGAGGTAGGGCTGAAGCAAGGAAGGATCCCAAGAGGAGGAGAGAGGATCCTCAGACAGTGTGTTCCAGATGTGGGAGCCTGAGACAGGTGTAGGGCCAGGCGAGCCAGGTGTGCTTGTGAGATCAGCCTGAGCAGACGAAGGCAGGGTGTGAGGGCTATAGAGACTAGCCACTGAAACTCCTTCAGAAAGAGTTTTCACCTTGAGGACGAAGTGTTTCTACCCAGTGGAGCCATCTAATGCAGTGACTATTGTTTTTCCTTTAGCCTACTTCAGTAGTTCTCAACCAGGAGCAATTTTCCCCCCAGAAGACACTTGCCAACATCTGAAGATGTTTGGGGTTGGCAGAACTGTGGTGGGGAGAGATGTTGCTTCTGGCATCTAGTGGGTCAAGGCCAGGGATGTTGCTAAGCTTCCTACAATGCACAGGACCACGCCTTCCAAAAACAGACTAAATGGTCCCGAATGTCAATAATGCCAAGTTTGAAAAACTCTGACCCAGCAGACGAGCCCCTTCCCTGATGTCCAGTAACTATTTTAGAAGCAGCAGATAATGATTACTAAGGGTGCTAAGCACTTTCCAGGCCAGTTCTCACAACAACCCTCTGCTTACTTATAATAACTTCATTTTGCCTGTAAGAAACCAAGGGTTAGAGAGGCTAGTAAGGTGTGCCCTAAAATTTGAACTTAGGTCTGCAGAATTTCAAATTCAGTGCTCTCATGCAATACCCAGTCCTTTCCGCAGCCCTTCTGCCTTCCCTGTTGGTTTGACACGCCAACTCTACTGTAAGCACATGAACCAGAAAGAACTGGGTCAAGCCTGCTGCTGTGAATCCAAAAGAACTAGGTGCCATTGAGTCAATTCCAACTCATGGCAACTCTATGTGTCAGAGCAGAATAGCACTCCGTAGGCTTTTCTTTCTTTGTTGTGTTTTTCTAAACTGTACTTTAAGTGAAAGTTTACATTCAAGTCAGTTTCTCATACAATAACTTATACACATTATGTGACCCTAGCTGCTCTCCCTGCAATGTGACAGCACACTCCTTTCCACCCTGTATTTCCCGCGTCCATTCAAACAGCTCCTGTCCTCCTCTGCCTTCTCATCTCGCTTTCAGACTAGAGTCGCCCACATAGTCTTATGTGTCTACTTGAGCTAATAAGCACACTCCTCACCAGTATCATTTTATGCCTTATAGTCCAGTCTAATCTTTGTCTGAAAATTTGGCTTCGAGAATGGTTTTAGTTTTGGGCTAGCAGAGAGTCCAGGGGCCATGACCTCTGTAGTCTCTCCAGTCTCAGTTAGACCATTAAGTCTGGTCTTTTTACTAGAATTTGAGGTCTGTGTTCCATTTTTCTCCTGATCCATCAGGGATTCTCTGTTGTGTTCCCTGTCAGGACAGTCACTGGTGGTAGCCAGGTACCATCGAGTTCTTCTGGTCTCAGGCTGATGGAGTCTCTGGTTTATGTGGCCCTTTCTTTCTCCTGGGCTCATATTTTCCTTGTATCTTTGGTGTTCTTCATTCTCCTTTGCTCCAGGTGGGTTGAGACCAATTGATGTGTCTTAGATGGCAGCTTGCTAGCTTTTAAGACCCCAGACATCACTAACCGAAATGGGATGCAGAACGTTTTCTTAATACACTTTGTTATGCCAATTGACCTAGATGTCCCCTGAAACCATGGTCTCCAGATCCCGCCCCTACTACTCTGTCCCTTGAAGTGTTTGGCTGTATTCAGAAAACTTCTTAGCTTTTGGATTAGTCCAGTTGTTCTGACTTCCCCTGTATTGTGTGTTGTCCTTCCCTTCACCGAAAATAATTCTTGTCTACTATCTAGTTAGTGAATACCCCTCTCTCCCTCCCTCCCCACCCTTGTAACCCATCAAAGAATGTTTTCTTCTGTGTTTAATCCTTTTCTTGAGTTCTTATGATAGTGGTCTCATGCAATATTTGTCCTTTTGTGACTAATTTCACTCAGCGTAATGCCTTCCAGATTCCCCTATGTTATATTTCATGGATTCATCACTGGTCTATATCATTGCATAGTATTCCATTGTGTGAATATACCATAATTTATTTATCCATTTATTGATGGTCACCTTGGTTGTTTCTGTCTTTTTGCTATTATAAACAGTGCTGCAATGAACATGGGTGTGCTTATATGTATTCGTGTAAAGGCTCTTATTTCTCTAGTATATATTCCAAGGAGTGGAATTGCTGGCTCTTACAGTAGTTCTATTTCTAGCTTTCTAAGGAAGTGCAAAATCAATTTCCAAAGAAGTTGTACCATTTTACATTCCCACTAGCAGTGTATAAGTGTTCCAGTCTCTCCACAACCTCTCCGACATTTATTATTTTGTATTTTTTTGTTGTTGTTGTTGGGGTGAGAGGGTATCTCATTGTAGTTTTGATTTGCATTTCTCTAATGGCTAATGATCATGAGCATATCCTCATGTATCTGTTAGCTACCTGAATGTCTTCTTTGGTGAAGTGTCTGTTCATATACTTTCCCCATTTTTTAACTGGCTATTTGTCTTTTTGTTGTTGAGGTTTTGTAGTATTTTGTAGATTTTAGAGATTAGATGCTGATCGGATTTGTCATAGCCAATTTTTTTTTCTTAGTCTGTAGGTTGTCTTTTAACTGTTTTGGTGAAGTCTTTGGATGAGATTTTTAGGAGCTCCCAGTTATCTAGTTTCTCTTCTAAACCAGAAGAGAAACATTGTTAGTAATGTTTTGTATACTGCTTATGCCACGTATTAGGCCTCCTAACGTTGTCCCTATTTTTTCTTCCATGATTTTCATCGTTTTAGATTTTATATTGAGGTCTTTGATCCATTTTGAGTTAGTTTTCATGCATGGTGTGAGGTACAGGTTTTTTTTCATTTTTTTTTGCAGATGAATATCCAGTTACGCCAGCACCATTTCTTAAAGAGACTGTCTTTTCCCCATTTAATGGATTTTGGGCCTTTGTCAAATATCAGCTGCTTGTAGGTGGGTGGAGTTATGTCTGGATTCTCAATTCTGTTCCATTGGTCTATGTATCTGTTGTACCAGTACCAGGCTGTTTTAATTACTGTGGTGGTATAATAGGTTCTAAAATCAGGTAGTGTGAGGCCTCCCACTTCGTAATTCTTTTTCGGTATTGCATTACTTATCCAGGGCCTCTACCCTTTGCATATGAAGTTGGTGATATGTTTCTCCATCTCATTAAAAAATGCTATTGGAATTAGGATCAGGGTTGCATTGTCTCTGTAGATTGCTTTGGGTAGAATAGACATTTTCACAATGTTGAATCTTTCCATCCATGAGCAAGGTTTGTTTTTCCACTTATGTTGGTCTCTTTTGGTTTCTTGCAGTAATGTCTTGTAGTTTTCTTTGTATAAGTCTTTTACGTAACTGGTTAGATTTACTCCTAAGTACTTTATCTTCTTGGGGGCTATTGTAAAAGGTATTGATTTGGTGATTTCCTCTTCAACATTCTCTTTGTTGGTGTAGGGGAATCCAACTGATTTTTTTATGTTTATCTTGTATTCTGATACTCTGCTGAAATCTTCTATAAGTTCCAGTAGTTTTCTTGAGGATTCTTTGGGGCTTTCTGTGTATAAGATCATATCATCTGCAAATAGAGACACTTTTACTTCTTCCTTACCAATTTGGATGCCCTGTATTTCTTTTTCTAGCCTAATTGCTCTGGCTAAGACCCCCAGCCCCCACGTGTCTGTCAGTTTGTCATGCTGTAGGGGCTTGCATGTTGCTGTGATGCTGGAAGCTATGCCACTGGTATTCAGATACCAGCAGGGTCACCCACGGATGACAGGTTTCAGCTGAGCTTCCAGACTAAGACAGACTAGGAAGAAGGACATGGCAGCCTACTTCTGAAAAGCATTAGCCTGTGAAAACCTTATGAATAGCAGCGGAACATTGTCTGATATAGTGCTGGAAGGTGAGCCCCCCAGGTTGGAAGGTACTCAAAAGATGACTGGGGAAGAGCTGCCTCCTCAAAGTAGAGCCGACCCTAATGACGTGGATGGAGTAAAGTTTCCGGGCCCTTCATTTGGTGACGTGGCATGACTCAAAATGAGGAGAAACAGCTGCAAACATCCATTAATAATTGGAACCTAGAATGTATGAAGAAGTCCAAGCTGCTCTGAAAGCATTGGCAAAAAACAAGGCTCCAGGAATTTATGGAATATCAAATGAGATGTTTCAACAAATAGGTGCAGCATTGGAGGTGATCACTCATCTATGCCAACAAATATGGAAGACAGCTTCCTGGCCAATTGACTGGAAGATATCCATATTTATGCCTATTCCCAAGAAAGGTGATCCAACTGAATGTGGAAATTATAGAACAATATCACTTATATTGCATGCAAGCAAAATTTTGTTGAAGATCATTCAAAAAATGGCTGCAGCAGTATATTGACAGGGAACTGCCAGAAATTCAGGCCGGTTTCAGAAGAGGACGTGGAACCAGGGATATCATCGTTGACGTCAGGTGGATCCTGGCTGAAAACAGAGAATACCAGAAGGATGTTTACCTGTGTTTTATTGACTATGCAAAGGCATTGGACTGTGTAGATCATAACAAATTATAAATAACATTGTGAAGAATGGGAATTCCAGAACACTTAATTGTGCTCATGAGGAACCTTACATAGATCAAGAGGCAGTTGTTCGGAGAGAACAAGGGGATACTGAGTGGTTTAAAGTCAGGAAAGGTGTGCGTCAGGGTTGTATCCTTTCACCATACCTATTCAATCTGTATGCTGAGCAAATAATCTAAGAAGCTGGACTATATAAAGAAGAACAGGGGATCAGGATAGGAGAAAGGCTCATTAACAACCTGCGTTATGTAGATGACACAACCTTGCTTGCTGAAAGTGAAGAGGACCTGAAGCACTTACTAATGAAGATCAAAGACCACAGCCTTCAGTATGGATTGTACCTCAATATAAAGAAAACAAAAGTCCTCACAACTGGACCAATGAGCAACATCATGACAAACAGAGAAAAGATTGAAGTTGTCAAGGATTTCATTTTACTTGGATTCGCAATCCACAGCCATGGAAGCAGCAGTCAAGAAACCAAAAGATGCGTTAAAAAAAAAAAAAAAGATGCATTGCATTAGGTAAATCCTCTGCGAAGGACCTCTTCAAAGTGTTGAAGACCAAAGATGTCACCTTGAAGACCAAGGTGAGCCTGACCCAAGCTATGGTATTTTCAATCGCATCGTATGCATGTGAAAGCTGGACAATGAATAAGGAAGACCGAAGAATAATTGACGCCTTTGAATTGTGGTGTTGGCGAAGAATATTGAACATACCATGGACTGCCAAAAGAACAAACAAATCTGTCTTGGAAGAAGTACAACCAGCATGCTCCTTAGAGGCAAGGATGGCAAGACTGTGTCTTACATACTTTGGACATGTAGTCAGGAGGGATCAGTCCCCGGTGAAGGACATCATGCTTGGCAGAGTACAGGGTCAGCGGAAAAGAGGAAGACCCTCAACAAGGTGGATTGACACAGTGGCTGTAGCCATGAGCTCAAGCATAACAACGATTATAAGGATGGCTCAGGACCGGGCAGTGTTTCGTTCTGTTGTGCATAGGGTCACTATGAGTCGGAGCCGGCTCGACAGCACCTAACAACAACAACAACAAGGACCTCCAGCACAATGTTGAATAAGAGTGGTCATAAAGGGCATTTTTGCCTGGTTCCTGTTCTCAAGGGGAATGCTTTCAGACTCTTTCCATTTAGGAAAATGTTAGGCTGTTGGCTTTGTATAAATGCCATTTATTATGCTGAGGAATTTCCCTTCTATTCCTATTTTGCTGAGAGTTTTTATCATGAATGGTGTTGGACTTTGTTAAATGTCTTTTTTACATCAATTGATAAGATCATGTGGTTCTTGTCTTTTGTTTTATTCATGTGGTGGATTACACTGATTGTTTTTCTAATGTTGAAACATCTCTGCATACCTGGTATGAATCCCACTTGGTCATGGTGAATTATTTTTTGGATATGTTGTTGAATTCTATTGGCTAAAATTTTGTTCAGGATTTTTGCGTCTAAGTTCATGAGGGATATAGGTCTGTAATTTTCTTTTTTGTGCTGTCTTTACCTTTTTTTTTTTTTACCTGGTTTTGGTATTGGGGTCATGCTGGCTTCATAGAATGAGTTTGGGAACATTCCATCCTTATCTATGCTCTCAAATACCCTTAGCAGTAGTGGTGTTAAGTCTTCTCTGAAAGTTTGGTAGAATTCTCCAGTGAAGCCATCAGGGCCAGGGCTTTTTTTATGTTGGGAGTTTTTAAATTACCTTTCTAATCTCTTCTTTTGTTATATGTTTATTTAGTTGTTCTACCTCTGTTTGTGTTAGTTTAGGTAGGTAGTGTGTTTCTAGAAATTTGTCCATTTCCTCTAGGTTTTCAAATTTGTTAGAGTACAATTTTTCATAGTATTCTGTTATAATTTTTTTAATTTTAGTTGGGTCTGCTGTGATATTGCCCATTTCATTTCTTATTTGGCGTATTTGCTCCCTCGCCTGTTTTTCTTTTGTCAGTCTGGCCAGTGGCTTATCGATTTTATTGACCTTTTCAAAGAACCAGCCATCTTGGCCCCGCCCTCCCCATAGGCCTTTCAGTGGCTGATTTTTTGGAAATAGATTGCCAGGCCTTTCTTCTGAGGCATTTCTGGGTAGACCCAAACCTCCAACTTTTCAGTTAGTAGCCAAACAAGTTAACTGTTTGCACCACCAGGGACTCCTTCTGTGGATCTAGGACCCTTTAATTAAGAACACTTTGTCTACTTCGGCCACTCTATTATTCTATAGCATGATTTGAGAGGAAGCTAAGGTACTGGAAACAAACAGGCCTGAAAAAGACAACTGCATGGGTAAGAGTTTACATGAAATCATTGTTCTCTAGGCCTTTAAATGCCTTTGTGGCCTTTCCTCATTCTTTCCAGAGGAGTCCTGGGTATCAGCTGATAGGAGAGGTGAACCATGAAGAATGCTGGGTTTCAGTCAAAGTAATTCCATTAGGTGCAGAAATGATTGGTGAAACCTGAGTAGGAGAAATCATTTGCAGCATACCAACAGCTGGGCCCGGATGACATCACTCGCCAAAATCAAAGGAAATGAGCTAATCAGATATGCATAAAAGCCCTTTTGTTTGCTTGCTTAGAAAGTTACAATTTGCTTTCAAGCTAGAGGTAAAAAAGTCTCTTTGAAAATTTTTGGCCCTGATATTTTTCTTCTTTAAATTGTTTTCAGTTATTGAAGCAGGCAAGAAAATAAAATGCTTCAAATATTCCCAGTCTGCTGAATACCTAAGGAGGAATTACCACAAGAATGTTCTTTTCACAGATTTGTGCTAAACATCTGATGGCACCCAGCCCTACATCCCCCATCCTTAATGAAAAAAAAAAAAAAAGGAAAAAATTATCCATTGGTCTTTACTCAACATATCCCTTCACATTTTGACCTTCCCTTTCTGTTTCATAGCAAGTTCATTCCATTCTATGGTTGAGTAAATGCATACTAAATTAAGGCTAGAAGGCTATGGATAAAAGTGAACTTAACTAGTGTTAGGTAAAAGAAGGCCAAAGGCAAGAAATTCCAAGTTATCCACCTGGTTGCGGTAGAACAGGAAGATCTAGCAATTCCCTAGGAATGGAGGCAGGAGATGGTGCCAAGCAGTCTTTGAGTTTTAGGACATATTATCAGAAGGGACCAATCCCTGGAGAAGGACATCATGCTTAGTAAAGCAGAAGGTCAGCTAAAAAGAGGAAGACCCCCAACAAGATAGATTGACACAGTGGCTGCAACAACGGGATCAAATATAACAACCATTGTGAGGGTGGTGTAGGGCTGGGCAATGCTTCATTCTGTTACACATGGAGTCACTATGAGTTGGAGGTGACTCCATGGCACCTAACAACTAACTACACCAAAGCTTTCTTGACTAAGTGAAATAATGAGCGAAGGAATGGGATGATATTAAAAAAGATAGATACTGTCTTTTAGAAAAGTGAACATGTACCTGCTAGTTGGAGTCCTGGTGGCACACTGGTTAAGTGCTTGGTTGCAAATTGAGAGATTAGTGGTTCAAACCCACCCAGTGGCTCAGTTCCACAAGAGAAAGACCTGGAGATCTCCTCCCATATAGATTACAGCCTAGAAAACCCTATGAGGCAGTTCTACTCTGTTACATGGGGTCACTATGAGTCAAAATTGACTTGACAGCACCTAACAATAATCTGCCTCTTATTTAGTTGGATTTTTTCTCAAACATTTCAATGTCACATATTTGATATTTATTTCTTTTAAAAAGTCATTAAATTCGCAGGCTGCTGTGCTCAAAAGCCATTCAAGTCACTCATGGTTAAAGTTGCATGTTGATAACAGATGCTACTCAGTGTGGACCAGCATTTCAGGGCAGATTTGAGGTTCTCTTTAGAGTTCAGCACATTCTGATTTAAAATTAAGCTTTTTCTTGTTTTCCAGTTTATCATGGATGAAATGAAGGAATAACTATGATGCTTCATAGGGCCAGGTCCTGGACTGGATGGACACCTCTTGGAATTGATGTTAGGGACACTGGGGAAGGAGGTGGGTCCAGGCTCTTCAGTCAGAAGCCTCAAAGCATTAGGTTGGCTGAGTCAGTTCTCACCTGGGGGCTTCAACCTAAAATATGCAGGGGAGGCAGAGCCTTTACTTTCCATTAAGTTCAGCAAAGGCCCTTTGGTTTGGCGCATATGATTCTCTGCAATGATTCTTCCACATGCTCTAGTTAAGGAACAATTCCTCTAGATTCAAGAAAGGAACAAAACGTAAGTATATACACAGATATCTGAAGGTCCAAACCTTCTACCTTTAGGATAACCGTCAAATCCTTGCCAGCACGGAGGATGAATGTGAAGTCCTGGTGTTCTTCATTGCCTAAGGATTTAATCTCCATTCTGTTTAATATTAAACACATATAACATTCATAGATGTTCATGGATTTGTTTGTGGTTGTGAGTTGCATCGTGTGTGTGTATGTGTGTATACAGGAGGAGCATGCGGGTTTACGTTGCAATGTCTGCTCATAAGTGTGTTAAGCCCACTCTGCTTAGATAAACCTATGAAGCTTCAGGCAAGGGGTCGAATGACAGTCAAACAAATACAAGTCAGCAAATAAAAATTAAAATAAAAGTGCTATGAGTTCTTCATTTGCATTTCTCAGAGTGAAGGGACTACTTAATAGACAATGCTTTAGCATAGTGGCAAAGGGGTGGACATTGGACCAAGAAGCCTGAGTGCGAATCCCCGATGGGCCACTTACTAGCTAGGTGATTTTGAACAAGTTACTTAGTGTGAGTAAAATAAGGACTAAATTAGAACTACCTCACAGACTATAGTGTCGCTGTGAGTCGGAATTGACTTGATGGCAGCGGGTTTGGTTTGGGATATTTTCACAGAGTTTTGGGGAAGATTAAAATGAAGGGAAATATAAGTAAGGTACTTAAAAGTGTTCTTGTATGTGGTAAGAGATGGATAAATGTTAACAACTCAGGAACTTGAGAATCTCATTTCCTCTCTTTCTCTGTAAGCTACTCAACACTTCTCCAAAACCCTACCCAAAACTCTTCCTCTAGTCTTTTGACTCTACCCCTTCTTCCTGCTTCTGTACCATCAGAAATTCAAAGAACCATCTTGAAGGGAAATGGCCAGGAAGAAACTGAGGGAAAAAACCAGGATTTTGGGATTGAGTGGGGAGAGGTCCAGGAACACCTATATTTTCCTCTCATATATACCTAAAACATTGCTATAATCTCATTATCTTTACCACTGTTGGAAGTGGCAAGCTCCAAATAGCAAATGGTTAAAAATAGGAGCTTTGAAATAGAGACCTCTGGGTCTGAATCCTTGCTTTCCTGAGATCATAGCAAAATTCTGAAGCTGACAGAATCTCAGTTTGCTCTTCTGTAAAGCATGGTTGGTGATGCTGACCTTATTGGGTTACTGCGTGAATTAAATCTGTGAAGGCTCTAATGTACTGGCATACAGCAAGTGCTCAGTAAATCAGGAGTCATTGTTATTATGTTTTGCTTGTTGTTAGATACTGACTCCAACTCACAGCAACTCTATATACAACAGAACAAACACTGCTCAGTCCTCACAATCGTTGCTATGTTTGAGCCCATTACTGAAGCCAGTGTCAACCCATCTTGCTAACGGTTCTTGTTGACCCTCTACAAAAACAGGAGGAAAGATGGGAAGAGAGCAGAAAGGTAGAGACCATCAAGCTCTGTCCGAAGCTTATAGGAAATATGCTTTTCAATTTGTCCCTAATACCAAAGCTAGACACTTAACCTGTGGCCTGTTGGCCCTTGCTGCTTTATTCAGAATTAAGAAATTCTGCCTCCTTGCTAAGAGTCAATCCTTTCCAGAAGCTGCCTAAAATAGAGAAACAAAGTCTACTTTACTGGGTGACCACTCTCCCAGCATAAGGAAAGCCACTCAGAGGGCTCCATAAGCCTGGGACAGAGAATGGGCTGGAGGAGCAAAAGTTTAGTGGAGGGAGGTGTGGGTCCCCAGGCCTGGAGCAGCAGGCTGTCTTCCAGGTCTAATTGCAGCACATTCCTGAGACCAGCCGTCACCCAGCCGTGATGCAAACTCCTCAGCACTTAGGGTGGAGAGGAGTATCTATGAAAGACACACGAAAACATATGCTGACCCCTTCAAACCTATGACCATATCCCAAGTGGAGCCAAACTAAATGAAATCAAGGTCTCTGTCCAGCATTTGAGAGCCAGTGAAAATAGGAACTCAGTGTTTCTCTAAATATACAGAGTATATTACCTTAGTCATAAAATTGGGGACTTTCAAATCTAATTTGTTCAGCACTAGTGCTGTTGAAGGCTGGGCAGGGTTCCAAAGGAAATCACCTCCACGCAAACAGAGATTAGCAGCTCTCCACTGGAGACATATGGGAATGATTCCCTATAATCTCCAGTAATTGTGGCTGCATTACATTCAAATCCTGTTTTCAATTTTCTTAAACTTCTAGACTGATTGTGTTATTAAATCATGCTGGCTGATGTGTTTAATAAGGACCTATTAAATGTTTATAAAATTAGGGAAATAAATATGGGCTTTTAGTCAGACTGCCCAATGGATCTGGTAACCTATTGTTAAAATAACAGCCTTGCTGCTAAAACTGTGTCTCCTCACTGCATATGCTGGTACTCACTTTAAAACACAATCCCGACATTCAAACAGAGTTGTTGATTCTAACACTCCATTTGCTGAAGAAGTTGGCTCCCCTCACGCCACAAAGAAAGAAATACATCCAAAGAAGACTGTAAAATGCAGTGTCTTGGCTGACAAGAACTGTCCCCTCTGCTTCCAATGAAGTAGTGATAACATCAATTTCAAGAGAAGGCCCAGAGAGACCATTGCTGTTGTTATAGCAGAAGTCTTCACCTGGCCTCATTTCAAACTGGAAATTGCCCTAATGTTCTCCAAGGTCTTCAGTAGAAGGTATGATCTGCCTTTAGATGAGGAAGGAAAATTTGGTGAGGATTTATACAGCAGGGAGAGAACAGGAAGAAGAGCGAGATTGAATAAAGTCCATTCTTCAGCAGAGGCTAACCTAGGAGTTATTTATCTTTAGAATCTTGGTGGTGGAAGGCTCATGGATCGTTTGGGAGGTATAGAAGTTCTCTGAGACTTGGCTCAGACTAGTTCAGTATGCTCTGCCTCATTAGCTTTTGAAAGCAAAGACTAGAAATGGCTGCAGAAGGGATCCAGGCGTGGATGGCTAATACCGTCTGAAAACTGAAGACTCACAGTGCTCAGGAGTGTGTGCCACCAGGCCATGGGGACTGGGGTTTGCATTCAGCTCCATATTCACTAGCAACTTGACCTCAAAGTTATTTCCCCTTTCAAGGAGGCTCCTTTCCTTATCTTTGACATGGAGATGTTAACAGTATCCACCACCCAAAAGCATTTAGGATTAAGCAGGACTTTTTTTTTTTTTCAGGAGGCAAAGGTAGTTCAGTGGTAGCATTCTTGCCTTCTGTGCGGGAGATCCTGGTTCCACGCCTGGCCAATACACCTCACGTGCAGCCACCGCCCTTCTGTCAGTGCAGGCAGGCTTGCGTGTTGTTATGATGGTGAATGGGTTTCAGCAGAGCTTCCAAACTAAGATAGGCTAGGAAGAAAGGCTTGGTGATCTACTTCCAGAAATCAGCCAATGAAAACCCTATGGATCACAATGGTCTGATCTGCAGCCAATGATGGGGATGGCATAGGAACCGGCAGCATTTCACTCTGGCTTTTCCATGTGTTGGGAGCTGCCGGTACAGCAGCTAATAACAAACACCAACAAACAGGACTATACTGCCAGTAAATCCTGATGTCTGGCGCATGGTAAGGGTTCTAAAATGATTGCTAAAGAAATCATGAATGAAGACGTCGAGGCCCTGGTCCAAATCAGTGATATCATTTGAAGTGCTAATAATAATTATCATAAAAGACTAATATAAATGTGAATACAATAGTAATTGTCTAAGCGTGCTCCTTAGCGTGACAGGAAGCACAGGACTTCCCGACTCTCATTCCATGCAATTCCCAAACACAGACACAAAACCAGAACTTCAGTGCTCCCTGCCAAAACACTCTCGGCCACCTGGCCTTAAACCACAGTTTCCTATACCCTCGACCACAGCTCTAGTAATTCTGTTATCTTCAGGGCAAATTCAAACCCCACTTTCTTGGACAAATTAACCTTTGCATTTCCTCTAAGGGAGGGGAGGGCAATTAAACAATCTTTCTGGCACTTTAAAAAAAAAAAAAGACCAACAAACCACATCATTATCTTGGTATAAACACACCCTCTTAAAATATTTCTAACAAGTGTGTAGCAGCTCCCCAACCCCCATTCCAGAATATTGTAAAGGGGTGGGGGAGCTGGCCTGGTTCACATTAGGGGCTCCGAAAGGTTGGAGGAGGATTGGCTATAAGGTTAATATTGGGCAGAACCTTGTAAATGACCTGATTGTTATTTTATATTGGCTGCAGTCTCGGAATCACTGCTGCTTGCCAGAAAGGCTCCTGAGTGTGGCCAGCTAGCTACACACAACGGTGTTGCTGGTCCTCTTCAGGGAGCAACACACTTACTCTGTGTGTTTGTGGTATGTTTCTGTGAGTGTGTATGCAGGCTCTCCTCCGTGCCGCCTTTGCCTATGCCCAGCCAAAATACAGCACAGCAATTATTTATTTATTTGTTTTTGGTCTGCCCTCAGGGGACTTTCTCCCAGTTTAATTGTCTGAGGGGATTTTTCCCTTGTTGGATTTTATTTCAAAACGTCCCTGTTAATTTTTTTTTTTTTTTTTTCTGAGAGAGAAGGAAAGAGAGGACAGAATTTTTTTTGTTTTTTAATCTCCTTAAGCACACAAACCCACAATCACATAAACATTCACTAAACTGTGTATCCTGAAATAAATGGAGGTGTTTCATGATGTATAGGTTTTAAAATTATTTGTCTAAAGATATGTTTAGAATTGATTACATTAAAGGCATATAAATCTCGGGCTCCCTTCCCCCACTCCTGTGCCTTGGAAATGAATTCAAGCCAAGCAACTGAATTTTAAGTTAAGACAAAAAGGAGGCTAGGTCATTTGTCTCTAGTTATACATGAAATAGCTTATAATAGCGGATGCTGAGTTCATGAAGTATATGTTTGACTCCCTTTGATATAAATTCCATCATCAGCTTACAAAGACATTGTATTTATGCATAAGACAGTGCTCTCTAACACGAACTCCTATAAATTATGAGAACAGAAAATCCAAATTTATAAGATGCAATTTCTAGATTTATTTGTAATGCTCTGTCCAGCATATTACCAAACAAATGCCACATTAGCAGAGCCTGAAAGGCTTTTTACTGGCATAAGCTATGACCATGAAATTCACAGCACTGGCTGGGTGGGTTTAGACGCAAATGCTGAAGCAAAGGGAAGTGTGAGGACCCAATGCTGAACTTGGGAGGTCCAAAGGCCTGCTGTTCCCTGAGAGCTGGTCATTCTCCTTTGAAGGAAGGCACATTTCTTGACCCATTAATGACATTAAATACACGTGATTTTTGTTTGTTTGTTTTTATTTCCTGAGAAATATCTTTGCATTCCTCCTTCTGAACTCCACAGGGTAAGATAATGCCCAATTCTCCTTTCCATCTTTGACAGATGCATTCAATAATGCATATATTCACTCATTTATCTAGTCATCAAATATTTGCTGACTGCTTAATATGTGTCAACCATCCCTCTAAGGGACAGAGGCTACGGAGTCTAGTAAGAAAGACAATACAGGGCAGAGCTTAGAGCACAAGTATAGGAGTCAGTTTGCCTGAGTTGTGCACAAAGAAATAAAAGAATATTAGTAATGCTGGCTAACATTTATTGAATGCTCACTCTGCGTCCAGCATAATTCTAAGTTTTTACATGTGTTAACTCCTTTAATCCTCTCACATTCCTGTAAGGGTAAGTACTACTATTTACTTATCTTAAAAATGAGAAAACTGAAGTTAAAGGTAAATTCTCGTAGCTAGCAAGGGGCAGAACTCGAATCCATGACTTCAAGGCCAGCATATTGTAATCCACTATGTTGTAAAGAGGTTTTTTGTGTGTGTGTGTGTGTTATCGAGTCCATTCAGACTTAGAACTTTACAGGACAGAGTAGAATTGCCCATGGGCTTTCCAAGGCTGTAAATGTTTATGGAAGTAGATTGCTACATCTTTCTCTTGTGAAGCAGCTGATGTGTTCAAACTACTGACCTTTCAGTTAGCAGCCAAATGCTTAGCCACTGAAGTATCAGGGCTCCTTTTTGTAAGGCGTACAAAACCAAACCCGTTGCTGTTGAGTTGATTCCAACTCATAGTGATCCTACAGGACAGAGTAGAACTGCCCCATAGGGTTTCCAAGGAGTGGCTGGTGGATTTGAACTGCCGACCTTTTGGGTAGCAACCGTAGCTCTTAACCACTGCACCACCAGGGCTCTGTCATAGTTGTAAGAAGTAGGTACCCCTAAATTGGTCAATCAATCAATTATCAATTCCCTATATCTTTGGCCCTCACTGAATGTGTGACCTTGGTCAAGTTTGTTAACTTCAATGCCTCAGTTTCCCCTTCTGTAAAATGGGGATAATAACAGCATCTGCTTCATATTGTAGTAGAGAGGATTAAAGAAAAAGTTGTACATATGCAGCACTTAGAATAGTGCCTGGGACAGGTAAGTGCTTGGGGTTGCCTCTTATTATTTATTGTTATCATGATTATTGATATATTCTCTCTCTCTGTCTCATTAGCGAGCCAGAACAGTGCCTGATGATGGTAGCTGGGCCAATGTTTATTGAATGCTTGCATGCCTCGTTGGATATACCATTAAATAATACACAAAAGAGGTATGATTGAGTTCTTTGTATCCTCTCTGGCACTCTCCAAACTAGTTGCCACATTTATCACTCTGATTTTTTTAAATTGCAAATTGATCATATTATTTCCCTGCTGAAACTTTTCAAAGACTCTCATTGCTATTCAGCAACATTCAAATCTTCGGTATTGCCTTATATAAGCCTTTGCTCCTTCTGTCTTTCTGTGCACCAGCTACCTTGCCTTCTAGTTCCTCATCTTCACTCTGCCATCTCCTGTCAATGGACATTTACATGTGCTCCTCCCTCTGCCTGAAATGTACTTCTGGTTCCTCCCCTTAAATCTCCTTCAGCTCTCAGTTCAAGTATCCTTTCTCCAGAAAGATGTGCTTCACCATCCTGACTTGGTCTTATCCCCTAAAAGTCTCTCCTACCACTTATTATCACATCTGGTGTCTTCATCTTATCTGTGTGGCTTTTTTCCAATAAGTTCCAGGATTGTGGAAACTAAGCTTGGTTTTATCACCTGTATATCCCCAGGGCCCTTTGGGTACAGTGAGTGTAGTGAGTTGTATGTAGAAGGATCTCAATAACTATTTGGTGAATGACTGAATGACAAGGGGGTCATAATGAGTGCTTCTTGTGGTAAAGGAGTGGAGTTCAGGGCAGGCTTTACCTGATCTGGGTTTTTAAAAATCAACAGTAATTTGCCAGGCAGATTAAGAAAAAAAAAAAAAATTTCAGATTAAGAGGGCAGATAAAAAATTATGTATGCATATTTGTTTGAAATCTTCTAAAAGATATTAAGCTTCTGTAAGGAAGAAAACATGATTTTTATTTATTTCATGCTTTCTTTGTCTTGGAGCCCTTGTGCTGAAGTGGTTAAGTGTTCAACTGCTAACCAAAATGTCAGCAGTTCAAATCCAGCAGCTGCTCCTTGAAAACCCTGTGGGGAAGTTCTACTCTGTCCTATAGGGCTGCTGTAGGGTTGCTATGAGTTGAAATCAACTTGACAGCAATGGGTTTGGTTGTTTTTTTTTTTTTTTTTTTTCCTTTGTCTTACAGCACAATGCTATGCACAAAATATAGCTGTTGAATAACAAATCTGTGCAATATCTGTGCTCCCAGTACCATTAGTAATAATTGATTGAGGGTCCTAGAGTAAGTGGGACAAAGTGTCTGTGTGTAGAACAGGATGGGATAGCTGGGGCTTAAAGGATGTCCCATTCTCTGTTGTTACCAAACTAAACCAAACCTGTTGCCATTGAGTCAATTCTGACTTATGACAACCCCATTTGTTACAAAGTAGAGCTGTGATCCATAGGGTTTTCTATGGCAGCAGTCTTTATGGAAGCAGATTGCCAGACTTTTCCTTTGCAGTGCTGCCAGGCAGGTTTGAACTGGCAACCTTTGGGTTAGTAGTAAAGTGCAAACCATTTACGCCAACCGGGGACCTGGTATTTCTCAACTGTGTGCTTTCACCTGAACCACAGAAGGCTGAAAATGATGCGAGTGACAGTTTTATCAATTCTCTCAAGGACAACACATAACTTGCACCTTTCTAGATGCACAGGAGACTATTTAATTCACTGTATACAATGGATGTCTTAGGACATCAGGGTTTAATTCTCTCAAAGAACCTGGTTAGGAAGAACCAGATTAGACAAACACAGTTACCAACTAGCAGATATACCAAGGTCTTAGATCATGAAGGTCACCTGACTAGTCCAAGTGAAACTACCAGAAAAATTTAGTGAAAATCATTTCCATCACTTTGTAGTCCAAGGTGTTGTAGAGAACAAAACTACTCAGTCCTTGAAATAAGCTTAGGAGTATTTATTCAGTAAAAAAAAAGGAAAAGAAAATGTACATTCAGATGCAGAGAGACACCAGTTCACATAAGTGAAAACTGATAACTCCAGTGAGACAGCCTCTACAGGAAAGGATATGGGCCAAGGAACAAAGAAATTATAGTACAGTCATTTAATTGCTTAGTCTTTGGTTGAGGTCAGAAGAAGGGTTAGTTAGGAGGTGGGGAATTGGCTTCTATTGGATAATTGGGTACAGAGGCTTACAATGATTAATTTCAGGAACTAACTACAGGGATTTTCAATCATAGTCACATATCCTTCAGGAGAAATCATAAAAAACATCACTGGTTGGTGTTAAGCAGCTCTAACCAGATATCTCTGGGATTTTTGATAACCATTCACTTGATAAAATAAAACTTTTTGAAGTTGTCTGGGAAACTTTAGATAAGGCTAGCTCCAGACCCTCTCGAAACAATTTTTAAAATTATTTCCTTGTCATAAAGAAACATTTCTTAGTCCCATTTTATACAAAAAACACCTGTGTGAAGACTCCCTTTCCTAGAGAGTATTTCTTTTACATCCTAGCTTGACTAAAAAAAAAGTGAAAATTCCTCAGTTTCCATGGCTACTAGCAATCAAGGAGCCAAATTGCAGGTGCTTGTGAAAAGTCTGGGTTGATTCTCCTGATAGCAGCTAGGTAAATAAAGATTCCTGGGTGATCATGTAAAAAGACAAGTTTAATTCAGCAAAAACTGAGTTTAATTCAATCATTTAGTCCTGGTCAAAGAGGCTTCATGAACTTATCTTTTTCAACTCCCTCCTTTTGATCAGGGATTTAATCAAACATTCTCTGACCAATTCAAGAAGTAGTTCTTCTGCATAGACATAGTTGCAAATCACCATTGGATATGCTGCTCCCTGATGGCTGTTTGAACCAGCAATCATTTAATTTTACCTTGTTATATGGGAGTTCTTATCTTTAGGGCGATCTGGTCTCATGTTGCCCACAAGGAGTAACTCATCTTCTGCAAGATCTTTCTAGCTGTTAGGCAGCTTTTACTTTTCTACATCATGCTATTGTAAATTTCTTAAGACGGTTAACAGGGAAGGGCAAGGCCAAGATGTCAGAGTAGTCAGATGCTTCCAACGATCCCTCTTACAACAAAGACCCCCCCAAAAAGTGAAACAATTATATTTATGACAAGCTAGAAGCCTTGATATCAAAGGCAAAGTTGGAAAACAGACTGTGGCAGGGAGAGGGAGAGATGGTTCAGAAGCGGAGGGGAGTTGCCACACCTGAATTGCCAGGATCCCTCAGGCACCTTTCCCAGGATTGACTGCAGCAGGCTGGTGGTAGCGGTCCAGCCACAGTTTCCTCAGGAAGACACAGCCAGCCTCACAGCTTACCCATACCTCTGGAAACAGAGAAGGATGGCACTCTCAACAAAAGCCAAGTACTTGTGTACCTTTTACCATGCCCCCAACCCTGAAGCTGGCTTCAGTGGCTGTCGATTTCCCTGGGCCTGAGATAGCCTCTGCTGAGCATCCTGAGCCATTCTCCAGGGCATGGAGAAGAAACAAATTCACAATTTGGGGAAAAGATGATCTGCCAGCTTCACTAAGCTGGGGAGCTCAGGACAGAAGTGGTTCCTGTCCAGGCATAAATGGTCTGTGGACTTTGAATACCTTTCCCCCCCCGTATGGACCCCTGTGGGCCTATTTCAGGAGAATAGGCCCTTGTTGGCAGACTGCAACTGCTTCAATTGTATGGTGGAGAGCTGGGTGTTTGATGTTTGACACTGTTTTGCCTATTAAACGGGGTCCTCACATACTCACATCAGGGGCATAAGGACTGGTGGCTACACCCATATCACCCAGCCACCTGTGATGGGGTCCAAGGATAACCAGTACCTACCAGTACTTACAGCAAAAAGCATTGGGTGCCCATGGTCTGTCTGAAGAACCCACCCGCATGTGCACTATAGGGAACAGGGATGTACTTTCCTCACAGACATTCGGGGAATGGTTGTCAGCCCCTGCCTTGTTCAGAGTGTGACCCCTGCTGCAACCAGATACCTGTACCTACACCAATTACCCCTGCCCCTCTAAGACTGTAGGACAGAGCCTGTACCACACACTTGATGACCAACTACCTGGACACCTAAGCTGAATCCATAAAAGAAAAGTGAATGGATTCCTAGGCTCATATACCTGATAACACCTCTAGCCATCTGGTGACAGAATGTTAGAGCTTCAAAGGTGAAAATAATCAAGCTAGCTCACTCAAGCAATCTATTTGGGCATATCAAAACAAAACAAAGCAAGAAGCTAGGATACAGTAAGCAAACATGAACTAATACAATAACTTATAGATGGCTCGGAGACAACAGTCAGTATCAAATCACATAAAAGAGCAGACCATGGTTGCTTCAGCAAGCTCTCAAAACAAAGAATCAAGGGATCTTCTGGATGAAAGTGCCTTTTCTGGAATTACCAGATGCAGAATACAAAAGATTAACATACAGAACTCTTCAAGACATCAGGAATGAGATCAGGAAGGTGATCAGGAAATATGCAGAGCAAGCCAAGGACCATGCAGATATAGTCACTGAAGAAATTTAAAAGGTTATTCAAGAACATAATGAAAAATTTAATAAGCTGCAAGAATCCATAGAGAGACAGCAATCAGAAATTCAGAAGGTTAACAAGAAAATTAGAGTTAGACAACTCAATAGAAAGTCAGAGGAGCAGAATTGAGCAAATGGAAGGCAGAATTGGTGAAACTGAAGATAAAGCACTTGGTACCAATATATTTGAAGAAAAAAATATAAAAATAAAAATAAAAAAGAATTAAAAAAACTGAAGAAACCCTAAGAATCATATGGGACTCTATCAAGAGAAATAACCTACGAGTGACTGGAGTACCAAAACAGGGAGGGATAACAGAAAATACAGAGAGAATTGTTGAAGATTTGTTGGCAGAAAACTTCCCTGATATCATGAAGATGAGAAGATATTGGTCCAAGATGCTCATCGAATTGCACATGAGGTAGAACTCAAAAGAAAGTCACCAAGACATATAGTCAAACTTGCCAGAACCAAAGATAAAGAGAGAATTTTAAGAGCAGCTAGGGATAAACGAAAAGTCACCTACAAAGGAGAGTCAATAAGAATAAGCTCGGAGTACTCAGCAGAAGCCATTCAGGCAAGAAGACAATGGAATGATTTATATAAGTTATTGAAGGAAAAAAATGGCCAGCCAAGAATCGTATATCCAGCAAAACGGTCTCTCAGATATGAAGGTGAAATTAGGACATTTCCAGATAAACAGAAGTTTTAGGGAATTCATAAAAACCAAACCAAAACTACATGAAATACTAAAGGGATTTCTCTGGTTAGGAAATCAATAATATCAGATATCAACCCAAGACTAGAACACAGGACTGAGCAACCAGATGTCAACCCAGAGAGGGAAATGACAAAAATCAATCAAGTTAAAAAAATGTTCAAAACAGGGAAACAGGGATGTCATCATGTAAAAGAAGACAACATTAAAACAATATAAAGACGGACTAAGAAATGTAGTCATAGATCTTTCATATGGAGAGGAAGACAAGGTGATATAAAGAAATAAAAGTTAGGTTTAAACTTAGAAAAATAGGGATAAGTATTAAGGCAGCCACAAAGGAGACTAACAATCCTACTCATCAAAATATAACACAATAAAAAACAGAGACTCAGCAGAAACAAAATCAACAACAATGAATAAGCAGTTAAAGACAATATATAAAGATAAGCTACTCAGCACAAAAATTAAGTGGGAAAAAGAAACTGTCAACAACATACAAAAAAAAGACATCAAAATGACAGCACTAAACATGTACCTATTCATGATTACACTGAATGTAACTGGACTAAATGCACCAATAAAGAGAGACAGTGGAAGCATGGATTAAAAAAAAAAAGATCCGTCTATATGCTGCCTACAAGAGACACACCATAGACTTAGAGACACAAACAAACTAAAACTCAAAGGATGGAAAAAATATATCAAGCAAACAACAATCAAAAAAGAGCAGGAATGGCAATATTAATTTCTGACAAAATAGACTTTAAAGTTAAATCCATCATAAAGGATAAGGAAGGACACTACACAATGATTAAAGGGACAATAGACCGGGGGATATAACCATATTAAATATTTATGTGCCCAATGACAGGGCTGCAAGATACATAAAACAAAGTCTAACAGCATTGAAAAGTGAGATAGACAGCTGAACAATTATAGTAGATTTCAACACATCACTTTTGGGGAAGGACAGAACATCCAGAAAGAAGCTCAATAAAGACATGGAAGATCTAAATGCCACAATCAACCAACTTGACCTCGTAGACATATACAGAACACTCCATCCAAAAGCAGCCAAGTATACTTTCTTTTCTAGTGCACATGGAACATTCTCTAGAATAGACCACATAAACCCAAAAACCCACTGCTGTCGAGTCGATTCCGACTCATAGCAACCCAATAGGACAGAGTAGAACTGCCCCATAGAGTTTCCAAGGAGCACTTGGTGGATTCGAACTGCCAACCTTTTGGTTAGCAGCTGTAGCACTTAACCACTACACCGCCTGGGTTTCCTATAGACCACATATTAGGTCATAAAGCAAACCTTAGCAGAATCCAAAACGTCAAAATATTACAAAGCATCTTCTCTGACCGTAAGACCATAAAAGGAGAAATCAATAACAGAAAAAGCAGGGAAAAGAAATCAAACACTTGGAAACTGAACAATACCCTGCTCAAAAAAGACTGGATTATAGAACACATTAAGGATGGAATAAAGAAATTCATAGAATCCAATGAGAATGAAAACACTTCCTATCAGAACGTTTGGGACACAGCAAAAGGAGTGCTCAGAGGTTAATTTATGTCAATAAACGCACACATACAAAAAGAAGAAAGGGTCAAATTCAAAGAATTATCCCTACACAACTTGAACAAATAGAGAGTGACAAAAGAAACCCTTAGGCACCAGAAGGAAACAAATAATAAAAATTAGAGCAGAATTAAACAAAATAGAGAACAGAAAAACAATTGAAAGAATTAACAAGACCCAAAACTGGTTCTTTGAAAAAAATTAACAAAATTGATAAACCATTGGCCAAACTGACAAAAGATAAACAGGTAAGGAAGCAAATAACTGAATAAGAACCTAGATGGGCAATATCATGACAAATCCAATTGAAATTAAAAGAGTAGTATCAGATTACTATGAAAAAGTGTACTCTAACAAATTTGAAAACCTAGAAGAAATGGATGAATTTCTAGAAACACACTACCTACCTAAACTAACACAAAGAAAGGTAGAACAACTAAATAAATCCATAATAAGAGATTGAAAAGATAATTTAAAAACTTCCAACAAAAACAACCCCTGGCCCGGACAGCTTCTAATAAACCTTCAGAGAATAGTTAACACCACTGCTACTAAAGGTATTTCAGAGCATAGAGAAGGACGGAATACTACAAAACTCATTCTATGAAGCCAGCATATCCCTGATACCAAAGCCAGGGAAAGATATCATAAAAAAAGAAAATTACAGAACTATATCCCTCATGAATTTAGATACGAAAATCCTCAACAAAATTCTAGCCAATAGAATTCAACAACGTATCAAAAAAATAATTCGCCATGACCAAGTGGGATTCATACCAGTTATGCAGAGATGGTTCAACATTAGGAAAACAATCCATGTAATCCATCAAATAAATAAAATAAAAGACAAGAATCACAACTGATGCAGAAAAGGCATTTGACAAAGTTCAACACCCATTCATGATAAAAACTCTCAGCAAAATAGGAATAGAAAGAAAATTCGTCAGCACCATAAACTGCTTTTATACAAAGCCAACAGGCAACATCCTCCTAAATGGAGAGAGTCTGAAACATTCCCCTTGAGAACGGGAACCAGACAAGAATGTCCTTTATCTCCATTCTTATTCAACATTGTGCTGGAGGTCCTAGCTAGCGCGATTAGGCTAGATAAAGAAATAAAAGACATCCAGGTTGGTAAGGAAGAAGTAAAAGTATCTCTGTTTGCAGATGACATGATCTTATACACAGAAAACAGTAAAGAATCCTCAAGAAAACTGCTGAAACTAATAGAAGAGTTCAGAAGAGAATCAGGATACAAGATAAACATACAGAAATCAGTTGGATTCCTCTACACCAACAAAGAGAACGTCAAAGAGGAAATCTCCAAATCAATACCATTTACAGTAGCCCCCAATGAGATAAAATACTTAGGAATAAATCTTACCAGAGATGTGAAAGACCTATACAAAGAAAACTACAAGACACTACTGCAAGAAACCAACAGAGACCTCCGTAAGCGGAAAAACATACTTTGCTCATGGATAGGAAGACTTAACATTGTAAAAATGTCTATTCTACCAAAAGCAATCTATAGATACAATGCAATTCCAACCCAAATTCCAATGACATTCTGTAATGATATGGAGAAACAAATCACTAACTTCATATGGAAGGGAAAGAGGCCCCAGATAAGTAAAGCATTACTGAAAAAGAAGAACAAAGTGGGAGGCCTCTCTCTACCTGATTATAGAACCTATTATAACCGTCACAGTATTCAGAACAGCCTGGTGCTGGTACAACAACAGATACATAGACCAATGGAACAGAATTGAGAATCCAGACATAAATCCGTCCACATATGAGCAGATGATATTTGACAAAGGCCCAAAGTCAGTTAAATGGGGAAAAGGCAGTCTCTTTAACAAATGATGCTGGCGTACTAGATATCCATCTGCAGAAAAATGAAACAAGATCCACACCTCACACCACGCAGAAAAACTAAATCAATCAAAATGAATCAAAGACCTAAATATAAAATCTAAAATGATAAAGACCATGGAAGAAAAAATAGGGACAACACATGTTGTTGTTGTTGTCAGGTGCCGCTGAGTCGGTTCTGACTCATAGCAACCCTATGCACAACAGAATGAAACACTGCCTGGTCCTGAGCCATCCTTACAATCATTGTTATGCTTGAGCTCATTGCTGCAGCCACTGTGTCAATCCACCTCCTTGAGGGTCTTCCTCTTTTCTGCTGACCCTGTACTCTGCCAAGCATGATGTTCTTCTCCAGGGACTGATCCCTCCTGACAACATGTCCAAAATATGTAAGACACAGTCTTGCCATCCTTGCCTCTAAGGAGCATTCTGGCTGTATTTCCTCTAAGACAGATTTGTTCATTCTTTTGGCAGTCCATGGTATATTCAATATTCTTCTCCAACACCACAATTCAAAGGCGTCAATTCTTTTTTGGTCTTCCTTATTCATTGTCCAGCTTTCATATGCAGGGACAACACTAGGAGCCCTTATACATGGCATAAACAGTGTACAAAACATTACTAACAATGCAGAAATACCAGAAGAGAAACTAGACAACTGGGAACTCCTAAAAATCAAATACCTATGCTCATCCAAAGACTTCACGAACAGAGTAAAAGGATTACCTACAGAATGGGAAAAAGTATTCAGGTATGAAATTTCTGATCAGCGCCTGATCTCTAAAATCTATATGATACTGCAAAAACTCAACTACAAAAAGACAAATAACTCAATTAAGAAATGGGAAAAGGATATGAACAGACACTTCACTAAAGAAGACATTCAGGTAGCTAACAGATACATGAGGAAATGCTCACGATCATTAGCCATTAGAGAAATGCAAATCAAAAGTACAATGAAATTCTATCTCACTTAAACAAAAAAAAAAGTAAAAAACTTAAGGCTGGCATTAATCCAAAAAACAAAATAATAATTGCTGGAGAGGTTGTGGAGAGACTGGAACACTTACACATTGCTGGTGGGAAAGTAAAATGGCACAACCACTTTGGAAATCGATTTGGTGCTTCCTTAAAAAGCTAGAAATAGAATTACCATACTATCCAGCAATCCCACTCCTTGGAATATATCCTAGAGAAATAAGAGCCTTTACATGAACAGATATACACACCACCATGTTCATTGCAGCACTGTTTATAATAGCAAAAATATGGAAACAACGAAGGTGCCCATCAATGGATGAATGGATAAATAAATTACGGTGTATTCACACAATGGAATACTACGCATCGATAAAGAACAGTGAGGAACCCGTGAAACATTTCATAACATGGAGGAACCTGGAAGGCATTATGCTGAGTGAAATTAGTCAGTTGCAAAAGGACAAATATTGTATGAGACCATTATTATAAGAACTCAAGAAATAGTTTAAACAGAGAAGAAAATATTCTTTGATGGTTACGAGAGTGGGAGGGTGGGAGAGGGGTATTCACTAATTAGACAGTAGACAAGAACTATTTTTGGTGAAGGGAAAGAAAACACACAATATAGGAGAGGTCAGCACAACCAGACTAAACCAAAATCAAAGAAGTTTCCTGAATAAACTGAACACTTCTAAGGCCAGCGTAGCAGGGGTGAGGGTTTGGGGACCACAGTTTCAGGGGACATCTAGTTCAATTGGCATAATAAAATCTGTTAAGAAAACATTCTACATCCCACTTTGGAGAGTGACATCTGCGGTCTTAAGCCTTAGCAAGTGGCCATCTAAGATGCCTCAATTGGTCTCAACCCACCTGGAGCAAAGGAGAATGAAGGGCACCAAAGAGACAAGGTAATTATGAGCCCAAGAGACGGAAAGGGCCACATCAACCAGAGACTATATCAGCCTGAGACCAGAAGAACTAGATGGTGCCTAGCTACAACCAATGACTGCTCTGACAGGGAAGACAATAGAGAACCCCTGAGGGAGCAGGAGAGCAGTGGGGTGCAGATGTCAAATTCTGGTAAAATGACCAGACTTAATGGTCTGACTGAGACTAGAAGAACCCTGGAGGTCATGGTCCCCAGACCTTCTGCGAGCCCAAGGCAGGAACCATTCCCAAAGCCAACTCTTCAGACAGGGATTGGACTGGACTATGGGATAGAAAATGATACTGGTGAGGAGTAAGATTTTTGGCTCAAGTAGACACATGAGACTCTGCGGGCAGCTCCTGTATGGAGGGGAGATGAGAGGGCAGAGGGGTCAGAAGCTGGCTGAATGGACACAATAATAGAGAGTGGAGAACAGGAGTGTGATGTCTCCTTAGGGGGAGAGCAACTAGATGTATACAGCAAAAAAAAAAAAGTTTTTAAATGTACATAAATTTTTGTGTGAGAGACTGACTTGGTTTGTAAACTTTCACTTAAAGCACAAGAAAAAAGAATGCTAAGACAGCCAAAAAAAAAAAAAAGAAAGAAAGAAAGAAAAGAAAAAGATGGTTAGGAGGATACTTAATTGTTCTGAGAGCTCTGTGACAGTACTATATGGTTGAATTAAACCCAAGATTCTTCCAATTTATTAGGAACAGTCATTGTCTCCACATACTTAGACTGTTCATGGGCATTAGGTTGTTTCTCTGGGTGAAGGCATTAGTGGTTGCTTTCAACCAGCATTTAATAGTACCAGTTACAATGACAATTAACATTAAAATCATGATACCAGAGAACAGAATTGATCTAACCCATGCATCCACTCTGTTGGGTAGCCAACTGAACACATCAGAGAAGGAAAGACTGAATCCAGTTCATTCAGGAATATGTAACTAGATGGCCTTTTCACATATTTTTGCAATATCATCTTCTACTTCTCCTGAAGTGTTAATCCATGTGCAGCAAGAGGTGTTAGCTATAGCACAGAGCTTCCTTGCTGGGCTAGCAGGAAATCTTGAACTATTCAATGATCCAAAACTAATTTTGTGAGAGCGTTCAGTGATTTCTTTTGATCAGTCATAATGTTGGCAATATCATCTGCTCTTCCTTCCATGGTTCTGAAGATGTTACAGATGGCGTGGTCTAAATCTCCTCAATCCAAGGGAGGAATTGTCTCAAAAAACTATAACCTAAACCAGGGAACTCCTTTAATCAGTCCCCTCCATCCCTCCTTTGCTTATCTCTAGCTCATTTTTTTTCTCCTCCTTTCTAATAGTTTCAGGTGATTAGTCCAATGTAAACTCTCATTGTAAGAATGGAGGTCTAAAGGGATTCCCATATGGCCTAAAGTACATTGGCCTGTCATATTCCAACCATCTAAACAGGATAAAGCCCAGGTATGGGGCTTGTTACTTTGATTTGGATTGGCAACTGTGGGATATCTTGACCCTCCACATAAAAAATACATATTCATGTGGGGTACATATTATGCTGGTCCTGGTGCCTTTAATTGGGAGAAGGATGATTTGGTTCATCTGTTCAAGCTATTTGTTAAGGTTTTGTTGCAAATAGACAGTCATCCTACTTTAGCCAACTTCGTATTTGGACACAAAAAGAACTTTTTCCCTGTTGCTGTTAAATTTCCTGAAAAAAACCATGTTCCAAAATCTGAGAGGAGCATAATATGAAATTAAGGGCTCAATTTTATAGTCTGAAGAGGATGTCCAGGGTATTTTGGAACATTCTTTAATTCTAATTCGAGTCAGATTGAAACATGGGACCTGGGGTTGTGTTGGTATCTCAGAAGGATCCCACCATCTCACACATATGGCTCACCTATAAGTTATGTTAAAGTTAACAGTAGCAGGAGGAACAAAACTATAATTCAGTATGGAAATAGCTAATGGATCTGAGTTCTCATGTGCAGTTTTGTGTAAAGGATGACAGATCCAGCATTCAGTAAGATTTGTGGATTGTGAACTTCTTGAGCAAGCTTAACAAAAAAATTCTCATGCCAAGACTTAACAGGAGCTGTGGCACAGCGGTTACGTGTTTGACTGATAACCAAAAGGTCAGCAGTTGGAGCCCAGCAGCAGCTCCTTGGAAATCCTACGGGGCAGTTCTACTTTATCCTATAGGGTTACGATGAGTTGGAATCAATTTGACAGCAATGGTTTTGGTTTTCGGTTTGACGGTGAGCAGCAGTATGGGCAGAAAGTTTAAGAAAGGCTTTATAGTGGAGAAACACAGCGCAAAAGACATGAACAACGGATACTAGCATAAGAAACCCAAACCAAAAAAACCCAACCAATTGCCATCAAGTCAATTCCAAGTCATAGAGACCCTACAGGACAGAGCAGAACTGCCACATAGGGTTTCCAAAGAGGAGCTGGTGGATTCAAAACTGACTTTCTGGTTAACAGCCCAACACTTAACTACTGCGCCACCAGGGGTCCATATAAATAATAGCAATAATAAAATAAACTTCAGCAATGAAAATAGGAGGGTAAAAATCTACTAATCAATAAAGGACAAATATAATTAGAATGTTGATGATAAAAAGATACGTTACATCAATATTCATGTGTCTTACTAAATTGATCTGTGACCAGCATTAATAAAAAAAAATAGCAAGCAAGGGATTAATAGAGTATAAGTGATGGTAGCAATAATAAAAAATGAAATTAGAATTTAAAACAAAAGAGCTAATGTGGATTCCAATCCCGGACAGGTCATAAGAAATACAACTATTTTCTAAAAGTAGTACTTATAAAAAGAGGTCTGGGTTCACAGGAGAACAATATATTAAAACAAGAAATAATACCCCACAGTGGGAGTCCAATAATAATTTTTTTTAAAAAAGGATTAAGGTAATCAGGAAAAAAAAAAATTCCTAGTACCTCTACAGCTAAATTCTTTACCATTCTAGAAGTTTATAAAACAAAAAGCTATTTCAAAAGCAAAGGCAAATTATAAACTCAAATTAAGAAAAATGATTATAATGGTCAGATGGTGTCACCACAGATGAGTTAGATCATTAAAACAATCAAAATACCCACAACTAAAAATTATATAAAAAATAAAATAAAGTTAAAGCCCTCATTTAAACAACTTATTTCAAAGGTAACAACTGGCATAATATAATCACCAAATCACCAGAACATAATTCTGTAATCATGCATAACAGCCAACAATACTAAGATACCAAAAATGATAAAGAAAAAGGTAAAGAGTCCAAATTTTACTTCAGGCCGCATAAACAATTTTAGGTCAGGTCCAGAGTTCTTGGGAAAACAGTTTACCCAGCTGTCATCTGCTTCTCTTCCTGGTGACATTTGAGTTTTAATTTCAGTCTTTCATGAGGCTCAACAGTCCATTCAGGAGTTGAGTCATTCCTCAGTTGAGATAAATGAATCCAAGCCTTGACTTCCTGTAATTTGGCAACACAAGAATTTGTAAGACTAAATAAGGTCCTTTCCATTGAGGTTCAGGGGAATCATTTAATCGATGTCTTTTCCAATAGATATAATCCCCAGGTAGAAGAAGAGAAGTAGCAGGCTCTCCAAAATTCTTATTGTTAAAAACCTCTTTAAGAAAGGTTGCATGTTTGTTAGCATAATGAATCAAAGGTTGGCAAACTTTAATAAATTGCTTGGGCTGAATTTGAATCTGCAATGACTGCTGAATGCGGTAAGTTCATTGGCTGACTTGTTACAATCTCATATGGTATTAAATTTAGGACAAGCAAAAGGAGTGGCCCTTAGGTTTCTTAACACTAACGGGAGGGCCTCCTGCCAGGTCAATGCCCTAGATGCTTTGAGCTTCACCAATTGAGTTTTTATGTTTCTTTCTTTCTTTTTTTTAAATGAAAATATATTTTATTAATGAGTTCTGAAGATTTAAAAAAAAAGTTTTTTTGTACATTACATGAAGGTTTACAGAACAAACTAGTTTCTCATTAAACAATTAATACACATATTGTTTTGTGACATTGCTAACCGCACAACATGTCAACGCTCTCCCCTTTTTGGCCTTGGGTTCCCCATTACTAGCTTTCCTGCCCCCTCCTGCCTTCTCGTCCTTGCTCCTGGGCTAGTGTGCCCAACCAGTATAGTTTTGTTTTATGGGCCTGTCTAATCTTTGGCTGAAACGTGAACCTCAGGTGTGACTTCATTACTGAGCTATAAGGGTGTCTGGGGCTGTACTCTCATGGTTTCTCCAGACTCTGTCAGACCAGCAAGTCTTTTTGTGTATGTGTGAGTTAGAATTTCGGTCTACAATTTTCTCCAGCTCTGTCTGGGACCCTCTATTGTGATGCCTGTCAGAGCAGTCAGTGGTGGTAGCCAGGCACCATGTATTTGTGCTGAACTCAGTCTGGCGGCGGCTGTGGTAGTTGTGGTCCATTAGCCCTTTGGACTGATCTTTCTCTTGAGTCTTTGGTTTTCTTCATTTTTTCTTTGCTTTTCATGCAGTGAGATCAGTGGAGTATCTTAGATGGCCGCTCACAAGCTTTTAAAACCCCAGACGCTACTTACCAAAGTAGAATGTGGAATTTTTTTTATAAACTATGTTATGCCAATTGAGTTAGATGTTCCCTGAGACCATGGTCCCCACAGTCCTCAGCCCGGTAATTTGGTCCCTCAGGGAGTTTGGCTGTGTCTACGGAGCTTCCATGACCTTGCCTTGGACAAGTTGTGCTGGCTTCCCCAGTATTGTTTACTGTCTTACCCTTCACCAATGTTACAACTTCTCTATTGTCTATTTAGTGTTTTCCCATTGCCACCCCTTTCCTCCCTCGTAACCTTCAAAAATTGTTTCTTTTTGTGTGTAAACTTTTTCATGAGTTTTTATAGTAGTGATCTCATATACTATTTGCCCTTCTGTGATTGGCTTATTTCATTCAGCATAATGCCCTCCAGATTCATCCATGCTGTGCGATGCTTCACAGATTCATCGTTGTTCTTCATTGTTTCATAGTACTCCATTGTGTGTGTATGTACCACAGTTTGTTTATCCATTCATCTGTTGGTGGGCATCTAGGTTGTTTCCATAGTTTTGTTATTGTGAACAATGCTGCAATGAACATGGGTGTGCAAATGTCTATTCATATGACGGCTCTTATTTCTCTAGGATATATTCCCAGGAGTGGAATTGCTGGATCATATGGTATTTATTTTTCTAGCTTCCTAAGGAAGTGTCACATCATTTTCCAAAGTGGCTGTACCATTTTGCATTCCCACCAGCAGTGCATAAGAATTCCAATCTCCCCGCAGTCTTTCCAACATTTATTATTTCCTGTTTTTTTGATTCGTGCAAGTAGTGCCAGAATGAGACGGTATCTCGTTGTGGTTTCAATTTGCATTTCTCTAATGGCTAGTGATCCCGAGCATTTCCTCATGTGTCTGGAAGGTGCTTGAATGTCTTCTTTGGTGTCTTTTCATTTCCTTTGCCCATTTTTTAATTGGATTATTGGTCTTTTTGTTGTAGGGATGTTGGATTTTCCTGTGGATTTTAGAGATTAGACCTTGGTCGGATTAGTCATAACCAAATTTCTTTTTTTCCCCAATCTGTAGGTTCTCTTTTTACTCTTTTGGTGAAGTCTTTTACGTGTTTAATTTTTAGAACATCATGGTCATCTAGCTTATCTTCTGAAGTTTGTGTGTGGTTAGTTATGCTATATTATATCCCATTAATGCTGTGTATTCGAGCCTCTGGCATTGATCCTATTTTTTCTTCTATGATCTTTATAGTTTTTGGTTTTATATTTAGGTCTTAGATCCATTTCAAATTAGTTTTTGTGTATGGTGTGAGGTATGGGTCCTGTTTCTTTTTTTGCAGATGGACATTCAGTTTTGCCAGCACCATTTGATGGACTTTGGGCCTTTGTCAAAGACCAGGTGACCATAGGTGGATGGATTTACATCTGGTTCTCAATTCTGTTCCATTGGTCAATGTGTCTATTGTACCATTACCAGGCTGTTTTGACTACCACAGCTGTATAGTGGGTTCTGAGGTCAGATAGTGCAAGATCTCCTACTTTATTCTTCTTCTTCAGTAGTGCTTTACTTATCTAGGATTTCTTCCCTTTCCATATAAAGTTAATGGTTAGGTTTTTCTATCTCTTCAAAGATATTTGGATTGGAATTGCATTGTATTTGAAGATTGCTTTGGATAAAATTGACATTTTCAGGATGTTGAGTCTACCTATCCATGAGCATGGTATGTTTTTCCATTTATGTTGATCTCTTTCGGTTTCTTGCAGTAGTGTTTTGTAGTTTTGTTTGTATAGGTCTTTTACATCCCTGGTTAGATTTATTCCTAAGTATTTTGGTTTTCAGGAGCTGTTATAAATGGTATTGTTTTCTTGATTTCCTTTTTGTCATTCTCTTTATTGATGTGTATGAATCCAACTGATTTTTTTGTTTATTTTGTATGCTGCTACTCTGCTATATCTTTCTATTAGTTCCAATAGTTTTCTCATGGAGTCTTTTGGATTTCCTATGTATAGTATCATATAATCTGCAAAGAGGGACACTTTTACTTCTTCATTACTAAGTTGGATGCCCTTTATTTCTTTTTCTTGCCTTATTGCTCTGGCTAGGACTTCCAGCACAATGTTAAATAGGAGTGGTGGTAAAGGGCACTCTTGTCTTGTTTCTGTCCTCAAGGGAATGTTTTCAGCCTCTCTCCATTAAGAATGATGTCACCTGTTGGTTTTGTAGAGATGTCCTTTATTATGTGGAGGAATTTCCCTTCTATACCTATTTTATTGAGACTTTTTATCAGGAATGGGTGCTGGACTTTGTTGAATGCCTGTTCTGCATCGATTGAGATGACCATGTTTCTTTTCTTTCGTTTTATAGTTTTTCATAGCACACTGTTATGATTCTTTTTATTTCGGGTGTGTCTGTTGTCATGTTCCCCATTTCATTTCTTATTTGGGTTATTTGTATCCTCTCCTTTTTTTTTTTTTCAGTTTGGCCAGTGGTTTGTTGATTTTGTTGATCCTTTCAAAGAACCAACTTTTGGTTTTGTTGATTTCTTCCATTGTTTTCTATTCTCTATTTCATTTATTTCTGCTCTAATCTTTATTTCCTTTCTTCTGAGAGCTGTGTGCTTCTTTTGCCGTTCTTTCTATTCGTTTGAGTTGTGTAGCTAATGTTTTGATATTGTCCCTTTCTTCTTTTTTGATGTGTGCATCTATTGCTGTAAATTGACCTCTGAGCACTGCCTTTGCTGTGTCCCAAAGGTTTTGGTATGATGTGTTTTTATTCTTGTTTGATTCTAGGTATTTTTTTGACTCCATCTTTGATTTCTCCTATTACCCAGTGGTTTTTAAGTATGGTGTTATTCAGTTTCCAAGTGATTGATTTTTTCCTTTGCTCTACCTATTGTTAATTTCTACTTTGATGATGTTGTTTTATGAGAAGATACTTTGTATTGTCTCAAGGTTTTGGAGTTTGTTGAGGGTTGCTTTGTGGCCTAAGATGATGTCTATTCCGGAGAATGTTCCAAGTGCCTTGGAAAAGTATGTATGCTTTGCAGCTGTTGGGTCAAGTTGGCTAATTGTGGTCTTTTGACCTTCTGTATCTTTGTAGAGGTTCTTTCTCAGTGTTCTGTCCTTTACCGAGGGTGGTGTGTTGAAGTCTCTTACTATTATTGTGGAACTGTCAGTTTCTCTTTTCAGAGTTTGCTTTATGCATTTTGGAGCCCTGTCATTTGGGTGCACAGATATTTATTATGGTTATGTCTTCACGATGGATTGTCCCTTTAATCATTATGTAATGCCCTTCTTTGTCTTTTATGGTGGCTTTTGTTTTAAAATCTATTTTACCTGAGATTAGTATTGCCACTCCTGCTCTTTTTTGGTAGTTGTTTGCTTGATATATATATTTTTTCCATCCTTTGATTTTTAATAAATTTGTGCCTTTATTTCTAAGGTGTGTCTCCTGTAGATAGCATACTGATGAATTTTGTTTTTTAATCCATTCTGTCACTCTCTATCTCTTTATGGGTACATTTAGGCCATTTATGTTCAGTATAATTATTGATAGATATGAGTTTATTGCTGTCATTTTGTAGTGCTTTTTTGTTTTGTGGTGATTTTTTTTTTGTTTCTGTTACTCTCCTGTACTGAATTCCTTTTGTTTGTGGAGTCTTTTTCATTTCTTTTGTTTTTGTAGATTTTGTGTTTACTGAGACGTTGTGTTTTTCTTCTTTATTTTGGTGAATAGGTTTGTTAACTTTCTTTCTGGTTACTTTGAAATTCACTCTTGTCTTCCTAAGTTTGAATCAGTCTTCTATTACTTGGTATCACCTTTCCTTCCCCTCCATTTGAAAGTTCTATATGTACCCCATTTATTCCCTCTTTTACTGTTCTGATGTTGTTATCATTTACAGATTAACTTCTCTGGTTCCCTATTGTAAATTGCTTAGTTTTGATTAATCCTTGAGAGTTCATTACCTAGGTTGGTATCTGGCTGATGCAGTCTTTTGTCCTAGATTCAGGCTGTCATCTGATGTTTTTTTCTCAAACCGAAGGACTCCCTTTAATAATCCTTGTAAGTTTGTTTGTTTTTTTCATGTTCTTTTAATTTCTGTTTATCTGGAAATGTCCTAACTTCACCATCATATTTGACAAAGAGTTTTGCAGGATATATTATTCTTGGTTGGCAATTTTTTTTATTTCAAGGTTTTATATGTCATCCCATTGCCTTCTTGCCCACATGGCTCCTGCCAACTAATCAGAGCTCAGTCTTATTGTTTCCCCTCAGTATGTGACTTTTTGTTTTTCTCAAGTTGCTCTCAGGGTTCTCTCTTTGTCTTTGGTTTCAGTGAATGTGATTATTATATGCCTTGGTGATTTTCTTTTGGAGTCTATCCTGTATGGAGTTCGTTGAGCTTCTTGAATGGTCAGCTTTTCATCTTTCATGATATTAGGGAAGTTTTCTGTCAGCTGTTCTTCACTGATCCTCTCTGTGTTTTCCATTTTCTTCTCCTGTGCTGAAACTGCTACCACAAGCAAATTTTTGCTTTCGATTATATCCCACATCATTCTCAGGGTTTCTTCATTTTTGTTCATTCTTTTCTCTGATTTTTCCTCAAACAAAGTGGTATCTGAGGGTTTGTTCTTAATTTTACTGATCCTGTCTTCTATTGTTTCAAGCCTGTTCCTCAGACCCTCTATGACACTGCCCATTTCTGAAATCTTGTTGTTTATGTTTTGGATTTCTTATTGCTGTTTTTGTATGACTTCCAGTTGTGAATTTTTTTTTGACATTTTCTTCCTATATTATTTCTCTGAATTCTTCCTGTTCTCTGTCTTTTCCATGATTTTGTCTTTTTTTCCCTCATTTTTGTCTGCTGTTTCCTTCAACTCTTGGATAGCTCTGAATATGGGAAATTTGAATTCCCTATCAGGTAGTTCCAGTGCCTTTTCTCCTGCTGGAAGGTCATCTGGTGTTTTATTTTGGATGCCTACTGTAACCATCCTGTCCTGTTTTCCTCGTGTGTTTTGATATTGTCTTCTGTCCTCAGGACATTCAGTAGTTATTTTCTTTGTTTATTGATTGTAGGTTTATTTGTTTCCTCCTGCTTTTTTGTTTTATTTGGTCATGTCTGAGCAAGTTGGCTGGGCATTCTTTGTTGTTTGCTCATCTGTGGGCATGACGCTTCTTGCCACCTTGCCCAATGTACAGGGTCAGCTGCTCAGCTATGGTGCAGCAGGGCAGGTCCAGTGGAAAGGCAGGGGCTGGGATAGGTTGTTTGTGCCACATACTGGGGCTTACAGGGTGGGGCCTGGCGTCAGTGCAGGGCTGGTTCCAGTAAACCATGCCTGTGCTGCTCGGGGGTGTGATGCTCAGTGCAAGGTGCAGATAGGAAGGCAGGGGGGAGGTTGTGATGTGTGGAGCTAATTGGGTGTGGGAAAGAAGAGAAAGAGGAGCCAAAAAAAAAAAAAGTCCTGAAGGAGCATACAAATAGAGTGATGCAGACCCAGGAAAGCCATAAATCACTGGCTTTCTTGCCAGACGTTGAGTCACAGCCCATCAAGAAGGGACAGATATGGCACACTCAGGTAGGTGGGCAGGAGAAAGAAAAGAAAGGAAGGGAGAGAGAGAAAAGAAACTACAGAAAGGCACACACAGGTAGGTGGTTGGGAGAAAGGGATGGAAGGAACGTAGAGAGAGACAAGAAACTGAGAAAAAAAAAAGAAAGACAGAAAAGAAAAAGTCCCCAAGGGAGCCCACCAGAAGCAGGTCCCCAGCTGAGAGACACTGCACAGCCTGTCATGAAGGAACAGAGATGCACATGGCACCAGGTGCTCAGGAGAAGATTAAGGAAGGAAGGTAGAGAGAGACAAGAAACTGAGAAAAAAAGAAGTGAAGGAAAAAAATGCCCCAAGGGAGCCCAACAGAACTGGGTCCCCAGCCAAGTGGCACTGCACAGCCTGTCAAGGAGTGAAGATGGCACATGGTTCCAGATGTTCAGAAGGGTAATGAAGGAAGGTAGAGAGAGAGAAGAAATCAATAAAGAAAAGGAGAGAGAAAGAAAAAAAAATGCCACAAGGGAGCCCACTGGTGTAGTAGTGTGGACTAGTAAAGTGGCTCCCAAGCTGATAGGCACCTCACAGCTCATCTAGAAGGGGTGGCGATGGCATTTAGCACGAGATATTCAGGAGACAGGAGAAGAAGGAATATAGAGAAAGAAGAGAAACTGAGAAGTGGAAAAAACAAAAAGAAAAGAAAAAAAAAAACCCAGGGATCCCACTGGTGTGGCAGTGCAGACAAGTGAAGTGGCTCCCCACCCATATGGCACTGTACAGCCTGTCTAGAGGGAGCAGAGATGGCACATGGCACCAGGTGTTCAGGAGAAAAAAGGGAAGGATTGTGGAGAGAGACAAGAAATCAAGAAAAGAAAAAAAAAAAAATCCCCAAGGGTGCCCACTGGTTTGGCAGCACAAACCGGGGAAGTGGCTCCCAAGCTGATAGCACTGTATAGCCCATCTAGAAGCAGCAGAAGTGGCACACAGTGCCAGGTATCCAAGAGACAGGAAAAGAAAGAAAGCAGAGAGGGACAAGAAACCAAGAAATGAAGAAAAACAAAAAGAAAAAAAAATGTCCCCAGGGATCCTACCAGCGTGGTTGCACAGAAAGGGAATGTGGCTCCCCAGCCGACAAGCACTTCACAGCCTGTCAAGGAGTGGAAATGTCACACAGAGCCAGGTGTTCAAGAGAAAGGAAGGGAAGGAGGTAAGAGAGAAGAAACCAAAAGAAGCTGAAAAAAGCAACAGCAGCAACAAAACGAAAGGCACTGAAGGACCTGGTCAGTGTGGGCAGGATGAATCCAAGTGACATGGAGCTGGCACCTCCCTGGCCAATTGACCACCACCCACCAGGAGGCCAAGCAGGGAGAAGAAGGGTGGGATGCTGGAAAGCGTGTATCCCTGGTTACTGGGTCCTCTGTCTCTTGCTGGGAGCTCCATGAAGCTGCCTTCCTGTACTCTTTGTCCACTGATCTTGATGGCTGAGGAGTCCGAGATGGCAAATCTGTGCCACATTAGCTGATCGGGGACCTCCACTTCATATCTCCCTTCACTCTCTGTTCTCTGTCAGATTTTTATTCAGTTTGGTGCTTGGTTGAGTTCTTTATCTCCTCATTAGAAGCTTAGAGTTCAAGGATTGACATTTGTCTCAGTTTTACTTAGTTTTTCAGGTCTTTGCTGTGGAGGGATGGCATGGTGCTTTTGCCTATAGCACGATGTTGGCTCCACCTCTGAGTTTTTATGTTCCCATTGGTCTTTTCTACAAGGCCAGAAGACTGGGAGTGATAAGGACAATGGAGTCTCTAAAAATGGAAAAAAATACAACTGATGGCTTTTATTACTTGTCCTGTAAGGTGACTTCCTCTGTCACTGCAGAGGACAGCTGGTATTCCCCACATGGGAATATTTTCTAATAGCCTTTTTACGAAAAATGCTGCTGTGGCCTTTCAACAAGAAAGGCCTCAATACAATATGAATACCTGCAATTCATAACTAGTTCAAATTTATAATCATTGGCAAGTGTTAGCTGGATAAAATCTATCTGCCAATTGAAAAGGGATAATTTCCAGGTGGAAGTTGATAGGGGTTAGCTGGATTAAATTCTAAGGAGACAGAACATTTTCTGACTACTTAGTCTGCAACCTTTCAAAAATGTCCCCAAAAATATTTTCATAAAATGCCTATTGTTTTGTCTCTGCCCAATTTTTTTTTTTTTTTTTTTTCCCCATATGGAAGGTGGTTGCAAGCAGAATATGCAAGTTCTCAGGGACATGTTTGGAATCAGGACCTTCACATAAGGAAGAATTTTTGTTAAATTTACAGTCCTACTACTTTCTTTCAAAAAAAAAGATCCACTAGATGTTACCCAAAATTAATTAGTCATTTTACCAATTCAAAACAACACATGTCAACAATTAACAAGACTGTCACACTATGGTAAAGAAGTAAACAGGAAAAAAAAAAAAAAAAAAAGAAAGAAAGAAAGACAGGATAGGCTGAATAATTCCTCAAAAAGCCTCTGCACAAAAGAGTGGAGGTTCTTTCTGAGAAGTGCTTACCTCCAAACTGCGGAGTTTAAGGCCTCAAGGAAAAAAAGGCATGAAGGACCTTCAGATTGGTGCCAGAAACTCTGGTCTATGATCTTCAGGCATCCATGAACAGTCTGCTTTCAGGTCCTGGACAAGCCCCCAAATTGTTGTAGAGAACATAACTACTCAGACTTTGACATAAGCTTAGAATACATTAAGTAAAAAAAGAAAAGGTACATTTGACTGCAGAGAGACTCCAGTTCACATAAGTGAAAACTGATGACTACAGTAAGAGAGCATCTAACAGACATGAATATAGCCCAAGGAATAAAGCAATTATAATACAGTTGTTTGACTGGCTAGTCTTTGGTTGCAGTCACAAGAAGAGTGGGTTAGGAGTTGGGAATGGGCTTCTATTGGATAATTGGTTACAGAGTTGTATAGTGATTAATTTCAGGAACTAATTACAGAGATTTTCATAGTCACCTATCTTTCAGAAGAGGTCATAAAAACATCACTGATTGGTGTTAAGCAGCTCTAGCCAGATGTATCAGGGATTTGTGATAACTACTCACTATCAGTATCTAATTTCCCAGACACAACTTGTTAAAATAAAACCCTTTTAAGTTGTCTGGGAAACTTTAGATAAGGCTAGCTCCAGGACCCTTTCAAAACAATTTTTTTTTTTAATTACATCCTTGTCATAAAGAAATATTTTTTAGGCCCACTTTACAAAAAAGATGCCTGTGTGAAGATTCTCTTCTTTAGAGTGCATTTCTTCTACCTCCTGACTTGACCACAGAGTGAAACTCCCTCAGTTCCCGAGGCTACTAGCAATTAAGGAGTCAAATTGCAGGCACCTGTGAAAGGTCTGTGTTGACTCTGCTGAGAGCAGCTAGACAAGTTTCCTGGGCAGGCATGTAGAAAGGCCAGTTTAATTCAGCAAAAATCAAGTTTAATTCAGTCATTTAGTCCTGGTCTAAAAAGGTTTCATGAACTTATCCTTTAAAAAGGTAAGTTTGGGGGAAGGGGACAGGATTCAGTGCAGATCTCTGAGGATTCAGTCCACAACCCGTGTCCCCACATGTGACAATATAACTCCTCACCACCTCCCAGGCCTCAGTCATTAGTTTTCAGTAAAGGCTTGAGGATGGTTGGGGCCTTAAGGTATCAGGTCAGTCTGGGTAGATAAAATCACTGATGAGAAGGGGGGGAGAAAAAAAATGTGTGAGTAAAAGAGGAAGGCGGACACAGCATATATGTAGTTCCAACTTTAGGGTAATTAGAGGCAGAAGATAATTGTCTTCCTTTCTTTATCCTTGCCTCTGAGCACTTCAGACTTTGCAGCATTTCCTCTTTTTAAAAAGCTCAAAGGCCTTGAGGAAAGAATGCAAAAATATCAGCACACACACACACACACATACACGCACACACAATCAAAACAAACAGGAAAACACTCAAATGCCACCATCACCACCACCAGTTGCCATTGAATCGATTCTGATTCATTGTGACCCCATGTGTGTCAAAGTAGAACTTGTGATCCACAGGGTTTTCAATGGCTGATTTTTCAGAAGTAGATCACCAGGCTTTGCTTCTGGGTGAACTTGAGCCTTCAACATTTGAGTTAGCATCTGAGCGTATTCACCGTTTGTACCACCCAGGGACTTCACCCAAATGGTAGCTACTTTGTAATAGGTCCTTCTGTCCAAAATGTGGGCACCAACCCCTGTTTAACCTCTGTCTTCAGAAATCAGTTATTGTTATTCTTATCTTCTATATCAGGCAATGTTCATGATGGCAAGCAACAGAAACTGACGGATGCAAAAAAGAATTTAAAAAGGGGTATAGAATAAAACATGACTGGGAAGCAAGCTTAGAAATGTAAATAGTTAATTCTGGTGAATCCTCAAAGAAAACCTCAAACTGCCATGGCACGGAGTACTTGATGCCACAGCTTGTATCTCTGGACCAGGCTGGCTCGGGGATCATCCTTCCCTTGTTGTCCTGGAAACTCCATCTTGCTTCATCTACCATCATTCTCAAAGAGCTTTCCACAAGCCCTGCTTCTTTGCATCTTTATCTTTGGCTATAAAGCCAGGAGAAGACAGGCATGTTTGGCTGAGCCTAGACTATGTCTCAAGACAGCAAGTTTCTGGCATTTTCAGATTTTGTAGTATGGGATGGACTCTGTCTGCCTCCAAAGCTCATAAAATGGGGGATTCTAAAACATCAAGAAAAGGGTTCAACTGCTACTAGCCAAAAGTAATGACAGAAGTCCAGTACATTTTTCTAGCCAAACCAGTGGTTTTCAGCTGGGAGTGATTTTGCCCACTTCCCACTCAGGGACACTTCCAATGTCTGGAGATATTTTTAGTTGTCACAACTGGAGAGGTGCTACTGACATTTAGTGGACAAAGGCTAGGGCTGCTGTTAATTAAATATCCCACAGTGCACAGAAAAGCCCCCACCACAGAGAATTATCCATCCCTAAATCAATTATGCTCTGAAACTGAGAAACCGTGAGTTAGGCAAAAAGCTGCATGTGGGTAGGGATCCTCTCTGGTTTTTCTCATCATTACACTCTGACAGCCTGTCAAAGGTAGGGCTCTGAGTGTTGGATAGAGAAACAAAGGAAGAGGCACATGAATAGAAGTCCTTGTTTGTCCACTTATTTTAATAGCAAAGGGACAAATAATATTATTTCTTAATCACTTCTTCCTGCTTCCCAAACACCTTTGCTTTGAACACACAATTGTCCACAAAACAGTTGCTGTTGTTGTAAGCTGCCATCAAGTTGGACCCCAAATCATACTGACCCCACACACTACAGAAAGAAACGTTGACAGTTATCACCGTAATCTCTTTCAGATTGGACTGTTGTGATCCATAGGGTTGTCAGTGGCCAATTTTCATAAGTAGATTGTCAGGCTTTTCTGCCTAATCCATCTTAGTCTGGAAGCTTAGAGCAACATGCAAGCCTCCACTGGAAGACAGGTGGTAGGTGCGCATGAGGTGCATTTAACAGAAATCGAACTCGGGTCTCTTGCACAGAAGGTGAGTATTCTACCACTAAACTACCACTGCCCCCATCATGAAGCAGAAACCTGATAAATACGTCAAATAAATACTCCGTTGCTGTTGAGTTGTTTCCAACTCATAGAGACCCTATAGGACAGGATAGAACTACCCCATAGAGTTTCTAAGGAGCGCCTGGTGGATTCGAACTGCCTACTTTTTGGTTAGCAGCCGTAGCTCTTAACCACTCAAGTCAGGGTAAAATCTAAAGTCTAAATAATGCCTACAAATCTTCAACTGATCTGACCTTCCACTAAATCTCCTACCTTCTTTCCTTCTCTCCTCCTTGCTTACTCTGCTCTAACCACATTGGCCTGCTCATTGCTCTTCCTACCTGACAGCCATGATCCTGTTCCTTCTGCCTGGAGTGCTCTCTGCCTTCTCCACTCCCCAGATTCCATATGGCTCATTCTCTTACCTCCTTACACTGTTCTTTTCTCCACCATAGTAATTATCACCTTCTAACATACTACCCAATTTACTGCTATATTATGTTTATTATTGATTATCCTTCTTCTACCCTCAGCACGGTGATTGCTGTTTATGTTGTTCATGATATACACCAAGTACCTAGAATGCTGTCTCACACACAGTAGATGCTGGATAAGTGCTTGCTGAGTGACTAGACAAATGAATCAACCCCAAGACAAGGGACAGATTGAAATACAAATATTACCCCAAAAAGACTATTAAGGTTCACAGAATGACAGGCTCATAATGGTGCATCAGATGCCCAGGATGTCAGGGTGCTTGGCAATATTGGGGCTGATGCTGGAAGCAAAGCATTGTCCAGCCACATGCATCCTCCTGAGGCTTAGTGTGTGCCAGAGAGGGGCCTCTGGGGTTCCAAAAATAGCCTCTGTTTCTCACAGGTCTAGGAAATGTTAGTATTCAAATTTCGAAAGTGAGGAAAATGGGGCTCAAGGAGATTAAGTAGCTTTCCCAAGGGCAACAGAGCCGGGTAGTGCTGGAGTCGGGGTTGTGATCTGGGATTTTCTAATTCCAAAGCTCAGGATTTTGAACCTTACCTGGGGCAGTTCTCAGGGTGCTAGAGCTCAGGAGTCTGCACTAAGTGGCAGAATTTCCAGATTAGCAGGCTAAGAAGGAAGCAAAGTCTTGGGTCACCACATAAGAGATCTCTTCAAACTATCATTTAATTGTCTGGATGCTTAATGATGATTTAATAATGTATTGTGTGTATGTAGCAATTTTATATTAACCATCTGATTGACACCGCACTAAAACTCAATGCATCATTTAGACCAGACCAGATTTTGTCCCTATTTTACACATGAGGAAACACAGGCGTGGCATGATGTATTGACTTGTGTCAATATGGCCAGGAATGGAGATTAGTGGTTTTTCTTCTATTCTACCCTGTCCCTCAATCTAAAGTAGTTAAAAGGTCCATCTCATAAACAATAAAATATGTTTTTTATGTATTTTTAGGTGTGTGTATGTGCATATGTGTGTATAGTTATATGTGTGTTTGTGTGTATACATATATGTACGTTGTGTGTATATGTATGTGTGTGTCTATGTATGTGTGTACGTGTATACATGTGCATGTGTCTACATGTGTTTGTGTATGTGTATATATGTGTATATGGATGTGTGTATATGAGTGTATGTGTGTGTGTATGCATGTATATATACACACATGTCCCAGATACTAAACTCAAAAGCAACACCCTGTTGACCACCACTATAGCAATTAGGTTCTCTGCATGCTTCTGACACATCCAGAGTTCAGAGGGAGGCAGGAGGGTGGTGGGAAATGTTCTGAAAAAGATGTGAGTCAGGACATCCGGTCTCTAGACTCTACTGTTTCATTTTCCACATCTGCCAGAAGAGGAGTTTGATCAAGACATCTCCAAATGAGAAAGATTCTGTGATCCCAACGTGAGCCTCTTCACATGCTATTCTCTCCCCACACCCTTTAATCTGCTAATGCCTAGTCATCTCTCCATCCTGGCTTGAACCTTACTTCCTCAGGAGGGTTACACTGTCTCATAGAACTCTGTGCTTTTCTTTCATGGCATTTATTGGAGTTTGAAACCATCCTTTTATTTGTGTGTTTTTGATTAAAGACTGTTCTCCCACTCAGCTGTAACCTCCGTAAGTATGAGAGTACTGCTGTGTCCTTGCTGCCGTGTCCCGAGGGTCTCACCCAAAACTCAGTGGGTACTCTGCCACTATTTGTTGAAGGAAAGAATGCAGGGCAGGACCTGGGCTCTAAGGTCAGTTTTCACTAATGGGAATTTGTGTGATGAGCAGGATAGACTACAGACTGGTGAGACAACAACTGTTCTGTCTTCACAGCAACATTTTAAGATGAACCATATTTAGGGACTTTTGCGTTGTTGCTTTTTGGTTAGCTATGTTAAAGCTTATAGTAGACTGAAAATAAAAAATTGGCCAGCTTTTTATGAATCTGTGAGAGAAATATCAGACAACTAGGGAATCTTTAAAGAACGCTGGTGGTGCAATGGTTAAGCACTCACCTGTTAACCAAAAGGTTGGCGGTTTGAACCCACCCAGCAGCTCCATGGGAAAAAGTCCTGGTGATCTGCTTCTATAAAGATTACAACCTAGAAAACCCTATGGTGCAGTTCTACTCTGTCACATTGGGTTGCTATGAGTCGAGATCAACTTGATGGCACCTACGGCAACAACAAGTGTATTTTTATTTCACTACAGATCATTTTTCTCCCATTTCTGGTAGCTTAGTTTCCTAGGGATACAATAACAAAATACCACAGAGTAGATGGCTTTAAAGAACAAAAGTTTATCTTCTCATAGTTTTGGAGGCTAAAAGCCTAAACCAAGGTCTTAACCCATTGCTGTGGAGTAGATTCCGATTCATAGCAACCCTTAACTTTGTCAAGTCCATCTATGGGCCTCTCTACTCATTTGTGGTGACTGCTGGCAAACCTTGGAGTTCCTGTGCTGCTTATAGATGTATCTGCCTTTATCGATATCACTTGGTGTCTCTCCTTGTGTGTGTTGTCTATACTCCCCTTTATAAAACCCCACTCAGAAACGATTCGGTTTAGAACCCACACTACTCTGATATGATCCCATTATCATGACAACAAAAAAAATCCCTATTCCCAATGAGGGTCACATTCACAGGTTCAGGGTTTAGGATTTCAACATATATTTTGGGGGGACACAATTCAATACCGAATACCTGGCCTGCATAAGATGTGGCCAAAAGCTTTTGGAATGGTTCAAAAATTAAGAGTGACTATCAGGTTTTTTTTTTTTTTTTTTAATCAGGTTATCCGAGTGAAGTGAGTATAATTTCAATTTTAAGGTTCTCAGGAGTGTCTGTTTGCAAAGGCACTTTAGCTAATCACACAGAAAGCTTCCCCTCATAACCTTAAGATTTCACCCTATGTTAAACCAAAAAAAAAAAAAAAAAACCAAAGCGTTCTATCCAGCTTATTTCTTCACCTGACTTAATGCCGAATGACTTTTAGCCCATTTTCAAAGATAAATCCACATTGTAAACACAAAGACTGGCTATGATGAAAGTTATTCAAAATGATATCTCTTAAGGAATGTTCTAGTAACGGCAACCTCAGTGGGATGAATATACAGCCCCTCAGGGTATCCACTTTGAATGTGGTAATGCTTGTGTGGTTTGCTTTTCAAAACAGCCAGGTTACTTTATATAGTCACAGCTTAAACTTTCTTAAAGTTAGATGATTAAGTTAAAACAAGTTTTTACCATCACTGTTTTTCTAGTGTTTGATTCGAACATTTTGATATTATTTATGGCAAAAAGGCAGTAAATACTATATATTGATGTGTTCTTCTATCTTCTTTGCTGTCCTGCCTTCTTTTTGTAATTTAAAAAATTTTATTTTTAAACATTATTTTTTATTGTAATACAAATATATGTATATAACAAAACATTTGCCATTTCACATTTTTTTACACTTGCAATTAGTGACATGAGTTACGTTCATCATGTTGTGCAACCATCACCACTCGTGTCAGAGAGTAAAGATCATGTCTCACATAATGGCTACTGTATCCCCAACATCAGCACAGTGCCTAGAGGTATTACAATATGGTGACAATACATTGTAGTTTGCCTAGAGCAGTGCCTCTTTACTCTGGGTTGTCCTGGTGTAATTTTTAATAACATCCTCTTTTATTCTAGAAAGTGTCCCAGTTTAGGAGATAAATTACATGGTCACCCTAGCAATAAATGTTCTGGGACTGTATTATGGCTGAAAAAAATTAATGAATAATTAAATAAATGAGTCACACTTCTAAAATGTGTGGTGGGCTGATAAACTGGCTATCCAGAAAAAATAAAATAAAAGCTTTGATTTGTAGTGTTTGCTGATTTCTATGGTGTAAATACTCCTACTGTGGCTGATACCAATCTACCAACATTACCTCAGTGAATGTGGAGTTGGAAAGACTTATGGGAGCTGGTACGAGATGGCCTTACCACACCACAGTCCCAACAGCCTTCAGTTACACATTTGTGAGACCCCAAATTGTAAATGGAAATGTGGTATCCCAGGGGTGATAACAAAAAAAATGTACCAACTGGTATGACAGGAGTACCAGTAAATCAAAATGAATGCTGGCCTAACCACTGGTACCGCAGCCTGTAAATGACCAGTACAGCCAACTAGAATATCCTGTTGTGATCCTGGCCTGGCCCTGTGGGGACTGAAGCCAGCACTTTGATCTCATGTACTCTGTGCACTCACTTACCAAACTTACTGATCTAGTTTGTCAAAGGTAGGCAAGGACAATGGCAAAAGACTTTCAGTTCCTCATAGAAATCTTTGGTGTTTCCTGGAATTTTGAATGATAGTAGACTCTCTCTCTCCTGTGTATGGTGTTCTTTCTGACGAAAGCTGTGAGTGGATCACAGAGCATGACAGACTCATGCTGAGATCTCCCGCCGGCCTGCGCTATTGGAGAACACTCTGCAATTTCTCTGTTACTTTGAAGTGGAAGTGAACTGTAGAGAAGTTAGACAACATAAGCTAAAAGTATTCTCAACCTCCCTTTGATTTGGGGAGGAAAATAAAAATTTTCAAGATAACATAAAAACATGTTCTTCGGGCATCAATACCACAGTTCTTAGAAGATGTGGGCAAACTTTCAGCTCCATCAAGAAATATATAAGTTCTCTAGCAGAGGAACACATTAGTTAAGGGAAGACAAGAACAAATCAGATTTCATCCTTGACATCTTGAAGGGTGTTTGGAGGAAGCTGAGTGAAGTTGGTGCTTTGATGCTGGAGTGCAACCCATTTTCTCTGCAGAGAACAAAGACTCAGCAGGCAACATTCCTGAAGATTGTCAAACTGGAACATCAGTCTTCATAGGATGTTAGGACATGCCTAGTCGACAGGAGGGGGGAGATGGAGGTATTGCCAGTTTGGAGAGGATCTAATATATAACTAGAATAGACCATGGCCCATAGTCTATATGAAGGTGTTGAGAATGCCTATGTCACACACCAGGCTGGCTTCATGGGTGTGTGGCCTGTGCAGTTAAACAGGGCCCCAGGCTTACAAAGACCTCATCCTTCGTTTCAGATGGCTCTGCTGCCACCATCTTGAAATTCTAAATGACTTTTGAACAATGGGCCCACATTTTCATTTTGCACTGGGTCCTACAAATTGGTTTGTGTCTTTTCATAGGGCCCTTAAAGGAGTTGAGGCTATAGTTTTTCAAATTGTGTATCCTGAAGACATAGAATTTCCATTGATGTGTATCTTGAGACACCAAGACATGAAGGGAAGACCAAAAGGAGAAGTATGCATTATGTTAGTGACGAAGGTTCATAGGTTCCTTTACTTGCTAGTAAGAATACATTTATCTGAACAATTAACCTATCATAACTAATCAAAAGGAGTACTTGGGAGGCTAGGGATACAGGAGATGTGGGGTAGCACAGAAAAAAACTAGGATAAGGAGTAGTTTAGGGAGGAAAGTCCAAAATATAAAATAGAAGAGAGGCAAAGATCAAGTTCCCATCTTTGCAAATATTAGTTCCACTTTCCCTGAATGTACTTCCTTCTCTCTCTCCTATCTTCTACCCCACCACCCCCCGCCCTCCATTCTTTCATATACACATACTATAAACCTTCATGGTAGAAAACCAAACATGTAGTAAGAGAGATAATGAGAAAGTGCTCTGAAAGTTCAGAAGAGGATGACATCACGCCTGGCTGGTGGGAAGATGCATTTGGAGGAGTCAGCATTGTGGCTGGTCCTTAGGAGATGAGAGTGACTTGGATACAAGGTGACAGAAAGATTTTCTAAGGAGGAAGGACAGTGGGAACAAAGGCATGAAATGAGAAAGCCTGGGGGTGATTGTAAAGAACAGTTCATAGCTTTGTTCGACTGCAGCACAGGGTTCATGACGGGGAGCAGTGGGAGGTACAGCTTTCATTTCTCCCTCTATTGATTCTTTTCCTAAATATTTCAAATGAACAGAAGCCACAGAGTTTAGAGAAGGGGGTGCTTAGCTAAGTAACTGGGCCTTAGCGATTAGACTTAACTCCACCTTGCTCCACAACATGTAATTCCCAGCTTGGAGAATATACTGGTCAGGACAGACTTGGTTCTATTATAATAATAAACAACTCTCAAATCTCAGTGGCTTAGAAATATTAACAAAGGTTTGTTTCTCATTCATGCTATATGTCTATAGCAGATCAACTGGGGGCTCTGCTCCACACTGTCCTTAGTTAGGGACTCAAGCTGAAAAAGTCCCTGTCATCTGGAGCCTGGCTGATTGTTATGGTAGAGGGAAAGAAGGAAAGCAAATCATATACTGGCCCTTAAAGACTTTTGTCCAAAGGGGATGCATACCACCTCCATACGCATTTTATTGGCCAATGCAAATCACATGACCACATTGAACTTCAAGGAGCCAGGAAGATGCACTCTCATTGTCTACCTACCAGAAGAAATGCAGAAATGTTTGATGAGTGGCACTAACGAACACCATGGAAAACCTAGAAGTGATTTATTCCAAGATCCACAAATAACTGCTGTAGCCTATGTACAATATGATTGGGCTGAGGAGTTTTTTACAGTTTCACATGTTGGTGTTTTGGTAAACTAAATGGATATGCAAATTTATTTGTACATTTGAATGAAGTTTTTTAAAACATTTTATTTTAAAACTTTTCATCAAATGCATTTTTTTAAACTAAAATTTCTAAGCAACTGTTGACATCCTCGCCCTCCCAGCCCTGCTTTATTCCTCACCATTTTGCATTGATGTCTACCTACAGTCCGAGCCACATGATCAAGTGTTATATATCACCCTGGAATTTTCTCTAGTTCAGGAATGAGAGAGGAACTATCACTTTCTCCTTCTTTGCCCAATGCAGACATCATTAATTTACCACGCTCTTCTTTTTCCACTAAGCCCATTTTGGCTACAGAATTCTTCTCAATAGAGTGTTCCAGCTGGCCATTACCACCAGGGTTTCCAATGGAAGGCAGGAGGGACAATTTAAAGTTAGGGAAAATGGTTTTAGAAAGTCCAGAGGATGAGCTCAGAGCCTGTGCAATTCATAAGGGGAAAGTTAGAGAGAAAAAATTAAATTCTCCAGCAGCAGTAACGAAACTGCTCTCATTTTCCCTAAAGCTCAAATCAATTGTTTGAATTTACTTACTTATTTACTAAGACTTGACTAGTTATCGTTCCTAGAGGTAACTATTCTTACAGGTGGCGTCACTGATCCATGTATTTGCTTATTTATTTATTTAGTCAATTATTTACTGAGCATTTATTGTGTGTCACATAATAGATGCTTCCGTAGGAGTTTAAATACAAGTAAGATGGAAAGTCCACCTTCAAGAAGGGCCCAAGCTTGGGCGTAGGGGGGCTGGGCAGGAACAAGGAGGCTGAATGAGAAGCAAATAATTACCAGACTTGAATTAAGAGCGATAATAAAGGCAACAGTGTCACAGAGGAAGAAGCGATCCCCTCTTGTTAGCCACACAGGGAAGGCTTTGCAGAAGGTTTGAGAAAAGTGAATGGAATTTTCCATGAGGAAGAGTTGGCCAAGGACGTTTCAGGCAAAGGGAGGAACACTGCAGGATAGAAGGTGACAGAGTAGAGTAAGTTTGGGGATTTTCACAGGAATCACCAACTTTGGAAGGTAGGGCAAGGAGATGAGGTTGGGAAGATTTGTAAGGACTTAAGTTACGGGAATGAATGATGTTCTTAGGATGGGGTTAAAGGGATGAGCAACAAGAGTAGGAGGAACCTTCCGGCCTGTGGAGTCTTCTTTTCACCATTGAGATCACAGTACTCGGGATACCACCCACTTCATCTGCACATAGAACTGTGGTTTTAATTGTGTATTGTCTCCCTTGTTCTACTCCTGGACTCAGGCTCCTCTTCTCCCTGCTCTATAGCCTTTTGTTTGCAAAGCAAAATAACGTGACCTTGATGAGAGGAAAGTATGCTCTTTTGAAAAAAGTCATGACTGCATGGGAGGGTTCTCTCTCAGCTGGGTATGACAAATTTCATTTTTTTGAACCTGAGCCATCAGATCTCTGGACACCAGGTTACCTGTGTCCTTAAGGTCATTTATGGTTAGAAGTACAGAGTTGTAGGTATGTAGAACTTTGCCTAGTTCATCACTATGAGGAGTTGGGCTTGACCTTGAGCAGTGTTATCTTCAAGTCCCCTAAAGAGTTATTATATAGGGAATGATAAGGGCTATATTTGTATGTTATATTCATTTGTAAGTACAGAGACTCCCTTGAGCTAACTCAGGCAGCAATGGGAGTTCATTGTAGGGATGCTATTTACAGCATGTGCCTCATTTTCTCTCTCCGGAGACTGATTTTCTTTGTTTGCTGTTTCATGTATGTAGCAAAGCAATACTACATGCTCATGACACCATATCCTCTTCCTTGGCATGTAGAAAGATCCCATTTCCCTGCCTTTCTTGTAGTTATGTTTGGACCCTCAAACTTAATCCTGACCAAAGGAATGCAAATGGAAGTGATGTAAGGCTTGGGCCTATAAAAACCTCCCTCATGCCTCTCCAGCTCTCCCTTTCCTTGCCACAGCGACCTGCAACCATGTGTTCCACATGGCGTACCTAAAAGCACAAACCAGAAATCAACTTAATAAACTGCCAGTGTAAAGCCAGTGAGACATCTCTACTGTGGCAGGTAGCGTTAATTTTTCTAACATCGCTTGGAGGGGAACATGGTTCTCCTCAGCTAGTAGGTAGGGTTTTATTTCCTCTGTTCAAGAGACCAACACCACTAAGACTTTAATCTCAGCTCCGCTTTCCTGGGAGGGAGTCTGGTTGGCCTTCCGTCATCTGAAGCCAGAGCAGAGGTCACAGTGCAGACAATGGCTTTTCCCACAGGAAGCATGTGGATGGAGGGGGTGGGAGAGACAGCTCTTAGAAAACAGAAGAAACATTCTATGTAGGATGGGCCCAAGAAAGAACTCAACAGATACCTCTACTTAGACTCTTCCTAATACTGGGAGTACTGAGAGAAAGACACCTATACTGAGCATCTTTGGAAGGTTCTATGCTTCCTTCTACCCAGGTTGGTCTCTGAGTCTTGTCTGTGAGCTCTGAAATGTAAGCAAAGTTCAAAAAGATTACTCTTTTCTGAAGGTCCTTCACCCCATTGCAGGCCCTCAGTTCTCTGCCGTGGCTGCCAAGGAAGCTTCCAGCTGGGAAGGGCCAAACTGGAAATCACACCATGAGGCTGTAAGTCATTTTCCATAAGCCACTAAACAGCTGTCAGATGTTAATGAATTTGACTCAGTACCACCCAGGAGCTGGATTTTGCGGACAAGAAGAAAAAAGCTTCCAGATCTATGACACAGCCGGTCACACCCTCGGTTCCTCTCAGTGGAGGTTCATCATCTGAGAAAGGATGAAGGCTTGCCAACAGCGTATCCTTGGGCACTGGGGCAGAGGCAGGCTCTGTCCATCCTCCTGGTGCTGTTTTGTGAAGGCCTCCTGCCCACAGGGCTCTGATGCTTTGTATAGGAGAATGAGCTTTTCTGGCATCGCCCTCCACTGACAGCTGTCTACAGAGGCAGACAGGTCTGGTTTGCATGTGGTTCAGCAGAAGAATCCCCCAAACTTTTTAAAACCCTCTGGACTTAAATGCCAGCCATGGGGAGGGTGGTGGGAGTGGATGGTAGGTTAAAAACACACATATATGTATTTTTACAAGCGGGAGGAGGAGCTGACTGGCAAGACTAACGAAGCTGTTTAATAAACCTATGGACATTCCAGGAAGGGAGGGGCAGAATGGTTTGGAACATGGAGCCTTGCTTAAAGGATTAAGTGGAACCTTCTCTGGATAGACAAGGACTAGATGATAATACAACACAGAAAGTCTGATGGGAACCATTCATGGGAGTTGAGTGATTGTGAATAACTCTGCTATTCTATCTCCAGCCTATGTCTGGAATACATCCTCTTCTCTATTTCCACTGCTAGCACTTCTGGCTCTGCTGGGCTTCTCCAAGAACCTCCTGACTTGTCTCTCTGCTTCCCCTCTTGCCCACTTCCAATCCATTCTCACTGACAACCCAATTTACAATTGGAACAGGAGCCTCCCTTGCCTAACACCCTCCCAAGATTTAAAATAAAGCTTAGCTCCTTATTATGGCTGTGAATGGGCTGATGGTTGCTCTCCTTTCAGTTCTCACTGTTGTACCACGCCCACCTCACTCACCACCCTCCAGCCCCATTGGCCTCCCTTTTTGTCCCATGGAATCCCCAAATGCTCCCTCACCAGGCTATGGTGCAGGCCGCATTTCATGAAGCAGTTGCATATTCTCTTCTCACTTCTCCCTTTTAGCTTCAATGTGACCTCCTCAAGGAGGCCTTCTGGGACCACACTATTTAAGTAGAACTCCGTTCCCCCCTATTTTTCATCACTGCAACATGTCTGTTTTCTTTGTAACAGTTACATAGCCACAGTCACAAATGTATGCTGTTGTTTCCTTTTTATCATTTGAAACTCCCACTAAGTTGTAAATGTCACAAAGTAGGAACATGTCTGTTTCCTTTGCCAATGTACTGCCCAGTGCTCAGCATAGGTCTTGGTGCTCGAAAATATTTGTTGATGAAATGAATGGTTTGACCTTGGAGCAGAGCGGCTCCAACCACAGAGTCTGGACTCAGACGAACTAGGTTTAGCAACTAGCTCTGTCCTTTAACAGCAGTGAGGCTTCAGCAAAAGGCCTCCTCTTGAAACCTGCATTTCCTTATTTGAAATGGGGGTAAAGAGTCCCTGGGAGATGCAAATGGTTAACTTGCTCAGCTGCTAACAGAAAGGTTGGTAGTTCAAGTCCACCCAGAGGTGACTCAGAAGAAAGGCCTGGCCATTTGCTTCTGAAAATCAGCCACTGAAACCCTTATGGAGCACAATTTTAGTCTGATACGCATGGGATCGGCATGAATCAGAATCAACTCAATGGCAACTGGTTTTTTTTTCCTTTGGTATAATCAGAGTAAGAATGTTCCTCCTTCTTAGACTTGGTAGGGGGATGAGGTGACACAGCACGTGAGAAAGTTCTTAGTTGGTGCCTGGAAGATAAAAAAAAAAAATTTTTTTTTTGTGCTAAAAGAAAAATCAGCTGTGATTATTAGTAATAGTATTATTGTTATTGCTATTATTATTTTTTAACTCCATTTAGGTATGCCTCCAGGTCTTCACTGGAGAAGAGTGAGCAGGCCTTTACTGTGGTGTGTGTGTGTATTGTAATTTTTTTTTAGTCATGGTGGTACATAACCCCAGCCTTCTGTTCTATTCGTTTTCCACCAGACAGCATTTTACCACAAAGAGCGGCTGTTGTTTCCCTAACGGTAGTCACACACTTAATGCTTCAATTTCCACATTTTATTTGATATGTAATTTAAAGCCCATGGTGCCTTAATTGTAAAATAGGCCTTATTAAAATAATAGCTGGAGAACCAGTGGGGCTCCCTGTGCCGAGCAATGAGGGTTTTTAGCTTAACGGCTGTTTACTAGGATTTAAAAAGAGACACAGCCCAAATAAAGCTATAAAGACACTTCCAGCGTGAATGATGGGCTGAGGACCAGCTGATGATTAAGCTCCCTCCGCCCCCACAGAGTTTTTTCTCCTTTTGGTGCTGTCTGGAGCTTTCCTTAGAAACCCAGAGCATACCCTTTGCTGCTTCGGTGATTGATGAGGCGGTGAGGATACTTCAGTACGAGTAAGCAATGCGGTGCTTTGATTAATGGTGCTGGTGGGACTCCCAGAAGACCAAAGAGAATAACACTGTTATCAGGAAGGCAGCTGAAGCTGCTGAGAAGGACAGCAGCTCCCACCATTACGCACACCGTGGAGCCATCCACGGGCAGGGTCTTTAATTCAGTTCTGCCCCAACCTCTCCTCCAGAAAGGCCAGAAGCTGGTGGAGAGGGGCCTACTGAATGGCCTTATTTTTCACTACTTCACAAAGCTGGCACTGGGCACAGTTAGGTTCCCTGGGAAATCTCAAAGGATGAAACACACATGAACTGGTAGGAGTCTCAAGCTCTTTTGCCCTCATAATGGGTTTTTTCAACGTGTCTTTTTTTAGTCAAGAATAGTCAGATGAAGGGATATTATAGTAGAAGAAAAATAATACCTTTTATGCCTTGAACAATCACTTTACATGAACTTGCATTTAATCCTCATAATAACCATGAGGTGAACATAGTATTATTATTCTTACCTTCTAGCTAAGGAAACCTGGGCTCAGAAAGGCTGTGCCCATTTCAGGTCACATAGCTCCTGAGCTATGGTGCCAGGATTTACATCCAAGATGGCCCCATGCCTAAATCTATGCTCTCAGTTACTTGGCAATTCCAGGCTTCCAAGGAGAAAGCCATGGGGTAATGGGAAGACACCAACCACCCTTCCGAACACCTGGGTTTTGGTCCTGCCCCTACTGCCCACTGTGTGATGCTCATTTCTCTGCACTTCAGTGTCCTTGAATATGAAATCAAACATGTCCCACCTACCTCACAAAGCTTTACTGAGGACTAAATACATGAGCATTTGCAAATGTTCTTTGGAAGGTAAGAACCCCAGTGGGCTATTCATTCCAGCAAAACCATCAAGCGAATCAACATAGAAACGCATTTATAAAGCAAATCAACATTAAAAGAGCCAACTAAATTGAGATTCCTGGTTCCAGAGGAACCCCATATCATTCCTAAATCCTAGGTATGTGGTTTTGGGTAAGTCACATAAGCTCTCTGAATCTCAATTTTCTGCCATGTAAAATCAGATAATAGCTATCTTTCAGCATTGCTGTGAGAATTAAATGACATTATGTCCATAGAGCAGCTTAAAGGCTGCCTGGCCCATGTGCCCAGTGAGCGTTAGCTACCATTACTCTTGTTATTTCTTTAATTTTGTTCCTTTTTTTTAGAACCCCAGTCCACTCTTCATTACCCACTCTGGCAGGCCTGTGTCTGACTTTCCCATTGTCTCCCTGGCCCTTTGCAGCATTATAGACTGAAAAAGGAAATATGAGTCAAAGAGCGCCCCGAGGCTCGAACACTGTGGTTTTGAAAGTCATTATGTTTGTCGATAGCAGGACTTATGGCTTCTCCAGGGACTGCCCATGGCAGTGTTGCTGAGCTTTTGCAAGCTCCGCACTGATGAGTTTCATGCTGGTGGAAAGTGCTGCCAGGGGAAGGGCTGCATCCTTGTTGGAGCGTTGTGACCTCCGCTATGAATGAGGACTAGAGAGCACTGCAAGCCAGATGACTCCTGCCTGCTCCTACACCCCTCAAGTCTGCACAGGCCTTCACCCTTTGTAATGTTTTCACCCCCCTCCTGCCATCCAGTCCTTTGTGACTCATGGTGACCCCATGTGTTGTGGAATAGAACTGCGCTCTGTAGGGTTTTCAAGGCTGTGACCTATTGGAAGCAGATCACCAGGCCTTTCTTCCAGGGCACCTCTGAGTGGCTTTGAACTGCCAATCTTTTGGTTAGTAGTCAAGCACTTACTGTTTGCACCACCCAGGGATTCCTTCCTGCTAGTCAGTGAGTGGAAAAGGCAGGGAAAGGGACATGGCAGTTATTCCGGACCAAAGCTGCAAAAACCAAGAAACCAAGCCCACTGCCTTTGAGTCGATTCCAACTCAAAGTGACCCTATAGGACAGAGTAAAACTGTCCCATAGAGTTTTCAAGGAGTGCCTGGTGAATTTGAACTGCGGCCCTTTTTGTTTTTTGGTTAGCAGCTACACTTAACCACTACGCCATCAGAGTTTCCAAAGGAAAGTCCAAATAGTAGGGACCTTCAGAGAATGCGAAACCAGGAAGACCTGGATCTGTATCATGGCTCCGCCATTTCTATAACCATGGACAAGTTCCTTAACTCCTTAACCATCTTTCCCTTCTATAAAGAAGCAGCACAGTGTAGCGGTTTGGGATGTGGCTCTCCCTTCGGGTTGCCTGGGTTCCAAATCAGGCTCTGCTCCATCCTAACTGTGTATTCTCAGAGAATTAACTCATATTTTATCTGCAAAATGAGAGTCAGAGGTCGGCTGTGATGATGAAATGAAATTAAAAATACATGTAATGTCCTTAAAGTAGTTACCTATTACCTATTGCCATCCAGTTGTTTCCAACTCATAGAGACTCTATAGGACAGAGTGGAACTGCTCCACAGAGTTTCCAAGAAGCACCTAGAGAATTCGAACTGCTGACCCTTTCATAAGTAGCTATAGCACTTAACCACTTTACCACTAGGGTTTCCTGGTGGTAGCAAGTAGTAAACAAATGTTAGCTCTTGTGTTTTTCAGGATGGGTCAAGCTATACTCCAGAGAAAAATAAGCCTTAAGGCTGAAGTGGGTTCACACAAAGTTTATTTCTCACTTGTGCAGGTCAAGAGATTTCTCCTATATCAGGTGACATGGGGATCTGGGATCTTCCTCTCCTCTGCTGTCACCACACTCACCTGTGGCTTTAAAGTTTGCTATGGTAGAGAAAGAGAAAGATGAGGCACCACAACTCCCTCAGCATAGAACAGACTCATAGAACTCCCACTTATGGTCCATCGGCCAATCACCCCAAACTCACTGCAAAGGAAGCTGGGAAATGTAGGAAAGCACATGGAACATTGGTGACTTTAGAGAGGTTATACATATTATTATAAATTAGGCTAACTACCTATATCACACAGTTGTGAAAAAAATTAAATGATATAATGTATATGCCATACATAGCATAGTGCCTGGCACATGGCTAGTGCCTACTATGTGCTACAGTAATAGTTATTACTTTTGATTCAGCACCCATCTGGCTTTAGTCAGTGCTATTCTGGCTCAGATCAAACCTCTATCGTTCCAGACCATGGGCTGTGGTGCGTCCCAGGTTCTTTTAGCAGTTCTGTTAATCTCTCACCTTTATCGATGTGGCCCTACATTTCTGCACCCTTTTTACCCTCTTCTAGTGCCCCCAGGGTGCATGGTACCATCAGGTTAGCTCCCAGATTTTTGATGTTCCTCACTGTGGTACCAACAAGCTGGGGGCCAACCTGACAGTACCAGTAACAGTTTCATTGTTTACATGGTAATCTTGCTATTCAAAGGGCTTTCACTGTATCTGTTTGAGAGGGTGCGGATTCATTCGGGAAGCTTTGGCTGAATGTCCACCACATGCCAGGACCTGGACCAGCATCAGTGGTCACAATTGCCCAGAGAAGACAGTTACTCTTCTTTTCTTTGTTTTTAGGTAAGAAAAACCAAAGCTCAGACAGGCTAAAAGACTCCAAGTCACACAATCAGTATGAAGTAAAGGGAGACTGAACTCAGGATAAAGCCCCATTGAGGCCCCCCTCCCCATACACTTTCCTCCCAGGGCCACTGCCATTGACTTCTGTCTGTGTTCTGTAAATTGTTACACACGTTGTAGGACTTAAGGGATAAAATGATTAATTCGAGCTAACCCCCAGCAGAAGACGATAGCTTAACATGTTCTTCCTGTTCTGAGATGTTCTGTGGCTGAAGATGCTACATCTTAGCCCAGAGTTGGCTAACCACTAACGGTGGAGTACCAAGCATTCAACCAGCCACTGCTGATGCTGCTTTGAGGCAGGGATAGATATTGGACAGTGCCTCTAAATGATAGCATGTAAGTGATAGATTTCCTGCAAATAAATAGGCTGATCTTTCTAGTCTCAGTGATGACATCCAAAAAGTGATCCCTGAACTCAAGGAATTTATACTCTGAGCAGGGAAACCAGAACCAACACATAGAGAAGATTTTCTTACATGAATATTATGCTATGCAGTTGCCATTCATTGAACGTAGATTCCTTTGCCAGGCATTTTATAAATATCATCATCTTTAATTCTCACATCGGTTTTGTGATGTCAGAATTATATAACCCCGGCTTTCTCATGTTTTTTTCTCATGTAGATAGGGACACTGAAACTCAGGGAGGTTAAAATGACACAGCAAATGTTACTTTCCATGCCATAGAGAGAAGGTCTTAAGAGTATCTAAGAGGTGGTTTGCTTTTCTCATGGAGTTTCCAGGACCCTGGGCTATTTGCATGGCACTTCAGAGGCTGATGAAGGAGATAGGTGAGTGTGAGGACAACCAAGTGTAATTCTATGGCCCCTCACTACTTCCACAAGAGAAACTTCACTTTTGTATTTTCTACACTGGGGTTTTTCATAAATATTTTGTTTGAAAAATGTGTTCTGCTGTACAAGGCAGAAAGAAAGAAAATAAAACAGAAAAGAAAAGAAAAGAGAAATGAAAACTATAGTTTTAGTACCATGGCCTAAATGTTAAGAACTGGACATTAAGAACAAGGATGTGAATAGGATTTTCTGATGCTCATACAAAGAGTCATAGATGACAGATTATGGTGTAGAGTAGTTGGCAACCTTTTTCTGTAAGGGCCAAATGGTAAATATTTTAGGCTTTGCAGGCCAGTCTGTGTCCCAACTATTCAACTCTGCCACTGTGGTGAGAAAACAGTCATAGACAATATAGAAACAAGTGAGTGTGGCTGTGTTCCAATAAAACTTTATTTACAAAATAGACAGAGGACCAGATTTGGCCCTTGGGCCATAGTTTGTGGATTCCTAGTTCGGAACATAGGATTCTTGACTATTTGTTTAGTTTTTTTTTTTTTTCTACAGAACAAAACTGCTTCTTTAAGGACAGATTAATTGTATAGCCTGTTACTTTCTTCGTGTTGAGGAAAAATGAAAGATCAAAGTTGAAAAGGGCATCAGAGTTCTATAAAAACAAAGCATGAGTAATCAGGAAGATAGACATTAGACATATCAGTAGCTAGGATGTAGGATGAAAGGGTATCATGAATACGTGATTTAAAGAAAGGGCCCCACCCTGACAATGATAATCATGTGCCATGAACTAAGGAATGTGACTAATTTGACCCTCTGCACCCAAGGTCTCAACATAAATTAATATGTTTTGGAATCACATATAGGTGATGTTTGCACAAAATTGTGAACTGTACACTTTAAAATAGTTAATTTTGTTTTGTGGATTATATCTCAATAAAACATTTAAAAAATACGTCAACAATTAAATTAAAAACATGAAAATGAAATCATATGCTTCTATGTAGGCGATCCTTCATCTTGATTCAGGTTCCAGGACTGCCAAAGGTTTTCCATGGATGGGCCAAAAAACTGTCACTGTACCAGGCCACAGAGTAGTGTGATCCTTCTGCTTTGGCATCACACAGACCTGTTCTTGATTCCCAGCTTCTTCAGGCCTCAGTTTCCCCACCTGTAAAATGTGGGCCATCATGTGCACCATTTAGGATTGATGTGATCATTAAATGAGATTCTGATAGAAAACTTAACATCTATGAAGTGTTCAATAAATAATAGCTTTTATTATCTTTATTTCTGAGAAGACTCTCTTTTATTCTTTTTTTCCTTCCTTTCTTCCTTCACATTTACTGAGATCCTAGTGTGTTCTAGGCAGTGTAACTATTCTTGCTTTCTATTGCTACGTAACAAACTACCTTCAAAATTTAGTATCTTAAAACCGCAAACTTTCATTACTTCACAGTTCCTGTGCATCAGGAATTCAGGAGCACCTTAGCTGAGTGGTTTTCATTCAGGATTCCTAATGAGTTCACAGTCAAAACATAGACTGGAGCTACGGACATCTGCAGGCTTGACTGGAGCTGGTGGATCCACTTCCAAGATGGCTCACTCACAGGCTTTTGGTAAGAATCCTTAGTTTCTTGTCATAGTATGCTCATGAGGTAGTCACTGGGTTCCTCAGAGAAAGTCATCAAAAAAAAGAAAGAGAGAGAGAGAGGGGACCTAGTCCCCAAGTCACATGTTGTCACTTCTTTCTTATTCTATTTGTTAGAAGCCAATCATTAAGCCAAGCTCATGCCCAAAAAGAAGATATTACATAAGAGCTCGAACCCTAGGTATTTGGGGACCATCTTGAAGGCTGGCTACCACAGTGCCCTAGCATGAACGCTTTTAATGTGCTTAATAATCTGACATATGTATGTTTCTCCTAATAGACTATACATTTGATCTAAAGAGGCCTCAAACTTATAGGCTATTAAGAGACGTATACATATATCAAATTATCAAGCACATGAAAAATAAAACAACTAGGATATGATAATGAAAGGAAAGACACAGGAAGTTAAAAGAACAAATTAACAGGAACACTTGACTCAGACAGGAGTATAGGGGCCAAGAATGCATTTGTGAGGAAGTTACACTTTAGTTGAGACTTGAAGCATAAGTGGTAGTTAATCTTAGACCAAAAAGTTGATGGTTACCTCAAAACATTAAATGTAAGGCAGAGCCAACATGGCACTCTATACAGACTCATCATGTCATCCCTCTACAGTGAAGACCCAAAAAACTAAGTAAAACAGGTACAACATCAATCCTGAAACCCTAAGCATCAAATGAAGGGATAAAGAACCATATCAAACACCAAATGGAAGAAGAAACTGAAGGAAAACAGAGAATGAGAAGAGATATAGAATAGAGGTCTCCTGCCAACTAGCATGACACAATGTCACCAGCCAGCAACAGACCCAGACAAAGAGTATGAGAAGGCAACTTCACAGAGCTCCCAACAGGAGACAGAGCACCCGGTAACCAGAGAAACTTGCTTTCCCCTCTTTTACTCTTCTGCTCCGTATGTCACCCTCACGCCTTCTCCATGGGCCATGCTGTGCTGCTCAGCTGGAGAGCTAATGGCGTGCTGTCACCCTGGCTCCACCCTGCCCCCACCCTGCCCCCACCCTGCCCCACCTGCCAACTCCTACCATGCCTCTTTTTCATTTTTTCTCCTTTCCACTTAGTCCCATACCCCAATTCTACTCTTTCCTGCTAGCCCACACAGTGTCACCTTCACTAGAGAGCCACTGGCCCACCACCAGCACAAGCATCCCCGGCCCCATTCACCAGCTCAGGCCATGTCATTTTTCCCTCTTTCTTCCTTTTTCTTTTTTGCTTCCACCTAGCCCTATACACCACCTCTACACCTTCCCACTGGCCTTCACCACAACACCATGGGTAGACCTACCAGCCTACTACTGCCCCAGGTCCCACCAGCCAGCTCCTGCCAGACCATTTTTTTCCCTTTCATTCTCTCACCCACCTAGCCCCTTACACCACCTCTACTCTTTCCCACAGGGCCACACTGCACTGCTGCTGGTAGCGAGTCACTAGCTGCTACCGGCCTGGGTTCACCCTGGCCCCGCCTGCCAGCTATCTTTTTTTTCTTTCTATATCTCTTCTTTTCTTTCTTCCCTCCACCTAGCCCTGCACATCATCCTGCCTTCCTGCCAGCCCTTGCCATGCATCTCCAACTCTGGCCTGCTGCTGCACTGGGCCTGCACTGCCCCTTCCGTCCTGCCACTCAACCAGCTGCTGAACAGTGGGAAGCAAGCTGATAAAACTTTCTGTCTGACACCCCCACCTATCTGGAGAAGGGCTGTGAATGCTCCCACTCTGCTGGACGAACATCAGGAGGCAGACCTCAGCCACATCTCCAAAACAGTGCACATCAAAGTAGGCTTGCTCTGCCTGCTGTTGCCCTGCCTACCTGGGCAAGGTGGTGAGGGCTATCGTGTCCACAGACAAAGAAACAGGGTGAAATAAAGGAACATACAATCAATAAATGAAGAAAATAATACCTTGATGTCTCAGAGAGAGCAGACAATATCAAAACATATAAAAATAGGACAAGATGGCTTCAGCGAGTGACCAAAATAAAGAATCAGATGACGTTCTGGTAGAAGAAAAGGCAGTGGCACTACCTGACATGGAAATCAAAAGACTAATATTTAGGGCTTTCCAGAAGATTAGGAAAGAGATCAAGGAAAGCCCAGACAAAATCAAGGAAAAAATATACAAAAATCATGGAAAACACAGACAAAACCAATGAAAATGTACTCAAAATCAAGGAAAACATACACAAAGCAATAAGAATTCAAGAAAATAATACAAGAACAAAAAGTCAAAATAAACAATTAGACATCACACAAAAACAGCAACTAGAAATCCCAAAGATGAACAACAAAATCTCAGAAATGGACAACTCAATAGAAGGTTTTAGGAGCAAATGTGAAACAATGGAAGACAAAATCAGCAAGATTGATGACAAATCCATGGACACCACTTTCAGGGAAAATCAGAGAAAAGAATGAAGAAAAATGAACAAAACCTAAGAATTATGTGGGACACAACCAAGAACACAAATTTGTGAGTGATTGGAATTCCAGGATGGGGGAGAAAATGGAAAGCACAGAGAAGATTGGTCAAGATTTGCTGACAGAAAAGTTTCCCAAATATCATGAAAAATGAAAAGCTGACCATTCAGGAAACTCAACCAACCTCATACAGGATAGACTCGAAAAGAAAGTCAGTAAGACATGTTATAATCACACTTGCCAAAACCAAAGACAAGAAAAGAATCCTGAGAGCAGCACGAGAAAAATGAAAAGACCTACATAGGGGAAACAGTAAGACTAAGCTTTGATTACTTGGTAGAAACTGTGCAGGCAAGAAGACAATGGGATGACATGTGTAAAACTTCGAAAGAAAGAAAAAAAAAAACTGCCAACCAAGAATAATATATTCTGCAAAACACTCTCTCAAATATGATAGCAAAATTAGGACATTTCCGGATGAATGAAAATTAAGAGAATTTGTAAAAACCAAACCAAAATTATAAGAAGTATTAAAAAGAATCCTTCAGTTAGAGAATCAACAACATCAGACAACAACTAGAGTCTAGGACACAGGATAGCACCAGCCAGATACCAACCAATGTAAAGAACTCTCAATAATAAAACAAAGCTGAAGACGTAACACAAGAAAACAGAGATGTCAATCTGTAAATGATGAGAATGTCAAAATGACAAAAGGGGGAATAAACGGTGTAGGTACAGAACTTTCAAATGGAATTGAAGTCAAGGTGATATCAAATATTAAAAGACTGGTTTAAACTTAGGAAGATAAGGGTAAATTTCAAGGTAACGACAATGAAAGTTAACAAACCTACTCCTCAGGATAAAAAAAGAAGAAAAAACATAAAATTTCAGTAAACACAAAACCTATAATAATGAAATAAATGAAAAGAAAATCCACAAACAAAAGGAACACAGCACAGGAAAGTAAGAGGAACAAAGAAAACATCAGCACCACAAAAAAAAGAACAATATGACAGCAATAAACTCACACCCATCAATAATCACACTGAATGTAAATGGATTAAATTCCCCTGTAAAGAGGCAAAGCGTGGCAGATGGATACAAAAGCACTACCCATCAAAATGCTGTCTACAAGAGACATACCTTAGACACAAAGGAATAAATATATTAGAAATCAAAGGATGAAAAAATATCTATATCTAGCAACAGTTACCAAAAAAGGGCAGGCGGTGCAATATTAATCTCAGATAAAATAGACTTTGAGGCAAAACCAACCATAAAAGACAAGGAAGGACATTATATAATGATTAAAGGGACTATCCACCAAGAGGACATAACCTTAATAAATATCTACCTACTCAACAACAGGGCTTCAAAATACATAAAACAAACTCTAACAGCACTAAAAAGATTAATAGTTCCACAATAATAGTAAGAGACTTCCACACACCACTCTTGGTAAAGGACAGAATATCTAGAAAGAAGCTGAAAAAATATATGGAAGATCTAAAGGCCAAAATCAACCAACTTGACCTCATAGACATATACTGAGCACTTCACCAAACAGCAGCAAAGTATATATTCTTTTCCAATGCACATGGAACATTCCCCAGAATAGACCACATTTTAGAAGAGAAAGCAACCCTCAACAAAATCCAAAACATTAAAATAACACAAAACATTCTCTCTCATTATGCCATAAAAGTAGAAATCAATAAGAGAAAGAGCAAGGAAAGAAAAAAAAAACTAATACATGGTAACTGAATAACACCTTGCTCAAAAAACAACCAGGTAATAGAAGGAATCAAGGATGGAACAATTAAAAAAAAAAAAAAAAAAAAAAACCCTAGAATTCAAGGAGAATGAAAACACACGATTTCAAAACATTTGGGTCACAGTAAAGGCAGTGCTCAGAAGTCAATTTATAGCAATAAATGCACACATCAAAGAAAAAGAAAGGCCCAAAATCAAACTTTAGCCCTATAACTCGAAAGAATAGAACCAGAACAGCAAAAGAAGCCCACAGTTACCAGAAGAAAGGAAATAATGAAGTTTAGAGCAGAGATAAATGAAATAGGGAACAGAAAAACAGTAGAATCAACAAGACCAAAAGTTGGTTCTTTGAAAAGATCAACAAAATTTACAAACGGTTGGCCAAACTGACAAAAGGAATACAGGAGAGAGAGCAAATAAACCAAACAAGAAATAAGATGGAGGACATCATAAGATATCTGACTGAAATAAAAAAGATCATAAAAGAATACTATGAAAAATTGTACTCCAACAAATTTCAGAATCTAGAGGAAATTGACAAATTTCTAGAAATACACTACCTACCTAAGCCAACACAAATTGAGATAGAAAACCCACACAGACCCATAACAGGGGAAGAAATTGAAGAAGTAAAAAAATCCCCCCCCCGCCACAAAAAAAAAGCCCTGTCCTGGACATCTTTACTGCAGAATTCTATCGAAAATTCAGAGAAGAGATCACACCAGTACTATCTAAACTATTTCAGAGCACAGAAAAGGACGGAACACTGCGGAATTTATTCTATGAAGCTGGTATAATCCCGATACCAAATCCAGGCAAAAACACTACAAAAAAAGAAAATTTTAGATCAATATCTCTCATGAATATGGATACAAAAGTTCTCAACAAAATTCTAGCCTATAGAATTCAGCATCATATCAAAAAAATAATACATGACCAAGTGGGATTCATACCAGGTATGCAAGGATGGTTTAACATTAGAAAAGCAATCAATGCAATTCACCACATAAATAGAACAAAAGGAAATAATCACATAATCATCTCAATAGACTCAGAAAAAGCATTCTATGAAGCCCAACACCCATGCCAGGTTAAAAAATCTCAATAAAATAGGAGTAGAAGGGAAATTCTTCCACATAATAAAGGTCATTTATACAAAACCAACAGCCAACATCATTCTCAACAGAGAGTGGCTGAATGCATTCCCTCTGAGATCAGGAACAAGACAAGGATGCCCTTTGCTGTTTAATATTGTGCTGGAAATCCTAGCTGGAACAATAAAAAGAAAATAAAGGGCATCCAAGTTGAATGGAAGAAGTGAAACTATATTCACAGATGATATCGTCCTATACATAGATAACTCCAAAGATTCCAGAAGAAAACTACTGGAACTAATAGGAAGTTCAGCAGAGTAGCAGGGTACGAGATCAACATAAAAAATCATTTGGATTACTATATACCAATAAAGAGAATGACAAAAAGGAAATCAGTAAATACCATGATAGCCCCTAAAAAAAAAAAAAAAAATTAGGAATAAATCCAACCAGGGACACAAAACACCTATACAAAGAAAACTACAAAACACTACTACAAGAAACCATAAGAGATCTACATAAACGAAAATATATATACCATGTTAATGGATAGGAAGAGTCAACATTATGGAAATGTCAATCCTACCCAAAGCGATCTACAGATATGATGCAATCACTATCCACATACTAGCAGCATTCTTTAATGAGATGGAAAAACTAATCATCAACTTTATATGGAAAGGAAAGAGGCCCCAGATAAGCAAAGCGTTACTGAAGAAAAAGAACAATGTAGTAGGCCTCAGACTAACTGCTCTCAGAAACTGTTATACAGCCTTGGTAATCCAAACAGCCTGGTAGTGGTGCAACAACAGACAAATAGACCAATGGAACAGAATCAAGAACCCAGCTGTAAATCCACCCACCTATGGTCAGCTGATCTTTGACAAAAGACCAAAGTCCATTAAATGGGGACATGCAGTCTTCTTAACAACAACAACAACAAAAAACCCATGACGTCCAGTCGATTCTGACTCATAGGGACCCTATAGGACAGAGTGGAGCTGTCCCATAAGATTTCCTAGGAGTGCCTGGTGGATCCAAACTGCCAACATTTTTGTTAGCAGCCGTAGCTCTTAACCAGTATGCCACAAAATTGTGCTGGCAAAACTGGATGTCCATCTGTAAAAAAATGAAACAGAACCAATATCTCACCATACCCAAAAACTAATTCAAAATGAATCAAAGATCTAAATATAAAACCTAAAATGATAAAGATCATGGAAGAAAAATTAGGGACAATGCTAGACATAACACATGGCATAAATACAATACAAACTATAACTAACAATGCAAAACACCAGGGGATAAACTAGATAACTAGGAGCTCCTAAAAATTACACACTTATGCTCATCAAAAACTTCACCAAAAGAGTAAAAAGAGAACCTACAGACTCGGATAAAATTTTTGGCCACGACGTATCCAGCAAAGGTCTGATTTCTAAAATCTTAAAAAAAAAAAAAAAAATTTTATAGAATACTTCAGCACGTCAACAACAAAAAGACAAAAATCCAGTTAAAAAATGAGTGAAGGACATAAACAGACACTTCACCAAAGACGACGTTCAGGCGGCTAACAGACACATGAGGAAATTCTTGTGGTTATTAGCCATGAGAGAAATGCAAATAAAACTACAATGAGATACCATTTCACCCTGACATTATTGGCAGATTGAAGGTGTCAAGAATTTCATTTTAATTGGATCCACAATCAACACCCCTGGAAGCAGCAGTCAAGAAATGAAACAACGCATTGCATTGGGCAAATCTGCTGCAAAGGACCTCTTTAAAGTGTTGAGGAGCAAAGATGTCACCTTGAAGACTAAGATGCACCTGACCCAAGCCATGGTATTTTCAATAGCATCACATGCATGTGAAAGCTGGACATTGAATAAAGAAGACTGAAGAAGAATTGACGCCTTTGAATTATGGTGTTGGCGAAGAATGTTGAATGTACCATGAACTGACAAAAGAATGAGCAAATCACTCTAGGAAGAAGTACAGCCAGAATTCTCCTTAGAAGCAAGGATGGCGAGACTGCATCTTACATACTTTGGACATGTTGTCAGGAGGGATCAGTCACTGGAGAAGGTCATCAGACTTGGTAAAGTACAGGGTCAGCGGAAATGAGGAAGACTCTCAACGAGGTGTATTGACACAGTGGCTGCAACAATGGGCTCAAGCATAACAACGATTGTGGGAATGGCGCAAGACTGGGCAGTGTTTCGTTCTGTGTGCATAGGGTCACAAAGAGTCGGAATCAACTCGACGGCACCTAACAACATTATTAGCACTAATTAGAAAAAGAAAAAAAAAAACAGAAAATAACAAAAGTTGGAGAGGCTGCAGGGAGACTGGAATTCTTATGCACTGCTGGTGGGAATGTAAAATGGCACAACCACTATGAAAAACAATATGGCGCCTCCTTAAAAAAGCTAGAAATAGAAAGACCATATAATCCATCAATCCCACGCCTAGGAATATACCCTAGAGAAATAAGAATTGTCACATGAATAGGCATATATGCACACTCATGTTCATTGCAGCATTATTCACAATAGCAAAAAGATGGAAACAACAAACAGATGAATGGGTAAACAAACCATAGTACATACCCACAATGGAATACTGTTGTTGTTGTTAGGTGCCGTCGAGTCGGTTCCGACTCATAGCGACCCTACGCACAACAGAACGAAACACTGCCGGGTCCTGCGCCATCCTTACAATCGTTATGCTTGAGCTCATCGTTGCAGCCACTGTGTCAATCCACCTTGTTGAGGGTCTTCCTCTTTTCCACTGACCCTGTACTCTGCCAAGCATGATGTCCTTCTCCAGGGACTGATCCTTCCTGACAACACGTCCAAAGTATGTAAGACACAATCTTGCCATCCTTGCCTCTAAGGAGCAGTCTGGCTGTACTTCTTCCAAGACAGATTTGTTCGTTCTTTTGGCAGTCCATGGTATATTCAATATTCTTCGCCAACACCACAATTCTAAGGCGTCAACTCTTCTTTGGTCTTACTTATTCATTGTCCAGCTTTCACATGCATATGATGTGATTGAAAATACCGTGACTTGGGTCAGGCGCGCCTTAGTCTTCAAGGCAACATCTTTGGTCTTCGACACTTCAAAGAGGTCCTTTGCAGCAGATTTGCCCAATGCAATGGGTCTTTTGATTTCTTGACTGCTGCTTCCATGGCTGTTGATTGTGGATCTAAGTAAAATGAAACCCTTGACAACTTCAATCTTTTCTCCGTTTATCATGATGTTGCTCATTGGTCCAATTGTGAGAATTTTTGTTTTCTTAATGTTGAGATGCAGTCCATACTGAAGACTGTGGTCTTTGATCTTCATTAGGAAGTGCTTCAAGTCCTCTTCACTTTCAGCAAGCAAGGTTGTGTCATCTGCATAACGCAGGTTGTTAATGAGTCTTCCTCCAATCTTGATGCCCCGTTCTTCTTCATACAGTCCAGCTTCTCGGATTATTTGTTCAGCATACAGATTAAATAGGTATGGTGAAAGAATACAACCCTGATGCACAGCTTTCCTGACTTTAAACCAATCAGTATCCCCTTGTTCTGTCCGAACAACTGCCTCTTGATCTATGTAAAGGTTCCTCATGAGCACAATTAAGTGTTCTGGAATTCCCATTCCTCTCAATGTTATCCGTTGTTTATTATGATCCACACAGTTGAATGCCTTTGCATAGTCAATAAAACACAGGTAAACATCCTTCTGGTATTCTCTGCTTTCAGCCAGGATCCATCTGACATCAGCAATGATATCTGAAACCCGCCTGAATTTCTGGCAGTTCCCTGTCAATATACTGCTGCAGCTGTTTTTGAATGATCTTCAACAAAATTTTGCTTGCGTGTGATATTAATGATATTGTTCTATAATTTCCACTTTCAGTTGGATCACCTTTCTTGGGAATAGGCGTAAATATGGATCTCTTCCAGTCAGTTGGCCAGGAAGCTGTCTTCCATATTTCTTGGCATAGACGAGTGAGCACCTCCAGCACTGCATCTGTTTGTTGAGACATCTCAATTGATATTCCATCAATTCCTGGAGCCTTGTTTTTTGCCAATGCCTTCAGAGCAGCTTGGATTTCTTCCTTCAGTACCATCGGTTCCTGATCTTATGCCACCTCTTGAAAAGGTTGAATATTGACTAATTCTTTTTGGTATAATGACTTTGTGTATTCCTTCCATCTTCTTTTGATGCTTCCTGCGTCATTTAATATTTTCCCCATGGAATCCTTCACTGTTGCAACTCGAGGCTTGAATTTTTTCTTCAGTTCTTTCAGCTTGAGAAACTTCACGTGTGTTCTTCCCTTTTGGTTTTCCATCTCCAGCTCTTTGCACATGTCATTATAATACTTCACTTTGTCTTCTCGAGAGGCCCTTTGAAATCTTCTGTTCAGTTCTTTTACTTCATGAATTCTTCCTTTTGCTTTAGCTGCTTGACGCTCAAGAGCAAGTTTCAGAGTCTCCTCTGACATCCATCTTGGTCTTTTCTTTCTTTCCTGTCTTTTCAGTCACCTCTTGCTTTCTTCATGGAGGATGTCCTTGATGTCATTCCACAGCTCATCCGGTCTTTGGTCACTAGTGTTCAATGCATCAAATCTATTCTTGAGATGGTCTCTAAATTCAGGTGGGATATACTCAAGGTCATATTTTGGCTCTCATGGACTTGCTCTTATTTTCTTCAGTTTCAGTTTGAACTTGCATATGAGCAATTGATGGTCTGTTCCATAGTCGGCCCCTGGCCTTGTTCTGACTGATGATATTGAGCTTTTCCATTGTCTCTTTCCTCAGATGTAGTCAATTTGATTTCTGTGTGTTCCATCTGGTGAGGTCCATTTGTATAGTCACCGTTTATGTCGGTGAAAGAAGGTATTTGCAATGAAGAAATCTTTGGTCTTGCAAAATTCTATCATTTGATCTCCAGCATTGTTTCTATCACCAAGGCCATATTTTCCAACTACTGATCCTTCTTCTTTGTTTCCAACTTTCGCATTCCAATTGCCAGTAATTATCAATGCATCTTGATTGCAAGTTCAATCAATTTCAGACTGCAGCAGCTGATAAATATCTTCTATTTCTTCATCTTTGGCCCTAGCGGTTGGTGTGTGAATTTGAATAATAGTCATATTAACTGGTCTTCCTTGTAGGCATATGGATATTATCCTATCACTGACAGTGTTGTACTTCAGGATAGATCTTGAAACGTTCTTTTTGACGATGAATGCAACACCATTCCTCTTCAAGTTGTCATTCCCAGTATAGTAGACTATATGATTGTCTGATTCAAAATGACCAATACCAGTCCATTTCAGCTCACTAATGACTAGGATATTGATGTTTATGCGTTCCATTTCATTTTTGACAATTTCCAATTTTCCTAAATTCATACTTCGTACATTTCAGGTTCTGAGTATTAATGGACGTTAACAGCTGTTTCTTCTCAGTGAGTCATGCCACATTAGCAAATGAAGGTCCCAAAAGCTTTACTCCAACCATGTCATTAAGGTTCACTCTACTTTGAGGAGGCAGCTTTTCCCCAGTCATCTTTTGAGTACCTTCCAACCTGGGGGGCTCATCTTCCAGGACTATATCAGACAATATTCCGCTGCTATTCACAAGGTTTTTACTGGCTAATGCTTTTCAGAAGCAGACTGCTGGGTCCTTCTTCCTAGTCTGTCTTAGTCTGGAAGCTCAGCTGAAAGTTGTCCTCCATGGGTGACCCTGTTGGTATCTGAATACCGGTAGCATAGCTTCTAGCATCACAGGAACATGCAAGCCCCCATAGTATGAGAAACTCACAGACACATGGGGGAATGGAATACTATACAATGTCAAAGACCAGTGATGAATCTTTGAAACATCTCACAATATGGATGAATCTGGAGGGCCTTATGCTGAGTGAAATAAGTCAATCACAAAAGGATAAATATTGTATGATACCACTATTATTAAAACCCAAGAAAAGGTTTACACACAGAAAAAAACAAAAACAAAAAAAACTGTCTTTGATGGTTACAAGGGAGGGGGCGACTGGGGAGAGGAAATCGCTAACTGTATAGTAGACAAGTTAACTTTGTTGAAGAGGAAGACAACAAACAATATAGGGGAAGGCAGCACTACTTGACCAAGGCAAAGTCATAGAAGCTTCCTAGACACAATCAAACACCTTGAGGGCCCAAGGTACTGGGGCTGAGGGCTGGTGACCATGGTTTCAGGTGACATCTAGGCCAACTGGCATAACATAGTTCATAAAGAAAATGTTCTACATCCTACTTTGGTGACTAGCGTCTGGGGTCTTAAAAGCTTTGTGAGTGTCCATCTAAGGTATATCTATAGGTCCCATCAAGTTCAGAGCAAAGGAAAATAAAGAAAACCAAAGACACAAGGACAGTATTAGTCCAAAGGACTAACAAACCACATGAACCACAGCCTCCACTAGCCTAAGCCCAGAAGAACTAGATGGTGTCTGGCTGTCACCACTGACTGCTCTGGCAGGGATCACAGTAGAGAGTCCCAGACAGACTGGCAGAAAATGTAGAACGAAATTCAAATTCACAAAAAATGACCAGACTTACTGGTCTGACAGAGACTGAAGGAACCCCTGAGACTATGGCCCCCAGATGCCCTGCTAACTCAGAACTGAAGTCACTCCCAAACTCCATCTTTCAGCCAAAGATTAGACAGGCCTATAAAACAAACATATGAGGAACATGCTTCTTAGCTCAATCAAGTATACAAGACCAAATGGGCAACACCCGCCCAAAAGCAAAGACAAGAAAGCACGAAGGAACAGGAAAACTGAATGAATGGACACGGAGACCCAGGGTGGAAAGGGAAAGGGGAGTGTGTTGACACTTTGCTGGGATTGCAACCCATGTCACAAAATTGTTTATAAGTTTTTGAATGAAAAACTAATTTGCACTGTAAACTTTCACCTAAAACATAATAAAATTAAAAAAAAAATTAACCTTAGATTTACTCTATGACCCAGAAATTCCACTCCTAGGTGTGTACCCAGGAGGGATGAAAACATTTGTGCACACAGAAACCTGTACATGAACATTCATAGCAAAAGTCCATCAGCTGATGGAGAAACAAAATGCAATATTATCTATACAATGGAATATGATTTGCCTATTAAAAGGAACAAAATACCGATATATGGTACAACCTGAATGGGCCTTGTAAACATTATGGTAAGTGAAAGAAACCAGTCAAGAAGACCACATTTTGCATGATTCCATTTATGTGAAATGTTCAGAATAGGAGACAGAATAGAGACAAAAAGTAGGTTAGTGACTGCTTAGAGCTGGGGCGGGTGGAAGTTGGTGGGAAAATGGAAGAAACTGCTATTGGGTGGAGGCCTTTTCAGAGGCGATGAAAATGGTCTAAAATAGACTGTGATGATGGTTGAACAACTCTATGAATATTTTAGAAATCATCGGATTGTGCAATTTAAATAGGTATATTGTATGCTATGTGGATTATATTTCAATAAAGCTGTTTTCCTTTAACTTTTTTTGTGCTTTAGGTGAAAGTTTACAGAGCAAATTAGTTTCTCAATCGATAGTGTGTACATGAAGTGTTCCATGACACTGGCTGGGTTTCCCGCAATGTGTCAGCACTCTGCCCATTTTCTGCTCTGGTTTTCCCTGTTGTCTTTCGTCTAGATTTTCTACCCCTTCCTGCCTTCTCATCTTTGGTTCTGGGCAAATATTGTCCTTTTGATCTGGTATAATTGATTTGTTCTAAGGAACATGTTCCTCTTGAATGTTATTGTTTATTTCATGAGCCTCATCTATTGTTTGGCTGAAAGGTGGTCTCTGGGAATGGCTTCAGTTCCAGGTCAGAAGGGTGTCTTAGGTCCATAGTCTTGGGAAATTCTCTAGACTCTGTCAGACCAGTAAGTCTGGTCCTTTTTGTGAATTCGATTTTTTGTTGTACATTTTTCTCCAACTCTGTCCAAGACCCTAGGTTGTGATCCCAGTCAGAGCGGTTGGTAGTGGTAGTTGGCCACCATCTAGTTCTTCTGGCCTTTGGGTCATATAGGCTGTGGTTCACATGGTCCATTAGTCCTTTGGACTAATTGCTTGCTTGAGTTTTTGGTTTTCTTCACTCATTTACTCTGGACAGGAAGAGACCAATAGATGTATCTTAGATGGCCACTTGCAAACTTTTAAGTCCCCAGACCAATAAAGATTTTTTTTTTTTACAAAAGAAAATGAGTGGGTAAGCATTTGAGCAGAGGTAATAACTTGAGGTGGAAGACAGCATGGTATGTGGGAGAAACTGAAGGAAGGTCCATGTGGCTGGAGCGCAAGATGGAGGAGAGAAGTGTTTTCAGATAAGGCAGGGGCTAGACGTTGCAGGCCTTGGCATTCCCATAAAGGATGTAGATCTCCATCATCAGGGCAATAGGAAGCCTCTGAAGAGTTTTAAGCAGGGAGTCACATGATCATAGCTGAGGTTTTCAAATTTTATTTAAATAATAATAAATAATAAAATTATAATAATATTCGCTCAATACATTAAAGATAATATTACTATTGTAAGTACTATTAACAGAGTAGGCAAAATCAAAACAAAACAAAAACAGTTGCTGTTGAGTTGGCTCTGACTCATGGTGACCCCGCGTGTGTCAGAGAAGAACTGTGTTCCACAGGGTTTTCAAAGGCTGATTTTTCAGAATTAGATAGCCAGGCCTTTCTTCTGAGGTGTCTATGGGTGGACTCCAACCTCCAACCTTTCAGGTAGCAGCTAAGTTCTTTAACCATTTGTACCACACAGGGACTCCAGAGGGTAGGCAGAGTGTAGGAAATCTTTTCATCATTTCCCCTCAGGAATCCAAGCCATAAAATGTTGGGATAGTGCTCAAACCCTACGTCACTACTAGTGACGTGCTTGGTTTCTTGTGCTTAGTATCATCAACCCTCTGGTGGCCTAAATGGCTCCATATTGCTCAATGTGGTAACAAGCTGGACATGGCCACACTCAAATGCTGACTCCATGTTGCAGGGTCCTTGGGATTCTGGGCTTCACTGAGCTCTTTTTCCTTCTCCAGATGGTAGACTGAAGGAAATATCTAGTAAAATGTTAATTCCCACCTTATTTAATGCAGTTTACATAGGTGTGGTGCAATTGAGGCCTTGGACAGGAAAAGCTGATTTCAAGTTCTGGCACACTGCTTAGCTGATTCACAAAAGATGTGAGCCTCTGCTTCTTCCCTACACATCTGCCCTGTCTGCTTTTAATTTGTAAGCACCAGTTTTAATTTAGCAGCAGGGCTGTAAACTCCATTTCTGTGAACACAGAATGACATACTTTGTGGAATGGGGGCCTCTGGCCAAGATCGGACTCTTGAGTAATCAATGGTTAGTGACTAGGGGAGAAACGCTCCACTGCAAACACTTTCCATGGCAAAAACCCTGTCATATCAGCTGCATTACAAGTGAGCCTTGCTGGGCTGCTGCCATTTGAATACAGGTCTTGTCCTCAAGCTCAGCCTCTGGAGGCTGAAGGGAGCCTCTGTATTCATTTTAAACATGGTGAGTCCTTCCCATCCATAACTTCCCTTTGTCCCCACACTTCGTCAAGCGGCTGTGGCCCAATCCCCAGATTTCCTCATCTTTGGAAGCCAACCATATCAGGAAGGAGGCCTCAGCATTAGGAGTTGTTTTGTTCTGGTGAAAAGGACACTCTTTTCATCACATTTAAAAATCAATTTTTTAAAGTCTCACTCATATCCAATATTTCTTGTGTGTGAAAGAGAAAAACAGACCCAGAGTTACATAACCCCTGTGGTTTAAGAAATCTTTTATGTAATATGTAGACCGTTGATGGGGCTGGGATATTTGGAGAGGGGTCAGAGTGAGAGGACAAAGATAGAAGACAGAAAAATAGTTCCTCCTCATGTTAGGGAGAATGTGTAGGCAAAGGGAAAGAAATAGACAAAACTTTCAGGAGTTTAGAGTTTTCTGCATACAGAAATAACACCAAAACCAGTTGCCACGGAGTCAGCTCCGACTCATGGTGACCCCATGTGTGTCAGAGTAGAACTGTGCTCCATAATATTTTCAGTGGCTGGTTTTGCAGAAATAGATGCCAAGTCCTTCCTCTGAGGTACCTTTGGGTGGACCAGAACCTCCAACTTTTCAGATTGCCACTAAGTGCGTTAAATTTTGCACTGCCCAGGGACTCCAAAAGTAGCTGGTACAAAATTCTATCATACTTAAAAAAAGAAAAAAAAAAGCAATACATTTTATTGAAATCTGAAATCTGTCTTAGATTACCATTGAATCCTTCTTACGTACCCTGATGACTGGAATAAAATAGATAAGAGTACATATTTTTTAATATATAAATGAGGAAATGAGTAATTATTGAACACTTACTGCTGTAGGCCACAGGGCATGGGGAGTAAAGAAAATGGGACTTATGAGCTCTGTCTAGTAAAGGATAACAGTTTGAGGGACAGGCCTTGGAGTTAGCCAGTCCTGGGTTTAAATCCTGGCTCTGCCACTTATCAGTTGTGCGACCTTGGGAAAATTACTTAAGTTGCCTAATTTTACAATCCTCAAATTGAGATGTAGGCAATAATTGGGCCCACCTCGTAGTGAGTATTAATTGAGGTAAGGGTCTGAAGTTCTTAGAATAGTGTCTGGAACATCAGAAATGTTCAGTAGTATTAGCTACAGTTTGAAAACGGCAAATGCCAGCCTTAAGCAACAATTCTTGTCATAGTACTCCTTGAAATGTCCTTCAAATGCCACCTTTGCTTCACATACAGTCGGTTGCCAATTCCTTTCCCAAGCCACAGTCAGACCAACATTGCACATGTCCGTTGGTTTTACTTAAGTGTGAAGAGTCCCATTGTCCTCAGACTAATAAGGGTTTTGTGAAAACCATTTCTCCATGGAGGATGGTGGCTCTCGGCTCTGGGACAAGAAAGTGTCTCAGATGGTTTGCAAAGTATTTTGGTTTCTGCCAAACATGTTTTCCCCTAATTTTAAATTCCCTGCATATTTTAAGTGAAATATAAACCACGTGTTCCTGGTCAAGTAAATGTTGGGGAAGGAAGTGGGGAAAGAGTACGAGATAATCCCAGCTATCAGCTGGAGATGGCCTCATCTGGGTGGCGTATTATTACACGAGAGCTAATAAAGTGAGTTCTAGACTAAGAGGAGGAGGGGACATGAGTTTCCCTGACTCCTCTCCCCACTCGTCCATCAACCATTCACTTCACCACTCCAGGGTCACTGCCCCGCACACTGTGCCACTTGTTCTGACAAGGATAGAAAGATCAAATGTGATCCCTGTCCTGAACGAATTGGGCAAAACGTTTTCTGTAAAGGCCCAGATAGGAAGTATTTTCAGCTTTGTGGGCCACATGGGCTCTGTTGCTATTAGTCAACTCTGCTGTGAGCAGCATAGATAAAACACATTAAACAAAAGGACATGGTTGTGTCCCAATAATACTTTATTTACCAAAAAAAAAAAAAGAGAAAATGAGACTGAAGTTGGCCTGTGGACCATAGTTTGCTGACCCCTGGATTAGATAATATTGGGCCAAACCATACTACCTCAGACAAACACTCAGGGAGCAGATAACTCAGAGCTAATCCCGCCTGAACATGTGACAGAAGTTCAGGGGCAGGAGATGTGAGGGGCCTTACAGGTATACCTTTCAGGAAGAAATGGATTCAAATCTCAGTTCCATCATTTATTAGCTGAGTGACGTAAGACAAATTATGGACTCTGTAAAAGCCTCAGCATGTTCATCTGTAAAATGTGGGTAATAGCTGTGGCAGAATTAAATGAGCTGCTATGTCTAAAGGCTCTGTGCAGTGTCTGAAACCTAGCATACAGCTGATATTCAGAGTAGTTAAAGCACAGACTTGGGGGCCAGCGGTCGTGGGTTTGCAACTTGCTCTACCATTCAGCCACTAGACCAGGGGTCAGCACGCTTTTTCTCGGAAGGGCCAGATAGCAAATATTTTAGGTTTTGCAAGCCATAGGAGGTATCTGTATACATATTTTTTACAATCCTTTAAAACTGTATAAAACATTCTTAGCTTGTAAGCCATACAAAATCAGGCAGCAGGCTGCTTTTGGTTTGCTGACCCCTGCTCTACACCCAAAACCCATTGTCGTCAAGTCAATTCTGACTCATAGTGAACCTATAGGACACAATAGAATTGCCCCATAGGGTTTCCAAGGAACGGCGGTGGACTCGAACCCTCCACCTCTTGGTTGGCAGCCAAGCTCTTAACCACTGCACCACCAGAGTGCCTCTGGTCTACACCAGTGCTGTCCAATAGAAATAGAGTGCATGCCACATATGGAAAGCACATTTTGTTGATGTAGCTGTCCTTGTGTCGGCCCTAACTCATGGCGGTCCCGTGCGCAACAAACGAAACACTGCCTGGTCCTGCACCATCCCAGTGGATCAGGCTGTTGTGAGTCATAGGGTATTTATTGGCTAATTTTCTAAAGTAGATCACCAGGCCCTTCTTCTAGTCCATCTTAGTTCTGAACCTCTGCTGAAACTCGTTCAGCAACATAGCAGCATGAAAGCCTCCACTGACAGAGGGGTGGCGGCTGTGCATGAGGTGCGTTGGCCAGGAATCCAACCCGGGCCTCCCACACGGAAGGTGAGAATTTTACCTGACTCACCAGTGCCCCCTTGAGGCACCTACGTGATTTTGAATTTGTTAATAGCAATCTACTCTGTCCTATAGGGTCGCCATGAGTCGGAATCGACTTGATGGCACTGGGTTTGGTTTGGGTTTTGTATGTTACATTGACAAAGAACTGCCAGAAATTCAAGCCAAATTTAGAAGACGATGTGGAACAAGGGATATCACTACTGACGTCAGATGGATCTTGGCTCAAAGCAGAGAATACCAGAAAGATGTTAACCGGTGTTTCATTGAATATGCAAAAGAATTTGACTGTGTGGATCATAACAAATTATAGATAACATTTCGAGGGATGGGAATTCCTGAACACTTAATTGTTGTGCTCATGCAGAACCTGTACATAGAACAAGAGGCAGTCGTTTGAACAGAACAAGGAGTTACTGCGTGGTTCAAAGTCAGGAAAGGTGTGCGTGAGTGTTGTATTCTTTCACCATACTTATTCAATCTGTATGCTAAGTAAATAATTTGAGAAGCTAGAGTATTTGAGGAAACCCTGGTGGAGTAGTGGTTAAGTGCTACGGCTGCTAACCAAGAGGTCAGCAGTCCGAATCCACCAGTTGCTCCTTGGAAACTCTATGGGGCAGCTCTACTCTGTCCTATAGGGTCGCTATGAGTCGGAATTGACTCGATGGCAGTGGGTTTGATTTTTGGTTTTGGTAGAGTATTTGAAGAAGAATGTGGCATCAGGATTGGAGGAAGACTCATTAACAAACCTGCAATATGCAGATGACATGACATTACTTGCTGAAAGTGACAAGGACTTGAAGTACTTACTGATGCAGATCTAAGATTACAGCCTTCAGTATGGAGTACTACTCAACATAAAGTAAACAAAAATTCTCAACTGGACCAATAAGCAACATCATGATAAATGAAGAAAAGATTGAAGTTGTCAAGAGTTTCATTTTACTTGAATCCACAATCAACGTCCACAGAACAGCAGTCAGGAAATCAAACAGTGCATTGCACTGGACAAATCTGCTGCAGAAAACCTCTTTAAAGAGTAAAAAGCAAAGACGTCACTTTGAGGACTGAGGTGCACCTGACCCAAGCTGTGGTATTTTCAATTGCTTCGTATGCATGTGAAAGTTGGACAATGAATAAGGAAGGTCGAAGAAGAATTGAGGCACTTGAATTACGGTGTTGGCAAAGAATACTGACTATACCATGGACTGTTAGAAGAATGAATAAATCTCTTTTAGAAGAAGTACAGCCAGAATTCTCCTTAGAAGCTAGGGTAGTGAGAGTTCGTCTCGTTTACTTTGGACATCTTATCAGGAGGGACTAGTCCCTGCGGAAGGACATCATATTTGGTAAAGTAGAGGGCCATCAAAAAAAAAGGAAGATCCTCTCCAAGATAGATTGACACAGTGGCTGCAACAATGGGCTCAAACAAAGCAATGACAATAAGGATGGTACAGGATCAGACAGTGTGATGTTCTGTTGTACGTAAGTAGAGTAGCTATGAGTTGGAACTGATTAGATAGCACATAACAACAACAGTGGCCACATTAGAAATAGTAAAAAATAAACAGGTGAAGTTAATTTTAATGATATATTTGCTTAATTTGATATATTCAAAAAGAGCCCTGATATATTCAAAAAGTGCTGGGCTGCTAACTGAAATTTGGGCAGTTTGAACTCCCTAACCTCCCCAGGGAAGAATGATGTGGCAGTTTATTTCTGTAAAGATTTGCAGTTCTATTCTGTCCTATAGGTTTGCTATGACTTGCAAATGACTAGATGGCAGTGGGGTTGGTTTTGGTCTTCGATACATGCAAAATATCATTTCACCAAATAATCAATATTAAGCATTTATTGAGACATTTTGCATTTTTTTGTACTAAGTCTTTGAATTCCTGCGTGTATTTTATGCTTACAGCACTCCTCAAGAGCTCAAAGGCCATATGTGGCTAGTGTCTACTGCATTAGACAGCCCTATACCCATTGTGAAAACCCTCGTGGTGTAGTGGTAAGAGCTACGGCTGCTAACCAAAAGGCCGGCAGTTCAAATCCACCAGGTGCTCCTTGAAAACCCTATGGGGCAGTTCTGCTTTGTCCTGTAGGGTTGCTATGAGTCGAAATCGACTCGATGGCAACAAGTTTCCTGTATTCCCATTGCTGTTGTGTCGATTCCGATGCACTAAAATGAGTACAATGATAGTGCTTACCTTTTAGTGTAGCTGAGAAGATTTAATGAGCTAATAGGAGCCCTAGTGGCACAACAGTTAAGCGCTCAGGAGCTAACCAAAAGTTGATGGTTTGAGCCCACGCAGTGTCTCCACGGGAGAAAGACCTAGTGATCTGCTTCCATAAAGATTAATGTATGGGGCAGTTCTACTCTGTCATGAGGAAAAAAAACATGAGAGGTCCCTGTTATTCAGAATTGACTCAAAAGCACCTAACAACAACAACAATGAACTAATGCATGTAAGCCTCTGAGCACACCACCTGGGACGGAGTGCTCTTTAAATGCAAGTTGCAATCATTACTAATAAGAATCACGTGAATAATAATAATGGTAATGATTATTTGGGGGGACAGTCTGTGTATCGCTTTCTTCCTTATGGAAAAAAACTTCTCAATCCTGGTGATCAGAGGCCTTTCATATGACTGCACAGCTTCCTTTATGGTTTATTTCAGGATCCCAAAACATTCTGGTTGCTCCTTTGAAATCTCAACTTCCCTGAGATCCAGGACGCAAAAGGTATGACAACCAAAGCTGGAATTTAAGAAAAGAGTCACAGCCCACATCGCCTCTGGGGCACTATGAGGGTCAGCACCACCCACCCATTTCTGAATACTTTGCTTCTAGCCTGGTGCCCCAGGAAAGGCCCTTTACTCAATCTACCACGGGGTGTGTGTATGTGTGTTTCTTTCTGAGCCTGTGAGTTTTTAATTCCCCTCCCGATCAGCCCTGCCCAGCATTTTCATCAGTTTCTTAGGAGGAGCAAACCCTTCGGTACTCAGGGAAAAGTCTTTTGAGATATTTGGGAAGATGTGCATTTGAGCGGGAGACTCTGGGGCTGCCTCCCTGATCCCTGAAAAGCTGGGTTTCACTGAACTTCCTTGTCTGAGCTAATCTCTTGTATAACCAAACATTGAACAATTCAATTATGTTCCTCAAGTTAGGATGTAAGACAGATACTTAGTGGAAACGGATTGTCATAACTCAAAGAGCAGCCCAAGTTCATGGGGAAATCCAAGTCACACGGACAGGGAGAAGGCTGAGTACAAGCAAAAATTCTTTCTGCTTGAGGTCAATTCAGTATAACTTTCTTGAAGAGTTGGTTTGTATATGAACAGCTCCGGGTCAGGGTTGAATGACATTACATACTCATGAAACCCAGTCCTCCACAAAAAGTTCCTCACTTGGCATTTTAAAGAACAAAGCCTTCAGAGCCAAATACTCCCTTTGCCATATATCAGCTGTGTGACCTTGGACCAATTACTTACCCTCTCTGAGCTTCACTTTCTTTAAACGAGGATAATCATATGCTCTTGGATTATGGGACGGTCTCAATTAGCTATCATTAGTTATGAGGCAGACACAATTAGACACGGCATACACCATACAAAGTCTTGTTGTTGTTGTTAGCTGCCATCGAGTGGACCCGATTCATGGAGACCCTATGCATAACAAAACCAAATGCAGCCCAGTCCTGAGTCATCCCCATGGTCAGTTGCAGATCAGACCATTATGATCCATAGGTTTTTCATTGGCTAATACTCAGAAGTAGATAGTTAGGCCTTCTTTCCTAGTCTGTCTTAGTCTGGAAGCTCTGTTGAAACCTGCTCAGCATCATAGCAACATGCAAGCCTCCACTGACAGATGAGTGGTGGCTGTGCACAAGGTACTTTGGTTGGGAATCCAAGCTGGGTTTTCTGCTCGGAAGGTAAGAATCCTACCTGTGAACAACAGACACATAATGGTAAGTAATTATTACTATGTTTCCTTGAGTGAGGTGTCTGGTTTCTTTGACCAAGCTCCTTTTGTTCCTTGACAATTCTGTATCTTGGAGTCCTTCTTGCACCAGCATGTTTAGGTTGCTGATTGCTCCTAAGGTTTAAGATGATGCCATGTGATACAGGCTGACTGGCCCAGACTTGTTACACAGGGTGAATGGTGACACAGGACCAGAGGGACTGGGCTTGGAAATAATGCAGAAAAACAAATGCGCCCTCCTTGCCACATGACTTATTCTTCAAAGAGTAAGCCCTCCCACCCCAAGAAAGACTATATATCTCTGATAGTAGCATTCACATGTCAAGATACAGCATTTCACTGCTCCTCCTGGGAAATACGATAGTCTCAAGCAGGCATACTGATCTCTGATCCCCAGGACACAAGGGTGATTTCCAGATCCGTTAGAGACCCTTCGCTAACTGTTACCCGAAAGTGAACCAGTTGGGGAATAGGAAGCACAGGTTGATTCTCGTTGTGTCATTCCAGCATTTGTTCCAATCTTGATGCAAAGATTGCAGCTGATTGTACGGCTGCAAATTTCCCTCACCAATCCTGAGAAAGATTATTTTTTCGTTTCATCACCGAGGGAAGCATATTGTTGTAATTATTAGTATTTTCATTACTGTTAAAAAGGAGAGCAAAAAGTAAATGAATATTAATGAGTTTATACATTGTCTTCTATGCTACATTATGACTTTTATAAAGGCCTGTCCATGTATCCTTGGGTCAACTGAAAATCAAACTCTGAATTAACAAACATTTTAAGTAGAATTTGAGGATGGTATTACTCCTCTACTTTTCATTTACCTCCAAATTTCCCCTTACTCTAGCAGAAGAGTTGGCAAATTTTTTTTCTGTGAAAGGTCCAATAATAATTATTTTAGGTGTTACAGACCACATGATCTCTGTCAAGACTATCCAACTTTGTCGTTGTGGTGTGAAAACCATCATAGAAAATACGTAAACTAATGGCTGTGGCTGTGGTTGTGCTCCAAAAATCTTTATTTACAAAAATACCCTGCAGGCTGGTTTGTTCCCAGGGCCATGGTTTTCTTCTTCTTCTTTTTATTGTTCTTTAAGTGAAAGTTAACAAATCAAGACACACTCTCATACAAAAATTTACATACACCTTGCTATGTACTCCTAGTTGCTCTCCCCCTAATGAGACAGCACTCTCCTCTCTACCCTGTATTCTCCTTGTCCATTCAGCCAGCTTCTGTCCCCACTCTGCCCTCCCATCTCCCCTCCAGACAGGAGCTGCCCACTTAGTCTCATGTGTCTACTTGAGCCAAAAAGCCCCCTCCTCACCAGTATCATTTTCTATCTTATAGTTCAGTCCAATCCCTGTCTGAAGAGTTGGCTTTGGGAATGGTTCCTGTCTTGGGCTAACAGAAGGTCTGGGGACCATGACCTCTGGGGTCCTTCTAGTCTCAGTTAGACCATTAAGTCCGGTCTTTTTACGAGAATTGAGGTCTGCATCCCACTGCTCTCCTGCTCCATCAAGGCCAGGGCCATAGTTTGCTGACCCCCTGCTCTTCTCTAGTCAAACAAACAAATAACAACAACAACAAAAATCTTCACACAATTCCAAATAAATACATTTTCATCATTGCTATATAAGGTAAGCTTAAGACAACAACAATAATGTGGGAAGAACTTCTGGGCTAGGAGATGAAAGATTAAATAACCCTCTGTGAGTGAGGCTCCCTTTTTTTTTTTTTTCAGTTAACAAATATGAACGGTCTCAGATTACACATACATACGTATATACATATATATACAAAATAAGGAGCCCTGGTGGCACAACGCTTAAGCTCTCAACTGCTGACTGAAGGGTCCAAGGCTCAAACCTACCAGTAGCTCCACCACAGGAGAACCTGGTGGTCTGCTTCCATAAAGATTGCAGCCTAGAAAACCCTACGGGACAGTTCTACTCTGTCACACGGGGTGCCTATGATTCAGAATCGACTTAATGGTGGCACACAGCAATGACAAAAAAAAAAAAAAGTGAATGGTCCCAAACCCTAAAAATGAAAGAAACAGGGAAGACATATGATTAACCTGAATTATAGGTAGAAAGTTGGCATGAGTTTATTCCTTCATTCAATTCATACATTTTCACAGGAGACCTATAACATGCCAGACACAACTGATACAATTTCAGCTGTTGGGTGCAAGGTTAAGGGAGAGGGTTTTTGTTTGTTAATTTCTTGTTTTGTTTTACTTGTTTGTTTGAAGGCATTCCTGACAGTGTTAAAATCAAACCATGAAAAAATTCCCTGTTCCGCATAGGCAAAAAATGTAACAGCAGCTCTAATCCTGGTTTTCTGTAATGGGAGCCATCGAGTATACATGGGAGTAATTGAAACCAAAAAAAAAATAATAATAATAATTAAAAATAATAAAAAAGCTGGTTATACTAGTCTTGTCACTGGGCACTGACACCATATGACATAATTGGCACTCGCCTCCAAGCTTCATCTGAATCCAGCATTCTAAAGCCGTTTCGTAACAACAACAAACACCTGCTCTAAAAAGAAGTCTTACAGGCAAAAGGAATAGTACAGAATGGTGTGTTTCCCTTAAAGTGCAATAATATGTGATTAAAGTGTCAAACACCTACATTCGCAACAATAATTACATAAACACGGGTTATGAAGGCTGTAGGAAAAAATGTACAATGACTACGGAAAAAAAAAAAACCCCACAGGAGAGGCAGCTTTAGATATTGGGGAAAAAAAGATTCAGCCAACTTTTCCGAGGTTGGAACTGCACATATTTGAAAGGAATGAAGATGATCCTACTGGAATTTTTATTATTATTTCCTCTTCCTCAAGGCTACCTTGCTTCAAGCAAAAATTATTTATTAACAAGTAGAAATCATCACTTTGGGATTTTATTCAGCACAACATTATATGGGGGGTGGGGGGAGGCTCCGAAGCTGACTGAATGTCCTCTTTTGCTTTCCCTACTTTTTCTAAATTGAGTGCATCCATAAATTTTCAGAAACTGTGTTTTAAGAACCCACCAACAAACTTTCCATCCCTGAGAATGCCCCTTTTGCTCCAACACAACTGTTTGAAAAGTTTTTTGTTTTTTTAAATTCTCTTCCCAGTTAAAAGAGAGAGAGAAGAAAGGAAAGAAAGAAAATTAAAAAAAAAAAAAAAAAAAAAAGATGAGAGAACTCAACGATCACAGGGGCTTAGCTTTCCCACAGCATCTTCAAAATTGTAAAAATGTCCGTGAATTCATGCGATCTCTAGGGGACGGAGCACGATGTATTTCATCAAAATGCTGAAGCCCATTCAGAATGAGGTTGATATACTGCATATGTGCGTCCAAATGTGCAGCAGGTCAATCACCGTGTGTCTGGCTTCCTTTCCAAGGTGACTGATACAGCCCAGGCTCTCGGGGAAGGGGCTGTCTCTTTAGCCCAGTCTATGCCGCCAATTTTTAATGTTTGAAAAATCTCAGAAGATTTACGTGCATAGAGCCAGCCTCTCAGTGGAAGAGTTTATCAGTGGAAGTTAAAATGGCAGCCGAAAGTTCCAATTCCCTTCTTTTATTTTCAGTGTATCTTTGTAGGGGTTGTTTAAGGACATCGAGGGGTGAGCCGCAGCCACATGAAAAGCGTTAACTATCTCTAAGACAAATACTTTAGGTCTTGGCCTACACATTCCATGTGCTAGTGTGTTTATTCCCAAACTTCAGTTATCTTCATATCACTTTCACAATTTTTGTCAAGTTAACAAATCAATTGGCTATTATTTACTTAATATTTTTTTCTTTAAAATGGCTCTTTTCCCACTTAGATAAATTTACATGAAATGAAACTTTGCATTATTGTTTTTAGTGGAAAATTATTATCACACAAATACTCAAGCAAGTAAAATTAAAACGTTACTAAAATTTAGCTCACTGTATATGCCTGTTCTGGGCCTGAGGCTTGCTCTCTCTGTAAGGAGCGGGGATTAGGGAGTTTTAAAGAGGTGCTGACGACATGATAGCACAGAACCAACACTTGCTCCTTGTCGTAATCAGAAAGAGTGACTCTGAATTGAAGAGGGAATAGCTTTCTCACTATGTAGTTCAATATTGTTTAATGTTCACATCCTGAAGTGAACCTCCAAACACTAAACAGTGTCTCTCACATTACCATTGAAATGCACCCCAAAATTTGGGTAACACTATTAGCAATTTCGAACCCCTGGTGGTATAATGGTTAAGAGCTATGGCTGCTAACCAAAAGTTCGAATCCATCAGCTTTTCCTTGGAAACCCTATGGGGCAGTTCTACCCTGTTCTACAGTGTCACTATGAGTCAGAATCAACTCGACAGCAGGTTTATTAACAATTTCATGATTTTTAATATCTTTTTAGACTTCAGAAAATGCTACCAAGTAGAATGTTCTATTTGGTCTTCATGATAAACCAGCGAAGTAGATAGGACTACAATTATTCATTTTATAACACTGCAAAAAAAAAAAAAAAAAAAAAAGATATTTTAAGTTCATATAGCAAGTCAGTGGCAAAGCTCTCTCCAGAACACGGAATTTTTTTTTTTTTAATTTTCCTTCTTTTTTTAAAAACACATTATGAAAGTTTACTGATCAAACCTCTATTACGTCTTCTATAATGAAGGCTTCTATAATGAGGTTCCTATCAAGTGTTCCTTTTTTCAAAAAACTCATCTTTCCAAATGAGAGGAGCATTTTTAATATACAAAGTTTGCTTATTTCTGATTCAACACTCAGTTTTCAGTATTCGTCAATGGAGAGAATATGATGACCCTCCAAATCTTTCCACACTGGTGTTTTCCACAGACACGGAAATAGAAAAATGAGCAGCTATTAACACATCTGGAGCAGCAGTGTTTAAGCCTTTGGGCTCCTCCCTGAGCCCGATAGTCTTCAGAGGCAACTTTTACAAATGGTGGTATTTCTAATCCCCATATCACGGAAAACTAGCTATCACCACCAAGAAAGACTGAAACGTGTGGGTCTTTGTTGTACAATATATATTACAGGACAATCATCTGGTTGCAGAGCAGGATTTTATAAAATTCCCTGAGGTCCCAAAGCTTTGATTCACATTGTATCTCTACTTCAATAGCAATTCAGCCATTTGGAGCTAGGTTGGTTTTATTTACTAAAATGAGTACTGAACATACTGATAGATCAGCAGTCCAATTTGGTTATCTTGTATTACTGAAAAAATTCTGCCAAGTAAAATAACCAATCCTAGTTATGATGACGGGAGAATTGGAGTGCCTACAGAGCAGAGGAGATGAACTGTTAACTTGATCAGCTGTATAAACAAAGTTTCTGACCAGTGGAAAATGTTAGCCAATATCCAAGGCAAGGGAAGGGCTTTAGATGAAAAAATCAGTGAGGCTGTGAATGGGATATAACATGTCCCCAGACCCAGAGGGGAAAATAGAAGGCTCCTTCCCATGGTTAGTTCTATGATTAGTAAAAGAGTTTGAGTTTGATCTGGCATTTGGCTAAAACACAATGGAGGGCATAGCATCAGAGAGAGGTATTTTCTCGTCTGCATGCCCTGCTCCAGAATTGAGCTGGTTCTAAGCTTCTATGGTAGAAAGCTCTGTTGTTCATCGCTGTAATCATATGAAATTTAATAAGGCAAGTACAGAATGTAACAAATGTATCTGATCTTTCTGAATCACGTTATTTTAGAAAAATCCAAAAATTGTGAGGACTGAAGTAGTTCTAATGAAGTTACTCATATTATATATGCCAATATAATTCAGTTGGAAAATTCAAATCTTGATGATTCTATGAAGGGCTAAGTACAATTTTGGAATAAGTTACTATGAAAATACTGGGTTCATTTGGCTGTACACATTTAGCTTATATGTGGGTTACTGTCTATATTTATTAACAAGCTATTGACAGACAAGACTGTAACCTCCTCGAGGGCAGTGGTTCTGCCTCTCACCTGTTTGTATCCCCAGAATCTCACGCAGTGCCTTCACATGGCAGCCCCTTAATGAATTTGTATTTAATGAATAATATGGTGAATTTTTTTTATGGTGAATTATGTGTTGACGGACAAGTCTTTCCTTAGCCCTCTTGCCCAAAGCACAAAATTAAGTGAGGGACTAGATGTAAAACACTGGTGTCGTACTAGCTGTAAAGATTAGCCTGACTGGGAAGTCTAATTGTGCGGTAAGTCACTTCTGAGTGCAGCCCGTGTATTAACACTGGCCCGCATGGCTCAGTCTCGGTATTGTAATATTTAAAAAAAAAAACAACTCAATTCCATGGCTAAAATATGATGTAAAGCACTCTTAGTATTTATTCAGAATAGTTTTAATATGTGGTGAAATACCTTAAAGATATTTTTAATCAATATCCAACTAAGTGTTCTATACATGAATGACATCATTTCCCAAAATCTCCCTCTCCCTCTTTCTCTTTTTCTAGGCATTTTCCCTGATACATAGCCTATGTAGCTCCTCTACTCCCTAACTACCCTTGCTGTTTATTATATAGTTTAACTTTACTCCTACTTTAGTATTGCTGACTGGATTCTATACAACAAAAAAGATGCTTGGAGCTAATTTAGCAAAAAATAATTCTTGCTCGGAAAAAAAGCGGGAAAAAGGCAGAATTGTGTGTTCTCATGCATAAATAATTTTTGTCTTTGTTACACATGTAGATGGGCCTAATTGCATCGTGGGGATTTCTTGGACCCAAGACAGCATCTAAAGCCATGCATACTGAAACTTCATGAAAACCTAGTTCCAGCAAGTCATGACAGGCACACATGTGCATATCACTACGTCACAACTTCCTATTTTGATACAGAAAGTAACAGAGATGGGAGGACCAGCAGTAGGAAAAAAGGCCTAGAGAACTCCCTTGGAAATAGAGGGCTGCCTACACAACCTTTCCTGAATCCCACAAAAGCGTTTGCATCATTGAGGGTTGAGGCTGGAGTGCTTTTGACAGATACTTTCTCAGTCTATGCTTATTTCATTCTATGTTTGAACTTCTAGTATATTCACTCTGGTTCATCCCCTAGAACTAATGAAAAAAGAAAAACAAATTAGTAGAGCTATTGCTATGAGGTGTAAACATCATTACTTTTCATTTTATCTTAATTTTTTTAGCTTAAAATAGTCATTTGCTATACTATCTTAGAGACCGATGAAACAAAGCAAACCACAACATTAGTCTGGCTTCCCCTGGCTCTCATTTTCCTTTGACAATAAATCTGGGTGCAACCAAAGCCTACTGCGATCGCTGCTTGGTGCTAACTCTGGCTGGGTACAAGTGATGCCAAGCTATCTAAAATCAGTTTCTTTAAGAATAATGATTCTCAACCAGGGGCAATTTTGCCCCCTGGGGCATTTGGCTAAGTCTGGAGACATTTGTAATTGTCACAGCTTGGGGGAGTGCTACTGGCATCTAGTGGGTAGAGGCTAGGGATACTGTTAAATATCTTACAATGCACAAAACAGCCCTGACAACAAAGAATTATCAAGCCAAAATGTCAGTAGTGCCAAGGCTGAGAAATCCTGCTTTGGAAGTATTTGATTCAGTACCATCATGCATATACTCTCTGGGTTTTGGGTGCAGCCATGAATGCTTTAATGGAGAGGGGTCACCTCTAATAAGCAGATCCTTCTTAAAGTTTACAAATTAATCAAAATCTGTTTCATCTGCTACCACTGCCTGAAATTTCCACCAGTGGTCACCCCTTTCACATGTAAAAGCTTTTATAAAAGCAAGTTGGTTATTTATTTACACATAAGGTATTTATTAAGTACATACTATGTGTTGGTCAGTGCTATCTGGAAGGGATCACCTATCTAATCGTTTGCATCTTAATGTGAACTTTTTTGCCTCCTCCCTGTGCCCAGAATACTCAAATAACCACTGTTAAACCTACAAGTCTCTACAGCTGAACAACTTAAGAGCATCCTACATAGAGTTGGCCTTATGGGTAGCAGATCAACAGCAAAAAAAAAAAATTAGTTGCTGTTAACTTGACTCTGACTTATGGTGATCCACACGGCATGTCAGAGTAGATTTTTTTTTTTTTTAACTATACTTTAGATGGCGGTTTATTGAACAAGCTAGTTTCTCATTAAACAGTTAGTACACATATTGTTTTATGACTTTGGTTAACAACCTCACAATATGTCAACACTCTCCCTTCTCAACCTTGGGTTCCCTATTACTGACTTTTCCGTCCCCTCCTGCCTTCTAGTGCTTGCCCCTGGGCTCTTGTGCCCCTTTAGTCTCATTTTGTTTTATGGGCCTGTCTAATGTTTGGCTGAAGGATGAACCTCAGGAGTGACTTCATTACTGAGCTAAAAGGGTGTCAGGGGCCATAGTCTCAAAGTTTTTCTAGTATCTCCACAGGGTTTTTAATGGCTGATTTTTCAGAAGTAGATCACCAGTCTTTCTTTTGTAGCACATCTGGGTAGATTCAAATGGCCAATCTTTTGGTTAGCAGCTGAACACATTAACTGTTTGCATCACCTAAAACCCAAAACCAAACCCGTTGCAGTCAAGTTGATTCCGACACATAGTGACCCTATAAGACAGGGTAGAACTGTTCCATAAGGTTTCCAAGGAGCAGCTGGTAAACTCCAGCTGCTGACTTTTTGGTTAGCAGCCTGAGCTCTTAACCACTGCTCCACCTAGGGACTTCTAAATTGCAGATACATGCAAATATGTACTATCTGCCCCTTAGGTTAGTGCCATCATCAGGGCTGGGCAAGAAGAATCCCTGCCCTAGGCCCTGAGCTTTAGAGGGTATCCCCTGAACCTTGTCCACAAGGCTGTGGGAATGTGCCCATCTGTAGCCTATGTCATGCCATTTCCTAGATCATACTCTGAGTATAAGGAACCCTGAGGTTTTCTGCCAAAATGGTTTTTAGCCCACCTCCAGGGCCTGAATAGGGCCTGTTTCTATAGTTTGTTCTCCTGTGCAGGATTGCACACAGACTTACAGATCACAAGCCCTGAGCAGGGACAGCTGTGTTTGGTAGGTTAGTGGACTGAACCCAGGGTGTCCATATTGGTGTGCACAAGGCCCCTCTCAGTGTGGGAGGGAAACAGGAATGTAAAGAGAAGGGAGGAGGCCTGGGGACCAGGTGCCATGGGTCAACTGTCCTTTCTCTTTCATATTCTGATAAAAATTTCAAGGAGTCCAAGGACTCTAAATTGGAATGTAGTCTACTGGGATGGTTAAAAAACAAAACAAAACAAAAAACCCACTGCCATCAAGTCGATTCCGACTCATACTGACCCTATATGACATAGTAGAACTGTCCCATACAGTTCCCAACGACGGTACATTTACCAAATTAAGAGGATAACAGTATTTAAAAGTTAGCTGGAGTTATAACTTAAATAATTGGACAGATTTGTACTCTTCCCTCAAGTTGGTGATAGACTTGATTTGGGGAACAAACAACTGCTTATTTTCTCTGGGCAGAACGAAAAACCCATTGCCATTGAGTTGATTTTGACTCATAGAAGCCCTGTAGAATGGAATAGAACTGCTCCCATAGGGTTTCCAAGGAGTGGCTGGTGGATTCAAACTGCTGACATTTTGATTAGCAGCCATAGCTCTTAACCAGTGTGCCACCAAGGATCCTCTGTACAGAGCACTGCGGAATTCAAAACATGCCTCTCCAACTGGAATCACACAGGCTGCTCAGGAAACTTCAGTTTCAGCTCTTCTCCAAGGATATTGCCAATCTTTTGGGGACTATATTTTATGAAGCCTCAATTATAAGTCAGCCCATCTCAAACTTATCAGCATTTTTGGGCTGATAAATAAAACATTATGTTTCCATAAATAGTTTGCTGAGGAGTTAACAGATGGATGGAACCAGAAGGCAGGTAAAAAATTTGGATATATCACACGAATAAGGAGAAGAGAGAGGTCCAGAGAAAAGATGCTACTTTGGGAAAGGGGTACTCTGAGCAGCTGGAATGATGGTGCTGGACATTTATGAAGAAGAGAGGGAATCTGAGGGAGTGTCTGGAAGGAGGGATGTGTCCATAAACAACAAATGAATGAAGGAATAGATAAATAAATAAGTAAAATCTAGACCACATTCTTTTTCTCCCATTCTGCCCATGTTTTAGAGGGCTGCACAAGGAGTTAGATGGTTTCACTTCCTGTTCCACTTAGTAGCACTTTGAACTTGAGCAAGTTCATTAACATCCCATTTGAGAAATGGGGTCTTCATTCTTTTCCCAGTTCTATCTTCAGGTCCTAAAAAAGTGGAAGAACATACAAGAGGGTTATACTTGCTTCCTGATGGGCTCAAACATAGCATTTATGATTGTGAGGATGGTACAGGATGGGGCAGAGTTTCATTCTGTTATACGTAGGGTAGCTATGAGTCAGAACTGACTTGAGGACACCTAAAAACAACATACTTGCATCCTACGTGGCAAAAATCCATGGTTTCCCTCCCAGGAGGAGGTGCTGACTTAGTTCCAGGGAGAAGGTTCCAAACTGTGGTTCCCATGGCTCTGTTCTTTCTCATTCAGGCAGAGGGTTCAGACAACAGGGCCAAGGCAGTAAAGTAGGAGTGTGGGCATATCCTAGACAGCTGACGGGCCTTTGTGTAAAGTGAACAAGGGCCTGATTCCAGGATACTTGAGGGCCTTTTCCCTAGGAACAACCCAACACCCAAAGGCTGGCGGCCCTGGCAATCTTCTTACCAGTCTCTGAACCACAGACACACGTGGCCTTCAGCTCTTGTGGAGGTCTGCAGGAGCCAGCTCCACAGCCTGGCCAAAGACAAGACTTGACCAGCCCTGTGATTACTGTCTTTGTTTTCTCACAGCGGGAGTGGACCTGCTGACAATCAGCAGTAGGAGGGGAGAGGAGTGGCCTCAACAGGGAGGTTCTTTTCCCTTGATCCCATCTCTTCCTCCATCACAGTCCAGGGTGTGCCTGGGGAAAGGCTTTTGTGTTTGAGCTCAAAAAAAGGTATCTTTCCAAGGGGAAATTATACAGCTCAGAAAGTTAGTCATTAATGTAATGGTCTGAATCTACAATGAGAAAAAGATTGAAGCTGACATGATTTTTATCTTTGATATTATAGCTTCTGAAGTTGAGAAGTAATTACGTATGTTAATATTACATCCATTCGATATTCAGTGAATTTTTTTTTATGACTTTTTCTTAATTAATCTTCCCTTTCCCCCTCTCTGTTCACAGTGCTGGCAAACAGTCATGCAGCTGATCAGGGCTGATTTGAAAAGAAAAGAGTTAGGGACCAGAAAGACCTGGACTTGAATTTGGATTGACGCTTGACATTGGACATTTAACAAGTAATAAAAGCAATAACTCGGGTCTGTTGAAAATGGGATATTGTACCAGGCACAGTGTGAAGGCTTTACCCACATTATCTTACAGAATCCTCATGGAAGCTCAAGGGGTTTTAATTATTCTTATCTCAATTTTAAAACTAGAAAAACAAACCCACTGCCATCAAGTCAATTCTGACTCATACAGAGTAGAACTGCCCCATCGGGTTTCCAAGGAGCGGCTGGTGGATTATGAACTGCCAACCTTTTGGTTAGCAGCCGTACTACCAGGGCCCCTTTTCAGAGATGAGAAAACTGAGGCTCTCAAGGCAGATGCTGAGATCCACAGCCAGGGCTGCTTATACCAGCAGAGTGGCTTCTGAAGACACTGTTTCCTTTCACTTCTGCACTTTGGGAGTTTGAAGTGAAGATGGAAGTGGGGGTGTATGAATGGGTGGTGGGGAATGGCAATTTGTAGTGCTTCATAAATCACACCACTTCCTTCGTCATCTGCCTTACTTCCCAACAGGCTAGGGCTACCACATATCCTCAGCTTTCTCTTCTCTACCTATAACCTCCCAAAGACCAAGTACCCAAATACATCAGAAAAGCAATAACACGTCTCTTTCTGCTGTTCCCTCCTCAGGAGAATTCAGTCATCCCAGAATGCTTCAAATACAGGCACACTAGGGAAACACCAAGTGTAAATCACAAACAGCAGGACCACCATCTTCACCGTTTAACTCCCTGGTAAGCCAGGGGATCCGAGGAGCAGGTTTTTGAATCTTTGCTTTCCTGGAGGGTCTTTGAATGCCTGCTCTTTGGTATTTAATAATAATAATAATAGATTTAATAATATTTAATAATAATAATAATAGAGTTATGAAAATTAAATGAGATTATATATACATACATACATATAAAATTGGCTGCTACTTAAAGGTTGGGGCCCTGGTGGCGCTGTGGTTAAGAGCTACGGCTGCTAACCAAAAGGTCATCAGTTCGAATCCATCAGTTGATCTTTGTAAACCCTATGGGGTTTTACTCTCTCCTATAGAGTTTTTTTTTTTTTTTATTTTTTAAATAGAGTTGCTATGAGTTGAAATTGACTTGATGGCAATGGTTTTTTTTTTTTTTTTTTTTTTTTACCTGAAGATTTACAGTTTGAACCTACCTAGAGCTCTGTGAAAGAAAGGTCTGGTGAACTGCTTCAGTAAAGATTACAGCCTAGAGAATCTTATGGAGCATTTCTACTCTACAACACATGGGGTCGTCATGAGTCAGAGGCTAACTTGATGGCAGCCAACAAAATACATATATACATACATACATATGTGCATATATATGTATATAAGTATGTATGCATTTCTCAGTATAGGGTCAAAATCAAAAAATCAGTTAGTTACCCAGTCGATTCCAACTTATGGCAACCCCATACATGTCAGAGTAGAATTGTGCTACAACAGGGTTTTCTTTTTTAAAAATATTTGATTGTGTTTTTGAAGAAAATTTACATAGCAAATTAGCTTCTTACTTAACAATTTCTATACATATTATTCAGTGACATTGGTTACACTTTTCACAATTTGTCAACATTCTCATTATTCCCATTCTGGTCATTCTGTTTGCAATGGCTAATTTTCGCTAGGTCTTTCTTTTGATACAGGATCCAGAGAGTGTTTATCATCAATATTCTCACTGTCACTGTTATTATGGTTTGAGACTCAGGAGGATTTGAATACATGGACGAGAGGAAGAAGAGTTGTTAGGGCAATGGAACAAAGGAAGTGAAGACTTACAAGCATCTGTTATAAAATACCCAAAGTAATTGATTGATTCATTTATTTAATTCATCCTTTTATTAAACAAATATTTATTGAGCATTTACTATGCTCTAGACACTGTGTGAAGCACTGACACCCCCTCTCCACTCCCCACAAAAAACTAATTGTCAGAGTAGAGCTGTAATCCACAGGGTTTTCAGTGGCTTTAATCTTTATGGAAATAGATCAGAGGACTTTCTTCCATGGTGCTCCTGGGTGGATTCCAACTGCCATTACAGCACACACAGTTTGCGCCACCCTGAGAGCTATGCTAAGTGCTCAATGGCAGTTAAAACAACTAAATGTCATACACTCAAAAAACTTACGATCTAGAGGAAGAAAGTCATTACATGAATTCTAAGGACAAATTAATATACAATTGCAAATTGTGATTGATAAGTGCTATGAAGGCATATAACTTGGCTGTATGAGAAAAAATAATAAGTGAGTAGTTTATGACGGGTGTGTATTCTAGTAGATCCTGGAAAGCATTTCTGAGCAGGGGGCTCAGGAGATAAAATCTGAAGGGGGCAGCAAGAGTCAGCGAGCAATGAATTGGAGGAAGAACGTTCAAGGAGAGGAAACCATATGGACAAAGAGTCTAAGTCAGGATGACCAGTGTAATGGAGGATGGCCTCTTCTCCTCACCTCCTCCCCTAGTGCAGCTTCTCATCCAGAGCACTGACCCACGTCAGGTCCCGTTGCTCTGTGAATTTGGTTTTCTCTCCCCTCTAGACAATAAGAACTTCGGCTTTGGTCTCTTCCTCTTATGTGTAGGGACAGGCAGAACTCAAATGCTCTTAAAGAGAGGCTGACTCCTCTACTGACCCTCAAAAAAGGGGGCTACAGTCAGATTTCTACAGAGTCCTCATCCTCATTGACTTTCTTGGCACTGGAGCACGTTTATCTGCATTTTGTGTTAGCATTAATTGCCAGTGCTGACCAATTCTGCCTCCATGTCTCCTTTGAGAGGCTAATAAACAGTAAACAGACATGTTCTTGCATAAGGGAGCCAAATATTTAAGGAAATGTTTTGATAAATTCTCAAATTTCCACCCAAATATAATAGCCACTTCCTAAATTATCTATTTGTAAATCTTATTTTTAAAAAATTTTATTGTTTTTGAGAATATACACAGTAAAACTTACACCAATTCAACAGTTTCTACATGTACAATTCAGTGACATTGATTACATTCTTCAAGTTGTACAAACATTGTCATTCTCTTTTTTTGAGTTGTCCCTCCTTCATTAACATAAACTCACTCTCCCCTAAGGTTCCCTCTTTAATATTTCAAGTTGCTGTTGTCAATTTGATCCCATATAGATAGTTCTTCAAAGAGCAAAATGTTCAAGGCAGAATTTTTTTTTTAAACTAGTTAAGCTAAATTATTGCTTGGTTTTAAGAAGACTTCAGGGTATAGTTTTGATTTAAGGTTTAAAGATTTTCTTGTGGAAATAGTTCCAGGGGTTTATTCACCCTCCATGGATCCAGAAAGCCTAGAGGCCATGAGAATTTGAAATTCTGATCTATATTCCCCCCCTTTTGATAAGGATTCTTCTATGAAATCTTTGATGAAAATATTCAGTGATGGTAGCGTAGCACCACCTAGTTCTCATGGTCTCATGGCAAAGGAGGCAGTTGTTCCTGAAGGCAATTAGCCATTCATTCCCTATCTTCCTCCTATTTCTGTCTCTCCTTCTTCCTTGGTTGCTCCAGGTGAAGAGAGACCAACTGTTGTGTCTTGGATGGCTGCTTGCAAGCTTTTAAGGGCCCAGGCACTATGCAGTGAACTAGGAGGCTGTGATGGTTAAGGTTGTGTGTCAGCTTGGGTGGGCCATGATTCTCAGTGGTTTGGCAGTTATGGTGTAGTTTAGTAGCTATGTGATGGGGTAATCACCTCCATAATGAGATCTGATATAATGTAATAACCTCCATGATGAGATCTGTTATAAGCAGCCAATCAGTTGAAATGGAGTTTCCTTGGAGGTGTGGCCTGCATCCAATATAGGTGGACTTTCTGGCAAAGCTCCTTGGCTTTTGCTTGCTCTGGATCCTGCAGCTGGCTCCTGTTCATGTGACCTCTATTTCTTGGGACTTTAGCTAGCAGCTTACCTGCCAATCTTGGGATTCATCATACTCCACAGCCTGTGAGTCATAGGCCTGCTGTCTGACCTGCCAATCTTGGATTCACCAGACCCTGCAGCTAATGTGAGTCAGGAGAAGCCTCCAGCCTGACCCAATGACTTGGGACTTCCCAGCCTCTACAATTACAAGAGCCATTTCCTTGATATAAATCTCTCTTTCTACATATTTATATGCTTCACTGGTTTTGCTTCTCTAGAGACTTTAGCTTAAGACAAAGGTAGAACAGAAGCAATAAACACTTACTAGGCCAATTACCTGGGATGTCCCATGAAATCATGACCTTTAACCTCCAAACTAAGGTACAAAATCCCATGAGGTGTACAGTTATACATAAGCAGACTTATCAGATTTTTTTTCTGTCATTGTTGTAAATGTATCTGTCATATAACTTTTGCCAGTTCATCTTTTTACAAATGTACAACTTATTTACTGCCATTATGATAAGCAGCTGTGCAATCCTGTCCTTAATCAATACGATCTTTCTAGCACCATCAACCCCCCTTTCCCCTCTATCCCACCCGCCATAATCACTAAAAACCTTGGGTATCTGTACATTTGTCTTTTTTTGTCTTTTTATATAAGTGAGGTCATACACTGTCCTTTCATGATTGGCTTATCTCTAACAGCATAATGTCTTCAAGCTCCATCCATACTGTATCATGTATCAAGACTTCATTTCTTCTACTGAGTAGAATTCCATTGTATGTATGTACCACGTTTTATTTATCCATTCATCTGCTGATTGGTGTTTAGGTTGTTTCCACTTTTTGGCTCTTGTGAATAGTGATGCAATAAACATTGGTATACAAGTCTCTGTTTGAGTCTCTGCTTTTAAGTCTTTTGGGTATATATCTAGGGGTGGAGTTGCTGGGTCATATGGTAGTTCTATTTTTAGTTTTTTGGGGAATTGCCACAATGTTTTCCACAACAGCTATACCAGCAATGGATAAGCTGTTGTGTAAAACATTGTGGCAATCCACATCCTCGCCATCTTTATTTTCTGTTTTTTTTTTTTTTTTAAATCTTAGCCACCCTGGTGGGAGTGAAATGGTATCTCATTGTTGTTTTGATATTCATCTCTCTGATGGCTAATGACATTGAGCATCTTTTCATGTGTTTGGTGGCCATTTGAATGTCCTCCTTAGTGATATGTCTATTCAAGTCCTTTGATCATTTTATAATTGGGTTATTTGTCTTTTTGTTATTAAGTTGTCAAAGTTATATATATATATTTAGTGGTTATTAGATCCTTGTCAGATAAATACTTTCCAAAGATATTCTCCCAGTCGGTAGCTTGTTTTTTCACTTTTTTGGTAAAGTCATTTGATAAACAGAAGTTTTTATTATTTATGAGGTCCAATTTATTTCTTTTGTCTTTTGCTGTTTTTGCTTTTGTTATTATATTAGATAATCCATTGTAAAAAACTAGGCTTGACAACATTGCCCTGCTTGTTCTAAGAATTTTATGATTTTAGCTTGCACAGTTAAGTCCTTCATCAATTTTGAATTTGTTTTCTTGTATGGTGTGAGGCATGGAGCCTGTTTCATTTTTCTGCATGTGGAAATACAGTTTTCCCAGCACTATTTACAAAAGAGATTCTTATTTTCCCATCAAATGGACTTAGCGCCCTTGTAAAAAATCAGTTGACCATAGATGTGTGGTTTTATTTCTGAACTCTCAGTTCTGTTCCATTGGTCTATGTGTCTATTGTCATACTAGTAATTCTGATTTTTTTTTTTAAACAAAAGTTTGGTTTCTCTCTCAATTTTTCTCTTTCACTTAAAAGGATGATAAAACTCCAGAATGCCTACACTCAACAGATAAAGGTTCAGAGATTTGAGTGACACAGTCCCTTGCAGACACACAAGAAAGGAGGTGTAACAGGTAACAGAGATGTAAAGGGTGGCTCTTTGCTTTGCAAGAGGCATGTGCAGGGTGGCTAAATGCAGAGGTCTTGAAGTATAAGGGGAACCTCCAGGGCCCAAAACAAAAATGTAACCTTTAACTTTGGACCGCTGAAAAGCATCTTCTTCTTTTTTTTTTCAATTACACAAGTAATGCCTGAATGCATTCTTGTTTAAAAAAACTTTAGACAATCCAGGAGAACTCAAATGTGGAATTATCTCCCTACTCCACCCCCATCATTCCCATCTCTCACTCAGACAGAATCATAGCCAATGCCTTTTCATGCATGTTACATACCTATATATGTATATATAGGAGGCCCTGGGTGGTCAAATAGTTAAGTACTTGGCTTAAGGTTGGTGATTTGAATTCGCCCAGGGACACCTTGGAACAAAAGCCCTGATGATCTACTTCTGAAGGTTCACTGCCAGTGAAAATGTTATGGAGCTCAGCTCTACTCTGACACAGATGGTGTTGCCATGAGAAGAAATTGACTCAATGGCAAGTGGTTTGGTTTATATGTATATATACATTTATGATTGACTACACAAAGGCATTTGACTGTGTGGCTTATAACAAATTATGGATAACATTAAGAAGAATGGGAATTCCAGAACACTTAATTGTCCTTTACATAGATCAAGAGACAGTTGTTCAAACAGAACAAGGGGGATACTGTGTGGTTTAAAGTCAGGAAAGGTGTATGTCAGAGTTGTATCCTTTCACCATACTTATTCAGTCTGTAGGCCAAGCAAATAACCTGAGAAGCTGAACTATATGAAGAAGAAAGGGTATCAGAATTGGAGGAAGACTTATTAACAACATGCGATATGCAGATGACACAAAATTTGCTTGCTGAAAGTGAAGAGGACTCGAAGTACTTACTGATGAAAATTAAAGAACACAGCCCTCAGTATGGATTACACCTCAACATAAAGAAAACAAAAATCCTCACAACTGGACCAATTAGCAACATCATGATAAATGGAGAAAATATTGAAGTTTTCAAGGATTTAACTTTACTTGGATCCACAATCAACACCCATGGAAGTAGCTGTCAAGAAATCAAAAGAGGCATTGCATTGGGCAAATCTGCTGCAAAGGACCTCTCTAAAGTGCCGAAAGGCAAAGATATCACCTCGAAGACTAAAGTGCACCTGACTCAAGCCATGGTGTTTTCAATTGCCTCCTAAGCATGTAAAAGTTGGATGATGAATAAGGAAGACCAAAGAAGAACTGATGCCTTTGCATTGTGGTTTTGATGAAGAATATTGAATATACAATGGACAAAAGAACAAACCGTCATGGAAGAAATACAGCCAGAATGCTTCTTAGGAGCAAGAATGGCGAGACTATGTCTCATATACTTTGGACACCTTATCAGGAGGGATCACTCCCTGGAGAAGGACATCATGCTTGGTAAAGTAGAAGGCCAACGAAAAAGAGAAAGAACCTCAATGAGATGGATTGACACAGTGAGTGGAACAATGGGCTCATGCATAACAATGATTGTGAGGATGGTGGAGGACCAGGCAGTGTTTCATTCTGCTGTACATAGGATTGCTATGAGTTGGAATCAAATTGACAGCACCTAACAACAACAACAACATACATTGATGCCATAAAAACAAACAAAAAACCTTACCTCTTTTAGTTAATACATCTTGGAGAGTTTACCTCCAAGTACACAGACATTTACCTTAGGCTTTTTTATGTCTACATAAAGTAGGGGTGTATACCACAGTGCTAACTGGAGCCCTGGAAACCCTGGTGGCATAGTGGTTAAATTCTACAGCTGCTAACCAAAAAGTCAGCAGTTCAAACCTACCAGGCTCTCCTTGGAAACTCTATGGGGCAGTCCTACTCTGTCCTATAAGTTTGCTCTGAGTAGGAATCGACTCAATGGCAATAGGTACAGGCTAATTGGAGTCCTGGGGTGGGACCAGAGCAAAGACAAGGGAAGAGCCAGGGGGAGGGGGCAGGGTTTTGCCAGTAAGTGTCAGAATTACTGTTCTTCAGATTTATTTATATCTTCGTTAGACAAAGCTGTATTAGAATAATGTTGTCCTTGTGAGGTGTTGTCCAGTCGGTTCTGACTCGTAATGAACCCAAGTACAACAGAATAAAATACTGCCGGTCCTGCACCACCCTCAAAATCTTTTTTATGCTTAAGCCCATTGTTGCAGCCACTGTGTCACTCCATCTAGTCAAGGGTCTGCCTGTCTTTTGCTGACCTTCTACTTTATCAAGCATGATGTCCTTCTCAAGGGACTGGTTCCTCCTGATCACATGTCCTAAGTACATGAGACAAAGTCTTACAGTCCTCACTTTCAAGGAACACTCTGGCTGTATTTCTTCCAAGAAATATTGTTCTTTTGGCAGTCCATGGTATATTCAATATTCTTTGCCAACACCATAATTTAAAGACATCGATTCTTTTTCGGTCTTCCTTATTTATTATCTAGCTTTTGCACACATATGAGGTTATTGAAAATATCATGGCTTGGGTCAGGTGCACCTTAGTCCTCAAAGTGACATCTTTGCCTTTTAACACTCCAAAGAGGTCTTTGGCAGCAGACTTGCCCAGTGCAATATGGGGTTTGATTTCCTGACTGCTGCTTCTGTGGGCTTTGACTGTGTATCCAAGCAAAATGAAATGATAATGATAGCTCTATTTTATTCAGTAAGCCAAGAAAAAATGCTAAGAACTTTGCATACACGAATCTTTTAATATTTACAACAATCCTACAAGGTAGAGACTGTTATTATTCCCATTTTATAGATGATAAAACTGAGGCTTGTTTCAAAGATTAAAAATCTTGCTCAAAGTCAAGTATCTAGCAAGTGATGGAGATATTACCCTCATTTAAGTCTTCCTAACACCTAACTGGAGCCCTGGAGCAGTGGTTAAGAGCTACGGCTACTAACCAAAAGGTCAGCAGTTCGAATCCACCAACTGCTCTTTGGAAACCTGTAGGGTTGCTATGAGTCAGAATTGACTTGATGGCAATGGGTTGGGTTTGGTTCTAACTCCTAACTATTATACCTTACCTCTTCTCCTCAATAAATATACCCCGGCCACAAAAAACAAAACAAAACCCACTGTTATCAAGTCTGTCCTGACTCATGGTGACCCCATGTATTACAGGATAGGGCTGCTCCATAGGGTTTTCTTAGTGTAATCTTTACAGAAGCAGATCACCAGGTCTTTCTTCTGTGGCACCATTGAGTGAGTTCAAATTGCCAAACTTTCACTTAGTAGTCGAATACAAACTGCTTGTGTCACCCAGGGGCCTATTCAGGCCACAGGGGCATTTTAAAATACATGGCTTTTCATTTTGGTCCCCAAAGACTGATTCAAACAGGTGAATCATGTCTGTCCGAAGACACCAACCTGGCTGGTTTGTTTGGTTTCTACCTTGGCCCACAGTACTTTGAATTTTGCCTGGTGTCCCCCAAAATTGTGACAAACTACGTATCTCCTCACACATTGTTAATTAATATTTGAATTCTTTAACTTTAAATAGTTTCAAAGTCGCCATGCCCAGACAACTAGCAGACACCAGACGGGGCTGCTTCATGGCTGGGAAAGGTGACTTGAGATGAGGTGGTGGCAGTCAGGGAGTGGATGAGGTGACACAGGTGCCAAATGCAGTTATTGGAAACGGCACTCATTAGAATACTGTAATTGGTTCCCGCAGGGCATTAGAGGTTAGTGACACAGAGGAGACAGAAGAGGAGGGGCCGAGGGGGAGCACAATGAATGGATTTCATTTTCCTTTTTACCTTTTCTCCTCCGGGAGGGAGAGTTCACCAGTCTGGGCTCAATGTGAGGCTGGCCAAGGCTGCCTTGGTTTATTACAGAGCTGGGGTCTTCTATGACCTGCCCCACCATCCCTCGTTCCACCGTGCTTTTCTCCATCGTTGCTGTCTTCCTTCCACTCATCATCAGGAGCCTGGGGATGTGTCCCACCCTTTTGCCTGAGAAGAAAGCTACTGATGGGCAAATTGACAGAAAGGTTTTGGAACATGACGTGCATACATTGAAAGCGGCACAGTAGGATCTTTCAAGGAACCTAGTGAAAAGGGCAATGCTTACCCCTAAGTTACACAACCGTAATGGGGGAACTGCAGGCATCAGTGAAATTTCAAGTCACCCCCTAGATAATACTTGATGCCACCCACACATAAAGCCAGGCATTGTGCCAGGGTGGTCCAGCATCTCCACGTGAAGAAAGGAGGGGAGGTAAACACTCCACCCTTCTGGGTTGATCTCTTTACTGAACAGTCATGTAATGAGATCAACACCGAGTAAGCTCTCCTGATGCCAAGTTCAGCACTGAGTCCCAGTGTGCCAGCGAAAGCATGGTGGAGGAGATTATGAATCTTATACTCAGAATTCCGGGGTGCTGGCTGTGTGGGTCTGTGCTTAGGAAATTTTTTAAACTGTGTATGTGCTTAAAATTTCCACTCTCTGTCAGTTTGTTGTACTGTGGTGGCTTGCATGTTGTGATGGCTGTGATGCTGGGAGCTCTGATGCTGGTATTTCAAATACCAGCAGGGTTACCCATGGTGGACAATTTTCAGAGGAGCTTTCAGACTAAGACAGACTAGGAAGAAAGTCCTGATGATCTACATTCAAAAATCAACTAATGAAAACCCTATGGATCACAACAGAGTCTTGTCTCATGTAGTGCTGGAAGGTGAGCAACCTAGACTGGCAGGCATTCAAAATACACAATGGCTGCAACAATGGACTTGAGCAGATCAATGTTATCGAAGATGGAGTAGGACCAGCAACGCTTCGTTCGGCTGTACACCGGGTCGCCATTAGTCAGAGCCTACTTGATGGCAACTAACGACAAATAACTTACAGCTGTCCCTCGGTATTCACAGGGGATTGGTTCCAGGACCCCCACAGATACCAAAATCGGAGGGTGCTCAAGTTTCTTGTATAAAATGGTGTAGTGCTTGCATGTAAGCTATGCACATCGTCTTGTATACTTTAAATCATCTCTAGCTGACTTATAATACTTAATACAATGTAAATGCTGTGTAAATAGTTGTTATGCTATATTGTTTAGGGAATAATGACAAGGAAAAAAAGTCTTTTTTTCTTTTCTTTTCTTCGAATATTTTTTGATCCATGATTGGCTGAATCTGCAGATGTGAGCCCGTGCATATGGAGGGCCAACTATATTTAAGATTAGCCCACATCACATTTCATGCGTATCTTAATAAAAAAATTTAAAAAAGCAAAAGAAAATTTTGGCTGTTGCAAAAAACATTGGCTCTCAAAATCTTCTCTTTTGACCAGTACTTTCCTGAAGCCCCATTTGCTGATGTCAACCCCTCCTCTCTTCCTTATTAAATCCCCCGTTATTGATAACCAGATGAAGACGTGTTTTAAGCGGAACCTGCCTTGACTGCCCCAAACTCTTTGCTCACTGCTTTCTGAACGCCTTACAGGACCTGCTCTCTGTACCAGAGGTGCATGCAAGGTGATAAGACTTGGAGTGTATATAATTTGGGGGTTCTTTTATAAGAAAAAAAGAGCACAAAAATTTGAATACAAAATTAGGTTACAAAAGTGAGACTGGAGATGTTGGAGCATTTTTTTTTCTGACATCATTTTAAACAATTTATCAGAAATGCTTTTATAAAAGTACTGCCTGATTGCAACTTGGCTTCCCCTTTGCACCTAAAACTCTCGACCGCTCCCAGAATGGTTTGGGGTCAGGCAAGTGAGAGATGCTGGCTGAAACTCAAACTTTGTCACTTTATGGTCAACCTGCCTTTGGTCAGCACATACATGTTAGCATCTAATATCAGCCTTGTTTGTGTTGGAACTTCTCTGTTGCATACACGCAGGTTGGTCACACCAGGTGGAGTATAAAATGCTGCAGTACAAAACCATGTCTTTACTTGGTTTCATTCCTCTTAGTGTGTACTTCTTCACTGTCTTTTTATAGGCTAGACTGTTAAAATGTTTGGGGGGAGGGAAAAGGACTCTCACAGACAGGTGGTAGTGATAATGAGGAATGATAAGTCATTAGTTGGATTAAATGGATTCTTTCCATGTTCCTCGTATCCAGGTCCTGAATATTCACCCAGCACTACACTGAGCCAAACATCTTTTAAAATTTGGTTTGACTGAAAATTAACCCCAGGCCATATGGAAAGTAAGAGAAAGGGTCTGGCTTGGCTTACAGGTGAGTCATTTTCCAAGTCTGGGCTTCTCTTCTGCTTGACATGAAGGATTTTACAGAGAAGGAGGAAGAAAAGGGGAAATAATGGACAGAGAGAAGGAGGAATAAAGAAAGGGTCTTATAAAAACAAAAAAGTAGGAGATTAATGGAAAAAGAATACTTAATAAAGCTCTCTTGGGCTCACACTCTGTCTTTTTTTTTCCTCTCTGAGGCTGCTGTATTAAATTAAAGTCATACATAGGTTTCAAAGGAAATCACATTTCTGCAGTCTGGTGAGCCTACCTGACAATGCACGCTAACAGAATTGTAAATGTAAACGGTAATGCTTGTCAGTGCCTGACAGTTCTAAATGGCCTTTTAGTTCAGTACGCAGAGCTGTCATAAAAAAACATAAAAATGCATATGCAGACAGCTGAAACTGCTATGCTCGTCATTATCTGCAAATGGTATAAGTATCCTGAACAAAAGGCCTTCCAGTTTAAGGACATGCATAAGACATTTCTCTGCCTCCAGCTTTAAAACAAAGTGCTGTCAAGAAAACAAGATTCCCAGAGCCAGAACTGAGGTTTTTCTGTCAATCAGCGAGGGGCTACATTTGTACATGTTTTTCTGACCCTGCGTATGAGAAGAGCATTCTTAACAGATGTGTCTTTAACTTCTGGCAGTTACATCTGTTTCGTCTTCACTTGCCTTATTTCTTTATCACTGTTCTAACAGACCTCTGCAGAGGGGTGTTTTATTGTGTACTTATTCATCCCAACCTGTCTTTGCTTTTTTTCCTCCCCTCTCCTCTGTCTCTTCTATCTTTTAAAGTATGTTTTTCTCTTTGTAATTTGAGAGGGCTATTTTAAAAAGGCTCAGGTTTGGGTTTCCAGTGGTCAGATCAGCGGAGATGTTTGCTTGCCATCCCTTCCTTCACCAATGATGTTGCCTACCCTTTATGACTGAAAGTTCCTTGAGGGCAAAGGCAATTTTTATAATGTTGCAGTTCTGAAACCTAGTGACCCACAGCAGAATCAAATGAAGAGCTTTGGAAAATTCAAATTTCCCTGAAACCCCCAAAATGATCTTCTGAATCAGTCTTTAGGGTTGAGATCAGGACATGTGTATTTTTGTGTGTGTGTGTAGAGTTTACAGAGCAAATTAGTTTCTCATTAAACAGTCAATACGCAATTTGTTTTGTGACATTGGTTGCCAACCCTGTGATGTGTCAACACTCTCTGCTTCGCCACCCCAGCTTCCCTAGCTCCATTTGTCCAGTTTTCTTGTGCCTTCCTGCCTTCTCTTCTTTGCTTTTGGGCTTGTGTGGTGTGCCCATTTAGTCTCATATACATGGTTGAACTACGAAGCACTCTCCTCACGTGTGTTGTTGATTGTTTTATAAACCTATCTAATCTTTGGCTGAAGGGTGAACTTCAGCACTGAGTTAAAAGGGTGCCATACTCTCAGGGTTTCTCCAGTGTCTGTTAGGCCAGTAAGTCTGATCATTCTCTGTGAGTTTGAATTTTGTTCTACATATTTCTCCCACTCTACCCAGGACCCTCTTTTGTGATCCCTGTCAGAGCAGTTGGTGGTGGTAGTCGGGCAGCATCTATTTGTTCTCAACTCAGTCAGGGCATGCATATTGTTAACAATCTAGTAGTTACCGTTTTTCCATTCTTTCAATCATGCATTAGACAGACAATTATTGGGCATCAACTATGTCACTGTTCTAAGCATTGGGGATAGAGATGTGAACAAAAAAGGCAAACTTGCTAGCCTCAAACAATTTATATTCTATTGATACAGGCAAAAAGCATTCAAGCAAATATATAAATATGATTGTTATACAGAGTAACAAATATCTGAAAAAAAGTAAAACTGGGAGTGGAGCAGAGAATGGTGTGGGCCAGGGTGAATAGTCCACAAGTGGAGGCCAGGAAAGTTCTCCCTGAGTAGCTGACATTTGACATGAGACCTTAATGATGAGCCAGCTGTGAGAAGATCTGGGGAAGAGCATTATCCTTTTTTATTCTTTTCAGAATAAAAATTATTATCACCAATTTATGAATGAGGAAATGGATGCTTAGAGAAAGCAATGACTTGCCCCAAATTATACAGCTACTAAGTATCCAGACTGAGACTCATATCCCTATGCCACATAAGATGCAGAAAAAACAACTTCAAGCCTCACTCCAATTTTTGCACCTACTCAAATCCTGACCGTAATTTATGGTTAACTGGGACTATAATCTTTTCCCTCCATCATTTAAGATCATCCATCATTGGCATCTACCCAATTATCAACCCATCCACCTGTCCATCTATCTAATATATATTGAAGATATTTTCCAATCCAGGCCCAGTGTTTGAAGTTCTACAGCAATTTCCCTCATCTAGTTCAAATTCAACTCCATTATTTCTGAATTCTTAGGATTTGAACCATAAAAATTGATTCCAATCAGGCTACATGTATAGTAAATCCTAAATAAGACTCTAAGCTTTGAGTCCAAGTGCCCTATTTTACAATTCTGCAGTTTCTAGCCCACTGAGGACATTTTTCAATTATTTTCACATGTTTTTGAGTCTTCAGTTGAAGCCTTGAAACCTCCAGATAAGTTATGAAGAGAGATAATGACCTATGATGATTTTCCCCAATGACCACTTCATTGTTGGAGATAAATTAGAGCAGTGGACTTGGAAGACGATATAGCCAACTGACTGAAAATATGGGCCCTGGAGTTGGACAGAACTGTTTAATTTTTCTTTTGTTAACTGTGATAGTTAACTATGAGGCCTTTTCATTCATCTGAAAAACATAACAATCATACTGACACAATGCAGTTATTGTGAAGATTAAATAAGATAAAACATGTACAATACACAGCATAGCGTTTGGCATTTTTTATTAATTGAGACGAACCATTGTTATTGTCATTATGATTACTACTACTTTCCATTGCGTTGTTAGGATAGGATGCTGCCATGCGACAAACAGGTCCAATCACCAGACTCTGAGCATCACTGTTTCTCCTTACCTTGAAAGAATTAGAAAGTACAGCCTCTTCCATAGCCAACGTACCCAGTTACCCTCTGGGGCCCTCTCTAAGGAAAGCATCATTTTTTATACTGTGCTTTCCTACTGTATTTTCTTCTAATAGAACTTAGGTCTTCCAGATGATATAAAAAATAATGCTCCCCTGCTCCTTCCCCTGGGGTTTCACCCTTGCTAAGAGCAATTGCTTTTTATTGAATGTGCAATTTTGTTGCTACGGAAAATATATTGTGATTAATGAGACCCTATGACCAAGGTTACTTGGGACAGGCTTGGACTGGTTAGCATGATGTCGTAACTGTTCACAGTGCCAAAGTTGGCTGTAGCGGGAACTTCATTATCAACTGCATAAGTGACACTCGAAGGGGGTATAGTTAATAAAAGCAATTACTTTCTTGTGTCGAATTGTAAGAGATTTAGAAATTAGATGTCCTAAGAAGTCTAATGTAATGCAATAGATTTTATATATAATTTTTAATTACAGAAGGTAAAGAGAAATTAACAATTGAGGTAAATAGGAAGTTATACAATTAACAGTACATGTGGGGTGGGTTCATATGAGAAATTTGCATAATTATAATTTAAAAATCCTTGTTTATACGTACAGATATGTTAATATGCATGTGCATGTATACATACATAAATTTATATACATGTACATAAAACTTTGAGAGTTGAAAGGGATTGCAGAAGTCATCACTGTAATCCCCTTTGCAGGGAGAAATTCATCCCGCAGTGTTTCTGACAGTTGATCTGAATTAAATACCTCACATGATGGGAGAGTCCCTATCTTCAGATGCATTACCCACAAGGCAGCTTTATTCACTACAAAGTTCTACACTTTAATTTGATATCTAAGTCTGCCTCTTGGTAACATCCACCCTGGCCTTTTCAGAGCAACACAGAACCCTACTATTCCATTTTGTCAGAAAATGTTAGCGTCAAAAGAAGATCTAATTGCTGGGACTTCTCATTTTACAGTTAAGACAACTAAGTGTTTCTTTTTCTACAGGCTACTCCACAAAATTAACAGTTACTGTTTTCCTTATCGAATATATTGAGCTTGAGGTAGCTGTGAATTCCAGGTATCCAGGAGACAATGAGAATCCCAAGCTTGAACTTGAGAGAGATTTGGGGGAGCAAAATAGATTTAATAGGCACTGGTGTGTTTCTTGTTATCTAAACTGGTGGGAGTGAAGCTAATTATCTAAGAAGAGAGTGTAAGATGAGAGAAGAGGGGACTAAAATAAAATCTTGAGGTTCTACCATTATTTTACATCGTTGTGAAAGTTAATTCTATTATTTTTACCTCCAATAATAATGCAACCCAGATACAACTGGGACTCCACACGGCCCACTCTGTTCTTTGTGGTATTTAAAGATATAGCTATCTAACTTCAGAAGTCTTGAGAAATTTTGTAAAATTATTACTGTGAATGTCTTTAAAGAGGATACTATACAGAATGCTCCTCAAAAGTTCTGTTCAGTTACTCTCCTCATTTTCAAAATTTCTAACTCAGGATGGCTGCTAAAATCTGTTCTCCTTTCCTACTTCATGCACTCTTTCCCACTCCACGATTCTTTCTCATTACCACGCTGCTTTCTTTCCAAATATCCTTCTTCTTTTCCCCAGTTCATGCCACCCTTCTTTAACGTGAAAGTGTCTCCTAAGAGTTCTACCTCAAGCCATATTGAGCCACCTAAGGATGACTCAATGATTTCAAAGCTTCATAGCATTTATTCTTCCTTGCTCTTCACAGAGTAAAGCATGGGACAGTCTGTTTCCTCCATCTTCTCCCAGAAGTGCACTCTTTTTATTTTTCACTTATTTTCTTATTTAAAGTTGTCATGTAAAATTTCTGATAAATGAATTCTCTATAACATCATATCAATAGTCTCCTCAGGTTTATCTTTATCTGGAAATCTCATAAGGACGTATTTATGGAAATACTTGGTAAAACTTTCAGTGGAATTGAGTCAATGGTCAAGTCAAGTGACCTACCAGTAGAGACCCTCCTGTGGTTGACCAAGAGAATTTTCACTTGAATAGTATTAAAAAAAAAAAATTTTTTTTTTTTAGCATGTACTAAATGATTAAGTACACTTAGTTTGTAATTGATATAGGTGTAGTGACCTGTCTAAAGCCCAAAGTAAGATGGAATTCAACTTAATGGCCATTGATTGTTTCAAGAATGCCGTGTACAAAATTTTCCAAAAGGAAATTCCAACAAAAATTTCACCGAAATTAAGATCTACTTTCTTGATATTCCCATGATCTCTCGAAGTTATAATAAGTATATTTTTAAAGGAAATAGGTTGATCTTGTCTGCCTCATTTTTAGGGAACCACATTGGTTCTTGCAAATCATCACATTCTTTGCTTAGGCTCCAAAACTTCTAGTCAATAGTCTGTCCTGGAATTTTGCTCAAATGCAGTTAAAATTAAGTCCCAGTCCGTAGTTCCCAGAATTTGCTGTTAAAAAAAAAAATCAAGAAAATATTTTTTGCTTCTAGTATTCTGGCATGGAGGTCATTCCTCAAACAGTCTCAAAGATTACAAACAGCTTTGCTTAACAATATAATACAGAATCCATGTCCACACCCACACACATGTCATTATTCTCCCTTCTCCCCCTTTTCCTAGCAGTCTCAGGAGAAATAAATTTCTATTCTCACAGAAACCTCCAGCTCATGTGTCATTTTACTTTTCACCTCCTGATTTCAAGTAGTTTCCTTCCTTGTTCTCTTACCACGCACCAAACGTGCGAGTAAAGACAACTCTTCTTGTTTAATGAAGGGTCTGTTGCCAGATATATTCCACCATAGGTTGAGCCCCCACCCGGTTTTGAAACAGGAAGTATAAGATGTGAAGACAAGGATTTCTCTACGGAGTCCTGAGTTCTCGCATGGGGCTGTGGTATTAACTATCCAGCTGACCCTTGGGTAGTTATTGAACTATTTTTGCTGCCATTCATCTGAAAACCAGCCAAATTAGAGTTCCCCATTGAACTCACAGGATGGTCGAGAAAATCAACGGAAGAAAGTGTTAAGGAAAAAATGTAATGTGCTTCCTTGATGTATAAGGTTCAAAATAATCCAACATCAGCATTCAGATCTTGGGCTGTGCCTACTGGCCTTCCACTTGATTTTGGTGTTGCTGTCTTCATTTTCCCCTCTCAGCTGTTTCCAATCTCCATCTGCCCCAGCCCTCTCGGCCCTGGAACTTCCCCAATTACCAATCTCTCATCCCGACTCACTGACCTGTGCATTCTCAGCAAGATGATTACTGACTAATTGGGAAAATGATCCAAACTTGTATGGAAATGGGTCATAATGTGTTCCCTGTCCAGGCAACAAATAGTAATCCCTGGACCACCATGGAAGTTATATTCCTGAAAATTATCAGAGTTGACAAAACCATGCTAAGCAATGTAAAGTTCTCATAACAAAGAGGAGATTGGAGGGACATGGCTTGACAAATAAATGTCTTTATATGTACACTTGAAGCACAAAAGAAAAGGCCCTAGAAGGCATCTACTTCCTGACCACATTCGTCTGTTTAAAACTTGCCTCCGAGATCATGGTATTTAAGTGTTTAGGAAATACTGCAGCCAACTTCTAAAGCATATTCTTCCACTAGTTTTCTGTGCAAAATCTAAATTTTCTAAAATTGGGGTCACAAATTGAAAGCCTATATGTTGAATCTGACGCAATTTTTTCCCCCTCACACAGTATTTTACAAGTTTTAGATTTGGCTGCCTTTAAACAGGGCATGTTCTTTTCTCATTGCTGCCATTCATACCACTCTCTATTGCTCCCCCAACTGGAATTTGTATATTTGCATAATGAACGCTGACCTAGGTGTCAGAAATGCTTGGTTCTAGTTCCACTCAGGCATAAATTAGAAGTAAAATGTTCTTCCAACTCTGCCATGTGCTAACCCTAAGATTTTGGTGTCTGCTCTCTCTCTAACCCTTGGTCTTCTTCTGGATAATGGAGGTGCCATCATCTTCTCTGCCAACATTACAGGATTGATGTGAAGATCACATAAAATAATGTATAGGAACTTACGTTATATGCTGTAAATCACATGATAATGTATAGTATTATTATTAAGTAGCAGCTCCTGGACATTACAAGACAACCCTCCCTCTACACTTATTCCAATGCCCTGTACTCATACCACCAGCTGCCAACCAAACTTTGCGAGTTGAAGGAATACTGGAGAAGAAGACAAAGGGTCATTTACCTTGGTAGTTAATGCCCTATATGGATTCTGTTTATATCGGACTGTCTACAATTTTTCAGTCTAAAAATTACTCGGCACAGTTGCTTAATGGCCCTTTTATCTTCCCTTTAATCACACCCAGGACTTCTCACCATTCTCCCATTACAGTTCCCATTTGTCTCTTTGATCATTCTCCTTATCCTTATTGCTATGCAGAGCTGTACATGATGTATACTGTGTTTCTGGGCTAGCTGATAGCAATTGAGGCCAAATGTACCAAAATAGCCAAGTAAAAAGTAGATAAATCATATTCTATCATCCAACATACATGTATGTGTATGTTTGGGCATTAAAAAATGTATACTTACATAGGCATAGAGCAACAATTTAAAAAGACACATTCATTGCTATGCTGGAGGCACTTTCAAGAACAATGGCTGTCAAATTGGCTTAGGGAGTTTTTTTTAAAAAAGCGTATACAGATACTTGGATCCTAACACCAGCAGTCCCGATGTCATTGATCAGAATGGTGTCCAGGCATGGGTTTGTTTCAGAAAGCACGCTCCACCCGAAAGTGATTCTAATGAGTGGTCAGTATTGTGAACACCATGATAGGAACAACTATGGGACCTGGTGTTGTCTTATGCACAGCTGAATCTTGCCTTGTATTGCTCAGTGGAAATTCTCTGTTTAATACAGATATTCTCCCTTGGAAGTGAAAGTGTTAATATCCTTCTCCCTCTAAAAATTCCACTCTCAGAAATTAACCTTAGAGAAATATAACCCTAAAGTACAAAGATAGAGATTCAAGGCTATTTGAGGAAACAGTAAGAGCTAACAATTGGAAGCAACCCAAATTTTTGTCAATAGAGGATCAATTAAAAAGTAAGGTACAGCCAGCACAATGAAACTCTATACAGCCCTTAAAAAGAATAAGCTAAGTTCTCGAAGTCTATTCTGTCAGGAAAAATACTGAGAATGCATCTTTAAATGGAAAACAGCAGGTTGTAAGATAAGATGTATATAAGATTCATTTTTGTAACAAATTGACACAAATCTAATGACTGACACAAAGCATAGTGTCTCAATAAATGTTTCTTGAATTAATTAAAAAAAAATCTAAATGGACAAACATCAAGCTATTTAATGGTTACTTTCAGGAGTCTGAGGCCCCAGTGGCGGAGTGGTTAAGTGTTTGGTTGCTACCCAAAAGTTTGGCAGTTGGAACCCACCATCCTCTCCTTGAAAACACTATCGGGCAGCTCTCTTTTGCCCTATAGGGTTGCTATGAGTCGCAATCTTCTCGACGGCAATGGGTTTGGTTTTTTGGTTTTGGCTAAGGAGTCTGATGAAATGGGAGAATTCTACTTTTCACATTATATTCTTTTTATTGTTTAAATGTTTATAAACAGAACAGATTATGTTCATAACTTTTAAAATAGAGGAAAAATGTTTGCCAGCCACACCTCCTCCCCTCACACACACTGCCTTCCAACCCAAATGTTAATCTGGCTGATTTAAAAAGAAAATGATAGACGTGATACTGGCTGAGTTTTCTCTGCAGATCAAAAACACCCTGCATCTTTTCCATTCAGCATTCCATTAAAGTACAGCAGAGCCAAGTGCTGTGTGTGGGAAAGTGTGTCTTTGTGTGTGTGGATCTCACTGTAGCTACAATGGCCCCTCCCTTTGGTAACAATTTAACACCCACATGCATCCTCAGGAAGGTCAAAAGGGAACAGCCAGAGTAAAAAAACATGTTTTAGAAATGTTAACTAGCTCCCACTTCCAAAATTCTTTTCTCCCACATTAAAAACGACATCACGCATGTTTCCATGAGTTTCTGGCGGATTTCATAAAATGAGCAGGGATTTCGTCCACAGAAAAAGTGGGAAACTGGCAAAACCCTTTCCATCGGAAATGAGGCACTGTGCTGGGAATGACATTGGATTTTATAACATAAATTTCAAAGTTATCGGGCTTAATTATATGTTCTTTTCTTAATTCATACAGAGGTTTTGTGGCCATTTTGCAATGTTTGAGTTTTAGAGAAAAAAGAGAAATCATGGAATTTCCATGTTCATGGAAAATCAACACCTTCTCAGATGATTAAAACAAAAAAGCGAAATTCCACTCACAAAACAGAAAGTAGGTAATTTCCTGTAATTTTATATTTGAAACTTCAACTTCAATCTTTAATACACTGAAGTAGCAAAGCAGAAAATCTAATATTCAGTATGCTTAGAAGTGGTTCAAGTGAGAGGAACAAGCTTGGGGACCTGTGGCGATATTTAGGAGGTACAACTGGCATGCTCTCTGGTACGAATGCTTTTGGTTGGCCTGTTTTACCGATGTTTCTTTCTGAAGGGAGGAGTGGGTAAGTAAAATACCTTTAAAATACTGCATAGACAATATTATACAGTATATGGAGTTCCTAGGGGGTGCAAACAGTTAAACTTTTCGACGACTAGCCAAAAGGTTGGATATTTGAACCCACCCAGAGGTGCCTCAAAAGAAAAGGCTAGCAATCTGTTTCCAAAAGGCCACAGCCTTGAATACCCTGTGGAACAGTGCTACCCTGCACACATGGGGTTGCTGTGAGTCAGAATCGACTCCATGACAGCTGACAACAACAAATACAATATATAGTCTGGCTTCAGAATTCCTACACAATGTAGGTTTTAACTCTAGCCTTACCTTCAAGGCCCTGTGTAACTTCAAGACCTTTAACCAAATCTTTCTGGGCCTTAGTAATACCATCCCCCAAAACATGAGTAAAAGTACCTGCCGTCTGGCAGGGCTGTTATGGGGATAAGTGAAGGAATGTGCAGTAAAGCATTTTTAAAAGCTAAAAGAGTGATAGAGATGCATAGTACAAAGAGAGATGATACTAAAACTTAACTATGTCAGGTAACTTCGACAAGCTTGTTCCTTCGTCCGCAGATGGGGTGATTAATTATTAACAAATATTTAAATCCATTGCTATCGAGTCGATTCCAACTCAGCAACCCTATAGGACAGAGTAGAACTGCCTCATAGGGTTTCCAAGGAGAGGCTGGTGGATTTGAACTGCTGATTTTTTGGTTAGCAGCTGAGCTCTTAACCACTGCACCACCAGGGCTTCAACAAATCTTCAGTGCCCTCTATATGCCAAGCGGAGCTCTGGTGGCACAGTGGCTAGGAGCTCAGCTGCTAACCAAAAAAAACAGCAATTCAAATCTACCACCTGCTCCTTGGAAACTCTACGGGGCAGTTCTACCCTGTCCTACAGTGTTGCTGTGAGTCAGAATCGATGTGATGGCAACGGGTTTGGTTTTGGGGTTTATATGCCAAGCACTGTTCTAGAGGCTGAGAACGGTAATTGTTCCATTCTGTCTACTCATAGGTATATTGTGGGGCATCAATAAAGCAATGCCCATCAAACACTTTGGAAACCATCAAAAGTTGTACTCTCATAAAAAAACAAAAAAACAAACCCATTGCCATCGAGTTGATTCTGACTTATAGTGACCCTATAGGACAGAGTAGAACTGCCCCATATGGTTTCCAAGAAGCATCTGGTGGATTCCAACTGCCAACCTTTTGGTTAGCAGCTGTAGCTCTTAACCACTGCACCACCAAGGTTCCTTATGCACCCTCATAAAATATATAATTCACATTTTTTAATTCTTCCACTCATTTCAAAATAAATTAATTTGTTAAAGCCAATTCTTGGCTGTGGTAAAGCCAAGAATCAGACAAAATCTGCCTGCTGAGAGCTGAAAGTCTAGTATGGTGGCTGATATATTGCTAGAGTTCCAGTTGTCTTTAGAAAGTAACATAACGGTCCTTGATACACACAAGAACATAGATGAACCTCGAAAACATCATGCTGAGTAAAGTAAGTCAATCACAAAAGGACAAATACTGTATGATCCTGCTTCCACGAAAGATTTGGAGTAGGCAAATGTATACAGGCCTAAAGTTGTTGGTGGTTTCCGGGGCAGGTGGGTGGAAAGGGGAGAAGGGGACTCATTGCTTAAGAGACACTCAGCTTCTGTTAAGGGTGACGGAAAACATTGGAAACATGTAATAGTGATGGTTTCACAGCATGCCGAATACCATTAATGTTGCCACATTGTATGTGCAAGGCACGTTGAAATGGCAAATGTTTTGTTGCATACGTCTTTACCACAATTAAAAAAAAAAAAAAAAGAAAAGGTAGCCTGCCAATAGGTATTATAAGAGAGTAACAACGGGGCTTCTGGAGTGACGGTAGAGCATGCGGAGCTTGGGAAGGATTTCTGTGGCGTATTGGGTTCCAGCTGATGGAAGCTGCTACAGAGATCCATGTGAACCCACCAATGCTTCACTCGTTCACTCCACAGACGTTTACTGAGTACTTACTGTATGCCAGACCCTGGGCTATGTACTGTCATGGGATATATGCTCCAAGAAAACATACAGATTTTTGCTCACATAAAATTTAAACCATCACGCTTTCTCTCCCAGCGCTTCCAAACACAGGCTTTTTATTGGGATGTATAAAATATTACTCCTCCAGATGAGCCAAACCCAGGGGTATGCTGATAAACACAGAAAAAAATGGGAAGTAGCCCTGATCTGTAATTTTTGCTGATTTTCATGGTGTAAATACTCCCACTGTGGCTGAGTTCAAACTACCAACGGTTTGACAACCAGCTTGAAAATTTCTTGAATAGTTAGTCATCGACTTTCAATTCAGCACACTACTAGAGACCAAAGTGTTTTAGTCTCCTGTTTATCCTTAGAAATGGCAACATTTGTTAGGTTCCTGATGAACATCTGCCAAATGCCTCTTGATTTTCATCTGAATCCTTCCTCAGGAATCTATTGAGTTCTTCCAGGATGTCCCCAAAGTCCACAAGGCACTAGCCGGGATGATTTCAGACTGGCCCCTCATCCTGGAATAAGAAATGCCCAATTGGGCTAAGGAGTGTTCTTTGGAATGCTGAAATACCATCTTATGAAACAAAAGTCTAGGTCTCAAATAAAAACAAAACAAACAAAGTATTTCCACATGACCCTTTCAATCTCATGGCATGATTTCTAAGAAAACCGAAGTGATTAGGAAATTATTAATGTCATAGTAAAGTCATAGTAGGAAAGAAAAAACAAACAAGGTCACAAAAGAGAGGACTCTGTCCATAAGTCCACCACTTTGTAAACAGCTTTCACTGCACAGAACACACACTTGTCCAAGGCAACGAACTTTTCATTTGAGTGTTGGGTGGGGCTCACAGGTCCTTACCCAAACAGAAAGCTATTTCACAAAGTATTCCAGGCAAAAGGACATGCTCCATCCAACTTTGCTTAACTGAAGTGAAAATGACAAGTATTTGTGGAGAAGCACCGTGGGCAAAAGTGTCCTGCCCTCGAGAGGCACAAAACAAAATACATTCTCCATCCTCTGGAAGCTTACTGTCTCGTCAGATTGGGGCTGTTTATTCTCGCAAAAGGGTGGCTTAAAGTAGAAAAAGTAGGCATGTTGCAGACCTGTGGTTTGCAAGTGACATATTGGGGGAAGTCTGATGAATTCCAAACTCATCAGGACAGTTTTCGAGTCCATTAACTACCCAGTTTACCTACCCAAATCAGTCACTGTTGAGTTGGCTCTGACTCGTGGTGACCCCATGTATGTCAGATAGAACAGTGCTCATAGGGTTTTCAATGACTGATTTTTTAGAAGTAGATTAGCAGGCCTTTCTTCTGAGTCACCTTTAGGTGGACTGGAACCTCAGCCTTTTGGTTAGCAGCTGAGTGCGTTAACCTTTTGCGCCACCTAGAAACTCCCTACACCTTCATGTAATCCCTTCCTTATATTCTCTACGGCAGACGTGCTAAATTTCCCTCAGTTCTGTAAGCAATGCCTTCTCTCCTCTCTGTGGACCTTCATTTATCCCGCTCCCTCTTCCTGGAACACACCTGGTCATACGCCATTCCGCCTGCCTTTACCCACTGCATCTGGCTATCTTGGTTATACTTTAGATTTCAACCTAACCACTGTTTTATTCCAAAAAGCTTTTATTGATCTACCAATTTCTGTTTGGTTTTTCTCCTTTGGGCTTCAAGTTTCCTCGTGATTTCTACCATCATTGGCTATGTAACACACCTTATTTTAATTCTCCTTTCATTTTTCCGTCCTTGCCAATGTTTGGTAAATTCTACAAGACCTGATTGTGTACTATATACTGTAATAAATATTTTACATGCCTTATTTTACTAACTATAAACCATAATATAGTGGGAACCCTGGTGGTGCAACGGTTAAGAGCTATGGCTGCTAACCAAGAGGTCGGCAGTTCAAATCCACCAGCTGTTCCTTGGAAACCCTGAGGGGCAATTCTATTCTGTCCTATGGGGTTGCTCTGAGTCACAATCAACTTGACGGCAATGAGTTTGATTTTGGTATAATCTAATGAGGTAGATCTTTTATTATTGCCATTTGCAGAAAAGGAATCTGGGCCTCACGGAGGTTAAATAATGAGCCTATGGTAATATGTCTAGCATATCTGTCAGGACTCTTGATTGCAGAAAACAGAAGCAACCAACAAATTAATAAACCATGTCAGCTAGTTCTAAACGCGCAGGTTCTAGAGTCAGACTGTGTGGGTTCAAATCGCAGCTTGCTAGCTGTATGGTCTTGGTTAATTCATTTTAGCTTGCTGGGCCTTAATTGCCTCATCTGTAAAATGGAGATATTTATAGGTATCTCATGGGACTATTGAGATAACCAAATGATGTAGATAATCTATATAAAGTATTCAGCCCATAATCAGCACTAAATAAAATGTTAGCTGCTGGGATTATTATTGTTACTCTGATATTATTATATTCCCTATGCTGCTACCTCTTTGAAGGAATGTATTCTAAGAGGGAAAACTATATATTGAATGAAAATGAGGGACATGTGCCTCTGCAGGGTACATCCTTGGCCCATGAGATCCCCTCTGGAGCTGTAGCAGAGAGTTCCTGCAAGGGAGTAGTGGATGATAAGCCTGGAGACAGATGCGGAGCCGCATTGCTCCAGAAGCTTTGAATTCCCTGGGAGATGAGCTCAATTGGGCCCTGGAAGAGACCTGCCTTGGGGGTGGCAGTCATAGAACTATTCCCAGCTGCTGTGCTTCACATCCTCACCCCAACACAAAAGGGAAGGATGAGTGACACCTCAAACAACTTTGGAGAGTCTAACAACAATTTTCAACTTCAAACAGGCCACACATAAAAGTTGAAGACTTTTGCTACAAACCCAACCACTGGGAAATCACTGCCTGGCTGACATTAATTCCAGTTACTGTGCAGCCTTTACTGAAAATGCAACTTTTTTTTTTTTTATTCTAAGTCCTTTAACATTTCAATCTAGGGCATGGGCAAATGTGGAGCAAATCCAGGTCAGGTTGTGCTTTTATCCCCAAACGGAGTATCAGTGTTAACTCCACTAGGACTTGAAGCCCAGAGGTGAGGGTGGGGAGATAAGAAGAACAATAAAAAAATTGTTTAGATCCTGCCACAATTTACTTTCCCTAGATTAGCATCAATACACAATTTGAGTCACTGTTATTATTGTCATTATTGGTTTCATTATTTTTAATACCCCATTACCTTCTCACAGCATTTTGCAGGCTATAAAGCTGAAGTACATGTGTTGTCTTTGATTTCATTTGATTCGTGGGGATTGGATGAACTAAGGTGGAGAATGACAAGGTTAGGGACTGAAGAACCTCAGAGATTATTCTAGTTTTGTTTTAGGATGAGCCATCTCAAGAGATGATCTTAATCACGGCCTCACTGCCAGGCAATGTGAGACTAGAAATAGCTTCCAGATCAGCAAATTTCTAGATTTAAAACTTGGAGACTTATCACTGAGTGTTGTTGCAATGCTGTGTGGCACTGGGGACTGGGGTAAAGAGAAAACCCTGATTTTAAAGATTTCAGTCCAGCAAGGAAAAAAATCAGCTACTTAGTTAATACAGGCCTTGGAGAACAGATGAGGTCAAGTTGAGTGCAGTTGAACTAAAGCTATCCCTGCTAAGAGTTTCAAGTGGCCCAGAAATTTTCAGGGGACACATTACAAAATACAATTTCAGTGTTTTGGATAAAAATGGCATAGGCCTGTTGTGAAAGAAAAACTCAGAGTAGAAAAGTACAAATAAAAAAGTAGAATTTACTCACAGATCCTACTACTTTGAGAAGAAAAATAAATATGAAAACCCTGTTTAGCAACCTTTCAGATATCCTTCTATAGCCATCTGATATGCATAGGTATAAATATGGATACAGCTACAGATGCAAATACCCATATATGCAATTACACTAAATCAAACCCATTGCCATCGAGTTGATTCTGACTCAGAGCAACCCTATAAGACAGAGTAAAACTGCCCTGTAGGGTTTCCAAGGAGCAGCTGGTGGATTCAAACTGCCAACGTTTTGGTTAGCAGCTGTAGCTCTTAACCACTGCACCATCAGGGCTCCATGCAATCACACCATACATGCTAAATTGAAAATGCATGTTTTAAATTTCACAGAATAAGTAACATGGACAAATCTTAATGTTCATAGTAAGACAAAGTCATCATTTTAAAATGCCAAATGCTATTTCACTATATGAATGATTGTATTTAACCAGTACCCGTTCGATGGTCATTTGGGTAGTTTACAATTGTTCACTGTCGCAAACGATGATGTGACATACATCCGTAAGTGTACATCTTGGACATTTAAGTGAATGTCTTTTCATTATAAATTCCTGCAAATGGATTCCTCTGGATGATGCACACTGATTTTTTTTTTGATTGTGGTGAAGTATATATAATAAAACATTTGCCATTTCAACCATTTTTAAGTGTATAGTTCAGTGGCATTAATTATGGTCGCTGTATTGTGCGATCAGCACCCGTTTCCACATTTTTTCATCATCGTTAACAGGAACTCGGTGCCGCTGAAGCAATAACCCCCTCTTTTTGCCGACCACCTGCTCCTGATAAGCACTAATCGACTTTTTGGTCTTTATGTATTTGCATATTCTAGATATTTCATGTAAGTGTGCTCATATAGTATTTGACTTTTTTGTGTCTGACTTATTTCAGTCAACATAATTTTTTATATATTTTTTAATGTTTTCAGGGTTCACCATGTTGTAGCATGTATCAGGACTTCATTTCTCTTTATGGTTGAATAATATTCTATTGAATGTATGTACCACATTTTGTTTTTCCATTCATCTGTTGATGGACATTTGGGTTGTTTCCACATTTTGGCTATTGTGAATAGTGCTGTAATGAACATTGGTGTACAAGTATCTGTTCGTGTTCCTGCTTTTAAGTCTTTTGGGTAAATATCCAGGAGAAGAATTTCTAGGTCACGTGGTGATTTTATATTGACCTTTTTGAGGAATGTACACTGATGATATAATAAAAACTATCAATTTGCATTTGGGATTACTTTTCAAATTTTAGGTCCTAGACATCAATTGAAGGAGCCCTGGTGGCACAATGGTTAAACACTTGGCTGCTAACCAAAAGTTCAGGGATTCAAACCCAACAGTGGCTCCACGGGAGAAAAGACCTAGTGATGTTCTCCCATATAAATTTAAACTCATTGCTGTCAAGTTGATTCCAACACATGGTGACCTGTGGGACAGAGTAGAACTGCTGTATAGGGTTTCTAAGTCTGTAATCTTTATGGAAACAGGCTGCAACATCTTTCTCCCTAGGAGCAGTAGGTGGGTTCAGACCTCTGACTTTTTAGTTAGCAGCCAAGGCTTAACCACTACACCACCAGAGCTCCTTACCATAAAGATTACAGCCTAGGAAACCCTATGGGGCAGTTCTACCCTGTCCTACAAGGTAGCTATGAGTCAGAATTGACTTGATGGCACACAACAACAACAGACATCGATTGTGGTAGAGTACTCCATGTATACAAGAAAGGGTTAAGTTAGAGGACAATCCAGAGAAGAGAGAAGGTGGAGTAGAGAGCACATCTGACATGTGCCTGACTCTGCAATGTTTTTTTTTATGCACATTATCTTGTGTAATCCACACACCATTCTTGAGAAGTTGCTGTCATCATGTCCACTTTATGTATGCGGACTTGGAAGCTCAGAAGCTATATAAATTTCCCAAGGAAAGAGAGAAGTTCAGCAATGAACCTTGGGCATCCACGGACAGCAAAAATGTCCTGGGCACGTGGAAGATGAGCAATCAAAGTGGAATAAAGATGACATGCTTCATCAACTTTGCATGGTTGCCCTTAACTTCATTGTTGCTTTGTCCTATCCCTACTCATGCCTATGAGAAACCAGCACTAACGGTGAGTGCTGTGCAAACCCTTCCTTCAACAATGTCAGCACCTGCTTGGGGCTCCCAAGACTGGTCATTATTTCCCCCATGGAGCTGGCATTTTCATGAGCTTAGGTGTGAGAAACAGGTGAGTTTCCTACTTTGCCAAGATCTTTAAATAAGAAGCACCAGCCAGAAGCTGTGAAGGGAAGCCAGCCAGGGTGTGTGTTTGCTGGAAATAAAACTGGTAGGCCCTCTGGGACCAGGAGGAATGGACTTGGGGCATTTCTTCAACATCTGTTTCAGCCTCCAGTGTGTCTCGATAGAGGGTTTTCGGTTATTACCCATTACTCACCTCATCCCTCTCCCTGAACCCTGTTCCTTGAAATATGGTCCCCTCATTTGAATAGCAATGACTAAGTGTATTGGAACCTACTTAAATACATTCTAAAAGCATTAAATTGGGAACACAAAATCCAGTGATGTACCAGTTGCCAAACTATAGTAAAGTTGAAGTGATTAAAATAATTTAATGCATGAAACATGCACTCAGGAAGGCAGAGAAAGAGTAAGTTTTTCCAGTGCAGTGTCAGCCCAGTGGTTGATATTTCAGAAGAAGTGGGGTGGGCGGAGGCCATTGCCAAAAGAAAGTGAAATAATTGATGAAGACCCAAAGGCGAATGCCCTTGATCTTGATGTTATTACTTCATTTCATGAAATATCAAAATTCAATGACAGACTGTAAAGTCAGAAAGTCAATTGTTGCTATTTTTCCCCATGGATATAATTCCAATATGTGCATATAAACATGTCAGAAAGTCTTCTAGAAAAAAAGAAAAGAACTGTAGTTTGGAATCTGGGTCATGTTTTCAAATAGCCTTATTATTCCCGTTATGAAGTGGACACTCAGGTATTTGGCTCGGCAGTTTTATCCACACCCAAGTGGTTGGGTGATTTATAACTCACTATCCATATTTTTTATCCATATTCTCAGGGCTGTTTGGTGAATTTTAAAGCTCAAGCTAGGCTTGAGGTTTACTCTAGCTAAAAAATATACACACACACACACACAAAGCTACCCCTCAGTGATTTGATGTCACATGTTTACCACTATCTGAAACTCCATTTGCTCTGGAACCAGATTCTAGTTACAGATTCCTTCCTTCCTTCCTCCCATCCAGCCTTACTTTTCTTATTTTTCTTCTTTCCCCTCTCCTGCTTCCCCTTCTCTCTTCTCCCCCTCTCCACTTTCTATATGTTATCGGGAAGATAAATGTTTGACTTTCTGTTGCCTTATTCCAATGATTTCATCTTCTTTTGTTTTGCAAATAGTGCAAAAAATCTTGTAAGAAAATGTTCCTTGTGTGGCGCCTGATCCAGAAACTTCCTGCTTCTTGTTAAGCCAGAAATAGCTCCTCAACAACTGCAACCAGGAAGCATCAAGAAGTACAAAACTGAAATTACAATCTTGTGCGTTTCTCCAAACAGAAAAAAAAATTTGTTCGATCATAAATAAGTAGCTGTTTTTTAAGCTCCTCAGAGACCTGGTGCTCATGCTGAGGCAAGAGCAATGGGCAACAGAAATATGATTTCTACCCTCATAGAGCTTATAATCCAGTCAAATAATACTTACTTGAGAAGCCCAGTGATGTGCACATGGTCTGTTATCACCCCAGCCATCTATTTCTCCATTGCGTGTTAGCGTGGGGTCCAGTGGCAATTACTCCATCTTCAGCTCAACAGCAGGCCCTGATTGGCCTAAACCAATTAACATAGTTTCATGCCTATTGCTACAGTTATGGTGTCAGGGGTGGACACACAATCTGTATAGGTCCAATCCTACTGAGGACTCTAGCTCAATAATTGGGAAAAGAGAATAAACCTTCTCTTTTTACCACTTTTCTTCTCTTTAGCTCTCTCTTTATCTCGACTTTGCTCTCCTTCTTGCTCTTGTTCTCCCTCTTGCTCCTCACTCTGTGTGTGTGTGAATGTGTATGTGTGTGTGTGCACCTATCTGCCTGTCTCTTTCTTTCCTCCACTCCAGCCCCCCTGCTGAACACGAATAAGGAAGTAACCAGCCATCTTGTGTCATAAAGGAGACCAGGCCGAAAGGAAACATGGAAAACAAAACCGAGAGCAAAAGAAAATAGAGTCACTAGTAACATTAGTAAGCTACTGGATCAAATCCCACCTGAAACCTCTGGACCTTTAAACTACTCCCTTTGCCTATAAGACAGTTGTAGTTGGATTTTCCACTACTTAGAGATGGAAGAATCCTGATAGACACAATAGTGCCTTGTTTGTTCAAGAACTTTGAGAAATAAAATAATCTATCCGTACCGTACCCATTGCTGTCAAGTGGATTCTGACTCATAGCAACCCTACAGGACAGAGTAGAACCGCCCCACAGAGTTTCCAAGGAGTGCCTGGTGGATTCGAACTGCTGACGTTTTAGTTAGCAGCTGCAGCACTTGACCACTATGCCACCTGGGTAAATAGTCTACTCACATTAATTTGTCACTTTACGTATCAAACTATTTGGAACTGGCCACTTTATGTATCAAATATATTTGATTTCTACTATTTTTTGATGAGTATTATTTCGACGGCACTAGGGTAGGTTTTATTATTATAAATGGTATACTTTCTTGTGCCTTATAAATCTTACCAGACAAAGCATGCTGATGGTACTGTCATAATTCTTAACACCTTTTCCATTTTTCCATAGGACTCAGGTACCTTCAAAAACTATTGGCATGGGTTGGGTTATTGTCTTCTTGCTAAATATTGCAGAATATTGTGATTTTTTTTTTTAAAGTTTTTTTTTTTTTTGTAGTTTTGCAGTTATCGCTTTTGCTTTCAGCTTCTTCCCTGTGTAAAGACTCCCATCCCAGCTCTTAATAGCTGTTTCTTCCATGTCATTTATTGCTTATAATCTGTTATAAGCTGAAAACCATATAACCAAACCTGTTAGAATCGTTTCTAAAATAAGAATGAATGAGGGTCTCCTGTGACTCACACATTTCTAACCCTGCTGTTTAGAACTCTAGGGTTCCATGTAGGAACCTCGGAAGCCTCATACAGGGGATAAGGACCCCTAAATCCTGTTTCAATCAGTGTATCTCCATTTTTATCTCTTTTTATATAATACAGTTCTAAGATATAAATTATTTGAAAAAAAAAAATAAGATTCATCTCTTAAAAACTACTCCTCTATACCAGTTTGACAGAATAACATTGTACCTGTTCTTTTCAGGTAAAATATTTTCCACAGTGGGTAAATTCTTAGAAGTGGAAACTTACCTGCACAGTTCCAAGAAATACAAGGATTGCAGTTTCTGCCTTGTGGACACCAATGGCTTGATTGAGTTTTACAAATGTGGATTACTTAAATCCCACTTCAACAAAATATATCTGTAAAGTCAACAGTCAACTTTATTTCATTAAACCTAAGATGTCATCAGTTTTAAGATACACCATTGTAGTATGCACCTAAAGGAAGGAAGAAGCCCTACCAAGTAAACCATTAAATATAGGTGCCCTTTGTGCACCAGCTTACATCACACAGTTCTGTACAGTCTTTGACTCTCCTTTCCCTGCAAGTCTTGCTTCCTGTCCCAGGGTTTCTGTGACACCTCAGTTTGGGATGCCTGCAACTTTGGTGTTCATACAACTATAGCATAAAAATGTGAGGAAGACCATGCCCCATGGGGCAATGCAACCAGTGGTAGACAATGCCCTCTGGCAGATGATCCTGAGCTGCATTTTATAAGGCTCTCCAGAAGCTCCTACGTGAGTTACTAGTCACCTGCAGCCCTGGATGTCCAATAACGCTACCTTGCATTGACTTTCTCTCCTCCCCTCTTCACTTCCCCACTCTTGGCCCTGGGAGCCCATTCCCAAATAAGCCACCCACAAGCAAGCCTTTGTCTCAGGCTGGTACTGTCAATTGTAAGACACGTTCCAATTTCAGAGATGCTAAGTTGTGAAAACATTTGCACCTTAGAACCATGAAAGATGGTAATTTATGAGAATAAAAGCCAAATTTGTTAGGTAAACAAAGTGATACCATGGACACCCATGGCACTGCAAAAAATAAATACATCTTGTAATTCCTTTTGTAAATTATTTTTTTCTGTTTCATTGCTGTTGTCATCGTCAGTCACCTCATGTACAACAGAATGGCATTGGTCAGAAAACAAACCTAAGCCTCCAGCATAAAAGGGGAAAATTCTACTATTGAACCACTACTGCCTCCATTTCATTTCCTACTACTTTGCATTCATTCTATCAGCCCTGAGCAATGTTCCTTGCTGAACACAATGATGATAGTTTGTGCCTATAAACTCAGTTTTCAAAAAGAGATTGGATTATGTTCACTTACTCTCTATAGTGCCTTTCCTATAGTAAATTCTCCAAAAATACTTTCTAAATAAACTTTAGGAAGGTCTTCAGGATGATGAAGTAGAAAGAATATTGGACCAGGATTCAGGAGATCAGGGACCTACTCTTCATCCTTTTTACTCTTTATGAGTTATACTTCCTTCATTTGCAAAATGAGACAATATCACTGCAGGGATATAAACTCCCTTAGAATTTCAAGTTTAAATGTCTACAGACATTGAGGATTTAACTTTTTGAAGGATTAAGTATCCAAATTTAGATACTTCACAACTGCCTGTACGTTAAGAATGCTGGTCCATCACATCCCTCCCTCCAAAATGTATTTGGTACAATTTAAGGAGTCCAAACTGAAAAAAAAAAAATTATTGCCAAAATACATTCTTGCTTTAACTGAGATATTTGACAATATGATATGTCAAGAAATAGATAATCAGTTAAAAAATTAGCCTCAGCAGATATAAGACACTACATTTTTATGGTAGATTCTGAAAAGTAGCTTGAATGAATGGGGAAAATTTTTAAAAACCTGTCTGTAGTGAAGTGAATGGTGATCCCAAAGATATTTCCACATCCTAATCCTTGTAACTTGAAATATTACCTTATTTGGAAAAATGTCTTTGCAAATGTAATTAAGTAAAGACCTTGGAATGATAATATGATTCTGAGTTTTCTGAGTGGCCCTAAATCCAATGGCAATTGCCCTCACAAGAGAGATGGCGGAGGGAGATTTTACACAGACAGAAGAAGAAGAGACACACCAAGAGGGATGATGTGAGAGGCAGATCGAAGTGATATGGCCACAAACAGCAGGATACCAACAGCCACTTGGAAGCTGGAAGAGGGAAGGAACAGATCCTCCTCTAGAGCTTCGGTAGGGAGTTTGTCCCTGCTGAGCTTGATTTCTGACTTCTGGCCTCCAGAACTGTAAGAGAATAAATATCCAATATTTAAGCCACCAAATCTGTAATAATATTTTACAGCAGCAACAGGAAACTAATATGGTATTTCTAAGTTAGAATCATACCCAGAAAACCCAGCGCCGTTGAAGTTAGAATCATAGAATCCCAAAATATTAGATTTCAGATGTTTTTATAACATTTCTCTTCTTTAAATAATAATTTAAGCTAACAGCTTATTGAGCAATTTCTATATTCCAGTATGATACTTTATTTGATATAAATATAGCCATATCAACTTTCCTTTGTTAGTCTTTTCATGACATATTTTCTTTCCATCCATTTACTTTCAGCCTAGCTGTGTCCTTATATTTAAATTGTATCTTTTGTAAATGGCATGGAATATAATTAGGTCTTTTTTTTTTTTTTAATTTAGATTCACTCTGACAATTTTTTTTTTTTTATTTTGGTAAAAGAGCATTTGGTATATTTATCCATATTTTAATTATGGAGACTAGTTGGCTTTTTGTTGTCTATTTCTCCTACATAATGTTTCTTTTTTTCTGGATTCCGCAGATATTTTTATTCAATATTTTCTCCTCTTTTTAGTTATACATTTTTGTATTTTATTTTTTAGCTACATATTAACCTTGAGATTTCAATATGCAACCCTGACTTCAATATTCAATGTTAAGTCAGTGCTTTTTCCACTTTCTGAATATTTGAAAGAAAGTTATGAGTTTAACTACTTTTTTTTATCCTTCCACCTTTTGTGAACCTGTTGACGTCTTTTGACTTCTATGATGTTATAAACCTCACAAAACATTACTGTTATTGCTTTAAACACTCAATATTTTTCTTTCCAATTACTTACCCTTTCAGTACTCTTTATTTCTTCCCACTTCCATCTGGGATCATTTTTCTTCAGTCTGAAGAAATTGCTGTAGTATTTCTTGAAATATCTGTTTGCTTGAAAGGAATTCTCTCAAATATTGTTTGTGCAAAAAGGTCTTTATCTTACCATTATTTTTGAAGAATATTTTTGCTGGGTATAGAATTATAGATTGACAAGCTTCTTTCCTTCTTAACACGTTAATGATGCAATCTTATTGCTTTCTGTTTCCAATAATTTTCAACGAAAGGTTAGTCATCAGTTTTATTGTTTCTTCTTCAAAGGTTTCACTCTTCATCTCTCTCATTCTGTGACTTCAGCTACATTTATTTACCTTTTTGCCAGTGTTTCTTTTGGCTCTTATGCTCTGTTAAGTTCTTTCCATTTCTTTTCTCTTTGTGATTTTATTTGGAAGCAAAATTATCCATTAAAAAGTCCTTGAGTTTTACTTATCATGTCTTCTGCTATGTTGAGACTCCTGTTTCAAAATTGCATACTGCAATTCTAAGATGTCTATTTGATTCTTTTGTACTCTAATTCTGGTTGAAATTCTAAAATTCTCTGAGTTTTTATCTATCTTGTCAATCATTTCTTCTATTTACTGTAACATATTAATCAGTTATTTTAAATACCTTATCTGCAAACTCTAGTATCTAGATCATCTTCAGGTCTACTATTATAGACTATTTTTTCTCTCGATCATTGTGAACATTTCCCTGCCTCTTCTTGTGTCTAGTAATTTTTTTTTAATTTTTATTGTGCTTTCAGTGAAAGTTTACAAATCAAGTCAGTCTCTCACACAAAAACCCATATACACCTTGCTACACACTTCCTATTACTCTCCCCCTAATGTGACAGCCTGCTCCCTCCCTCCACTCTCCCTTTTCGTGCCCATTTTGCCAGCTTCTAAACCCCTCCACCCTCTCATCTCCACTCCAGGCAGGAGATACCAACATAGTCTCAAGTGTCCACCTGATCCAAGAAGCTTACTCCTTACGAGCGTCCCTCTCCAACCCATTTTCCAGTCCAATTCATGTGTGAAGAGTTGGCTTCTGGAATGGTTCCTGTCCTGGGCCAAAAGAAGGTCTGTGGGCCATGACCACCAGGGTCCTTCCAGTCTCAGTCAGACCATTAAGTCTGGTCTTATGAGAATTTGGGATCTGCATCCCACTGCTCTCCTGCTCCCTCAGGGGTTCTCTGATGTGTTCCCTGTGAGGGCAGTCATCAGTTATAGCCAGGCACCATCTAGTTCTTCTGGTCTCAGGATGATGTAGTCTCTGGTTCATGTGGCCCTTTCTGTCTCTTGGGCTCGTAATCGCCTTGTGTCCTTGGTGTTCTTCATTCTCCTTTGATCCAGGTGGGCTGAGATCAATTGATGCATCTTAGATGGCTGCTTGCTAGCATTTAAGACCCCAGACGCCACTCTTCAAAGTGGGATGCAGAATGTTTTCTTAGTAGATTTTATTATGCCAATTGAGTTAGATGTCCCCAGAAACCACAGCCCCCAGACCCCTGCCCCTGCTACACTGGCTTTTGAAGCAGTTTATTCAGGAAACTTCTTTGCTTTTGGTTTAGTCCAATTGTGCTGACCTCCCCTGTATTGTGTGCTGTCTTTCCCTTCACCTAAAGTAGTTCTTATCTACTATCTAATTAGTGAGTGCCCCTCTCCCTCCCTCTCTCCCCCCTTTCGTAACCACAAAAGAATGTTTTCTTCTCGGTTTAAACTATTTCTCAGGTTCTTATAATAGTGGTCTTATACAATATTTGTCCTTTTGCAACTGGCTAAATTCACTTAGCATAATGCCTTCCAGGTTCCTCCATGTTATGAAATGTTTCACAGATTTCCTCACTGTCCTTTATCGATGCATACTATTCCATTGTGTGAATATACCATAATTTGTTTATCCATTCATCCGTTGATGGGCACCTTGGTTGCTTCCATCTTTTTGCTGTTGTAAACAGTGCTGCAATAAACATGGGTGTGCATATATCTGTTTATGTAAAGGCTCTTATTTCTCTAGGATATATTTCCAGGAGTGGGATTGCTGGATCGTATGGTAGTTCTATTTCTAGCTTTTTAAGGAAGTGCCAAATCGATTTCCAAAGTGGTTGTCCCATTTGACATTCCCACCAGCAGTGTAGAAGTGTTCCAATCTCTCCACAGCCTCTCCAACATTTATTATTTTGTGTTTTTTGGATTAATGGCAACCTTGTTGGAGTGAGATGAAATCTCATTGTAGTTTTGATCTCCATTTCTGTAATGGCTAATGATCGTGAACATTTCCTCATATATCTGTTAGCTACCTGAATGTCTTTCTTAGTGAAGTCTGTTCATATCTCTTGCCCATTTTTTAATTGGGTTTTTCGTCTTTTTGCAGTTGAGTTTTTGCAATATCACGTAGATTTTAGAGATCAGGCACTAATCAGAAATGTCATAGCTAAAAACTTTTTCCCGGTCTGTAGGTAGCCTTTTTACTCTTTTGGTGAAGTCTTTGGATGAGCATAGGTGTTTGATTTTTAGGAGCTCCCAGTTATCTAGTTTTTCTTCTACATTCTTTATAATGTTTTGTATACTGTTTATGCCATGTATTTATGGCTCCTAACGTTGCCCCTATTTTTTCTTCCATGATCTTTATTGTTTTAGATTTTATGTTTAGGTCTTTGATCCATTTGGAGTTAGTTTTTGTGCATGGAGTGAGGTATGGGTCTTGTTTCATTTTTTTGCAGAAGGATATCCAGTCATGCCAGCCATTTGTTAAAAAGACTGTCTTTTCCCCCATTTAACTGTTTTGGGGCCTTTGTCAAATATCAACTGCTCATATGTGGATGGATTTACGTCTGGATTCTCAATTCTGTTTCACTGGTCCATGTATCTGTTGTTGTACCAGTACCAGGCCGTTTTGACTACTGTGGCAGTATAATAGGTTCTAAAATCAGGTAAAGTAAGGCCTCCCAGTTTGTTCTTCTTTTTCAGTAACGCCTTATTTACCTAGGGACTCTTTCCCTTCCATGTGAAGTTGGTGATTTGTTTCTCCATCTCATTAAAGAATGTCCTTAGGGATTTTGATCGGAATTGCATTAAATGTACAGATTGCTTTGGGTAGAATAGATATTTTTATAATGTTAAGCCTTCCTATCCACAGGCAAGGTATGTTCTTCCACTTATGTAAGTCTCTTTTGGTTTCTTGCAGAAGTGTACTGTGGTTTTCTTTGTATAAGTCTTTTACATCTCTGGTAAGATTTATTGCTATGTATTTTATTTTCTTACAGGCTACTGTAAATGGTATTGATTTGGTGATTTCCTCTTCGATGTTCTTTTTGTTGGTGGAGAGGAATCCAACTGATTTTTGTATGCTTATCTTGTATCCCGATACTCTGCTGAACTCTTCTATTAGTTTCAGTAGTTTTCTGGAGGATTCCTTAGGGTTTTCTGTGAATAAGATCATGTCATCTGCAAATATACTTTTACTTCTTCCTTGCCAATCTGGATGCCCTTTATTTCTTTATCTAGCCTAATTTCTCTGGCTAAGACTTCCAGTACAATGTTGAATAAGAGTGGTGAGAAAGGGCATCCTCATCTGGTTCCCAATCTTAATGGGAATGTTTTCAGGCTCTCTCCATTTAGGGTGATGTTGGCTGTTGGCTTTGTGTAAATGTCCCTTATTATGTTGAGGAATTTTCCTTCTATTCCTATTTTGCTGAGAGTTTTTATCATGAATGGGTGTTGAACTTTGTCAAATGCCTTTTCTGCATCAATTGATAAAATCATGTGATTCTTGTCTTTTGTTTTATATTTATGTGGTGGATTACATTAATTGCTTTTCTAATGTTGAATCATCCCTGCATACCTGTTATGAATCCCACTTGGTCATGGTGAATTATTTTTTTGATATGTTGTTGAATTCTATTGGCTAGAATTTTGTTGAGGATTTTTGCATCTACATTCATGAGGGGTATAAGTCTATAATTTTCTTTTCTTGTGGTGTCTTCACCTGGTTTTGGTATCAGGGATATGGTGGCTTCATAGAATGAGATTGTTAGTGTTCCGTCCTTTTCTATGCTCTGAAATACCTTTAGTAGTAGTGGTGTTAACTCTTCTCTGAAAGTTTGGTAGAACTCTGCAGTGAAGCCATCCAGACCAGGGCTTTTTTTGGAGTGGGGAGTTTTTTGATTACCTTTTGAATCTCTTCTTTTGTTATGGGTCTATTTAGTTGTTCTACCTCTGTTCGTGTTAGTTCAGGTAGGTAGTGTGTTTCTAGGAATTCCTCCATTTCTTCTAGGTTTTCAAATTTGTTTGAGTACAGTTTTTCATAGTAATCTGATATGATTCTTTTCATTTCAGTTGGGTCTGTTGTAATATCACCCCTCTCATTTCTTATTCAGGTAATTTGCTTCCTCTCCTGTTTTTCTTTTGTCAGTTTGGCCAGTGGTTTATCAATTTTGTGGATTTTTTTTGAAAAACCAGCTTTTGGTCTTGTTAATTCTTTCAATTGTTTTTCTGTTTTCTATTTCATTTAGTTCAGTTCTAATTTTTATTATTTGTTTTCTTCTGGTGCCTGTGGGTTTCTACTGTTGCTCTCTTTCTATTTGTTCAAGTTGTAGGGATAGTTCTTTGATTTTGGCCCTTTCTTCCTTTTGGATGTGTGCATTTATTGCTATAAATTAGCCTCTGAGCACTGCTTTTGCTGTGTCCCAAAGGTTCTGATAGGCAGTGTTTTCATTCTCAATGGATTCTCTGAATTTCTTTATTCCATCCTTAATGTCTTCTATAATCCAATCCTTTTTGAGCAGGGTATTGTTCAGTTTCCAAGTGTTTGATTTCTTTTCCCTGCTTTTCCTGTTATTGATTTCCACTTTTATGGCCTTATGGTCAGAGAAGATGCTTTGTAATATTTCAATGTTTTGGATTCTGCTAAGGCTTGCTTTATGACCTAATATGCTGTCTATTCTAGAGAATGTTCCATGTGCACTAGAAAAGAAAGTATACTTGGTTGCTGTTGGGCAGAGTGTTCTGTATACATCTATGAGGTCAAGTTGGTTGATTGTAGCATTTAGATCTTCTGTGTTTTTATTGAGCTTCTTTCTGGGTGTCCTGTCCTTCACCAAAGGCGGTGTGTTGAAGTGTCCTACTATTATTGTGGAGCTATGTCACTTTTCAATGCTGATAGAGTTTGTTTTATGTATCTTGCAGCCCTGTCATTGGGTGCATAAATATTTAATATGGTTATATCTTCTTGGTGTATTGTCCCTTTAATCATTATATAGTGTCCTTCCTTATCCTTTATGATGGATTTAACTTTAAAGTCTATTTTATCAGAAATTAATATTGCCACTCCTGCTCTTTTTTGATTGTTGTTTGCTTGATATATTTTTTTCCATCCTTTAAGTTTTAGTTTGTTTGTGTCTCTAAGTCTAAGATGTGTCTCTTGTAGGCAACATATAGACGGATCTTATTTTTTAATCCATTCTGCCACTCTCTGTCTCTTTATTGGTGCATTTAGTCCATTTACATTCAGGGTAATTATAGATAGGTATGAATTTAGTGCTATCATTTTGATGCCTTTTTTTGACAGTTTCTTTTTCCCACTTGATTTTATGTGCTGAGTAGGTTTTCTTTATATATTGTCCTTTCCTCGTATTTGTTGTTGTTGAGTTTGTTTCTGCTGAGTCTGTATTTTTCCCTTGTATTTTATTTTGATGAGTAGGATAGTTTGTCCCCTTTGTGGTTATCTTATTATTTACTCCTATTTTTCTAAATTTAAAACTGACTTTTATTTCTTCGTAACGTTGTATTTTCTTCTCCATATGCAAGGTGTGTGATTACATTTCTTAGTCCCTCTTTATTGCTTTAATGTTGTCTTCTTTTATATAATAACATCACTGTTACCCTGTTTTGGGCTTTTTTTAAGATAATCTTGCTTTTTTTTTTTTGGATTTCCCTATCTGGGTTGACTTCTGTTTGCTATGCCCACTGTTCTAGTCTTGGGTTGCTACCTGATATTATTGATTTTCTAACCAAAGAACTCCCTTTAGTATTTCTTGTAGTTTTGGTTTGGTTTTTAGGAATTCCCTCAACTTGTATTATCTGGAAATGTCTTAATTTCACCTTTATATTTAAGAGACAGTTTTGGTGGATACATGATTCTTGGCAGGCAATTTTTTTCCTTCAATTTTTAAAATATGTCATCCCATTGCCTTCTTGCCTGCATGGTTTCTGCCGAGTAGTCCGAGTTTATTCTTATTGGCTCTCCTTTGTAGGTGACTTTTCATTTATCCCTCGTTGCTTTTATAATTCTTTCTTTATCTTTGATTTTGGCAAGTTTGATTATAATACGTCTTGGTGACTTTCTTTTAACATCTACCTTATGTGGAGTTCGATAAGCCTCTTGGATAGATATCTTCCCATCTTTCAAATATCAGGGAAGTTTTCTGCCAACAAATCTTCAACAATTTTCTCTGTATTTTCTGTTATCCATCCCTGTTCTGTTACTCCAGTCACTCATAGGTTATTTCTCTTGATAGAGTCCCACATGATTCTTAAGGTTTCTTCATTTTTTTTAATTCTTTTATCTGATTTTTCTTCAAATATATTAGTGCCAAGTGATTTATCTTTGGGTTCAGAAATTCTAGCTTCTACTTGCTCAATTCTGCTCCTCTGACTTTCTATTGAGTTGTCTAATTCTGTAATTTTATTGTTAATCTTCTGAATTTCTGATTGCTGTCTATCTATGGATTTTTCCAGTTTATTAAACTTTTCATTATGTCCCTGAATTACCTTTCTAATTTCTTCCGTTGCTTTACCTGTGTGTTCCTTGGCTTGTTCTGTGTATTGCCTCATTTCCTTCCTAATGTCTTGAAGGGTTCTGTATATTAAACTTTTGTATTCTGCATCTGGTAATTCCAGGAATGCACTTTCATCTAGAAGATCCCTGGATTCTTTGTTTTGAGAGCCTGTTGAGGTGATCATGGTCTGTTTCTTTATGTTACTTGATATTGACTGTTTTCTCTGAGCCATTGATAAGTTATTGTATTAGTTTATGCTGGCTTACTGTGTAATAGCTGATTGCTTTGTTTTGTTCTGGTATACCCCTATGAGTTGCTTGAGTGAGCTAGCTTGATTATTTTTGCCTTTGGAGCTCTGGTGTCCTGTCGCCAGCTGGCTAGAACTGTTATCAGGTATATCAGTCTAGGAGTTCTTTCATTTTTTTTTGTATGAATTCAACTCAGGTTTCCTGGTAGCTCATCATCAAGTGTGTGGTACAGGCTCTGTCCTACAGTCTTAGGGGGTCAGGAGCGATTGCCGTATATACCAGTATCTGATTTCAGCAGGGGTCACACTCTGAACAAGGCAGAGGGCTGAGAACCGACCCCCAAGTGTCTCTGAGGAAAGCGCATCCTGTTCCCTAGAGCATGCTGGTGGGTGGGTTCTGCAGAGGGACCATGGGTGCCCAAAGTTTTTGGTTGTAAGAACTGGGAGGTACCAGTTATCTTTGGACCCCTGTCACGGGTGGCTGGGTGACCTGAGTGGAGCTACCAGTCCTTAGGTCCCTGATGCGGGTATGTGGAAAAAAAAAAAAATGTGAGGACCTTGTTTAATAGGCAAAGCAATGTCAAATGTCAAACACACACCTCTCCATTGCACAGCTGAAATGGTTGGAGTTTGCCCACAAGGGCCTATTCTGCGAAATAGGCCCACACATGTCCATGCAGAAGGGAAAGTTGCTCAAGGTCCGAGGATGTTTTATGCCTGGACTGGAGCTGCTTCTGTCCTGAGCTCCCCCAGTTAATGGAGCTAACAAATTATCTTTCCCCCCCAATTGCAAATTTTTTCCTTACCCAGGGCTGGGAAGATGGCTCTAGGTGCTCACCAGGGTCTATCTCAGGCCCAGGGATTCAGTCGCTGAAGCTGGCTTGGGGGTGGGGAGGGCACGGTAAAATATACACAAGTACTTAGCTTTTGCCGAGAGTGCCGTTCTCCTCAAGTTCCGGAGGTGTGAGTGTGCTGTGTGGCTGGCTGCTTCCCCCTGAGGAAACCACGGCCGAATGCTAGTACCAGCCTGCCACCACCGCCACTGTGCCTTAGGGCTCCCGGCAATTCAAGTCCGGTAACACCTCTCCACTTCTGAATGGTCTTTTCCTCCCCTTGCCCCACAGTTCGTTGCCTAAGCTTGCCTTTAATGCTCAGGGCTCCCAGGTTGTCACAAATATATTCGTTTCACTTGTTTTTTCAGGTCTTTGTTGTAAAGAGGGCTGCCGGAAGCGCCTGTCTGTTCTGCCATCTTGGCTCCATCTCAATGTCTAGTAATTTTTAATTCTACTCTGAATATTGTGATTAAAAGAACTGTGTAATATAATCTGTTCAGAGATTGGGTTGGGTTGGGTTGGGGTTGGGTTGCAGTTTTAGAAAGATTCATAATTTTTCAACCCTGGATTCCAGGTATGGCCCTCCCTGGCATCTAATTAGGAGCATTGCTATTCTCAGTCTCCTTAACTCTGAAAGTGCTGACCTGTGCAGATTTTGAACTTTGTTTTTTAGCTTCTCCCCATTTGCAGAAACCCTGGGGGCATAGTGGTTAAGTGCTACAGCTGCTAACCAAAAGGCCAGCAGTTTGAATCCACCAGGCACTCCTTGGAAACTCTATGGGGTGGTTCTACTTTGTCCTATAGGGTTGCTATGAGTCGGAATCGACTCAACAGCAACAGGTTCTCCATATGCAAGTTCAATGGCTGACAAATTCTTGAAGGCAAGACTGACTTTGTGTTTATTGTAGGGCCCCTCTCTCTAGTGGGACTTATTTTCCTAAGTACTGAAGATGACCAGTTCGTCCTGGTTTGCTTGGGGGTGTCTTGGTTTTAAAACTGAAAGTCCCACATTCTGGGAACCCCCTCAGCCCCAGGCAAACTGGGACAATTTGTCACCCTATAAATACTGCAAGACTGAAAATTTTTACTTTTCCTCTTTGACCCAGCTCCTCAGTCTCCTATACTATCCTATACCTCAGAAAGTTTCCCTTGATTTTCAGCCTCCTCTATTTTCTAGTTTATTATGCCATCACTTGACTGTCAAATCTCTACTGACTTATCTTTCCTCCATAAAGTCCCTCAATTTGATTTAAATTGAATCCTCAAATCACTCCCAGAATTGGCAAATACTTCCAGTTAAGAAAACTGCCAGCAAGCTTTCCTTCTCTGGAATTTTAGTTTACTTAGTTCCTGTTGCTTCTACAGCCCTCTTTTGTTTTTGAAAGTTGATTTTTGTATTTTATTCTTTTTCCTTGGATAAAATGGGAATTTTTAACCTGTCATGTCCTATGATAGCCAACCTTGAAGTGGAAATCCGTAGAACATGTCTCTTAATATGTATACCTGTGAGACAGGTGCTGTTATTATCTTTACTTTACATACAGTTCAGAGATGCTAAGTGACTTTCTTGGGATCATACAGCTTACAAGAGTCTAGCCAGCATCCACCCAAGACTGCCAGTTTCAGAGATTTTTTTTTTTTCTAAAATATAATAAAATTATTTTAAAAACTAGAAAACTGATATTCAGAGAACTTTATTTTTCCAAGGCCCCAGTGAGAATTTGAGACAGAGACAGAATTAAACCCCAGAGCTCCTGACTCTTGGTCCAGTGCTCCTTTCACAATAACATAAGAGGATATCAGCATCATATATGCATAAAGAAACTGGTAATATCCTAGATGTCAGCATTATGCAAAAGCAAATACATGCAGTGAATATCATACATCATTAATTACTACCTTGCATGTGCAGAACTTCATTACACATACAGTCACGTTTGATCCAAGAGTCCAAATACAAAACCTACTGCTGTTGATTCTGACTCATAGCAACCCTATAGGACAGAGTAGAACTGTCCCACATGGTTCCCGAGGCTATAAATCCTTACCAAAGCAGACTGCCACATCTTTCTCCTGCTGAGTAGTTGATAGGTTTGAACCACCAACCTTTCAGTTAGCAGCTGAGCTCTTAATCACTGCTCCACTAGGGATCCTTTAGCTAAGAGTAAAAAAAAAGAAAAATCTTTTTTTCTTTTTAGTAGATACCACATAAACAGAACTTCAACAAAAATTCTGTTAAAATGTATTTTTTTTTAACAGATTCAATAAATAAAATATAGTCCTCAAATATGCTAGCTGCAATTTCTTTTTTTTTTTTTTTTTCTCCCCCCCAGTTGGGATTGCTTGTCTTCATTAAAAAAAAAAAAAAATCACAAGGAGGGTGGAGATCTTCTAAAATGAAGTTACTAAGAATGCTGACTTGATATGGGCTGTAGGGAAGGATATTATTTTTTTTTTTTCAAAGAGTCTTATTTCCTCCAATTAGGCTGACTGGTTCCTTCCCTGTGGGTCTTTTTCTCTCTCTAATCAAGAAAACATCTCCACAGTGACTAAGGAAATGGCTTTTTTGGTGGAGGTAGAGCAGGACAATGACTAAGTGATGGAATTTGAGTAGGAACAGAAAATAATCCCCCGTCTCCAAATATATCCCCTTCTGGATTGTTCTGTTCTGAAGTGCCTACTATTAGAGCTTCTACTTTGAACTAAAGCCCTATGATAGTAAATTAAAAAAAAAAAGTTCTTGTTAAAATGAAAATCTTTCCCAGGACAGAGGGTAGTGAGAGATATAGGAATAGAATTTTTCTATATGGCAGGGGTTAAGGTGGAGGGTCCTAAGGAGGAATTCCTGATGAACCAAGTGATAGTTTTGTCAGCCAGGGTAATACTGGAACTTAAAGAGCAGGAATGGGAGATTCTCTCCCACCCTTTCCAGCATCCATTGTCCTCATGTGATCCCCAAAGGAAAACTTGAACTGTTGTTTACTTCTTTTTTGACTTATGGCACACACATATAGCCCATCTATGCAGGAATTGCAGGAGGAGCTCGTATTAGTTGTTTAGGTTGGCCACAATTCATTCTTTCCATTTAACAATAGTTTTACTGAGCATTATACACAACTAGGGATCAAAGATGAATAAGACCATCTAGAAGAAACTCTGGAACTTGCTCTTAAATGTCGAGTTGCTAAAGCAAAGGAAAGAAATGATGAAGTAAAAGAACTGAACAGAAGGTTTCAAAGGGCAGGTAAGGAAGACAATGTAAAATATTCTAACGACATGTGCAAAGACCTGGAGTTAGAAAATCAAAAGGGAAGAGCATGCTCAGCATTTCTCAAGCTGAAAGAACTGAAGAAAAAATTCAAGCCTTGAGTTGCAATATCGAAAGATTCTACAGGGAAAATATATGATATTTTCAATCACCTCATATGCATGTGAAAGATGAATGATGAATAAGGAAGACCAAAGATGAATTGATGCCTTTGAATTATGGTGTTGGTGAAGAATGTTGAATATACCATAGACTGCCAGAAGAACAAACAAGTCTGTCTTGGAAGAAACAGAGTCAGAGTGCCCCTTAGCAGCGAGGATGGCAAGACTTAGTCGTGCATACTGTCTTAGGGTGGGTTCTCTAGAAAAGCAAAATCAGCAAAGTGTATAAATATATATATAGACAGAGATTTATATCAAGGAATTGGCTCACGCGGTTGTAGAGGCTGTAATATCCAAAGTTCGTGGGTCAGGATAGAGGCTTCTCTAATTCACATAGCCCCAGGGGCTGGTAAACCCAAGACCTGCAGGTCAGAGAACAGGGCTCTTGCTCACAGGCTGGAAGACTTACAAATCCCAAGATTGGCAGGCAACACCACAGGTAAAATGCTGGCTCAAGTCCCAAGAACCAGAGGTCAGAGGAACAGGAGCCAGCTGCAAGATCCAAAACAAGCAAAAGCCCATGAGCCTTGCCAGAATGTCCACTTATAGTCAATGTAGGCCACATACCCAAGGAAACTCCTTTTCAAATGATTGGCTACTCACAGCAGACCCCATCGTGGAGGTGATCACATTATATCAAATCTTATCATGGAAGTAATCACAACATCATATAACTGCCAAACCACTGAGAATCACAGCCCAGACAAGTTAACACACAACCTAAACTATTGCACGTAGTTTGGATGTGTTATAAGGAGGGACCAGTCCTTGGAGAAGAACACCATGTTGGGTAAAGTAGATGATCAGCAAAAGAGAGCAAGACCCTGAGTGAGATGGACTAACACAGTGGCTTCAACGATGGCCTCAAGCATTACAATTGTGAGGATGGTGCAGGACTGGGCATTATTTCATTCTGTTGTACACAGAGTTGCTTGTACACAGGGTCACTATGAGTTGAAACCAATTTGACAGCAAAGCACCTAACAACAACAGTTAGTGACAGAGATTCATGCTTAGCCTCTACAGACATGGGTAATTTTCCAAAAGATCTTGTATCCAGAAATACTGATGAATACATGCTGGTCAGAAAAAAAAAAAAAATGAACAAGTGAATAAAATAGGCACATCTACTATTGATTCAATCTTTGTGAAATTTCCTCAGAATTGTGATATCCTCAGAGCATATGTAATACCTCAATAAAGACCTGAACAGTTCTTTGCATGCCTATAACTACTCACATTCGTTCAGACAATGTGTTACAGTGTCCCTGTTTTTCCAAGTAAGCCCCAAACACCTCAGCAGCTGTGTTCAGACAGCAGAGACTTGGCTGCCTATTTCCAGGTGTGCACCATTCAGTGTCTACCTAACATGCTTCCTACGCAGTTCTCATTGGTGAGTGAGAAAGAGAGAAAAAGAGATGCAATATGAAAGGAGTGGCAAGCTGCAGGGGTTGGAGAGAAGAAAGGTGATGCAAGCAATTGAGGCATAAGAGCGTGTAGTACTTGACGAATTGTTGGCATTCGAAAGCCTCTGTGACCTTTGAGAAGCTTTACCAAAATTCTTAACTTCAGAGATATGCAGTATGCTGGCTTCCTTTCACAAAACATCTGTGAAGGTCAAGACACTGTACAAGCTCATAGGAGAAGGGACCCCTTCCTTCCTCACTGCTGCTCCCTAGCCTGACACTATTCACAAGGAACTTACCAGCAGCCATCAGAGCTCAGCTCCAACCTAGGCTGCTGGGAGGTGGCAAACTTCATTTTCGTTTGTTGCTGCAGCTTCTTTGTGTGGATTTCCATTTGTGTAGAGCCTATGAATGGTAAATATCAAGTCCTTGACTTTCTCAGACCCATGAGTCTAGTGTGGAAAAAAAAAGGGCCCTCAATAGTTTTATGCTCCTTTCTTAAGCTGACGTCTCCTCTCTGTTTGAAGTTCTATTGCCTGGTGCACAGGGAAGTAATAAAACATGGCAGAGCACAGCACAAGGTTCAGGTGTCATACATCCACTTCAGGTGTATTATGAGATGGTGTCATTTGACTCAGAATCAGTCTCAAACCTGAGTCTCCTTTTTGTTCCTCTTCGTAAATTATTGCCCTCACATTTTGTAAATTGACTCATCTTCCCGTGGAATATATACAGGGCGACAGTTTACATTGTAGGCTCTCATGTCAATTAAAATTTTAGCTTTTACTAATTGTAAATTAGGGAGAATCATTTCCACCTTTTTAACCCTCAGTTTCCTCATCCACAAAATAGGAACAAATAATAATGCCTACCTCCAAGGGTGGCTTTAAGGATTAATGAGATATTCTTTTAGAACTCTTAAGAAAGTACCTGGAAAAGAGTAAGCACTAATGTGTGTTTGTTGCTGTATTTATATATGTATTTGTGTGTGTGTGTATCTTCTGGGGAGTTTGGTCAATAAATTTAAAGAAAAAAATGCATGTATTCTTACACATGTATGGATACATACATATGTGTGTGTGTGTATGTATATATGTGTGTGTATATATATATATATATATATATATATATATATATATATATATATATATATATATATATATATAATCTGTTGCCATCAAGTCGATTCCGACTCATAGCGACCCTATAGGACAGACTAGAACTGCTCTATAGGGTTTCCAGTGAGCTGCTATTGGATTCAAACTATTCACTTTTTGGTTAGCAGCTGTAGCTCATAACCATCGCTCCGCCAGGACTCCATATATATACATACTAATTCTTGACCAAAATACTTGAAAATACACCCAGGATAACACTTCATGGTTATTCTGTGATTTCACATGACCCCCCCTTTACCATGGTACACCAAGCAAAACATGGCCCTAGGGAGAGTTTTACCAGCAGAATTTGAGCCAAAAAAAAAAAAAAAAAAAAAAATCCAGCCTTAACAGGAAACAACAGATGTATGAATTTCTCTTCTATTCTGCCTAAATCTCTGTGAGTCTTTTGCCTCATTTCTACAATTTGTCTCTACCACGGAGATTTATTTCTCTCCTCCAGAACATGTCATGGCATCTCCTTTAATGGCGGCATACATTATACCCTGCTAATTCCTTGAACCTCTCCAAAGCTGGCACCCATCACAGACTCCAAGTACCATGAGCTCTTCCCCTCGTCCATTCTGCTTTCTGGTCTTTGGACCTCAAGTGAGCTCTAAGTCAATGCTATCCATTATCCAACTTCATTTTCTACTGAGTGGCACCACAGGGAGGTCCCTGAGCATTTACGGGCACTTACGGAGTTCATCCCAATTAGAAGCCTGGGTGCAATGCCAGAGGATGACTGAAATGAATCTCAAATGACTCTGTGGTCACTGGAGTCACCCTCTCTGACAATGCCAATGCTACTCAGATCCACAGCTGCGTGTTGCCTCCTGAGTATCTTAGACAAAGATTCCCAGACATTGAACCCTCCATATAACGGATGCAGAAATAGCCCTGCATCCTGGTTTGAGTTTTCTATAGACTTGTCTCAATAGCATTGGAAGGCTTTGATGCAGTGTTTAATTTTCAATGCCTATTGTCTTTCTTAAAAGAGCATGCAAGTGTAGCCCGACACACCTTTGAAGCTGTCATCATGTCAGCGTTCTGACATGTAATGACCATAGGATTTGCCTTCCAATTCTAACTATTTCTACTTGAGGAAGGAAATTTGCACAGTGGGAAAATATGTTGCCCTTTGCTTTGTTTCCTCTCCTTCTGGGGGGAGAGTTATTCATGTGTGTCTTGAATACAATAAGAAATAGCACATGCTACTATCAGGATGTTCTCAGAAACATTTTTTTTTTTTTTGAGCTTTTATTCTCATAGCTGGATTCCACTGTAATTCTCACATGGCAGGACTAAACTATTAATAGGATTCCAACATTTTTTTTTTTTCCTAATAGACCCCAGAGAAGTCTCCTTTGCCATGTGAGTGAAGGGCAGATAGGATCTTGACATGACACATCGATTTAGTTTCCAAAACAGTAACTGTACTAAATAAATCATTTCAGCACTTGATTGTTATTTATACATGCAAATCTGGTTTTCATTTGTTGGGTCCGGACGGGAGGAAAGCTAATAATCTCATCAAAAGCTGAATCTTTTCCATTTTGGAAATGGCACAGAGTTCACAATCACATGACCTGATCTCCACCATGGAAGGGTAAATCAAACATCCCTAATGCAACCTACAAACAAACAGCACTGAGGTGGGAGGGCTCTGGGGAGCTCACAAGGGTGAGTCTTAACACAAGCCAACCTCCTTCTGGCCTCCCTTCGAGCATCATATTATCTATTTCCAAGGGCAATATTCTGAGAGGAAAAAGTGGAGGAAGGTGAGAAAAAAATTGTAGTTTAAAAACCTAAGCAATTAACTAGTCTCGATGTTTTTATTTTTATTTTTATTTTTGGTACTTCTGAGGAGTCGCTAGATGGTGTAAATGGTTAATACGCTCAGCTACTAACCAGAAGTTTGGAGGTTTGAGTCCACCCAGAGGCACCTTGGAAGAAAGGCCTAGTGATCTACTTCTGAAAGTTAGCCATTATAAACCCTAGGGAGCTGGGGTTTTCTCTGATACACAGTTCTACTCTGACACACATGGGGTCACCATGAGTCTGAACTGACTTGACAACAACTGGTACTGATGTTACTTTTGAAATAAATTAAAGGAATTAAATGTGTACTTTGGGTTCCCCTCATAGCAAGAAATCTGGTTATATTTGGAAGAGGCTCTGGCTTTATAAGTAGGGAGATATGGGGTCTAGGAAGATACTTCTAGCTACAATATTCCCCGCACTGACAAGCAAATCTACCATTAATTCTTGTGTCTTAAGCTTTGTCCTCTCTTTCATAATTCTCTTTTAGCATGCAAACAATATGCATCTTTTGTGGTAGGATAGGTGGGTTCTCTGTTTTCTGTCCACTTCACTTTTTTGACTTTCCTTATTCTCACTTTGGAGTTCTGGTGGCACAGTGGTTAAGAGCTCAGGCTGCTAACAAAAAAGTCAGCAGTACGAATCCATCAGCCACTCCTTGGAAACCCTGTGGGGCAGTTCTACTGTGTCGCATCGGGTCTCTATGAGTCAGAGTTGACTCAATGGCAAAGGGGTACAGGGTTATCCTCACTTTGGGTGCAAAAGCATTCTTCTGACACAATAATGCACCATTTGGTGCTTTGAGGAAACAAGAGAGAAGTTCATGAGTCAGTTGGAGCCCTCCTCTGATGCCCTGAGGATCCAGAGCAAAAGAGCCTTATTGTCTCAAAGAAGAAAGATGCTGACCTGAAATGGGACTGTCTCCATGGCGAGGGGAACTGTGGGATATGGCTGGGAACCTGAGAGACTGTGTAGGGAAGAGATCAGAAGAGAATACCCAGGGGCCCATGAAAGGCCACTCACCCAAGAGGAGAGGTAAAGAAACCTCTGCACCATCTTACAACTCCAAGCATATTCCTCATTGGCCCTGAGTAATATTGTGTCTTTCTTCAAGGTGGACCCATTCTGCATCGTTCCAGCTCTTCTGGGGTGTGACAGCAGTGTAACTCATTGCATGACATGCCTCTTCTTCCCAGACAGCTCTGACCTCAAAGACTGGAGCTCAAAAAATAAAGAAGAAGGATAAAGGAGTCATAGGGTGGGGATTGGAAGGAAGCAGACATCCCTGGTTTAAATCAGAATTTGGCCCAGGGCTGGACTCATTTGGAAGTTTGAACAAACTATAGAATACAGTTCTACTCTGAGACATATGAGGTCACCATGAGTCAGAGTTCACTCTACAGCAACTGATTTGCCATAAACCAAACAAAAACCAAATCTGTTGCCATAGAGTTGATTCTGACTTGTAGAGACCCTATAACAGAGTAGAATGCCCCCATAGGGTTTCCTAGGCTGTAATCTTCATGGAAGCAGACTGCCACGTCTTTCTCCCAAGGAGCAGCTGGCAGGTCGAACTACCCACCTTTCAGTTAGCAGCCAAGCGCTTAACCACTGTGCAAGCAGGGTAACCTGTGAGTTGGAATCCACTCGATGGTAACAAGTTAGACCCAAGCTGAGGAGCCCTCATGGTGCAGCGATTAGGAGCTACAGCTGCTAACCAAAAGGTCAGCAGAAAATCCACTAGCCGCTCCTTGGAAACCCAATGGGGCAGTTCTACTCTGTCCTGTAAGGTCACTATGAGTCAGAATTGACTTGACGGCCGAGGGTTTTAGACCCAAGATGGAGAAGACTTGGGGCCCTCTCAGAGAGTAAGATTTGGGACTTTAGAGCAGTGTCCTCTCATCTTCCTTGAACTTGTGTGGTCTTTTTCTGCTTGATTTTATATTGCTACTTTCAGCCTAATTTGTTCCAGTTCTAAGAGGATTATGCTTTTAGTACCATCCTTGTGATGATTAATGTGTGCTAATTGTTCTACCTTTGAGTCGGGACTCTTTGGAGCTGTCTAGGCAAAAATCTCCCTTTTGTAGGAGGCAGGGCTGATAAGCAGGAATCCCAGGGGGACCCCCACTCTGCTTCGGGTTGATGTAAGGAGAGAGATTAAAGAAAGTGCAGAAAGCAGTTTCCTTTTTGATTGCGCCCCAATGGAAATCGTGTTGTCCCACACATTGTATTAACTATTCTGGTGGCTTAAAAGACAGAATCAGTCTGAGCTGTTAAAGAGGCCCTAATGAGAACCTTTACTGCTATGGGGCTTACTTTTGTCATATTATAGTAAGCAAGTCTGTGATTTGTCACTAATTTTCATCTCCGTTGCCTGGCTCAGCCAAGAAACTGGTGGCATAATGAGCAATGTAAATCAACTCTCTTTCTGTCCACTGCCTCTCAGGTGGGTTCAGAACACAGAGGCATGAGAAGAGGGGGACTGAGCGAACATAACAATGGAAGAAAAATGCAGCCAGGGATGTCCCCTTGCTAGGGAGAAACCAGAAATCTCATTCTACCAAACTTTTGTTCAAGTTTTATGCTCATATAGATATTAAGTTGCAAATATCTCTGAATTTCTAGAAGGCATATTTAAATTCACTTCAAAAACCATTCCATGGACCCCCAAATTGCCCCGATATGCACATGAACTGTTACCGCTGAAGAAAAGGAAAAAGAGATGGAAGAAAAGGAGAGACAGAAGGAGAAAGGAAGAAAAAGACAAGCAATTTTGTAAGGTTGTTTTTTAACAGCATAATTACAATTTTAGCTGTCACTTAGACAGATTGAATGACGTATTCTAGCCAGTTGTTTCTGAAGCTGGCTGCCTGTCAGGAATACCTGGAGAATTTTGTGAAACATATAGGTCCCTGGATCTGAAAGCCACCCTCCATGCCCCTCTCCCTCCCTCCTCCTCCGCCCCATATAGGCCTAGTGTAGGGCAAAGGAATTTTTTTTTTTTGATTGTTACAGGGCCCTAGGTGAATTCTAATCACCAGTCCAAGACCAGCAGTGGAGAACCAGTGGAGGGAGTTGAGGCTTCTTTAAATACGTTCAGCTGAGAGGGTAGGTTTTGAGACCTGCTGCCATGTGCCTGTACTCAGCTTGGTAGAAGATAGAAAAAAAAAGAAAGAAAAGTTTACAAAGTCTTTTCTGCACACCTCTCTTCAGGACTGGGAAAATATTTCTAAAAATTTCCTAAGGTAGTTCTCAGCTGTGGGAGAAGTGAAGAACACCTAAGATGTATCTCTGGTTCTCCTGAGACATTTTAATACAGATATTTTAATTGTGAAAAAAAAAATGCCATTGACAAGATACAATTAGACACATCATTTATTGGTTTGCTAAGAAAACTAGGAGGCTGTGAACTTACTATTGAAAAAAATGCACAAAAGCACACTTTGACGGTAGATCAAGTCCCAACAGTGCAGTGATCAATTTGTCCCAGTTTTCCTACAACTTCTCCTGTTTTAAAATTGAGAACTGAGACTGTCTCTGTTTTAAAACAGAAAGTCCTGCATCCCGGGAAGTTCTCAGTTCATGCAGGGTAAATCAGGAAAGTAAGTCACCCTACATGAGACCATCCAGATAAACACAATTGATAATGGGTCGTTTCTATTGACAACCAGTCAACTCACACCAACAATGGTCCATATAGACCTTTTACCTAGATTGGCTGGCTATTGTTTTGATGGTGATAATTGATCAGATCAGGACAAATGGTCAAATGCTTCAAAAAGAATTTGCTGAGGACTGTCAGAAGCCTTGGGCCAGAGTTCTGATGTTGCCACTTCCTGTCCTGTGATCTCAATTATCATCCCTGGGCTTTAATCTCTTTCTCTGAACTAATATTGGCGTGAACATGCTGTAAACATTGGAACTGAAATTTTAAAATACACCCAGAAACATGCTATAAATTCTAAAACTCTATACGCATCATCCTAAAGCCAGAACCACAGTAGAAGAAGGATTATTTCACTGGGATAGACAACTAGGATGGGAAGAGCAGTGGGTGAATTGGGCAAATTCTAACTGCAAGCCCAGCTCTTAACCAAATAGCTAGGTTTCTTTATGCACATTCCCAGGACTGGTGTTCTCATTTTCTTTCTTAGTTTACGAGATCCTAATTTTGATCAGGTGACTCTGAGTGCAGCCCAAGAGAATAAGTCACAATTGGGCTAAGCCAATCATAGTATCCCTATTCCCCTTTGCTAGAGGCTAGTGTAGGTATGAGTTCTGGGACTTGTAGCCAATGAGAATACAAGGAGCTGTCTGCTGCTTGGGGAAAGTTCCATCTGCCCTATAAAAGCTTAAGAAAAAAGCCTTCTTTGTCCATTCTCCCTTCCTGCTTTGGACATGTTAGTGTGAGGATGTGATCATGGCTGTAGCAGCCAACTTGAACCACAAAGAGAGGCAAATTTTGAGGATTAAAACAATGGAAAGATGGAAAAAGTATGAGTTCTTGGTAGCGTTGTTAAGCAGTTAGAACTGCCTACCTATGGATTTATTGCTAGATCAGACAATAAATATCTAACCCTTAAAGCCGTTGCTTGGTTGTGATTGTTGTTCTTGTTGTTATTGAGCCAGTTCCAACCCATAGCAACCCTATGTACAGCACAATGAAACACTGCCTGATTTTTCCCCATCCTCACAATCATCTATGTTTAAGCCCACTGTTGCAGCCACTGTGTCAATCCATCTCATTGTCTTCCTCTTTTTTCACTGACCGTCCACTTTACTAAGCATGTTGTCCTTCTCCAGGGACTGTTCCTTCCTGACAACATGTCCAAAGTGCTTGGGAGGAAGTCCCTCCATTCTCACTTCTAATGAGCATCCTGGCTGTATTTTTTCCAAGAGAGATTCATTCGTTCTTCTGGCAGTCCGTGGTATATATTCTTTGCCAACACCATAATTTGAATACCTCGATTCTCTTTCTATCTTTCTTATTCATTGTTCAGCTTTCGCATGCATATGAGGCTATTGAAAACACCGTGGCTTGGGTTAACTGTTACTTAGTCCTCAAGGTGACATCTTTGCTTTTTAACACTTTAAAGAGGTCTTTTGCAGCAGATTTGCCCAATGCAATACGTCCTTTGATTTCTTGACTGTTGCTTCCATCGGTGTTGATTGTAGATCCAAGTAAAATGAAATTCTTGACAACTTAAATATTTCTTTGTTTATCTTGAGGTTGCTTGTCAGTCCAGTTGTGAGGATTTTGTTTTGTTTATGTTGAGGTGTAGTCCATACTCAAGGCTGTGGTCTTTGATTTTCATCAATGAGTACTTCAAGTTCTCTGCACTTTCAGCAAGTAAGTTTGTGTAACCTGCATAACAGACTGTTAATGAGTCTTCTTCCAGTCCTGATGCCCCATTCTTCTTGTAGTCCAGCTTCTTGCATTATTTACTAAGCATACAGATTGAATAAGTATGGTGAAAGGATACAACCCTGACACAACCTCTCCTGTTTTTAAACCTTGCAGTGTCCCCTTGTTCTGCTTGAACAAGTGTCTCTTGGTCTATGCACAGGTTCCACATGAGCACAATTGTTTTGGAAATCCCCTTTCTTCCCAGTGTTGTCCATAATTTGTTATGATCCACAGAGCCAAATCCTTTGCTACTCTGTGCCAATTACAGAATGGTGAAATTCCATGAACTGTTTGTTACTAGTCCACACTGAGTTAAGTACCAAGTACAGAGATTGAGAATAAACTTTAGCGATAGCTTAATAGGATAATTTCATGTCTATTGAATCTAATTTTTTTTTTTTTTTTAAAAGGAGGTATATTCTCTTTTACTTAATTTTCTAGTACAAGTAGTTCCTGACCTACAATGTATTTGAATTATGATGAACCGGAGTTCTTTTTTTTTTTTTTTTTTTTGTATATCTTATTGTTAGCAATACGTACTACATACAATGTTGCAGCATGTAATTTGCTGATTTTGTCATTCTCAGATGTTCACTTGCAGATGTTCAAAGGTTGTGTTTATAAAGATACAGATAATAAAAGGCAATAATAATGAAAAATAAAAGAAAGACGTGTTCAATATGTCAGATTTACAATGGAGTCATGCAATGAAACCCTATCTTAAGTCAAAGATTACCTGTAACTTAATTTTATTGTATTTTATAAAAATATCAGCCCATAATATACTGGATATTAAAGAGAAAACAAAACAAAAACAAAAACTGAACTTCACTAGAGATAGTTTGAGAAAAAAGTAAAAAAAGCATTGTTTCAATCAGAGTTTGGCATGCTTTTGGCCTGAAGGCCAAAGCAAGCCCAATGTCTGTTTTTGTAAATAAAGTTTTATTGAAAGACAGCCATACCTTTTCTGTACATGTTGTCAATGGCTAAGTTTATGCTACAGTGTCAGAGATGAGTAATTCTGACAGGGACCTTATGGCTCACATTTACTATCTGGCCTTTTAGAGAAGTTTGCCTGCTTTAAGGATTCTCAGTTACACATTCTTTTAGTTGCATCGGAAGCCATTCTAACATAAAAAAAAAAAATTTTTTTATATAGTTAATTAACATTTCCAAGTCTAAGTGTACTCATCTGTAAAAATGAGATTAAAATCATTTGACTAGTTGACAGTATTGAATGAGATAATATACATAAGGTTCTCAGGAAAGTATGTGGCTTATAATAAGCATATAACATGTGAAAGTTCTTTCCTTTCCCTGCCACTCCCCTTTGATTAAGCAGCTACTAAAGGAGCCCTGGAGCCCTGATAGCACAGTGGGTGAGAGCTTGGCAGCTAGCCAAAAGTTCAGCAGTTTGAATCTACCAGCCACTCTTTGGAAACCCTATGGGGCAGTTCTACTCTGTCTTGTAGGGCCACTATGAGTCAGAATTGACTTGATAGTAACTGGTGAAAGGAGCCCTGGTGGCAAAGTGGTTAAGCACTTGGCTGCTAACTCAAAGGTTGGCAACTGAAACCTACCAACTGCTCGGTGGGAGAAAGATGTGGCATGGCAGTCTGTTTCCATAAAGGTTTACAGCCTTGGAAACTCTATGGGGCAGTTCTACTCTGTCCTACAGGGTCACCATGAGTCAGAATCAACTCGACAGCAGTGGGTTTGTTTTTTTTATTTTTTTGGATGTCAATGGCCAAGAATTTTAAAACCATGGGATGTAGTAGCTCATTGATATGGCATTATTACTCCCCAACTGTCAGCTGGGAAAACTTCATCTTCAGCCAGGAAGTTTGGCCCAGTGTTTAAGAATAATACATGGACAATAACCAATGACTAGATTCTCGGGATAAACTGCAAGCATTTTTCATATTGCCTGGTTCAAGCTTCTGAGGACCTAACGTAATAAAAAAGACCTTCTAAGCCGAGAAGAAAATGGATTGAAAGCTCCATTTTACATTTTAATATTTAACGGAGTATGACTTTTTGTGTTCTTACGCACTATATTTCAAGGCTGCACATTCTTGAACTTTTAATGGTAACAGAAAACTAATGTGATTTTTTTTTTTTTCTTTTTAGGAAAGCTAACAATGACTTCAGAAGTGTGTGTTTGTTATCAGATTTAGGGCACTTGTCACATTTTGGCCAGAAGACAAGCCAAGGGAGGGTTTGGAAAAAATATCCAAGAAATGTCTTCATTGCTCTTTCTCTCTTCTAATTAAAATATAGTTCGTCTTACAGATTCCAGAACATTTTTGATTTGTGGTTGCCGGCATGAGGTCATTTTTCCTGCCTATATGACCACAGCAAATTTTTAAAGTCTTTAGTGTTTGGTAACAACAGACGAATAACTGTGGAAACCTGAGAGCTGAGCTCAAGTTTTTTTCCAGAATGTTCCCATTATTCCTCAGCATGGGGTAAAAATGAGTACACCTCATGTTGGCCATTGCCAGGATCCTTGAACACCCTGCACCGTGAGGCTAAAGTTGTGAGACCCCTACCACAAATGGGTCAGCCATCTAGTCATTAAGAAGTGAAAGGGGTGGTTCTGGAGTCTCTTGGGCCCAAGTCTCCCTTCTGGTTCTGTTAACTTTGCTGGTGATATACAGCAGGTAAATTATTTAGCCTCTCTGAAATTTACCTTCTTTATCTGTAAAAAAAGCAATCTCGTAGGGTTGCTGTGAGGATCAAATAAGCAAATAAATGTAAAGCGCTTTGTTCCAGGTTTTCTCCCTTCCCTCAAAACTCAGCCCAAGAAACTCAAGGGAAGCTGGCACCTTCAAGTTCCAGGGGGCAACTCCTGGTTTGACTAAACCAGTCATTATAATGGAATGCCAGTGATTGGCTCTGAGATCCAGGCTTCTAAAAAATAGCCAATCAAAGCATGTTAGTATTCTGGGGGAAAGCAAATGACCCAATTGGTCTAATCAGAACAGTTGGAAGAGATATTTTTCCCTTCCTTATTAGATGTGAGCAAGCAAGCATGAAACTTCAGCTATTGTTGGCAATCATCTTGTGTCCAGGAGGGAAGCCAGTTCAAAGAGAAAGCTGAGACACAGCATATGTCAGAACCAAGCAAATAATAGAAAGAGCTAGAGCCCTGGTTGCATCACACCTGGATACCACCACCCACATCTAAGAGTTTCCTGTTACATGAGATAATAGTTTCTTATTAGGTATGCTGGTTTGAATCAGGGTTTGGGTTACACGTAGCAAAATCCTCCTACCTAGTAAGAACTTAGTGAAATGTTTGCCATTATCCCTCAGGAAACTTCTCATTGTCTTGTGCCTTGGATCTCAAGAATCATGACCAAGAGATAAGGGATAATATAATTGATCATTTTCATTTATTGAGAAACTAATTTAAACTAGGTATTGCATGTGCATACATTATCTCTCTGAATCCCCCCAATATCTTTATGAAGTCACTGTTAGTAAAATGAGGCTCAGAGAGATTTGGTGATTTTCCCCAGGTTTAATAACTAATATGTAGCAGAGCCAATATCCAAACCTAGGTGTGTCTGGATCTGGACCCTGTGCTTCTTCCACGAAACCTCTTCTGCTCTTTCCTTCTGCCAGGATCTTGGCTGCAAAATATTCCTCCCCATCAGAACTACTCCAAGTATGCTCCATGGGTGGGGAAGGAGAAGCAGCAGGCTGTTGTCTCCATCACCAGCCAGCAGTGAGTGTCTCTTTAGGTGTGGGGTGATACAGAGAAGCCCTACATTAAAAAAAAAAAAAAAAATACAGCCTTAGAAGACATTCATAACATTATGCATCACGTTAGATAAATTAGGAGATGTATCCAATTCCCCCAGGAGTCTCTACCTAAAAATAAAAAATAAGATAAAAACCTAAAAATGATTAGTGAGAAGGTTCTTGAGTTACCTCGCAATTATGTGTTTGGTTGTGTGAATAAAGAAGGCAGCAGGGCAAAGATAGAGACTGCTAAATTTGAGAAGCCACTACCTAGTGAAGAGAGATCAGAAATGAAGTTGGACCATGTCCCGACCGGAGTCCTGACCAGTCTGTGTCCCTGCCAGAGAAGAGCCCTGTTGTCCCCTAGCTGTGCACACTTGCACCCACCCCATTCCCCTGGACCAGTGGTTCTCAAACTTGAGCGTGTATCAGAATCACCTGGGGAGCTTGTGAAACCACAGGTGGATGGGCTCTTCCCCCCAGGTTTTCTGGTTCAGAAGCCTGGGCCATGAGAATTCACTTTTCAAAAAAGTTCCCATGTGATGCTAATGCTGCTGGTCTGGGCAACACGCTTTGAGAACCATTGGCCTAGACCAATTATGCTGTGTCTGTCGAAACTAATAATGGTTTAGCCTGCTCATCTACATTGACCTTTTCCTCCAAGGTTGTAGAACTTTTGCCTTATTTCTGGTGACCAAATGCCCACAAATTCAATGACTGAACCTTTCTCTCCATTCATCTCGTGCCTCAGTCTCTGAATAACAATCTAGTAGGCCATTTTCTCTGGGACCCAGGACTTCTTTTGCCTTCATGAGTCTTCTCCAAGATGGAAACTGTATCCTTGATTTTCTCTTACTCTGTCAACTACTTGACTCTGGTGATAATAATGACAATGCTACAATGATAACAATATCAGTATCAACAATCATGAGCCCTGGTGGCACAGTGGTTAAGAGCTTGGCTACTAAGCAAAAGGTTGGCAGTTTGAATTCACCAGCCACTCCCTCAAAACCCTACGGGGCAGCTCTACTCTGCCTTGTAGGTTTTCTGTGAGTCAAAATTGATTCTACAGCAATGGGTTTGGTTTTGAGTTTTGGTCGTGAGCCTGGGTTTTGGTCAGGCTCCTTTTGACCTCCATGAGTGGGGACCCACCACCCCATCCACCCAGACTCGCTGACACCATCACCTTGTCTGCCTGGCCCTATGGTGAGGTCCTCCCTGAGGCTCCTGTCTTTTTGGATGATTCACTTAATTTCAGGGTCCAGCTGGGTTAAGTCCTCATCAAGATAAAACATTCCTGAGATTTTTGTCTATAAGAAAATTTGTATGACTTATCAAAGTGCCTACTTTATTTCCAGAAGATGAGGTACACACACTGCCAGGGCAATGATTGGTCAGTCTTCTTGCAATGAATTAAGACCGTACACCTTCTCCATATATTTATTATTTAGGAAATAATGTTGTTTCCCAAAGTATGGGCCATATGCCACCAGTGGTTTATGTGTGCTTTTATGTGGCATGCTGACATGACAGTACTTATACTGTATTGCTCAGTATAGCAAAAAATGAAAAAATTGCTTCCTTTTCAATTCTCTTTGAAGCCAACCAACAAAATCAAGGAGAATGTCTTGGTTTGGCATTACTATATCTTTCCAATTCTATTACTTTTGAATCTCTCTTTTTATCTAATGGAGAGGAAGCCTCAGACTCAACTCCACCAGGCCACAGAGTCCAACAAGTACATAATTATACTGTTTCACTACCATCATATTTATTTTTATAATTACCTTCGATTTATGGCAGGTAATTCCAGATTCAAAGTTTTCTTTAAAAATAAATTTGTTTAGCAAAAAAGAGTACTTGATTTAAAAAAGAATATTATATAAATTAGGACATGGGTGTTCTGTGAATATGGAGAAAAATCATTTGGGTCATGAATGACCGATATTAGGGCAAAAATGATAAGAGAAACACATTGTCCTTTGTACCAGCCTGCCATGAGTAAGACAAACCCCGAACTCTGTTTCTTTTTTTCTTTTGCGAGTAATGACAATAAACTGGTTAAGCACTTTGCTACCTGAAGGGTCGGTGGTTTGAGCCCACCAGCCGCTCTGTGGGAGAAAGATATGGCAGCCTGCTTCCATAAAGATTTACGGCCTTGGAAACCTTAAGGGACAGTTGTACTCTGTCCTCTAAGGTTGCTCTGAGTCGGAATCAGTGGGTTTTGAGTTAATCAATAAAACTGACTTTTGAGAGGTGATTGCTTATGTATTAGATGGTAAATCCTTTGAGAACAAGATCTCGGTCCCCAAATTTGTTTATCCTCCTTACTCTCATCTCCTGCCAATCTCCCCATAGCTCCCCACACTCCCACCACATTGGCTTTTCTCCAGTTCCTCAAATATATCTCATCCCTTCTGCCTCCAGGCCTTTGCACATGCTGGCCTCCCTGTCTGGAAAGCTCTTCCCCTCTTCCACCTCTTTCCTTTTCTCTTGACTAAATAGCCAAAAAAAAAAAAAAAAAATTGTAAATATTTTTTCAGGAAAGTCTTGCCTGACTAAACGGCAGTGGGCTTTTTTTTTTTTTTTTTTTCATTTTTACAGAAGGAGCCCTGGTGGTGCAGTGGTTAAAGCTCTTGGCTGCTAAAGGAAATGGTGGTTCAAACCCCCCACCCGTTCTGAGGGAGAAAGATGTGGCTGTCTGTTTCTGTATAAGTGGTGCAAATGGCTAACATATGTGGCTGCTAACCAAAAGGTTGGAGGTTTAAGTCCACCCAGAGGAACCTCAGAAGAAAGACCTGGCGATCTACTTCTGAAAAATCGACCGCTGAAAACCTTGTGGAGACAGTTCTCTGACACTCATGTGGTTGCCATAAGTCAGAAATGACTCAGTAACAACTGGTTTAAATGAAAAGAACAGGACCATTTTCACAATTAAGAATTGAAGTCTGGTACCTCTGACTACTAACCATAACAAGTGGCCAAATTATCTGTGCACCAAGCAAATCAAATGACCCCAGCATGCAAACCTGGCCCTCCAAATTTATTGCATGTAACAAAAGGGATCGAGAACATTGGTTGAAACCAGATGTTCTGTGGGCTGGAGCTTGTTGTCCTAACACTGCAGATTCCCATAACTGGAACTGTGTGTATTTGAGATTCTGGGACATAGGATCCAACCCACAAAATATTTTGAAATAATGTTGTTCAATTACTTAATCCTTGTTAGGCTATTGACTAGAACACTCTCTTATATACACTATTATAAAAACATTATGCTTAGGTCTCAAGTTCTGGAATATCCAATTACAATAGCTTTTTTCCACATTTGTATTCTCTTTATTTTATTTAATTGCTCTTAACATTTTTGGCAGATTTATTGTATATGACAGTGAGCAACCTGAGCTGGTGTAAGAGCCAGCCTTGCTATTTCCTGATCCCCACCCACTCCCTCCGTGATATTGCTCTGTCCTGCCTTCTAAAATCTTCATCAGCCCAGGCCCTGCTACCTCCTTGAAGTGTAGACTGTCAGAAAAGAAACCCCTGAGTTAGAGGAAACTGATCACCAGTGGACCTCATCTTTCCAACACTGAACTGAGTTTGACTGATAAGAATTTTCAATCTCAATTCCATTTTGATCTCCAATGATCAAAATTATCTCCAATCCCAAGATGTCCCAGCAAGGGATAATAAGTGGATAGTCATGAAGTGTTTGGTTTTAAGAACATGTGTCTCTATGTGAATGTGTAACAGTATCGCTCTGATCTAGCTTGTGTATGTGTTGTGTTTCCTGTTCCATATTTGTCATCAAACTGCTGTCTTCAAATTTTGACTGAAGTTAATAAAGAAAATTGATAAATAAGGGAGATTTTATGAGTCATCTGTCCCCGTTGCTGTTGGGTCCATTCCAATTGATAGTGACCCCATAATACAGAGTAGAACTGCCCCCTAGGGTTTCCAAGGCTGTAACCTTTACTTATTCAATCTTTATGGTGAGCAAAGAATCCGAGAAGCCAGGCTATATGAAGAAGAATGCAGTATCAGGATTGGAGGAAGACTTATTAACAACCTGAGATATGCAGATTACACAACCTTGCTTGCTGAAAATGGAGAGTTTTTGGAGTACTTATTGATGAAGATCAAAGATTACAGTCTTTAGTATAAATTACACCTAAGCATAAAGAAAACAAAAATCCTCACACTGGACCAATAGACAACATCATGATAAAAGGAGAAAAGACTGAAGCTGGTAAGGATTTCATTTTACTTGGATCTACAATCAATGCCCATGGAAGCAGCAATCAAGAAATCAAATGATGCATTGCATTGGGCAAATCTGCAGCAAAAGACCTCCTTAAAGTGTTAAAAAGCAAAGATATCACCTTGAGGAATAAGGAGACCCAAGCTGTGGTGTTTTCAATCGCCTCATATGCATGTTAAAGCTTGACAGTGAATAAGGAAGACCTAAGAAGAATTAATGCCTTTGAGTTATGGTGTTAATAAAGAGTATTGAATATACCGTAGACTGCCAGAAGAACCAATGGATCTGCCTTGGAATAAGTACAACCAGAATGCTCCTTAGAAGCTAGGATGGTGAGAATTTATCTCTCTTACTTTGGACATGTTATCAGGAGGGACCAGTTCCTGGAAAAGGACATCACGCTTGGTAGAGGGTCAGTGAAAAAGAGGAAGACCGTTGATGAGATGGATTGACACGACTGCCATATCTTTCACCTATGGAGTGGCTGGTGGGTTCAAATTGCCAACCTTCAGGTTAGTAGCCACACGTTTAACCACTGTGTCACCAGGGTTCCTTGAGTCATCTGCAGCACCCCTTATTCCATCTTGGCCAGCTTGTCCACTGCATAGGAGATGTAAGACTGAAGGCATGACCACATCAAAAAGTTAATTGGCAACAATAAGGAGATAAAGAGATCTGAGTAGGAGAAGGGACAGATCATTAGGAGCAGCAGTAGATAATCCAATAGGCAAAGTGGGCATGGTGCTTACCAGATCATCTGTAATATCGTTCACTGCAGATTAATAAGCAAGTATAAGTAAGTTTACCTTGCCTACTGGGTGTGATCTTTAAGGTTGTGTGTCAGCTTGGCTGGGCCATGATTCTCAGTAGTTTGGCAGTTGTGTAATGATGTAATTTGGCAGTTATGTAATAATGTAGTTATCCTCTGTCATGGATTGAATTGTGTGCCCCCAAAATATTTGTCAACTTAGCTGGGCCATGATTCTCAGTATTGTGTGATTGCCCATCATTTTATGTGATTGTCCACCATTTTATGTGATTTTCCTATATGTTGTAAATCCTATCACTATGATGTAATAAGATGGATTAGCAGCAGTTATATTGATGAAGTCTGCAAAGTTAGGTAGTGTTTTAAGCCAATCTCTTTTGAGATACAAAAGAGAGAAATGAGCAGAGAGACATGGGGACCTCATACCACCAAGAAAGCAGTGCCAGGAGCAGGGCACATCCTTTGGACCTGAGGTTCCTACGCTGAAATTCTCCCAGACCAAGGGAAGACTGATGACAAGGACCTTCCTCCAGAGCCGACAGAGAAAGCCTTTGCCTGGAGCTGGTGCCCTGAATTTGAACTTCTAGTCTCCTGGACTGCTAAAGAATAAACTCTTTGTTAAAGCCATCCACTTGTGGTATTTCTGTTATAGCAGCACTAGATGACGAAGACATCCTCCTTTTTGTGATATAATGTAATCACTTCCATGATGTGATCAGCCAATCAATTGTAAGGGGAATTTCCTCAGGGGTGTGGCCTGCATCCAATATAAATGGGTGTTCTGGCAAAGGTCACTGGCATCTGGCTTGCCATAATCTGACCTCCAGTTCCTGGGACTTGAGCTAGCAGCTTACTGCCAATCTTGGGATTCGTTAGCCTCCACAGCCTGTGAGCCAACAGCCTACTGTCTGACCTGCCAATCTTGGTTTCATCAGCCCCTGCAATTACATGAATAAGGAGAGCCTCCAGCCTGATGGCTGACCCATAACCTTCCTTGAGATAAATCTCTCTCTGTGTATATATCTATATCTATGAATCAGAATTGACTTGATGGCAATGGATTTGTTTCGGTTAATATATCTATATTTCTATCTATCATCTATTTATGTACACGCTTCACTGGTTTTGCTTCTCTGGAGAACCTAGCCTAAGACACTGGGTCATCCACCCCTGTCAGAGACTATAAATTTGAAAAGGAGCTTTGATTCTCTATGAAGGTGCTATTGGGTTGAGAGAGAGACAGATGTCAGCTATAGCTAGAAGCAGAGTCTTTGATGTGGTAAAAAATGTGAAATTGTTCACTACAGATGATCTGGTTAGCAAGGTAAGCACTGTGTTTACCTTCCCTATTAAATAATCCATCTCTGACCAGGAGTCCAGTGCTGGTGCTCTCTAAGCGTGTCAGGACAATTTCAGACCTACACACAAACTAATCCATCCTAACTGGCCTTACCTTCAGGAGTTATGTTCAAGATACAAAATAACAACAACTCTGATCATTTATTCAACACATTTTATGTGATAACTAATGTGCTTAGTACTAATATTTTATGTGCATTTTTTTAATTGAATTCTCTCAATAACCATATGAAGTATATCATTCTCTTCACTTTACAGATTTGGAAACTGAGACTCAAAGAGATGAATTAAGTCATAACTTGAGAATTGAGATTAAAGTCTTTCTGACTCCAGAGTCAAGGCACTGAACCACTGTGTTATACAGAATGGCTAGCTCCATTCTATTCCTACTTATGATATTAGATTTGTGCAATGACTCTGAGGTAGCTCTGACTCTCTACAGTTGGATGTAAAGTGATTTTCTGAGAAACTTTAAAATGTTCTCAGCTGTTTTGAGAAGAAAATACTTTTCTAGAAAAGTCTCTAATTCATTTCACTGAGGGAAAAACAGGATAGTCGTCGATGTTGAATAGTTTATATTAAAAGGCAAGGGTGTATGGAGATACCTCTTTACAGGAGTGTGGGGAAAGAGCTTTCTATCAGAGGCTAATTAGTGGTCCTGCTGGAAGGGGGCCAAAAGTGTCATCTTGTTTCCAGCCAGGGGTATTGATTTTAATACTAATGGAGATTTCAGCTGGACCTTGAACAGCTTATAAAACTTTCTCTTTCTGGTCAGGATGCCATAGACTTGGTGCTCAAGCGAGTGTAGGATGTACCCTGTGGTTGTGTAACAAACAGGCCTCTTCCTCTAGCCTGTTGCTATGGTGCTTCTCAGCATCCTTTCTATTTCCTCTCTTACACACAGAAGCACTGCCCTGCTATGGGGAAGTACATTTACAGCTGAAATTACCAAAGTGGCCCATTATATTTATTGAGAGAGAAAGAAAGCTCCAGCTTGTCCCAGCCATTGGAGAGGAGCTCTTCAGAAACTGGAAGGGTACTGATCCATATTTGTTCCTCCCCTTAAAAATAAAATACGTGTAGGAATGCCCCTCATGATGTCATTTCAAAAGATGTGGCACTTGGCAAGACATTAGAATACTGAAATTTCCAAATATCTGCATTTTGCGGTTGCATTCTGAAGTTCCTGCCACGTGTGCTCCTTGATCAGAGTCAAGGGTATGGGGGAGATCAATAATACCAAGAAAGATTTTTGAGATGTGAATTTATACCAAGCAGGAGTGGGGTGGGGAAAGGAAAAAGGAGGCTGGGTCCACGGACATTTACTTGTGGCTAGTCCAGCTTTTGGAAGGTAGAACCCCATGGAGTATATAAGCTGCAACATGGTCCCTTTTTTAATTAGTGGCACCACAGGGAGAAGATGGGTTTGTAATTGAGTAGTTTGCTGATGGGTCAACTTCGACCAGTAATCAGACATGCTGAGAAGTGGACATTAATGGGAACATCAAATAGCAGGAAGTCAGTCCCATTAGCAAGGCTGATGTCAAATCAGGTTGCTGTCCTTTCTGTAGATTTTTTTCGGAAAGAGGATGCCAAACAAATATTTTCTAGATTCTCCAGACTCTCTGTAGACTCTTCTTGATTCGCCCTCCATCTACTTACCTCTCCTTTCCAGTTTTCCTTAGCAAATCTCTGCTCAGGTGCACTGATTTAAGTTGATTGACTGGCACTCCCACTATTCAACCCTGAACTCCCACTCAACCCTCAAGCTGATATCACTGGACGTTTGTTAGATTCTCTCTTCCTCATGTCAACACCATGACTGTCACACTATTCAATCTCCTTTTTTCTGTTTAAAAGCACTTTAATTTTTGTTTTGAGAAATTACTTCTCTAGTGGGAATTCTGTGCAATCTTGATGGGATTATAAATTAAGGTGCTATTCTCCCCCTTCTGTCCCAACCCCCACAAAGAAAGAGCTGGGTTCATGGCCCAAATTAAGCCATTTGTACAGCTTTTCCTAAGACTTTGAATCTTGAGAAAAGTGACAATTAGGAAAAAAAAAATTGAAGCTAAATATTCTAGTAGCAACTATGCTCATACCGTTGCTGCTGTTGTTATCTCTTGATGCCTAGGCCCCTTGGCTGCCCTGATGCCTGTTCATTTCCTATCCTGATTCTCAAGACTTTCCCTGAGTCTTTGAGCCCTTCGCTCTCCAATTATCACATTCCTTTCTGCTTAAATTAGCCAGAGTGGGTTACTGCTGCCTGCAATCAAAGAACCCCAAATGATAGGGTATCAAAGAGAAAGCACCCCAACATACCTCTCGATGTTCATTCTTTACGTTCCTTTCTCTGTTCCCACTAGGAAAATGTGCAGAAGGAAATTAAGTCATACTTGTGGTATATGGGAAGATAAATAAATAAATAAGAAGAAACGAAGCCCTTTTACTAATGAGTCTGGGTTTAGGGCCTGGCGTGAGCGGCTTGATCGCAGATGTTCTCATGGGATCTGCTTGGAAGCAGCATTCCCATGGGATTCTCACTGCAGCTTGGAGCATGAGAGTGATTTGTCTGGCTCCTCTTCCCGCTCAGTTTTCTGTCAGAGACCCCCACACTCAGCCATGCCCTCAACTATTTGGAGTTGATGTTAATACAAGCATAAATGTCATATGGCATCTAGTGCAGGAGGGAGAAATGCCACCTACCCTCCATTTCCTGGCTGTTTTTTGGGCATGGTTTGTATTAGCCTGCCTTAAGGAAAGTGAGACTTGGATCCTTTCAGATGGTGTGTTACGCATGTGTGTGTATGCTGTTGCCAAGTTACCCCAACAACAACACATCCTCACTGTACCAGACCCCAGCCCAGCAAGTCTTCGGTGCCTTGGCTGGGGGAAAAGTACTCACCTGGCCTTGTGGAGACACTAATTTGTTCAGAATGTTGTTTCCCCTGACTATACAAATCAGGCCTTGGTCCTCAACACTAGTGAAGGGTCTGGAAATTCCAACAGCCTAAAGAGCAATACTTTCTACCCTGTAGAATCCAAACGGTGTGCTCAGAATTCTAAGGAGCCAGCTGAAGCATTTCCCTAGCTGACTAGGATTTATGTCGCTCACCCGTTATGAACATAGCAGTGAGCAAAATATACATAAAAGAGGAAGTTCATCATAGGTAGATGGGAGCTGGGGGAAGGAAATCCACAAAATCAGGTCAGCTTAAATGGGACCAGGTTGGCCAATGCACTTTCAGAACCACATCAATTCAGGGCTTTCATGGGCTTGATTTTCTTTCAGCCCAATCCACTAAGGAGTTGCTCACGAGTTCTGTGGATTTTCTGCACAATTACAGATTATTGCCATGGCAACAACGAAACCATGTGACAGTTGTGCTACCTCAGAGACCAGGAACAGCCACTTACTGGGAACACACATCATTTCCTAATGGGACTCTGTGCTGTTGGACTCCCATTGTTTTAAGGCTAATCACTGCCTTTTCACAGATGTAGTTATTTCCCCACCCACTCTATTTTCATGATCTTTTAAAACAGTTTGGATTTGGTCTAAAGCAGTTCCATGTTGGCCTGTGTTTATTTGGTCATAAAAAAAGATATTATTTGAGGGGTTGGTGGAAGGAAAAAGGATAGAACTCGATGAGTGGAGGCAGATGGGAAACTGTAGGCAAAGGAGAAACAACTTGGCCAGCAGATGGTTTCTTTGCTCCTATGTTCCTACTGCTGAAACCCATGACAGGACTGAAATTCTGGGTCAGCCACGCACAAACCACCCTGGGAATGAAACAAACAAACTTGCTTTCTTTCAAATGGTCCCAACTTTTATGTCCACTCTGCAGGCACAATGAAAAAACGGTGCCATTGATAATTAAGTTAAAGACGTGATTGAGAAGGGGAACCAGGTAATATTTTCTCTCTGGCAAAACAGTCAATTTATTTTTCAGAAATGTGTGCACATAGCCAAACCCCAGGCTCTTTCTGCCAAACATTTCCCCCTTAATTTTTTAACCTCTGGGCATTTCAAGGAAAATTGAATCCACATGTTTCAGATTCATTTGCAAATGCAGTTTGCTCAGAGCTGTTTGATGACCAGTACGCCCTTTGAGAGTTTTTATGAGCTTAAACTTATTTTCCCCCAAGCCTCTTGCTTCTGAACCAGGAAGGGGCATTTGGAATTTGTGGCAGAATTTAGAAGCAATCTTTTCTACAGCCTTTTTGCCAGGTTTTCTTGTCTAGTTCTGGACCCTGGTAAAATTAAGAAAAGGTTTTCACCAAGTGCATGAGAATAATCGAGGGTAACTTACTGTTTTTATAGCTGAAAAGCAGATCTGATATGGACAGGATCCAATTCCTGGATCACATGGCTTCCCCATCTTTCTTTATTACTGATGACATTTGTATGGAAGCAGATGCTTTGTTTCCCAGGGACACGTCTCCACCTGTGACATAATTCCCTGACTGGAATAATGCTTCAGAGGCAGGGTTGGAAGTTAAAGTCAGCCCTCCTCCAAGCCCAAATTGAAAAATAATAATGATAATAAAATAAAATCACTCTTTGTTTATTTAAGTTAATCATATCCTGAAAAAAAGAAGGGGCCCTTCTTCCTAAGTACCCCTCAGGAATTTGGGAACCGTGTGGTTATTCTTTTTCTAACTCAGCATGATCCAAAACACAATCCTGACTCCCCAAAAGGGAAGGGAAAGAATACGTATATATACATCTTCTAGTTATGGAAAAAAACTGAAAACAGTGAAGAGCTATTAGGAAAAATGAACAGAGCAGGGGGTACGTTTCTAAGCAGTGGATTTTTCTGAGTTTTTCTCTCAGGATTTCTTCAAGTATGTGTGGATGAATTCTACCTACATTCCCGGACACTCTTGTTAATGAGCAACTAGTCTGAGGAGTTCTCTGGATTAATATTTGTGAGCAAATACCATTCTTCCAGGAAGCCCATTTGATAGGATAGCTCTTTCTTTTTTTTCTTCCTTCTTTATTTCTTTCCACTAGACTTATGATCCCAGAGAAAATTGCATTAAATTCACATTGCCCTATTTTTAACTTTCATCTGGACTTCCTTTTTTTCCCCTTTAAGCATGAGAATCAAGCAAATAATGACCCTTTGTATTGCGTCCAATGGAAGGTCACAAGCTCAAGAAGTTTACTTCCGTTCCTGGGAGAAGTCTGGCTGTTCGTGCCCAAGACCTTCTTACTCTGCCACTTGGGCTGTCTGTTAACTGCTAAGTATCTTCACCCCCATTCGACAGACAAAAACAATTGATATACTGATACAGGGTTTTTGTCTAAGTTTTCTTTCTTTTTTTAGTTTTAAGAGAAACCTCCTATAAATTCATAGCCTGGCTTCATCCTCTGTTTACCTTAGTCAGAAGTGTTACATGAATCATAAAGACTGCTGACATTGCTATTCAGTAGAGACAGAAACAACTGGAGGTTTGAACGATCAGGTGGTTCTTTACTAGTTTTTAAGTCATTGCATGATTTTTCCTAGAACTTACGCCTTGCCCTAGAATTTGCTAGAGGCTAAGGAGGAAAAAGAAAGAGAGCAAAAAGGAAGCTTGTTAGTATTGTCAGTTGTATCAGGGATCTCAACTCCAATGCACTCAGGGGCCAGCTGGATAATCTAAATAAGTGAAGTGGGCCTCTAGGAGTGTGCTGGGTTGGAGGTCATCTGTCCTTTCAAACATGGACAGTTGCTGCTCAACTCAAGTTAATTTTTGCCATATGGGATGGCAAAGGGTAGCCAGACCTTCTTCTTCTTTTTTTTTTTTTAAATGAGACCTCATAAATTTATATTTTTAGGTGCAACTCCTGATTTTAAAATATTGGAAATCTCTTCAAAACTATAAAACTCTATAGTGGGCTGGATTATACCTTCTCTGGGTGCCACATAAGCACAACAGAGCAGGCCAAGTGGGTGAACACGCAGTCCAAATAGTAGGTTTTATGGCCATTTTTTAACTCTTGGTCTGAGTGTAAGTCAGAGGAAATTGTGTTTGTGTTCAAGATTAGCGGAGAAGCATGGGGTAAGGTCGAGGGACCCTGGGGAAGAGGAAGGGACAGGATGTCAGGTTCATACTTTCTCAAGGCCTCCATTCTAATTTGGACCACTCATCCATGCATTCAGTCAAAAATCTTTATTGATACCCTTCATTTACCAACTCCATTATAGACATTAGATACATGATAGTGAGCAAGTTAGTCATTGCTGCTATCTTCATGAAACAATGTCTGTGGGGAGACACAGGCATTAATCAAATAATTGTACAAATAAATATAAATCTGCCAGTACAATGAGTCCTCCAAAGGAGAAGCGTGAGCTGTAATAATATGGTCTGGTCAGGGTGGTTGAGAAAGGCTCCCCTGAGGAAGTAAAATTAACCCATAATGGCAAGGATGAGTAGGAGCTATCCAGGCACAGAGGGAATGAACCAATTTTCAGGCAGAAGGAGCAGCCTTTGCAAAGATCCTGTGGCAGAGAGAGCATGATAAATACATGATTCTGGAAGGTTAGTGTGGCTGGAATGAAGAAAGCAAGGGGTAGGATGCAGAAGTGGGCAGGTACAGACCTGACAGGGCCTTGTAAGTGGTGTTAAGGAGCTGTGACTGATTCTAGAATCAAGTAAGTGCATTTGAGTGATTTTAAGCTGGGGAGTATAGGAACAGGTCTACATTTTGAAAAGGCCATTCTGGCTACAGCGTAGAGAATGGCTTGGTCTGAGGGAAAGTGTAGGCAGGGATATAAATTGGGACAGAATTGCAATGGTCCAGGAGAGATGGTGGTGGTTTGGATTAGGGTGGTGATTGAAGTTAGAGAGAGAAGTGAATAAATGTAAACGACAGGACTTGGTCATATGTATTGGACGCCTGCCGTACTATCCTTAAGATACTCTCTCAGTCCTTTAGGAAAAAAAAAATATGATGTAAATGATGTCAAAGTCCACAGCTACAAGAAAATATGGCATGCTCAAGACATGCGTTTTTGCAATATGAGTAATAGTGGGACAAGAAAATCTTTCTTTAGAAGAAGCTCAAGAGTAAGACTAAGAGGAGCAAAGAGAACCCAGCCCCAATTTTCACCAACATTGGAAAGACTTAAAATCTTAACAAAATACTAGATTTTTCATTAACAAATCTGTATTTTCATTCCAAAGCTTCCTGGGTCCTTAAAAAGAGGGGTAACATTAGCGAACATAGATACATTTTCAGACACACAGTTCCTTGAGCCTGAAATTGGCTGAACCCAGCACTGGACATACCTGGCTTGGGCTGCCCCAGGTCTAAGCATTTTCCCAAGTCCTTAGAGAGGGAGTCCTTAGGGCTGGACCAAGCCTGAGGTCCTGGATGAGAAAGGCTAAGGAAGCTTATACTCACCCCCAAGCAAATCAGAGTCCAGAGGAAGAGCAATAATTCCACGGACTTCAGTTTCCATTACTGTAAGCCCTTTAACCCCTGAAGCCAAACTAAAAAGTAAATAAAAATCCCAGAATAGAACTGGCTTTAAAAATAAAAAAGGAAAAGCTATCTTTTCTTCTTCTGTCTTCCCTTGCCCCTTCACTTCTGTGGCTCAGGTTCAGATCCAGGCCTCCTCAGCATAAAGGCAAGTTTGCTGCCTGTGTGAGCTGGCAATGGTGGGAAAAATTTTGTATTTGGTGTGGAATCTCAATTCTTCGGTGCCCCTGCTAAGCAACACTTTCAACGTGGTCACCTGATGATTCTCTTGGTTGATCATTTTATCCTGGCAGTGTATATAGGAGGAAAGAGAGGGATAATAAAGCCAGGGTGTCTTAGTCATCTAGTGCCGCTGTAACAGAAATACCACAAGCGGATGGCTTTAACAAACAGAATTTTATTCTCTCACAGTCTAGGAGGCTAGAAGTTCAAATACAAGGTGTCAGCTCCAGGAGAAGACTTTCTCTCTTGGCCTTGGAGAAAGGTCCTTGTCATCAATCTTCTCCTGGACTAGGAACTTCTCTGTGCAGGACCCTGGGTCCAAAGGATGTGCTCAGTTCCCAGTGCTGCTTTCTTGGTGTTATGAAGACCCCTGTTTCTTTGCTTGCTTCTCTCTTTTATATCTCAAAAGAGATTGGCTGAAGACAAAATCAAATCCTGTAGATTGAGTCATGCCTCATTAACATAACTGCCACCTATCCCATCTCATTTACATCACATTGTTGTTGTTGTTGGGTGCCCTCGAGTAGGTTCCGACTCATAGTGAACCTATGCACCACAGAAGGACACACTGCCCAGTCCTGTGCCATCCTTACAATCATTGTTATGCTTAAGCCCATTGTTGAAGCCACTACATCAATCCATCTCATTGAAGGTCTCCTTTTCTGCTGACTCTGTACTTTATCAAGCATGATGTTTTTCTGCAGGGACAGGTCCCTCCTGACAACATGTACAAAGTATGTAAGATGCAGCTTCACCATCCTTGCTTCTAAGGAGCATTCTGGTTGTACTTCTCCAAGACAGATTTCTTTGTTCTTTTGGCAGTCCACAATTCAAAGGTGTCAATTCTTCTGCGGTCTTCCTTATTCATTGTGCAGCTTTCACATGCATATGATGTGATTGAAAATACCATGGCTTGGGTCAGGCGCACCTTAGTCTTCAGGGTGACATCTTTGCTCTTCAACACTTTGAAGAGGTCCTTTGCAGAAGATTTGACCAATGCAATGGTCTTTTGATTTCTTGACTGCTGCTTCCATGGGTATTGATTGTGGATCCAAGTAAAATGAAATCCTTGAAAATCTCAACCTTTTCTTCTTTTATCATGATGTAGCTTACTTGTCCAGTTGTGAGGATTTTTGTTTTCTTTATGTTGAGGTGCAATCCATGCTGAAGACTGTGGTCTTTGAGCTTCATCAGTAATTGCTTCAAGCCCTCTTCACTTTCAGCAAGCAAGGTTGTGTCATCTCCACAACGCAGGTTTTAATGAGTCTTCCTCCAATCCTGATGCCCCGTTCTTCTTCATATAGTCCAGCTTCTTGGATTATATGCTCAGCATACAGATTAAATAGGTATGGTGAAAGGGTGCAACCTTGATGCACATCTTTCCTGACTTTAAACCACTCAGTACCTCCTTGTTCTGTCTGAACAACTGCCTCTTGATCTATGTACAGGTTCCTCATGAGCACAATTAAGTGTTCTGGAATTCCCGTTCTTCACAATGTTATCTATAATTTGTTATGATGCCACACAGTCGAATGCCTTTGCATAGTCAATAAAACACAGGTAAACATCCTTCTGGTATTCTCTGCTTTCAGCCAGGATCCATCTGACATCAGCCATGATATCCCTGGTTCCATGTCCTCTTCTGAATCCGGCCTGAATTTCTGGCAGTACCCTGTCGATATACTGCTGCAGCTACTTTTGGATGATCTTCAGCAAAATTTTGCTTGCATGTGATATTAATGATATTGTTCAATAATTTCTGCATTCGGTTGGATCGCCACTCTTGGGAATAGGCATAAATATGGATTTCTTCCAGTCCATTGGCCAGGTAGCTATCTTCCAAATTTCTTCATCTTTGACCTTAGCGGTTGGTGAGTAAATTTGAATAATAGTTGTATTAACTGGACTTCTTTGTAGGCATATGGATATTATCCTATCACTGATGGCACTGTGCTTCAGGATAGATCTTGAAAAGTTCTTTTTGAGGATGAATGCAACACCATTCCTCTTCCAGCTGTCATTCCCAGCATGGTAGACTATGTGACTGTCTGATTCAAAATGGCCAATATCAGTCCATTTCAGCTCACTAACGCCTAGGATATCAATATTTATGCATTCTATTTCATTTTTGATGATTTCTAATTTTCCTAGATTCATACTTCGTACATTCCAGGTTCTGATTATTAGTGGATGTTTACAGCTGTTTCTTCTCAGTTTGAGTTGTGCCACATCAGCAAATGAAAGTCCCGAAAGCTTTTCTCCATCCACATCATTAAGGTCGACTCTGTTTTGAGGAGGCAGCTCTTCCCCAGTCATCTTTTGAGTGCCTTCCAACCTGGGGGGCTCATCTTCCAGCACTATATCAGACAATGTTCAGCTGCTATTCATAAGGTTTTCACTGGCTAATGCTTTTCAGAAGTAGACTGCCGGGTCCTTCTTCCTAGTCTGTCTTAGTCTGGAAGCTCAGCTGAAACCTGTCCTTCATGGGTGACCCTGCTGGTATCTGAATACCAGTGGCATAACTTCCAGCATCACAACAATACGCAAGCGCCCACAGTAATACAAACTGACAGACACGTGGGAGCATTAACATCATAGACGTAGGATTTACAACACATAGGAAAATCATATCAGATGACCAAATGATGGACGATTACAAAATACTGGAAATCATGGCCTAGCCAAATTGATATACATCTTGGGGGGACACATTTCAACCCATGACACAGGGACAAGCTCAATGTCAAAGTCACTTTCCTCAAGTGTGTCAAGGAAGGGAAGAGAAGGCAGCTGGTGCTGATGGCTTGATATGCGTTAGCTGTAGCTTTCTGTTTTGGATCAATACATAGACCAGAGATCAGGGAGGCAAAGGTCTCATTTAGAACCTGAATTGCACTGTTGTTATGTTGTTGTTGTTAGTTGCTGTCAAGTTGGCCCTCTACTCATGGTGACCCATGCACAATGGAAAGAAATATTGCCCAGTCCTGTGTCATCCCCATCATCTGTTGGGGATTGGACTACTATCCACAGGGTTTTCACTGGCTGATTTTCAGAAGTAGATATCTAAGCCTTTTTTCCTAGTCTCTCAGTCTGAAAGCTCTACTGAAACCTGTTCACCGTCACAGCAACACACAAACCTCCACTGACTAGATGGGTGGTGGTTGGGCATGAGGTGCATTGGCCAGGAATTGAACCTGGTTCTTCTGAGAATTCTACCACTGAACCACCAACATTCTCCAAATAGACAGGAAAGAAATTCAATCTCTTAATGAAGTACACATGATATCAGGCAATTCAATTAAACTGTGTCTCAGTTTTTCCCTCTGCTAAAAAAGGGATGATAATTCTCATAAATCGAGGTCAGAGGAGGCAATACAATTATAATTCTGGAAGTGACACCAGCTTCATTTTCCAAAGTCCTGTTGATGGTTGGGTCCTCTCTCTGTTATCTCTGACCATTGATCACTCTGAATCATCCTTTAACACACTTATTGTGTAGGAGAGAGGGAAAAACTTAATTCAGAGCTCATCCATTTCACTTTGTACAACACTGGTTTTTATAAACTTCTTTTCTCTGTGGAGCCTAAAGCTCTCCCCACTAAGCTCCACTGAACGGGGAGGAAGTACTCGTGGTGGTAGTTAGATCCAACATGGTTTATTTATTACAAGAGCTGGCAATTTATTGAACATCCTCTATTATCAAAAGCCCTGCCTTCTAGTACAACCCACCAAGAAGTAATCTATCAAGTATAACTATATATATATATATATATACATATAGATGCTATAAACACACACATAAAATATCTCAGGAGCAAAGTAAAAGCATAAAACCAGCTGGCAGAAATGGCTTAACTTAAACAGAGCATTAAGTAGTATTAACGGGCTAGTTCTAGAAATGATCAGAAATTCCCAGTCGACTCAAAGATTGATATCAAAGACTCAGCGATACCTCAAGGCCAGCAACTCCGGAGAGGATTGGAGCTGATTGGAACTGAAGCCCTAGCTCTTCCCTGTACATTTGAGTGAACACTTTAAATCTCCAAAGATTGAACTATAAAGAGAAGTTAGTTTATTAATAATTCACAGACTTCAAGGAAAAAAAAAATGTCAAAAGCTTATGCTCAGAAACAACGCTGATTTTATTTTCCTGTTTAGAATAGACCAATGTATGGAGAAGTTGAAGTGCCAAACTCAGAAATTGAATTTGGTCTCTCTCTTTTTTTTTAATCTTCATGTTTTTCAAGAAATGTTTCTACTAAAATATATGTGAACATTTAGTCTGATTTCCCTCTGCATGCTTCAAGTGTTTCAACTCCTGTGAGGTTTGTGGGTAGTGTTAAAAACAGAATACTTTATTCAACACTTTAACAGTTTGAGGTATTTTCATGGTGAAGTTATTAACCAAGCATACTTAATTGGAACTTCTGAATTCAAGGAATCATATCCAAGAATGGATGTGAGAGAAAGAAAAACTAATAAAAATCCAGATTTAAAATGATTTCACCAAATTGACTAAATGTTTTGTTTTGTGGGCACCTATTTCTGGCATGCTTTCATTGTCTTTAGGGATATTATCCTGATCCTTATTCTTTTTCCTTACGGTAACTTTGTATTCAACTCAATGAGGGTCTCCTAGCCCTATCTGGCCCTCTGTTGTGCCAGACACAATGTCCTTCTCCAGCAATTGATTCCTCCTGGTGACATGTCCAAAGCAACCGAGCAGAACAATGTTAAGTGAGATGGATTAGCACAACAGCCACAACGGTTGGCTTGAACACGGTAGCGATGGTAAGGATGATGTGGGGCCTGGCAATGGTTTAACCTTCTGCACATAAAGTCACCAGAAGTCACAGTGGCCTCAACATCAGCTATATATCTGTCTGTCCGTAGTTTTGTATGGATCTTACCTTCTCCAAGAGAAGCCTCTTGTTAACATGGGCATAAGATGCGTTTTCCCAGGAGTCTACTGGATTGAGATGCCTTTGAGAGTGAGGACTTGACCTTACTCCTCTTGGCATTTCAGGGCTCAGCGGTGAACCAGATACTGAACTGCCTCAGTCTCCCTAGTATGGGCTGAAAAAAGACTGGCATAAGAAAACATGGATGGGAACAAGAGTAATCACATTCTATCTCTTCCTGAACAGGTCAGCACCCATATATAGAATGGCTTTCACTTTTCTCGGGAGATAGTCCTGTGCTACCGGAGTTGCATGTGTTTACTACATGCAGTTCCCTCATACTCTCGAAGACACTGCTCCTGCAATTACTCCTCTTTCTTCTGCAAAGTTTCCAGGTGGGGTGGACCGCTTCCTTCAGCTCTTAAAATATATCACCTTAATAAAACTCTTGGTCCTCATACCCTTATACTGAACACACATTTTCTAGGGTCCCTTTAAAACAAACCCATTTAAGAAATGGTCTTATATTTGCTGCACTAACTTCCTAACATCTTATTCTTTCTCAAACGCATTCTAATCAAGTTTGTCTCTACCACTGTACTAAAGCAAATAATTTGTCATTATTTGAGATTGTATTATATACTTATGTTTATAGGGTCACTATGAGTTGGAATCGACTCAACAGCACTGGGTTTGGGTTTGGTTTTTTGGTTTTTATTCTTTAATTGTCTGTCTCCCTTATTAAAATGCAACTCCCAGGGAAAGGACTTAGTTTTGTTCATTATTGTATTCCTATTGGAGCCCTGGTGGCACAGTGGTTAAGAGCTTGGCAGCTAACCAAAAGGCCAGCAGTTCGAATCTACCAGCCACTCCTTGGAAATCCTATGGGGCAGTTCTACTTTGTACCCCCAGTGTCTCGCACATAATGGACACAGAGTAGGTTCTCAAAAAATATTGGTGGTATAAATGAATGAGTGGAAAGATAGTATTTTTTTTAATATAAGACTCATGTACAATCCCAACTATGGTCCCTTTGATGAATAAACAGTACATTGATACACAAAATGACTGCTGAAGAAACCACCCCTTTGAGCACAGTAATCGTCCTCTTAGTTTTTTAAAGAAATTCAGGCTTAAAAATTTCACATGGAGGGTAGTATAAAACCAAAAAACCAAACCTGTTGCCTTTGAGTCAATTCCAATTTATAGTGAGTGATGCTATAGGACAGAGTAGAACTGCCCCATGGGGTTTCCAAGGCTGTAATCCTTGAGGAAGCAGACTGCCACATCTTTCTCCTGCAGAGTGGCTGGTGGGTTTGAATCACTGATCTTTCCATTAGCAGCCAAGCCCTCAACCACCAGGGCTCCTTAATAGGTACTTAAAGAAACAAACAACAACAACAACAACAACAAAACAAACCCTTTGCTGTTGAATTGAATAAGAATCTCATAAGCAATAAATAAGACCCCTGGTGGTGCAATGGTTAAGTGCTCAGCTGCTAACCAAAAGTCCGGCAGTTCAAATCCACCCACTTGCTCTGTAGGAGAAAGATCTGGCGATGTGCTCTTGTAAAGATTACAGCCAAGAAAACCCTATAGGGCAGCTCTACTCTGTCACATGGGGTCACTATAAGTTGGAGCGAACCTGATGGCACCCAACAACAACAACAGGGCAGTAAACTAGACAGTGAAAAAAACAGACAAAAGCCCTGCTTTCACGGAGTTTACATTCTAGTGGCTGGTGGTTGCTGAAACAGCATCTGGGATTAGCAGTAAGGATGCTGTGCTCTATTACTGATGTCTGCCATGAGTCCAGAGAGTGGTACGGCAGTAACAATGCTAGTAAGGCATTTGCCATTCTAGTATTACAAGCAGTTCCCAGATTACAAACAAGTTCGGTTCCTAAATCTTCCTTTACGTCAAACTTGTGTGTAAATCAGAACAGTTAGTTACGGTTTGTATCTAACATCAGTTAGTCAAACATTTGTCTTAGTTTATAGTGTACCTTTCTCTGCTTAAAAAACATTAAAGAAACACTTCCAAATATACTAAAACATCTTTAACATAGTGATACAATAGTAATAATAGCAACAATGTTTTGGTGCAAGTTGCAATGTAGCACCCATTCGTTATTACCAACCATTATATGCACCATGAATTTTTAATATAATAGGTTCTATGGGGGTTGGTTCATAACTACAGGTTTTACGTAAGTCATATGTTCATAACCTGGGGACTGCTGCATATTTTGTTTATAACATCTACCCAGATTTCTAGCTCAAGCCATCAGTCTCTCGAACTGACATGACTCCCACTATAAACTCTGCCACTATCCATCTGCCAGTTTGTTGTACTGTGGTGGTTTGTATGTTGCTATGATGCCGGAAGCTATGCCACTAGTATTTCAGCTACCAGCAGGATTACCCATGAAGGAAAGGTTTCAGCAGAGCTTCCAGAGTAAGGCAGACTAGGAAGAAAGGGCTGGAAATCTAATTCCAAAAATTAGCTAACAAAAACTTTATAGATAACTACAGAAAGTTGGCCTTCATTTGATGATGTGACATGACTCAAGACGAGAAGTCAAACAAACAAGCTACCTACTCCACCTTTTTTATTTTATATTTCATCCGAACTCCTGATGCCTGATTTTTCTAATTTTGATAATCATGAAAATGGTGCAGGACCAGGCAATGTTTTGTTCCATTGTGTATAGAGTTGCCATGAGTTGGAGCTAACTCGACAACAACTAACAACAACAACAACAAAAATAGGCTCTATATCCAAATTGAACACTAGTCAGAGAAAACTTACGGACACATAAACCAGTAGCATTTTTTTTTCAAGTCAACATTTACTGCTAAACTCAGCTTGACATTTTACTTGGTCCCAATAGCTGGTCATTTACCTTATTCTTTGTGACTAAGTCATGATCTTATACCCTCGTGCTTTCTATCTTTTCATCTGCCTCTCCATTCCCAACTTGGCTCCTGTTTGTTCATTTACTCATTTATCCATACAAGAAATATTTACTCGCAGTTAATATATGCCAGGCACTGTTTTAGACACCAGGAAGGCAGTGGTGAACAGAGTAGTTAAGCCATATGTTCTCAAGGAGTTTACATTCCAAAGGCAAGGCAGAAATAAACAGGAAAATGTATAATTCCAGATAATTTATGTAACAAGAGTAGTACTAGGGTAGTTTAGGCAGAGTGAATAGAGAAACATCCTCTTAGGAAGTGGTATTAAAGATGAAACCTGAAGGATGAAAAGGGCCAGCCACAGGAGAGTGGGGCATTTGGTACAGGAAGTCTATATGTCCTGAGGCAAAGACCAATTTGGCCTGTTCTAAGAACATTATGGCTACAGGATAATAAATAAGGGGAGAGTAGTAAGAGATAAGGTGGAAAAGCAGGCAAAGCCCAGATCAGGGAAGTTTAAGGATGGTGTTTGCCTATGTTCCTGGAAGTTTGCTCTTTTCCATTTGCTTTCCAGGTACCATGGTCATTTATCTCCCAAAGTTTCTATATGATGTCCTCCTGCAGTGACAGACACCTGGGAGCAGACATGACTGGTGCCAAAAGTTTAGTACTGAGATCTTCCTGTGTCTCCCTCTATATACTTGTAAGCCTGCCTGGTCTCCAAGCCTGGTCTAACCCACTTCCAACTAAATCCTGGTGCAGATTTCATTGCTCAAAACTACCTTTACTTCTCACTCTTATCAATTTCCATTTATTTAAATTTATTAAAATCATCAGCCAGAAAGAAAAAGGGGTGCCTAAGAATATTTGTCTCTGAATCACCTGAAGCCTTTTGTGGTAATGCAGCCTCAGTTATAAAGTAGCCCCAAAGCATCAGCTCCAAGGGCAAGGCTACAGCAAAGCACTAATTACTCTTCCTGAGAAGCTGTGTTATTTCAAAGATTTAGAGTCTAAGGACATTGACTAGCCAAACTTCTCAGCTTAAAGAGGCTTCTTAGCAGGGACAGCTTTTTTAGCCACTGAAAGACTCTGTGCTAGGAATCTTGCCCCCAAATTATCCTCAGCATCAGTCATTTGGTCTAATATTCTACTGTTAGAGAGTCAATTCTTTGGTTCTTGAATGCTTTCCAGTTTATTAAATAGAAATAGTCTCAGGATAGTCAACACTTTAAGCCATAGTTACTTTTGCCTCAGCTTTCTCCCTCTTGCCTTGTGAAGCTTCCTACTCTACCTGTGTTAACCCTTCTTTCATCCAAATTTATGATACACTATTTTTATAGTCATTTCTAACATAATTTTCCCTGCTTATCTGTCAGTTCATTGTACTCTGTTGGCTTGCGTCTTGCTATGATACTGGAAGCTATGCCACCAGTATTTCAAATACCAGTAGGGTCACCCATGGTGAACAGGCTTCGGTAGAGCTTCCAGACTAAGACAGACTAGGGATGATTTGGTGGTCTACTTCTGAAAAAATTGGTCAGGAAAACCTTATGAACAGCAGCGGAACATTATCTGATATAGTGCGGGAAGATGAGCCCCTCAGGTTGGAAGGCACACAAAATACTACTGGAGAAGAGCTGTCCTCTCAAAGTAGAATGGACCTTAATGACATGGATGGAGTCAAGCTTTAAGGATCTTCATTTGCTGATGTGGCACAACTCATAATAAGGAGAAACAGCTGCAAACATCCACTAATAATAGGAATGTGGAATGTACAAAGTATGAATCTAGGAGAATTGGAAGTCTTCAAAAATGAAATGGAATGTATAAACATTGATATCCTAGGCATTAGTGAGCTGGAATGGACTGGCATCGGCCATTTTGGATCACACAACTGTATGGTCTACTATGTTGGCATTGAAAAGTTGAAGAGGAATGGCATTACATTCATAGTCAAAAAGAACATTTCAAGATGCATCCTGAAGTACAATGCCGTCAGTGATAGGATAATATCCATATGCTTACAAGGAAGACTAGTTAATATGACTATTATTCAAATTGATATACTAGCCACTGATGCCAAAGGTGAGGAAACTGAAGATTTTTACCAACTTCGGCAGTCTGAAATTGTCAAATATGCAATCAAGATTCAGTAATACTTACTGGTGATTGGAATTAGAATGTTGGAAACAAAGAAGAAGGAGCTATAGTTGGGAAACGTGGCCTTGGTGATAGAAATGATGCCAGAGATCTTATGATAGAATTCCGTAAGACCAATGACTTATTCACTGCAAGTATCTTTTTTTCAACAACATAAAAGGTGACTACAAAGGTGGACCTCATTGGATGGAAAACATAGAACTCAAATCGACTACGTATGTGAAAACAGACAATGCAAAAGCTCAATATCCTCAGTCAGAACAAGACCAGGGGCTGATTGTAGAATAGAACATCAATTGCTTATATGCAAATTCAAGTTGAATAAAATTAAAACAAGTCCACGAGAACCAAAATATAATCTTGAGTACACATCACCCGAATTTAAGGATCATCTCAAAAATAGATTTGACACATTGAACACTAATGACTGAAGACCAGACGAGTTGTGGGATGACATCAAGGACATCACGCATGAAGAAAACAAAAGGCCAGTAAAAAGACAAGAAAGAAATAAAAAGCCAAAATAATGTCTTTCTATAATTTCTGCATTCTGTTTGATCGCCTTTCTTTGGAATATCACATGCAAGTAATATTTTGCTGAAGATCATTCAAAAATGGTTGCAGCAGTACACAGACTGGGAAATGCCAGAAATTCAATACAGATTCAGAAGAGGACATGGAATGAGGGATATCATTGCTGATGTCTGCTGGATCTTGGCTGAAAAGCAGGGAATACCAGAATGATGTTTTCCTGTGCTTTATTGATTATGCAAAGGCGTTTGACTGTATGGATCATAACAAACTATGCATAACATTGTGAAGAATGGGAATTAAAGAACACTTAATTGTGCTCTTGTGGAACCTGTAGATAGACTAAGAGGCAGTCATTCAAACAGAACAAAGGGATGGATACTGCATGGATTAAAATCAGGAAAGGTGCGCCTTAAGGTTGTATCCTTTTACCATACTTATTCAATCTGCATGCTGAGGAAATAATCTGAGAAGGTGGACTATATGAAGAAGAACGTGGCATCAGGATTGGTGGAAGACTCATTAACAATCTGAGATATGCAGATGACACAACCTTGCTTGCTGAAAGTGAAGAGGACTTGAAGCACTTACTGATGAAGATTGAAGACTACAGCCTTCAGTGTGGATTGCACCTCAACATAAAGAAAACAAAATTCTCACAACCGGACCAATAGGAAATATCATGATAGGGGGAGAAAATATTGAAGTTGTCGAGGATTTCATTTTACTTGGTTCCATAATCAACACCTATTAAAGTGGCAGTCAAGAAATCAAACAATGTATTGCACCGGGCAAATCTGCTGCAAAAGACCTCTTTAAAATTGTGAAAAGCAAAAAAGTTACTTTGAGGACTGAGGTGCTACTCACCCAAGTCATGAAATATTTTCAATTGCCTCATATGCATGTGAAAGCTGGACTATAAATAGGGAAGACTGAAAAAGAATTAATACCTTTGAATTATGGTGCTGGTGAAGAATGAATAAGTCTGTCTTATAAGAAGTACCGCCAGAGTACTTCTTGGAAGAGAGGGTGGTGAGACTTTGTCTAACATACTTTGGACATGTTATCAGGAGGGATCAGTCCCTGGAGAAGGACATCATGCTTGGCAAGGTAGAAAGTCAATGAAAAAGAGGAAGTCCCTTGATGAGATGGATTGACAGAATGGCAGTAACAATGGGCTCAAACATAGCAAAGATAGTGAGGATGGCATAGAGTTGGATAGTATTTTATTCTGTTGTACAAAGGGTCTCTACAAATCAGAACTGACTTGACAGCCCCTAACAACAACAGCAACTAACAATTTTACCAACACCTGGTGCTGCATGGTCAAATATTATCCTCAAAGTACAGAAACACCTAAGCTCTGAATTTCATCGTGTAACTCTTTGTTGATATTTAACTGAATCAGGTTGTTCAGGGAGGGATTAATTCCGATATCAACACCACATTGTAAAACCAGAGAAGTATATAAGGAGGACAAAAAGGGAATTCCTAGATAATACCAAGGGTTTTGAAACAGAGCTACTCTGTTTCTCTATTAACATGAATGTGTTGAAATCACAGCAGATGAGGTACAGATACTTTATATCTAACTAAAAGTTGGTACATGTCTGTCAGTTTGTATTATTTGTATTACTGTCAGGGCTTGTGTGTTGCTGTGATGCTGGAAGCTATGCCACTGGTATAGTGTGAACATACCAGCAGGGTCACCCATGGAGGACAGGTTTCAGCTGAGCTTCCAGACTAAGACAGACTAGGAAGAAGGATCCGGCAGTCTAATTCTGAAAAGCATTAGCCAGTGAAAACCTTATGAATAGCAGCGGAACATTGATATAGTGCTGGAAGATGAGCCTCCCAGGTTGGAAGGCACTCAAAAGATGACTGGGGAAGAAGAGCTGCCTCCTCAAAGTAGAGTTGACCTTAATGATGTGGATGGAGTAAAGCTTCCGGGACCTTCATTTGCTGATGTGGCATGACTTAAACTGAGAAGAAACAGCTGTAAACATTCATTAATAATCAGAACCTGGAATGTACGAAGTATGAATCTAGGAAAATTGGAAATCATCAAAAATGAAATGGATTGCATAAACATTGATATCCTAGGCTTTAGTGAGCTGAAATGGACTGGTATTGGCCATTTTGAATCAGACAATCATATAGTCTACTATGCTGGGAATGACAACTTGAAGAGGAATGGTGTTGCATTCATCGTCAAAAAGAACGTTTCAAGATGTATCCTGAAGTACAATGCTGTCAGTGATAGGATAATATCCATACGCCTACAAGGAAGACCAGTTAATACGACTATTATTCAAATTTACACACCAACCACTAGGGCCAAAGGTGAAGAAATACAAGATTTTTATCAGCTGTTGCAGTCTGAAATTGATTGAACATGTAATCAAGATGCATTGATAATTACTGGTGATTGGGATGTGAAAGTTGGAAACAAAGACGAAGGATCAGTAGTTGGAAAATATGGCCTTGGTCAAAGAAACAATGCCGGAGATCGAACGATGGAATTTTGCAAGACCAACGACTTCTTCACTGCAAATACCTTCTTTCACCAACATAAACGGAGACTGTACGCATGCACCTTGCCAGGAGGAACACACAGAAATCAAATTGACTACATCTGTGGAAAGAGACGGTGGAAAAGCTCAATATCATCAGTCAGAACAAGGCCAAGGGCCCACTGTGGAACTGACCATAAATTGCTCATATGCAAGTTCAAGCTGAAACTGAAGAAAATAAGAGCAAGTCCACAAGAGCCAAAATGTGACCTTGAGTATATCCCACCTGAATTTAGAGACCATCTGAAGAACAGATTTGACGCATTGAACACTAGTGACTGAAGACCAGACCAGTTGTGGAATGACATCAAGGACATCATCCATGAAGAAAGCAAGAGGTCACTGAAAAGACAGGAAAGAAAGAAAAGACCAAGATGGATGTCAGAGGAGACTCTGAAACTTGGTCTTGAACATCCAGTAGCTAAAGCAAAAGGAAGAATTCATGAAGTAAAAGAACTGAACAGAAGATTTCAAAGGGCCTCTTGAGAAGACAAAGTAAAGTATTATAGTGACATGTGCAAAGAGCTGGAGATGGAAAACCAAAAGGGAAGAACACACTCGACGTTTCTCAAACTGAAAGAACTGAAGAAAAAATTCAAGCCTCGAGTTGCAATAGTGAAGGATTCCATGGGGAAAATATTAAACGATGCAGGAAGCATCAAAAGAAGATGGAAGGAATGCACAGAGTCATTCTACCAAAAAGAATTAGTCGATATTCAACCATCTCAAGAGGTGGCATATGATCAGGAACTGATGGTACTGAAGGAAGAAGTCCAAGCTGCTCTGAAGGCATTGGCGAAAAGCAAGGTTCCAGGAATTGATGGAATATCGATTGAGATGTTTCAACAAACAGATGCAGCACTGGAGGTGCTCACTCGTCTATGCCAAGAAATATGGAAGACAGCTTCCTGGCCAACTGACTGGAAGAGATCCATATTTATGCCTATTCCCAAGAAAGGTGATCCAACCGAAAGTGGAAATTATAGAACAATATCATTAATATCACATGCAAGCAAAATTTTGCTGAAGATCATTCAAAAGCAGCTGCAGCAGTATATTGACAGGGTACTGCCAGAAATTCAGGCCGGTTTCAGAAGAGGATGTGGAACCAGGGATATCATTGCTGATGTCAGATGGATCCTGGCTGAAAGCAGAGAATACCAGAAGAATGTTTACCTGTGTTTTATTGACTATGCAAAGGCATTCGACTGTGTGGATCATAACAAACTATGGATAACATTGCGAAAAATGGGAATTCCAGAACACTTAATTGTGCTCATGAGTAACATTTACATAGATCGAGAGGCAGTTGTTTGGACAGAACAAGGAGGATACTGATTGGTTTAAAGTCAGGAAAGGTGTACGTCAGGGGTGTATTCTTTCACCATACCTATTTAATCTGTATGCTGAACAAGTAATACGAGAAGCTGGACTATATGAAGAAGAACGGGGCATCAGGATTGGAGGAAGATTCATTAACAACCTGCATTATGCAGATGACACAACCTTGCTTGCTGAAAGTGAAGAGGACCTGAAGCACTTACTAATGAAGATCAAAGACCACAGCCTTCAGTATGGATTGTACCTCAATACAAAGAAAACAAAAATCCTCACAACTGGACCAATGAGCAACATCATGATACACGGAGAGAAGATTGAAGTTGTCAAGGATTTCGTTTTACTTGGATCCACCATCAACAGCCATGGAAGGAGCAGTTAAGAAATCAAAAGACCCCTTGCATTGGGCAAATCTGCTGCAAAGGACCTCTTCAAAGTGTTGAAGAGCAAAGATGTCACCCTGAAGACTAAGGTGTACCTGACCCAAGCCATGGTATTTTCAATCACATCATATGCATATGAAAGCTGGACAATGAATAAGGAAGACTGAAGAAGAGTTGGAGCCTTTGAATTGTGGTGTTGGCGAAGAATATTGAATATACCATGGACTGCCAAAAGAATGAACAAATCTGTCTTGGAAGAAGTGCAGCCAGAATGCTCCTTAGAAGCAAGGATGGTGAGACTGCTTCTTACATGCTTTGGACAATCCATACTGATCCCTCCTGACAACATGTCCAGAGTATGTAAGACACAGCCTCGCCATCCTTGCTTCTAAGGAGCATTCTGGTTGTACTTCTTCCAAGACAGATTTGTTCGTTCTTCTGGCAGTCCATGGTATATTCAATATTCTTCACCAACACCACAATTCAAAGGCATCAATTCTTCTTCAGTCTTCCTTATTCATTGTCTAGCTTTCACATGTTGTCAGGAGGGGTCAGTCCCTAGAGAAGGACATCATGCTTGGCAGAGCACAGGGTCAGCAGAAAAGAGGAAGACCCTCAACAAGGTGGATTGACACAGTGGCTGCAACAATGAGCTCAAGCATAACAACGATTGTAAGGATGGAGCAGGATTGGCAGTGTTTTGTTCTATTGTGCATACGGTTGCTATGAGTTGGAACCGACTCGACAGCACCTAACAACAACAACAAAAGTTGGTAACCCATATGGTTACTTCCAATGTAGAAGGTCGAAAGAACTGCCATAGCACCATATTGAACTAAATCTTTAGAAGGAAGTTGAAGATAGGCCTTAAGAAGTTTTTCGTGTTCATCTTCACTGGGTGATTGGTTTGTACAGGGGTCCAAAGTTGCCGTAACACTAAAGAGAGAATATAAGTATACTAACACAGAGAAGGGAAGGTGGTATTTCCTACCCATTGAAGTGACTGACTAATAATAGCACTACTCTTAAAACAATGGCATGATATGTAATTTCATCATGAAGCCTGATTCCGGTATTTTTGATGGTTTCAGACGAACAACAACAACAAAAAAAAGAGGAACAGAAAGAAAGAATAAAGCAGGGAAATAAAAGAATGTATTAGGAAAACACGCAAAATTGGACTCTGTGCAGATGATGACAAGATTATGAAGGCCTCCTTAGCAGCTAAAAGGTCAGTTATTTGTGAATTTTTTATATATTAAAAATTGATACCAGCATGGCCTCATTAAAGAGTTAAGATTAGTAGAAAAGGATAGGTCAGTGTCAAAAACGGTGCCCGATTCCCAGCACAAGATACCTGGCTTAGTCAACTTTTGTCAATCTCAACAAAATACAAGCAGAGGCAGGATACAGGCTGTCATTTCCAATTAACACAACCTCAGGTTGGTCCATGTTCAGTGTCAAGAAATTATGATAGATCTGCAAGAAGACAGCCATTAGACACCAGTGTCCCATTCATAGCTGTTCTACATACAAGCTAACTGGACCACCCATTAATGTCACTGTCACAGTTTTGGTCACATTTTTCACATTCATTTCTTACTTTCATTTGTGTAATGCCAGAATGGCCACCTTTGAAAGAAACCAGGGAGATGATTCACTATCTCCTTTCCCTAGTCAAATTGCTTAATGTCAGCCAGAGTAAAAGAAAACACACCAAAAAGTGGTGTATTCACTGGCGATCTGAAAACATGACTCTGGCTAAGAGTCAACACTGAAGTCCAGTCATTGCTGAGCTTGGCTTTTCTACGGGATCTGAGCTGACTTACAAAGAACCCCACCTACTGAAAGCCCGAGATAGTCAGCAAGCAATTGCTGAGAGGTGGGATAAGTGCGGGGCATGTCAGGTGCCCCCCCCACGACAACTGTTTATTTCCCCTACAAATAAGCTAAGGCAGAAATGGTCCTCTGGAGCTATGCATTTGAAGAATGTCAAGCACTGAAATGAAGCTTGTCTTCTGACCAGCTCCTCTTTTTTATTGTGTATCTCTTTAGCAACCAGAGGTTGGATCAATTCCCAAAGTTCATTGCAATTTTCAGAGTTTATAGCCATTCCAGAGTGCCGAAGGAACAGAGTATAAAAATCTGGTAAATTGAACCAAGCTAATAAAGTTGGGAATGCAAAATACTCCCCTTTCCCACATACTGATTCTAGCAATTGGAAGTTTTCCAGGTCCATTAACACAAGCGTGTTTTAATTTTTTTTTTTTACTAGATGTTGGTGTTAAAAGTCCCCTTACTGCTCCAGACCTATGCCCAGAAATTTAAAAGAAGGGAAGATTTGGCTGAGCTCATCCTATTCAATTTGCACTATGGCTGGATCTGTCAGGTCCTAGAGAAAGATGTAGCCTCAGAGATGTGGGAACTTCCTAAAGTGAGTCAGGTTGGCAGCTTCACACTTGGCTTCCACTGATTAAAGTTTCCATTTCTAGCCCCCAAGCGGCTAAATCAGGAAGATGGAGACGTGTTTAGTAAATGTTGAGACCTAGGTCCATTCAAAGGGCCCTTTTTATTCTTGGAGTCCCTAAAAAAAAAGTGCAAATGGTTAATGTGCTTGGCTGCTAACCAAAAGGTTGGAGGTTTGAGTCCACCCAGCGGTGTCTCCAGAGAAAGACCTGGCAATCTACTTCTGAAAAGTCAGCCATTGAAAACTTTATGGAGCGCAGTCCTACTCGGACACAGTTGGGGTCACCTTGAGTTGGAATCTGCCTGATAGCAACTGGTTTGGTTTTTCTTCTCACTTAAGTTGGTTCCTGTCCTCTAATAATATCTACTCACCAGAGTCAGTACCCTCTTTATGGCATAGAACTGAGGAGAAATATCAAAAACCCACATCAACCCAAGCACCCAACAATAGGAGAATTGTTTAAAACAATGTGGTCTCCATAACACTGTTTGGCAACCCGTATGAATCATGTTTTCAAAAAATGTTTAACCACATGGAAAATGTTCAAAACGCTGTTAGAAAAGTGAGATGCAAAATTATAACTTAGAGTCACAAAAAAGTGTAAAAGGGTTATGTCTGTATGATGACATTACAGGTGATTTTAATTTTCTTTTTCTGATACTTTTTACATGAGATGATACTTATTAATCTGTGTGTGGCAGGAAACCTCTGCCCTTCTCCCCTGCATTGTCTGAGAAAGAACTGAAGCTGCTTAGACAAATTCTCTCCAAAAAATGCACTCAGAGCCACGTGGTAGGGAGAAAAGGAGGGACTGGGAAGCTGGACTCTGGAGCAGAGTGGTGTTATGATATGTACATACAGAGAGAGAAAAAGACAGAGAGAGAGGGAGAGGGAGAAAGAAAGAGAGAAGGGGGGAGAGGAGGAGAAGGGAGAGGAGGGAAGGAGAGAGGAGAGAATATTCTGGAAGTTTTCTGGAACTAGAAACATGAGAATAAGAGATATCAATACACATTCTCATGTAAGTTCTTCAAAATCTTTGTATACTTGACAGAAATGTGGGAGAAGATTGTTATTTCTGGCGAGGCCCCACATGCTTCTTCAAATATGACCCTGCTCTGCAGAAGAGGATATCCCACCCTCATAAGAATTATGTGTTTTTCAAAAATTTTCCGCAATGAATGTTTTACTCTTATACTCAGTAAAACAAGCTGTTAAATAGAAAAATTATAGATAATATGGCTAATGAACTTGGCTACTTTCCTTGGCCAAGTCTAGTTCCAATGTGTCTTTACCCTTAAACCCCAAGGCAGAACTGATCATTAGTTATTTGTTGGATCAATTGTAATTAATTCAATAGATATTTATTGCGCATCACCTCTGTGCTCGACAGAGTGGAGTACGGTTGAGATATGGTGTTGGGTGAACTGGCCAAAGCCCCTGCCCTTCAGAGGGACCAGAATGGAAGAAAGAGGCTAGAGGAGAGTTTCTAGGATCATCCAGGCAGTTTCCAAACTAGCCCCTGATCATGCAAAAGCCTGTCCATCCCTTGAATGTTCCCTGTAAAATAAGAGACAAGGTCAAGGTACAAAGTCCATTCTTAGTTAAACATCATTATGAATCAATTTTAGTCTGGAGCCAGTGGCAGTTAAAAAAAAAAAAAAAAATTCCCTTAAGAAGGATAAAGTTCTTGTTAACCATTTTAATGCAACGCCAGAAAGTGAAGGTTTGTGAGGTGAATTGGGGGTGGGAAAAGAATCTCACCCTTTTAGGCTATACAATTTGGAGACTATTAAACCCTGCTCACTCTATCTTTTAATGCATTTGTTCCAGAGGAGCAGTTGCCCAGAGTTTGTCAGTAACAGCTCAGCATATGCAGAAAATCAATCCCAAACAAAGTTCAAAGAAATCCTTTCAAAGCTCTGTGTGAGGTGACAAATGGTTGCTAATGAGGGATGGAGGCCCTCTCCTCATTTGACTGACAGGTGAAAGGAGAGCTGACTGGGGAAGACCACCTGCTCACTCCTGGCCCAATTAAGACCTCCAACTGTTTTCAGTAACATGAGATTCACATTAATTGATTCCCTTTCTTAATCTGCCCCAGGAAAACCCAATGTGAGATGGAAGCTCTGAGGAATGATCATAAAATAAACTGACATGGATTGTTTCAACATTTCCATAGCCTTAAGCAGCCAATAGCTCCTCCTCCTTTCCCTTCTACCACAGTCCTCCTTAGCTGCCTTTGAACTGTGTCCTCTACCACCTACCCACCCATCTTCAAGAGACAGACATGATATGCCAGAGTTTATTTCAATTCCTGCTGGAGGTTTATGTCCTCACTGATGCAGGTCAGCAATTGCACTTGATCAGTACTTGTAGCTCCTAGAGAGGATAGAAGTTCTTTCCCCGGAGATAAAATTGTGGCCATAAAATTTCCTGTGGATGTCTCAGACATTCTTTGATGGGATTTGAGCTTACCTCCTTAACTTTTTTGATGAGAACTTTTCCTCTGTTTTGTGTTTATAAAGCTCCACATCTCAGATAGAATTTATCATTTTTTACAGTGTATTTAAAGATAAATTGGCTTTGCAGTCCCACAATTTCCTCCCTTATGATGGACTTTCTTGACTGTCGGGAATGACTGCTTACTTAGGTCCTCTGAAAGACGTGTATAAGAATGTTCATAATGGGTTCATTTAAAGCAACCCTAAATAAATAACCCAAATGTCCATCAACAATAGAATGGGTAAATAAATTGTGTCATATTCTCACAATGCAATATTACACAGCAATGGAAAAACAATGAGCTTCTGGTATATGCAAACATGTAGATCAATCTAAAAGACATATTGTTGGGTGACAGCACTCAGACAGGATAGTGGCCCAGACAAGACAGTGGTTACCTTTGAGGGAATGGACTGAGGTAAGGCATGAAGAAATCTTATTAAATAGGTACAGGGAATGTTCTGCATCTTGATCTGGGTCTGGCTACACAAATTCATTGAGCTGTACTAAGCCATGGTCTTTTCAATTGCTTCATGTGCATGAGAAAGTTGGACAATGACAAAGGAAGACAGAGGAAGAATCTATGCATTTTAAGTATGATGTTGGTGAACAATGTTGAATATACTGTGAACTGCCGGAAGAATGAACATTAGAAGAGAGGATGGTGAGACTTTGGCTCATTTAATAAGACACGCCCTCAGGAAAGACCAATTGCTAGATAAAAAACACGTCTGGTAGGGTAGAGAGTCAACCACAACAAGGGAAACCTTCAGTGAGATTGACTGACACGATAGTCACAACAATGGGCTCAAGCATACCAATGATCACGAAGATGGTAGAGGACCAGGCAAAGTTTTGTTCTGCTATACATAAGGTCGCCATGAGTCAAAGCCAACTGGATGGCAGACAACAACAACAACCTAAGATTTGTGTAGTTTACTGAATGGAAGATGCACCTTAAAAATGTAACAAACACATTTTGCTGTTTCACAGTTTATTGGGGGCTGCGTAGGGAAGGAAAAATTTATTAAAACCAACAGCCTTGTTTGAGGAAAACCAAGCTTGCTTTGACTGGCTCATGTAGAGGAATCCAGCTGCAGTTAGTGGAGTAGTAGTGACAATCACGCAATAACAATATACTACATGTTTAAATAGTCTTTACAAGGGTGGTGCAGTATAAGTGGTTATTCACTTTTATTCCATTTTACATGAACACTAGGACAGTTTCAGAAGGACTAAAGGGTTTGTGGCAGGCTGAACAGTCCTCTCAAAGATAGCCATGTTCTACTCCCTGAAACCTATGAACGTTAGCCTACGTGGCAAAACGGATTTTATAGATGCGATTAAGCTAAAAATCTGCAGATGAAGAAAGTGTCCTGGATTACCCAGGCTGGTCCAAATGTAATCACAGGATCCTTAAAGAGGAAGGCTGAGGTAGACTTGACTACAGCAGAGAAGAAAGCAATGTGACTACGGAAGCAGAGACTGGAATGATGCAGCCAGGAACCCAGCAACGTCGGCAACCTCTAGAAGTGGAAGAGGCAAGGAAAAGACTCTCCTCTGGAGCTTCCGGAAGAAACCAGCCCTGTTCACATCTTGATTTTATCCCCCTTAATACTCATTTCTACCACGTATCTTCCAGTTTGTCATACTGTGGTGGCTTGTGTGTTGCTATGATGCTGGAAGCTATGAGACTGCTATTTCAAATAGCAGCAGGATCACCCACAGTGGACAGGTTTCAGCAGATTGTTCAGACTAAGACAGACTAGGAAGAAAGGCTGGCAATCTACTTCTAAAAATTAACCAATGAAAACCTTGGTGATCACAACAGAATATTGTCTAATATAGTGCCGGGAAAATGAGCCCCATAGGTTGGAAGACACTCAAAATTCACAGTTGCCACAATGGGCTCAAGCATACCAACAGTCAGGAAGTTTTTTTCTGTTGTAAGTGGGCCAACAAGAGTCGGAGCCAACTTGATGGCAGCTAATAACAAGACTCATTTTTGATTTCTGACTTCCAGAGTTGTAAGAGAATAAATTTGTTTTGTTTTAAGCCACTAGGTTTATGGTAATTTGTTACAGAGGCAATAGGAAACTGACACAGGGCTCAAGATCACACAGCTGGTATCACGACTTGCTGTTAAATCCACTAACTTCAAGTTCAATCTTCTACCACCATACCAGGCATGTGACACACAGCAAACCAGAATCCAAAGACCCAGAGCTGCAGCAACAGGGCATGGGATCTGCACAGTAGACTCCACTGAAATCATCTTCAGGCTCCCTCTGGGCCTAGTTTGAACCCTCCAGGTAAGAGTTTATAAAATATTCTTTCTAATAAAACCCAGCTTTCAAGCACTGGAAAAAGTTGCCAAAATAGTTGCCGAATTATTCTCAGTGAGTGTCATTACTAGATGGGTCTAGAAACCTCCTGGGCAGGAAAGCCACAATTTTAGTGAATTATGTCTGTGGCACACAACTCAAACCCCAAAGTAAATTTTCCCACTGTGGCTTGAGTTATCTGGTTTGGCCACCTATGACGTTTCAATTTTCCAGTGGATTGTCAAATCTCCCAGCCACTTTGTGGTAATTTGAATATTTTATTCCTTCATTCACTTGCTCATTCAATACTTATTAAGCTGTTACTCTGTACCAGGCACTCCGCTAGGTAAATGGGAAGTAGAGATGAATTGGAAAAATTGGATTCTTGCCCTTAGGAATTGCTTACATTCTGCTGAGATGTTTCTACAGATTGTGGATGGATGAGTGAGTTCAGGGGTGAAAAATGAAAGGTCAGCTACTTGAGTGCCACTGATCCTCAAAAAGAGACCGTTTCTCACTAAAGTGTTGATGAATACTTTAAAAAAAAAATCAGTGAATCAAGGGTAGCAACCTGGTTTTATACGTTGTTGGTTAATTGGTAATTAATCACTACAGGTAATTAATCACGGCGGGCAGGCGGGCAGGCAGGCAGAGAGGACGAACTTCTAGGAATACCAAATGAACAACACTACTTTCGTATTGGCCTTCTACTTTCATTTCCTCCCCCCACCAATCTGTGATCTCTGTGAGACTGACGACCACATTTCATTCACTTTTGTAACCCCAACACATAGCATATATTAGCAATTAATTTTGTATCAATGAAAAAATTCTCAAGGCGCTGTGAAATAACTCCACTGTGAGCAGCCGTCTACTGGCTGGACCTCCTCTTGACCTCCCCGTACTCCCTAGTCCAGGACTGCCCCCATTTTCACCAAACACTGCATCAACTCTGGGGCTAGGAAATAAGTGAATATTTAGGGATATCAACTCTTGAAATCAGCAAAAATATATATCCTGAGATGAAAGCAGAGGGCTGTAAGAGAAAAACAATGAGTGAAGGTAAGCTTGCCCTGTACATAGTGCATCACTTGGCCACTTTCAATCGCCAGAATGAATATATATTGGGTAGCAGGTCAGATGAAAAAAACAACTAGAATGGTGTGACAAAATCAGTTTTTTGCCACTTTCATAATGGTGGGGGGTTGGGGGAGAGAGAAGTGCTGAGTCTCTATGATTCCCTGTATTATTTAAAGGAATTAATCATTTCACACCAGACGGAGACCAACAGTGAAGTTCGTTGTGGGAAGTTTGAAAACCCGAGGAAAACAAGGTTTTCCAGCTGCCACTGCGCCTCTGAGTTTCTCAGAGGAGCTCTCAGCTCTGATGATCTATTTCACATCTCCTCGCGTGTGATTTTTCAGGTTCCTGTCTGTGAACTGGGGACTGACTGGAAGGTGCGACTTCCCCATCAGTTTCACCTCTCAGGAGAAATTGGAAATATGTCCTCTCTCTAAGCTGCCTGAACATTTCTTTTGATGGAAGATGAACTGTGTCGCTGTTGTCGTGTGTGTTCTATGGATGAAGCAGTGCTCCTCTTCCGGCCCTGGCTCTGCTGTTATTCATCAGAGAAGGGAGTACGGGGGGAAGGGCTGGCATCTGTCCTCATTGGCTCCCAAAAGCTGTCTTCTGGCCAGTACCCACCCAGAGCCAAGGAGCCACGGCCAGGCCCTGCAGCAACCCAGCAAACGTAAAGGGGTGTTTGGTCTTCATGCAGTATGGAGATCGTTCCTGCAAGCTTGCATTTTTCATCGTTAAAAACTTCCTGAGATTATTGACCAAGATATAAAACAAAGCTACAATTGTTTCTCTAGCCTAAAGGCTGCAATGTTCACCTGCATTTGCCTGAGCAAATGCTGAGAAGCATAATATTTTCTTTACAATCACCTTTCTAGCTCTGATGGCTTCCCCTCAGACCCCATAGCTTTCCACTTCTATCAGACTAAAAGCCAATCTGACAGTCAACTACGGCTAGTCCACTGCCTGAGACATGGTTCCTCTGATATACTCGGGCTCCATTCTCATTTCTTCAAATCTCTGCTCAAATTTTCTGTTATCCAGCACCTTTCCTGATTATTTCATTTGAACAGCACCCCTCTCACTTTCTGGCCCTCTTATCCAGCCTCCTTTTTCTCCATACCACCTAATATGCATATTGATTTGTTTGCTTTTAGTTTTCTCCCATTAGAATGTAATCTTCTAGAGGATAGGGGCTTGGGCTTCTTTAGGTCACTTCTATATGTATCCCCAGCACCCAGAACAGTCCCTGAACAGTCAAATGACACTAAATATAAGTTTGTTGAAGGAATGAATGAATGGTCCTGCTCATTCAAGATTCTTCTCTTTTACTGGGAAGTGGTATTGAGAGCCAGGTTGTGCTGTACATACCAATATAAAAAAGATGGAAATAAACCTGAAGTTCACTTCACTTCTTAGTAATATACCTTAAACCTACCAACCAACCAACCAACTATTTGCTGTCAAGTTGTTTCTGGCTCATGGTGACCATGATGGTTAAGGTTGTGTGTCAACTTGGCTGGACCATGATTCTCAGTGATTTGGCAGTTATATGATGTTGTGATCACCTCTATGATGGGACCTGCTGTGGGTAGCCAATCAGTTGAAAGGGAGCTTCCTAGGGCATGTGGCTGGCATTGAATATAAGTGGACATTCTGGCAAGGCTCGTGGGCTTTTGCTCATGCTGGATCCTGTAGCTGGCTCCTGTTTGTCTGACCTCCGGTTCTTGGGACTTGAGCTAGCAGCTTACCTGCAGTCCTGCCTACTGATCTTGGGTTCGCCAGCCCCTGTGGCTACGTGAATCAGGAGAAGCCTCTATCCTGACCCATGGACTTGGGATGTTCCAGTCTGTACAACCACCTGAGCCATTTCCTCACTATAAATCTCTCTATATATGTATTTATACACTTTACTGGCTTTGCTTCTCTAGAGAATGGAGCCTAAGACAGCGAAAAGGAGTCAAGTTCATGGTTGCTAGGATTCCTGGTGGTGCAGTGATTAAACAAGAGTTCAGCAGTGCAGTTGGTTGGTTGGTTGGTGGGTTTAAAGAATATTAGTAAGAAGCTAAGTGAACTTTAGGTTTATTTCCATCTTTTTTATATTGATATGTACGGGACATTCTGGCTCTCAATACCAGTTCCCAGTAAAAGAGAAGAATCTTGATTGAGCAGGACCATTCATTATTCATTCCTACAACAAACTTATCCATTTGTGCCACCCAGGGACTCCTAGCAGCCATGAACTTGACTCCTTTTAGCCTTTTATACAATCATTCATCAGCAACATTTATGAATTAGCTAGTGTGTACACGCACTAGGCTAGGCGGGGAATAGTAATAAACAGGGTAGACACCCTCCCTGCCCTCAGGGGGTTTATAGCCTGGCAGAGAAGACAGAAAGTTCAACAAGTAATAGCAACTAGCCCTCGTGAGGGTTTTGTTGGGGGGGGTATAGGGTGCTATGGGAATATAATGCCTGAGGCCAAACCTGCTCTAGGGCCTAGCCTTTTTAAAGAAGTGATAAACAACTGCCCCCTCTAAGAAGTCACAAACAATTCTCTACTGTTATGATGTAATGCTTACTTCACATAAAATCATATGCTTTATGATGGCTTTGAGAAGTGTTTTATCATCAAGAATTTCAGGATTAATAGGCCAGTCGGGGGGGAAAAGAGGGAAGTGATGTTTATTATACCATTCCTGTTCCATATGCCGTCGAGTTAATCCTGATTCATAGCAACCCTAAAGGACTAGAACTGCCCTATAGGGTCTCCAAGGAGCGGCTGGTGGATTGGTACTGCTGATCCACCAGGGCTCCATTATTACACCATTAGCATGTGCTAAACATGTGATAGCCCCCATTTCTCTCTCCTTTCTATCCTATTGTCCTTTTTTCTATCCTATTCTCCACGTATATCCACATTTATACGTACATGCATGGGCTCCTTGAATCCTCACAAGATGGATAGATGAGGTAGTTGTTCAAAGTCCCATTTTAAAAGTGAAGGCACTGAGACTCAGAGATGTTATTTAACTAGCTCAATGTTACACAGCTGGTAAGTGGCTGCCCTGAGATTCGAAGCCAGGTAAAAATGACTCCCCAAAGCAGATCTTTCTAGGTTCCTTCAATCTTGTTTCAGAGGCTTCCTCAGTGTCCCCCCTTAAGAGTACTGCACACATATAGAAGATTGCTTAAAATCTCTATGTGCTGATAATGTTGGCTTTCTAGGAAAAGACATTCTACCATAAAAAGGATCCAGTTGAATGGCGGGGGAGGAGGTGTAAAATGCCAGTGTCCATGTAAGGATAACTGTGGCTTCTGGTGATAGCAAGGAAGTAGGGCTAATTACAAGAATGTTACAGACTCTTTGCCGTGGATTCTTCTAGTGGCTAGGGTGGGGAAGGAAGAATAACCACTTGCCCTTTTTTTGGTAGGTTCCATCACTGACTTTCTGGGTGACCTGGGCAAATCATTTAATGTCTCACACTTCCCTTCCTTTCTTGGTAAGATGAGGCAGAACTAATACTCAGCAGGTCCACACAGAGACAAAGATTCATATAAAAGTCAAGCTTCTAAAATGAAGCGACACAGACATGAACACAGGCTTTTTTATTACTACAGGTAGAAGTTCATGGAGGGAAATGAAAAAGGGGAGGGCCTTTGAATTTTCTGTGACAGGAGTCAGCTGCCCTCAACCATTACTGCCAGGCAAAATCTTGTACTGTATCCGCTTCCCCCAAAAAGTGAATAATGAGAGGACTCCACCTGCAAGGTCTCTTTCATCCTATCTTTGCATTTACCATCTAAAGCACTCACCTTAGGAAAAAAAATATATAATAATAATAGCAATCATAATAATAATAGCATTCTATATTTGTAAAGTAGTGTACTGTTTACAGGTATGTTAATACTTTCATATATTTTGCTAACATGAGCTTCATAATAACACTTGGTAATGGGTTATTCATCATCAACATCGTCCCGTTGCCATCTGGTCAATTTCCACTCATGGCTACCTCATGCGTACAGAGTAGAACTGCTCCATTAGATTCTTAAGGCTGTGGCCTTTTGGAAACAAATCACCAGGTCTTACTTCCAAGGTGCCTCTGGATGGATGTGAACTGCCAAACTTTTGGTTAGTAGTCCAGCACTTAACCATTTGAGCCACCCAGGAACTCCTAATGGATTATTACTTTCCCCATTTTACAAATGAGGAACTGAGGCTCAGAAGGTTAGGAACTTGGCCTAGTGGCAGAGATGTGAGTCACACCCAGTTATTCTAAATCCTAGTTCAGTGGTTTCTCTATATACTGGACTAGTGGATGAATTGGACAATACTCTGATGTTCCATAGGGTTTTCCCTGGATAATTTTCAGAAGTAGATTGCTAGAGCTTTCTTTCTAGTCTGTCTTAATCTGGAAACACTGTTGAAATATGTTCACCATGGGTGACCCTGCTGATATTTGAAATACTAGTGACATAAGTTTCAGCATCATAATAACACACAAGCCACCACAGCACAACAAACTGATAGATGCGTGATAAAGATCATGTATGGCAAACTAGAGGGCCAACGAAAACAAGGGAAACCCTCAGTGAGATGGATTGGCAAAATAGTCACAACAATTGATTCAAACATACTGATGATCATGAAGGTGATGCAGAGCTGAGCGATGTTTCGTTCTGTTATGCATAGGACAACCATGAGTCGGAGCTGAGTCAACAGCAACTAACAACAGTGGGTGAAGCTGAGTCACATCTCTTGTTCAACATATTAGCCCACAAGCAGCCCTAGCTGTCAAAGATCACCTTGAATACAAAGCCTTTCCTACTCAGTGGTATTATTCAATTGGTTTTCATTTCCAAAGACTATGCGATTCATTTTATTTTCATAAAACTCCAGGACATGTACACCAGCACACTCACTTGAGCTTCCCCTCCTTGTCATCTGGGGTTGGAATTGGGAATCATGTTCTTGGCATTTCTTTCCAGCAATGAAGTTTATGGAATCTGACTGTCAGAGTCCCAGCTCTTTTTTCATTACTTTGGATGGAAGAGAAATATTTGAATTAAGGTAAAGGAAAGGGCTGGCACAAGCTTGGGGGATAACAATTCAGGTAACTGCAGAATAGCCATTCACAGGTATCTGCAGTCAATGCATTCAAAATTATTTAGAGTCTACATGGAGCATCTTAGAAATTAACTCCTACATGTACTGCACAAGTACTCCACTAGGATTCTTTTTAAACAGGTTATCTATACTCCCAGAATAATTGATGTCTGCAATTTCTGTATTCACTTGACACTCTTAGTTTAATTTTTTTGAAATTTAGAGAATTTGCAGGAGGTTGTGGGAAGCAATCATGAGAAATAACTTCATTTGTGTTAATGTTTAAAAGAATCATTTTTTATGGACTTGTGATTCCTTTTAGAATTTCCAACTACTCTGGAGTCTCCATAAGCCATCATTCTGCTACTCAGAGCTCACAAAGCCAACATTTTAATTTTGCAATGACAGACAAAAGTCTAATGATGACCTGAGACCCAGGAAAATTCTGTCTTAGCCCCTACCTCAATGGAGGATTCAATTATTGTCAGTCCTGTAAGAAATGGACTTCATTGTATCCCATTTTTTGTTCTGGCCATTCACTGGAGGTGTGCCCATTAACTCAACCATTTGCCCGTGGCTGGACAGATTCATGGGTGTGCAACCTGTGCAGTCGTATAAGATCCTGCACTCAGAAGGGCTCATGCTTGGTTTAATGCTCTGCTGCCACCATCTTGAAATTCTTAATAATTTTTGAACAAAGAGCTCCACATTTACTGTACACTGGGCTCTGAAAATAGTGAAACCAGCCCTGACCTTATCTTGAGGCTGTATTTTGTTCAGACATTTCCTTGAACAGTGCTTGGCCCTCTTCTTTATAAACCATTGTTGCATGAATGAATGAATGAATGAATGAATACCAAGATATTCAATTAATGAGAATCTCCCACGCCCAGGCTAAGCCAAGGAGCAGAGAGTTTCTCTCATTTATCATTTCTGTGCTCTGAGTTTGGAGTCCAAAGATTTCAGAGTGAGGTTATAGGCCTAAATAATTGTTTAAGAAAAGAAAGCTGGCAAGAAAGGGAGAAAGAGGGGCCCAGAGAGAGATACAGCCAAACCCACCAAGAGATACTGAGAAAAGAGGCAGAGAGAAGGGGAGTAGCTCAAGTCCTGCCTTTCAATGCTCCAGGGGGAATGGTTCTTAATGTAAGCCAGGCTTTGGGGAGAGTTTCCCAATTTGCAACCTTAGTGCTGCTCCATGTCCCCTGGGCCTGGTAGGAGGAGAGCAGCCCAGCTGTAGGCCCAGACATAGCCCAGGCCTACCAGTGGATTTCTTCAGCTGCCGATCTCAGCCTTTGAGTTCCAATCATGGAGCTGAGAATGTGGAAGCCCCCTTCTGAACTCTTCAGGCCCTGTCAGTAAGGCCCAAGAAATGAAAGAAGCTGGGACCTGAAGAAGTCAGTTCTACTAAGGGCCACCTTATAGAAGCCAAGAAGATTGGAGAATGGGTGGGTACACATTGAGATTTTTCCCACAGAGAACACAAGACTTCCCAAGGCTATTGGAGGGTTTAATATGGTCAGAGTAACTTTATATAGATTTTATTGATTGACTTCAGTCTTCCCAGGTTTAATTGCCATGTTGATCTGCCTTGTTAATTTGTTGTTTGAGGGCATCCTAGTAACAAGAAGGTCCCTGTGTGATGCAAAGTTTGCTCTCTCGACTACTAAGGGAAAGGTGGGAGATTTGAACCCACCCAGCAGTGCCATGGAAGAAAGGACTGGTGGTCTGCCTTCATAAAGATTATAGTCAAGAAAATCTTATAGATCAGTTCTACTCTATGATGGGGCCACATAAGCCTGATCAACTTTTTGACAATGAGTTTTTTTTTTTCTGGTTTGAGTAATAAGTACATATCTTCCCAGGAGATCCTTTATGATCAATCCCAGAGAAAAGGAGATTCTGAACAATAGCCCACTTGGGTGACTCACTGTAATCGCGAGCTTTCATTTTTATATTTATTAAAATGGTAATTTATGGACAGAAAATCAAGTTATCGGAAGTCTTTGGGAAAAGTGGACAAGTCAGGTCATAAGAAAAGACAAACAAGAAAAACAAAGCCAACAAATAGTAATTCTCTGGGCCACATGGAGAAAAAAGCATAAAATGGGAAGAGAGGAAGAAAAAAAAAAAGAAAAGAAAAGAAACCTGTGCAATGTCCAAATTTCAGGCCCTGCCAAAGTTTACAGAATATCATTTCATTTAGAAATGCTATGATTTAATGGCAAAGGAGGACATTTTGTTGGAACGCCCAGCGTAACAAACACTTTTCTCTCCACTTAACAGCCCTCTCCTGGCTTGGTCTCGTGGAGAAAATAATAATTTGGATGTTTTGAATTATAGCAGTAATACTAAAGGCACTTTGGGCCCACCCAATTCCCAGTGTTGAAAGTGGTGTCAGGGCTCAGTCAGAATGCAGTAATATCGAGGCAAATGACTGTTGGTTTTAGGTCATGGTTCAGGGTTTGCTAAAGGCAAAAGAATAAGCAGAGCTTTCTAGAGAATTGTACCCCAATTGGTGGCCCATTTGCTGTGGTGAGGCCAAGATGGAGCACTTGTCTCAGCTGACAAGTGTCCCAGGGCTTTGGACCACGGACAAGATCCAGAGGGAAGAACGTGAGTCTGAGCATCAGAGGCCTTGGAACAGTTCCTAGCTCTGACACTAATGAGCCTAGTGACCTTGGGTAAAGTTTCTGCTCTCTCTGGGTCTCCCTCCTTCATCAGTACAATCTTTGACTTTTAGAACTGCAAAGGCGCTTAGAGTTCAGCTGGGTCTATATTTCCCAAACTCTGCTCATTCACATTCTGCCTTCATGATTTTGCCTTTTCCATGTACCACTTTTATTATCCTTTACTTCCATAAATCTCATTTTAAAAGAAACCAGTATCAGTAACAATATATAGAAAGTGACTGCTAACTGTAAAAATGAATTTAATAAAAACAAAGCAATATTATTAAACTCTAGGCAGATAAATGTTGCCTGCCTAGGAAGGCAATAGCAACAAAAACAAAAATAGTAGTATGTAATATTTATTGAGACCTTAGTATGTGTCTGCACTGTCCTGAGTGTTTTACATATAATACTTTGTTTAATTGTAACAACTCTATGAATTAGTACCTATTGTCACCTCCCATTTTGCAAATGAGAAAACTGAGGTACAGAGAAATAAACATGAGGTCTATTCTTTCTTTGTTTAAAAGGTTGTGTTACGAGAGGGAGTCTTTGCCCCAAATCAGTCCCTAGCACACTGAGAATCTCCCATCCTTGACATAGTTTACATTCAGACACTCTGAAGAAGAGAAAGAGCCCTGGTGGCGCAGTGATGAAGAGCTTGACTGCTAACCAAAAGGTCGGCAGTTCAAATCTACCAGCTGCTCCTTGGAAACCCTGTGGGACAGTTCTACTCTGTACTATAGGGTCACTATGAGTCGGAATCGACTCGATAGCAACAAGTTTGTTTTTTGGTTTGGAAGAAGGGGAGAGGCTTAGAAAGCTCAATCTTGTCATGCAGTATCAATAAAGTACACTGTACCGGGGGTAGGGGGGAAGGATGTGTTAGTGCACATACCAGCATGAGTCTAAGGCTTTTGCATTGACATAATTAGGAATACTGAAAGGGAATTTAAAAAAGAATAATTTTTCCAGTACAGAGTTCAGTCCTATTTGATACTGTGAGTTTGTACCACTTACCTAAAATCATCCTGTATGGCACAGGTAATAGGAGCCCTTTACCCCATAGTTCTGGTTAGGAACGACCTAGTCCTAGAATAACTTCGGAAGTAGAAGGTCTTCCTGTAGCCAACTTTTATAGGCCTTTGTGATGTTAAGCCCATTGCCTCCACTGCTAATATTATCCTTTTTTCTCTGGTCTGTCTGAAGAATTTCTACTGCTACTTCAATCATCATACTTCTCATGAACCCTCCCTGATATCTCAGCCCCTGGGACCATAGACAACCCCTTCCTTAATGCCCCCATTGTACTGTACACATATTTGAGTTATAGGGGTCACAATATATTTGATGGTCAAACTCTACTTCTTGACCCCATTAGTTCCTAGACATAGAGTAAAGCCTCTTCTCAGGAAGTCCTTAATTCTATAAAAATCCTGATATGAAATAATTGACTTGAAAACAATGCTTTTGCCAGCATTTACCACCTAACAGGAGTTCCTGGTGTAGCAAATGGTTAAGTGCTCAACTACTAGTTGAAAGGTTGGCATTTTGAACCCACCCAGAAGTGCCTCCCAGAACAGGCCTGGTGTTACGCTTCCAAAAGGTCAGAGCCTTGAAAACTCTGTGGAGCAGGGTTCTGCATGCATAGGATCATCATGAAACGGCAACTAACAATGCAACGTTGCATAAAAATAAAATACCAAACACAAACTACTACATTCTAAAAGTTCTTCTTTGGGAGTTTTTCATTACAGGTTAAACCATTCCAATGAATTTGAATGGAACATATGTCCTTTTCCTGGTTAATCTTCCTGGAGTAAGCATAGGTGTTCTTCTGTGCTGCATGAACTTCATGGTATCCACAACTTGGGTCACCCAGTCTCAAAAACTGTCCCTATGTTTCAATATGCGGTAAAGCCTCAGAAAGCATTTGAAGGTAACTGTCAAAAAAAAAAAAAATTTTTTTTTTTTTTTTGGTCAAGGACAGTTTCTTGATGGGATGGGCACAGGCTTAGTCTTCTTAATACTTTGGGCTTCTGTTTCCTCCATTTCCTACTCCTCCTGCTCTTCAATGATACCTTGCTTTCTAATTTCAAGCAGTGTGTCCTGAATTGCCTTAGATCCTGGCCATCAGTATTGCCATCAACTGCCAAAAGACTGTCTTTTGCAGCCATTAAAACAAACAAAAAAACAAACCCATTGCCATTGAGTCAAATTCTGACTCATAGCGACCCTATATCAAACAGAGTAGAACTACCCCATAGGGTTTCCAAGACAGTAAATCTGTACAGAAGCAAAGTGCCGTATCCTTCTCCCATGGAGTGGCTGGTAAGTTCCAGCAGTTGAAATTTCAGTTAGCAACAGAGTGCTTAAGCACTGCACCACCAGGGCTTCCTTTGGACAACCTCAAATACGTGTTTTGGTTGTTACTGAGGGGGCGATATTTAGGATGAAAAAGCTCATGAAATCAGAATTCGCAGGATAATTTAGTCATTTTAAGTCCAGGATCACGTATGTGTTTTACAAGTCTGTCCCCATGAATTGACAAGAATTCTTTGAAAGTATATTATGTCACATTATTTTGTGTATCCCAAAGTTTTTCAAGCGTTAAAGGCAAACAGATTGATTGAATTATTAAATTAATTACTAATTCAATTGATGCAAGAACTTTTCTCAAGTTCTTACATCAAAAACTAAAATCCATGATTATTTAGCCCCTACCTAAGTACTCCCAGGGACAGAGGAGAGAAAGTGTTTTACTTAATGAGGTTTCCAAAATACATTATGAATTAAAGTAACATTTGAAAGCCTCTCCTTATATTGAATTGAAATCCTCCTACCTCTGACTTCCATTAGCCATTCCTAGTTCCACCCAAATAAAATGGCACAGCAAGGGTTGATGCCTGTTCAGTAGAAGAGCTTTTATAAGTTAGAAGACAGTGCACATCTCTAGCCCTTTCATCCTTTTAAACAGTATAGCCTGTTCTCTTAAATCTTCATATTTTCTGGTTCCTAGATCTCTCACCACCCTGGTAGAAGTCAGAATAGCCCAGGCTCTGGACACAGTCTACTTGCTTTCAAATCTGACTCCACACATACTTTAGATGTAGTGTCTGAGTCTCAGTGTCCTTATCTGTAGAACGGAACCCACCCATCACCAGCCACTGTGGTCGAGTTGATTCCAATTCACAGCAACCCTACAGGACAGAGTAGAACTGCCCCATAGAGCTCCCAAGGAGCACCTGGTGGATTTGAACTGCCGACCTTTTGATTAGCAGCCATAGCTCTTAACCACTACGCCGCTAGGTTTTCCGTAAAATGGAAAGGCTTATAACAATAGCACCTCATCTGTCTTTGTGGGGCTAGATCAGGTGGCACCCATAATATGCATAATACAGTGACAAGCGTCTAATGAGCACTCAAAAATGTTAGATATTAATACTGCAGGTGGCATCTGATCAGAAGAGTTACCCCCGGGGGAGCCCACAGCTCCCTCAGAACAGAATCACTTTTATTAATAAACCCTCATTGGGTTCAGCTTTAGAGCAGCCACATCCCCTGATGGCTCATCTTGAGCTTGTGGTCAATCAAAACCTTCAGGTCTTTTTTCACATAAACTGCTGTCAAGCCTGCTCTCCCACATCTTATACTTTAAAAATCAATTTCCTGAAACTAAAAACAGAACCATATATTCGTCCTTATTAAATTTTCTGAAGATCGGTTTGGCTTATCATTCTAACATGTCAAGAAAAGTTTAAGTCCTGATTCTGTCGTCTGACCTATTAGCTACCCCTTCCAGCCCTGTGCCATCTCCAGATGTGATAAATATTTCTTTTCTCTTCACTGAGGTCACTGATTAAATCCTGAATAAGTTCAAGGCCAGGAACAGGGCCCTGTGGTACTATTAACATTCTTTGGGCAGGACAACCTTCTCATTTAGGGGTGAGCTGGGGAGGTTCCAAAAAGCTAAATGATTTACCCATCATCATGCAATATAGCTGTTGACTGTTTCTCAAAGTGTATACCTTGGGACAATGGTTCCCTGAGAGATTTTCCATAACAAAGGGTTTCCATGGCCAAATAAATCTGGAAAGACACGCACGCTCTTCTCCCTTCTTTAGGATTTGCAATGCCAGCAGCACACTCAAGTTACTAAAGGTTTTGTAAAGTCCTCTAGTCAAGAACCCTGTTAAACTTGCTTAGTTTAGTATTTTCCAAACTTATTTGACCACAAAATCCTACTTTCACGTCACAACTCCTAATATTCCACAGTACTGGTGTCCCATAGTCCATTAACAGCAGACATACCTGAAACACAGGACTGGTGCCTCTGACCCAACATAAGTCCTGACATCCCCAGGTCATAGAGTTTTATGACTTCCAAATGAAAAATAAGATGATAAAGAGCTTTGGAAAGGAAGAGATTAATAAATTGTTGTTGTTGTTGTTAGGTGCCGTCGAGTCTGTTCTGACTCATAGCGACCCTATGCACAGCACAGCAAAACACTGTCTGGTCCTGTGCCATCCTTACAATCATTGTTATGCTTCAGCCCATTGTTGCAGCCACTGAGTCAATCCACTTCATTGAGGGTCTTCCTCTTTTCTGCTGACCCTGTACTTTACCAAGCATGATGTCCCTCTCCAGGGACTGATCCCTCCTGACAACATGTCCAAAATATGTAAGACGCAGTCTCGCCACCCTTGCTTCTAAGGAGCATTCTGGTTGTACTTCTTCCAAGGCAGATTTGTTCGTTCTTCTGGCAGTCCATGATATATTCAATATTCTTCACCAACACCACAATTCAAAGGCATCAATTCTTCTTCAGTCTTCCTTATTCATTGTCCAGCTTTCACATGCATATGATGTGATCGAAAATACCATGACTTTGGTCAGGCACATCTTAGCCTGTAGGGTGACATCTTTGCTTTTCAACACTTTAAAGAGGTCCTTTGCAGCAGATTTACCGAATGCAATGCGTCTTTTGATTTCTTGACTGCTGCTTCCATGGCTGTTGATTGTGGATCCAAGTAAAATGCAATCCCTGACAACATCAATCTTTTTTCCATTTATCCTGATGTTGCTCATTGGTCCAGTTGTGAAATTTTTTTTTTTTTTTTATGTTGAGGTGCAATCCATACTGAAGGCTGTGGTCTTTGATCTTCATTAGTAAGTGTTTCAAGTCCCTTTCATTTTCAACAAGCAAGGTTGTGTCATCTGCATAATGCAGGTTGTTAATGAGTCTTCCTCCAATCCTGATGATAAATAGGGCTGTAATAGGGCTGGATGATGCAAACAGTTAACATGCTGAGCTGCTAACTGAAAAGTTGGAAGTTTGAGTCTACCCAAAGGCACCTGAGAAGAAAAACCCAGTGATCTACTTCCAAAAAAATCAGCCATTGAAAACTCTATGGAGCACAGTTCTACTGTGACACACATGGGTTGCCATGAGCCAGAATTGACTTGACAGCAACTGGAAACAGGTAGTAAAAGGAAGAAGGCAGGGATCAAGGGAGTACCTTTGCCTGGCTCCACACCTCCAAACACAAGAGAGAAAAGAAGATTCCAGAGGGGAGGGCTCCTAGTAAGAGCCCCACCCCTACCTCCTAGCTCACAGCCTTGCCATCACTCTCTGCCTTGAGACCATCAAGACCATTTTCTTTATGCTTTTATCCCTGTTTGAGTCAGTCATCACAAGAAACCAGAGTCTCCCAGGGGGCTCAAAGATCAGTTTTTCAGAGGAGACTTCCCTGATTTAAAGTTGCAATTCACCCATCTTGTACCCCCTTTCCTCTTCACTGCTTAATTTTTCTCCATAACATTCAACACCATCTGGCTTATTTCATTTATTTATTTGTTGATTGTTTTTAAAATTTATTTGCTTTGTGCCTGTCTTAGTCATCTAGTGCTGCTATAACAGAAATACCACAAGGGGATGGCTTTAACAAAGGGAAGTTTATTTCCTCCCAGTAAAGTAGGCTAAAAGTCCAAATTCAGAGCATCAGCTCCAGGGGAAGGCTTTCTCTCTCTGTCAGCCTTCTCATCAATCTTTCCCCGGACTAGGAGCTTGTCCTCACAGGGACCCCAGGGACAAGCTTTGCTCCTGGCACTGCTTTCTTGGTGGTATGAGGTCTCCCCTCTCTGCTTGCTTCCCTTTCCTCTTATCTTTTATAAGATAGAAGGTGGTGCAGGCCATACCCCAAGGAAACTCCCTTTACATTGGATCAGGGATATGAGCTTAGTGATCCACCCTAATCCTCTTTAACATAAAATTACAATCATAAAATGGAGGGCAACCATATAATACCAGGAATCATGGCCTAAACAAGTTGACACATATTTTTGGGGGACACAATTCAATCCATGACAGTGCCTGTATCCCTCTACTAGAGAATAAGCTCCATGCTGGCAGGGGTATTTATTTTGCTCACTGCGTTATTCTCAGCACTTGAAACAGTGTACGGCTGATAGCTGATGCTCAATAAATATGAAAATACCATTCAGCTCAAAGTGGGAAGGGGGGATGTTTTAAATGAATTATAGCCTCTCCCAGGGAAAAGATCACATCTTGGGTTTGCTTTGACTTATTTATGGTGTGATACCATCTGCTGAGTGGGTCTTTATTACACTAGAAATGAATATTATTACCCAGATAGATATCAATATACAAGGAGAAGCTATTAGTCTCGGAAGACACATTCTCCCTTCTCTGGTGACCTCATCCACCATGACTTCCTCGGGCATGACTCATAAATCCGCATCACCAACCCCGACCCTCATCCATGACACAGTTAACCTCTCCTGATGTCTACTGGGCACGTCTGCCGTGCTAAGCAGCAAAAACTCGGCAGGTCCATAGCCAGAAACATTATCTCCTTTTTGCCAAAACAGAGTGAGGAAATAAGAACAAAAATAACATTTCCCATCTCTTTATTAACTATTCAGGCACCTATTTATGTTAATGGTAATAAAAAAAAACTGCAATAATTGGCAAAGGCCATGAAATTTTTTTCTGACTTCTCTCTCTTCTTTGTAAGTTTGTATCTGAAAGTCTGTCTCAGCTCTTCCCTCTGTCCTATTCTAACCCTAGTATCAGATTTCCATTGTCTTTTGCTTGGACCACTGAAATATGCCTCTCCCAATCTGTCTGTTTCCTTGGCTCCAATATCTCTAAATTTCTAGTCTGGTGTTTTCAAACTGTGGGTAATGCCCAATAGTAAGTTATGAAATCATTTAGTTTGTCATGACCAGCATATTAAAAAATAGAATAGAGTAAAATCAGACTGCATTGAAAGTAACAGATCTGTTTATAACATTTTGTTAAAGGTATATGTGTATGTGTGTGTGTTCTGGGCCATTATATAAATATATTTCTCACAATAGTTTGAAAGTCATTCTTCTAGACTACTTTGGAGCCTAACTACTAAATGCTAAGGAAAGTATTGGAGCATGAGAGAATGCAAAAGCCTTTTTTCAGTCCCTGAGGTAGAAAACTAAGTAAAAAAAAAAAAAATTTTTTTTTTAAGTAACCAAGGGGCAAAATGAGTGAACTGATGAAACAATAATCCAAAGGGCAGGTGTCACCTATGAAGAAAGTGAGCACATTAGCTACCTGGTTTCTGTTCTTCACTATTTTGCCCCAAATCAGTCCCGCCTGCCACGTTCATGCTGGGCAGTGAAAAGGGGAATGAAGAAAATAAAGACATAAGCCCCAGCCTTTCTCTTAGCATACCTTAGAGATTTATGTGCGCCAAAACCAAAAAGACCCCCAAACCATTGCTGTTGAGTCGATTCCGACTCCTAGCAACCCTATGTGCACTATCTGTGCAATTGCTGGGTTCTGAATGTGGCCCTTTAACTAGTCAATTTCTGGTATTGTTATAACTTCATTGCAGGTTATTTTCACTCAGATCTCCCAGTTAAAAATTTAAAAATGCAACTTGGCTTTAGTCATATCGTCAAAACACGTGATTTCCAAATATTCTCTTTTCTTCAAAAGAAGTGTCCTCAGCGTGGTTCTTTTAAATCCCTTCTTAGCCAGGAAAAGACTGGTCACACTTTAAATTAAGTGTCATGAGCAAGGATTTAATTTAGACCTAATAAGACAGTTAAACTGTATATTAAATACCATATGGTTATTAAAAACATATTTATTGAGGTTTAACAAGTATGTCAGGGCAATACTCCATAAACAGCAGGAACTGTTAACAGGGTGTATATAGTTATGGATTCTTACATCGCATGATGTATCTTGTGCATGGACACACTTTATATTAGACCATTAAAAATAATAAAAAAGAATCTTCAAGGACCTCCAGCTGGGAAGACAAAAGGGGCGTGAATTTGTGCATTGTTCACCCACCCCTAGAGACTGAGCATAAGTTCCTGCTTGAGATGGGCATGAAAAATGAGCTTGAGGGTCTTTTCTCCTCCTCATTTGTGCTCTGTGCAAAGCCAACTGCACCATTTGGCATGATTGATGAGGGCCATTTAGATGGGGTGAAGGGGAGGAGTTTAGGAACAATCACTTGGAATACAACGGAAGGAATGGACTTGGTCTGGGCTTCTGATGTTAACCAACTCTCACCTTGCTTGCAAGCTTTTATATGTGCATGTGTGAACAGCCAAAAGGTCGAAGCAATCCAAGTGTCCATCAACAGTTGAATGGATAAAATGTGGTATATCCATACAATGGAATATTACTCTCTCATACAGAGAAACGAAGCCCTGATATATGCTGTGACATGGATGAACCTTGAAAACATTATGCTGAATGAAATAAGTCAATCACAAGAGGACAAGTATTGTATAACCCCACCTATATGAAATATCTAGAATAGCAAATACACACAGACCAAAGTTTATCAGTGATTACTGGGGAGTGGGTGGGAGGAGTAAATGGGAAGTTATTGCTTAGGGGATACTGAGTTTCTGTTTAGGGTGAAAAAAAACTTTGGAAATAGATAATGGCACTCAATATGGTGAATGCAATTGATGTCACTGAATTGTACACATAAAAATAGTTAAAATGCACAAGGGGAAGATTAGTCCAAACAACTAATGAAACACAACTACCACAGCCTTCACTAGACTGAGTCCAGTACAAGTAGATGGTACCACCACTGACTGCTCTGATAGGGATCACAGTAGAGGATCCCAGAAAGAGCTGGAGAAAAATGTAGAACAAAATTCTAACTCACAAAAAAAGACCAGACTTACTGGTCTGACAGAGACTGGGGAAAGCCCAAGAATATGGCCCCTGGACACCCTTTTAACTCAGTACTGAAGTCACTCCTTAGGTTCACTCTTTAGGCAAAGATTAGATAGGCCCATAAAACAAACAATAATACACGTAGCTCAGCCATGTATATGAAACTGAATGGGCACACCAGTCCAGGGGCAAGGATGAGAAGGCAGGAAGGGACAGGAAAGCGGGATGGAAAAATATGGGGAACCCAGGGTTGAGAAGGGGAGAGCGTTGACACGTCATGGGGTTGGCAACCAATGTCACAAAACTACATGTGTATGAATTGTTTAATAAGAAACTAATTCGCTCTGTAAAACTTCACCTAAAGCACAATAAAAAAAAAAAAGAAAAAATGGCAATGTTCTGTTATATATATATTTTACTACAATAATTTCTTTTATAAAACCGTGTGTATGTCCCCATGTTATACATCCATGCAGTCACACGTCCGTAAGAGAGGAGAGAATTACCCCAAGGAAATGTTTGAAAACACTCTTGTTCTACATCATTGACCAAATGTGGTGTCCTCTAAGCTTGCTGTGTTGCTTAAAAGAAAATCGGGCTGGCAGGGCCGTCTCGCCTTAACCACCAGCTATCCTCCAGCTGGAACAGCAGGGACCCACAAAGCCTGTGTTGATGACCTGTGTGCTGATGCTATTGCAATGCCCTGACACAATGGCGCCCGCTCAGCAGGATGACCTCACAGGAGGTTCAGGCCAGGCACTTGAGATGAGCCATGAGTGAGAAGAAGCAGCAAAAACTAATATCCTTAACAGTTAGCAAACATGTCGAAAGAAATTATTCATAAATATTTGAGGAACAACAAGGGCTGAGTTTTGAGTAGGCAGCTGTTGGTTTCTAGGTTTTCCCCAGTGTATCAGCCCCTTTTTAACAGAGTCAAGAGTCTGCTTTGACTAAGACTTCAAATGCCAAGCCCCAGATGTCCCTCAACTGCTTTTCACACAAAAGGTGCCTAGATGTCTCAGCATCACTAGGCAGCAGCCAACAGGGTCTCTAGGTGGTGCCTGGAAAGATGTTTGTGTGGCATATTTAGCTGTCTTTAGAACCATGTTTGGAATTCCTTCCACATCTTCTCTGAGAGTGTGTGTGAGTGTATGTGTGAAAGAGAGAGAGAGAAGAAGAAGAGCGGAAGAGAACAGGAGAGGGAAGCAGAGAGAAAAGGGAAAGAGGAAGAGAGAGAGAGAAAGGGGAGGGAGAGAGAGAGAAGCGGTGGGCAGGAGAGAGAGAAAGAAGGGGGGAGGGACATACAATCAACACATCAGCACAATGAACAAGCCCAACTGCATGAGGATAATTATGTTTTACAGTTTTGCTAAACACAAGAAAGTATTTTCTCAGGCCATTTAATTGAAACAACATCATGGGTTATACCTTCATTGTAATAAAACTCCGCTGTGTGTCCAAGCGCTGGGGGATTTATTAACTTGCTCTGAGCTCTGAGAATCAGCAGGCAGGGTCAGACACGGCTAGTGATGATGACATCATCGGTTTTGGCAGCTCTTTTCAACTGGTGTTGAGTGAGGTAATGTCCCCAAAATTAAAACTGACAGCAAGATTAATGATGATAGATTCTCTGACTTTTTTCATGATTTAAATTGGTGTTCTGTTTCTTCCATTCTGGACAGCCAAGAGAGCTTCGTGCCATTAGCTAGGCATATCAGCAAAGCCAGATAAGAGGAGCCCCTTCTCCTCGCCGCCTGGGGACAGGCTGGGACTTCAGGGTGAGGGGTAATTGAGAGATGGGGCCAGAGGAGGACACACCCTTGTGTTTCTCGAAGGGGTCTGGATGGTGAGAGATGCCCCCTTCATCAGACCAGTGAATACATGTGGACTCATTATTTTGGTGCTAGAAAGGTTATGTGCTCTGTCGGGGGTTGCTGTGCGCAAGGAATATCTCATCAGACCTTGCTCCACTGAGTCAGAATTTGCAATTCCTTGGACTGGAGCTTGGCCGATCTTGCCCTTTATACTTTCCACAATGAAAAGGTTTGCTGAGGAAATTAGGAACATGAAGGAAATTCTGAGGCAAGGCTGGAAAATGTTTAAGCTGCACGAAACAGATTCTTTTTTTTTTTTTAATCAACCATCTTAGAGACACTGGTATCCTCCAAACAGCTGATCATCTTAATTAACTAATTTGTGTACCCCATTCTACTATAAACTTCATAAGGGAAGAGATCACCTGTTTTCATCTTTGTAATTTCAACAATTATCATAGCAGCATGTAGCAGACACTCAAATGTATTAAATATATGTTCCTTGCAAAGCAGATCCCTTAAGAACTTCTAATGAGAAATTTAGTCTCCTAACTGGGTTCATAAAGTTTTAAGCAATGAAAAGTCTTTTCTCTGAAAACATGATCAAATCTACCACATTCTCTACTCCATATGGACATGTCTCACTGATCCAAAATAATGTGGCTTATTCTTTAAAAAAAAAAAAGAATTCCAAATGAGAAAAAGCAAAAGCCGAAATGACATATGATGACATAATAAATAACCACACTGCAAAATTGCAGAATTGTAGAGTCTTCAGTCCAATCTCATTGTGAATGTGAAGTTTTCTTCAAAAAATAAAATTTGTCTATAGGTTCAATGATTATCTCACAGTCTTACTTAGAGTTGACCTTGTGGTGGGGAAGGGGTATTTGGGATTGGGGAGGAAATGTCTTTCTGTCTTGAGAGAGGAGATTCAGACTCCATTTGGCAATTGGCGAAGATGTGGGAATTCACTATGGCTCATTTTGGTAAGCCTTATTTCTAAGTAGAAAATTGGCTAGGCGGTGAAGTTAGGAGAGTGGGCCATGCTAGGCTATGAAGTCAGAGTTAGTCTTTGCCTTGCTCCTAACTAGCTGGGGCATGTTTAGCAAGTCCCTTCCTCTCTTGGGCCTCCATTTCCCCATTGGTAAGGTGAGTGACTGAAGTCCCTGGGCGGTGCAAATGGGTAATGCACTTAGCTACCAACCGAAAGGTTGGAGGTTTGAACCTACCTGGAGGCACCTTGGAAGAAAGAAACCCTTGGTGATTTATTTCCAAAAAGTCAACCACTGAAAATCCTATGGAGCACAGTTATACTCTGACACATATGGGGCCAACAGGAGTTGGAACTGACTCAAAAGCAACTGGTTTAAGGTGAGTGATTGAAGTAGACAACCACTAAGGCACTTTGCACTTCAGTCATTTCCTGATGCCAGGAGTTTTAATTGCTCTTGGGAGGGGCACACCCAGACAGATCAAGAGGATTACATTTATTCTTTATTCCAGCTATTCAAACAAACTCAGGTTTCTCACCCCTCCTCCCCTAAGGTTTATGGTACTGGCTGGTTTAAGGGGATAGGTCCTCCCATCCCCTATTCTTTCGGCAACTTGGACTCCAAACATTTTGCTCCTAAGCAGGTTCCAACAATTTCTCAAGTCCCTCCAAAACCCTCACCCACCTTTTTTGGAGCATATTTCTCCATTATTGGTTTCTTTCCTCTCCCATGCCTCCACTATCCTATTCAACTCAGAATAGCAGATTGTGGATGGAGAGTGTGAAGGGTGTTATTAATTGAAGTGTGTCCACCAAAAAGACATGTTGAAGTCCTAACCAACTCCTGGCACCTGTGAACATGACCTTGTCTGGAAATATGATCTTTGAAGATGTTATCAGTTAACATGAAGTCATACTGGAGTAGGATGGGTACTAATCTGATCTGAGTTTTGTCCTTATATGAAGAGAAAAGACTCAGAGAGACACAACACAGAAGATGGCCATGTGAAAATGGAGGCAGAGATTAGAGTGATGCATCTACAAGCCAAGAATTGCCAAGGATTGCCAGAAACCACAAGAAGCTAGGGAATGGCAAGGGAAAATCTTCCCCTAGAGCCTCCAGGAAGAACTTGGAAGGATAGTACGTGAAGTATGAGTGCCAGCAACCTGTGAATGCAGCCTTGTTGATAAGTTTGGTCCACCACCCAGCCCATTCTTAAACATCCCCTTAAACCAGATAATTCTCAGCCTGGCTGTAACACTAGAATCACTTAGATAGCACAGAACTTGGGCTCCTCTCCCAGAGATTCTGATCCAATTAGTCTGGGGGAAGGGACTGGCATTTTTTAATTAAAGCTGCCCAAGTGATTCTAATACACCACCGTGGCAGAAGCCACTTCCACCAATTGAAGCACTAGACTGTTAGCTGGAGTTATCCCATTATGGTGATACAAGCCTGAATATTGAAGGACAGCGGGGGAGCCAGAACAGAGTGTCCTTCTCTCTTTTAACAGGTCCCTAGATTTTGAGAATTTCAGTGACAGCTGTGTGCCCTGTAGAGAACCAAGGGACCCAGGGAAAAGCCACATCATGGTATGGTTCCTGCTGTGGGCAACACCCCCCTCTCCAATTAGTTACTTGGTCAAAATCAGAAAGTGGTATCTTTCAACCAATCCATAAACCTACCTATTAAAAAAAAAAAATTAGTGGTTAAAAAAAAAAAAAACATTTCCAGCAAGTCAATTCTGACTAGTAGCAACACTTAGTAGTTAGTTAGGCAGAAATGCTAACGAGACATTTTTATTTATGTCCAAAAAAAAAAAAAAAAAAAAAAAGACACAGGAAATAGGCAGCCACTGGTCAGAGGAATGTAAAGAAGAAAGTGATTGGATGCCTCTGTGTTCTCCTGAAATCACAATTTTAGTTGGCAACCATGAAGCCAGGATCCTGTCTTAGTATACGGATAAAGATTCAACCTGCCACTAGCAAAAGGAGGGTGATCAACTGTCTAGGTTTGCCCGGGACTATCCTGGTTTTAACAATAAAAGCCCTTCTCCTGGGAAACCCCTCAGACCTGGGAGAACTGGGACAGTGGGTCCTATCAACTCTCCCAAAAAGGCTTGGAAAAGACTGACCACATGGCTGTTATCAGTGTTAGACACTCTATACCGATGGCCATGACTGTCCTTCTCATGTCAATGTGCTGATCATGCCCCCTTTCCCTAAACCTGTGACAAATGAAGGTGGCATTAGGGTGGGGGTGATAAACCTATTTTAAAGCTGAACGTTTTGCATCCTAAGCCCCCGACAGAGCTCAGACAACAGAATCCATTCGTAAAACTATGCAAACCAGCTCAAGCCAGTCAAATTTTCTCTTCACATGACTTGGAATTGGGATCCAGACAGACACTGGTTAATCTCTTCCAATGACTGGGTGTGCGACATGCTTTCTTGGGAGCTGTTGGGAACCAGATCCTGGGAAGGTAACAGTGACTGTAGAAAAGAACCCAGTCTGCACTGAGAGAAGGATAAAAAATCAAGTGGGTTTGTTATTTACAATTAAAAAGAATATCCAACAATGACAATAATACAGCCCATAACCCCAGCACTAAAAACATTCTGGAAATCCCCTCCCTCTCTACAGTTCCACAGGGTCCTCTCATGGAAGCAGACACCAGGCCCACAGTTTTATTGGTATTTTGTCCCCAAAGGACAAAGCCACATTTATTTGCAATAAGCCTGGGTATTTATTTGAATTTTTAAATGTGGCAAAATTGACAATACTATGAAAACACATTTTTTTCAAAAGTTCTTATTCCATAAATAGAAAAGCCATATATTTGTCTAGAGTATTGATCGACCTTCTTCAGTGCCACTCAGAACCTAGAAGTCTGAAGCTTTTTGACAAGAACCATTTAATTAATAACAGTCATTACAATATAAAGCATTAGCAACATGGAAAAATGAATCTCTTCAATATTGAAAATTCCAAAGATTGTGTTTTTTTTGTTTGTTTTTTTTTTCCATTTGTAAGCAATCATAATTTGCCTTTCTGGTTCTGTCATTACTGGGCTTTGAGAAGAACCAATAGGTATTCACTAACCAATCCACAGAAAAAAGAAAGCATCAAAAAAGAACAGAAATTAGGTCTCTTGTTTCATATGTCAATATTATGTCCCCTAAATATTATCCCCCGCTCCATTGTCTATAGAAACTTGGACTTCAAACCACACAATTTAATCCCAAGCAAAATTTCCAAAATTAATTTCCCACTACACCCTTTACCCTCAGCATGTGCCTTCCTCTCCAGAAACACTCCAGGAATTACTCACCAACCCTGAGACATGCTCTGTGGTTTCTGACATTCTCTACTTCTTCTAGGATGTCATCTGCAACCTTTGTCAATGATATCCATTCTCTAAGGCCCAACTGAAATGGCCCTCTACCGTTAAGTCTTCCTGAGCCTCTCACTTGGTATTAATTCATCCCTTTACATAAAAGCCATTAGGTTTCCCATTGCATTGGTTGATCCTATAATGCTCTGAAGGATATGGCTCTGGCTGTCTTCCCTATCTCATCTCAGGTGATAATGCTCCAGCGCCCTAGATCCTCTTCACTTTCCAGTATATCTGAAGCCTTTTATGGCACAGAGCCTTCACACATTCTATTCCCTCTGCTTGAAATGCACTCCCCTTGGTTTTTCTCAAAGTATCTCCTCCTCAGCTGTTAAGTCTCGACTGAAATGTTGCTTTTTCAGAGATCCTTCTATATCACCTACTTAAAGTTATCCACCTGCTCTACCCTTATATTGTTACTGCCTACCATAGAGACACGTTCCCTGTCTACATAGGTATTTTTTTGTATGCATGATTATATATTTATTTGTTTAATTGTTTAATGCCTGTCTTTCTCACCAAAATGTAATTTTTGAGACTGCAGGGACTTTATTTTACTCACATAACTGTATTTGCTGAATATCGAATAGTGCCAAATACTGAGGGGGATATTTAATAAATATTGAACAAATGAATGCAATAATACCTCTTCTATATTCTTACACCACTTTGTGGGATCATAATCTGTTTTATGTAATGGTTGTTTGTCAGGGGCAGATTAACCGATAAGCACAATATACACTGACTTCCAGTAAGCAAGGTACACAGGGCTTAATTAAGTAAGCACAATTAAGCCCCTGTGTACCTTGCTTATTGGGTAATTTGTCCCTATTGTTTGTGTTAGTCTTGTACCTTAAACTAGGTTACAAGCTTTTTGAGGAAATGGTCGTATATAAATAAGATAGTGCTTACAAAGGACTGGGCCCAGTGCAGTCCTCAAACAACTGTTGGTCTCATAGGGTTAAACATCAGAAACTTTACAATTAGACAGTCTTAAGTTTTAATAAGACTCCACCAGTCCCAGACACTGTAATCTTGGCCAAGTTTGCTAAACCTCCCTGGGTCTAAGTCTCTCATTTATAGATTGATAATAACAATACCTACTTTATAGGGTGATTGTGAGAATGACAAGAGCTAATTCAGATAAACTGCTCAGCATAATGTCTAGAAAGTGAAAAGTATTCAATAAATGGTGGCAGTGGTTATATTTTATTCATATCAAAAAAGGAAAAAGCAGCCCTTGACACACAGGAGCTGGCCTGCCACTTTCAACCTGACCTTGGTGTTCTATTGAACATCAACAATTTCACAGAACATCAACATCAGACGAGGCCGCGCTGTCCACGATGGATCAAGACAAAAAGTCAAGACCACTTTGTAATCATGTCTGAACACAGACAAAAGGTGAGCATTTTCCAAGCCACAAAAATGGCCAAACTTCTCCCATCCTGGCTAATATGAGTGACTGCTGCTTCTTAATCAATTACAAAACAATTTAGCATTGTTCTGGTCTTCCCTCCTTCTATACACGATTGACTGACTTAACCTCTGTCTGGTCTTCTTTCCTTCTAGATAAGATCTACTTAGATCCTCAGTCATAGGATCGTCCTCACTTCCTGACACTATCCAATCCAGAGCAAAATCCTGCTTCCTTAAACCCTCCCCAAAAATCACCTAACATAAGCCCGTATCTTTTAAGTCCTTTCCAAGATTCTCTTACTGAGATGCCTCACCATTCTCTGTGGTGTGTGTTCTTTCCTTACTGCAATAGCTAATAAAATCAACTTGTTCAACTACACAAGCGCAGTTCTGGGTGACCTTTGGCTGAATATTATTACTATTATTGATGGTAATGTTATGGATTGAATTTTTGTCCCCCAAAGTATGTGTTGAAATCCTAACCCCTATACTTGTGGATGTAATCCTCCTGGAAATAGAGTTTTCTTTGTTATGTTAATGAGGTCATACCAGTGTAGGGTATTCCTAAACCTAATCACTTCTGAGTTAGAAAAAGAGCAAATGAGACACAGACACACAAACTGGGGAAGACAGACACCATGTAAAGATCGTCTACAAGCCAAGAAGCCAAGGAATACCAGGGCCACCAACAAGGAAGGAATCAACAGAGCAAATGGCCTGATTTGGACTTTTAGCCTCTAGAACTGTGAAAAAATAAATTTCTGTTTTTTAAAGCCACCCATTTGTGGCATTTCTGTTACAGCAACACTAGGTAACTAAGACAGGTAATAATAATGATGATAGTAATAATACTGTTGTTAGCTGTTGTCAAGTCAAACCTCGACTCATGGCAACTCCATGCACAATGGAATAGATAGAACCATTGTGGTCTGTAGGGTTATCATCGGCTGATTTTTGGAATTAGATTGCCAGCCCTTTCTTCCTATCCCATCTTAATCTAGAAGCTCTGCTGAAACCTAGCAGATTGGCGGTGGATACACATAAGGTGAATTGGCTGAGAATCCTAATAACAATAACTGCCATTTATTGAAAAAAAAAAAAAAAAAACTAGTGAGCACCTACCAAATGCCAGGACCACTCTTAAGCACTTTATGTGCATTAATTTACTCAATCTTTAAGTCAGCTTTAGGAAATAGAATTATTAGCACCATAAAAAAATTTTTTAATTTATTTTGGTGAATATATATTTATATTTGCCATTTCGAACATTTTTACGTGTACAATTCAGTGACAATACTTACCTTCAATATGTTGTGCAACCATCACCAATATTTTCAAAACGTTTCATAGAGCACACCTCCTAACCCAACTCAAAAGCACAAACAGGAAATCAGACAGGGACCTGCGTTGTTAAGCGTTGTTAGTAAGAGAAAAAAAGAGCAATGCCTTAATGGAAAGCTTTTAAGCTGTACTTGCAGGATACATGGCTAAATGACTTTTGAATTTTACTTTTTGGTAATTCATTGTTGAGGAATTATAACCCAATCTCTGAAAGGGAACCTTTTGGTTATTTTCAATGGAATCCATTGAATGCCCTGGAAAAGTACATACAAAGTTCAGTTCCATTGGGAGGCAGCTGAGCCTGCCTTCATCTGGTCTCTCTATTATGGGCCACTCTAGTGTATGCGTATTGTACTCCAGTGTCATAGAAATATACTTAATGACAACTCCAAATCATAGTAATTTGAAAGGACCCTCAGCCACCGAGCTCACAGAAGTTAAGTAACTTGCCTAAGACCATGTGACAATAGCATGGCAGCCTGGGGATAAGACTCCCTCCTGTACAATGCTGTTTTCATCATGCTAAGTTGACTTCACTGCAGGATCTGGTGAGGAACGACTTTTGTTGTCATGTGTGTGTTTTTGAACCTTTGGCAGAGGAGGCATCTTAACTAAAGGGTGCTGTGCAATTGGCCTCCTACAAGTACTTCAAAGGAGCATATAGATCCCTCTGGTGAGAAAGAGACATTTCCTCTCCAGTCTGAATGAGACAACCAACTGCCCTCGATTGCCACCACTGCCACTATTGGTTCCAGGGAGGATCTCAGGGACTTTGTTTATGGACATATAAGGATAATTTCTTCCTTTGGAAGAAGCAAGAAGGAAGTGTTCGCTCTGCTTGCACACACACTTCTAAGCCAGCTAACACTGAGCTGGAGAGAAGAATATGGGTAACCACTGACAGCCACACTAAGACTAGGGCTATTTCTGTAAAGAGATATTCAAGCTCTTTAGTGTCTTTCAAGGATTCATGGCCCTTTCTAGCACTTTTAGACCTGGAAGCAATGGAGGCCAAATACTCCCCTTGAGTAATTCAGTGAGTGTATCTGAGCAAGGACTTTAATATCAACTTGGACGACATTGGACAAGTTGTATAACCTCCTTATCTGCAAGTGAAATTTAATTACAGTCTCCAACTCATGGAGTGACTGTGGGATTACATGACATAATGCTTTCAAAGGGCTTAAGGTGATCTATATGTAGTAAATTCTTAGAAGTGCAAGTAATTAATATTATTGTCATTATTCTTCTTATCAATAGTGCCCTAAAGACTTCAAGAGATAGAGAAGCATGAGATATGATCTTCCTGGAAACTCTTGAAGACGCTGAACTGGGAATTTACCCATCCTGAATGATTTTAATTTCCAATTTCACCACTTACTTGGGACCTTGGCTAATGTCCTTAACCTATCTCTGACTCAGTTTATTTAAAAAAATCATCGGTAGAAATAATGGTTCCTGCATGTTAGTATTGCTGTGGGAAGTAAATAAGATAATTAATGTACACAGAGCCCTGAGAAAAATGTCTGGCATATTGCTGACTCTCAATAAATCTTTTTGCTCATCACCATCATCATTTCCATCATTATTAGGAATATCCCAGACTTTGCCCACTATCCTAGGAGATTCAAACTTAGGGACCTCCAACATATCCTAGGCAGCTGACTTTTTTGAGGCCTTACTTTAGAACACCCTAACCTCTGTCCGCAACAGTAGAGCATTTCACCTTATTCTGAAGTGCTATGAGGGGATGGTGCATACTTCGAACCACTCCTATCTCATGGCAAATGATCTACATTTGTAGGTTTGCTGGCTGAAGTCAGGGTCTAGTTCTCGGTTTGAAAAAAAAAAAAAAAAAAACCCAAAGGCAAACTCTCATTATCCATTAGGATTGAAATCACAGCCCTGTCCTGGCCGAGTGATTTGGGGCAAATTACCTAACCTCACATTTCACATGGGAGTGTTAGTTCCTGTCCCTAAGGACAATACGAGCATTAAAAGAGAGAATTCAAGTATGAGCACAGTGTCTGGCACACAAGAAATCCTCAGTAAACTGGCTTTATTGCATCATGGACATTCTATGTTCTATACACAAAGTAACTGGCCCAAGACATGAGCAAGATAACATGTCACCAGCTGAGTCTTCACATTATTCTTTTACCCTCTTTCTAAGAATTTAGAGTTTCCACTGAAGGGGACAGTACACCAGTTCTGTTTCAGGTTTGACTGTGAAGATGAAACAAATACAGTCAAAAGAGCTTTGGACAAGGTCAAGAGACTTCTAGTGCTGGCACCATTTGTTTTCACCTCTGGGTCTCAGTTTTCACATCTGTAAAACGGGAGTTGGGGATCAAGGCTGGACTAGATTATATGTAAGATTCCCTCCTACTGTAGCCCTCTAGGATTCTAATCCCTTAAATTAGTACATCACAAAGAGAAGCTCACCTGGATTAGAATTCTTGGGCTTCTTGTGAAAAATTCGTATTCCTGAGTTCCCACCCTGGGGCTTACAAATATCAGACTCTGGAGGGCAGGATGGGCAGTGAAGGCTAGGAATATGTATTCTGGTGACCTTCTTAGAGATTCACTGCCCTGAAGCGCCAAGGAGACAGACTTTTAGGCACTGGTGGCAACAAGGGAAGGGAAATGGTAAATGGAGGGAAGCCCACACCTACTCTGGTGGATCACTGAGAATTAAACAACATATAGAACATTCTGGGCACTTAACCCATTAAGGCTACTGAAGATGCCAAGAAGAATTATTTATAGGTACTTTTTAACATAGTCTATAAAATAGGAGGTTGATTCAAACATAAATTATCCACCACATCATTCTTTAACCTCTAAATCTTTCTCTAATGGCTTGAAAGGCAGCTTATTAAAGCAAAGTGAGTGTTTAAGTACTACATATATACTGGTTAGTTTATAAACATCCAGAGAGACAGAAGAAGTTACTAAAAGTGACAGGTTTCCTAATACACCAAAAAAAAAGCATGCAAAAAAATTTTTTTCTAAAGGAATTTTTGAGTCTGAGGGGGGAAAGGTTTAAATATCATGGGGTGTAATGTTATCTCCTCTTCTCCCACCTTCTTCCAAGCTGGCTCCATTCTCTGGATGAATCTTCCCATGTGGTTGCAAAATGGCAGCCAGCAACCTCAAGGATACATCATGCATTATCCCCTAACCCCAGTGGAAAGAGTAAGTGCATCTCTCCAGGCTGTTCCAGAATCTTGGACAAAGCTCTCATTGGACTGACTTGAGTCACGTAAATGTCCTACAGCCAATCACTGTGGCCTGGTGATTGGCATATGCTGATTGGCAGCCTGAGTCACATGCCCACCCTTGGATCTGGGGAGTGGAGTTCACCACATCCAAAAACACGAACTGAGAATGGAACAGCAGTGGTTTCCCCCAGCAAAATCAGGGTGGTGGTACTAGAAAAGTGAGCATATGCTGGTCAGGCAAAACAACACATGCCCCTTGCAAAATCGTAAAGCAGCAAATATCTTCTATGGGCTGAATACACATCGTTTTCAACTGTATGGTAAATAATGCCTATCAAGTATTTGTTTGTTTTCTGTGTATGCGCATGTTTCTCTTTTTGTTATGTGCATAATCCTATAATACTTGTCATACACACGTAATGTGTTAGTAGTCACAAAAAATTAGATGGCAAATAGTGGTGGAAGAAATGAGCAAAGTTTTGATCATTGTTTAACTTGCTAAAAGAACAGCTCCACCTAAGATTCTTTCTGTGATTGCCAACAGTGACAAAGTAGTTGGAGATCTTGCAAATGTGCTTCTGAGACCTACTGCAGCTGTTGTGGAAGAAGGGGGACTGAAAAAGAGCTCAAGGAATGTAATCATTGGGAAAACATTTTCTAGGTCTCTATAGACTCCCTCTAAGAGAACTCTTTGGTTTCATTCACCTGTGAATTCCCAGCTCCTAATGTTATGGCTTTTTTTTTAACGTTATGGCTGATATATAATTAAAAAACAAATGAAAACAAACCCATTGCCTTCGAGTCAATTCCGACTCATAGTGACCCTGTAGGGACAGAGTAGAACTGCCCCCATAGCGTTTCCAAGGAGCGTCTGGCGGATTTGAACTGCCAACCTTTTGGTTAGCAGCAATAGCTCTTTAACAGCTAAGCCACCGGGGTTTCCTGATACATAATAGGGACTCAATAAGTATTTACTCAATGAATTCATGAATGAACAATGAATGGCTTCATTTTTAGAGCTAGTTTCTACTCAGAAACAAATTTTCTGAATTATTTAATTTGTGGAGCTATTTTAAGGAACAGGATGGTCATTTTAAAAACAAAGTTGTTTTTTTTTTCTTAAGAAATTTGCATTAGGTTTTGTACCTCTTTATCACTTACAAAGAAATAAGCCCAATTTTGGTACTTAACAGAACATGTAGGCCAGGAAATCGTAGAATATTTTTATTCAAAAACTGAATTTTATAGGATTTCCAGATGCTAAAAAGTCAAGTGTTATTCAACATTGCCTGCAACGTAGGAGGGCAAAAATAATGAAGAGCAAAACTAAAGTCTAAACGGACTTTGACTTTAATTATCTATTAATTATATAAAGCATTGATTTTAAATGGGTCCAAGGATTAAAATCTCTCAAACCAGGTATGCAGAAAAACAGCACTGGGTTGAGAGACTTTTAGAAAATTCTAAAATGGGAGATATGTTAGTTTTCGGATATATCAAGAGTTATATCTTATTCCTCAGAATTCTAGAAGGAGGAAACTGGCCTCAACAAAATATCAGACACCATTCCTAACCAGGTTGTCTCTAACTGCATCAAAATTTGAAAGGAGGAGTCATGAAATATCCAAACTCGTCTCAAAATTATTAGCTTTTTCTTCAAAAAGGAAGCCAGGGCTATGAGACACTATGCTGGGAAACTGAACTTATTACTGCCCAACAAACTACTCAAAAACTGAGTGGCATAAAGCAATCACTATCTTATTATACTCACAAATACTGTGGGGTCAGAAATTCAGACAGGGCACAGTAGGGTTGGCTTATCTCTGCTTCATAATATCTAGGGCCTCAGCTGTGATGATTCAAATTGTTTAGGGTAATTAGAATAGAAGGGGGCTGGAATCCTCTGGGGATTTCCCCACTCACATGTCAGTGCCTATGCTAACTGATTTGATGGCTGGCCTCAGCTAGGACTATTGACCAGAACACCGGACACACATGCCTTGGGCTTCCTCACAGCATGGCAGCCTCAGGGTAGTCAGACTTCTTACATGGAAGATGAGAGTTCTCAGAAATAGTATTTCCGTGAACACAATGAACAAGACATACAAACAAGACATAGTATCTTTATATCTTCATGAAACTTAAAGCTTAAGAAAAAGAAGGTAACATAGAAATTATTTATTCTAATCATCTTCTCTGACATCTGAGACTAATGAACATCTTACTTCTATCTCAATAGTTGAGAGCCAGACTTTGATAACTAACATTACTGCTTTGTAGGAACTTTCATGTGTTATGTCATGTAATCCTCATTCTCACAGAAAAGAATTCTATCAGAATACTTACTATTATTTCTCCCCCATTTACAGCTGTAACTGAAGCTCTGAGAGGTTAAATGCTTTGCCCAAAGTCCAGCACCAGTAAGTGGCAGAGCTGGGAAGCAAACCATGTCCTACTGTGTACTTAATTGACCTTCTCCACAACCACTCCACTCTCTGGGGTTTTATGACAGGTCCAGATGCTTACGGACCAGATCTTCACCAGAGTTCATCTTTCTGAGCAGAACACCACGTGATATGTACATGTATTGCTATTGTACCTTTCTGTTTCCACTTTTCTTGTTCTCGGATTTCTCAAATATGGTCTTTGTAGGTAAAACTATTGCCTTTACCACAGACAAAATGCAGAGATGAAAGGTTCACCCAGTAACGATAGAGAAGATGACTCTTCCCAAGTCAAGTAACCAACAAATGGGTAGCTATTGCTAAGGGAAGAATGAAACAAAAACGTTTTCTGTGCCAGAGAATGCTTTGGATTATATTTTGCTTAATACTATAGAATACTGTTCTTTAGAAAAGAATAAAGCTCTAGGCTAAAGGTTACAAAGCCTCTAATGAAATTTTTTAACGGAAACTACCATTACATGCGCACCATAGACCCATTTCCAAAGAAAACCTTGCTGTGCCAGAAGCCAGAGTTGTTCTCATTATTAAGTATGCAGTGGTATTATCAGGGGTGCCTCGATGAGTTAAGGGTGCAGCTGGAGGAACGTTCTAGAAAGTAGATGGCCAAGACGGTTGCAGAGGAATTATGTCTCTGGGTGCTTTGGGTGTCATTGCCAGTCTCTGTCTGGTCCTAGCTATAGCATGTTGCTTCTTTATCTTTTTGTTGTTGTTGTTTTTCCTTATGCAAAGGCAGAAGTTAGCCTAGTGGCTGCAAAGTTTTCAGTCCCCTAAACAAAGCTTACTTTAGTGATTCATCTTAGAAACAATTTTCTTCAGCTGTCATTTTTCTCCTCTGGACAATTTCAAATAAGCTTACTTGATTCTGAAGGGAAGAGATCTTTTCTCATCCATTTTGAGAAATGAAAGCATTTTTCTACTAAGGCAAAATTCCAGAAATTACAGTTTAGTTATCATATAACTAAAATTTCGCACCCCTATGGGTCTTCTCCAATAAGCTCGGCCAGACTTGATTTCCTCTCCTTCCAGATGACCTAGGACTTTGACATCATACGCCTTTGCTTCTCAAAGTGTTGTTCTTGGATCACCTGCACCAGCAAGTCCTGGGGAAGTGTGTTACAAACGAAGTTCTCTGAGCCTCACCTCAGTCATCCTAAATCAGAATATCCAGGGTGAGGCCTAGGCATTTCTAACAAGCTCCCAGGTGATTCTTTTATCCACTGACATTTGCGAATGATGCCTGTATTCCATCTGTTTAGACAATGGGTGATTCTCAGGTTACCCCTTTGCGTGTCTTATAGACAAGGTGGTACATCCAGGTGTGTAAGCTGTGCCCTGAACAAGAGTACCTGGTCAAAGGGAAAGGAGAAACCTAGAATCAAGTTGTATACCCTGGCATGAGATTGTGCCCACCAGAGGAAGGGCTGGCTTTTTCTAATTGCATAAATGTCACATATGCTCGCTGGTTGCCCACAAGGCTACATCTGCCCAGAAGGGGCATCTTTTTCTAATTTACACAAGGGTACTGTGTGGGCTGGCAGTGCCTTACTTGTAGGTCTAATTTATAAGGCCCAGGGGACTCAAGCATCGTGTGATAAGTTCTTTGTCCCCTCTCTCACCACGGTACCTCACAAACCATTAAAACTCGATATTTAGAGAATGAAATTGAAAATGCTAATAACATACTAATACCAAAAAGAAAGACAGTTTTATCACTCCAATAACAATAGTCCCCTTCATTTCTCTCCTCCCCTGAATTTAGCAAAATCAGCAGAGTTTTCCATTGCAGACCACAAACTGAACATACAGTCTGTGTGGGGGGCAAAATGAAACTCTTCTCTTCCTTCCTAGTGGAAATAAAACTCTTTGGCAGTAATTCTTGGATTGTTTTCCTTGGAAATTGCATTCATGTGATTTTCAAGATGTTTCCCAGCCTTTGTTGAAATTTGATCCATTTAACAAGAAACACATAACTCAATTCATGTTAAAATTCTCAGAGTTACTTAAGAATAATTATGAGTAGTCCATGTGTGCTAGAAAAACAATCCAGACTTCCTTAAGAATGGGAAGATTATTTGTCTCTCTAGGGTAATGTTTCTCCCTGATCAAGCATGCCCACTGCTAGAGTTTGTTCACGAGTTGCCCCCGAGTGCTTTACTGCAAAGCAGAAGACAGGCTTCACTAGTTTCACCCTCAAAGCCATTTTCAGAGGTGATTTATCATGTATGAACCAAGGATCTCTACAAACAGCTCTAGAAATGACAACAGAACATCTAACACACCTAAAGAGAACGAGGCCTGCAGTGAGTGCTGAGATGAAATGGTTAGATTTGGTCTAAAATGTAGGTTTTCAGCACTTCCTTTGTTGGCTAACCTTTGCTTCACTTGCACCCTTCTTTTGACTAAGCTCTCTAAGCTGCAGTTAAATCAAACAAAGCCCCATAAATCTCCCTTGCACTCGAACAACTTCCCTAACATAGAAATGCAATCCCCTGAGCGTTCATGGACTCATAGGAAATGAAGGCAAGGTAAATGGAGAGGGTGGATAGGAGTCAAGAGCTCTGCCAGCCTGGGGATCACAGCTCTGTCATGGCCTAAGTGAGACAGAGTTTAGCCAATGCTAAAAGAGAAGGCTGATCTCTATATGTCCCTGACTTTATTGAACTTCTTCTGGTTGGTTGTAAGTAACAGATACCCATTATGGGTTTTATGTAAAAATATAGGAGCATCCTTTAGAACCAAAAGGCCTCAGGAAGAACTGGAGCTGGGGATGAGAGGTCATTAGACACATGGGCAGTATTTTTCTGCCGGCTTTCATCTTTGTTTCTCTTACTCTGTGCACCAGCTTCCTCTTACCTCAAGTCTACACGGCAGGGACAGACTTCTCCCATTCAAATTTCCTGTTTTAGAGATCAACCCAGACTTGCTTATCTTCATCTCAATTCCAAATTCCTATGGAATGGAGGCTGATTGGCTCACCTTGGATCTGGTAAAGCCTTCTGGTCCAATTGCCTGTGGCTAGGGACAGAATCAAGTAGTTCTGGTGGCGCAGTGGTTAAGTACTCAGTTGTGACCCAAAAGGTTGACAGTTTGAACTCACTAGCTGCTCCGCAGGAGAAAGATGTAGCAGTCTGCTTCCATAAGGAATACAGCCTTGGAAACCCTATGGGGAAGTTCTACTCTGTCCTACAGTGTCGCTAGGAGTTGGAATTGACTCAACGGGTTTAGGTTTTTTTTTTGGGGGGGGTTTAGGTACAGAGTTAAGCTGAACCAAGATGAATTCAAGGAGATGGTCCTTGTGTCCTTCTGGACTGTGGGGACAGACATCTCAGAGAAAGTGAGCTGGGCGGAAACCTAAGTGTTCTCTAGAATCTTTTCACCTGTGATCCTACAAACAGAAGAGAGTTTTAGGGCCATTGTCCCAACCACTCACACATGGCACAAATCTGTTCTGCAACATTTTTGACTAATGATCCTTCAGCCCTGTTTGGATGCTTCCCAGAGATGGAGGGTTTACTCCTGGCAGGGAAGTCAATGCTGTAGTTCACAAGACCTAACAGTTAAGATTTCCTTTTAGGTTATAACAAAAATTCTTCCAGCAATTCTACCCACAGGTACTAGTTCTAAGTACTTAAGCAGTGTGCATCTCTAAATTTGGGGGTTTTATTTATTTATTTATTTATTGATCAAATAGGCTGAGTAGAGGCTACAAGAAGCAGGATGGCTGAGAGAAAGAGCATGGGTTCTGGTGATAGACTGCCAAGGTTCAAGTCACTCTTCACTAGCTGGACAACCTTCAACTTCAGGACTTTGGACCTCTGTTTCCTCAACTGTAACTGGGTCATAATGTCATGAAGATTAAATAAAATAAAGCACATAAAGCATTCAGTTGAGTGCCTGGCATAGAGCTGAAGCTTAAAATGTTTCATTGTTGTTGTTGTTGTTAGCTGCCCTCAAATGTCCCCAATTCGTGGAGACCCAATGGAGAACAGAAGGAAATGCTGCCCGGTCCTGTGCCATCTCTACAATCAGCTGCGGATCTCACAGTTGTGATTCACAGGGTTTCATTGGCTGATTTTTGGCAATTAGATTGTCAGGCCTTTCTTCTTAGCCCGTCTTAGTCTGAAACTCTGCTAAAACCTGTTCAGTACCACAGCAACACACAAACCCCCACTGTCAGATGGGGGGTGCCTGTGCACCAGGTACATTGGTTGGGAATCAAACCTTGGTTTCCTGCATGAAAGGGGAGAATTCTACTACTGAACCATGAATACCTCATCAAAGCGTTTTGGCTGCTAATATTTTAGTCATTAATTACTTATAGAAATACAATGAAATCATTTGTTTTCTAAGTCTTCTATCACCCTGCAACTGATATCTCTGATCAGATAACTTTTCCTCAAAAGGTCTTGACCATGCTAATGAGTAAGGGTAAGAAAGGTCACAGGAGGAGTGTTCCCCATCCTCAGCCTGGGGACTTGTTTCAGGCGAGGAGGCTGGAGAAACATCCATGTTCCAGACAGCACCTGTCAAGAGGGGTGGATTCCATTCTATTTGCTATTCAAACCGAAGGCTTCTTGCTTAAGCTATAAAGACGAGGAGTGAGTAGAGAGCATTCTGCATGTGTAGTTTACAGAACTGAAATACAGAAGTTGACATTTTTATGACTTTCATAATCTTTGCAAGTAAGTGGTGTAGCTACAGCCAAGGTGCTCTGCTTTCTGGTCTCCTTCTGGACTTGGCGTGAGGTGTGGAGACAGTGGAAAAAGGAACCGAAATGATTGGCGCTACCTGGAAGGTGCATTTGCTATAGCCCTGCACTCGGAGTCCTGCAGAGCAGCAGGCTGTCAGGTGACCTAACAATGCATGGGTACAGCATTATGCCCCAGACTGCAGCACCTTTAACACAAGGGGTACCAAAGAAACAGTGAAGCAATATGTGTTTAAAAGGACTGTCATTGCATCTCCACCTCCACCCCCTTCCTGTGAATAATGTGCCTGTGGATCTTTTGGGAAATCAGGTGGGACTAGAACTGAATGGGCATCTTGAGTCAGAACCTCTTTCATGTTCTGTGGTCTCTGAGGGCTTGAGAACCACTCCAGACCACATGCACTACATTGGCCTTCATAATATGCAGGTAAGCCAGCACCCACCAGACTTGTCCCAAGATCATGCACTATCCAGTGACATGATATACAACGCTGGCCATTTACTGAGCACAAGTTCTGTATAAGGGACCATCTTTCATTCAATAAACATTTACTAACTACCTACTATGTGCTCTGAGGAGTCCCTGGGTTGTGCAAATGGTTAATATATTTGGAGGTTGAAGTACAGCCAGAGATGCCTTGGAAGTAAGGCCTGGTGATTTACTTCCCCCAGATCAACCATCGACAATGCTATGGAACACAGTTCTACTCTGACACACGTGGAGTTGCCATGAGTCAGAGTCAACTTGATGGTAAACGTTTACTTGTTCTATGCTCTATATGTGGCAGCAAGCACCATTATGAGGGGGTATAGGAAGTACCCAAGGAAGGACTGATTGCCCCTGGAGTCAGAGCGAGCTGGAAAAGGGTCCCGGAAATGGTGATATTGGAGGTGTGCCTTTACTGCTGAAAGTTTCAAAAAATATGTAATTATATGCAAATGTCTAGAATGTAACAAGTAAAAAGTGTATTTTTAAAAAAATTCTAATAATAACAATCTGAATTGATTACAAAAAGCATAAACATAAATATAAATTTAAGGCAGACAATTTGAACCTTTTCCATTTTCTCCTCCATTTACACTAACCTATTTAATAGGTACCATTATCATCTGCATTGTATTTATTTAGGAAAGAAAAAGAGCAAAGAAATATACCAAAATATCAATCGTGGTGGTGGATTAAGAGTGACTTTTTTTTTTTGCCCTCTTTATACTCTGTTACAGCACCCAAGACATCAGATAAAATAATAATAACAGTAAATGTTATGGTATTAAAAAAAAAATAGAACGAATAAGATACTTCAAACAGAGGAAGAGAAGGGCACTTCAGGCATGGGGAACAGAATGTGCAAAGGCATGGAAGTGTAGGTGCCCCCCGTTTGTCCAGTTAGACAGCACCATTGGTAGTGACGGGAAGGAGGCTGGAGTGTAGACAGGATAGGGGGGCAGAGCCTGATTGGGAAGGGCCTTGAATACCAGTCAAAGAGAAGGAATGACTTGAAAATACACAACTCTTCCAGGACCACCCTTACATGCTGTCTTAGGCTAGGTTTTCTAGAGAAGTAAAACCAGTGGAGTGTGTGTGTGTGTGTGTGTGCGTGTGTGGGTGTGTATACTTAGAGAGAGATTTACCTCAAGGAAGCGGCTCATGTAGTTGTAAAGGCTTGCAAATCCCAAGTCCGTGGGTCAGGTGTCAGGCTGGAGGTTTATCCCGACTCACATAGCCGTAAGGGCTGACGAACCCAAGATTGGCAGGTCAGACGGCAGGCTGCTGGCTCACAGGCTGCAGATGCTGATGAATTCTAAGATCAGTAGACAATATGGCAGGCCACTGGATCAAGTCCCAAGAATTGAAAGGCAGATAATGATTAGCCAGATACGGGATCCAGAGCAAGTGAGGGAGCTGTGCCGGAATACACACACACACACACACACACACACACACACACAAAAAAAACCAGCATATGTATATGTTTTTATATGTATATACACATATATATAACTCCTTGTTTTATATATTTTTATATATATATATATATAAAATGCAGGCCACACCCCTGAGGAAACTCTTCTTACAACTGGTTGGCTGATCATATCAAATCACATCATGGAGGCCGACGACATCATTACAAAACTGTCAAGTTATATCATCACATAACTGCCAAACTATATCATTACATAACTATAAAACTGCATCAGTGCATAACTGCCAAACCACTGAGAATCATGACCCAGCCAAGTTGACATACAACTTTAGTCATCACACATGCCTTTAATTAAAATCCCCCAATTGATTTCCATTATTCTTGGAATAAAACACAGACAGTTCAGCTATGATTGGATAGCATGAGATAGTCAAGATCCTTTTTTTAAAAATTGGTTTGATATGGCTTCTGATTCTTGCAAAGGAAAGAATCTTAACTCTGGCATGAGTAGCCATGGATCCATCTGAAGCCTGGTTGCTCCAAAACCCTCCTCTTCTTTCTGCTTTTCCTTGGGGGAGATCCTGAGCATTCATCTTGTATGCCCTGTCCCAGAGCACCTGGAGATGCTATCTCCCTCCCCACAGCCTGCCTGTTGTTCTCCAGGTCTCACCTGGCTTACCAGGTCATGGAGGGACTGGGAAAAAAAAGAGTGATGACTCAGTTTTAAAACTGACCAATCAAATGCTAATGATGCCGTTGAGTTTAAGGAAGGGGGCCCAGTGTTTTCCCTTCCATGTAATAATTTTGCTGCCTGTAAAAGTTCATTTCATTTTTCACACATCCCAGGTTGAACACGAACATGGGGCCAGCAAACATTCCTCTTGCATTGCTTCCCTGATGCATTTTCCCTTCAGACAGCCCCTTGACCTTTGTGCTAGACGTATGCCTTACCTGTGGAGCTGCCTGAAGAGTCATTTGTACATGAATACAAGACTTTCAGACTCCGGTTGAGAGCCTACCCATGAACAAGGTCTACGGGACATACAGTGATAAAAAAGGTTGTTGCTCTCAGGGTATATACAAGAAGAGTTGTGGGAGGAACAAATCCTCCCAACAACTCAGAAGGTAGAGAAGAATAACCACCTCACAAGGCACACAAATAAAGTCCTGCAAGTAACTCCAGAAAAGGATTGTTCTGATCCAGTAGAAAATTAGGATTGATCTGGACCCTGAAAGATGAACACAGACTCAACAGAGAGAAAAATATTTCAAGCTCTGAGGAAGCATCATGCACCAAGGCATGGAGGAAAGAAGGCTCTAGAAGTGAAAAGCTATCTAAACTGCACAACATAGGTCATTTAGAATTGCAATGTCCAATACATTAGCTAATAGCACACAGGGCTGCTTAAACTTAATTAAAATTAAACTTAAAGTCCATTTCCTCAATTGGCCACATTTCAAATACCTTATAGCCACATGTGGCAAATGGCTACTACTTTGGACAACACAGTTGTAGAACACTTCTATCATCACAGAATATTCTATTCTGCAGGACTGGCTTAGAGGGACAAGAAGAAATTAGAGCCAAGGCTTACTTAATGACCTAGTCATTTGTAGTAACTAGTAACTCATTGCCGTTGAGTTGATTCCTACTCATAGTGACTGTATAAGACAGAGCAGAAGTGCCGTATAGGGTTTCCAAGGAGTGGCTGGTGGATTTGAACTGCTGACCTTTTGGTTAGCAGCCATAGCTCTTAAACACTGTGCCACCAGGTCTCCTAGCAAATGGCAACATAAATAATTCGTAATTCTAGGAATGTATTTTTATATAAATTGGTATGCATTCAATATTCTTCCACATCTGAACCAGAGCACATGTTTCACATATATAACTCTCTCCCTTATCATTCAGTATAGGCTAGATTACGCTGCATTAACAAAATAAACCCTTATCTGAGTGGCTTAATACAATCAAGCCTTATTTCTTGTATGCGCTACATTTCCAACACAGAAAGTCATTCAAGGAGCCAGGCCAATGAAGATGTCATCTTAACAGATGCCTCCTTAATTGCCAGGGCAGGTAAAAAAGAAAGTTAAATTTGAGCACCAACAATTAAATATTTCCACCTGAAAAATGACATACATCACTTCCGTTCATATTTTGTTGGCTAAAGCAAGCCACATGGACAGCTCTAACATCAAGTGAATGAGAGAGAAACCAGAATATTTGTGAAGAGTCTTGAGATTTATCTTAATAAATCTCTTATCCACCAGAGAAGGACCTCCCAGCAGAACACCTCACCACAAGTGGTAGAAAATGGCAGAGGCACAGAGATTGATAGAAACCTGACCAATGAGGGACCTTGATAATCCTTTTGTACCTGGTACATACAGTGACCACTTACTTTTTCAGCCTCTGGGGTTTATTGGGAAGCTGCTTTCCCACTAATAGTGCATTCTGCCACAAGGCAGGGGCCTTTATGGTTGTTTGAAACAGAAAAAATGGGAGTGTGCTGCAAATTACTGTTTTTTTTTTTTTTTTATTGTATACGTTATGTGCATTTTTGGTAGGAAAAATAGAAAACGATTGAAGAATGAAATAAGCAACATTCAGGGGTCCTTCTGGACACCATCTCTTTCCTTAACAGTCCTATGGCATCATTTTATAATAAAGAAGGATGAGAAACCATGACTATGGGGCTTTTTTTCCTAAAATTGTGCGTTGCCAGTGGTGGCTCCAAATGTTCTAGAAAGGAGAGGCCTAGAGGCATCAACCTAAGAAAGAGGAATGCTGTGATATTTGTCTGAAGACTGGGTTTGCTTAGCAGGTTTGCTGTTTTTACTTAGAATGTGCGTTAACTTGGAATGGCTTGGGGTGAAGGACTAGTGATGACTATCAAAAGGAGATAACGCCTTCTCCTTGCACTGCCACCAGTCCCTGGCCTTTGCAGAGAATCAAAGAAAGTGTTGTTCTGCCCCTTCGGACTAACAGCTGTAAAAACACCAATTGCTGTAGAGTTGATTCTGACTCCTGGCGACCCCACACATGTCAGAGTAGAACTGTGCTCCACAGGGTTTTCAATGGCTGATTTTTCTGAAGTAGGTTGTCAGGCCTTTCTTCCGAGGCACCTCTGGGTGGACTCCCACCTTTCAGCACATTAACCATTTGCACTACCCAGGAACCCTAGAAGTTGTAAATTGGTGACCTACTTGGTTGACCAACCATCCCAGTTTGCCTGGGACTGAGTGGTTTCCAGGGATGCAAGACTTTTGGTACTAATAGGGACAGTACCTAGCAAACCAAGATGATTGATCACCCTATGGCCTACAGATAACATGCATGTAGCCCTTGGACATATTTTAATTGGCCATTTAGTGTTTTTTCTTTTTTCTTTTTAATTTGGGTAAGTTGCCACCACTTAAAAGTCAGTTTCCTCAAAATATCCAGATACACTGCTTCTTTTAACAATTCAGGAGACCTGGCCACTCTGGGACCTATATTTCTGCAGGATAATAATGAACCTGGGTCAAGTGGTGGTAGTTGCCCCTTTAAGACACTGCCTATTCTCTCCAGGTTATCGAGGTCCCTACCTGGCTGCTTTCATTCACTTATGTTACCTGCCCATACCCTGAGGCAGGCTGTCCATGAGAAAAACCTGGGTGGTCTTTACAATCTGATACTTAGGCTGCACCCCAAACCAACTGTATAAAAATCTCTGGGGTAAAACTGGTTGCCATTAAGTCAACTTCAACCCACGAAGACCTCATCAATGTCAGAGTAGAACCGTGCTCCCTAGCACTTTCAATGGCTAGTTTTTCAGAAATAGATCTCCAGGCCTTTCTTCTGAGGCACATCTGGGAGGACTTGAATTTCCAACCTCTAGGTTAGAAGCCAAGGGCGTTAACCATGTGAACCATCCAGAGACTCCTTTTTTGAGGGATAGGATTCTGACATCCGTATTTCAAAGCCTCCCAGTTGATTCTATTGTGCAGACTAGGGTATAAACTTAGGCGTTCTGGCTTGTAACCCCTGAAATATCTGCATCTTCTCATTCCAAAAGCTGGGGGCCAGGGAGCAAGTGAGCAGCTTAGTTGATTCAGCCACAAAACAGGAGCTTAAAAATGATTTTGAGAGTCCAGAAACAGTCTTTTTCCCTGCTTCCTCAAGCCTCTGAAGACAATTCTCCACAGCGCTTTATTAGACGTTTCTATCAGCCTTTCTGGAGAGCTACCTTCAAAGAATATTTCAAATTTCATTATACACACTGCTTTAAAATATTAACTCAATCTGTAGAATTTTATAAAAATGTGCTAGATTGGAATATGACAAAAAAATAATATCCATTGGTTTTCTTTTATAATATCATCCAACTAAAGTGACACATTTTGGAGTCGTGGTTTATTAAAATGCAGCCTTGCACTGGTATGAATGTCACTTACATTTAAAAAGAAAGTAATTTTACAGGATTTGTTCTCTTATTTTTTGTCCCAGTGATACGGGGAGATTCATGGATTCAGGGACTTCGTCAAATGGTGTTGCTTTTTCTCCTATACTCTTTTAAATGAAGGCTCAAAGTTTTGGGAATCCTTCCCAGGGAATTTATGAAATGTCAAAATGGTCACATCAGCCACTTGGGCTGGCCTGGGAATGAAGGTTTAATTTGGTCATGGGAATAGAAGAGGGGTATTTCCTTGAAGATCTTTCACCCTCCTGGTCTTTCTCTTTTGAAAACATTCCAGTATGCTGTCTCATTGTCCAGATAGGAGCACTCACAACTGAACTCAATTTATCCAGGCTGACTTTTAAGACCCTGTATTCCAAGTGACTTAAACACAGAAGGGAGACTGTGGATTCATGAAATCGAAAAGAAGTAGGGTTAGGTTTAGGTGAAGCTTGATCCAGGGGTTCAAACACCTTCTGTCCCTCTGTTCTATAATCCGTAATATTGGTTTCATCCTCCAGATACAATGTTGGTTGCTGCCCAGCAGATTTGGACTCTTGCTAAAAAAAAAAAAAAGACCTCCCATCCTAATACCACACTGCCCAGAGGGAGCCCCGAGGGTCTCCTCTGGTAAGGCTAAGAAAGGCCCATCCTTGATGCTAAGGGAGGCACTGATCCCACCCACAAAACATGGCTAAGAATGGGAGCGGGGTGTATTTCCATAGAACACTCAGCATTCTGTTACCAGGGAAAGGGAGAAGCTGATTCCGAGCAGCAAGGCGTGTATGTCCATTATGCCAAGTGTGTTCTGACCAATGCAGGGCAAAGTTGACTCTTACCTCCCATGTGTAGAGCAGTGTTGCCCAACAGAAGGTCTGTGATGATGGAAACGTTCTGTATCTACGCTGCCTAACACAGTAGCTACCTACCAACACGTGACTACTGAGCTCTTCAAAAGCGACTAATGTTTCTGAGGAGCTGGATTTTCAATGTTACTTAAATTAAACAGAGTTTAATTTAAATCGCCACATGGCTAGGAGCTGCCATATTGCACAGGAAAATTCTAGGGGCTTACATTCCCATTAAAGCTACTGAAGATCACATTTGGTTTTTTTTGGCAGGCACATAATATTATTTATGGTACGTAATGGAGCTTATTATCAACAAAATTCCATAACTTTTTTTTTTTCTATTTATAAAGCCACTGAGTCATGTCTCTGTCATCCTCTGCATTTGAAATTAATTATGTGGACATAAGTGCAGGATTTATTTACTCCAGATTGAATTATCAGATCATCCCCACTCTTAAAGATATTTTTTCTTATTTATTTATTTATTTATAATCCATGATATTACTTGGTCTACCAAACCAATATCAGCCTCTACCATGGAGTAGTCTATTCTACTCCAGGGCTTTTTTTTTTTCAATCTGGCCATCATGAATGGCTTCGACAAGTCTGTGAAACTTCTTTTACTACACATAGATTTGGGGGTGTGCTTCTATTTTTTTTTTTTTTTTTCAGGGGAAGGGCCTGATGTCATCATTAAACTTTCAAAGGTTAAAATCAATAATGTTGATTACACAAACTATTAAACCAGTTCAGAAGCCTGCAGCATTCTGTTAAAAAATGGCCCTCCAGATTAACATCAGGGGCTGCCCTGATCTCCGACTCTGGTCCTTTATGCCAAAAAGATGGTGAGCTTTTTGGAGAGCCTCAACTGCCCCAGACTCTGCCACAACTGCAGCTCACCATGAGGCAAAGCCACAAAAGGAGGAAACCTACCCCTACTGGTCCCTTTCTTAAAGTGTTGACTTCTTTCCAAAATCTGCCAACCACTGGTCACTTCCCAGAGCCCTCAGGTCATTAAAAAAAAAAAAAAGAAAATTGATCCAGCTTATACTTATTACTCTGCTATACCAAAACCAAAACCAAACCCAGTGCCGTCGAGTCGATTCCGACTCATAGCGACCCTATATGACAGGGTAGAGCTGCCCCATACAGTTTCCAAGGAGCGCCTAGCGGATTCGAACTGCCGACCCTTTGGTTAGCAGCCGTAGCACTTAACCACTAAGCCACCAGGGTTTCCAACGTAGTATTTATTTAACTAGACCTGTTTTTTTTTTTTTTATTTGTTTTATATTAGTACATGTGGAAACCCTGGTGGCGTAATGGTTAAGTGCTACGGCTGCTAACCAAAAGGTTGACACTTCGAATCCGGCAGGTGCTTCTTGGAAACTGTATGGAGCAGTTCTGCTCTGACCTATAGGGTCGCTATGAGTCGGAATCGTCTGGACGGCAAGTGGGTTTGGTTTTTTGGTTTAATATTAGTAAATATAGGGTCACTACGAGTGGGAATCGACTCGACAGCAACGGGTTTGGCTTTTGGTTTATATTAGTAAATATTTCTAATCTTACGTTTTTTTTTTTTTTTTTTGCCAGTGTAAACAATGCTGCAATGAACGTCCTTATTTGCGCTTCTTTGAGCACGTGCCCAAGTAGACAATGAGAGGAGAAAGTGTGGGTTACAGACAGTGTGCATTCAAATTGTAATACCTGCCTAAGCATAAATAGTGAAAACAACTATATTTTATTATAAATTAAATTATCATATCAATAAACCATTTATTATGTATTTGTATAAATTTATTTTTAATAAATAAACCATTTACTGTATTTATTTATATACATAATAAATGTTCAAATTTTAGCAAATGTTTCAAAATCTTTTCAGAGTAGATGGATTACACCAAAACATTTTCCAACGTATCTGAGTGTTAAATACTATAAAAACCAGTTGCTGTCGAGTTGACTGTGAATAATGGTGACCCAATTTATGTTAGAGTAGAACTATGCTCCACAGGATTTTCAATGACTGATGTTTCAGAAGTAGATCTCCAGGTCTTTCTTCTGAGGCATGCTGGGTGGACTCAAACCTCCAGCCTTTCAGTTAGCAGCTGAGCATGTTAACAGTTTGCACCACTCAGGAACTTCATTGAATACTATACCCTGGTAGAAGTAACCACGGGAATTTTGAATTTTCTTTCTCTGGAAGATTTGAAGAAGAATCTCTATCTGTACTGCATTAAAGGTGGCCATTGAAAGCCATGGGACAAATGAAACTAGAGGCAGCTGTGCAATCTTGGTTAACCTAGAAGTTGCCCCAGCTCATGTCTTAAAACAGGGCTCAGCAGCCACCCAGGATACAACAGTTGGTCTCCAGAACAGCAGAGGAAAAAGAAGACAGGAATTAGAGAAGGAAATGGACTTCAGGTTTAATTGCCTCCATGAACTACTACCTTCTTTGCCATGAGACCAGAAGAAATGGATGGTTCTCAGCTACCATTACTGAACATTTGGATCAAGGACACAATAGATGAATCCTGATCAAAAGGAGGAAAACTGGGGAACAGAACCTTAAATCCATGTGGAAACCAGACTTACCAGATCCAATGAAATTAGGGGAACAACAAATCTATTGCCCAAACATGATCTTTAAACTTTGAACAAAAACCATTTACTAAAATCAAGAGCTTAGTTCAGTTAATAAAGAATGGTTGCCTTGAGCATGCCACTCGTATAAAGAATTAGCTACATGAGAACTTCAAGGGGCAGAGTCTAAATTAATAGTGATGTAACAATATGGGTAGAGATAGTGAGAAAGGTGACACAGTGTGAAGTATGACACCAATGTCATTGAGCTGTGCATGCAGAAATTGTGAATGGATGTTATGTTTGATTGTGTATACTGCCACTTAAAAAAAAATAGGGCTCAGGATGATAGTACTGGCATCTCCTTTGAGCTTTGAGCTGTGCTTTTTCTCATGTTGTGAGGTCACAGGGAGAGATGTTGTGTTTGCACAACCCTGGAGCATGAAGGTTTGGATAAATGAGCCCTGGAAGGCTAGGGCAATGAAAGGGAGCCTCCTCTCTACTGCCCACCCCAATGTATGCCAACCCCACTCTCAACAAATAGCAGGCTTTCCAAATAGCAAATGTTAAGGATTATTAAACATTCGTCTCTTAATTTCCATTTTGATTCAAAAATCACAGGAGGCTATGATCTTACTTTATGATTCCTTTTGTCCTGTGTAACTGGAATGGGTAATCTGACATTTATTAGCTGGTAATTTTAAAGGTAGGATTTTTCTTTGTAGCATTAAATATTCTTTTTTGGGATGGTGTTTTACTTTACAAATGGCAAACAGATCATGATGTGATCTGTGTAGAAATGTTTCCAGAGACATTGGAGAATTCTGAAAATTTTGCCTTACTGTGTCCTGGGTTGAAATCCCAGTATCATGTCTGACACTTTACGATAGCATCGCTCATGGTATTGGTAGGAAAAAATCAATTGAATACGGGAAAAATCTTGATTCAGTGAAATCATTTTTTTCCTAATGAATCCCTAGAATATAAGAAAGAAGCTATTGCTATCAACACATTTTTTTCAATCAGTTGTTCTTTCAGGAAACACTTATTAAACATCTATTTTGGGTTCAACATCAATCTAGACCCTGTGGGGAAAGTGGAAAGCAAGCATGACATATTCTCAGACCAGCTTAGAATCAGGTCTTAATTAGTTTCTTGCTCAGGATGAGTTCAGATGTCAGACACTTCATGCAAGCCAAAGCAACTTTATTGATATTTTAAGAGAAATGCTACTTCTATCTTCATGGAGCTTACGGTCTAGTGTTGTTGTTGTTAGGTGCCATCTAGTCAATTTTCAACTCATAGTGACCCCATGTGACAGAGTAGAACTGCCCCATACAGTTTCCTAAACTGTAATCTTTATGGAAGCACACTGTCAGATCTTGCTCCCGTGGAGCTGCTAGGTGGGTTCGAATCTTTTGGTTAGCAATTGAGCGCTTAACCATTGCCCTACCAAGTAAAGGCATGTGTGAAATCACCATGAAGTGAATGTCCTGACCCTGCTTTATATCTTAAAACCTGCTGAATTATTGTCCCTCCCTCGTCATTAGGTAGCCAAACCCAATACAAATGATCTCCTAGCTTTATATTTTCTTCCCTTCCTTCCTTCAGTTCATTGTCTCCTTACCTTATTTCATCCCCCCTTCCACGTTTACTTACAGAGTGCCTGCTATGCACCAAGCCCTGTGTTATATCTGGAAATGTGGATGTAAACAAGATACACATACAAGAGGTGCCACTTCCACAGGGCCCTGCTCGCGGTGCCTGGTGGTCAGAGGGCAAGCTTTCCCTCCAAAACCCTCACAAGGTGACCACACCCTTTCCTTACTCTGATCAGTGACCAGAGAATGCCCTGGGCCATAAATCAGAGGGCTGTGCCATGCCAATCAATTTATTGGGGCTTGGGGATCACTGGGGAGAGTTTTCCAGGGAACGAAGCTGCTAAATGGCCCAAGTGTATCATAAGTGCATGGTTTAAGACTAGAATTCATAGTCAACTGCCTGGGATGACTTTAGTTCCATCTTTCCTTCCCCGAACCACAAAATGAAGCAAATGAACCACAGAAATAGGGGTTTCTTCCAGGCTGGCGGTATTACAGTTACTTCTCTAAATATGAAAGTTGGCTTAAAAACGCAGCATTTGCTGTTGAGGGGATAGCTCTGAAGATATCTTGTGGTTATAATGGTTTTATGATAATTTTGGACCTTTATAAAGATTCCTATGTTTGCGTAACTGATTCCACACTGGAGAGATCATACAAACATTCCTTAATATTAGTCTGTGGCTTTTTTTAGAATTAAAAGATCCCTTTGTCCATCCCTGTGCCCAGTAGTATCCCAAGTCTGCCATTCACATGACTGTGGATTCTTTCAGAATTAGACCCTGGGTCTTCTCTATGTTTTAAAAATCACATGTGCAAAAACATTCTGGGGGAAGTCTGTGCTGTGCTGGAAGTAGAAGATGTTTAAATCAGGTCACTGTCCTCTAAAAGCATATAGATGAAGAGATGAGATTCATTGGTTAAAATGAGTTAATATGTAAGTAAATAAATAAACAAATGCATACATACACAAGCAGATCAACGGATTGGAAAAAACACTAATGACATCAAAAGTTATTGATTCAACAAATATTTACCAAGAACCTATCTATTTCCTGGAGTCCCAGGTGGTGCAAACAGTTAGGAGCTCAGTTGCTCTGAGATGCCTCAGAAAAAAGGGCTCGTGATTCACTTCCCCCCAAAAACCAGCCACTGAAAACCCTGTGGAGCACAGTTCTACTTTGGGGTTCACCATGAGTCGGAATCAAATCGACAGCAACTAACATTGATTTACTAGAATGTTCTAGTGCTGATACAGAGCTTTATTGTAGTGAGAGACACAGATAATAAAGAAGTAAATATATAATTTCAAGTAATAGAAAGTTCCATAAAAGAAAAAAAAAAAAAGATGGGCAAAGATAGAATTATGGGAGAAGTGTGACATTTACGTATAGTGTGAAGAGCAAAGCCTTCTCTAAAAAGGTGATACTTAGTGTTAAGCCATGGAAAAAGGTGTGAGTGAGGGGAAGTGAACCCAGACCATGTAGAACCCGGAGGTGATAAAAAGACTTTGGCTTTTATTCTAAGTGGGATGGAAGAGACATTCGACATTTGGAGGATGACTGACATGATCTAACGTATGTTTTAACAGGATCACATTGTTTCAGGGGTTGAGAACAGAAGACAAGCGCTAAAGCAGGAGACCACTTAGAAGGCTAATGCAACAATTCAGGTGGAGGTTGATGATGGCTTGGACATGGGGAGTTAACAGTGGGGGTTATAAAAAAACTGCTGAATGAAAGAAATATTTGGAAGGTAGAATTGACAGGAAGGGTTGGTTGGCTAGATGTGAGATGTGAGAGAAAGAAAGCAGTCAAAGATGACACCAAAGTTTCTGGCCTGAGCAACTGGAAGAATTTCTAGTTTAACTAGTGCCTCTAGTTGAAAAGAGAAAAATGGTGGGCAAGCTGTTTTGGATGGGATAGAGATGAAGGGAGGGATGGGCGATATCAGAAGCTCAGTTTTCGCAGATTAAGTTTGAGATGACTATTATTAGACTTTCAAGTGGAAATGTCCACTAGGCAGATAGATAAACAGATTTGTAGTTTAAGAAAGAAAGAGGTACCAAAATGTAGATATAAATTTGGGAGTATTTAAAACCCTGAGAGAAGATGAGGTAACTTAGGTAGTGAATGTATGTAGAAAGAAGAGTTCCAAGGACTGAGCCCTAGAGGATCTCCAAAATTTGAAGGTCAGAAATACCAGAAGGAACCAGCAAAAGAGACTGAGAAGGAATGGTCAGTAAGAGAGGAAGAAAACCAGACAACTGTGGGGCACTGGAATTCAAAAGAAGAAATCGTTTCCAGGAGAAGAGGTTAATCAGCTATGTCAAAAGTTTCTGTTTGAGAGGCGGGGGCCAAGATGGCGGACTAGGTGGACGCTCCCGTGGATCCCTCTTGAAACAAAGACTCGGAAAAACAAGGGAATCGATCACATACATAACAATCTACGAACTCTGAACAACAAGCACAGACTTAGAGACGGAGGATGAACAAATACGGGCAGACAGCGACTGTTTTCAGAACTAGGAGCCAGCGCACCAGCTGACTACTTGGAAAATCTAGTTTCCCAGTGATGGCTCGGAGACAGCAGTCCATATCAAACCACATAAAGAAACAGACCATGACAGCTTCTCCAACCCCCCAAACAAAAGAATCAAAATCTTTCCCAAATGAAGATACAATCCTGGAATTATCAGATACAGAATATAAAAAACTAATTTACAGAATGCTTAAAGATATCACAAATGAAATTAGGATAAATGCAGAAAAAGCCAAGGAACACACTGATAAAACTGTTGAAGAACTCAAAAAGATTATTCAAGAACATAGTGGAAAAATTAACAAGTTGCAAGAATCCATAGAGAGACAGCATGTAGAAATCCAAAAGATTAACAATAAAATTACAGAATTTGACAACGCAATAGAAAGTCAGAGGAGCAGACTCGAGCAATTAGAATGTAGACTGGGACTTCTGGAGGACCAGGGAAACAACACCAACATAGCTGAAAAAAAATCAGATAAAAGAATTAAAAAAAATGAAGAAACCCTAAGAATCATGTGGGACTCTATCAAGAAGGATAACTTACGAGTAATTGGAGTCCCAGAACAGGGAGGGGGGACAGAAAACACAGAGAAAATAGTTGAAGGACTCCTGACACAAAACTTCCCGGACATCATGAAAGAAGAAAGGATATCTATCCAAGATGCTCATCGAACCCCATTTAAGATTGATCCAAAAAGAAAAACACCAAGACATATCATCATCAAACTTGCCAAAACCAAAGACAAACAGAAAATTTTAAAAGCAGCCAGGGAGAAAAGAAAGGTTTCCTTCAAGGGAGAATCAATAAGAATAAGTTCAGACTACTCAGCAGAAACCATGCAGGCAAGAAGGGAATGGGACGACATATACAGAGCACTAAACGAGAAAAACTGCCAACCAAGGATCATATATCCAGCAAAACTCTCTCTGAAATATGAAGGAGAAATTAAGATATTTACAGATAAACACAAGTTTAGAGAATTTGCAAAAACTAAACCAAGACTGCAAGAAATGCTAAAGGAGATTGTTTGGCCGGATGACCAATAATATCAGGTACCAGCACAATATAAGGTCACAAAACAGAACGTCCTGATATCAACGCAACTCAAACAGGGAAAGCACAAAAACAAACAAATTAAGACTAATTCTAAAAAATAAATAAATAAACAAAATAATACACACAACAGGAAATCATGGAAATCAATAGATAAACGATCAAAACAATCAAAAAGAGGGACTAAATATAGGAGGCATTGAACTGCCAGATGGAGAGTGATACAAGGCGAAATAGAAGGATACAAGTTAGGTTTTTACTTAGAAAAATAGGGGTAAATAAAAAGGTAACCACAAAAAGGAATATCAATTCCATAACTCAAGAAAAAAGCCAAGAAAAACGTAATGACTCAATAAACACAAAGTTAAACATTATGAAAATGAGGATCTCACAAGCTACTAAGAAAAACGTCTCAGCACAAAAAAGCATGTGGAAAAATGAAATGGCCAACAACACACATGAAAAGGCATCAAAATGACAGCACTAAAAACTTACTTATCTATAATTACGCTGAATGTAAATGGACTAAATGCACCAATAAAGAGACAGAGAGTCACGGACTGGATAAAAAAACACGATCCATCTATATGCTGCCTACAAGAGACACACCTTAGACTTAGAGACACAAACAAACTAAAACTCAAAGGATGGAAAAAAATATATCAAGCAAACAATAAGCAAAAAAGAAGAGGAGTAGCAATATTAATTTCTGACAAAATAGACTTTAGACTTAAATCCGCCACAAAGGATAAAGAAGGACACTATATAATGATAAAAGGGACAATTGATCAGGAAGACATAACCATATTAAATATTTACGCACCTAATGACAGGGCTGCAAGATACATAAATCAAATTTTAACAGAATTGAAAAGTGAGATAGACACCTCCACATATATAGTAGGAGACTTCAACACACCACTTTCGGAGAAGGACAGGACATCCAGTAAGAAGCTCAATAGAGACACGGAAGACCTACTTACAACAATCAACCAACTTGACCTCATTGACTTATACAGAACTCTCCACCCAACTGCTGCAAAATATACTTTTTTTTCTAGCGCACATGGAACATTCTCTAGAATAGACCACATATTAGGGCATAAAACAAATCTTTGCAGAATCCAAAACATCGAAATATTACAAAGCATCTTCTCAGACCACAAGGCAATGAAGCTAGAAATCAATAACAGAAAAACTAGGGAAAAGAAATCAAATACTTGGAAAATGAACAATACCCTCCTGAAAAAAGACTGGGTTATAGAAGACATCAAGGAGGGAATAAGGAAATTCTTAGAAAGCAAGGAGAATGAAAATACTTCCTATCAAAACCTCTGGGACACAGCAAAAGCAGTGCTCAGAGGCCAATTTATATCGATAAATGCACACATACAAAAAGAAGAAAGAGCCAAAATCAGAGAACTGTCCCGACAACTTGAGCAAATAGAAAGTGAGCAACAAAAGAATCCATCAGGCACCCGAAGAAAACAAATAATAAAAATTAAGAGCTGAACTAAATGAATTAGAGAACAGAAAAACAATTGAAAGAATTAACAAAGCCAAAAGCTGGTTCTTTGAAAAAATTAACAAAATTGATAAACCATTGGCTAGACTGACTAAAGAAAAACAGGAAAGGAAACAAATAACCCGAATAAGAAACGAGAAGGACCACATCACAACAGAACCAAATGAAATCAAAAGAATCATATCAGATTACTACATAAAATTGTACTCTAACAAATTTGAAAACCTAGAAGAAATGGATAAATTCTTGGAACAATACTACTTACCTAAACTAACACATTCAGAAGTAGAACAACTAAATAGACCCATAACAAAAAAAGAGATTGAAACGGTAATCAAAAAACTCCCAACAAAAAAAAGTCCTGGCCCAGATGGCTTCACTGCAGAGTTCTACCAAACCTTCAGAGAAGACTTAACACCATTACTATTGAAGGTATTTCAAAGTATAGAAAAAGACGGAACACTACCCAACTCATTCTATGAAGCTACCATCTCCCTGATACCAAAACCAGGTAAAGACATTACAAAAAAAGAAAATTATAGACCTATATCCCTCATGAACATAGATGCAAAAATCCTTAATAAAATTCTAGCCAATAGAATCCAACAACACATCAAAAAAATAATTCACCCTGATCAAGTGGGATTTATACCAGGTATGCAAGGCTGGTTTAATATCAGAAAAACCATTCATGTAATCCATCACATAAATAAAACAAAAGACAAAAACCACATGATCTTATCAATTGATGCAGAAAAGGCATTTGACAAAGTCCAACACCCATTTATGATAAAAACTCTCACCAAAATAGGAATTGAAGGAAAATTCCTCAACATAGTAAAGGGCATATATGCAAAGCCAACGGCCAATATCACTCTAAATGGAGAGAACCTGAAAGCATTTCCCTTGAGAACGGGAACCAGACAAGGATGCCCTTTATCACCGCTCTTATTCAACATCGTACTTGAAGTCCTAGCCAGGGCAATTAGGCTAGACAAAGAAATAAAGGGTATCCAGATTGGTAAGGAAGAAGTAAAGCTATCACTATTTGCAGATGACATGATCGTATACATGGAAAACCCTAAGAAATCCTCCAGAAAACTACTGAAACTAATAGAAGAGTTTGGAAGAGTCTCAGGATATAAAATAAACATACAAAAATCACTTGGATTCCTCTACATCAACAAAAAGAACACCGAAGAGGAAATAACCAAATCAATACCATTCACAGTAGCCCCCAAGAAGATAAAATACTTAGGAATAAATCTTACCAAGGATGTAAAAGACCTATACAAAGAAAACTATAAAACTCTGCTACAAGAAATTCAAAAGGACACACTTAAATGGAAAAACATACCCTGCTCATGGATAGGAAGACTTAACATAGTAAAAATGTCTATTCTACCAAAAGCCATTTATACATACAACGCACTTCCAATCCAAATACCAATGTCATACTTTAAGGGAATAGAGAAACAAATCACTAATTTCATATGGAAAGGAAAGAACCCCCGGATAAGCAAAACATTACTGAAAAAGAAGAAGAAAGTGGGAGGCCTCACCCTACCTGATTTCAGAACCTATTATATAGCTACAGTAGTCAAAACAGCCTGGTACTGGTACAACAACAGGCACATAGACCAATGGAACAGAATTGAGAATCCAGATATAAATCCATCCACGTATGAGCAGCTGATATTTGACAAAGGACCAGTGTCAGTCAATTGGGGAAATAATAGTCTTTTTAACAAATGGTGCTGGCATACTTGGATATCCATTTGCAAAAGAATGAAACAGGACCCATACCTCACACCATGCACAAAAACTAACTCCAAGTGGATCAAAGACCTAAACATAAAGACTAAAACGATAAAAATCATGGAAGAAAAAATAGGATCTACCCTAGGAGCCCTAATACAGGGCATAAACAGAATCCAAAACATTACCAAAAATGACGAAGAGAAACCAGATAACTGGGAGCTCCTAAAAATCAAACACCTATGCTCATCTAAAGACTTCACCAAAAGAGTAAAAAGACCACCTACAGACTGGGAAAGAATATTCAGCTATGACATCTCAGACCAGCGCCTGATCTCTAAAATCTACATGATTCTGTCAAAACTCAACCACAAAAAGACAAACAACCCAATCAAGAAGTGGGCAAAGGAAATGAACACACATTTCACTAAGGAAGATATTCAGGCAGCCAACAGATACATGAGAAAATGCTCTCGATCATTAGTCATTAGAGAAATGCAAATTAAAACTGCGATGAGATTCCATCTCACACCAACTAGACTGGCATTAATTCAAAAATCACAAAATAATAAATGTTGGAGAGGCTGCGGAGAGACTGGAACTCTCATACACTGCTGGTGGGATTGTAAAATGGTACAACCACTTTGGAAGTCCATCTGGCGTTATCTTAAACAGTTAGAAATAGAACTACCATACAACCCAGAAATCCCGCTCCTCGGAATATACCCCAAAAATACAAGACCCTTCACACAAACAGATATATGCACACCCATGTTTATTGCAGCTCTGTTTACAATAGCAAAAAGCTGGAAGCAACCAAGATGTCCATCAACGGACGAATGGGTAAATAAATTGTGGTATATTCACACAATGGAATACTACGCATCGATAAAGAACAGTGACGAATCTCTGAAACATTTCATAACATGGAGGAATCTGGAAGGCATTATGCTGAGCGAAATGAGTCAGTTGCAAAAGGACAAATATTGTATAAGACCACTATTATAAGATCTTGAGAAATAGAAAAAACGGAAAAGAACACATACTTTTGTGGTTACAAAGGGGGGAGGGAGGGAGGAAGGGAGGGAGGGAGAGGGCTTTTTATTGATCAATCTGTAGATGGGAACTGCTTTGGGTGAAGGGAAAGACAACACTCAAAACAAGGAAGGTCAGCCTAATTGGACAGGATTAAAAGTAAAGAGGTTTCCGAGATAAAATGAAAGCTTCAAAGGATAGCGAAGCAGGGGCTGGGGTCTGGGGAACTTGGTTTGAGAGGACTTCTAAATCAATGGGCAAAACAATTCTATTATGAAAACACTCTGCATCCCACTTTGAATTGAGGCACCTGGGGTCCTAAATGCCAACAAGCAGCCATCTAAAATACATTAATTGGTCTCAACCCACCGGGAGCAAAGGCAAAGGAAGAACACCAAGGTCACACGACAACTAAGAACCCAAGAGACAGAAAGGGCCACTTGAACCAGAGACCTACAATATCCTGAGACCAGAAGAACTAGTTGGTGCCCGGCCACAATCGATGTCTGCCCTGTCAGGGAACACAACAGACAACTCCTGAGGGAGCGGGAGACCAATGGGATGCAGACCCCAAATTCTCATTAAAAGACCACACCTAATGGTATGATTGCGACTAGAGGAATCCCAGAGACAATGCTCCCCAGAACTTCTGATGGCACAGGACAGGAACCATCCCCGAAGACAAATCATCAGGCATGAAAAGGACTGGTCAGTGGGGGGGAGAGAGATACTGATGAAGAGTGAGCTAATGAAATCAGGTGGACACGGGAGAGTGTGTTGGCAACTCTTGACTGGAGTGGGGATGGGAAGATAGAGAGAGAGGGAAGAAGGTAAAATTGGCACGAAAAGAGAGACTGTAAGGGCTGACTCAATAGGGGGAGAGCAAGTGGGAGAAGGGAGTAAGATGTATGTAAACCTACATGTGACAGACTGATTGGAATGGTAAATGTTCACTTGAAGCTTAATAAAAATTTAAAAAAAAAAAAAAAGTTTCTGTTTGAGAAAATAAAATAAGGACTGAGAAATAAATTTGAATTTAGCAAACCGGAGGTCACTGGTGACTTTAGAAAGAGAGTTTCAGTTCAGTGATAGAATGACAGCCTATTCAAAGTGGATTCAATAAGGAGTCACTTTCACTGCTAGCCATGAGGGAGGAACTAGAATGAGAATAGTCCTTCTGCCATAAACAATTTAATAAAATTGCCAAGATGTATTATATACCTCTTTTCTGGACTCTGGTGTAGGGAAGAAGAATCCAGAGTACCGAGCTCTTACCAAGAAGAAGAGACAGAGATCAGAGATGGGGGCTGTTGAAGCAATTGGAATTTGTAGATAATAATCCCAGAGAAGAGGAAGCCAAGCTGAGAAGTAGTTCAAAGAATCCACATGGGTCCCTGTCGAGTATTGGCCTGAATACTAAGCTGCACCTATACAAGAGATTCTTCAAGGCCTGGCAGATAACAATAACTGAAGAGTTGTGAGCTGAATGGAGATTCTAAGGGCACACAGGGCTGGAGTTCCAATCAACCAGAGTGGACAGAACTTACTGAACATCCCAGGCATTCATTAAGACACCAGAGCAGCCATATCTTAGGAATAGATCTACTTTAATCTTAGAAGGACTACTCTAGAACTGCCTTGACAAAGTTTTTAAATATCCTGGTAGGTATATGCCCAAAAGAATTGAAAACAGTGACTCAAACAGATATTTGTACACCAATGTTCATAGCAACATTTTTCACAATAGCCAAAGGGTGGAAACAACACAAGTGTCCATCAACAGATATATGGATAAACAATATGTTATAAATATACATAATGGAATATTATTCAGCCATAAAGAGAAATGAAGTTTTGATGCATGCCACAGCTTGAACCTTGAAAACATCATGCCAAGTGAAATAAACCAGACACAAGAGACAAATATTATATGATCCCACTTATATGAAATATCTAAAAAAAATCTAGAATCAGCAAATTCATAGAGAGAGTAAATAGATTTGAAGTTACCAGCTGAACCTGGGAGGTAGATAGAGAGTTATTGCTTAATGGGTACAGAGTTTCTGTTTGGAGTGATAAAAACATTTTGAAAAGAGATAGTGGTGACGACTGCATAACATTGTGAATGTAACTAATACCACTAAAAAGTACACTTAAAAATGCTTAAGTGGTAAATTTTATGCTATATATATTTTACCACAATAAAGTTTTAAAAACATATATTGAAAAGTTGAGGTTAGCTACAAAAAAATTAACTGCCTTACAGAACAAGATTTCATTTCCCGTAAAGGAAGATGTTGTAGGCTGAACTGTGTCTCCCAAAAATACGTGTTAAAGTCCTAATTACTGTATCTGAAATTTTGACCCTATTTGAAAATAAAGATTTTCTTTTGCTAGATTAATGAGGTCATACTAGGGTAGGGTGGGTCCTAAATCTAATCACTTCTGAGTTATAAAAAGAGCAGAATAGACACAGAGATACACACAGGGGGAAGACCGATACCAAGCAATGCCAAGTAACGGCAAGGAACTCCTGGCAGGACTGCTGAAAAGGAGGGACCTCCCCTTAGAGCCACACCCTGAATTTGAACTTCTAGCCTCCTGAACTGCAATAAAATAAGTTCCTGTTCTTTACCACCCACTTATGGTATTTTTTATTATAGCAGCACTAGGTAACTGAAACATAACAAAATCAAACCACTCAGCAACATATAATTAAAAAATCATTAGACAAACAAACAAACAAACAGGGAAATAGTAATCAGGAAGAAAATTTTAAAAATCAGTCAATTAAAAACAAACTGAGAAGTTTAAACTGAGATATTAAAATTAGCAGATAATGGATTTTAAAATAGCTTCTATAACAGCACTGGGTTTTGGGTGGGTTTGTTTATAAATATGATCAAGGCCTCCAAGGAAAACATGAACATAATGAGGGACTGGATAGGGAATCTCAATGAAGAAATGCAAAATATAAAAAAGAACCAAATGGAAATTCTAGAACTAAAAATAAAATACATGAAATGAAATAGTCAATGGACTATTGACTATTGGACTATTGACTTGGTCTTTGCAGAAGACAAGGTCGGTGAACTTGAAGACTGAGCAATAGACACTATTCAATCTGATCACTGAGGGATAAAATCTTCAAGAAAGGTGGCGGGGGCAGGGAGGAAGATTTGTGGATAGTCTAATATCCATGTGATTAGAATTCCAGAAGGAAAGGAGAGAAAAATTAAGGTAGAAAAATTATTTGAAGAAATAATGGTCAAGAATTTCCCAAATTTGATGACAAATATTAAATTATGAGTCCAAGAAGTCAACAAACACCAATTAGGATAAACATAAAGAACTCTGCACTGAGTTAAAGTATGATCAAGATTGCTGAAAATCAAAGATAAAATCTTAAAAGCAGGCAGAGAACAAAGACACATTATATACAGAGGCCAGCAAGAAGAAATACTGACTTCATAACATAAAATATGAAAAATAATAGAACAACATATTTAAAGTGCTAAAAGAAAATAAAAATCTTCCAATGTAGAATTCCATATCAAGTGAAAATATTCTTCATAAATGAAAGAAAAAAACTCTCAGAATTTTTAAAATAAATAAAAAGATCCTGCAAAACAAAAAAAGTAAAAATTTTCTTCTAGGAAATGAAGAGTGCTAGAGATGGTGAAATGGTAGATATGAGTAAAGATAAAAGACATTCTTCTCATTTATTAATTTATTTCAAGTTAATTTACTATGTAAAGCATAAAAATTTTAAAATAAAGCATGGGGTTTGTAACATATAGAAGTAAAATGATGACAACAATATATCAAAAGACAGGTAAGTGGGAGTATACATACACAATGTAAGAATGTACATTAAGAAATGATATATAAATTTCTGTTGTTGTTAGTTTCCATCAAGTCAATTTTGACTCATGTTGACTCCATATGTGCAGAGAACTGCTCCATAGGATTTTCAAGGTTGTGACCTTTGGAAACAGATCTCCAAGCATGTCTTCTGAGGTGCCTCTGGGTAGGCTCGAACCATCAACCAGCCTTTCAGTTAGTCATCAGTGCTTAACCATTTGTACCACTCAGGGACTCCATAAATTTATATAATGTATATAATTTTTTTTATATATTTTCAAGTATCATATGAATTATTAATATAATATTGATTTATGGTAAACTGTGATGTTAAAGATGTATATTGTAAGCCCTAGCACAACTCCTAAAAACAGATTAAAATCAGGTGAAAAGGTACAGTTAAAAAAGCATTAAAAAAAAAAAAAACCAGTGCTGGAAGAGATAAACGAGATAAAACAACAACAAAAAACCCATCTTATTTAATCCAAAAGAAAAGGAATCAAGACATAGAAGAACTAGATAACAAGAAAAGGATGATAAATTTAAAACCCAACTATATTAGTAATTGTTTTAAACGTAAATGACTAAGTGCTCCAATTAAAATACTGTTAAACTGGATAAAAAGGACAAGAACCAACTACATATTGTCTTTAGAATAAAAATCATATAAAATATGAAGATGAAGGTAGGTTAAAAGTAAAATGATTAAAAGAAAAAGGCATAAAAACACTATTTGTTAGAAAGCTGGAGTGGCTATATTGCTATCAGACAAACTAGACTTCAGGACAAAGAATTCTTGTTGGTAGTTGCTGTCTTAGTTATCTAGTGCTGCTATAACACAACTACCAGAAGCAGATGGCTTTAACAAAGAGTTTATTCTCTCACAGTCCAGTAGGCTAGAAGTCTGAATTCAGGGCTTCCCCAGCTCCAGAGGAAGGCTCTCTCTCTCTGTCGGCCCTGGAGGAAGGTCCTTGTCATTAGTCTTCCCTTGGTCTGGGAGCATCTCAGCGCAGGAACCTCAGGTCCAAAGTATGTGCTCTGCTCCCGGTGCTGCTTTCTTAGTGGTATGAGGTTCCCAACTCTCTGCTTGCTTCTCTTTCCTTTTCTCTCTTGAGGGATAAAAGGTGGTGGTAGGCCACACCCCAGGGAAACTCCCTTTACACTGGATGAGGGATATGACCTGGTAAGGATGTTACAATCCCACCTTAATCCTCTCTAACATAAAATTACAATCACAAAATGGAGAACAGTCACAGAATACTGTGAATCATGGCCAAACCAAGTTGATACACATTTTTTGGGAGACATAATTGAATCCATAATAGTTGCCTACCAGAAAAAGAAAGATATTTTATAATGATCAGAGGAGTAACTTGTAAAAATGACATGATAACCATAATGTGAAACCATTAAGTTCCCACTAAACCACAAAGCCAAACCAGTTGCTGTCCAGTTGATTTCAACTTATGTTGACCCCATATGTGATTGCAGGGCAATGAGTTTCTCTTTACGTATGGGCTTTCTGGCCCGGGGTTTGTGGTTTTGCCAACATGATTTCCAGGCCACAATCTTGCAAAGGAATTAGATAGTTTACTGTGTGTAAGCCCTTGCAGAGATTGGCCAATTACGATGCAAACTAAATGACTGTGGCCTAACAGGAGAATTGGTAAATTTTGCTATCCTGCTAGGTTAAAAATGACCAATCCCACAGAGGTCAAAGGGAACCTCTGTACCATCAAGAAGAAGAGCCAGCAGCAGAGCCCGTTCCCTGGGTGGACTCCAACTGAAAACTGGTGAGATAGTAGCTGAGCACTTAACTGTTTGCACCACTCAAGAACTCTACATTCCCACCAGAATGACTAAAATTTAAGACTAACAACATTAAATGTTGGTGAGGATGTAAAACAACCAGAGTTCTCAGGCACTGCTCATGGGATTGCAAAATGGTATAACTACTTTGGAAATTGGTCTGGTCATTTCTCATACCTACCTGTTACCCAACGGTTTACTCCCAGGTACATAAGCAAGATAAATGTAAAGCATACGCTTTGAAAGACTTGTATAAGAACGTCCATAGCAGGTTTATTCATAGTAGTCCCAAACTGTAGACTACCCAAATGCCTATTGACAGAAGAATGGAAACCAAAAACAAACAAAAAACTGTGATATGAATTATAAAATAAAACACTGCTCAATAATTTAAAGAAATGAACCATTGTTGCTCACAGCAACATGAATAAATCTCCAAAACATTATTCTGAGCAAAAGAATTCAGATGCAAAAGAATATATACTGATCGTTACCATTTATATGAAGTTCTAGAATATGCAAAGCTAATCTATGGTGATAACTCAAGAGTGTCTGCTCTTGGGGTGGTGGGGTGGTTGCAGGGTTTACCTGAGGTAAAGCACAAGGCAGCTTTTGGGGCATTGGAAGTGTTTTATTTATATCTTGATAGTGTTTCATATCTTTATTGTCATACCAATAAATGTATTTATTAAAACTGATTAAACTATACACTTAACCGCTGTGAATTTTACTGTATCATTATTACACCTCAATAAAAAAGTTTACATAAATATAAATAATAATGTAAATAATAAGATGCCCAATGATGCATGCCATTTATTTAGCAAAAAACATAGGTAGATAGATAGACAGATAGATAGATGGATAGATAGAGATAGATAGATAGATAGATAGATAGATAGATAGATAGATAGATAGATGATAGATAGATAGATAGATAGATAGATAGATAGATAGATAGATAGATAGATGGTAGATGATAGATAGATAGATTAGATAGATAGATATAGATTATAGGTAGGTAGGTAGGCAGGTAGGTCGATAGGTAGATAGATACAAATATGTATATATGTAGAATTAGAAGCAGTCATTAAGTTTTACAATAGCCTTTCACAAAATAAGTAGTTTATTTTACTTGCTCCATTTCATTTATAAAGCATCTGAGTATTAGAGAGTAACATGAGTTGCCCATGGTCATAGCACTGCTGAGTGGTAGAGTTGGGACTTGAACCCATGTCCATGCATACTGTAGAGTCTGTACTGTAACCACTGCATTATACTTCCCTCCCACAGCAAGGCCACAGGCACTTTCTAAGGAGGTCCCTGGGTCTCCCCAGGACCTCAGACAATCTCTCCAGACTCTGTCTCTGTCTTCCAGCTTTGTGCTCTTTGGAGTCTTCCAGTTCTATTGTTCCCCAAAGCAGGTCCTGTTTGGTGCTGCTTCTAATCAATAAAGACACACTGAGGTGAGGAGAGAGAAAGAGCATTTATTGCAAGGCAGCAGGCAAGGAACAAGAAGGTTTATATACTTCAAATCAAGTTTCCCAAACAGAAAAGAAGGCAGATCATTTATACTTTCTCTCACCAGAAGTACATACAAACATTATGGACTACATAGGTTATCATGGTCCACAGGCATAGTATGACGAATTGCATTTTTTTCTTTGTTATGTGTGCTAGTAAATTGGGTTTGACTGGCTTGAGCCACAACAGACAGGAGAGGGTAGGTTGCCACTTGGTCTGAGCAGCTGCTAATTGAGCCATACCCAGCACTATCGCCTAAGGTTTTGTTTGATAATGGACAGGAGAAGCAGGTCTTGCTAGATGATGGCTAAGCAGTTCCTGGCTATCAGTATCCTAGATCACCTTGTACCGAATTTCAACCTTCCCACCCACCTCCTTCAGACCTATGCTGTATTTAGAATATCTGCTTGGCTTTTGCCTTTACGTTTATCCCCAGATGCTGTCTTTTAGCTTCAACTTGCTCCACACTCTGAAGCCCTCAGGCCAGTTTTGCTCCACCCTTGCAAAGTACCCAAGCTCTCAGAAACCCCACCTAGGTCTAGAACACTGGGCCCAGCTTCTCCAGGAAGAGGCTTTGGATAATTCCTCTCACCTTGCAATGAAACCTATTACCATGCAGTGCAAAAATGTTGAACCAGTCTCTGTGTTATATTCACTGATGGCACCGGACATCTACTTCCTGTCTACCAAGAAATGAAGTCATGTTAAAAAAAAAATACCCATAGGATGGAGAAAATTTTACTACTCCCCATATAAAACTCAAATGTGTTGGAATTTAAGACAGTCTTTATTTATCAGCGTTTCAAAAGCCTGGCTTGCAGATTCTGACAATTCAGCCACCTTATGTTTCCACAAATGTAAAAATGATTCCAAAAGCTAAGGCTGGGTCTGGCAAGAAAGCAAGAGAAATAAGCAATAGGTTAGAATGGAAAACAAACAACCTTTCAGCAAGCTGTGCCTTTTAACCCTGGAGAATCCTCTGATGACTGGGAGAACACAGGTCAGTGGATCAGTCTTCAACTTTATTAAATTATTAGTATTAAAAAATAACTCTGAGCAAACGACAAAACACAGCACATTGCTTTCTACAAATAAAATTTAATTTGCTATCTCAAGAGCGGCTGGCTTTTATCGTCAAAGATTTTCAGGGAGGAAGTTTTTATTTTTTTGTTTTGTTTTGTTTTTATCTAGTTTGGAGGAAACATGGCCAACATTAGTTCCAAATATTTTATTTCAGACATAAAGCACAAAACCAATACTAATAAACAACAGACTCTTAGGCCAACATTGGTGCATGCTTTTGTTATTGCATTATATTCCATGAGAGTTATTGTGCATAATTAAATAGAAAAAAACCTTGAACTTGGAATTATAAAACCGTCACCACAAACCAACAATTCCACTTGATGTGTATTAAGTCATTAAATTTATTGTAAAAAAAAAAAAAAAAAAGGAAGAGGGAAAAAAAAATCTTTTACTTGTAAATCATTAAAAATGCATGAAGGTTGAAAGCCTAGCAAACAGCCCATACATATGTTTGCTTAGGCAAGTACCGCCGGAGAAGGCACTACAATTCCAAACAGAAAATGAGGTTTTCTTGAAATCAGAATGGCCTGTTATCAAAATGACAACCAAGGGGGCCTTTGGAGAGGAAGGGCTTGTAAATTCTAAGAAACGTGATTCCAGTATCCTGGAATGAAGAATGCTGGGGGTGTGGGGGTGTTGGGGGAGGGGTTGGCTGTGGTCTAAGGAGTCCCACTTACATCAGTCACAGTTGAGCAATTCCTAAGGATGAGCTGTGGAGTCTGTGAAAGACAAGAAGTCCCAGAAAACATGTGCTGAGTTAGGGCCTGGCTTCAGGACAAGTATCCGCCCAGAATGCAGCCCATCCACACCTGAAACAAGGGTATTGCAGCCAGTTATTTAAAAAAACAGAAATTCAGGAGCAGAATCTTCACCTTTCATGCAGGAGCTCCAATTCCATTCCCGGCCAGTGCACCTCAAGCACGGCCATCACTTGTATGTCAGTGGAGGCTTGCATGTTGCTATGACGCTGAACAGGTTTCAGCAGAGATTCCAGACTAAGACAGACTAGGAAGAAAGGCCTGGCAATCTAGATCTGAAAATCAGCCAGTGAAAACCCTATGGATCACAGTGGTCTGATTCTGTCGTGTATGGGCTCGCCATGAGTGAGAAGCCAACTTAATGGCAGCTAACAAAATCATTCATTCTGTAGGGTTAGCATCACTCATGTCATAATCCATTCTGTATCAGCATTGTAAGTTTGCTCTGAAAAGGTTTTTCTTCATGTGTTATAACTGCAAGACATTAATGAAATGGACAGAAGTGGAGAGAAGGAGATCAAAAGAGCCCCAGGTTATACACATATCAGTCAAAGTTCTTTTAGTTGCCAATAACAGATCCCTATTCAAACTGGCTTAGGTAAAAGTGAGACGTTACTGAAAGGATATGGATTTCTAGATTCTCCAAAGATTGGAAACCAAGCTCACCAAGACCACTTAAGAACCAAGATTAGAAAGTGAGGCATGGAGGCTCCTCTATCTGCCTCTGATGGGGTCACATGTGTGCCTGTGGGGAGATGGGGCTTAAAGTGAATAGAAGACAGTTCTAGTCACTCACCTGTTTTCTGTGTTCACTGGACATCTATTTCATTTTTCTGCCTCTTATCCACACCAGCCTTTTCTGTTTTACTGATGGCTTTGCTGCTTCCTGCCAATTTAGGTTTATTTGTGGCATTGGTGAGGGTCCCTGGGTGGGTGCAAGCAGTTAGGTCCTCAGCTGCTAACTGAGAGGTTGGAGGTTGGAGATCACACAGAGGCACCTTGAAAGAAAGGTGTGGTGATCTACTTCCAAAAAGTTAGCCATTAAAAACCTTATGGAACACACTTCTACTCTGACACGTGTGGGGTTTTGTGGCACTGGCCCAACTCTGGCCCCAACTTAATGACCTCCCTTCTAACTGACTCTGCCTCTCTCTCTTTCAGTTCTTTTTTTTTTTTAAGAAACTTACTGGCCGGATTTAGGTCATAGGTTTATTCCTGGTTCAATTAGCAGTGGCCATAGAATTGGTCGGCTGCCCAATCACCAGAGTGGGAACAGATTCTCTGAGAAAGGGATGAAGACACAGAGGACAAACTGATTGGAACCTTCGCAACATCAGCAAGCTATGTAATTAGCCCTTGAGTATTCAGGACTTGAACCCACAGAAGACATGTGGTGTCTTAGTGTTGTATATGTATACTGTTGAAATAATTACTGTAGTTTCTCCATTCTAAAATAAATATATTTTCTTCACATTTTAACATTTTTCAAATTGAGATGTAAATCACAATCAACCTGTACATTTAATGGACTGTTTCTTTTTTGCTCCACATAATAAAAAAAAAAAAAAATGGATGATGCATCTTAAGTTCGAGTTTCTCCAAGAACTGAGGAAACGTGGAAAAACACAATTCCACTGGCTCAGAGTTGTGTCAAAAGCTAAAAATTAAATCTCTCTGTATAAAATTACTGTTAAGTACCGTCTTCTTAATTGTTCTGTTTTTGTCTCACTTTCATTTGGAAGATGACAATTTCATCATTTCAGCAGGTAATTCCCCAATCCCATCAAGTTTCCCTGTGTTCTGATATCATGCCTAAATCACCTCTCCCTGGATTAACTCATTATCCCAATTAAAGTCCTTGAAATATGTCAACGACCTGAGCTTATTTGTGACAAAGCCATAAAAAAGGTATTGCTTTAATTTCTTCTATAAATCAGTTTCTCTACTCCATTCCCTTAATTATGTGCTGTTTTTCTCTGGAATCACTCCAATAGCTAGGGCTTTTTTTTTTTTTTAATAACCTAGAAGTATTTCCAAAATTTAGGCATGGGACACCAATATAGTTTGACAAACCGAATTGTCCTCTTTAGTGATGTTTCCTTGTGCAGTTTCAAATGAAGTCTTTCCCCTTGCCAAACGATTCAACAGAGAACTGAACTACCCTCTCCATTCTTCCAGCATGCTTACATACGGGACATTCGTCTGTCAGGAAAGGCTGGTCATTTGGATTATTGTTACCCAGAGAACTACCTTTTACCGTTTTTTTCCAATGGAACTTCTGATGATGATTTTCTAACTGTGGTTTTTTTTTTTTTTTTTTTTTTAATTTAGCTTACTGTTAGCAACAGGTGTTGCAAACTGGCATCTTCTGGAAGTGGTATGATGCGTTTCCACCCTCCCTCAACTTAGTTTCAGTTCAGTTTCATTTGATGTTGTGACATCAACATACCGTGTGGCTTTGGGAAAGAAGTTAATGTTTCCGGGCTCTGGAAATGGTTAGGAAGTTGAGTATGACTAGGTCATTCCTAAGGCTCCTTTGGTTCTGACATTCCACAATATCATTTCTTAAATGGCCTGGCTAACATCGTCCTGAGTTCTCAGAGGCGTAAAATCAAACTGAGTCCTGCAGCAACACCTTTAAAACCTCACCGAACCTACAATTCATCATCCACATTGTTCATGTCTCAGGAGGTGCCCAACTACGCTCTTTCGAAGCCCCAAACCCCACCAAACACACACACACACACACACTTTATTTTAGATGTGAATCTTTATGGAAATCAGTGCTATAAGGGTTTAGCTCTATATCATTTTTTTTGTTTTTTCATTTCTTCCTGAATATGTAAGAAAGAAAGAAAAAAGATGTCTTCATTCTTCATTCTGGTAAGATGGGATACTGCCTTCTCCTCTGCTAACCTAGAGAAAGAACTATTTGTCCAGAACAATGTGTGCTAATTTCCAATGACCTGATTACAAACACTGGTTAATATAATAAAACACCAGAACTAAAAAAACAACAAACCCTTTACCGTGGAGTCAATTCTGACTCATGGTGCCCTCCTGTGTTACAGAGTGGAACTGCTCCCTATACACACCTTAAGAGACAGTGGCCTGTCCTTCACAACTCTTTTTTGTGTTTTTGCTTTAGGACATCCTTTTTTTAATTATTGTACTTCAGATGAAGGTTTACAGAACAGACTAGCTTCTCATGAAACAATTAGTACACATATTGGTTTGTGACATTAGTTACCAACTCCATGCCATGTCAACATTCTCCCTTCTTGACTTTGGGTTCCCAATCATCAGCTTTCCTGTCCCCTCCTGCCTTTAGTCCTTGCCTCTGGGCTGTTGTGCCCCTGTAGTCTCATTTTGCATTTTATGGGCCTGTCTAACCTTTGGCTGAAAGGTGAACCTTGGGAGTGATTTCCTTACTGAGCTAAAAGGGCGTCTGAGGCCATACTCCTGTGGTTCCTCCACTCTCTGTCAGGCAGGCCAGTAAGTCTGGTCTTTTGTGTGTGTGTGTGTGTGTGAGCTACAATTTTGTTCTACATTTTTCTCCAGCTCTGTCCAGGACTTTCTATCATGATCCCTGTCAGAGCAGTCAGTGGTGGCAGCTGGGCACCATCCAGTTGTGCTGGACCAAGTCTGGTAGAGGCTGTGGCAGTTGTGGTCCATTAGTCCTCTGGACTAATCTTTCCCCAGTTTTCTTCATTCTCCTTTGCTCCCGACAGGGTGAGACCAGTGGAATGTCTTAGATGGCCGCTCACAGGCTTTTAAGACCCTAGACGCTACTCACCAAAGTAGAATGTAGAACATTTTCTTTGTAAACTGTTTTATGCCAACTGAACTCGATGTTCCCTGAGACCGTGGTCCCCACAGCCCTCAGCCCAGTAATTCAGTCCCTCAGGGAGTTTGGTTGTGTCCATGGAGCTGCAATTGCTCTGCCCTGGACAAGCTGTGCCAGCCTCCCCAGCATTATGCACTGTCCCACCCTTCACTAAAAGGACATCCTTTCTTGATCAGACCCGTTAATATGTAACAGCCACACTCAGACTGAATGATCACCATTATGTGCCCCTCTCCCTGGTTTTGAAGTTTGGGACCCCTATTTGTCTGGCTTCCGGGTTCATCTCAGATCACAGTTCTGCTTGCTAAATGAAGAAATAACTGCCTGACGTCGAATGGCATGATTGCAGCTCCTTTACTCTCCAAGGAGGCACACCATGCTGACCTGCTGATCCATGCAAGGTGTGCTGTGCTCAGATTGCTCAAGAATTCCCTCACTGGCCCTTTGTCAATAGGTATTTTTGCAAGGTCTTCATTGCTTTCTAATTTACCGAATTTATTTTCTTCATTTCTCTCATTAAGGACAGGTTTAAAAGTAACCTCAATTGTGCAGCTTTTCTAATGGCTTTCTTCCTCCCGGCCTGTCCTCATTCCTGCACAGGCTTTATTCTATCCCTCAGCTCCTACTTATCTATCTATTAGCTATCTATCACCTATCTACCTACCTATCTATCACCTATCTACCTACTTATCTATCATCTATCACCCATCTACCTACCTATCTATTCTATCACCTATCTACCTATCATCTATCACCTATCTACCTATCAGCTATCTATCTATCTGTCTGTCTGTCTATCATCTATCTATCTATCACCTATTTATCTATCATCTATCCATCTATTATGTCTGATGGGTTTTGAAAAGCCATGTGAAAGTGGGATATCTAGCCTTATAATCTTGGATATGAACAATGTCTCCCCCAACAATGTCCCCCAAGTGCAATATGTAAAGAACTGCATGTCATTTTTAGCAGGAACCCAGGCCCTTCCTTTTTTAGCCATCCCTTTCTGATATAGACTTCTAAAATCAAGTCATCCTTGACCTTCTTGTCCAGTGGGATCAGAGCTCTGATGTGCCCTCCTGAGACTAGAGAATTCCCCTACTGCTGAAAGGTCTGGTTATTCCAGAATGAACTATATGCCATGGGATTCTGGGAACCGCCATCCTTGCAATGCAAATCCCTATTTAGGATTCAATAGGTCTTCAATGTTACACTTGGTTTGTTCTTTGGTAAAACTCTTCAGGGCTCCAAAATTATAGTCTCTGTATGTGTGTGTGTTTAGTTCACTTTAAAAGCTGCTTCCCCAAGGTTCAATGCTATACCCAGAAAATCTGAATCAGCACCTGCTCTAGGCTTCTCTGCCCCTTGGACCCAGAACAACCATCCCCTGTACCATTAAATTCTGGATTGTGCAAATGGTTGACATGCTTGGCTGCTAACCAAAAGGTTAGAGGTTTGAGTCCTTACAGAAGCATCTCAGAAGAAAGGCCTGGCAATCTTCTTCTGAAAAAAAATCAGTCATGGAAAACCCTATGGAGCATAGTTCTACTCTGACCCACTTGGGATCACCATGAGTCAGAATCAACTTGATGGCAACTGGTTTGCCATTATCATGGGGGATTAAAAGTCCTAGATTCATGTCTTTCAATCCTCAGAGTAATTTGTTTCAGGAGTCTCTAGGCTTCTCCTTCACCAAGCAAGTCTTGATCAAAGCTACCCAGGCTACTTCAACAGATGCTGACAACTTAGAATTGTAGAAAATTAAGGAGGGAAGAGTCTCTGTCCTGACTTCTCAGAAGGTCCCTAGGCTCCTTACGCAAATGTCTTTCTCCCTTCTTTGTGCTTGCTTAGCCAGATACCTCAGTGCATACTCTAAAATCTTCTCCACCAACATTAAAGCATTTTGCTGATGACTTCTTTCAGCTTTTCCCTCTGAGACACTACCCACACCTGGTTGACCATTTTAACTGTCTGGGCTGGCTGGCCAACTTGGTTCAATAACCACATGAGGGTGTGGTTTTTTTCATTGAATAAACTGCTTTTACTGTTTTTACTAGCTTGACCAGTCAAGCAAATTTTAAAAAAAGAAAAGTTCCATGTGCTTTTCAAAAATTAAACTATTTTTAGCACTTTGATCAGTCGTTTGAGGAAATCCAACTGACTTTTACCTTCAGCTTGACACAAGTTGAGGCTTAAAACTTCTTTCTCCTACGGATCTCCTCCATTTTCTATGCATAACTCGGGATAGCTAGTCAACCCAGGATCAGTTCACAGGTCCTTAGTTTTCCCATCTGTTAATTTGGCATAGTATCTGATGTTCTTCCCTTAAGATAAAGGCCTTTCAATACAAGGAAACCCAGGTCCTTATCCTGGATTTGCCATTCGCTAGCTATGTGACTGAGCAAATTACTTCACCGTCTTTGTGCTTCAGGTTCTCAACTGTGAAATGGAAGTGTTAATAGAGCTTGCTTGATAGGGTTGTTGTGAGGAGTAAATTAGATAATGAGTGAACTATCAGAGTAAATATTCAATAAATGGAAATAATAGCTGACATGTATAAGGCATTTTCTATAAAACAAACCTTATGCTAAAGCCTCTTAGATTACCACAGTCAATGGTGTTATGGGTTGAATTATGTCCTCTTGAGAGATATGCTGAAGTCTTAAACCCTACACATACTTGTGAATGGAACCATATTTACAAATAGGGCTGTTGCAAATGCAATTAGTTAAGATGAGGTCTTTAAGAGGGGTCCCAAATCCAAAGACAAGTGTTCTTATAAGAAATACACAGAAGGGAGACACAGACAGAAGAGAAGGCCATGTGAAGACGGAGTCAGAGATTGGAGTTATGCTGTCACAGCCCAAAGAACACCCGGGGCTACCAGAAAATGTAAAAGCCAAAGAACAACCTTCTATTAGAGCCTTTGGAGTGAATACGGCCCTGTTGACACCCTGAATTCAGAATTCTAGTCTCCAGAACCAGAGACAACAAATTTTTGTTGTTTTAAGCCACATAAAAAAAGAAAATGAAGAACCTTTTGACCTCGAATCAATTACAACTCATGGCAACTCCCTGTGTTACAGAGTAGGATTGCTCCATAGAGTTGTCTTGGCTGGAATCTTTTACGAAAGCAGATTGTCAGTCCTTTTTTCAACAGAACAGCCACTGAGTGGGTTCAAATCACCAACCTTTTATTTTGTGGTAATTTGCTACAGCCAAACCCAAAACCAAACCCATTGCCATAGCAGTCCTATAGAATAGGGTTGAACTGCCCCGTGGGGTTTCCAAGGCTATAACCTTTACAGAACCAAACTGCTGCATCTTTCTCCCACCGAGCAGCTGGTGGGTTGAAACCACTGAATTTTCGGTTAGCAGTGGAGCGCTTTAAACACTGTGACACCAGGGCTCCTTATTTGCTACAGCAGCCCTAAGAAATTAATACAAACGCTAGCTATTATTATTATTACATTGTTGTCATTGTTGAGTTCCGTCAAGAGGATTCTGACTCCAAGCAATCTTAATGGTAACAAAACTAAAAGTTGTCAGGTCCTGTGTCATCCTTATAATCATTGCTATGTTTGAGCCCATTGTTGGCAGCCACTGTGTCAATCTGTCTCATTAAGGGTCTTCCTCTTTTTGCTGACCCTCTACTTTACTAAGTATGATGTCCTTCTCCAGGGACTGGTTCCTCCTGATAACATGGCCAAACTACATGAGAAGAAGTCTCACCATCTTTCCTTCTAAGGAGCATTCTGGCTGCACTTATTCCGAGACAGATTTGTTTGCTCTTCTGTCAATCCATGGTATATTAAAAATTCTTCACCAATGCCAGAATTCAAACATATCGATTCTTCTTCGGTCTTCTTTACTCATTGTTCAGCTTTGCATGCATATAAGGCTACTGAAAATATCATGGCTTGGGTCAGGTACACCTTAGTCCTCAAAGTGACATTTTTGCTTTTAATACTTTAAAGAGGTCTTTTGCAGCAGATTTGTCCAACTCAACAAGTTCTTGATTTCTTGACAGCTGCTTCCATGGGGATTGATTGTGCATCTAAGTAGAGTGAAATCCTTGACAACTTCAATGATTTCTCTGTTTATCATTATGTTGCTTATTGGTCCACCTGTGAGGATTTTTGTTTTCTTTACACTGAGGTGTAATCCATACTGACGGTTGTAGTCTTTGTTCTTTATCAGTAAGTGCTTCAAGTCCTCTTTGCTTTCAGCAAGCAAAGTTGTGTCATCTGCATATCTCAGGTTGTTAATGAGTCTTCTTCTAATCCTGATGTTGGGTTCTTCATATAGTCCAGCTTTTCGGATTATTTTTCTCAGCATACAGATTGAATAAATATTATGAAAGGATACAGCCCTGACACACACTTTCCCTGATTTTAAACCATACAGTATCCCCTCATTCTGTTCAAATGACTGCCTCTTTGTTTATGCACAGTTTCCACATGAGGACAATTAAGTGTTCTGGAATTTCCATTCTTCACAGTGTTATTCTCAGTCAAATGCCTTTGCGTAGTCAATAAAACACAGGAAAACATCTTCCTCGTATTCTCTGCTTTCAGCCAAAATCCATCTGGCATCAGCAATGATATGCCTTGTCCCACTTCCTCTCTGAATCTGGCTTGAATTTCTGACAGCTCTGCCTTGATGTACTGCTGCAACTGTTCTTGAATTATCTTCAGCAAAATTTTACTTTCATGTGATTTTAATGATACTGTTCAATAATTTCCACATTTTGTTGGATCACCTTTCTTTGGAATGGGCACAAATATAGATGTCTTCCGTTAGGTTGGCCAGATAGCTGTCTTCCAAATTTCTTGGTAGAGATGAGTGAGCACTTTCAGCATTGCATCCATTTGCTGAAGCATCTCAACTGGTATTCCGTCAATTCCTGGAGTTTTGTTTTTTGCCAATGCCTTCAGTGCAACCTGAACTTCCTCCTTTTGTGGCATTGGTTCTTGATCATATGCTACCTCCTGAAATGGGTGACATCAACCAATTCTTTTGGGGACAGTGACTCTATTGACACTTCCTGTGTCGTTCAGTTTTTTTTTGCCCAGAAAAATCCTGCAATATTGCAACTCAAGGCTTGAATTTTTTCTTCAGTTCTTTCTGCTTGAGGAACTCTGAGTGTGTTCTTCCCTTTTGGTTTTCTAACTCCAGGTCTTTGCACATTTCATTATAATACTTTACTTTGCCTTTTCAAGCTGCCCTTTGATATCTTCTGTTCAGCTCTTTCACTTCATCATTTCTTCCTTTCGATTTAGCTACTTTTTTTTTATGTCAGCCTCTTCTGACATCCATTTTGGTCTTTTCTTTCCTTTCTTTTTATTGACCTTTTGCTTTCTTGATGTGTGATGTCCTTGATGTCACCCCACAACTCATCTGGCCTTCTGTCGTATGTGTTCAATATGGCAAATCATTCTTGAGATGGTCTCTAAATTCAGGTAGGATATACTCAAGGTTGTACTTTGGCTCTCATGGACTTGTTTTAATTTTTTTCAGCTTTAACTAGAACTTGTAAATGAGTAATTGATGGTCTGTCATGCAGTTGGTCCCTGGTCTTTTTCTGACTGATTACACTGAGTTTTTCCATCATTTCTTTCCACAGATGTCATTGGTTTGATTTCTGTGTATTCCATCCAGTGAGGTCCATGAGTATAGTTGCTGTGTATGTTGTGTATCAAGCAATCTCTGGTGTCATTTCTATCACCAAGGCCATATTTTCCAACTGCTGATCTTTCCTCTTTGTTTCAAACTTTCACATTCTAATCACTAGTAATTATCAACGCATCTTGATTGCATGTTTGATCAACTTCAGACTGCAGAAGTTGGTAAAAATTTTCAGTGTCTTCATTTTTGCCATTAGTGGTTAGTGGGTAAATTTGAAAATTAGTCATATTAACTGGTCTTCCTTGTAGGCACATGGATATTATCCTATCAATGACAGCATTATACTTCAGGACAGTTCTTGAAATGTTCTTTTTTTGACAATGGATGTGACACATTCCTCTTCATTTGTCATTCTGGGCTTAGTAGGCCTTATGATTATCTGATTCAAAATATCCAATACCAGTTCATTTCAGCTCGCTGTTGTTGTTAGGTGCCATTGAATTGGTTCCAACTCATAGCAACCCTATGTACAACAGAAAGAACCACCGCCCAGTCCTGTACCATCCTCACAATCATTGCTATGTTTGAGCCCATTGTTGAGCGACTGTGTCAGTCCATCTTGTTTCAGCTCACTAATGCCTAGAATATTGATCTTCAAGGATTCCATTTGGTTTTTGATGACTTCTAATTTTCCTTGATTCGTACTTCATACATTCTAATTTCCAGTTACTAATGTATGTTTTGCAGCTGTTTCTTCTCATTTTGAGTCATGTCACATCAGCAAAAGAAGGCCCCAAAAGAAGGCTCTATCCACATCATTAAGATCAACTCTACTTTGAGGAGGCATCTCTTCCCCAGTAGTATTTTCAATGCCTTTCAACCTGAGGTACCATCTTCTGACAATATGTTCTGCTTCTATCCATGAGGTTTCCACTGGCTAATATCCTGTCCCCTGGAGCTAGATCATCATGTCTTTTTTCCTAGTTTGTCTTACTCTGGAAGCTCCACTGAAACCTGTCCACCATGGGTGGCCCTGCTATTTGAAATACTGGTGGTAAAGCCTGCAGAATCACAGCAACACGCAAGCCACCACAGTACAACAAACTGGCAGACAAGTAGTGAACTATTATTACGATTCAAATTCCACAAGTATTTGACCATTACTAACTCTGTGATGAGTGCTATTATGGATAGCAAGATTGCCAAGTTAACATCCATCCCACAATCAATTAATTTATATTCTAAATGACAGAATAAGAAAAAGACAAATCAGTATACTTAGTGGTAAGTACACGAGAGATCTACCAAGTGTCAAGGAAGCATAAAAGAAGGAGCAACTACTTCTCTGGGGCAGAAGCCATGAGGAGACTTCTTGAAGGAGGTGGTAGTTAAGATGTGTTTGTTTAAGCAGGCAATAGTAAAAATAATAGCAACAAGAAATCAGCAGTAATAACAATAGCAGCTAATAGTTTGTGAATGCCACCTGCATGCCAGACACTGTGCTCAGTGAGTTACATAAATTATCTCATTAACCCTCTCAATGACCCCATAAGCTAGGTATTATTATCACCATAATCATTATCATCCTTCACCTTTATTCACAAGGTGAAGAGAAGTTAAATAACTTGCCCAAGAACACATATATTTTAAGAGGTCGAGCCAGGATTTGAATCCAGAGCCTATGTTCCCAACCACTACGGATATAATGCTTTCAGGTACTTGGGAGAGGGGTGACAGTACTATTAGCAGGAAGAGTTTATACACACGAAAGAGAGCTGCAAAGGTGTTTGAGGACACTGGGTAGTCATGTTTGAGTGCAAGAGCTGATGAGGGAAGGGCAGAGGTAGGAGAGAAGGTAGAGAATATCAGTTGAAGTCTCCCACAGAAAGAGGTGGCCTTTGAGAACACTGCAAGCAGAGGAAGTCATGTTATCATAGGCGTTCATGAGGAAGACTATTCTGGGAAGGATAAAGCATATTACTGAGGCTGAACTGATAATACTAGCTACTGGTTGGGTTAAGAGAGATGAAGGTGAGGCATGAATTGAAAATTATTCTCAAATTTTTATCTGGAGAAAATGTGGGGAAAAGCAAGTTGAAAATTATGTGTCCAACAAATAAAAGATACGGCTTTTCACTTGTGCTCTTCTCAAGTTACATAAGCATGGGGGTTCTCTATCCTTTTGTCTCACAAAAGAATGTTAGGAGTCCTCTAGAATATTCCACATGTAATGGGGGAGGAGGGCTTCCAAGGTCCTTTGTGGAAATCATATGTCCATGTAGTTCCCTTATCCATGAGCCTAGACTCCATATGGAGACTGGGTTATCCACCACTTTTGTATTCCTACAAGAAAGAGGGATAGAGGTAAAATAGAACCTCATGGAGCTAGGGGCCAGGGCTTGAAACTTGTCCTCACCACTTCCGTTTTACACCACTCTGGGCCCAGTCACAGATTTCTATGCACCAAATTATTTCATTTAATCCTTTCAACCACTCCATAAAGCAGGCATAAAAACCAAACCAAACCAAGTGCAGTCGAGTCGATTCCGACTCATGGCGACCCTATAGGACAGTGTAGAACTGCCCCATAGAGTTTCCAAGGAGCACCTGGCAGACTCGAACTGCCGACTCTGGTTCGCAGTGGTAGCACTTAACCACTATGCCACCAGGGCTTCCAAAGCAAGCATAGTTAATTTTATTTTGCAAATGAAATAAACTGAGGCTCAGAGAAACTAAGTAACTTACCAAAACTGACAGTAAGTGGTAGAGCTAGAGTTTGAACTCAGATCTGTCAAGCTGAAAAGATTGGGAGGTAATTAGCTCATTGAAATATCCAAAAAAAATGTATCTTTGTTCTTTGTTTCTTTGTAGTAGTGACAGTCTTTTTTTTTATGTATTCTAAAGTATTGCAAGTACCTTCTCAGTGACCTTCCAGTTCTTCTTAACCTTATAACACAGAAGTTTCCAGAGCAATATTCCCAAACATCTTAGGTTTTGCTGAAAAAGTTGTTACTTAATGCCAACCCCTGGCCAAACTCTCTTAATGATGTTATTTCACACCATATGCATTGAAGTTAGCCTGTGTCAGCCATTTTTCTGACTTGATTTTTTTCCTCCCCCTCCCCCTGTCCTTTCTAGTCATTATCCATTTTTAATGCAAGAAGTCAGCCTCCTTTTTAGCTGACATGGCTGGTTGTTCATACACCTTTCGGGTGCACAACTGACAAATGTCCACTTAGGCGTGTGGCTGACTCTAAATGAGTCTCCCAAAATATTCAAGAGGGAAAAGGCAGAGGAAGCTAGGAATTCGCTGAGCAGAAGATGTGCTGATAATCAGAGCCAAAGTGGTCCCCAAATGCTGTTCTGAAAAAGCCTCTTGATCAGGAAAGGTGAGATTGGCAGCCTTCAAGTATGCTGACTCCAGGCTCCTGTGTCCTCTTTCCTTGTTGTTCCTTGGAAAAAGAATCTGCCCACTTGGGGCAGCAAAAGACCCTCTTCCAGAGACCAATATCATCCTGCCCATCTGACTGCTCCTTTTCCATCCTAATGCATTCAATAACTCTCTCTTTCTGGGCAAAATGCCTGCCCAGTAGCATTTAATTCTAGGCTGCAGATATGAATCACCCAGGGAGCTTTAAAAAATGCCAGTCCCTTGGCCCCACTCAAGGCCAGTTAAATCAGTGTCTATGGGAGCTGGTCCTGAGCATCAATTCTTTTTACACTGCCCACATTATTCTAATGTAGGACCAGCTTCAGCTCTACATTTTAGGAGTTAGAGCTCTGTACAAGAGTCAACCTGAAGAATAAATGCTTGAGCAAAAGGGTTTGTCTGTGGGTCTCATTGTCTCCCTTTTTAAAGTGAAAGGTGTTATCCAAGAAAAGAAGAAGAATTTACATTCAATGAGGAGCCAAATTAAAAAATTCTCCAAAACACAGAAAGTAAGTCATTTTGAAAACAAAGGAAAGCCAAACAAATTATGCATTAAGATCTCACCATGCCAAAGGACTAATGGACCACAACTACCATGGTCTCCTCCAATCTGAGTCCAGAACAACTAGATGGTGCCCAGCTACCACCTCTGACTGCTTTGACACAGATCACAATAAAGGGTCCCGAGCAGAGCTGGAGAAAAATGTAGAACAAAATTCTAATTCTTAAAAAAAGACCAGACTTCTGGTCTCACAAAGGCTAGAGAAATTCTGAAGGTATGGTCCCCTTTTAGCTCAGTAATGCAGCCACTCCTGAGGTTCATCCTTCAGCCAAAGATTAGACAGGCCTATAAAGCAAAACAAGACTAAAGGAGCACATCAGCCCAGGGGCAAGGACAAGAACACAAGAGGAGACAGGAAAGCTGGTAATAGGGAACCCAAGGTAGAGGAGGGAGAGTGTTGACATGTCATGGGGTTGTTAACCAATGTCATAAAACAATGTGTACTAACTGTTTAATGAGAAGCTAGTTTGTTCTGTAAACCTTCATCTCAAGTATGATAATTAAAAAAAATAAAAGACCTCACCATGGCAATTCTGCTGACTTCATAACCATCCCCTTCCCTAAATTCTTTGAGAGAAGATGGCATCTAACTCTCATTTGCATTCTTCAGGCAGTGCCCATCTGACATAGAGGCTAGCACCAAGTAGGTGTTTAATGGAACTGAATCTGCAACTTCGCCCCCTGCCAAAACTTCTATAAGCTGCAGTGGCTATAGGCCCAGCTACATTCATACCATTAAATGCCCATTTGCTATGTTCAGACTCAAATGCCCTTCACAAGGCCACTTTTTCTACAGCATCTTGCTGAACTTCACTCCATTTCACACAGGCTGTATCCCTAACACCAGCCCTCCGTATACAAACACATGCCAATGACCCCTACAGAAAGCAAACGCCTGCATTTTGCCTTTCTTTAAATAAACTTCTTAAATACTAGAATAGTTTTAAATTTATAGATATATTGGAAAGAGAGTACAAAAAGTTCCTATGCATCTTCATCCAGATTCTCTTATGATTAACATCTTATATTTCATACCATCAACATTTGCTGCTGAGTCCACTGAACTCATGACAGTCTGATATGTGTCAGAGTAGCACTGTGCTCCATAGAATTTTCAATGGCTGATTTTTCTGAAGTAGATCACCCAGCCTTTCTACTGAGGTGCCTCTAGATGGACTCAAATCTCCAACCTTTCTGTTAGCAGTGGAGTGTGTTAGCTATTTGTACCACCCAGGAACTGTATACATCTTGCATTTCTATGGTACATTTGTCATAACTAAGAGACCAACACTGACATATTGCTATTAACTAAGTGCCATACTTCATTTAGATTTGATCAGTTTTTTCTCTAAATATCCTTTTTCTGTTTGAAGAGTCCACCCATATTATATTTAGTTGTCATGTCCCTTTAGGATCCTCTGGACTGTGATAGTTTCTTGGGCTGTCAAATGGTCCTCGTTCTTTATAATCCTGTTTCAAGCAGTCCTGGTGAAGTATTTTGTAGAATATCCCTCAAATTTATCTTTTTTTCTGATGTTTTTCTTATGGTTAGACTGGAGTTACAGGTTTTGGGAAAGAAGACCACAGAATTGAAGTGCCATTGTCTTCACAGGATAGTGTTACTCTCCCCACATTTTGGGTTTTGCTCTGAGAAAAACCACACTGCAATAAGAGCTCTGGGGTCAAGTGGCTTGGCCTCTCACCCTGGCTCCACCATCTACTCACGTGTGATCTCAAAAACCAAAAACCAAACCAGTTTCTGTTGAGCTGATTTTGACTTTATTGACCCTATAGGACAGGATAGAATTGGCCCATATGGTTTCTAAGGCTGTAATCTTTATGAAAACAGGCTGCTATACCTTTCTCAAGCCGAATGACTGGCTGGTGGGTTTGAACCACTACCCTTATGGTTAGCAGCCGAGTGCTAAAACACTATGCCACCAGGGCTCAGTTATATGATCTCAGGCAAGTGCATGTTGCTTTCCCAGTCTCTATTGTAAACTGGAGTGACAATCCACCTGCCTCATGCCTTCAAAGCTTTCTTTCTACATTGTACCTGGCACATGGTAAGCATTAAAGAAAAAACTATTCTTATGATATATCATTATCATTTAACTACAATCTTAGGCAAATTTCTTCCATGTTTCTTTACCATGAAATAAGGGGCTTGAACTAGGTGATATTTATGATTCCTTTAAGTTCTAGTATTCTTGGACTCTCATTGACCCTATTTAGATATTTTGCAAACACATTTTTTAAAAAAGGGACTTATTGGTGTATGCTGTTTCACAATTCCCCACTCTAATTCTCTAATTACCCTTTGTAACTGAAAGCTGAATTCGCAATTCTGCCAATTCTAATCTAGCTGTTAAATTCCACCATACTTCAGAAGCAGTTACAATCTATGAACATAGAATTAGGAGTTCAATTAAGAGATGGGAGTTTACGTTGTTGTTGTGTGCTGTCTAGTTGATTCTGACTTCTAGTGACCTTATATGGCAAAATAGAACTGCCCCATAGGGTTTCCTAGGTTGTAATCCTTACAGAAGCAGATCCCCAGGTCTTTTCTCCCATGGACCTGCTGGTGGGTTCCAACTGCCAGCCTTTTGGTTAGCAGCCAAGCACTTAACCTTTGCACCACCACAGCTCCTGATACTCAGGAACCCTTACATTACATTACAACCTACATTACTAGTTGTCAAATTAGCTTGGAGTTGTGTTTTAGTGCTAGAGATGGGTTAACTTGACCCAACTAACCACCCTTTGTTGGGCCTCATTGGGACCATCATAGTAAATAGAAAGCTTGAGCCTTCATTTAACCCTATTTGAACCACCATGGTAGATGGAGGGCTGGGGTTAGGAGTATGACCTGAGATGATGTTGACGAGCATAGTGTGGCACAGCAGAATGGGAAAAGAGTCACCTTGGGGACCCTTTGCAATCTAAGTCTAGCAAGGTGGCAATTGACTAGCATTGCTCCTGGTTCCCCCTAAAGTATGGCTGTCCATTCAGCTGCAAGTTTAATCTCAGGTTCCTCACCTGTAAAGTCAGGATAATAATACTCAGCTCATGAGTTTCTGTGAGGCTTTAATCAGACTGCATATTTGGAAAAGATTTGTAACAGGAAAAATACTATTTAGATGTATTATTATTTGTAAATATCTAGGGTGTCCTAGACATCCTTACCAGTACCAGTTGCTGTCAGATTGATTTCAACTTACAGCAACCCCACAAGAATGTCTTTGTGGATGTCTAGAATGTTTAGGATGGAAGTCTGTCAGTTTGTGGTAATGAGATAGCTTGCATGTTGCTATGAGGCTGGAAGCTAGACCACCTATATTGCAAGTGCCAGAAGGGTCACCCATGGTGGACAGGTTTCAGTGGAGCTTATAGACTAAAAACAAAGGCCTGGTGATCTGCTTTTGAAAATTAGCAAATGAAAACCTTATGGATGGGAGGCAGAGCCAAGATGGCAGAATAGACAGATGCTTCTGGTGAGCCTTCTTTACAACAAAGACCCAAAAAAAACCAAGTCAAACAAGTATATTTATGTCAAGCTAGGAGCCCTGAACATCAAAGACAAGCTTAGAAAATGGACTGAGGGGCAGGGGGAGGAAGAGATGGTTCAGAAGCAGAGAGGAGTTACCAGACCTGAATCACAGGAAGCCCTCAGGCACCATTCCAGCAGCAGTTTCCTTAGGGAGAAGAAGCACTGCCACACAGTCTACTCACACCTCCAAAACCAGAGAAAAACAGTGCTCTTGGCAAAGGCTAAGTACATGTATATATTTTACCACACTCCCCCTCACCCTCCTAAGACAGCTTCCCTGGGCCTGAGATAGGCCCTGTTGAGCACCTAGAGCCATCCTCCTGGCCTTGGAGAAAGGACTAAATTTGCAATTGAAGGAAAAGATAATTTTCCAGCTCCACTAACCGGGGGAGCTCAGGACAGAAGTGGCTCCTGTCCAGGCATAAACTGTCCATGGACTTTGAACACCTCTCCCCTCTGCATGGACCTGTGTGGGCCTATTTCAGGAGAATAGGCCCTTGTTGGCAGACTCTAACCATTTCATCTGTGTGGTGGAAAGGCAGGTGTTTGATGTTTGACACTACTTTGCCTATTAAACAGGGTCCTCACCTACCCACATCAGGGGCCTAAGGATTGGCAACTCCACTCAGGTCACCCAGCCACCCACAACAGGGGTCCAGGGATAACTGGCACCTTCCAGTCCTTACAACCAAAAAAGTTGGGTGCCCATGGTCTGTTTGCAGAACCAACCCACCTGTACTCTCAAGGGAACAGGGCCACGCTTTCCTCAGAGAAATGTGGGGGATGATTCTTAGTCCCCCTGCCTTGTTCACAGTGTGACCCCCTACTGCAACTAGAAACCAGTACCTACACCAATCACCCCAGCCCCTATAAGACTGTAGGACAGAGCTTGTACCACATACTAGACGATCAGCTACCTGGACACCTGAGCTGAATTCATACAAGAAAAGTGAATGGGCTCCTAGACTGATATACCTGATAACAGCTCTAGCAAGCTGGGGACAGGACGTCAGGGCTCCAAAGGTAAAAATAAACAAGCTAGCTCACTCAAGCAACCCATCCGGGCATATCAAAACAAAACAAAGCAAGATGCTACAACACAGTAAGCAAACATAAAATAAACTAATACAATAACTTATAGATGGCTTGGAGACAACAGTCAATATCAAGTCACATAAAGAAACAGACCATGATCTCCTCAACAAGCCCTCAAAACAAAGAATCCAGGGACCTGCTAGATGAAAGTGTCTTCCTGGAATTACCAGAGGCAGAATACAAAAGATTGATATACAGAACCCTTCAAGACATCAGGAAGGAAATGAGGCAATACACAGAACAAGCCAGGGAACACACAGATAAAGCAATTGAAGAAATTAAAATATAATTCAGGAACATAATGAAAAATTTAATAAACTGGAAAAATCCATAGACAGCAATCAGAAATCCAGAAGATTAACAATAAAATTACAGAAGTAGACAACTCAGTAGAAAGTCAGAGAAGCAGATTTGAGTAAGTGGAAGGCAGAATTTCTGAACTTGAAGATAAAGCACTTGGCATGAATATGTTTGAAGAAAAATCAAATAAAGGAATTAAAAAAAAAATGAAGAAATCTTAAGAATCATGTGGGACTCTATCAAGAGAAATAACCTATGAGTGAATGGAGTACCAGAACAGGTAGGGACAAGAGAAAATACAGAGAGAATTGTTGGAGATTTGTTGGCAGAAAATGTCCCTAAAATGATGAAAGATGAGAAGATATCTATCCAAGATCCTCATCGAACTCCACATAAGGTAGATGTTAAGAGAAAGTCACCACTACATATTATAATCAAACTTGCCAAAACCAAAGATAGAAAATTTTAAGAGCAGCTAGGCATAAACGAAAAGTCACCTACAAAGAAGAGCCAATAAGAGTAAGCTCGGACTACTCGGCAGAAACCATGCGGGCAAGAAGGCTATGGGATGACTTATATAAAAAACTAAAGGAAAAAAACTGCCAGCCAAGAATCATATATCCAACAAAACTGCCTCTCAAATATGAAAGTGAAATTAGGACATTTCCAGATAAACAGAAGCTTAGGGAATTTGTAAAACAAAGAATCCAGGGATCTGCTAATGGGAGTTCTTTGGTTAGAAAATCAATAATATCAGGCATCAACCCAAGACTAGAACACTGGGCAGAACAATCAGAAGTCAATCCAGGCGGGGAAGTCACAAAAATAAATCAAAATAAAAAAAACACTCAAAACAGGGCAACAGCGATGTTATTACGTAAAAGACAATATTAAAGCAATAAAGAGGTACTAAGAAATATAGTCATAGATCTTCCATATGGAGAGGAAGATAAGGCGATACAAAGAAATAAAAGTTAGGTTTAAATTAAAAAAAATAGGAGTAAATAATAAGGTAACCACAAAGGAGACAAACTATCCTACACATCAAAATAAAATACAAGGAAAAAATAGACACTCAGCAGAAACAAACTCAACGACAATGCATATGAGAAAAGGACAATATATAAAGATAATCTACTCAGCCTATAAAATTAAACGGGAAAAGAAACTGTCAACAACACACAAAAAAGACATCAAAATGATAGCAATAAATTCATAACTATCCATAATTACGATGAATGTAAATAGACTAAATGCACCCGTAAAGAGACAGAGAGTGGCAGAATGGATTAAAAAAACACAATCTGTATATATGCTGCCTACAAGAGACACACCTTAGACTTAGAGACACAAACAAACTAAAACTCAAAGGATGGAAAAAATATATCAAGCAAACAACAATCAAAAAAGAGCAGGAGTGGCAATATTAATTTCTGACAAAATAGACTTTAAAGTTAAATCCATCATAAAGGATAAGGAAGGACACTATATAATGATTAAAGGGACAATAGACCAAGAAGATATAACCATATTAAATATTTATGCACCCAATGACAGGGCTGCAAGATACATAAAACAAACTCTATCAGCATTGAAAAGTGAGATAGATAGCTCCATGATATAGTAAGAGACTTCAACACACCACTCTCAGTGAAGGACAGGCCATCCAGAAAGGAGCTCAATAAAGACACAGAAGATCTAAATGCCGCAATCAGCCACCTTGACCTCGTAGACATATTCAGAACACTCCACCCAACAGCAACCAAGTATACTTTCTTTTCTAGTGCACATGGAACATTCTCTAGAATAGAACACATATTAGTTCATAAAGCAAGCCTTAGCAGAATCCAAAAATTGAAATATTACAAAGCATCTTCTCTGACAATAAGGTCATAAAAGTGGAAATCAATATCAGAAAAAACAGGGAAATGAAATCAAACACTTGGAAACTGAACAATAACCTGCTCAAAAAAGACTGGATTATAGAGACATTAAGGATGGAATAAAGAAATTCATAGAATCCAATGAGAATGAAAACACTTCCTATCAGAATTTTTGGGACACAGAGAAAGCAGTGCTCAGAGCTCAATTTATGTCAATAAATGCACACATACAAAAAGAAAAAAAAAAAAGAAGAAAGGGTCGAAATCGAAGAATTATCCCTACAACTTGAACAAACAGAAAGAGAGCAACAAAAGAAACCCTCAGGCACCAGAAGAAAACAAACAATAAAAATTAGAGCTGAACTAAACAAAGCAGAAAAACAATGGAAAGAATTAATAAGACCAAAAGCTTGTTCTTTGAAAAAAATCACCAAAATGATAAACCATTGGCCAAAGTGACAAAAGAAAAACAGGAAAGGAAGCCAACAACCCAAATAAGAAATGAGATAGACGATACTAAAACAGACCAAGCTGAAATTCAAAGAATCATATCAGATTACTGTGAAAAATTGCACTCTAACAAATTTGAAAACCTAGAAGAAATGGGTAAATTCCTAGAAACACACTACCTACCTAAACAAACACAAACAGAGGTAGAGCAACTAAATAGACCCATAACAAAAGAAGAGACTGAAAAGGCAATCAAAAAACTCCCAACAAAAAAAAGTATTGGCGTGGACAGCTTCACTGCAGAGTTCTACCAAACGTTCAGAAAAAAATTAACACAACTACTACTAAAGGTATTTCAGAGCATAGAAAGGACGGAATACTCCCAAACTCATTCTATGAAGCCAGCATAACCTGATACCAAAACCAGGTAAAGATACTACAAAAAAAGAAAATTACAGACCTGTATCCCTCATGAACTTAGATGCAAAAATCCTCAAAAAAAATTCTAGCCACTAGAATTCAACAAGATATCAAAAAAATAATTCACCATGACAAAGTGGGATTCATACCAGGTATGCAGGCATGGTGCAACATTAGAAAAGCAATTAATGTAATCCACCACATAAATAAAACAAAAGATAAGAAACACATGATTTTATCAATAGATGCAGAAAAGGCATTTGACAAAGTTCAACACTCATTCATGACAAAAACTCTCAGCAAGATAGGAATAGAAGGAAAATTCCTCAACATTGTAAAACCCAACAGCCAACACCATCCTAAATGGAGAGAGCCTAAAAGCATTCCTCTTGAGCTCAGGAACCAGACAAGGATGCCCTTTATCACCACTCTTAATCAACATTGTGTTGGGGGTCCTAGCCAGAGCAATTAGGCTAGATAAAGAAATAAAGGGCATCCAGATTGGCAAAGAAGAAGTAAAAGTATCTCTATTTGTAGATGACATGATCTTATACACAGAAAACCCTAAGGAATCCTCCAGAAAACTGCTGAAACTAAAAGAAGAGTTCAGCAGAGTATCGGGATACAAGACAAACATAGGAAAATCAGTTGGATTCCTCTACCCCAAAAAAAAGAACATCGAAGAGGAAATCACCAAATCAATACCATTTACAGTAGCCCACAAGAAGATAAAATACTTAGGGATAAATCTTACCAGAGATGTAAAAGACTTATACAAAGAAAACTACAAAACACTTCTGCAAGAAACCAGAAGAGACCTATGTAAGTGGAAAAACATACCTTGCTCATGGATAGGAAGACTTAGCATTATAAAAATGTCTGTTCTACCAAAAGTGATCTATACATTTAATGCAATTCCAATCCAAATTCCAAAGGCATTTTTTAATGAGATGGAGAAACAAATCACCAACTTCATGTGGAAGGGAAAAAGGCCCCAGATAAGTAAAAATAAAAAAAAAAGAACAGAACAAAGTGAGAGGCCTTACTTTACCTGATTTTAGAACCTATTATACTGCTACAGTAGTCAAAACAGCCTGGTACTGGTACAACAACAGATACATAGACCAATGGAACAGAATTGAGAATCCAGACATAAATCCATCCACATATGAGCAGTTGATACTTGACAAAGGCCCCGAAACATTATGGGGAAAAGACAGTCTTTTTAACAAATGGTGCTGGCATAACTGGATATTCATCTGCAAAAAAATGAAACAAGACCCATACTTCACTCTATGCACAAAAACGAGCTCAAAATGAATCAAAGACTTAAATATAAAATTTAAAATGATAAAGTTCATGGAAGAAAAAACAGGGACAATGTTAGGAGCCCTAATACATGGCATAAACAGTATATGAAACATTACTAACAATGCAGAACAAAAACTAGATAACTGGGAGCTCCTAAAAATCAAACACCTATGCTCATCCAAAGACTTCACCAAAAGAGTAAAAAGATTACCTACAGACTGGGAAAAAGTTTTTAGCTATGACGTTTCTGATCAGCGCCTGATCTCTAAAAGCTACATGATACTGCAAAAGCTCAACTACAAAAAGACAAATAACCCAATTAAAAAATGGGCAAAAGATATGAACAGACACTTCATTAAAGAAGACATTCAGGTAGCTAACAGATACACGAGGAAATGCTCACGATCATTAGCCATTAGAGAAATGCAAATCAAAACTACAATGAGATTCCATCTCACTCCAACAAGGCTGGCATTAATCCAAAAACACAAAATAATAAATGTTGGAGAGGCTGTGGAGAGATTGGAACACTTATACACTGCTGGTGGGAATGCAAAATGGTACAACCACTTTGGAAATCAATTTGGCACTTCCATAAAAAGCTAGAAATAGAACTACCAAATGATCCAGCAATCTCATTCCTTGGAAGATATCCTACAGAAATAAGAGCCTTTACACGAACAGATACATGCACACCCATGTTCATTGCAGCACCGTTTACAGTAGCAAAAAATGGAAGCAACCATGCTGCCCACCAATGGATGAATGGATAAATAAATTACACAATGGAATACTACGCATCGATAAAGAATAGTGATGAATCTTTAAAACATTTCATAACATGGAGGAATCTGGAGGGCGTCATGCTGAGTGAAATCAGTCAGTTGCAAAAGGACAAATATTGTATAAGACCACTATTACAAGAACTGAAAAAATAGTTTAAGCAGAGAAGAAAATATTCTTTGATGGTTACAAGAGGAGGGAGGGAGGGAGAATGGGAGAGGGGTATTCACTAATAGTAGCTAAGAACTACTTTAGGTGACGGGAAAGACAACACACAATACAGGTGAGGTCAGCACAATTGTACTAAACCAAAAGCAAAGAAGTTTCTTGAATAAACTGAATGCTTCAAAGGCCAGAGTAGCATGGACGGGTGTTTGAGGACCATGGTTTCTGGGGACATCTAAATCAATTGGCATGATAAAATCTATTAAAAAAACATTCTACATCCCAGTTTGGAGAGCGGTGTCTGGGGTCTTAAACACTAGCAAGCGGCCGTCTAAGATGCATCAGTTGGTCTCAACCCACCTGGCCCAAAGGAGAATGAAGAACACGAAGGAAACGAGGTAATTACGAGCCCAAGAGACAGAAAGGGCCACATAAACCAGAGACTACATCATCCTGAGACCAGAAGAACTAAATGGTTCCTGCCTACAACCGATGACGTCCCTGACAGGGAATGCAACAGAGAATCCCTGAGGGAGCAGGAGAGCAGTGGTATGCAGACCCCAAATTCTCGTTAAAAAAACCAGACTTAATGATCTGACTGAGACTAGAAGGACCCCAGTGGTTATAGCCCCCAGACCTTCTGTTGCCCCAGGACAGGAACCATTCCCAAAGCCAACTCTTCAGACAGGGATTGAACTGGACAATGGGTTGGAGAGGGATGCTGGTGAGGAGTGAGCTTCTTGGATCAGGTGGACACTTGAGACTATGCTGGCATCTCCTACCTTTAGGGGAGATGAGAGGGTAGAGAGGGTTAGAAGCTGGCATAATGGACAAGAAAAGGGAGGGTAGAGGGAGGGAGAGGACTGTCTCATTAGGGGGAGAGAAATTGGGAGTATGTAGCAAGGGGTATATAAGTTTTTGTGTGAGAGACTGACTTAACATGTAAACTTTCACTTAAAGCACAATAACAATTAAAAAAAAAAAGAAAACCTATAGGTCACAACAGAATATTATTGGACTTAGTGCTGGAATATGAGCTCACCAAGTTGGAAGGCACTCAATGGGACTTGAGGATACCAATGGTTGTAAAGATGGCACAGGACCAGGCATTGTTTTATTCTATTGTAGTAGGGTTGCCATGAGTTAGAGCCAACTGGAGGGCAACTAACAACAGCAGAATGGAAAACAATGAACAGTGAGTGGAGATGGGTTTATCACAACTACAAATGTCCATATGTATACAAGAATGTATGTTCTTCCTTTATGCAAAGGAAAATGATGTGGCCCAAAGCATGAGCCTGGCAGAGGTGAGCCTTTCTTTCTCTAGTGCTTAGGAAGCTCCCCACTTATATAAATCTTGAGGCCACCAGGGTAAACTTTGGAACAACTCAGGTCAAGCAAATATATGGAGGAATCTAGAATCGGTGAGGTTGGGAACTATGGCAAACTTGCTTCTCTCAGATAAAAGCCTCTGTTAATTAACACTTTAAATTTTAATGTGTCAGTAATTTAGGAGCCTGGTTTGCTTAATGATGTTTTTCTTTCTATGAAGACTAATTTTGCAAGAGTAAAATCACTGAGTATGCCATTCCTGTAAAGTTCATTAGGAAGGTGAGGGAGGTTAATCTGTTGTTTCTGGATGTTCACTCTTTTCTTGCAAAAGCTGGGTCCTCATTTTTATTTTAATGCTAATCTTATGAGATTCCGGGTGATGAATCTGATCCCAATATTTGTGACGCATGGCTTGAAGCTGGGAGTAGCTCAGAAAATAGAGGTAGAATGCAAATAAGAGTTTTTGCTGCCCAGTTATTGCCCAGGTTAGTGCCTTCAGACTGTGCCTAAATGAACCAGTATAATCACCTAGAAAGTGAAAAATTCCATCAGCTCTTTGTTTCATTTAGAGCAAGGTTGGCTAACTATAGTACAAGAGCCAAATCCAGCCTACCTCGTGTCTCCATAAATAAAAGTTGTATTGGCAAGGAGGAGAAACTAAAAAAGATGTGTCAGGAAACACTTAAGTCAGCATAAAGTAGAATACTAAATAAATAATACAGGAAAAAAAAAAAAGAACTCTGATATTTGAAAAATATAGACACAATGGAGCCAAATAATTTGTTTGATTATTTTATTGAATTGATTTATTTGGTTCCAGAAACCTTGGCCTAGGAGAAGTTTGTAACGTGTGTATTTATCACTTATTGTCTATTTGAGTTTTAAAATAGTTTGGGGAAGAAACTGCACAAGTAACAATAATGGCTTTCCACTCACACACTTGAAGACCAGGCAGAGATGAACCCCACATGTGCAATCTCACAACCATAAGCAAATCTGTTTTAGTGAGGCAGGAGAATAGAGCTTTTGAAGTAAAGCCTTATTTCTAGTCTTTGCTCGTCTTACAATGGTATTGGCTTACTAGAAAGCCCCATAAGGCCTGGTATCAGAGAGCTCTTCAGCATTGTCATGGGACCATGAACATAGGAGTTCAAACTGATATGACCCTACCACCTGTGGTCTAGTACATAGACATTAAAGAAAATCATATGCAGCCCTCGTAGTGTACTGCCTTGCCAGGGACAGATCACCCAATAAGCGAAGTATGCACAGGCTTAATTGTGTTTACTTACTAATACTTAGGGCACAATTACACTGCACTACAGATTAGTAAGTAAGCACCATTAAGCCCTGTGTACCTCGCTTACCGTAAGCCAGTTCCTACCGTGCTTACTCGTTAATCCGCCCCTGCCTTTGACCTTTCTCTACAGCAGTGTTTCTCTACGTGTATACTATAGAATATTTGTAGGTTCAATTTTTTCTTTCTCTTTTTTTAAGAGTGATGATCAAATAACATTGGAAAAGAAACACTGACTTATAGAGACTTGAACCTGCTCAAATCTACTACTATAGGACTTTTCAAAATCTGCCTAGAAATGAAAGGTGCAACTTTGGCCAACCTACCTGACCCCAGAATTCTTTTCTCATGGAGCATTTTGGGAAATGCCACTTTTATTTCATTTTTATTTTTTATTATACTTTAGATGATTTACAGAACTAGTTTCTCATCAAAGAGTTAGTACACACATTGTGCTATGACATTGGCTAACAACCCCATGACACATCATCACTCTCCCTTCTCAATGCTGCATTCCCTATTACCAGCTTCCCTACTCCCTCCTGCCTTCCAGTCCCTGACTTAGGGGTGGTGCACCCCTTTAGTCTTGTTTTGTTCCATGGGTCTGTTCAATCTTTGGCTGAAGGGTGAACCTCAGAAGTGGCCTCATTATTGAGCTGAAACGGTGTCCAGGGGCCTCCAGTCTCTGTCAGGCCAGCAAGTCCAGTCTTTCTTTTTGAGTTAGAATTTTGTTCTGCATTTTTTCTCCAGCTCTTTCCGGAACCCTCTGTCGTGATCCCTGTCAGAGCAGTCAGTGGTGGTAGCTGGGCAGCAGCTAGTTGTACCAGACTCAGACTGGTGGAGGCTGTGGTAGATGTGGTCCATTAGTCCTTTGGACCAATCCTTCCATTGTACCTTTCGTTTTCTTCATTCTTTCTTGCTCCTGAAGGGGTGAAACCAGTGGAGGATCATAGATGGCTGCTCACGGGCTGAAATACCACTTTTAAAGATGAGGAGAAAAGTAGACCTAATCAGATAAGCATCAAAAAGACTTAGAGTCTAAAATTTATTTCATTTTTACTTTTTTTTGATATCCCATCCCTTCTGAGTGTACTATCAACCTAACAGGAAATAAGCTTCATGACAGGAGGTGGTATAAATTCCAAACACAAGAGAACTTGTATATAGTGAACCCTTGGGAATTTTGAAAATCAGTCTGGGCTAAACTTTTAAAAGGCTAATTAAAAACAGATACTAAAACCCTTAAAAAGGTGCACTATCTTTAGTAAGCAATTTCACATTTACCAATTTATCCTTTGGAAATAATCAGATATGTACATAAGGATGTTCCCTGTAGAGTGACTAATACTGAAAAATCGGAAACAATTTAAATATTCAATGATAGAGGATTGTAAATATATTGAAATATTTAGCAGGAAATAGAAATCATATTATTAAATAGTACTTATTTACATAGTAAATAGTTCATGATATATATCTAAGAGAAAAAGACTATTAAATGGTATTCACAGTATCCTTTCTTTATAAAAGTATGTAAGTTAGTCAACATGAAAATAAGTATTGAAAAGACTTATAGGTTGCATAAATAGTGGGGTTATTTTTGATGATGGAATTATGAGGGAAGTTTGTGCTTTTTTTTGGTTTGTTTTTAGTGCATTGAGGTTATATTATGTAATTAGAAAAGTAAAAGTAGACTCCATTATAGTAGAAATTCCTATAAAAAAACAGATAGATTATCTTTAGATTGCTTTTTTCCAAAAGGACCTATGAGGCATGGTGCAACACATTTTTGCAAGGGCAACAAGCTACCTTATCGCTAAGACCAAAAACGATATTTTCCTAGGTGCAAACATGGCCAAGGGTGATACCAGAACCCTGAAGGCTTCATGACTAAAAATCACTGTTCTTGTTTTGTTCTGTTCAGAAACATGTCAACATGAGGAATGGTGTGCCCGCATCTCAAGAGATGACCTCTGTTTTTTAAATCCAGGTGGGTGATTTCCCTGCAGCATGTCAAAGTGCTGATTCAGCTTGTCCTATATATCTGCGACACCTATATACAGAGCAGATCTCTTGGTCTTATTACTTCCTTCCCCTGCTCCTATTCTTCCCCCACCCAACAGTGCCAGAGGTAGGTATCTGAGTGAGAGTTTCTTAGAAAGGGAAGTCCTCAGGCTGGATAGTGTTCCAGCCAGGACCAACTAGACATCACGCTTGCTTCTGAATAAGATGGTTAGCTCTTTCTTCACCTTGTTGGTCAGAAGTAAACCAACCAGCACAGGTCCCTGCCTGCAGCATTTTTAAAAATTCTCCCAAAGTCATATATTATTTAAAGAGGGAAACGTGTGTCCCTGTTGGGTGACACTGGCCTGAGGTCATGGCTCTGCCGTGAGCTCACTGTGTGACCTTGGATAAGAAGTCTCCCTGCTCTGGACCTGAGTCTCCTACCTACTTAATAAGAGGCCTAGATTCAGCCTCACTCTTTCTTACAGGGTTGCTATGAGTCAGAATCGAATCAACAGCAATGAGTTTGGAGTTTTTTGTAGATTCGCCCAACAAATGTTTATTGAGTTCCCACTCTCTAGAGTACAAAGATGTCCTTAATGGAGCTTACAAGTTAGTGGAATAGACAGATAGCAATAATTTTTATTTTTAATAGCAAATCCAAAGCAGTGTGGAAAGTGTTATATAGAGGAACAAGCAGAGATTCTGTTAGAGCCAAAGGAAGGGCAGTGAAATTAGACTCAGAGAATCAAGGAAGGCTCCTTAGAGCTAGTGACATCTAAACTGTGAACTGAAAGATGAAGAAGAGTTAGTGAGCAAGAGGGGGTGGTGGTGGAAAGAAACATCAGCCAAACAAAGGACCAATCAAAACCAGAAGGGTGAGTGGTAAATCAAGCGATTAAAGGAAATTTATATGGCCGAAACAGAGAGTGAAAGAAGGGAATGGAGCTAGAGAAGAGCAAGTCGTGTTAAAGAGTTTAGGCCAGCACTGTCAAATAGATATATAATGTGAGCTACATAGAGAATTTTAAAACTTATAGTCACCAGATCTTAAAAAGTGAAAAGAGGCAGCTACAATTAATGTTAGTAATATATGATGGTTAACTGAATCTATCTAAAATATTATTATTTCAACATGTAAAGAATGTAAAAATTATTATTAAGAAATTTTACTTTTTTTTTTTACTACGTCTTTGAAGTCTGGTGTTTAGTTTACATTTACAGCACAGCTCAATTTGAATTTGTCACACTGCAAGTGTTCAATGACCACATGTGGCTAGGGGGTACCACATTGGACAATGTAGGTTTCCAATTTATAAAATAAAATAGGATAAAGCTAAGCTGCCAAAGGGGTTTAATGACGATGGGATGTGATGGTCACTTGGATGTTCCATGGATAATGGATCTGATGGGAAAAAGGGGGGAGGTAGGGAAGCTGTTGCAGAAATTCAGGGAAGACATTAGGGCAATGGCAGAAAGAAAATAGATCTGGATAGAGTCAAGAGATATTTAGGAGGAAAACTTAACCATTTTGACATGCCCATGAGTACATGGAGCACTCAGATCCAAGAGCTACTTCACAAGGCATAACGATATACTAATTTTTTCCCTTTTGACCTCTTCAAGTGGAGAGTCACAGCCCTGTGTGGAAAGTCACAAAGAAAGATTGGTTTCCTAGAACCATGCAGTGAAGGTTTGGGGTGAATGGCTTGTGGTGCTGTTTTGGCCTTTTATCATCTGTGTAGAGTGAGACAGAATCATCCAGAGAACCTGGGAGTGTTTTTTTTTTTTTTTTTTTTAAATCCTTCCATTTGCTGACCCACTAAGTCTGTGGAGAGAGGAGGAGGTAGATGGAGAAAGTTGCTTCTTAGGGGTGATTACAGCTAGAGAGGGGCTAGAAGATGACATCCCTGGGCCCCATATTTCCTTTGCCACCAGTGACTTCCAAATCAAATGAGCCCCATCTGCAGATCAAAATGAGATTTTTCTTATTGACTTCCCTGAAAGCTTAGCCGGCTCTCTGCAAATCAAGTCATGTGCCCCCTGCATCATCATCAACCATTGCCGATTGCAGGGATCTCAGAACTAGGCCGAGCTTAGCAAATATGTCACTGATGCATGAGGCCAGGGAAAATCCAGCTCTTATTGGCCTAGCAGTGCTGACCTGGTTTGTCCATAAATGAAGAGCAAATGCAATTTGCGAAACACATAGAGCTGATAAGGGGTTACACAAGGTGGGGCTGGAGTTACTTTTCTGAGAGCAGGCACATTTGAAAAGGAGACAAAGCAGATCTCAAGCTTGAAACAGGACAGGCAGTGTTTCTTAAAGTGTACTCTGTGTATCCCCTTTATTATAATCACTTGAGGGGGTTGTTAAAAATGCTTATTTCTGAGTTTAACCCCAGGTCTGCTGAATCAGAATGTCTGGGGGTGGGACCTGGGAACCTCCATGTTTAACAAGCCACCAGGTGATTCTTGAGTGTATTAAAGTTTAAGGATTTCTCCAGAAAGGAAAGTGGAACACGAGTACTTCTAACTGGGTTTTGGACAAAACACTGAATATGAAGTTGGTCTACCTGACTCTGACATTAACTAGCTGGATGAATTCGTGGGGAAGGGAAAGAAAATGAGACGTAAAATCAGAAGCGGGCTCAGGCCTACCTCCCTCAAGTAAAGACAGTGTGATGATGGTGAATAGCTAGGTTAAACTCTCTCACACCGCCAGAAAATGCAGGGTTTGCTTCAGATGACCTTGAACATATTCTAGATCCGACATTCTATTCCTTTAAAGCCCTTAACTTCAGCTTCTTCTTCTGTAAAACAGGAAGGAGATATTCTGTTCCTGCCCTGAAATTTTTAGAATCCAGTGAAAAAATATTTTTTAAAAATTGACACAACTGTGAAGTGGTGGTATTAATCCATAGTGGAGTCATATCCACATAGGGCATTATTTGCCATAAGACAATTTCTACACAGATCAAATGTCCTTAAAAGTGAAGTTCCTGTTTTTTTTTTAAATACAAAGTACAAAGGGACGTATACATCACACTAGTGTACAATGGATCAAATTAATCTCTGTTGGCTCATTTTTTAACACCACCATCAGCCTCGCAGAAGACAAGAGAGTCACCCTGTGGCACACACCAGGTTTTCTGTCCAACTATTCAAAAAAACAAAAAACCCTTGTTAATGGCCATGGCTTAACTTGACATTCAAGCCTGTCAATGATTTGGCCCCAGTCTCTAACTCTCCCCTTACACCTAGCCAACACTAGCCAAATACGATTATTTGATAGCATACCTTGTGTCTTTCTATTGCATAACTTTGTGGTTTTTTCTAGCTACATTCTTTATCTGGAATGCCTTGTTTCTTAAAAAAAAAATTCCTTTTTTTTATCCTCCTATCAGACTCCTACCTATAAAAACATCATGGACGTGTAAAAAGTTTTAGTTCCAAAATGTTGAATTTGATGCTGTATATAAAAGCCAAACAAACAAATGAGCAAAAACTGGATATGAATTAAATGTCTATCATTAGGAGAATGGTTATATCAACATGATACACTCAGTGGAATACTACACACTAGCTAGTATGTTGCTGTACCAGAACGTTTAATGACATGAAAAGATGGCCATACATTCTGGTGAGTGAAAGGGAAAAGTATGTACCATTTAAAAAAATCATCCACAGATACACATATAGAAGACAGATAAGAGAAGGACACACGCTGTGTTGGTTAGGCTCAATGTTTATCATGTCATGGGGGTTTATCGTAAGCCCACAAAAGAAGAAAGGAAGAGCAGGGCACATCTCAGCACCAGCACAGCCTGGCCTCACAGAGAACTGAACACCCTGCTCACTGTTAAAAAATGCAATATTGTGCTGGTTGAAACTGTCAGCTACTCCAGTGATTGATATTCATATAAGGCCACTTCTTTCTGACTCTGCTGCTCTCCCAGCTTATTTCTACTGTCCTCTGTGTGTTTCAAATCCAAAACACGAATAGAGGGTCCAATTCAGTCATCATCCAATATGGCACCCTTGCATTGGGCAGAGCCCTCAGGGCAGTGATCACATGACACAAAACATGGAAAGGTACAAGTCAGAACCTATCTGCCACTGTAGAAGCAGCTGAATATGTGGCAGGTACTCAGTCTCATGTCTCTCCTCCAGTACATTCACCAACATTATATCTGTGGTTATGCCTGAATGGTGGGGATGGGGGAGAGATAAATCAGTTAGGATTGGATTTGGCTGCATGTAACCAAAATACCAAATTACAATATTTTTTTTTTTTTAAATACCTAAGTATGGAGGTAAGCAGTCCAGGGCTAATATGACAACTTACAAAGTCATTAGAAATTCAAGCACATTTTAGCCTTCTGCTCCACATCCTAACACATAGTACAGAAGTCATTATTTCTGTTCACTAATATTCTTTCAGGCATGTGATAGGATTGTAGTCCCTCCCCCTTTGAATTTCAGTACGGCATGTAACTTGCTTTGACAAAGAAACTGTAAGGAGAAGTGACATGTGTCACTTATGAGCAGAACCTTCAAAAGCTACTGCACAATTCATTATAAGTCCTTCCACCTACTACTGTAATTTTGAAAGCACATGTTGAGAGGAAATCTCCATCAGCCATGGTGAAGGAGTGACTATACTTAGCATAGGTTTTCGCTAAACTATATTGGACAGGTAGGTGAGGAAGAAATACAAAACCACTGAGATTTGGGGTTTGTTGTTGCAGCATAACCTAGTCTAACCTGACTAATACAAATGGGCATTCTCAAACTTACTCCCTGGTCCAGCTTGGCTGCTAGAGATTTAGCCATCACTGTCATATTCCACATATCAGGAAGGAAAAATGGGAGAGGGCAACAGAAGCAAACTTCCCAAGGAAGTCATCTCCCTTAAGGAGCCTTCTTAGAGTCCCACACATTTTCACTTACATCTTGTCCTTTCATCATACTTAATCAATCTGTATGCTGAGAAAATAATTTGAGAAGCTAGACTATATGAAGAAGAACGCGGCATTAGAACTGGAAGAAGACTCACTAACAATCTGCAATATGCAGATGACATAACCTTGCTTGCTGAAAGTGAAAAGGAAGCACTTACTGATTAAGATCAAAGACTAGAGGCTTCAGTACAGATTACACTTCAACATAAAGAAAACAAAAATCTTCACAAGTGGACCGATAAGCAACCTCAAGATAAATAAAGAAATATTGAAGTTTTCAAGAATTTCATTTTACTTGAATCCATAATCAACACCCACAGAAGCAACAGTTACAAAATCAAATGACATATTGCATTGGGCAAAACTGCTGCAAAAGACTTCTTTAAAGTATTAAAAAGCAAAGATGTCACTTGAAGGTTATGGTGCGCCTGACTCAAACCATGGTATTTTCAATTGCCTCATATGCACGCAAAAGCTGGACAATAATAAGGAAGGCTGAAGGAGAATTGACACCTTTGAGTTATGGTATTAACAAAGAATATTGAACATACCATGAACTGCTGGAACGAAAAAATCTGTCTTGGAAGAAGTGCAGCCATTATGCTCCTTAGCAATGAGGATGGAGAGACTTTATCCCATGTATTTTGGACGTGTTATCAGGATGGGCCAATCCCTGGAGAAGAACACCATGCTTGGTAAAGTAGAGGGTCAGTGAAAAAGAGGAAGACCTTCAACAAGATGGGTTGATGCGGTGGCTGCAACAATGGACTCAAACATAGGAATGATTTTGAGGATAGCACAGGACTGAGCAACATTTCATTCTGTTATATATGAGATTGGTATGAGTCAGAGCCAACTGGGCAGCACCTAACAACAACATCAGAATTTAGTTAGATAGCCCTATCTAGCTGCAAAGCATGCTGGATAATGCAGTCTTTTACTGGGGTACATTGCTGCCCTAAATATAATCAAGGCTGTGTTACTGAGGACAAAAGGAGAAAGGATATGGAGGGACAACTATCAGTATCTGCCACAAAACTTAACTTGCTTTCTTCTTTTATTTACATTTTCCTAATTTTTTAAATAAAAACAGCAATTTTGTAATAAGAAAAAAGTTATTGACAATCTCTCATTTATCTGTCAGGACAGCTCAAGCGCCATCTACTTTATGAAGGCTCTCTTAATCAACACAGAAGAAGCCCAGCCTCCCTCCTCTGAGTTCTTCCTAAATCTTATTTGTCCCACCCCTTGTTTGCCCAAATTGCCCCATGTTTTTACCTGCATAAGTGCATGCCAGGACCGTTACCTGATCCCAAGTTCCTTGAGGGCAGGGTCCAGCTCTTATTCTCTTCCCATCTCCTAAGGCACATTTCATGTATGGTGGGTGTTTAATATTGGAAGGGAGAGAAACAAAGAAGGAAGGAAGGAAATTGCTGGAATAACATTTTTTTTTTTTTTCTTTTAAATCCCCAGTTGGAACTAAATGAGCTAATCCTTCTTCCAGAGTAAGCAAGTTAAGGGAGTATCTAATGCAGAGTACAATGTTCAGGTCCTTGTCAAAGACAGGAGATCAAACAAAAACCAGCCCCATTGACATGCACTAGGGGAAACGGAAGTGACTCACATGGAAACAACTGGGCAGGTCGAATTCAGGTATGGGCGACCTTGAGAAGCACAAGGATGAGCAGTGTTGGCTGCCAAATCACATGAAGGCCAGCACACCAAGGCCTCCAGAGTATGACAGAGCTTTCCTCCGTACTGCCCAAGCCCCTGAGTCATCTGGTATGTGAGACTTCTTTATAACAATGGGCATGGCATCCTTCAGTTCATCTAAGATAAATATTCATACAAAATGAACCTACAATGGAGAGTGTTATAGGAAGAAGCTGATGTACTGATATTACCCTCTGGACAATAGTTTTTAGAGGAGAACCAAGAGGGGGTTGGAAAAAGTTCTGCATAATTAGAGTGAATAAAGGGGTCCCTACTCTAGAATGGCAATCCAGAATCATAAGTGTAAGGGTTAACACCATAAGTACTCACTACATGTGCTATATACAGGCACTATACTAAGCACTTTACATGCACTGCCTCATTTTATCCTCACAATCTTCCCATGTGATGGATAATACTTTAACCGCTATTTCTAAGATGCAAAAACAAAAGAGCTCAGGGATTTTAGGAGATCAGTTAGAGTAATGTCTCCATTTAATGGCCTCTCTGTATGCACACTTTGTCAGGTGACTTTACAGTTCCTCTCATCAAGAGATAGTCTATTTCTTCATCCCTTGGATCTAGCCTGGTCTTATGACTTGCTTTGGCCAAAATAATTTTGCAGAAGTGTCATGTGCCAGTTCTCAGCCTACGCCTCAAGTAGCCTTACACACTTCTATTCCCTCTCTTGCTACCGCCTTGTGAAAAAGCCTAACCAAGCTTGTTGTATAATGGGAGGCCCATGGAACAGAGACTAGCTACTAGATGAGATCATCCTAAACTACCCAGCCCTCAGCTAATCCACCAGCTCACCACAGCGGCGAAAGTGAGCCTGGCCAAGATCAGCCAAGCCCAGCCTAATCAAAAGAACCACCTAGCCAATCCCTGGACTTGTAAGCAAAAATAAATGTTTATTGTCATATGTCATTGAGGTTTTGTAGTTACTTGTTAAGCAACATTATTGTGGAACTAGATAACTGGTTGAGGAATAAATAACTTCTTCAAGGTCACCCAGCCAGTAAGTGACAGAGCCAAGATTTGAACCAGGTAAGCCTACCTTCAGAGCCTGACATGCATGGGGAAGACTTGAGAAGAAACGAATTACTTGGCAAACATCAGAAGTTTCTCAGTTTCTAAGTCAGAGTTTCTGGGTTCAATCCTGAAGTTTCAATTAACTAGTCAATGACTCTGGGCCTTGGTGTCCTCATCTCTAAAATGGGCATAATAAATACTCATAACATTATCCTGTTAGGAGCAATTGAGAGACCTGATGTGAAAGCATTTCACAAATGGCTATGCAAATGCTGGTTAATAGTAAGTGACATGACAAACTCCACCCCTGCCAGCTGCCCAACCACCCCAAGGCAAATGCACTGCCCTAGAGGTTTGTGTGCTAGGAGATCCCCCACCCATCTGCCCTCCCAGACTTCTCCCCTCCCTGGCTATTACGGCGTGTGCATGCATCTGTGGAGAGAAAGCGGTAGATGATCCTTCTTTACAGCATTCTCCCTCCTGATAGCAGGGAGGCTTTAGCTGATTTCTAAATGGGATAAAAAGAAAAAAAAAAAAAATCTGAAGCTGCTATCTAACTCACAGAGGACCTTAATGGTGATTTAACGCTGGGAGATCTAGCTTGCCACAAGATTGTGACAGGGCTGTATTTTTTTCTGTCGGGGTTAGGCCAGTGGTAGCGTGGCTGCATTTAAAGGCAGTGGGATGGGGTGGTAGGAGGGGCATCAATCATGTACCATAGAGCATGGTCTGGACTATAAGCAGAATTAAACGGACAGGACTAGGAGACAGCTGGGGAATGACCTTTGAGACAGGGCATTACCAAAAAAGCTGCAAAGCAGGGTCAGGCTTCACCTCGCCTGCACTTGCTCCCCCATTTTTATAACTGAATTCCTCCTCATTGTAACCCGAAAACCTACTCTAAGTAAATCCTTTACAGAGAGAATCTAGCTTCCCTAACGGTTCCAGACATGGTCTCAGCATGCAAAACAACAGGTTAAGAAGCATTACATATACGCCTTGCAAGGGTTTCTAGTTACCTTGTACTTTCATCCTTGACACATCTAAATACCCTTAAAAAATACATTCACATTTAATCTTTAACCCAAGACACTCTTCCACTGTGCATGCATTCATATGCATTCATTCACCAAATACTATTTGAATCATTCTATCATGTGCCCCTCACCACGTGTCTGTCAGTTTGTTGTACTAAGGTGGCTTTTGTGTTGCTGTAATACTAGAAGCTACGCCACCGGCATTTCAAATACCAGCAGGGCCACCCATGGTGGACAGGTTTCAGTGGAGCTTCCAGACTAAGACAGACTAGGAAGGACCTGGTAGCCTACTCCTGAAAAAGATACGATAGAAAGAAAAGACCAAAATGAATGTCAGGAGAGACTCTGAAACTTACTCTTGAACGTAGAGTAGCTAAAGCAAATGGAAGAAATGATGAAGTAAAAGAGCAAAACAGAAGATTTCAAAGGGTGGTTTGAGATTTCAAAGGGTGGTATTATAATGAAATGTGCAAAGACCTGGAGTTGGAAAACTAAAAGGGAAGAACACACTCATCATTGCTCAAGCCAAAATAACCGACGAAAAAATTCAAACCTCCAGTTGCTATACTGAAGGATCCTCTGGGCAAAAAAAAATGAAAGACACAGGAAGCATTAAAAGAAGATGGAAGAAAAACACAGAGTCATGGTACCAAAAAGAATTGGTTGATGTTCAGGTATTTCAGGAGGTAGCATATGATCAAGAACCGATGGTACTGAGGGAAGAAGTCCAGGTTGCACTGAAAGCATTGGCAAAAAACAAGGCTCCAGGAATTGACAGAATACCAACTGAGATGCTTCAACAAATGGATGCAATTCTGGAAGTGCTCACTCATCTATGCCAAAAAATTTGGAAGACACCTACCTGGCCAACCTAATGGAAGAGCTCTATATTTTTGTGCATTCCAAAGAAAGGTTATTGAACAGAAAGCAGAAATTACCGAACGATATCATTAAAATCACATGCAAGTAAAATTTTGCTGAAGATAATTCAAAAACAGCTGCAGCATTACATTAACAGAGAACTGCCAGAAATTCAAGCCAGATCAGAGAGGAAGTGGAACAAGGCATGTCATTGCTGATGCCAGATGGATCTTGGCTGAAAGCAGAGAATACCAGAAAGATATTTATCTGTGTTTTATTGACTACGCAAAGGCATCCGACTGTGTAGATCATAACAAATTATGAATGACATTGCAGAGAATGGGGATTCTAGAACACTTAGTTGTGTTCATGTGGAACCTGCGCATAAACCAAGAGGTGATCATGCAAACGTAATTAGGGGATACTGCTTGGTTTAAAATCAGGAAAGGTATGTGTCAGGGTTGTATTCTTTCACCATACTTGTTCAATCTGTATGATGAGCAAATAATCTGAGAAGCTGGACTATATGAAGAATGGGGCATCAGGATTGGTGAAAGACCGCATAGCAACCTGTGATATGCAGATGACACAACCTTGCCTGCTGAAAGTGAAGAGGATTTGAAGCACTTACTCATGAAGATCGAAGACCCCAGCCTTCAGTATGGATTGTACCTCAACATAAAGAAAGCAAAAGCAACATCATGATAAATGAAGAAAAGATTGATATTGTCAAGGATTTCATTTTACTTGTATCCACAATCAGTGCCCATGGAAGCAGCAGTCAAGAAATCAAACAATGTATTGCATTGGACAAATCTGCTGCAAAAGACCTCTTTAAAGTGTTAAAAAGTAAAGATATCACTTTGAGGACTAAGGTGTGCCTTACCCAAGCCATGGTATTTTCCATTGCCTCATATGCATGTGAAAGCTGGACAATGAATAAGGAAGACAGAAGAATAATTGATACCTTTGAATTATGGTATTGGAGAAGAATATTGAATATACCATGGAGTGTCAGAAGAAGGAACAAGTCTGTCTTGGAAGAAGTACAGCCACAGTGCTCCTTGGAAATGAGAATGGCAAGACTTCGTCTTCCGTACTTTGGACATGTTATCAGGAGGGGCCAGTCCCTGGAGAAAGACATTGTCCTTGGTAAGGTAGAGGGTCAGCAGAAAAGAGGAAGACCCTTTACAAAATGGATTGACACAGTGGATGCAACAATGGGCTCAAACATAGCAATAATTGTATGGATGGCACTGGATGAGGCAGTGTTTCATCCTGTTGTACATAGGGTTGCTAAGAGTCAACTGAATTGACAGGACCTAACAACAACATTTAAGTGCCACAGGAAGCTCTGGTGGTATGGTGGTTAAGTGTTGTCTGCTAACCGAAAGGTCAGCAGTTGGAATCCACCAGCCACTCTGTGGGAGAAATATGTAGCAGTCTGCTTCAATAAAGATTAAAGATTACAGCCTGGGAAACCTACGGGAAGTTCTACTCTGTCCTACAGGGTCACTATGAGTCAAAATCAATTCCACAGTAACAAGTTTGGTATTATGTGCCTCACCACCCGTCAGTTCGTCATGCTGTGGTGGTTTGCATCTTGTGATGCTGGAAGCTATGCCGCCGGTATTTAAGGTACCAGCAGGGTTACCCATGATGAACAGGTTTCCGTGGAGCTTCCAGACTAAGACACACTAGGAAGGAAAGCCTGAAGATCTACTTCTGAAAATTAGTTAATGAAAAACCTATGGATCACAACAGATTAATGTCTGAGAATAGTGCTGAAAGATGAGCCCTGTAGGTTAGAAGGCACTCAAAATACTCAGTGGCCACAATAATGGACTCAAGCATACCAACAATCATGAAGATGGTGCAAAACAGGGCAACATTCTGTTCTGCTCTACATGGGGTTACTATGAGTCAGAGCCAACTTGATGGCAACTAAAAACAACACCACTATGTGCCTGCACTGTATTAGGCACAGGTGATACAAACATGAATGACATGTGGTACCTGCCCCCAAGGACAGCCCAGTCCATCAAAAAGATATAATGAGAGAATAAAAAAAAAATAATAATGAGAGAAGAGGGCTTAATCTAAACTTGGGGAATCAGAAAATGCTTCCTGGAGCAAGTGGCACCTGAGCTCAGGCATGAATAATGAGGAGAGTCTCTTCCTGATAATCAGAAGTATGATAGTTTTTTAAAAAATTGTGTTACAAATAAACATAATGAAGCATATGCCACTTCATCATTTTCTACATGTGTAATTCAGTGACATTGATTATATCCAAGTTGTGTCTCACCATCCTTTTCCAAATTATTCCACCACCATTAACATAAACTCAATGTCCCCTGTGCAAAAACCCCTTTTTCTCCCTTCATCTCACCCCTGGTAACTACTAACAATCTTTGGTTTCTATTTACTAGTTTATTTCATATAAGTGAGATCATACAGTATTTGTTCTTCTGCAACTGACTTATTTCACTCAGCATAATGTTTTCAAGGTTTGTTCATGTTGTGGCATGCATCAGGACTTCATTTCTCTTTATGGCTGAGTAATATCCCATTGTGTGTATGGGCCACATTTTCTTTATCCATTCATCTGTTAATGAATATTTCCATTGTAGCCACATTTTGGCTGTTGTGAAAAGTGCTGCAGTGAACATTTGTAAGTAGTGTGAGAGTTTTTAGTGTCACTTTGGCTTGGCTAGAGTTATTAGATCGAACACTAATCTAGGTGTTGCTGTGAAGGTATTTTGTAGATGTGGCTAACATCTACAGTCAGTTGACTTTAAGTAAAGGAGGTTATTCTTGACAGTAAGGATGAGCTTTATCCAATCGGTTGGAAAGTCTTCAATGTAAAAGTGTGGTTTCCCTGAGGAAGAAGAAATTCTGCCTCAAGACTGCAAAATCAACTACTGCCTGACAGTTTCTACCCTGCTGCCCTGCCCTACAGATTTCAGACTTGCTAGCCCCTACAATTGAAAGAGCCAGTTACTTGAAATAAATCTCATATGCACATGTGCATGTACGTATAGGGGTGTGTGTGTGTATATATATATATATATATATGCATATATATGTAAATAGAATCAAAACCTATTACTGTCGAGCTGATTCTGGCTCATAGCAACCCTACAGGACAGAGTAGAATTGTCCCTCCCCCCCATTTTTCCTATCAGTTCTATTTCTCTGGAGAACCCTGTCTGATACAAGTAGGTATGCTTTACCTACTTAGGTAAATTACCACAAATTTGGCAGCTTAAAAGAAAACACATTTATTATCCCACAGTTTCTGTGGATCAGGAGTCTGAGCACAGCTTAACCAGATCCTTTGGTAAGGGTCTCATGATGCTTAAAACAAGATGTCGTTTGACCAGGACTGGGTTCTCACCAGAAGCTCAGCTGGGGAAGGATCTACTTCTAAGCTTCCTTGGGTTGTTGCCAGAATTAATTTCCTTACACTACAGGACTGGCGATAGCTTGCTTCATCAACATCAGCAGAGGAGAGAGAGAGACTCTAGCAAGATGGGTGCTATGCTTATGTAGTCATTCCTGTGTGACTGTGTACATCCCACCACCTTCACTGCATACTGATAGTTAGAAGCAAGTCACAGACTCTGCCCTCACTCAGGACATTACATGAAGGCATGAATTCAGCAAGGCAGAGAGTGTGGGGCCACCTAAACATCTGTCTCCAACAAACCTATTTTGGTGAAAGGACTGAGGTGAGAACATAATTTTTTTATGATTAGTCAAAGATCCCAATATCATTTATTAGACAATCTAACATTTCCCTACTGGTTAAAAATTCTGCTTTCCTCAGATAAACATTTTAATATCCCAGACTAGGCTTTTGCTCCTTCTATCCTCATGTCAAGTACAGAATCTGTGATATTAGAAATGCAGTTTGTCAATCCCATTGTCAGTTTACTGGGCATAAAAGAACACCTATCAGGCTTCCTGTGCAGATGCAGTCACCATGGTCAGTTTCTGTTATATTCTGTCACACGTGTATATATCTTTGTCTTTATTCATATCTGAAAGGTTGATGGTTTGAATCAACCCAGAAGTGCATCAGGAGATAGGCCTGGTATCTGCTTCCAAAAGGTCACAGCCTTGAAAACCCTATGGAGCAGTTCTTCTCTGCACACATGGGGATGCCATGAGTTGGAATCAACTCCACAGCAACTGACGACAGCAAAGTCTTAACCTACCCCTCTAGGCCTTTGTTGTAGTATCATGCTCATATGAGCTGTGCTTATCACTTCTAAAGGTCTTCTAGGGGAGCCCTCGACAAAATGGAGAGATGAGTCAACTGCCGTTGGAAGTCACTATTATTAGCAACAGCGGGCTCTGGGTGGTGCAAGAGTTAATGTGCTGGCTGCTAACCAAAAGGTTACAGGTTTAAGGCCACTCAGAGCTACCTCAGAAGACAAGCCTGGAGATCTGCTTCCGAAAGGTCACAGCCTTAAAAACTCCATGGAACAATTCTACTCTGCATACATAGGATCAACACGAGTTTGAATCGACTTCATGGAAACCACCACCAACAATATCCATATCTATCTACCAGTTGTTGTTGAATGGATTCCGACTCATGGTAACCAACCCCAAGTGTGTCAGAGTAGAACTCCGCTCCACAGGGTTTTTAGTGGCTTATTTTTCAGAAGTAGATCAGCAGGTCCTTCCTCTGAGATATCTCTGGGTGGACTCGAATCTCTAATAATTCAGTTAGCAGCCAAGCATGTTACTCATTTGTACCACTGGCGACTCCATATCTATCTGGTTATATATAAAAATTGAGAAATAAAATGAAGAAGGCCCACTGATTATCTTTTCTTTTCCTCACAGAGGTGTGAACTCACTACAGAGCATAGGCAGCATCAGACAAATTCAAGGATCTGCTTGTTGTTGTTCTTATGTGCTGTCGAGTTGGTCTCTACTCATAGCAACATCATTTACAACAGAAAAAAACACTGCCCAGTCCTGCAACATCTTCACAATTGCTGCTATGTTTGAGCCCATTGTTGAAGCCACTATGTCAGTTCATCTCATTGAGGGCCTTCCTTTTTTCCTTGACCCTCTACTTTACCAAGGATGATGTCCTTCTCCAGGTACTGGTCCCTCCTGATAACATGTCCAAAGTACATGGGACAAAATCCCATCATCTTCTCTTCTGAGGAGCATTCTGGCTGTACTTTGTTCATTTTTCTGGCCATCCATGGTATATTCAATATTCTTTACCAACACCATAATTCAAATGCATTAATTCTTCTTTGGTCTTCCTTATTCATTGTCCAGCTTTCACATGAATATGAGGTGACGGAAAATACCATGGCCTGGGTCATGAACACCTTATTCCTCAAGGTGACATCTTTGCTTTTTAACACTTTAAAGAGTCTTTTGTAGCAGATTTGCCCAATGCAATATGTCATTTGATTTCTTAACTGCTGCTTCCATGGTCATTGTGGATCCAAGTAAAATGAAATCCTTGACAACTTCAAGATTTTCTCCATTTATCGTGACTCTGTTTATCATGACTGATTTAATGTTTCCCAACAGATACTTTACATCTTCTCAACATAAATAATCTGCTAATCAGTTAAATCAAGAACCGACATTAGTTATGTTCATGCTCACAAATGATTCAAGCTTAAGACCAAGATGAGAAAGTGGACAGCCCATAGGTAGACCAGGAACACTTCTGGGGACAAGAAGCACATCCCAAAGAAGACGACTTAGATAAGAAGGGATGGAGAGTTTGATATGAAGTCCAGCCACTAGTGAATCCCATGCACTTGAACTGCCATGGTATCCATTTGTGCCCTTGTGAGTAGAATACTGTTGCATTTGATAAGGAAAATAATACTCTATGTGACTACTTTATGTTTCATAGTCTTATGGGAGCCTGTGATCACCCATTGGAGCCAATGTCATTGTCTCTAAGAAGATGGAGTGCATGGTAACCACAACATTCCCTGAAAAATTTCCATCATCTCTACTGTTACAAATCCCTGTCTCTACCCTGGCCTACCTTTTTGGAATAGTCTACTTATGTCCTCAGCATTAATTATTTTTTATTAAATTATCTTTATTTTGAATGGGCAACATATGAATGAGGTAAAAATGCAAATATTACCAAATATACATAAAAGGAAAAGAAATCTCCCCTTTATTCCTGTCCTTCCATTCCCTAGGCTCCTCCCCCAGAGACAGTCACTTGTTACCTGTTTCATTCATGTCCTTCCAGAGATTATATATATACACATATACATATGTATTTATAGATACACATAAACATATACATACATAAATGTTGTTGTTGTTGTTGTTAGGTGCTGTCAAGTGAGTTCCAACTCAGTGACCCTATGTACAAAAGAATGAAACACTACCCAGTCCTGTGCCATTCTCACAATTGTTGCTATGCTTGAGCCCACTGTTGCAGCCACTGTGTCAATCACCTTGTTGAGGGTCTTCCTCTTTTTCCCTGACCCTCTACTTTACCAAGCAAATTATCGAACATATGTATATACACACATATATACAAATACATACATATACACATATGTATACACATACACATAAATAATATATGTATTCTTTAAAAAAAAGATAATGGTAGCATGTGATGCACAATTTTCTGTTTTTTTCACTTGATATATATAGTAGCATGTGTCCCATATTAGTACTACAGAACTATGTTGTATTTTTAATGGTTACATAGTATTGTTCAGATGTAATATAATTTATGTAATCAGCCCCTACTGATGGACATTTAGTCTATTTGCCACTTCTTTTAAAACAATATTTTAATAAATGACTTCATACTTCACAATACCATTTTAATTCTTAATCCTTAAAGATCAATAAGAGATTATCTCTAACATAATTCGTTTTGCTTCTATCATGGGTCTCTATCTATCAAGAAGCACTATTATATCCTATATCAAACTGAGGTCCATGTTGATAGCCCACTGGCTGAAATGAACCTACAGGTGTGTTATGTGTGGTTCACATCATTATTTTTCAAAATCAAATGTATCATCAGCCTTTAAAACTTGGGAATGTTCAAATCAAAATCCAGATCTGAGATGTCCCTTAAATAAAAAGTACCTAGCAATTCTGGACTCACATTCTTGCATAACAGCAATCAGCTGGAGGTGAGTAAAAACTGCTCAATGGCCTCCCTCAGTCCCCCATATGACAAAGATGGGAGATGGTCCCCATTGCTCCACCTTGAGGTTGCGCCAGTTATTATTTGTGTCACATGTCCCCTAGTTTTCCCCTCTATAATACAGATGGAGCATGGTGTCAGGATTGGAGGAAAACTAATAACAAGCTGCCATATTCAGATTACACAATCTTGCTTGCTGAATAGTGAAGAGAACTTGAAGCACTTACTGATGAATTACACCTCAATACAAAGAAAAACAAAAATCCTCACAACTGGACCAATAAGTAGCATTGTGATAAATGAGAAAATATTGAAGTTGTCAAGGATTTCATTTTTCTTGGATCCACAATCAACTCCCATGGAAGCAGCAGTCAAGAAATTGAATAATATATTGCATTGGGTAAAATCTGCTGCAAAAGACCTCTTTAAAGTGTTAAAAAGCAAAGATTTCACTTTGAGGACTAAGGTGTGCCTGACCCAAACCATGGTATTTTCAACTGCTTCATATGTGTGCATAAGCTGAACAATAAATAAGGAAGACCAAAGAAAAATTAATGTATTTGAATTATGTTGTTGGTGAAAAATATTGAATATACCATGGACTGCCAGAAGAATGAACAAATCTTAGAAGAGAGGATAATGAGACTTCGTCTCATGTATGATGGACATGTTATCAGGAGGGACCAGTCCCTGGAGAAAGATCTCATACTTGGTAAAGTAAGATGGACATGTTATCAGGAGGGACCAGTCCCTGGAGAAAGACATCATACTTGGTAAAGTAATGAGTCAGCAAAAAAAAAAAAAAAGACCCTCAACAAGATGGCCTGGCACAGTGGCATCTACAATGGACTCAAACATAGCAATGATTGTGAGGATGGCGCAGGACTGGACAGCATTTCGTTCTGTTATGCATAGGATCACTATGAGTTGGAAACGGCTCGACGGCACCTAACGACAACAAGAACAATATGATAGAGAAAAAGTGAAAAATTCTTATACCCAAATCTCTCTCAATAGCGGAAAAGCAAAAAGTAAGTCCATACTCACCACCACTCCCTATTGCCTTACATTCAGATGCTCCTTTATTTATTTACATTACTAGCCTGGCCTCTGAAGGCATTTGGCTCTGTAATCATATATTTAAAAGAAGCTGTGCTCTCCCCAAGGTCAAATATAATTTCAGGGACAGTCCAAGAGTTGCTGTTTATGTTCCTCTTCTCTTTATTTAAACCTTCCTTTTTCAATGTACCAACTTTTTAAATACAATTTCTGCAAAAAACCATAGTCTGTCCAGTGGATTTTGCAGCTAAAGTGGCCAGTCCTTTGATCTTTGTAGGAAGAAGAGCAGCTGGCAAATTAATCAATGCTTGGACATTTGCATTTTTTTTTTCCTTTTTTATGGTCTCCCCTGGTGCTGGAGATTGGTTTTCTGTGTTGGAAAAAGAGCCTGGAGAACAGCTGCTGCCTCCCGGTGTAGTGCATAGTAAAGGAGAGAGCGTGGCGCAGAATTCATCTGCCAAATATCCCAACAGGTTAACCAGTTCTGGAGCGAGGAAGTCACAGCTCTTGCTTTTGAAGGTTCTTTGTGTTGAGTGTAAAAGATTCTGTGTTTCTGAGAATAAGCAGTTTCTTCAAAATCACTATCTCTATATACCCTAGGCAGTAGTAAGACAACGCCACATAGGTACGATGTGTTCCTACTGATGAGATACTGGTAAATTATCTATCTGTCTGTTTGTCTACCTATCTATCCGTCTATATCTATCTATCTATCTATCTGTCTGTCTGTCTGTCTGTCTGTCTGTCTATCTATCATCTATCTATCTATCATCTATCTATCTATCTATCATCTATCTATCTATCTATCATCTATCTATCTACCTACCTATCATCTATCTATCATCTGTCTATCTATCTATCATTTCTCTCTCTCTCTCTCTCTATCTATCTCTCTATCATCTATCTATCTATCTATAAACTACAAGCATGAACTTGAAAAAATAAATACATGCATGCTTCTGAAAACAGGCAGCAGTGTGATGTTCACTGGAGAGCTTCCTATATGCTAGGCATTGTGCTCATTGCTACACATGCTTTATCTCATTTAATATTATGGACACTGAAAGATAAATGCTATCGTTAGCCTTGTTTCACAGGTGGAGAAACTGAATGAAGATCAGAAAGGCAAAGTAATTTCCACTAGGGCTCTAGGCTGGTAAATGGCAGAGCCGAGATTCATTTCAGTTTTTCTAACACATTTGTACCCTTAGCTAAATCCCCTGGAAAGCTTCCTTCATAGAGCAAGTGTTCCACAAAAGAGGTTCCTGTAGGATTTTCAGTGAGGACCATTGAGTGTGTCCTGGCCCAGTTCTTTTTGTGATCTGTAATGATGATGCTGTCATTGAGGCAGCAACTGCACGATCCTAGTCTTTATGTCACTTTTTTCTTCACAAGAAACAATCTGCTGTTGACCCGTTTCTCCTCAAACAACTCACAACTGAAGTAGCTTCAGCAGGACCTCACTTCTATTCAGAAAGAGCATTTGGTTCATTGGTCTTTTCCCTTCCTAGCATGCCTAATAAAGGTTAAACCACTAGTCACTAGTTCCGACCACACTAAACCCAGTTCACCTGTCTTGTAATCTACAAAGCTTTGGTTTCACACCCAACTCTATCAAAAAGGTCTTTAGTGATATACTTTAAAAAAATATATTTTTCAATTTGCATACACTAAAATTTATTCTTTATAGTGTGTAGTTCTATCAAATGCATTCAATTTGTGTAACCGCAATCAAGATACAGAACATTCCATCACTCTCCAAAAAGTTTTCTTGCACTATATCTCTGTGGTCGACCTTTTGGTTAGCAGTTAAGGAGTTAAACCATTAGGCTGCCAGGGTTCCACATTCTTTGTATTAAGGGCTGTGAATGCAAACGTGAGCAAAAACTGCCAGCTTTCAAGTAATCTTGCTTAAAAATGCTTTCAAGACCAGTGGGACATAACGGTATCCCACCCACTTTTTATGCCTCTGGAGTGCTTTGGAAAGGGGAGAGCCCAGTTTTAATTCATTTAGCTCAAGGTAAGAGCTTTTTGAAATGCTTGAAACTCAAAAATCCTGAGTGTGAGCCTCATTTTGTGTAGATTCAGCATTGTTTCAGGTGATGCCTCTCCGATTAGTAAATTTTCTAAACTTTTGACAGGTTTGCCTTTATTTCTGTGAGATAAGGCTCCTCATTATGTTTCCCAGTTACTATGTTCTCTTGAGAATGTATTTATCACTAGGATAAGTTATTGTTCGTTCAATCATAGTGGCCATTTTCTCCTTTACACCATTCATTGTTTGCAAGTGTTACTGGTTCCCTTCTTTTCTAGCTTCTGAACAGTAAATAATGTCTTTCCAAATAGGAATAACTCATTGCAGTGGTACTTTTCAAGAGACTGGAACTCCTTCTATAAGTTATTCTGCTCTGCATTCAATCATAGGGCCCAGTCATTACCCCTACATGTAGCAAATAGAATGCAGCACTATGAGCAGTTCTGCAGTATTCCAGGGCAGCTGTTTCTGCTTCTTAGCTGTTAGTGCTGCTTTTGTTACAATGAAGAATACATAGCAGAGGTAATTTTCCTGAGATTCAAATTCCTTTAGTTTTATTTATTTTGTCTGTAAGTACCACTTTTGCAGTGATGAAGAAAGTATTGTACTGGTAATTTTCCTGAGACAAAAAAATTCCCTGGCTTTGTTTATTTGGGCTGTTTAAGTATTGTGTTTGCAGTAAGGAAGAATGCATTGTACCATGTTTTGGAAACTTTTCACAGAAAAAAATAATAAAAAGGCTAAGAAGAAGGAGACTAGAATAAAATGCATGTGTAGTCATTGCCAGGTGCCTTCATGTTTTGCAAATTTCCAAGAAATAAAAAAAAGAAAATAACCAATTTTATCATTGACTCGTATTGGCAGAGTTTTCATCATCCAGGGACTGGGACACATGTGATCCCAAATAATGGTATCATAATCAAAAATTCATAACAAAAATTCTGAATTTGTCCTTTTAATCAGCATACTTTTCATCAATGCTTTCATTAATTGATAAATCAGATTACTTTCCACAACAGCTAAATGAAACTCATATTAAGAGGAAAGGGTATTTTATGGACTAGAACTGAGCACGTTAATTTTAGAGTAGGGGTGCTCAAAGTGTGGTCCCTGGACCAGCAGTATTAGCATTACCTGAAAATTTGTTATAAATGCAAGGTCTTGGGCCCAATTGCAGATATACTGAATCAGAAACTCTTGGGTGGGACTCAGCAATGTTTGTTTTAACGAGCCCTCCAGCTAATTTTCATGCACATACAAGTTTGAGAACCACTGTTTTAGAACAAGAGGAGCTAACAAAAATACCTAGAGGAGGGACTGAGTGGGGAAAATTTTTTGCTTGAGACTCAAATTATATACTCATGTACCAAAGTGAACAGTCTTTTGTTTGTTTGTTTTCTGACTGTTATCCCAAAATACTCAGACTTGAAAGTTTGGTGGATAGAATGTTCCCTAGTAACTCAGAGTTAGGGTTGTACTCATCAGAAATTTACATGGTTCTGTATGCCAATGCTGAATGTAGTCAGCAGGTCATTCTTAGAGTGGTTAGCTCTCTCCACGGAAACCTCTTTTCTTTCCAGCGCTGATCAATTATAGCAAAAGAAAAGGAGTAGTATGTCCAGAGTGACAGGAACTGAGCAGTAGGTCCAAGCCAATTTTAGCAGATTAATAATCTTGCTACAACCCCTCTCTCCTGATCGTAAGAAGTTTTCTCTTCATACTTTTGTTGTTGATGTTACTTTCTACTCTAGAAGATTTCTGAGTACTAAGAAGCTCCTTAGGATTTAATAACTATCCTGTATAAACTTCTATAATAGAGACTTCAAAAAAAGTCTTCAAAATCTCTTCAGAATTTAAAAAACGAGTCAGAGGAAGCTTATCATTTTGGAACATTTAAGCCAAATCCAGTTCTACTCATTTCCTACTGCGTCATTTTGTTATTATTCAGAATGGCAAATATTCACTTATTCCATGACATGTGGCAACCCTCTGCTAAGTACCCGAAAAACCAAACCCATTGCCATTGAGTCATTCCAACTCAGTAGTAGTATAAGCAGGAGATGACTTACCATAATAACTACAGCTATAGTAAAAGGTGAAATACGAGAAATGCTTTGTGAGAGATACCAGCAAACTGTTAGAGAGATTCCAAAGTTGGAGATATGATATCTGTTTGGGCATTTAAGATAAGCTTGGAATGATGGGCACAACTTTGAAAAATAGAGATATGAAGATAGAGAAAATATTCGAGGTAGAAGGTACAGCATAAAAAACGGTGCAGAACCCACAGATAAAATCACGCTTAATGATGAAAAACTGAGTGTTCCCCCCTCTTAAGATCAGGAACAAGTCAAGGATGTCAGCTCTCACCACTTCTATTCAACATTACACTGGACATTCTTATTATAGCAATTAGGAAAGAAAGGAAATAAAATATACACAGATTGGAAAGGAAAGAGTAAAGCTATCTCTATTTACAGATGACATGGTCATGTAGAACATCCTAAAGAATCCACCAAAAAAATATTAAAAATAATAAAAGAGTTTCAGGGTACAAGATCAATAAATAAAAAATCAGTTTTATTTCTATCAACTAGCAATAAACGACCCCAAAATAAAGTTAAGAAAACAATTCCATTTAAAATAGCATCAGAAAATACTTATAAATAAATTTAACTACAGAAGTACAAGATGTGTACACTGAAAAATACAAAACATTGTTGAAATAAATTAAAGAAGACCTAAATAAGTGGAAAGATACCTCATGTTCATTGATTGGAAGACTTAATGTTGTTAAGATAGCAATATTCCCTAAACTGATCTACAAATTCAATAAAGTCCTATCAAAATCCCAGCTAGCTTTTTCAAGAAATTGACAAGCTAATCCTAAATTTCATGTGGAAACGCTGACCTGGAATAGCCAAAACAATCTTGAACAAAAACAAAGTGAAGGACTAACACTTGCAGAGTTCAAAACTCATTACAAAGTTACAGTAATCAAGAGAGTATGGGAAGTGACGGCTAATAGACATGGAGTTCCTTTTAGGGATGATGAAAATGTTTTAAAGTAAGAAGTGGTGTTTGTTGTACAATTTTGTGAATATACTAAAAACTGTATAATTATACACTTTAAAATGGTGCACTTTTGGGATACTAATTGTATCTCAGAAAAAGTTGTTATTATAAAGAGAAAGAAAGAAAAGAACAAGTAGGGGTGGTAAGAGAATTTTCTCTTCAGGAACAGGCAATTTCTCACTTTGGGTAAGGTGTGAAGCAGGCTGGGAAACCATAATGAACTTTGAATGGCCAGGTAGAGAGAATGAACAGGCAGACGATCAGACCTGCACTTGGATTTATTTCAGGAGTATGAAGGTCTGGAGGAGATTGCCTTACAGGCTGCAGCTTTAGAAGGCCATTGCAGGCATTATCCTGTGTTTAGTGCTTTAAACGAAGATACCATTCTTACTATGTCCACATTCTCTGTGAGAACCTTAAAGAGGGGCCTCATTTTTACCTTGCTCAGACAAGGTCTATATAAAACCCAACTATATATGTATGTATATATATATATATATATATATATATATATATATATATATATATATAGTAAAATGGGGCTCTGGTGGTACAGTGGTTAAGTGTTTGGCTGCTAACCAAAAGTCAGCAGTTCAAATCTACCAGTCACTCCTTGGAAACCCTATGAGGCAGTTCTGCTATGCCCTGTAGGGTCACTATGAGTCACGATTGACTCAATGGCAATGTTTTGTTTTTGTTTTTTGATACAGTAAAACCTACCACACGTCTGTGAGTTTGTTGTACTGTGGTGGCTTGCATACTGCTACGATGCTGTAAGCTATGCCATTAGAATTTCAAGTATCAGCAGCCTCATCCATGGCAGACAGGTTTCAGCAGAGCTTCCAGACTAAGACAGACTAGAAAGAAAGACCTGGCAATCTACTTCTGAAAATTAACCAATGAAAACCTTATGGATCACAACAGAATACTGTCCAATACGGTGCTGGAAGACGAGTCCCCTAGATCAGAAGGCACTCCGTAATAGCCACAATAGACTTAAACTTACCAAGGATCATGAAGATGGTGCAAGAATGGGCAAAGTTTCACTCTATGCCTACTCAACAGCAACTAACAACAGCAATAACATAGAGCAAAAAAATTCAGCCAGCCCATCTACACTCACAAAACAACCATCCTGCTTGTGGTTGTTTTTTAAACTGAATTGACCATTAGCTTTGATATTATTAGAAACAGACACACTTTGAAATGAAGTTTGCTTTCTAAATTATTCTTCTGTTGAAGTGACCAGACTTCACATATACGAAGAGAGAACGGTTCCTTAGAAACAAGGATAGAGAGACTATGTCTCACATACTTTGGGCATGTTATCAGGAGCGATCACTCCCTAGAGAAGCACATCATGCTTGGTAGAGTAGAGGGTCAACAAAAAAGAAGAAGACCCTCAATGAGGTGAATCAACACAGTGGCTGCAACAATGGGCTCAAGCATAACAATGATTGTGAGGATGGCACAGAATCAGGGAGTGTTTCGTTCTGTTGTGCATAAGGTTATCATGAATCAGAACTGACTAGATGGCGGTAACAACAACAACGGGAGAGAGCAGAGAGGGCAAATCTGATGAAATGTGACTATATGACCATGAGATGCTAGAGGGATAAACACCAGAAGAAGCATGAGACTAGGACCAGCTAAAAATTGAACTGAAGATTGGAGGTATGAGATAGTCAATATTATGACTTAGGAGTAAATACAGCACAATCCAAAGCCCGAAAAATAGGACAATGGTTTAAATATTATAGTATATACATATGGAGAATATTATGAAGATATTGAAAATCATACTTTCAAAGAGTTTTTAATAACATCAATAAATGACCATAATTAGCGTTAAGTTAAAAAAGAAGTTCAATTGTTAATATATTATCCCAATTGTATAACTCTTATATAATATTCATATATGTAGCTATATGTAGATATGTTATTTTATTGACATAAAATGCGTATATATACATATATTATTTATACAAATAATAATTAGGTATGTATCAGAAAAATGTTAATAGTAGTGCTGAATTACAGGTAATTTCTACTCCTTTTAGTGTCAATCGGAGGGGGCTGGCATGATAGGTGTCCCAACTACTTGGAAATAGAATAACAAAATTGTCCTTTGATGTAACCACTTTGGAAAATAGTTTGGATGTTTCTTATAAACATAAATTCGTCATATGACCCAATAATTTCAATCCTACTTGCCTACACATCACATAAAACTTGCACAGGAATGTTCATAGAGTGTTGTTCGTGATAGCCAAAAAATGCAAACAACCCAAATGTTCATCAACTGGTGAATAGAATGCCTGTAAACTCATGAAAAAATTATGGCATATCCGTACAATGGGAGGCTCTTCAGTGATAAGAAGAAATGAATAATGACAGATGCCACAGCATAGATGGATAGTAAGAACCTTATGCTAACTGAAAGAAGCCAGACACAAAACATCATTTATCACAGGATTTTATTTATGTGAAATCTCCAGAAAAGGGAAATCTATGGAGACAGAGAACAGATTAGTGGTTGCCTGGGGCTGGAGTGGGAACAGGGATTAACTGCAGATGGGCACAGGAGATCTTATTGGGCTGATCTAGGTGTTCTGAAGGAGTCCCTGGGTGGTGCAAATGGTTAAGCACTGGACCAGTAGCCGAAAGGCTGAGGGTTAAACCCACCCAGAGATGCCTCGGAAGACAGGCCTGGTGATCTGCTTCTGAAAGGTCACAGCCTTGAAAACCCTATGGAGCAGTTCTATTCTGCACGCGTATGGTTGCCATGAGTCAGAACTTACAAAAACCATAACAACAGGTGTCTTAAAATTGGATAATGATGATCGTTGTGCAACTCAGTAAACTTTCACTGAAAATGGGTGAATTTTATGACATGTAAAGTATACCTCAATAAGATTAAAAAAAAAAAAAAAAAAAAGCTGTCCTTGTAGAGTTGAGCTTTAAACCGACAAGCAAGCAGACCTGGGCTGAGAGGTACAAAGCCACCTTTACAAGACAGAACGGCTCCCAGACCAAAAAGAATCAGCTATAACCTGACTGAATGCAGCAAGAAATCTACAGAAAGAACATGCCATTGAAATGGGGATGGTTGGTCTTGGGACTGGATATACAGGGCAGAGATGGCCCTGGCTTAGTGTACTATGGTTTCCATTAGCCCTGTAGTGGGGGAGGTGTGGAGGGGAGACTAACAGATGGTGCTAAAAAGATAGTTCAGGTAATAGTTAGCCAACAGACTGCCCCATGTGCTGATTCAACGTCCCCAAAACCAAAAAAACCAAACCTGTTGCCGTTGAGTCGATTCCGACTCAGCAACCCTAAAGGACAGAGTAGAACTGCCCCATATGGTTTCCAAGAAGCACCTGGTGGATTCGAACTGCTGACCTTTTGGTTAGCAGCCATAGCTCTTAACCGCTATGCTACCAGGGTTTCCTCAAGTCTCCCAGTCCAAGGAAACAGTCATTGGTTAGTTCCCATGCAGATTCTTCACTACAAAGAGAAAATGCACTGATAGGCCAACATGAGCCCTTCTAGACTTCAGCCTTGCACTTTGTAAAAATTAACCAGCCTGACATTCCAGGTACCACAGCAATTTCTGCAAACTCAGTTAATGCTAATTCATCACTATAAAAACCAGGCTTTTAAGCCTATGGGGTAGAAAGACCAAGTGTGAAGAGTAGTGAATTCCACAGACTAGGTCCCCTCCAACCCCCCACCCCTGACAACCAGTCTGAGTGACCATAAAGCTGCCAAGTTGGCACACTCTCTAATGGGATGTGTTCCTGAACTATGGTTTGCACAGCCCTGTGGTTTGTATTGCTTGCCCAGCAAGACAGTAGAACATATTGGATAAGAAAGTAGACTTGAGTCAGGCCATCTGAGTTCAAATTCTCTTCTACTGATCACTAGCTGTTTGGCTTTGGGCAAGTTACTAAACCTCTCTCTCTTTGCATTTCCTCGTCCGCAAGGCAGACAATAACAGTATCTACCTTATGTGGTTGTTAAAAGGATTAAATGAGAGTTTGTCATATGGCAAACACTCAACCATTAGCTGTTATACCTTAATTGGCAACCTCTTCACACTTTTCTAAGCCACCCTGGTAGCACAACGATTAATCACTTGGCTGCTAACCGAAAGGTCAGGGGTTTGAACTCACTAGCTGCACCTCGGGAGAGAGATTGGGCAGTCTGCTTCGGTAAAGATTACAGCCTTGGAAACACTATGGGGCGGTTCTGCTCTGTCCTATAGGGTCGCTATGAGTCAGGATCAACTCAATGGCAACGGTTTTGGTTTGGTTTTCATACTTTTCTGTTTTTTAACCAATTTTCTTATAATAAACATATTTCAGTTCACAATTAGGAAAAAATGTTATTGAAACGAATTGTGAAAATATTATTTCTGTTCAGCCAGAGAAGAAAAGACAACAGAGCCAAGCAAGGAGGTGAAGGAAGGAAGGAGAACAAGGAGGAGGGGTCCAAAATGCTAACGAGGGACATCTTAGAAGGACAGAATGTTGAAACCCAGGCTTTTCTTTCTAAAGAAGCCATCTGGTAACTGTATCCAAAGAAGCCCTGCTGAGATTTTCTTTGTGGACTTCTTTTTACCCACTATTTAGCCGAAAACTTGGCAGGAAAATGAGAGGGTTTGCTCCCCACAAAGTAGAGACAATTAGTAGAAGGAGGTGAAGGGATAATCCAATGGCCAAATTGGGGGGTGATGAAGAGCAAAATGTAGCAAAGTCCCCTCCACATTCGTCTCCATCCTCTCAGCGCTGGAATCCAAGTCTGTGGTTTTAGACAAAGCTCGCTCACAACTTAAACAAACTGTAGATGCAGCCTGGCTCTCCAGTCCCACAGGCTCCTGATCAGCCCTGGGCCTTGTGCAGGGAGCTCCCAAGCCCCTACCCATGGTTTAATTAATTTTCTGCAAAAAGCGATTGGTTGACATGACAGCAATAAACATCAAGTTCCATTAATTAATACTGAAGCATCAGTGTCCGTGTTGTTTCTCAATTATATGTCCAGATGCAGCCGCCCTGTCTGTGCTGGCATCAGGTTGGCTGTGGAGCCCAGAAAGGATCGTTAAAATGGGTGATAGGGGGCCCAAGGAGGGGGGCCATCTGCTCTTATTCTGAGATAATCAGCTTGGAGGAATTCACACTCCCAAGTCTGCTCCCCGGAGAAGGGTTTTAGAGACTTAGATGAAAGGATTTAAATTTGGTTGGGTGAGGCATTTTCATTTTGCTGATGGCCTGGAAGGGACCATCAGCTTCCCTTGGGTTCCAAGGCACACTCTTCAAACTGGCTTTCTGAGCCTTCTTCCCTTGCTCCCCTCCCCATAGTCCTCTTTTTTTGCCTAGCTACAGCCATCTTCAATTTCGTGTTAATTCAGAGGAGAGTCAAAGGGGAACAAAAAGCAATCTTTGCTTCTTCCACTCCAGAAAAAATACTAAAGGGACCACAGTTCCCACCGAGGCACATACTTTTGAGCCTGGAGACAAAGCAAAATGTTCTCATGAACACTCTGAGGTTAGGTCCTGGAGATAAAGCAATGTGATTAAATCTTGATAGATTTTTGTTTTAAGAGTGAGGGAAAAAGTCTTGTTTGCCTGGTTACCAAGAGTGCCGATGGCAATCCCTGTTTAATCAGAATCTTGATGAGCATATTTTCCCTCCCAGGACATAGACACCAAGGAAGAGCCTATTTGAGGCAGCCTCTGGCCCATTCCCACGTGATTGCTCCATCCCTGATACTTCCCTGGGCACTACCCTGAGCAACAGCTGTTTCATTATTCCAGCAATTTTACGATAATTGTTTGTGACTTCAGTTTGAAGATTATAAAAATAAAACCCTAGCCCCACCCAGCTCCACGGGGCAACAGACAAAGCTCATGATTGTTAAATTTCTCCCATACCTTTATAGGGAAGTACCATTGCTTTATTAATAAATTGATAATCATTTCCACTTTAAGGCTGGAGAAATAAAGACTCCAAAAGTGAATTAATTTGCCCATGGTCACTCCCCAAATGATTATTGGTCCCTGGGAGATAAACAGTGTTCAGAACAAGGCAAGAGTAGAACAGAGTGAGCTAAAATGAGAATGTGCTTTCCCCTGACTCTTAAAACAAAGGCTGGGTCTGGATTCTCACGTTTTGAAATTGATAGTGTTAAACTCTAAGGAAGGTCAAAGACCACAGCCTTCAGTGTGGAATTACACCTCCATGCAAAGAAAACAAAAATCCTCACAACTGGACCAATAAGCAACATCATGATAAATGGAGAAAAGATTGAAGTTGTCAAGGATTTCATTTTACCTGGATCCATAATCAACACCCTTGGAAGTAGCAACCAAGAAATCAAACAACGTACTGCATTGGGCAAATCTGCTGCAAAAGGCCTCTTTAAAGTGTTAAAAAGCAAAGGTGGCAATTTGAGGACTAAAGTGTGCCTGAGCCAAGCCATGGTATTTTTAATCACCTCATGTGGATGCAAAAGCTGGACAATGAATAAGGAAGACTGAAGAAATGATGCCTTTGAATATAGTGTTGGCAAAGAATATTGAATACGCCGTGGACTGCCTGAAGAACAAACCAATCAGTCTTGGGAGACGTATAGCCAGAATGCTCCTTAGAAGTGAGGATGGAGAGACTTTGTCTCCCGTATTTTGGGCATGTTATCGGGAGGAACCAGTACCTCGAGAAGGACATCATGTTTGGTAAAGTAGAGGGTCACCAAAAAAGAAGACCTTCAAAGAGATGGATTGACACAGTGGCTGCAACAAAGGAATCGAACGTAGCAATGATTGTGAGGATGGCATAGGACCAGGCAATGTTTTGTTCTGTTGTACACAGGGTCACTATGAGTCAGAACTAACTTGATGGCATTTAACAGCAACAGTGTTAAGATAGGGAAGATTCTTTATTATCAATGTTTTTTTCCATGTCACAATGTTTTAAAAGATTGGAAAGAAAGTGACTGCTCAGGACTTAAAAGTATAAACCTGAGCAGATAGAAATTAAATGGTAGAGTTCCATGGTGGCATGATTTCAGGTTTATGTACCCTGGATACAAAAATTAAACTAAGAGGAGAAAACAAAAGAAATGACATTAAAAGAGAAGAAAAGATCCTGATCGAATATGAAGGAATGGAATTAATGCTGAGAAAAAAGTGAAATCCTGAATTATATTCTCACGTCCCATCACCAACTTGCTGAGTAATCTTGATCATGTCACTTAACCTCTCCGATCCACAGTTCTTTTATCTGTTCTCTGTTAAATCTTCTCTACTTCAGGGTTGGTATGAGATAAGAGCCCTAGTGGTGCAGTGGTGAAATGCTCAGCTGCTAACCAAAAAGATTGCCGGTTTGAACTTAAGAGGGTCTGTGGGAGAAATATGTGGCAGTATGCTTCCATAAAGATTTACAGTCTTGGAAACTCTATGGGGCAGTTCTTCTCTGTCCTATAGGGTTGCTGTGAGTTGGAATTCACTAGATGGCAACGAGTTTGGTTTTTATTGCTATAAGAGTAAGTAAGGAATCGGTAGTCCAGTGGTTGAGTTCTCACCTCTTATTCAGGAGAACCAGGTTCAATTCCTGCCAATGTGCAGCCACCACTCATCTCTCAATGGAGGCTTGCATTTTTCTGTTATGCAAACCGGGCTTCAGTAGAGCTTCCAGACTGAGAGAGCCTAGGAAGAAAGGTCTCACAATCTACTTCCATGAAAACCCTATGAATCACAATGGCCCGACATTCAACTGATCATGGGGATGGTACAGGACTGGGCAGTGTTACCTTCCATTGTGTGTCGAGTTGCTATGAATCAGGAGTCTTCTGAATGGCAACTAACAGCAATGACAATGAAATAAGAGCCAAATGATCTAGCAGAAAGTTCCACGCGAACTTCTGGATATGGAGTGGCAGTTGGGAGCCTGTATCTCAGAATATGACTGATGTTGATAAGTCTTAATATCTCCCAGGCACGAGGCTGTAGACTTTACAAACTACTTCCATTCAATCATCACAAATACCCTGCGAAGTAAGTGCAAGCATTGCCCTAGTTTAGAAGATGAGGAAACAGAGGCTCAAAGAGGTTAAGATATTTCTGCCTGAGAGTCACGCAACTAATAGGTGGCAGAACCAGGATTCAAAGATAAATTTATTAATTCTGGAGCTTGAGCAATCACGCATGTGGCAATTCTACTTTGAAAAAACACCCCTGTGTGTCTGGGAAGATCCATAGCACAGCTCCATTGAACACAATATGAAAAATATCAAGTTGGCTCACACTCATGCAAAAAGGAGAAGCGTTTCTGGCCGTGAACAAACCCCTCTACCCCTTCAGTACAGTTTCGGCTCTCCTCTTGGATTACAGCCTGTCGGCAAAGAGGGCTGGGGAAGGCTCGTTGGATGAGGCAGGACTTGAGGCAGATGCAGCCTTGAAATATCCCTACTGCTCCACAAATCAGCACGCAGCTCCCTCTGCCTGAGTTCATTCCGAACAAATCCATTAAAAGCACCATCTTAATGAATATTTTATACGGTTATGACATAGTGAGTCCCATTTAGGAGGGGCTCTTACTAAAGGCTGAGACAATGAACTACTAAAATAGCCAACTAGTCATCAAGGCCAATAGAAATCCGGTCAGGGGACACAATTGTTTTACACAAAGAAAGAAAAAAAAAAAGTCCCCTAAATGTCCGTCTTGCTGGTTTAGGAATTCTTTTTATAAAATCTTAACTTCTGTGTTTAAATACTGCCAGCCATTTGCAAGAGGCACCTATTTGGATATTTACACCAACATACAAAAACATATTTGTTCATTTTTTTAAATCGGGTCTATCTCTGCACCCTTAATGAATACACACACACACCCCCAAACCAGTTACCATGGAGTGGATCCTGACTCATGGCTACCCCATGTGTGTCAAAGTAGAACTGTGCTCCATAGAGTTTTCATGGCCGTGATCTTTCAAAAGCAGATCACCAGGCCTTTCTTCTGAGGTGCCTCTGGGAGGAGTTCAAACTGCCAACCTTTTGGTTAGTAGCCGAGCTAATAACCATTTGCACCACCCAGGGACTTTACCAAACACATACACACACATATAAGGAGACACACACATGTTTTAACCCACTTCCCCTAGAAATAGAAAGTAGAAACAAAGAGAGAATTCTAAGGGACAAATTCAAACTTGCCCCTATGTTATGCCACTTCTCCAAGTCTTGCTGCTTATCTAGGAAATGCTGACATGGCTCAAGGACTTTGGATGACAAAGAGGGGTGAACCTACAACAAACTGGTAGCCTGCATGTAAAATGCAATCTGCAGACACATTCAATTTGCCCTGGACAATATTTGTTTGCCTTCAGATTTTAAGAAATATGAATTCATAGTTAACCTTTAAAAAATCTGGAGATTTCAGAAACAGTTCTGAGTATATGGCTTCTCTTGAGAAATTTAAAGATCTAGCATAACGGGGCCTGCATTCCCACACCGAACAGCTGGCTGGAGCTGAGTCCCAGATCAGAGAGGGACCAGCCTTTCCAATCCCCAGCCTCCATATTGTTTCTCTGCTGGGAAGACAGGATCAGTTGCCATTTGTCATTCCCCTTGCACGGCCATTTTCCTTAGTGTTGAAAGGAAAGCGAAATATTTTTTTTCATAGGCACATCTCTATCAAAAGTGAAGAAATAAATGGTAGACTGGAAAAGCCATGTAGTCTAAGAAAAATGAGAGAAAACCTGAAGCCTAACTCTGTGTGGGAGTGAAGATTATGTATCTGTGTTTGAAATGCAAACAAAAACCAGGTTGATTTAACGTAAGTACTCACCTGGTCCTTGTGGGCATTCAAGACTAATGCTCCTGATGTAAAGTCACTGAAGATGTTTGAAATTGGTCTTTAGCCCACATTTTCATTGCCATGGTTCCAAGTGCCTTCTGTAGTATTTCGTGCAGTGCCAGGTGATGGTGTGTTCAGAAAAATAAAATGCATAAGAAACTAAAATTACTTTGGATCCATTTGTCCCTCCCCATTTGAACAGATTTCTGGGTACCAACAGCCCCATAACCCATCCTCCTTTCTTACTGGTTTAAGAATACTTTTAGAGTCTTCTTTGCTCTAAAGATTTATTTCAGGACCTATAGTATGCCCATGGAAGCAGAAGTCAAGAAATCAAACAACAAATCTGCAGCAAAAGACCTCTTTAAAATGTTCAAAAGCAAAGATGTCACCTTGAGGACTAAGGTGCCCCTCACCCCCACCATGGTATTTTTAATCACCTCGTATGTATGTGAAAGAGGGACAGTGAATAAGAAAGACAAAGAAGAATTGGTGCCTTTGAATTTTGGTGTTGGTGAAGAATATTGAATATACCATAGGCTGCCAAAAGAATGAACAAATCTGTCTTGGAAGAAGTATGGCCAGAATGCTCTTTAGAAGCGATGATGAAGAGACTTCGTCTCATGGCATACTTTGGACGTTTTCAGAGGGACAAGTCCCTGGAGAAGGGCATCATGCTTGACAAAGTATAGGGTCAGCTAAAAAAGAGGAAGAACCTAAACAAGATGGATTGACACCGTGGGTGCAACAATGAGCTCAAACATAACAAGGATTGTGAGGATGGCACAGGACCAGGTAGCTTTTCGTTCAGTTGTACATAGGGTCACTATGAGTCAGAATAGACTCAAAGCACCTAACAAGTCCTAGAAAGGATCTGGAAAAAGAATCACATAGACATTTCCATGACTGGTTTGATAGAGTATTGACTTTGGGGCCAGCTAATCAGTTGTCATGCCGACCCCAATTCATGGTAACCCCATGTGAGTCAGAGTAGAACTGTGCTACATAGGGTTAGCAGTAGCTGAGTTTTCAGACACAGATCACCAGATCTTTCTTCCAAAGTGCTTCTGGGTGGACTTGAACCTCCAGTCTTTAGGTTAGCAGCCGAGCACATTAACCATTTGCACTCAGGGGCTTCAGGGCTAGCAAAACTTAGATTTAAATTCCAGCTCTACCATTCACTGTCTGAGCCTGCGTTCCCAGTAGAGCAGAGCCTGAGGTGAAGGAGTGTGTATAACTGGTTTCTTGGAGAATGTGATCCCAGGAATGAGAGGCTGGGAAGTGAGCGGGGAAGGAGAAAAACATACAAGGAAGTATTAACTGCAGCAGCCACTGGTTACTTCATGTGAGACCTTCGGAGTAGCCTTATGAAATGTGTGTGAGAACTGTCAGTCCCAGGGCCACTGGCTGACAGTTACCCATGGTGTATTAGCTCATCCACGCAACCAAAGGAAGCCGAGAAAAGAATAAGAAATGAAGCTATAACCTTGCCTGGAATTGGTGGTAAATCCAACGTCGTGGATTAAATTGTGTCCCCTCAAAATATCTGTCAACTTAGCTAGGCCATGATTCCCAGTATTGTGTGATTGTCCACCATTTTGTGATCTGATGTGATTTTCCTATGTGTTGTAAATCCTACCTCTATGCTGTTAATGAGGTGGGATTAGTGGCAGTTTATGTTAGCAAAAACCCGTTGCTGTTGAGTCAATTCCGACTCATAGTGACCCTATAGGACAGAGTAGAACTGCCCTATAAAGTTTCTAAGGAGCGCCTGGTGGATTCGAACTGCCAACCTTTTGGTTAACAGCCATAGCACTTAACCACTACACCACCAGGGTTTCCAAGGCAGGGCTCAATCTAGAAGATTAGATTGTGTTTTAAGTCAATCTCTTTTGAGATATAAAAAAAAAAAAAAGCAAGCAGAGAGATATGGGGGCTGCACACTACCAAGAAACAAGAGCTAGGAGAATAGCAAGTTCTTTGGACCCAGTGTCTCTGCACTGAGAATCTCCTTGAAGGGGAAACACTGATGACACAGTCCTTCCTCCAGAGCCGACAGAGAGAAAAAGCCTTCCCCTGGAGCTGCCACCCTGAATTTGGACTTCTAGCCTACCAGGCTGTGAGAGAATAAATTTCTCTTGTTAAAGCCATCCACTTTTGGTATTTGTGTTATAGCAGCACTCGATAACTAAGACAGCCAAGAAGATGAAAAGCGGTGCACAAAGGGTGTCCTATACTCTGACCTTTCACTTCGTTTCTTAAAGCCTCAGTTTTGCCATCTGTAAAATGGAAATAATACTAGTGCTAACCTTGTAGGGCTGAATATCGTCAAATCATCCATGTTAAACTCAGTAACATGCTCAGCAAAACACCATGCTAATGCATGTCAGTTTCTAGTATAAATTCTTACCCCAAGGACTACACACTTTGCAGAGCCTTTATCTGACTGCTGTACTGCAATAATCAACAAAACCAAGCAACAGTAATTAGAATCTCAGCGTTTACCTGGCATGGGGTTGTCAACCAGCTACTGCTCGGCCAGTTCTGACCCAGAGACATGAGTTCTTTTGTCCCATACAATATATAGCTTTTTTTTTAAAGAAATTGATTGCCAACATTTAAAAATCAGAAAATATCACCTAAAATTCAGATTTCCAGCTTACCCTTAAAAAATGGAAAGCTCTGTCCCCACAGAGCTGGCATTCCCACCATCAGCTGGAGCTGAGGAGTGGTGACCCTTTCAGACAGGGCCTGTTCTCACAAATTTACCACCGTCCCTTCTGAGTCACTTCACTTATCCCCAACCTGCCTGCCTCATGGTCATTTGAATTTGAGAAACCCCTGGACTGATACTTAACTGGAAAGGCAGGATCCTCTGAAATAGGGCCAGGGTCCAGGGAAAGAAAATGCTGGAAAATGACAAGGCTTTGTTTTTCAGTGAGACGGCTGAAGAGCCACTCTGGAGCCCCGTGGAACTCAATGTCCCTGTGATGGAGAGCTAAGTGAATCCCGCTGAGGTGCGAGTGTGTGGTTCCAGCGAGTCTGGCTATTACCAACCTGAGGCTGAGGTCAACCCAGCTGCTCCCGGCGCCTACAACTCTGTTTATTTCATTCTGGTTCATACCAGAGATTTATTTTTATGAACAGTGAACATTTTTTGTAACATTCCCTCATTTAACCTTCATTATCAAAGTCTCTGCCCAAAGCCCATATAAGCACCATTATTGCCCATATAACATTTTCCAACATAAACCATTTAAGGCATTTTTTTTTCCATTTTATTTATTTCTCTTCTGTTACATTTCATTTGAAATGTGCATGAGGGAGAATGTATCTTGTTTTTATGTTGTCTTACACAGACCATAAGCCCTAATAGTGGACGATGCCTATTTTGGAGGTTAATAAGCAAAGGGGACATTTGTCTTATGGAACAAACAACCAGGACATGCTGGCCTCTTAAGAAAGTACTGGGAGGGAGTTTTGTATGACTGAGGAAATTGAAGGGAAAATAACTCGCTTCTTTGTCTCTTCTGAAAGCCAAGAAACGAAGAAACATGGTGGCTCCAAAAGAGGAAGTCAGGAAGATTATTGGCACCGAGTTGTAATATTAGCCCTCCAATCACCCATTACAGGGGACCGTGTCCCATTTCAGGGAACCTTGTCTTTCTCAATTAAGCAGATTCTCCATGGACACTGACAGTATGATTTGTATCTCCAGTACCTGACCAGGGTCCATTGTAAACTGAGTAGCTTAATAACAAGTTTGTATTATGACTGGTAGAAACTCAACTGACTTAAGCACAAATGGTAATATATTGGCTCACATAGTTGAAAAGTTTAAGGTTTTCAGGCACAGCTGTATGCAGGAGCTAAAACTGTCTTTAGGACTCAGGCTCTCTCTTTTTCTCCCGAATGCTCATTCTACTTTCCTATTAGTTTTACTTCAAGCAGGCTCTCTTCTTTTGATACCACCACCTGCCTGTCAGTTTGTCATACTGTGGTGGCATGTATGTTGCTGTGATGCTGGAAGCTATGCCACTGTTATTTCAAATACCAGCAGGGTCACTCATGGTGGACAGGCTTTAGCAGAGCTTCCAGACTAAGACAGACTAGAAAGAAAGGCCTGGCAATCTACTTCCAAAAACTGGCCGATGAAAGCCCTATGGATTACAACATAATATCGCCCAGCGTGGTGCTAGAAGATGAGCCTTCTATATTGGAAGGCTCTGAAAATACACAATGGCCACAATGTACTAGAACATACTAATGATTGTGAAGATGGCACAGGACTGGGTAGTGTTTCATTCTGTTGTACATAGGGTAGCCATGAGTTGGAGCTGCCTCAGTGACAACTAACAACAATAACAACAACTTCTTTTAGTAGTTGTATCTTCACCAAGAAATTCTAGGCTTATGTTCCTACAAGTTCAAAAAACTCCAACAGTAAGAAAGAGAGAGATAGAGAAAAAGGGGGAAAAAGTAAAAAAGAACAAGCTTTTCTTTCCCTGTAGTTCAATCAATAGTCCCCCTAGAAATCTCAAGTGCTGTTGGATTCCTAAACAAGTCACTATAGTCAGAGGTAAAGACTATCTTAATTGGACCACCAGGGTTTAGCCCACCCTGCCCAAGAGGACTGAGATGGGGAAGATGGAATGTACATTGTTGTTGTTAGGTGCCATCAAGTTGGTTCCGACTCATAGTGACCCTATGTACCAGAGAATGAAACACTGCCCAGTCCTGAGCCATCCTTACAATCGTTGTTATGCTTGAGCCCATTGTTGCAGCCACAGTGTCAGTCCACCTCATTGAGGGTCTTCCTCTTTTCCGCTGACCCTGTATTTTAACCAAGCATAATGTCCTTCTCCAGGGACTGACCCCTTCTGAGAACATGTCCAAAGTATGTGAGACACAGTCTCTCCATCCTTGTTTCTAAGGAGTATTCTAGCTGTACTTCTTCCAAGACAGATTTGTTTGTTCTTTTGGTGGTCCATGGTATAGTCCGTATTCTTCGCCAACACCACAATTCAAAGGTGTCAATTCTTCTTCCGCCTTCCTTATTTATTGTCCAGCTTTCACATGTATATCATGTGAAAATATCATGGCTTGGGTCAGGCACAACTTAGCCTTAAGGTGACATCTTTGCTTTTCAACACTTTAAAGAGGTCTTTTGCAGCAGATTTGCCCAATGCAATGCATCTTTTGATTTCTGACTGCTGCTTCCATGGGTATTGATTGTGGATCCAAGTAAAATGAAATCCTTGACAGCTTCAATCTTTTCTCTGTTTATCATGATGTAGCTTATCGGTCCAGTTATGAGGATTTTTGTTTTCTTTTTATGTTGAGGCGTAATCCATACCGAAGGCTGTGGTCTTTGATCTTCATTAGTAAGTGCTTCAAGCCCTCTTCACTTTCAGCAAGCATGTTAGGTGCGTGCATATGAGCAGTAGTAGAGATCCACCACAGGAAAGGTGGTTGATGCTATTGCATAAAGAGAATAGCAGGAGTCAGGAGCTCTGGGTACTTCCTCCCAGCTCTTCTGTAACCAGCTAAAAAGACTGGAAAATTTAATTCATTGCTACAAACATGTACTGCATCCTACTATGTGCTAGGACTGTACTAGGGCCTGAGAAATCAAAGTTGCAAAGCTACTGATGATGATCTCAATAAATCTACCAACTGGTAGGGACCACAGCTACCAAACCAAATCTTTATGAAACCTTGTACTAGGAAGATCAGTAGAAACATATGCAACATGCAAGGATTCCCCCACAGATAGACTCTGAGATTAGAATTTGAGTGCAAGTGGCAGGTATTTGGGAGGCAATCTAGGAAACCTGGGGAGAGGAATGGAGAAGTGAGACAGGGAGGGAAGGCGCCAATGTAGGCCGGACTATCAAGCCAGCTGAAGTCACTGAGTGGTGCCAATGGTTAACATGCTTGACTGCTAACTGAAAGGGTGGAGGTTGGAGTGCCTTGGAAGAAAGCCTAATAATCTACTTCCTGAAAATCAGCCATTGAAAACCCTTTGGAGCACAGTTCTACCCTGACACACATAAGGTCACCACGAATCCAAATCAAATTGACAGCAACTACATCAAGCCCATTACCACCATTCTTGAATGGAATTTAATCTGCCGGGAATTCTGAGAGCCGGTAGAGAGCGTATGCTTCAGAATTATTCAATGCGCAAAGATGGGGGCGATGATGAGGAAACTGGGGTATTTATATATGAATTTCTGTCTGTCACTGGCTCAGGGCTTCTGGAAGACAGGGCAGTAATTCCCTGGGCATTTCTGGTCTGCCATCTGTGTGGACAGGGAGGACTTCCATGTCCAGATAAAGCCCTCAGGCAGAGCAACAGATGCTGACAGTGGAAGTCAGGCCAACTGCACTGAAATGAAAGAGCCTGCGGGTTACGTATGTTTGGGGTCCTGACAGTATCTGATTTTAGAGTAGAAATCATTTGCTGCTCTTTTCTAAATTAAGGAAAGGAGACCAGAAAATCCCTGAAGGCATAACCAACTTTAAAATCCTAAGATGCAAGATTTAGTCTAGCAATCTTACTTTTTATACTTTCAGGGTGACTTGTCTCTGACTGGTTTTCAAACAATCTAATAAAGCATGGGAAATGGGTGGGTGGTAGGAGATGGAAGCAGCTGGGAGAGTGATCAGGTTAATGACTTTTTCAGTCAAAAAGTCCAGGACTTCACACAAAAACGTATTCATCAAAGAAGTCTAACTTGTTTGGAAAGGGTCTGCTGACTTTTAACCTTATGATCTCAGGCTTTGAACTTGTAAGGCAGGTTATGGACTATCAGAGGAGGACCCTCAAGGCTGTGGGTTCATAGAATAGATAGTTGAGGCCCTGGTTGGGTTGTAATATCCTGGTTCTTCAAGACTCCTGGCCAAGTGTTCTCTCTCTAGGTATGGCCAGTGACATAGCCAAGAGGTGGATGTAGCAAACCAGACTTATGGGAGAAATTGATTTTTTTTTATATCCAGGGGCGTAGTCCTAATTTACCTTCACATTTCTAAAGTTTATTCCCAACCCAAGGAGAGGAGGCCACTACTTCTATTGTTTTCAGCATTTCTTACATTTGAAAATATTACCGTGGCTATTATGTTTTTTTTTTTTTTTTTTCTTATGTAGACAAAGACCCAAAACAGTTTTGGAAAAATGCTCATGGCTCTGTGTAGCTACAGTTTCAGAATAGGGCTCCCCATCCCAAAACGTTGTTTCCCAGAAGTCTGCCTGCAAAACACAAACCCCTTGTGAACCCACATTGTACCCTCTACCGGAACGTGTGAGCTCCCAGGGACTGGTTTATCTTCTCATTTCTTAAGATGTGTTCTGGTAATTAGATCACTTCTCTGTTTTTTCCCTCCTTTCCTTTTTCCATCCCATAGAGCGCCACTATTGTTGCTTCTAAATGAAACTCAAGAATTGCATTTGATTGCAAAGGATGGAGCATTTAAAGTGGTAAGTCTGGGGATGGAAAAAATGAAAATCATGTAATCCAATAATGAACCGCGACAATGGAGGGAAACCTTCCCAAAGCACTGTTGACAATGAACATCCCTGAATGCCTGTGTGTTCAACTTATTAGAAAGAACCGGCATTTCTCCCCTGGTCAAGCACAGGATCAAGCTCTTTATAATTAGTTCTCAGTATGCACACAACCCTGGATGGTTTGCAGTTGTTTTCCCTACTCCAGTTAGTTTTCCTAGAAAAGGATTTAATTTAACAGATTAATTAGCAGTTGCATATTTGGAGAGTGATTTGAGCATTGCTGGGTAGTGTCTGCTTTATTGGGAATGGAGAAAGGACATCTTTTCATGATCCTGAGACAAGCACCCAGCTACTATGGACTTTTCTCTAAAATTAGCACTTATATCTGACAGCAGAACTACCTCTAGAAAAAAAAAAGAGTTATTAATGTGGCCCAGTGGCTGAGGGAAATTGGGGTGGAAGTGATGATTACTGAATTAGGATTTAATATTGACTGACAAGGAGCCCTGGTGGCACAGCGGTTAAGAGCTCAGCTGCTAACCAAAAGGTCAGCAGTTTGAATCCACTAGCCATTCCTTGGAAACCTTATGTGGCAGTTCTAGTCTTTCCTATGGAATTGTTATGAGTGGGAATTGACTCGATGACAAGAGGTTTGGTTTGGTTTTAGTACTGACTGGTAATAATAAAATCTAACTTTCATTAAGAGACTGCTGTGTATTAGGACCAGTTCCAAATTCTACACAATTAATTCATTCAAACTGAAAAAAAAAAAAACCCATAGATAAAATGCCTTTATTGTTCCTATTTTATAGACTACAAAACCGATCGTATCTTCCTTTTTCTTACATTCCATAGAAGAAATGCTTAAAACTCTATTACCTCCACTACTACTGCTACTATGATTAATACTTATAATACTCCAATTAACTTACCTAGTTACTAAGCATTACTGAACATGCAGAAAAGGCATTCAACAAAGTCCAACACCCTTTGCTGATAAAAACTCTCAACGAAATAGACATAGAAGGAAAATTTCTCAACATAATAAAGGGCATCTATGCAAAACCAACAGCCAACATCATTCTTGATGGAGAGAGGCTGAAAACACTACTGCAAGAAACCAAAAGAGATCTACATAAATGGAAAAACATACCACGCTCACGGATAAGTAGGCTCAATATTGTGAAAATGACAATTCTACCCAAAACAATTTACAAATATAATACAATTCCAATCCAAATATCAACAGTATTCTTTAGAAAGATGGAAAATTAATCATTAACTTTATATGGAAAGGGAAGAAGCCCAGGATAAGTAAAGTACTATTGAAGAAGAAGAAAGTAGGAGGACTTGCACTGCCTGACCTCAGAGCCTACTGTACAGCTACAGTAGTCAAAACAGCCTGGTACTGGTACAACACCAGACACATTGACTAATGGAACAGAATTGAGAACCCAGATGTAAATTCATCCACCTACGGTCACCTGATCTTCGACAAGCACCCAAAGTCCATCAAATGGGGGAAAAGACAATCTTTTTAAACAAATGGTGCTGGCAAAACTGGATGTTCATCTGCAAAAAAATGAAACGGGACCCATACCTCACACCATACACAAAAACTAATTCAAAATGGATCAAAGTCCTAAATATGAAGAAAAAAATAGAATCAATACTAGAGACCCTAATACACGGCATTGAGAGGATACAAACCATAACCAACAACATACAAACTCCAGAAGATAAGCTAGATAAATGGGATATTCTAAAAATTAAACACTTATGCTCAAAAGACTTTACCAAAACGGTAAAAAGAAAACCTACAGAGTGGGGAAAAAAAAATTGGTTATAACAAATCAGACGAAGATCTAATCTCTAAAATCTACAGGAAATTCCGGCACCTCTACAACAAAAAGACAAATAATCTGATGAAAAAGTGGGCAAAGGAAATGAACAGACACTTCACTGAAGAAGCTATTCAAATGGCTAACAGACACATGAAGAAATGCTCATGATCACTAGCCATTAGAGAAATGCAAATCAAAATCACAATGAGACACCGTCTCATCCCAGCTTTACCAGCATGAAAGAAAAACCAGAAAACAAGTGTTAGAGAGGCTGCAGGGAGATAGGAACTCTTATGCACTGCTGGTGGAAATGCCAAAAGATGCAACCATTTTGTAAAATGATATGGTGCTTCCTTAGAAACCTAGAAATAGAAACACCATATGATCCAACAATCCCACTCCTAGGAATATACCCTGGAGAAATAAGAGTCATGACACGAATAGCTGTATGCACACCCATGTTCATTGCAGCATTGTTCACTATAGCAAAAAGATGGAAACAAGCTAGACGCCCATCAACAGGTGAATGGATAAACAAACTATGGTACATACACACAATGGAGTAATATAAAACAATAAAGAACAATGATGAATCTGCAAAGCGTCTCATAACATGGATGAATCTGGAGGGCATTATGCTGAGTGAAATAAGTCAGTTACGAAAGGACAAATATTGTATAAGACCACTACTGTAAAAACTCATGATAAGGTTCACACACAAAAAGAATCTTTGGTGGTTACGAGGGAGGGGAGGGGTGGGGGTGGGAAAACGCTAAATAAGACAATAGATAAGTGGTAACTTTGGTGAAAGGTAAGGCAGTACACAATTCTGGGGAAGCCAGCACAACTCATACAAGGCAAGGTCATGGAAGCTCCATAGACACATCCAAAGTCCTGAGGAACCGAATTGCTGGGCTGAGGACTGTGGGAACCATGGTCTTGGGGAATATCTAGCTCAATTGGCATGACACAGTTTATAAAGAAAATGTTCTACATTCTACTTTGGTGAGCAGTGTCTTGGGGTCTTGAAAGCCTGTGAGTGGCAATCTAAGATACTACACTGGTCTCACCCCTTTGGAAGCAAAGAAGAGTGAAGAAAACTAAAGATACAAGGGAAAGATTAGTCCAAAGGACTAATGAACCATAATTACCACACCTTCACGAGACTGAGTCCAGTAGAACTAGATGGTGCCAGGCTACCACCACTGACCATTCTCACAGGGATCACAATAGAGGGTCCTGGACAGAGCTGGAGAAAAATATAGAACCAAACTCTAACTCACACACACGCAAACATACTAGCCTGACAGAAACTGGAGAAAGCCTAAGCGTATGGCTCCTGGACACCCTTTTTGCTCAGTAATGAAGTCACTCCTAAGGTTCACCCTTGAGCCAAAGATTAGACAGGCCCATAAAACAAAATGAGATTAAAGGGATACACCAGCCTATGGGCAAGCACTAGAAGGCAGGAGAGGACAAGAAAGCTGGTAATAGGGAACCGAGGTGAAGAAAGGAGAATGTTGACATGTCATGCGGTTGTTAACCAATGTCATTAAACAATATGTATACTGTTTAATGAGGAGCTAGTTTGTTCTGTAAGCTTTCATCTAAAGTACAATTTAAAAAAATGAAAAAAAAAATTGTATTTTAATGTTTTCAGTGAATAAATTAACCCTTCTAAAAAAAATAGCAAAAAAAAAAAGTGATGCTTTTTAAAAAGGTACAATAATGAAAATTGAACTTTCTTTTTCACTTTCTTTTAATTAGGGATAAGTACTAATTTGGACATATTACACTTATAAATTAAGTGTATAAAATACACACAACACAATCATTTTCAGGCCTTCAAGATATATTGATGCTGCCCTGATTCTTGTTTCACTCTAATGCCATTAATCTGACTACGTAAAATATAAAAATTTCTTCATGCAAAAAGAGTAATTTCCTTAACATGTAAAGGGTTTTTTTAATCCAATAAAAATAAGATTAATAAACACGCAAGAATAACAATAAAATGAACTAATAAGAATGACTGACACACAATCCAACAGAAAATTTGCAGAAGACATAAAAAGTTTAGATTAAATAATTTGGCTTGTAACTGTATGGAAAAAATGGCTCAACCTCAGTTAAATCAAGCAGTAAGACATCATTTTAACTTATCAGTTAAAAGTTTGAAAGACACTGTCATGGAACATATATTTCATTCACCCCCAGATCATAATAAACATTGCAGCTAGCTCAAAAGTTAGTCTCAAAGCACTTCATAAAGAGTGCAATTGTCTTTCCCTCTTATTCTTCGTTTATCCCCAAGGTGCAGTTTTTTTTCTCACGTTGGCCTCTTCATATTTTCCCCCTAGCAATGATGGTGGCTATGTCTGCACAGAATTACAAATCCAAATAGTTGAATCAAAATATTTTGGAGGGTGTATATGCAGCATCAGACATGAAAAGTCCCAAGCATTTGAATGCCCATGCAGAGAAAGGGAAAACCAGAAGTCTCACGAGGGCACTTGTCATTCAGCCCTTAGTGCTTAAATGCTGCATTATCAACACTCTTTGAAAAGAGCTTTCCAGTTGGGGTTGCCAAAGCTATCATTTACTTCCGAATATCAGCCAACCAGTAAGCCAAAAGAGAAAAGGGAGAGCCAGTTAAATTAGTTTTATTCACACTGAATGAATTTTGAATTTTTGAAAAATATTTGGGATATCTTAACCATGGTATTAACCGATATTATATTTATTATTAACTTGAAAGGGGAAGTGAAATAGAAGAGCAGAGGAGGGACAGAATCCTATAAACATAACATTATTGGAACTATAATAGAATACAACATTTTAAAGAGGAGTAATAATGTTTGTTAATGATCATTTACTATTTGTCAGGCATGGTCCTTGCTGTGTGCCCTACATGCCTTATTCCATGCAATTCTTACAATAACCCTGTGAAGTAGATACTAATATTATTTACAATTTACAGGTGAAGAAGCTAAGGTTCAGAGAGATTAAAGAATGTGTACAAAATCACATGACTAGTAAGTGGCAGGACTTTGATTCCATCGCAGGCAGTCTGTTTCTGAAATATGGGTTCTTAAACACTCTGCTATTTCCATCCATAAACTCTTGCTGTGCCCAGAAATAATTTTGTTTGCCCTCACGCTGTGGAGCAAGATGCATTTCCATTGAGATGAATTTCCTTTCTTAGAATCTACTGCTCCTTTGGGTGAAAGTGGTATTCAGTGATGTTTAAAAAGGGCAAAGGGCGCCTTCTCTGTGTTTTCCTCACCTCTAAGTTCTCCCAGTGGACCAGCTTCAGATGCGTCTCTTGGTTGGGCCTGATCCAAAATGCTGTCCTTCATTTATCCTTCTAAAACGCTAATCAGCTCAAATCATCTAGCAAAATTTCCTGTAAAAATCAAAAATAAACCAAGTCCAGTTTGGCTAAGATAACAGAGAAAGAGCCAAAGGTCTTCTATGTGGCCTGACTTCTTAACAGATGTTTTCTACATGACCTAAGAAGATAAAATCAATGACTAGAAATTGTAGAGTTATAGATTCCAGCTCAATCTGGACTGCGCTTATTAATAATTGGGGTTCCCTCAGGAAGAAGTGATGTCATGGGAGGTACAAAAGAAAAGGATGGACAACTGCTTGACAGAAATGTTAAAGGCCTTCTATGTGGCCTGACTTCTTAACAGATGTTTTCTACATGGCCTTAGAAGATAAAATCAATGACTAGAAATTGTAGAGTTATAGATTCCAGCTCAATCTGGACTGCGCTTATTAATAATTGGGGTTCCCTCAGGAAGAAGTGATGTCATGGGAGGTACAAAAGAAAAGGATGGACAACTACTTGACAGAAATGTAGTAAAAGGGTCTCAAAACACAGGTGTAGAGTTATACTACTTCAGAGGTTTTCAGCTTTGCTTTTTGTTGTATCCAAGATGACTCATGTAGTATGTCACAGGGTAACTTGTTACTAGTAATATAGAACAATGTTTGTGATTGAATTTTCAAATTAAAGTGTATCTGTATTAGTTCCTTGATTACAAGCAATAGAAACTATTGTAAGGTACAAAATGCCTCAGAGAATTTAAATAAAAGAATTTTGAGTACCCACAAACCATATTATCTTTGTGGTGAGTAAACTTGACTGATCTACATGAATGGGAGATACCTTACCCCACCCCCTCCCCACTGAATCCTTTCAAAGCAAACTCCAGACACCTTTTCATTTTATTGTTAATACTTCGGTATGTATCTCTTGAATTTCTGGCTGTTCCCTGTTCTGGCAGTTCCAACAACAATAACAACAAAACTAATATTGTTTATGTGGGTGCTGCGACTTCATAGCAATAATCACTTGAAGTACTCTCTTAATTGTATCTTTTTTTCTAAAAGTTTATAGCTCAAGCTAATTTCTCATTCAAAAGTTTGTATGCATATTGTTTTGTGACATTGGTTGCAATCCCCACAATGCAACAGCACCCTCCCCTTTCCACACTGAGCTCCCTGTGTCCATTTGTCCCATTCCTGTCCCTACCTTCTCATCCTGCTTTTGTATAGGAGGTGCTCATTTGATCTCTATGATGGTTAATGTTGTGTGTAAAATTGACTGGGCCCTGGTGAGTTCCTAGAGCCATCCTCCTGGCCTTGGGAAAGGAAAAAATTTGCAACTGGGGGAAAAAGATAATTTGCTAGCTCCATTAACCCGGGGGGCTCAGGACAGAAGCGGCTCCTGCCCAGGCATAAACCCTCTGTGGCCCTTGAACACCTTTCCCTTCTGCATGGACTTGTGTGGGCCTATTTCAGGAGAATAGGCCCTTGTTGGCAAACTCCAACCATTTCAGCTGTGTGGTGGAGAGGTGGGTGTTTGACGTTTGACATTGCTTTGCTTGTTAAACAAGGTCCTCACCTACCCAGATCAGGGACCTAAGGACTGGTAGCTCCACTCAGGTCACCCAGCCACCCATGACAGGGGCCCAAAGGTAACTGGTACCTCCCAGTCCTTACAACCAAAAACATTGGGTGCCCATGCCCTCTGCAGAACCCACCCGCCAGCATGCTCTAGGGAACAGAGACGCATTTTCCCCAGAGACACTTGGGGATCGGTTCTCAGCCCCCTGCCTTGTTCAGAGTGTGACCACCTGCTGCAATCAGATACCGGTATATACACCTATCACCTCTGCCCCTCTAAGACTGTAGGACAGAGCCTGTACCACACACTTGATGATCAGCTACCTGGATACCTGAGCTGAATTCATACAAGAAAACTGAATGGACTCCTAGACTGATATACCTGATAACAGCTCTAGCCAGCTGGGGACAGGACACCAGAGCTCCAAAGGTGAAAATAATCAAGCTAGCTTACTCAAGCAACCCACAGGGGTATACCAAAACAAAACAAAGCAAGCAGCTACGACACAGTAAGCAAGCATAAACTAATACAATAACTTATAGATGGCTTGGAGACAACAGTAAGTATCAAGTCACATAAAGAAACAGACAGTGATCACCTCAACAGCTCTCAAAACAAAGAATCCAGGGATCTTCTAGATGAAAGTTCATTCCTGGAATTACCAGATGCAGAATACAAGAGTTTAATATACAGAACCCTTCAAGACATCAGGAAGAAAACAAGGCAATATGCAGAACAAGCCAAAGAACACACACATAAAGCAACTGAAGAAATTAGAAAGATTATTCAGGAACATAATGTAAAGTTTAATAAGCTGGAAAAATCCATAGACGGACAGCAATCAGAAAATTGACTGGGCCATGATTCTCAGTGGTTTGATAGTCATATGATGGTGTGATCACTTCTGTGATGAGATTTGCTATTATGTGATCACCTCCAGGATGGGATCTGCTGTGAGTAGACAATCAGCTGAAAGGGAGATTCCTTGGGCATGTGGTCTGCATTGAATATAAAGGGATATTCTGGCAAGCTTTGTGGGCTTTTGCTCATTCTGGATACTACAGCTGGCTCCTGTTCATCTGACCTCTGGTTCTTGGGATTTGAGCTAGCAGCTTACCTGCGGTCTTGACTGTGGATCTTTGGAATTCATCAACCTTCACAGCCTGTGAACAATAGCCCTGATCTCCTACCTGCCGATCTTGAGTTTGCCAGGCCTTGTGGCTACGTGCATCAGGAGAAGCCCATGTCCTGATCCACAGACTTGGGATGCTCCAGCCTCTATAACTGTGTGAGCTATTTCCTTGATATAAATTTCTCTCTATATATATTTATATGCTTTAATGGTTTTGCTTCTCTAGAGAACCCAACCTAAGACAGTCTCATATATCTTAAAATTAAGCATTTTGAAGAAAACAGTTCTGTCTTTGCTCATTGTGAAATTTTATGTGACATAATCATTTTTGTATTCATTCTCATTCATTCAACAAATATTTATTAATCACTAAATATATGGTAAGCTGTAGATTCAACATGAACTAAAACACAAGTCTCATTCTTGTTTCTCAGTTCCTTAAAATGCTTGGTCACTGAGACCCAGTGAAGGTATCTTTGCCTCATGAGAGTTATCTGCCAGTGCCATGCACCCTGGTTTGCCTGGGACAATCTCCATTTGCACAAGTGTTCCTGAGATAATTTTTTTTTTTTTTTCCCACAGAGGACCCCTTTCACCCTCAGAAGTGTTCAGAAGAACTTCTAGTTTCTACCCTGGGATGTATAGGACTAGGAGTGGTGCTTCCATCTTTACAGAGAAAAAAAGCCAGTCTAACATCAAATTCATAATTTTATTCAATCCAATTGGGGAGCTAAGGTCATAAAATCTGGCCCAAAATTAAGGAGAGATGGGCCTTGAGGGAGAGAGGAGATGTGAGCAGACCATGCCTCCAAGATCCTGGAATACAGTTCATGCTTATGACTCAGGGTTAATTAGACCAACATAGACCATACACATTCTATCCAACCACTACTAAGCCAGCAAGCCCCAGACAGCAAATAGTAGCAGAATATTTTGGGGAGAACAAAAGAACAATAAGAGTGTACAAAGAAACCATTTATGAGGTACCACACAACGAAAGATAGCAAACTCATAACGGAACAGAAATTGCACTGCTTCTGCAGTGTAACACACGTATTTTCACAGGAATTTCAAACTTGTGGTTCACTGAGGGTAACCATAGCAAAACATAACCCAAATCTAGCCCAGTTCCTATCTATATTAACTCAGGATTCCACACTAAAGGCCTAGCTCAAGGAAAGTCATGCCCATTGCAGGCATAAAACCTAGTTATTTCAGTCTCTACTTCCATATATTATATGCCTAGGTTTCAACACAAAATTATGTGGCAAACGAAAAGAAAAAACACATGAAGAAGTGACAAAGTAATAATCACCATGAGACTCAGATAAGACACAGATGTTGGAAATAGCTGACAGAGAATTTAAAATAACAATAATTAATACATTAAAGTTCCAAAAGAAAAGGCAGACCATATACAAAATAAGATGGGCAGTTTTGGCAGAGAGATAGGAACTATATGAAAGAATCAAGTGAAAAACACAATAGTCTGCCTTCAACAGGCTCATAAGTAGACTTAACACAACTGAAGGAAGAGTCAGTGAACTTGAAGGTAGGTCAGTAGAATTACTCAAATTGAAACACAAAAAGAAAAAAAGAATAATTGAAAAAAAAAAGACGGCTAAACATCCAAGAGCTGTGGGACTATATTAAACATTTCAACATACACATAATTGGAATTCCAGAGTGAGAAGATAGAGAGAAAAGAGTGAAGAAGAAATAGTTTAAGAAGTAACAGCCAAGAATTAAAAAAAAAAAACTCACTGAGAAACATAATGTCTAAACTACTGAAAATGAGTAACAGCGAATATCTTGAAGACAGCCAGAAGACAGCCATTACATACGGAAGAACAAAAATAGGAATTACAGCGGGCTTCTCATCTTGAGCCATGGACCCCAGAACACAGTGGAGTGACATCTTTAAAGCACTAGGAGAAAAAAAACGGTCAATCCAGAACTCTATATCTAGAGAAAATACCTTTCAAAAATGAAGGTTAAATAAGGGCTTTCTCAGATAAAAACTGAGAACACTCACTGAGGTAGACATATTTACAAGAAATGCTAAAAGATGTTCTCTAGGCAGAAAAAATATATCAGACTGAAACTTGGATTTGAACAAAGAAATAAAGAACACTGGAAATGACATAAATAAAGGTAAAATTGAATTCATTTTTCTCATAATTTCTCTAAAAGATATAATTGACTAAAGCAAAAATAGTAGCAATACATTGCATATTGATAACATATGTAAAAGAAACAAGTATGACAATGATAGCACAAAAAATGGGATAAATTGGGAATATCTTGTTGTAAGGTCTTTATTCTACATGTGAAGTGATATAATAATATTTGAACTAGACTCTAAGTAAAGTATATTTTAAACCTTAGGGGGTCCACTCACATAACCACACTGAACGGGATGAGGGAAGAAGCTGAACTAAGTAACTTTGCAAAACGGTGTTTTGAGTGGATATTGTTAGGCTAAAGACAGAAAGATCTGTACACAGATACTATACTCTAGCTGGTAAATTGGTTTCACACAGGGGTATGGATTAGGAATTCTGAAATTACTATAGTTGAATAATAGCATTGAACAAATAAGTAAATACATTGTATAGACAATAAAAACCAGACTCCTCGCTGTCAGAGAAAGCAGTTAAAAATAAGAAAAAGGAAAAGGTGAGAATAAACTTCATGGTGCTGGATTGAAACTGAAGGTATCATTATGAAATATCTATATATGTGTATGTATATGTGTGTGTGTGTATACATACACACATCTAGACATATAGATAAATAGATAAACCAAAAAAAAAAAAAAAACCCAAACCATTGTTAGATACAGAAATAAATACAGATGTGTATGTGTGCATGAGTTAGCACATATTATTCACTGAGTGGGTCTAGAAACAGTGACAGTAGCAATGAGCACACCTTGACCTTGGTTTCTTAATCTTCGTTCTCCAGTAAAAGGGATCAGGTTTCCTGATTGATACCAGGAAATAATTCTGATTATTACATGCAGAAGGAATGAGAGAAAGAGAAACTCATCATTAGAATAATTGCTGCAGGCAAGATATGCCAATGGATGCTTAAATTCGGAGTGAAAATTTAGGTAGAAACAAGATATTTCCATAATCTTAAATATATCCCCCCAAATATTTAGTAGTTTCAATGGCTAAAATAGTGAGTTGACAGTGGAGAGCCCTGGCAGACAGGCAGATGACCAAGGTTAGCCAGTGATCAAGGTTCACATCATCAGTAACACATATCGACATCACGGAAGGCACATCACAACTATTACATCCTTGTCAACAATGCATGACCTCAATCTAATCAAGGGAAAACATTGTGGGATACTCTACAAAATAACTGGCAAGTACTCTTCAAAAATATCAAAGTCATGAAAAAAGGAAAATAGAGGCACTGTTACTGTTTGGAAGTAACTAAGGAGACATAAAACTAAATGTAATACGGGATTCTGAAGCAGAAAAGGGGCATTATTGGGATAATTAGTGAAATCTGAAAATGTTTTGTACTTTGGTTAATATTATTGCACCAAAGTTAATTTTTTGGTTATGTGAGCTCTTAAGCTAAGTGGAGGCTGCATGAAGACAAAATTTCTGTATTGTTTCTGCAATTCTTTTGTAAGCCTAAAACTATTTCAAAGCAAAAATAATTTTTCAAAAGTGAACAATAATTTATATGGTCATCCTCCTTATCTGGAAAGACTGTCCTTGTTCCCTGCCGCCAGGTAACTGGAATAGCATCCTCCATACCACAAACTTCTCATTTAAAGAAAAAAAGAGTTGCTTCCTTTAGCAACAGTCTCTCATAGGAAGGCAGTTATTTTCTATTCCTTCTCCCTCTCTCTGGTTGTCAGAAGTTTACCCTTGTCATGAATCCACTAGTCTTTCTTTGGGACAGGAAATTAAAAGAGAATGACATCCTTAAGACTGTGAGGAAAATGCAAAATATTCTGCTGGCTAGAAAAATTCCAAGCTGAACAGGGTCTTATTTTTAACGTATGTTGTTTGGTTGGTTGGTTGGTTGGTTGGTTGGTTGGTTGGTTGGTTGGTTGGTTGGTTGGTTGGTTGGTTGGTTGGTTGATCTATCTGTATGTAGCCACCTGTATCTATATCTCACTCTGATGAAATACTGTTTGCTTTCTGGCTTTTGGGGCCTCTTTGATATCTATCCATCTATGCAGCTGCTGCTCTTGGATCTTTTTCAAAACCCCACTCTCTGTAACAGTTTCCTTATGCCAACAGAGGAAGATTTGAGGGAATAGTGGAGACAACTTCACATGGTTTCTTCATGGATTTCAAGGAGAACAGTCCCAGCCAGAACTTCTGGATGGAGAATGCAGACCAAGGCAGGTCATGCTTCATAGAATCAAGTGATTTTAGAGCTGTGTGGGCCCATATCCTGTCACCTTCCTTCCTAAAGGGCCTGCCTTGTATTATAAATTGTTCTCTGTGAACAACATCTGAGAGTCAACATCCCACCAATTAAATTTGGAGAAAGAGGATCTATTGGGAAGAGACAGAAAGAGATGCTTTTTATCATCAGCCTGTCTTATAAAATTGAACTTGGCATGTGAACTGGGAGGACACGTCTCTGAGACTGTTTCCTTGGCTACAAAAGGGGAGATATGCCTGCCCTTTCCTATGTCTTAGACTTGTTGTGAGAATGAAATAACTAAAATAAAAATGATATATAAAGTATAGACCAATATTTTCATTGAGATGTTAGGATCTTCCCATGGCCTTTCTCCTCATTGCCTTCAAGATAAAATGAATGCGCTTTGAAAGTGGTTAATAAAGACTTTCATGATCTAACCTCAACCTGCCTCTTATCTCTGGACTCTTCTCTCTTCGCGTCTCCCATCCAGTCATACTGGACAGTGCACTATGCTCTCTCCCACTGTGATCGCATCTACTCTTCCTCCTTTCTGGAAAAGATCCCTGCTCTCATCTATTCCTGACTCCCCTTCAGCTGAGTAATTCCTACCTAACCTTCAGGTCTCAACTTAGATGCTTCTTCTGCCAAAAAGCCTTTCCTGAGCCCCACCATCCTCTCAAATACCCAGAACATAGGCCGCTTAGCCTGTTCAACTACATACCATGTCACAAATTTCTGGAATGAAGATTCTGTCTTTTTCATCATTACATGTATCCCGGGCTCCTAGCAGGGTCTAGCACATAGTAGTTACTGAATAAATACTTGTTGAATGAAGGAATAGTTGACAGATGAATGAATGCATGTTTTCAATCTAATCTCCTTAACATAGGTCCTATTTGGGGTCTGAAATGTGGGAAAAGTATTCCAAAGACTAGATTGATGGAATAATTAGTGACATAAAAGAGAAAATCTTTAGTGGAGATAATTACTTTAAAGAAGGAAGACTTAGAAGTTTAAATCCTGGGCTTACTATTATTATTAAATTATTAAAATTATATTTCATAATATAATATAGTATAATACAATAACAACTTACATTTATCAGTATGCTCAGAAATTTGCTAAATGCTTTGATTATTTTAACATTTTGAATCTTCCCCAAACCTATGAAATAGATACTGGTGTTATTTCCATTTAAAGATGAGGAAAACATATATGCACACCTATGTCCGCTGCAGCACTATTCAAAATAGCAAAAAGATGGAAACAGTCTAAGTGCCTATCAATAGATGAATGGATAAACGAAATGTGGTATATACATACAATGGAGTACTACGCAACTATAAAGAATAAGGATGAGTCCACAAACCATCTTATAACATGGATGAATCTGGGGGATATTATGCTGAGTGAAATAAGTCAACCACAAAAGAACAAATATTGTATGATATCGCTTTTATAAAAAGACAACTATAGGTATATATACAGAAATCAAAGTTCTTTGGTGGTTACCAGGGATGGGAGGGGGAGGGAAGGAGGTATGACTCTCTAGACAGTAGACATTTGCAGTTTTTGGTGATGGGAAAGGCAATACTGAATGTGGGTGAAGTGCATACAACTTAACCAAGGTAAGTGATGACAATGAAAAATACACAAGATTAAGGGACCTTATTGATAAATGCTAACAATTTGGCAACAGTAGCAGTAACAACCAAAAAATATGTGAGTGGTTACATAAGAAGTTATATATGCATATGTGCACATAGCAAGCCCTGGTTGCACAGTGGGTAAGAGCCCAGGCTGCTAGCCAAAAGGTCAGCAGTTTGAACCACCAGCCACTCCTTGGAAACTCTATGGGGCAGTTCTACTCTGTCCTATAGGGTTGCTATGAGTTGGAATTGACTAGATGGCAGTGGGTTTGGTTTTTGGGATTTTACATACATGTGTGTACATATGTGTGTACATATACATATAACTGTAAACCCTCGCCATCGAGTAGATTCCAGCTCATAGTGACCCTATAGGATAGAGTAGAACTGCTCCATAGTGTTTCCATGGAGTGCCTGGTTGGTTCCAACTGCCGACCTTTTGGTTAGCAGCCGAACTCTTAACCACTGTGCTACCTGGGTTTCCAGTGTATCTGTAGGCATAGATATATACATGTTTGTGTGTGCTGCACATATACTAATATATATAATAAAGCATATAGAGAATACAGTCACGGTTACCACCTAGACATAACCAAACACCTCATAAAAGCCTCATAGAATTGGTTTATTGGGTTTGAAGGCTTAGGACCACAGTCTTATGGAACAACAACTCAGTCAATTGGCACAACATAGTCTGTAAAGATTATGTTTTACATCCTAGTATGGTAAGTAGTGTCTGGGGTCTTAAAAGTTTGAGTGGCCATCTAAGACACAACTATTGATCTCTCCTTGTCAGAGCAAGAAAGACCAAAGGAAACCAAAGACTCAAAGAAGAATCTAGTCTACAGAGCTATTGCCTTCACAAACCATAGCCTCATCTATCCAGAGACCAGAAGAACTAGATGGTGCCCAACTACCACTACTGACTGTTCTGACCTGGTACACAATAGACAGCCCCAGATAGAAGAAGGAAAATTGTAGAACAAAACTCTAATTGTTACATGTATTTTAAAAAAAGTGGGGGGGGGGGCAGACTTACTGGACAGGTAGAGACTAGAGGAACCCCAGAGACTAGTGCCCTGAAAACCAAAAAAAAAAAAAACAACCTGTTGCTGTTAAGTTGATTCTGACTCATAGTGACCCTACAGGATAGATAAGAACTGCCCCATAGGGCTTCCAAGGAGTGGCTGGTGGATTCGAACTGCCAACCTTTTTGTTAGCAGCCAAACTTTTAACCACTGTACCACCAGGGCTCCTATCTCCCTAAGACACCCTTTAAACTTTGACCTAAAACTACTCCTGAAGGTCATCATTCAGCTAAATAACAGATTGGCTCATAAAATAAATAATGTCACCCATGAGTATTGTAATCCTTTTAAAAAAAAAATCTATATGACACCAAATGGTCAACATTTACCCTAAGGCAGAGATTAGAATGTTGAGGTGGGGTGGGGGGTGGGGGATGGGAGGGGCGCAGGGGAGGTGGATTACTGGAAGTGTAATAACCTGAAAGGAAATATGGAGAATGTTGACACAATGCGGAAAATGTTACCTATGTCACTGAACAATAAGTATAAAAAAAAAAAAAAACCCATTGCCTTTGAGTGGACTCTGACTCATAGCAGCCCTATAGGACAGAGTAGAACTGTTCTGTAGGGTTTCCAAGGAGCACCTGGTAGATTCGAACTGCTGACCTTTTGGTTAGCAGCCGTAGCACTTAACCACTAAGCCACCAGAGCATATATTGTATACTCTATACAATGTGTATAGAATTTGTTAAATGGGAACCTAATTTGCTGTATATACTTTCATCGAAAACTCAAAACATTAAATAAATAAATATGAGGAAACAAAATTGGAGGGTTTAGGTGGTATCTTAGTTATCTAGTGCTGCTATAATAGAAATACCAAGAGTGGACGGCTTTAACAGAAATTTGTTTTCTCACAGTCTAGGAGGCTAGAAGTTCGAATTCAGGGTGCGAGCTCCAGGGGAAGGCTCTCTCTCCCTGTTGGCTCTGGGGGAAGGTCCTTGTCATCAGTCTTTCCTTGGTCTAGGAGCTTCTCAATTAAGGGACCCCAGGTCCAAAAAGCGAGCTCCCCTTCCGGTCCTTCATTCTTGGTGATAGGAGGTCCCTCTCCTCTCTAATCGAGTCTCTCTTTCATATCTCATAAGCGATTGACTCAAAATACAACCAAATCCTATAGATTGAGTCCTGCCTCGTTAACAAAACTAACTCTAATCCTGCCACATTAACATTACTGTTGTCGTTGTTAGGTGCCATCAAGACGATTCCAACTCACAGAGGTTAGGATTTACAACACATAGGAAAATCACATCAAATCACAAAGGGGTGGACAACCACAGAATACTGGGAGGCATGGCCCAGCAAAATTGACACACATTTTTTGGTGGACACAGTTCAGTCCATAACAGGTGGCTTATCCAAAGTTACAGCTATCAAAGAGTGGAGTTATAATTCAAATTCAAGGCTGTTGGACTCCAGAGCATGAATTGTTAAAAACTACATTCTACTGTCTCACCAAATCCCACTCCTTCCTCCCCAGTCAGACATCCAGCCCCCAAAGTCTTCAGGATCCCCAAGGTGCTGCAAAATTAGTTTAAGTCCAATCCGGTTGAATTCTCAATTTGTGTGTCTGTGTTTTCCTCCCACTATTTTCTCACTCATTAATGAGGCTACTCTATGTGATTCTAACCACAGCTTCTCTCCACCTAAAGCCAAGCAACTCGTCCTCCCACGGACCCCGGTCTGAACCTTGGAGTTCATGTTTTAGTAGAATTATGTAGCTCCCACTCCCCTACAGATTCTCTTTTTTCTTCATTTGTTTCCAGTGAAGAGACATTAATTGCTTGAATCCATCTTTTGAAAACTACTCCCTGCATCTGGAAAACTGAACGATACTTTGGTGTTTGTTTAGTAAGAGAGTTAGTCTGTGGAAACAGCATTGTTATTTTATTATCTTTAATGCTTTTAAGCCATATTAAGCAAATTTAATTTCCAAAGATGTCTTTTCTCACTACGACCACCCTGCTTTTTAAATGGACAAGTCAGTTTCTACTTCCAAACTGGCTGCCTTCAAAATATGCCGCTGAGCATTGATTCAGCCACTGAACTGAATTAGCCACACAGTCCAGCTGTACCTTCCTGCCCTGCCCCAGTAAAACAGGTGTTGCCTTTAACATAATGAGAAGGCTTTTTCTTATCAGACCACTTATCATAAAATTAAATACACACACATCCCAGAACCCCAAATCCATCAAATAAAAAGGCACACTCTCGCAGTTCACATCTCCCATAAGAGATGTCTGACACCCCAAATCCATGAGCCAGAGATGTTTTGGATCACCCTGGCCCTTCCTAGTATTGCTTTTTATTCTTTGCATCAATAAATGCTGTAACTGGGGATACTCACAGTGCCAGCATGTGATAGCTTCAGTAATCATCTCATCTGCAGACCAAGATACTGCTCTGTTTCTTCACACCCCAGGTAAGATTTAGTGCCTTGGGAAACTTAGAAACAGCTGCTGTCTGGTTATTCACTTGTGTTCTCTATCCCTCAGTAAAGGAAATGGAAATACACTGCAAAGATTTCTTTATTTTAAAGAAGAGAATAAAAAGAGAATTTTGTCTTACATTCAAAAACTCACATAGGAAGATCCCAAATCAGACATTGAAATGCCTCAGAATGATTATTTGTTGTTGTTAGGTGCCATTACATCAGTTCTGACTCATAGTGACCCTGCCTACAACAGAATGAAACACTGCCAGTCCTGCGCCATCCTCTCAATCATTGCTATGCTTGAGCCCATTGTTGCAGCAATTGTGTCAGTCCATCTCATTGAGGGTCTTACTCTCTTTTGCTGACCCTCTACCATATTATGGTAATGGCTAATATAACAATGAATAACAAAAAAGGAACAAGCCCATGATTGGTACAAAAATACTATGGAAAAAAAGTGTGGAGAAGAGCAGTAAAACTCACCAAAAGGTGAAGGACATGACTAGAAAAGCGTTACCATGGAGCAGTTAAAAAAAGGTGACAAGGCACGTGCCAAGAATTTGAAAATATGAGTGAACCTATCATGTCTATGAAGGAATACTAAAACACAGAGATGTAGAATTTTAGGGAAGTGGTAAATAGACCACAGGAGATAAAAAGTAGGCTTGCAGAATTTGGCAAGAAATAGAAAGAAAAATCAAATCCATCCAAAATTGAATGAGCAAATGGGTGAAGAAACACTGTGGGACATTTAGCAAGGTAAATAGTAGAAATCAATGAGAAAGGCAAACAAAAATGGAAATAAACAGTTAAAAAAAGAATTAATGACTAAGGATAGGTACAGAAGATAAGAAAAGAAAATGCAGCAATTGCATAATTGGAGTCCATGAAAAAGAAAACAAAAGCAGTGGACTAGAACACATATTGGAAAACATAATTTAAGAAAACTTTGCCTTTAAAAATATTACTTGAATTTACCCATTGAAAGGTGATACCATGTGCTAGGAAAAATTGTTCCAGGAAGATCAACAATGATAATATCTAAGTAATAAATATAAAGAATCACTTGCATTCAGTAAAAAAGAACAAGTTGAGGCGGGACCAAGATGGCGGACTAGGTAGACGCTACCTCGGATCCCTCTTGCAACAAAGACTCAGAAAAACAAGTGAATCGATCACATACATAACAATCTACGAACCCTGAACAATAAACACAGATTTAGAGATGGAGAACCAACAAATACGGGGAAGCAGCAATTGTTTTCAGAGCCTGGAGCCAGCATACCAGTCAGGTAACTTTCTGCGCCTGATTTGGGGCAGAGCCCAGGGGAGCAGACGGCACAACCAAGGGGCCAAGCCCTAGCCCCCGAACTCACTCCGGGAGGGGGCTCAGCCGGTATGCGTGGGCGGCGTGGCGACGCAGCCGGTGGGAGAAGTCCCCAGGAGGCAGTGACTGATCTTGGAGTGGGGAGAGCAGCGTCCCAGCTGGGGAACCGTCCCACCGGGATTTTGGCTGGGCGCAGGCACGGCATAAGCACGGAGAGCTGTTCAACCCCCCTGAACTAACCCCGGGAGGGGGCCCAGCCGGTTCGCGCGGGCGGCGTGGCGACGCAGCCAGTGGGAGAAGTCCCCGGGAGGCAGCGACTGGTCTTGGAGTGGGAGAGCACCGTCCCAGCCGGGACATGCGGTCACAGCACAAGCACGGGGAGCTGTTCCACTCACCTGAACTAACCCCGGGAGGGGGCCCAGCCAGTTAGTGGAGGCGGCACGGCGACGCGGCTGGCGGGACGAGAAGTCCCCGGGAGGCAGCGACTGATTTTGGAGTCGAGAGTGCACCGTCCCAGCAGGGGAACCTTAACGTTGGGCCTGGGGCTGGCAACAGAGGATCTGACCGTGACTCCAGCGGGCCAGACCCCCTGGGGGCAATCTCCACACAGCCAGCACACATAGGCGACGCGCCCCGTGCGAATCTCAGATATAATAGTCATTCCAAGCAAGACAAGCAACTCTGGCTATATTCTGAGGTGCTACTCTCCTATCTCTCTGATCCCTCCCCCACCCTCCCCAGGCGGCTTCATTAACATCCGAATACCCTGAGCCAGAGGGAGAACTCTGATAGGGATCTGCCTGCATTTTTTTTTAGCGGATTTTCTGGAAAAACTAGTTTCCCAGTGATGGCTCGGAGACAGCAGTCCATATCAAACCACATAAAGAAGCAGACCATGACAGCTTCTACAACCCCCCAAACAAAAGAATCAAAATCTTTCCCAAATGAAGATACAATCCTGGAATTATCAGATACAGAATATAAAAAACTAATTTACAGAATGCTTCAAGACATCACAAATGAAATAAGGCAAACTGCAGAAAAAGCCAAGGAGCACACTGATAAAACTGTTGAAGAACTCAGAAAAATTATTCAAGAACATAGTGGAAAAATTAATAAGTTGCAAGAATCCATAGAGAGACAGCATGTAGAAATCCAAAAGATTAACAATAAAATTACAGAATTAGACAACGCAATAGGAAGTCAGAGGAGCAGACTAGAGCAATTAGAATGCAGACTGGGACATCTGGAGGACCAGGGAATCAACACCAACATAGCTGAAAAAAAAATCAGATAAAAGAATTTAAAAAAATGAAGAAACCCTAAGAATCATGTGGGACTCTATCAAGAAGGATAACTTGCAGGTGATTGGAGTCCCAGAACAGGGAGGGGGGACAGAAAACACAGAGAACATAGTTGAAGAACTCCTGACAGAAAACTTCCCTGACATCATGAAAGACGAAAGGATATCTATCCAAGATGCTCATCGAACCCCATTTAAGATTGATCCAAAAAGAAAAACACCAAGACATATTATCATCAAACTCGCCAAAACCAAAGATAAACAGAAAATTTTAAAAGCAGCCAGGGAGAAAAGAAAGGTTTCCTTCAAGGGAGAATCAATAAGAATAAGTTCAGACTACTCAGCAGAAACCATGCAGGCAAGAAGGGAATGGGACGACATATACAGAGCACTGAAGGAGAAAAACTGCCAGCCAAGGATCATATATCCAGCAAAACTCTCTCTGAAATATGAAGGAGAAATTAAGATATTTACAGATAAACACAAGTTTAGAGAATTTGCAAAAACCAAACCAAAGCTACAAGAAATACTAAAGGATATTGTTTGGTCAGAAAACCAATAATATCAGATACCAGCACAATACAAGGTCACAAAACAGAATGTCCTGATATCAACTCAAATAGGGGAATCACAAAAACAAGCAAATTAAGATTAATTAAAAAAAAATAAAATAACAATACACATAACAGGGAATCATGGAAGTCAATAGGTAAAAGATCACAATAATCAAAAAGAGGGACTAAATACAGGAGGCATTGAACTGCCACATGGAGAGTGATACAAGGCGATATAGAACAATACAAGTTAGGTTTTTACTTAGAAAAATAGGGGTAAATAATAAGGTAACCACAAAAAGGTATAACAACTCCATAACTCAAGAAAAACGTAACGACTCAACTAACATAAAGTCAAACACTATGAAAATGAGGATCTCACAAGTTACTAAGAAAAACGTCTCAGCACAAAAAAGTATGTGGAAAAATGAAATTGTCAACAACACACATGAAAAGGTATCAAAATGACAACAGTAAAAACTTATTTATCTATAATTACCCTGAATGTAAATGGACTAAATGCACCAATAAAGAGACAGAGAGTCACGGACTGGATAAAGAAACATCTATATGCTGCCTACAAGAGACACACATTAGACTTAGAGACAAAAACAAACTAAAACTCAAAGGATGGAAAAAAGTATATCAAGCAAACAATAAGCAAAAAAGAAGAGGAGTAGCAATATTAATTTCTGACAAAATAGACTTTAGACTTAAATCCACCACAAAGGATAAAGAAGGACACTATATAATGATAAAAGGGACAATTGATCAGGAAGACATAACCATATTAAATATTTATGCACCCAATGACAGGGCTGCAAGATACATAAATCAAATTTTAACAGAATTGAAAAGTGAGATAGACACCTCCACAATTATAGGAGGAGACTTCAACACACCACTATCAGAGAAGGACAGGACATCCAGTAAGAAGCTCAATAGAGACACGGAAGACCTACTTACAACAATCAACCAACTTGACCTCATTGACTTATACAGAACTCTCCACCCAACTGCTGCAAAGTATACTTATTTTTCTAGCGCACATGGAACATTCTCTAGAACAGACCACATACTAGGTCATAAAACAAACCTTTGCAGAGTCCAAAACATCGAAATATTACAAAGCATCTTCTCAGACCACAAGGCAATAAAACTAGAAATCAATAACAGAAAAACTAGGGAAAAGAAATCAAATACTTGGAAAATGAACAATACCCTCCTGAAAAAAGACTGGGTTATAGAAGACATCAAGGAGGGAATAAGGAAATTCTTAGAAACCAACGAGAATGAAAATACTTCCTATCAAAACCTCTGGGACACAGCAAAAGCAGTGCTCAGACGCCAATTTATATCAATAAATGCACACATACAAAAAGAAGAAAGAGCCAAAATCAGAGAACTGTCCCTACAACTTGAACAAATAGAAAGTGAGCAACAAAAGAACCCATCAGGCACCAGAAGAAAACAAATAATAAAAATTAGAGCTGAACTAAATGAATTAGAGAACAGAAAAACAATTGAAAGAATTAACAAAGCCAAAAGCTGGTTCTTCGAAAAAATTAACAAAATTGATAAACCATTGGCTAGACTGACTAAAGAAATACAGGAAAGGAAACAAATAACCCGAATAAGAAACGAGAAGGACCACATCACAACAGAACCAAATGAAATTAAAAGAATCATTTCAGATTACTACGAAAAATTGTACTCTAACAAATTTGAAAACCTAGAAGAAATGGATGAATTCTTGAAAAACACTACCTACCTAAACTAACGCATTCAGAAGTAGAACAACTAAATAGACCCATAACAAAAAAAAGAGATTGAAACGATAATCAAAAAACTTCCAACAAAAAAAAGCCCTGGCCCGGACGGCTTCACTGCAGAGTTCTACCAAACTTTCAGAGAAGAGTTAACACCACTACTACTGAAGGTATTTCAAAGCATAGAAAAGGACGGATTACTACCCAACTCATTCTATGAAGCCACCATCTCCCTGATACCAAAACCAGGTAAAGACATTACAAAAAAAGAAAATTATAGACCTATATCCCTCATCAACATAGATGCAAAAATCCTCAACAAAATTCTAGCCAATAGAATCCAACAACATATCAAAAAAATAATTCACCATGATCAAGTGGGCTTTATACTAGGTATGAAAGACTGGTTTAATATCAGAAAAACCATTAATGTAATCCATCACATAAATAAAACAAAAGACAAAAACCACATGATCTTATCAATTGATGCAGAAAAGGCATTTGACAAAGTCCAACACCCATTTATGATAAAAACTCTTACCAAAATAGGAATTGAAGGAAAATTCCTCAACATAATAAAGGGCATTTTTATGCAAAGCCAACAGCCAATATCACTCTAAATGGAGAGAACCTGAAAGCATTTCCCTTGAGAACGGGAACCAGACAAGGATGCCCTTTATCACCGCTCTTATTCAACATCGTGCTTGAAGTCCTAGCCAGGGCAATTAGGCTAGACAAAGAAATAAAAGGTATCGGGATTGGCAAGGAGGAAGTAAAGTTATCACTATTTGCAGATGACATGATCTTATACACAGAAAACCCTAAGGAATCCTCCAGAAAACTACTGAAACTAATAGAAGAGTTTGGCAGAGTCTCAGGTTATAAAATAAACATACAAAAATCACTTGGATTCCTCTACATCAACAAAAAGAACACCGAAGAGGAAATAACCAAATCAATACCATTCACAGTAGCCCCCAAGAAGATAAAATATTTAGGAATAAATCTTACCAAGGATGTAAAAGACATATACAAAGAAAACTACAAAGCTCTACTACAAGAAATTCAAAAGGACATACTTAAGCGGAAAAACATACCTTGCTTATGGATAAAAAAAAAAAAAATTTTTTTTTTTTTGGATAGGAAGACTTAACATAGTAAAAATGTCTATTCTACCAAAAGCCATCTATACATATAACACACTTCCGATCCAAATTCCAATGTCATATTTTAAGGGGATAGAGAAACAAATCACCAATTTCATATGGAAGGGAAAGAAGCCTCGGATAAGCAAAGCATTACTGAAGAAGAAGAAGAAAGTGGGAGGCCTCACTCTACCTGATTTCAGACCCTATTATACAGCCACAGTAGTCAAAACAGCCTGCTACTGGTACAACAACAGGCACATAGACCAATGGAACAGAATTGAGAACCCAGATATAAATCCATCCACATAAGAGCAGCTGATATTTGACAAAAGACCAGTGTCAGTTAATTGGGGAAAAGATAGTCTTTTTAACAAATGGTGCTGGCATAACTGGATATCCATTTGCAAAAGAATGAAACAGGACCCATACCTCACACCATGCACAAAAACTAACTCCAAGCGGATCAAAGACCTAAACATAAAGACTAAAACAATAAAGATCATGGAAGAAAAAATAGGGACAACCCTAGAAGCCCTAATACAAGGCATAAACAGAATACAAAACATTACCAAAAATGACGAAGAGAAACCAGATAACTGGGAGCTCCTAAAAATCAAACACCTATGCTCATCTAAAGACTTCACCAAAAGAGTAAAAAGACCACCTACAGACTGGGAAAGAATTTTCAGCTATGACATCTCAGACCAGCGCCTGATCTCTAAAATCTACATGATTCTGTCAAAACTCAACCACAAAAAGACAAACAACCCAATCAAGAAGTGGGCAGAGGATATGAACACACATTTCACTAAAGAAGATATTCAGGCAGCCAACAGATACATGAGAAAATGCTCTCAATCATTAGCCATTAGAGAAATGCAAATTAAAACTACGATGAGATTCCATCTCACACCAACAAGGCTGGCATTAATCCAAAAAACACAAAATAATAAATGTTGAAGAGGCTGTGGGGAGATTGGAACTCTTATACACTGCTGGTGGGAATGTAAAACGGTACAACCACTTTGGAAATCTATCTGGCGTTATCTTAAACAGTTAGAAATAGAACTACCATACAACCCAGAAATCCCACTCCTGGGAATATACCCTGGAGATACAAGAGTCTTCACACAAACAGATACATGCACACCCATGTTTATTGCAGCTCTGTTTACAATAGCAAAAAGCTGGAAGCAACCAAGGTGCCCATCAACGGATGAATGGGTAAATAAATTGTGGTATATTCACACAATGGAATACTACGCATCGATAAAGAACAGTGACGAATCTGTGAAACATTTCATAACATGGAGGAACCTGGAAGGCATTATGCTGAGCGAAATTAGTCAGAGGCAAAAGGACAAATATTGTATAAGACCACTATTATAAGATCTTGAGAAATAGTAAAAACTGAGAAGAACACCTACTTTTGTGGTTACGAAGGGGGGAGGGAGAGGGTTTTTTATTGATTTATCAGTAGATAAGAACTGCTTTAGGTGAAGGGAAAGACAACACTCAATACGTGGAAGGTCAGCTCAATTGGACTGGAGCAAAAGCAAAGAAGTTTCCGGGATAAAACGAATGCTTCAAGGGTCAGCGGAGCAGGGGCGGGGGTCTGGGGAACTTGGTTTGAGGGGACTTCTAAGTCAATTGGCAAAATAATTCTATTATGAAAACATTCTGCATCCCACTTTGAAATGTGGCATCTGGGGTCTTAAATGCTAACAAGCAGACATCTAAGATGCATCAATTGGTCTCAACCCACCTGGAGCAAAGGAAAATGAAGAACACCAAGGTCACACGACAACTAAGAGCCCAAGAGACAGAAAGGGCCACATGAACCAGAGACCTACATCATCCTGAGACCAGAAGAACTAGTTCATCCCTGGCCACAATCGATGGCTGCCCTGACAGGGAGCACAACAGAGAACTCCTGAGGGAACAGGAGATCAGTGGGATGCAGACCCCAAATTCTCATAAAAAGACCATACTCGATGGTCTGACTGAGACTAGAGGAATCCCGGCGGCCATGGTCCCCAGACCTTCTGTTGGCACAGGACAGGAACCATCCCCGAAGACAACTCATCAGACATGAAAGGGACTGGTCAGTGGGCGGGAGAGAGATGCTGATGAAGAGTGAGCTAATTATATCAGGTGGACACTGGAGAGTGTGTTGGCAACTCTTGTCTGGAGGGGGGATGGGAGGATAGAGAGAGAGGGAAGCTGGCAAAATTGTCACGAAAGGAGAGACTGAAAGAGTTGACTCAATAGGGGGAGAGCAAGTGGGAGTATGGAGTAAGATGTATGTAAACTTATATGTGACAGACTGATTGGATTTGTAAACGTTCACTTGAAGCTTAATAAAAGTTCATAAAATAAAAAAAAGAACAAGTTATTAATATGATAGGAAAAACTGCTAGTCTCTGATTTTTCCACAGCAATATTCAGAAACAAGAGATAGTGGAAAAATACATGTAAAATATTCAATATATGCAAATTTTACCCTAAAAGGGGAAAAAAAAAATGTAAACAAATATTGAACTCTATTTAATGATGTCCAAGCTTAAGTATTTCAGTGTGTGATTGTACAGATGTTTACTGCTTATTGTTGCACGCATCTGTGTCGTAGCTTAAGGAATTGTCTAACTTCGTGAGGGATAAGAATCAGGATCAGCCAAAGCTCTTTCCTATGAAGTGGAGGTCAGGCATACCTGCACTGTCTTAACTTCTTCACCATTTCGGACATCAATTGTTCCCCCGCCACAGCACTTTCTACTTCTCTGCTGGGTTCAGTAATTCATTGCAATGGCCACACAGAACTCACAGTTATGTGGTTTACTGGGAAAGTAACAGACTACTGCTTAGGGTCAAAATCAACTTGATAGTAACAAGAATGAGATCAGGATAAGGAAGCACAAAGGAGAGGTTTGGAAGGCTCCCCCGAGGTGGAGAGTAGCTTCTAACCACGACAGCTCTCTCAGCTGCTCTCTGCCACTAGGGTCTCTCAGCCATGTTAGCACGTCCTTCTTATTCATTCTAGCAGGACTTTCTCAGCCGTGCTTGCAGGCCCTTCTCAACCATGCTCACAAGGAGGCTTTTCTCAGCCATGCAACTAAGCCCTTCTTGGTCTTGAGGTTCCATCTTCACCTCTCTTCTCTATAAACACCTCTGTGGGGCTGGCTGCTTATATAAACACTTCTGTGGGGCTGACTGCTTATATAAAGCATAGCCTCCCCCAAAAGAACACGAATCGACCAATACTCTCAGTGGAACACAAGTCACCCAATCCGATTGAGCAGATTTTCAAATAGTAAATCAAACAATCCCTTGCAGGATTGTGGCCCAGCCAATCATTTTGGGAGAGTCACAAGTCCATGAGATGTCAAAAACTCAGGTCTTGTACAAAAGTAAAAGTTTCTGCCTGCAGAGTCTGGTTTCTTCCCTGGGCAAAATTAACAACCCTCTAGGGTAGAAAGCAACCAAAAATATTGGATATTTGTTATAAAATTCCTTTAGCTTTTCTTCAGATTTTGTGGAAAAAAAGCTTTCTCAATAAACTATTGGAAAAAATGATATAAAAGCTAAATAACATAACTAATAAGGTAGGTATAGTTAACACATACTGAACTCTATGCCCTACCCTAGAAGATCCACCTTTCATTTCAAATGCCCATGAACTTCATGAACATTGACACTTTATTTGGTCCAAAATACCCTCAATAATTTCCCAAAAGTAGAAACTATACAGATAAGGATCTCTAATCAAAATGCAATAAAACTTGAAATTAATACTGAATCATAAATCATAACGCCTATTCTGGAAATTTTGAAACTCTTACACGATGGATCAAGCAGGAAATACAAACCAGCATTGTAGAATTTCAGAAAACATGCTTATCAAGACATACGCTAAAACACTCGCTGAGAGAAAACTTGTCGTTACTGTTGTTGTTAGGTCCTGTCAAGTCCATTCCGACTCACAGTGACCCTACGTACAGCAGAACAAAACAATGCCCAGTGCTGTGCCATCCTTGCAATCCTTGCTATGTTTGAGCCTATTGTTGCAGCCACTATGTTAATCCATCTCATTCAGGGTCTTCCTCTTTTTCGCTGACCCTCTACTTTACCAAGCATGATGTCCTTTTCCAGGGACTGGTCCCTCCTAATAACATGTACAAAATACATGAGATGAAGTATAGCAATCCTCATTCCCAAGGAGCACTCTGGCTGTACTTCTAAGACAGACCTGTTCATTCTTCTGGTAGTCCATGGTATATTCAATAATCTCCACCAACACCATAATTCCAAGGCATCAGTTCTTCTTTGGTCTTCCTTATTCATTGTCCAGATTTTGCACACATGTGAGGTGATTGAAAATAGCATGGTTTGGATCAGGTGTACCTTAGTCCTCAAAGTGACATCTTTACTTTTGAACACTTTGAAGAAGTCTTTTGCAGCAGATTTGCCCAATACCATACATAATTTGATTTCTGGACTGCTGCTTCCATGGGCATTGATTGTGGATCCAAGAAAAATGAAATCCTGGATAACTTCAATATTTTTTCCACTTATCATAATGTTGCTTACTGGTCCAGTTGTGAGGATTTTTGTTTTCTTTATGTTGTGGTGTAATCCATACTGAGGGCTGTGGTCTTTGATCTTCATCAGTAAATGCTTCTAGTCCTCTTCACTTTCAGCAAGCAAGGTGTGTTATCTGCATATTGGAGGTCGTTAATGAGTCTTCCATCAATCCTGATCCCATGTTCTCCTCTGTGTCATCCAGCTTCTTCCTAATGTTATCCATAATTTGTTATGAACCACACAGCCGAATGTCTGTGCATAGTCAATAAAACACACGTAAACAACTTTCTGTATTCTCTGCTTTCAGCCAAGGTCCATCTGACATCAGCAACCATATCCCTCATTCCAAGTTCTCTTCTGAATCCCATTTGAATTTTCGGCAGTTCCCTGTCAATGTACCGCTACAACCGTTTTTGAATTATCTTCAGCAAAATTTAACTTGAGTGTGATATTAATGATATTGCTCAATATTTCTATCAATAAAATAAACAATAAAAACAAATGAACTTCTTATATAATTTTAAAAGTACAAAAGAAATGATAAAATAAGCCAAAGGAAAGCAACATAAAAGAATTAAGAAGAAACTCAGAAAGTAATGAGTTCTCTAACAGAATAATCGAAAAACTAATAAACAAATTAAAACACTGGTTACTGTATTTTATGCAAGGAATGCACAGTTCTATGTTTGTTTGTCAGCCACGTCCTCCCCTTCCCCGGTGAGATATTTTCACAAGCCTGCTATGCTAAATTTTTTGCAACGTGTAAAAAAAAACTGGCATAGTATGCTTATGAAAATACCTTGCAGGAGGAGGGTACCACTGGCAAAACAAACTTAGAATGTGCACTGTTATTTACGTGAAAATATGGTATTTTTAATTTTGAAATTATTTTAGATTTACCAAACGTTATTAAAATAGTAGAGCAAAATCACACGTACGCTTCCCCTATTTGGCTGCAACTAACACCGCCCCCCCCCCGCCCGACTCACGAAAGGACCCTGGTGGCACAATGGTTAAGTGCTTGGCTGCTAACAGAAAAGTTGGAGGTTCAGACCCACCCACTGACTCTGAGGGAGAAAAGACCTAGCCACCTGCTCCCATAAAGTTTGTTGTTCTTGTGTGCTGTGGAGTCGATTCTGACTTATAGTGACCCCATAGGACTGGGTAGAACTGCCCCATAGGGCTTCTTAGGGTTAAATCTTTGTGACATCAGATTGCCAGGTATTTTCTCGATGCAGTGGCTAGTAGGTTTGAACTGCCGACCTTTTGATTAGCAGCTCAGTGCTTAATGATTTTGCCACCAGGGCTCCCTTTATAAAGATTATAGCCTAGGAAACCTTATGGGATAGTTCTGCTCTGTCATATAGGGTTGCCATGACTCAGAATGGGCTCTACGGTGCACAACAACGACACACGCTCTCAATGCTAACATACTGTACAACTGTAGTATAACTATTGAAGCGAGGCAATTAAATTAATACAATATCATTAACTAATCTACAGGCTTTATTCAAATTTTGTCAGTTTTCCCCCGAATGTCTTTTTTCTGGTCCAGGATTCATTTCTGGATTCCACACTGCATTTACTTTGAGGTTATGTATTTTTGGCAAGAATGTCGCAGAAGTAATGTGCATCTTTTCTCAGGGCACGTTACCAGAGGACACATGATATCATTGCTGATGATGTTTTGATGACTTGGTTAAGGAGGTATATGTCAAGTTTCTCTGCTGTAGAGTTACTATTTTTTCCTTTGTAATTAATATCTGGTGGGAAGATATATTGAGACGATGCAAGTTTTCTATTTCTCATCATATTTTCACCCACTAATTTTAGCTCACATTGATGGTACTTGACTACAAAATTATTACTGTAGTGTCTGGCTAATGGTAACTTTCTATTTCCAACATTCCTTCTGTATTTATTAATTTAATTACATGATAAGGAATAATTGTCCCTCTACGCTATTTATTTATTCCATCATTTACTTATATCAGTTTGGAATCATGGATGGTTTATTTTATTCTACAGATTATAATGTAATCTATAATTATTTATTTAGTTGTCCCAGCTTTGGACATTAGAAGCTCCTTCAAGCTGTGTATTCATTGTTACTAGAGTGCCTTACCCTAGAAAATATATCTTTGTACATTCACACACGCATACACACATACATCTATATTTATTTCCGTATTTACCTATCTGTACATATACTGATACCTCTGATTCCAATCCAAAATTATAGGGCTCATTCTAGTCTTCTCTCTTCCCTTATTTGTAACTTGTTTCTTTGAAAGTAAGAAACCTGCTTCCATTATCTTTATTAATTTGTTCAATTCTAGTATATTCCAAAATTGCTGTTATTTTCACAATTGCTCACCACTTCCCTTTAAGAACCAAATATATTAACTAGAGTACAATATTTATATACAGTTATTTTTGTCTTTACCCTTATGGTAAAAAATCAAAATACTATTTCAAAAGTGTGGATAGTTAAGGCTGTTGTCAACTTGACTGGGCCATGATTCTCAGTGCTTTGGCAGTTATGATGTAGTTTGGCAGTTGTATGATGTTGTGATCACTTCCATGATAAGATTTGATATAATGTGATCACCTCCATGATGAAATCCGCTGTGTTTAGCCAATCAGTTGAAAGGGATTTTCCTTGGACATGTGGCCTGCATTGAATATAAGTGGACATTTGGCAAGGCTCATGGACTTTTTCTTGCTCTGAATTCTGCAGCTGGCTCCTGTTCGTCTTACCTCACATTCTTGGAACTTGAGATTGCAGTTTACCTGTGGTCTTGCCTGCCAATGTGCACAGTTTGTGAGTAAGCCCTGCTCTCTGACCTGCCGACTTTGGGTTCACCAGCCCCCACAGCTACGTGAATCAGGAGAAGCCTCTATCCTGACCCACAGACTTGGGACGTTTCAGCCTCTACAACCACATGAGCAATTTTCTTGATATAAGTCTCTCTATATATAGAAAAAAAAAAGAAGAAGACTTTTTCTTTATATATATGTATACCTGTTTTGCTTCTCTAGAGAACCCAGTCTAAGAAAAAAAAGCTATTTAGGTTAGTTCTTTTCTTCTCCATACCCTTCAGTGTAGTTATGCCGTTCACCTGTAATATAATTAGGTTTATTTGCAATTTTCGTATTCTAATTTTGGTTCCATCCACATCCCGATGGATTTATTTTTTAATATGCTATTAAAAAAATGTATGCTTGAAAAAGGATTGCTTCTTACTCATCCCGAATATCTCAATTTCATTCCCTCATTCTTTTCACACCATTACTACACATGACTGTAGGTAACCAGTCTCACTTGTATCTAGTTTATACTTCCTGTATTTCTTTTGCTTAGATGAACAGATACATGTATCTTCCCTCATATACCTTTCTTCCTTACCTAGAGGAGAGTAAATATTCTCCTGACCTTTAAAAATATGGCTATTTGAAAAAATAAAATAGATAATATATGTAACCTAATCAAGAAAAAAAAGGTATAAAAATAAAACTGATAAAAGAGAAATAACTACAGAATATGAAATAATTTGGCTTCAAATCTATGCCAATACATTTGAGTACATAGGTGAAGTAGATAATATTCCTGGAAAACATATTATATCAAAACAAACTTCAGAAGGGATAGAAAATACATGCAGTCTGATTTCTAATGATAACATGGATAAATTTGTTTGGCTACACCCCTCCACAGCCCTCTTCACTAAAATTTACATATCCAGATGATTTCACAGGGGAATTCTTCCAAAATTTAAAAAACAGATAGTTCCAATACTACCTTAAATAAAATTAAAACCTGACAAAGACTGAGTATGTATACCTACAGACACACATGCACATACATGAACTAGAAAACTACAGGCCAAGCTCACTTATAAATATTAATATTACCCTTTTAAATACATGTCAGCAATCAGAATCTAACAGTATAGTAAAATAATAACACATCTGACCGAGTGGGGTTTATTTCAAGAACATAAGGAATTCATTACTAGAAAGTCTACTAATAAGATCTATCACATTAATGTAGATTGAAACATAAAAATATTATGATCATTTCCAAAGATACTGAAAGGTCATTTAACAAAATTCAACATTTCTTGACAAAAACAGTCAATAAAACAGGAATGAACTATATTTTACCTCGAAAATGGTCATTGGAAAAATACTAGTTTTTCTCAACAGGGTTTTATTAGCATTTTGCCCATTGGGTCACCATCCACTCACTAAATTCGAGAAGCAACTTATCTCAGTTATTGGGGAAACAAAATATACCTCACACATTCCCAAAGTCTGCCCTAAGGGAGTGCTATTACCCCCAGTGGAAAACTACTGAAAAATGAGTATTTTCACTAAAGTCAAAATCAAGACAAGCATCATCTACCCTCACACTATTCTTGAACATTGTACTGGAAGTACCAGACAACACAATTAGAAAAGAGGAAGAAAATAAATATATGAAAATTAGAGGTAAATGAGGTAAGCATATTACTTTTTCAAATGATGTATTTGTATACCTGGAAAACATAAGAGAATCAGCCAAAATGACCACAAAAAATAAAATAGTTGAGTACAACAATGGTATTCAAATTTTGTACACAGAAATCAATAGTCTGTATATATAAACATATCAATAAACAATAAACAAGTAAAAGATCTGATGGAAAAATTTTGAAATGGCAAATGTTTTGTTATATATATTTTTACCACAATTTAAAAAAAAAAATAGGATAAGAGAAGAGCTTATTTACATTAGCAATAAAACAGATAAACTGCTAAGGGATAAAATTACCTAGAAATATGTAACATCAAATAAGAAGAAAAGTTAACACTGAACTGAATCCACAAAAAAGACTTCAATAAATTAAAACTGACCATATTATTGGATGGGAAGACTCAACATCATTAGGATAATAATTCTTCCTCAATTAGTTTATAAACTTAGTGTAATCCCAATAGAAACATGAGTTTTTGTGAGAATAGTTTGAAATTGGACATTCTTATTCTAACATCCTTATGAATAATATAAAGAACATTCATGAAAAGTTTGGGGGAAAAAAAACTTTCAAAGCAGTGAGAGGACTCTATCCTTATCAGATATGAAAATATAAATACTCCATATATCAAACAGTATAATACTGCCACTGGAAGAGACAGACAGACCAATAAAACAGTATAAAAATCCAGAAAAAAGGTTCAAATGCATATGATAAATTAATACATAATAAAGAAGTCATCTCAAATAAGTGGAGGAAAAGATAGACCATCCTATAATGGTTAATTAAAACCAGAGAAGGTAGAAAAAGAATAGAAGTTTAAAAGAGGATGGAGAGAAGGAAGAATGAGGCGGGGAGAAGAAGTGGAGGAGAAGGAGGGGTAGGAGGAAGAAGAAGCAAAGAAACAAGCAAACAAAGGACAAGGGCAATGAATAGAAAACAGTTACAAATATGGTTGCTATTAATCCAAAGATATCAATAATCACTTTAAATGTAAATGATCTAAATACACCAATTAAAAGATAGAGACCGTCAGAGTAGATTAAAAAAAAAAAATCAAGCCCCAACTATATGTTGTCTGCAAGAAATCCATTGCAAGTATAAAAACCCAGACAGATTAAAAGTAGACATGGAGAAAGACATATCATGCTAACACTAATCAAAAGAAAACTGGAGTAGTTATATTAATTTCATAAAAAGCAGACTTCAGAGAAAGTAAAATTATAGGGATGACAAGAGATGTTACATAATGATAAGAAGTCAATTATCCAAGACGTCATAACAATCTGTAATGTTTATGTACCTAACAACAAAGCATCAACATACATGAGGCAAAAACTTATAGAACTACAAGGAGGCATAGACGAATTCACTGATATAGTTGGAGACCTCCCTACCCTTCTATCCATAATTAACAGGTCCAGTAGGTAGAAAATCAGTAAAAATATAGCTGAACTGAAATGCAACATCAACCAACTGGATCTAATTGATATTTATAGAATATTTCATCCAACAAAGGGAGAATATGCATTCTTCTTAAACTTACATGGACTGTCCACCAAGATAGATCACATTTTGGGCCATAAAACATACCTTCACAAATTTAAATTAACAGAAATCATAAAAATTATGCTCAGATCACAACGGACTTGAACTAGAAATGAACAACAAAAAAATAGCTGGAAAATTCCAAATATTTGGAGATTAAACAACACACATCTAAATGACACGATTATATTTCTTTTTTTTAATTTTTATTGTGTTTTAAGTGAAAGTTTCCAAATCAAGTCAGACTCTCATACAAAAATTTATATACACCTTGGTATATATATACTCCTAGTTGTTCTCCCTCTAATGAGACAGCACACTTCGTTTTTCCACTCTTTTATTTTCATAGCCACTCGGCCAGTTTCTGACCCTCTCCACCCACTCATCTCCCCTCCAGACAGGAGCTTCCCACATAGACTTATGTGTCTGCTTGATCCAAGAAGCTCACTCTTCACCAGTATCATTTTCTATCCCATAGTTCAATCCAATCCCTGTCTGAAGAGTTGGCTTTGGGAATAGTTCCTGTTTTGTGCTAACTGAAAGTCTGGGGACCATGACCTCTGGGGTCCTTCTAGTCTTAGTCAGACCATTAAGTCTGGTCTTTTTACGAGAATTTGGGGTCTGCATCCCACTGCTCTCCCACTCCCTCAGGGGTTCTCTGTTGTGTTCTCTGTCAGGGCAGTCACCAGTTGTAGCCGGGCACCATCTAGTTCTTCTGGTCTCAGGCTGATGAAAAAACGTAGTCTCTGGTTTATGTGGCCCTTTTGTCTCTTGGGCTCATAATTGCCTTGTGTCTTCAGTGTTCTTCATTCTCCTTTGGTCCAGGTGGGTTGAGACCAATTGATGCATCTTAGATGGTCACTTGCTAGCATTTAAGACCCCAGAAGCCACTCTCCAAAGTGGGATGCAGAATGTTTTCTTAATAGATTTTATTATGCCAGTCGACTTTGATGTTCCCTGAAACCATGGTTCCCAAACCCACTCCCTTGCTACGCAGGCCTTCAGAGTGTTCAGTTTATTCAGGAGACTTCTTTGCTTTTGGTTTAGTCCAGTTGTGCTGACCTCTCCTGTATTGTGTGTTTCCTCTCCCATCACCTAAAATAGTTCTTGTCTTCTATCTAATTAGTGAATACTCATCTCCTTTCTCCCTCCCTTCCCACTCTCATAACCATCAAAGAATATTTTTTTCTCTGTTTAAACTACTTCTCAAATTCTTATAATAATCATCTTATACAATATTTGTCCTTTTGTAACTGACTAATTTCGCTCAGCATAATGCATTCTAGAGTCACAGACTCATCATTGTTCTTTATCGATGTGTAACGTTCCATTGTGTGAATATACAGTAATTTACTTACCCATTCATCCATTGATGCACACCTTGGTTACATCTGTCTTTTTGCTATTGTAAACAGTGCTGCAATGAATATGGGTGTGCACATATCTGTTTGTGTAAATGCTCTTATTTCTCTAGGATATATTCCAAGGATTGGGATTGCTGGAGAGTATGGTAGTCCTATTTCTAGCTTTAAGAAAGTGCAAAATTGATTTCCAAAGTGGTTATACCAGTTTGCTTTCCCACCAGCAATGTATAAGTGTTCCACTCTCTCCACAATTTCTCCAACATTTATTATTTTGTGTTTTTTGGATTAATGCCAGCCTTCTAGGAGTGAGATGGAATCGAATTGTAGTTTTGAGTTGCATTTCTTTAATGGCTAAAGATCGTGAACATTTCCTCATGTATCTGTTAGCTACCTGAATGTCTTCTTTAGCGAAGTGCCTGTTCATATCCTTTGCCCATTTTTTAATTGGGTGATTTGTCTTTTTGCAGTATCATGTATTTTAGAGATCAGATGCTGATCGGAAATGTCATAGCTAAAAACTTTCTCAGTACGTAGGTAATCTTTTTACTCTTTTGGTGAAGACTTCGGGTGAGCATAGGTGTTTGATTTTTAGGAGCTCCCAGTTATCTAGTTTCTCTTCTGGTGTTTGTGCATTGATAGTAATGTTTTTTATACTGTTTATGCCACATATTAGGGCTCCTAGCATTGTCCCTAATTTTTCTCCCATGATCTTTATTGTTTTAGATTTTATACTTAGGTCTTTCATTTTGAGTTAGTTTTTGTGCATGGTGTGAGGTATGGGTCTTGTTTCATTTTTTTGCAGATGGATATACAGTTATGCCAGCACCATTTGTTAAAGAGACTGTCTTTTCCCCATTTCACTGACTTTGGGTCTTTGTCAAATATTAGCTGCTCATATATGTATGGATTTATGTCTGGATTCTCAATTCTGTTCCATTGGTCTATGTATCTGTCGTTGTACCAGCACCAGGCTGCTTTGAATACTGTGGTGGTATAATAGGTTCTAAAATCAGGTACAGTGAGGCCTTCCACTTTGTTCTTCTTTTTCAGTAGTGCTTTACTTATCCAGGCCTCTTTCCCTTCCATATGAAGTTGCTGATTTTTTTCTCCATCTCATTAAAATATGTCATTGGAATTTCGATTGGAATTGCATTGTATCTATAGATTGCTTTTGGTGGAATAGGCATTTTTACAATGTTAAGTCTTCCTATCCATGAACAAGGTTATGTTTTTCCACTTATGTAGGTCTGTTTTGGCTTCTTGCAGTAGTGTCTTGTAGTTTTGTTTGTATAGGTCTTTTACATCTCTGGTAAGATTTATTCCTAAGTATTTTATCTTCTTGGGGGCTACTGTAAATGGTATTGATTTGGTGATTTCTTCTTCGATGTTCTTTTTGTTGGTATAGAGGAATCCAACTGATTTCTGTATGTTTATCTTGTATCCTGATTCTCTGCTGAACTCTTCTATTAGATCATGTCATCTGCAAATAGAGATACTTTTACTTCTTCCTTGCCAATCTGGATGCCCTTTATTTCTTTATCTAGCCTAATTGCTCTGGCTAGGACCTCCAACACAATGTTGAATAAGAGTGGAGATAAAGGGCATCCTTGTCTGTTTCCTGATATCAAGGGGAATGCTTTCAGATTCTCTTCATTTACAATGATGTTGGCTGTTGGCTTTGTATAAATGCCCTTTATTATGTTGAGGAATTTTCCTTCTATTCCTATTTTGCTGAGAGTTTTTATCATGAATGGGTGTCGAACTTTGTCAAATGCCTTTTCTGTAGTAATTGATAAGATCATGTGGTTCTTTGTTTTATTTATATGATGGGTTACATTAATTGTTTTTCTAATGTTGAACCATCCCTGCATACCTGGTATGAATCCCACTTGGTCATGGCAAATTATTTTTTTGATATGTTGTTGAATTCTATTGGCTAGAATTTTGTTGAGGATTTTTGCATCTACGTTCATGAGGGATATAGGTCTGTCATTTTCTTTTTTTGTGGTGTCTTTACCTGGTTTTGATATCAGGGATATGCTGGCTTCATAGAATGAATAACCTTTTTAATTTCTTCAACTGCTTTATCTGTGTGTTCCTTGGCTTGTTCTATGTATTGTCTGATCTCCTTCCTGATGCCTTGAAGAGTTCTGTATATTAATCTTTTGTATTCTGCATCTGGTAATTCCAGAAAGACACCTTCATCCAGGAGAACCCTTGATTCTTTGTTCTGAATGTTTGTTGAAGCAATCATGCTCTGCTTCTTCATGTGATTTGGTATTGACTGTTGTCTCCCAGCCATCTATAGGTTATTTTATTAGTTTATTTTATGTTTGCTTACTGTATCCTAGCTTTTTGCTTTGTTCTGTTTTGTTATGCCCACATAGGTTGCTTGAGTGAGCTAGCTTGCTTATTTTCACCTTTGAAGATCTAACATCCTGTCACCAAATGGCTACAGTTGTTATCAGTTATATGAGCCTCAAAGTACATTCACTTTTCTTGTGTGGATTCAGCTCAGGTGTCCAGGTAGTTGGTCATCAAGTGTGTGGTACAGGCTCTGTCCTACAGTCTTAGAGGGGCAGGGGTGATTGGTGTAGCTACATGTATCTGGTTGCAGCAGGGGGTCACTCTCTGAACAAGGCAGGGGGTGACAACCATCCCTAGTGTCTGTGAGGAAAGCATGTCCCAGTTCCCTAGAGCACACAGGTGGGTGGGCTCTGCAGATGGACCATGGATACCCAATGCTTTTGGTTGTAAGGACTGGGAGGTACCAGTTATCCTTGGATCCCTGTCATGGGTGGATGGGTGATGTGAGTGGAGCCACCAGTCCTTAGGCCCCTGATGTGGGTAGGTGAGGATCCTGTTTAATAGGCAAAGTGGTGTCAAACATCAAACACCCCACCTCTCCACCACACGTCTGAAACAGTTGCAGTCTGCCTTCATGGGCCTATTCTCCTGAAATAGGCCCACACAGGTCTATGCAGCGGGGAAAGGTATTCACAGTCCACAGACAGTTTATGTCTGGACAGGAGCCACTTCTGTTCCAAACTCCCCAAGTTAGTGGAACTGGCAGATTATCTTTTCCCTGAGTTCTGAATTTATTCCTTCTCCAAGACCAGGAGAAAGGCTCAGAGCACTCAGCAGGGACTATCTCAGGCCCAGGGAAACCAACAGCCACTGAAGCTGGCTTTGGATGAGGGACAAGGTAAAATACACGCAAGTACTTAGCTTTCCTGAGGGTGCCTTTCTTCTTTGGTTCCGGGGGTGTGAGTAGGCAATGTGGCTGGTTATTTCTGCCTGAAGATACTGTGACTGAACACTACCATTAGCCCACCACAGTCACTCCCAGGAGTGGTGTCTGATGGTTCCCAGTGATTCAGGTCCGACAACTGCTCTCTGCTTCTTAACCATCTCTCCCTCCCCCTGCCACTCAGTCCAGTTTCTAACTTTGCCTTTGATGTTCAGGGCTCCTAGCTTGTCATGAATATAATCATTTCACTTGTTTTTTAGGGTCTTTGTTGTAAGAGGGATCACCAGAAGCATCTGACTACTCTGCCATCTTGGCTCTGCCTCCTCGACAAGTTTATGTTTATATGTTTTTCCTCTTTTTTTAATTTGATGGTCAAAGAAGAGGTCTCAAGAGAAATTGAAAAATATTTTGAGCTAAATAAAAGCAAAAATGCAACCTACCAAAACTGGTAGCATGCAACAAAAGCAGTGCTTAGAGGAAAATTTATAGCATTGAATGCAAATATCACAAAGAAAGAAAAATCTAAAATCAGTAATAGAAGCTTCCACCTTAGGAATCTAGAAAAGAAGAGCAAATTAAATCCAAAATAAGCAGAAGAAAATAAATAATAAAAAGTAAAGCAGATAATATTAAAGGCAGTCTTCTGGAAATAAACAAAGAATAAAGTGGAAATAATGAAGGTAAAGTGGAAATAAATTGATCCAACTGAAATTTAAAAAATCACAAAAAAAACTATGAAAAATTTTACTCCAACAAATTTGAAAATCTAGAGGAAGAAGACAAATCTCTAAAAACACACTACCTACCTAAACTAACACAAACTGGGGCAGAAAAACTAAACAGACCCATAACAAAAGAAGAGATTGAAGAGATAATAAAAGAACTCCCAACAACAACAAAAAGCCCTGGCCCGATGGCATCACTGGAGAATTCTACCAAACTTTCATAGAAGAGCTAACATCAGCACTACTCAAGCTATTTCAGAGCATAGAAAAGGAAGGAATGCTCCCAAACTCATTCTATGAATCAAGCATAACCCTGATACCAAAGTCAGGCAAAGACACCACAAAAAAAGAAAACTACAGACCAAAATTCCTCAAGAATACAGATGCAAAAATTCTCAAAAAAATTCTAGCCAATAGAATTGAACATCATATCAAAAAAATAATACACCAAGTGGGATTCATACAAGGTACGCAGGGATGGTTCAACATTAGAAAATCAATCAATGTAATCCACCACATAAACAAAACAAAAGAACCACATGATCTTATCAATTGATGCAAAAAAGGTATTTGACAAACTTCAAAAAGGAAATCACCAAATAAATGCCAGTTACAATAGCCCTCAAGAAGATGAAGTACTTCAGAATAAATCTAAACAGGGACATAAAACACCTATACAAAGAAAAGTACAAAACACTATGGCAAGAAATCAAAAGAGACCTACGTAATTGAGAACATGTACCATGCTCATGGTATAGCACTTCCTTTAAGATCTAGAAATAGAAATACCATACAATATAGCAATCCCAAATTCAAAAACTAAACCCATTGCCATTGAGTCAATTCTGACTCATAGTGACCCTGTAGGAGAGAGTAGAACTGCCCCATAGAGTTTCCAAGGAGCTGCTCGTAGATTGGAACTGCTGACCTTTTGGTTAGCAGCCGATCTCTTAACCACTGTACCACCAGGGCTCCCCAGCAATCCCACTCCTAGGAACATACCATACAGAAATATGAGCCATCACATGAATCGGCATATACACACCCATGTTCATTGCAGCACTATCGAGAATAGTAAAAAGATGGAAACAACCTAAATTCCCACCACCAGATGAATGGATGAACAAATTATGGTACATACACATGATGGAATACTATGCAGCAATAAAGAATGACAAATTCAGGAAACATCTAACAACATGGATGAATCTGGAGAATGTTATGCTGAGTGAAATACGTCAGTCACAAAAGGACAAATATTGCATGAGGCCACTATTATAAGAACTCAAGAAAAGATTTACACACAGAAAAAAAATTCTTTGATGGTTATGAGGTAGGAAAGGGGGAGGGGAAATCACTAATTAGATAGTAGACAAGTGTCAACTTCGGTCAGGGGAAAGATAACACATAATATAGGGTAAGTCACCAAACTGGACCAAAGCAAAAGCATAGAAGTTTCCTAGACACATCCAAACACTTTGGGGGATCAAGTAGCTAGCCCTGGGGGCTGGGGACCATTGTCTCAGGGGACATTTAGGTCAATTAGCATAACATAGTTCATAAAGAAAATGTTCTACATCCCACTTTGGCAAGTAGCATCTGGGGCCTTAAAAGTTTCCGAGCGGCCATCCAAGATACATCTGTTGGTCCCATCCTGTCCAGGGCAAAGGAGAACGAAGAAAACCAAAGACACAAGGAAAATACTAGCCCAAAGACTAAAGAACCACATGAACCAGAGACTCCACCAGCCTGAGACCAGAAGAACTAAATGGTGCCTGGCTACCATCACTGACTGCTCTGACAGGGGTTGCAGCATAGAGCCTTTGACAGAATGGGAGGAAAATGTAGAACAAAATTCAAATTTATGAAAAAAGACCAGACTTGCTGGTCTGACAGAGACTGGAGGAACTCTGGAGACTATGGCCCCTGGACACTCTCCTAACTCAGAATAAAACTGTTTCTGAAGCCCACTTTTCAGACAAAGATTAGACAGGCCTACAAAACAAAAAATAATATGAGGTATGTGCTCCTTAGTTCAATCAAGTATATGAGACCAAATGGGCAATTCCTGTCCAAAATCAAGACGAGAAGGCAGGAAGGGACAGGAACTGGACGAATGGACACAGGGGACCCAGGGTGGAAAGGGGGAACATTCTGTCACATTGTGTGGAGTGCAATCAATGTCACAAAACAATATGTGTATAAATCTTTGAATGAGAAACTAACTTGAGATGTAAACTTTCAAGTAAACACAATCCAAAAAAAAAAAAAAAAGCAGAAGTCGATGAAATTGAAAACAGGAAATCAGTTAGAGAAAATCAACAACACCAAAAGTTGGTTCTTTGAAAAGATCAATAAAGTTGATATATATCTAGCCAAGCTAACCAAAAAAAAAAAAAAAAGAGAGAAAACACATAAATTACTAATACAAGCAATGAAAGAGGGAACATCACTACTCACTACTTGAATATTAAAAGGATAATAAAGAAATATTATTAACAACTCTATGCCCACAAATCTATCTGATAACTTAGAAGAAATGGACCAATTCCTTAGAAGATACAGCCTACCAAAATTCATACGACGAAAAATAGAAAATCTGTATAGGCCTATATCTACTAAAGAAATTGAATAAACAATTAATTTTCCACAACAGAATGCACCAGGCCAGATGGTTTCATGGATGAATTATACTGAACATTTAAGGAAGAAATATGAATACTTTAAAATGTCTTCCAGAAAAATAGAAGCAGAGAGAACATTTCTTAACTCATTCTAAGAATCCAGCATTACCCCAATACTAAAACCACGCAAAGACATTACTAGGAAGGAAAATTACAGACCAATATCTCTCACGAACATTTTTTTTTTTAATCTCTCAAGAACATAGATGAAAAAATCCTCAACAAAATAGTAGCAAATTGAATCCAACAATACATAAAAAATAATTATGTTCCGAAACCAAGTGGAATTTATTTCATGTAGGTAAGTTTGGTTCAACATCCAAAAATCAATTAACGTAATTCATCGCAGCAACAGGCTAAAGAAGAAAATTCATATGATTACAACAATATGTGCAGAAAAAGTATTTGACAAAATCCAATGCCCATTTATGACAAAATCTCTTAGCAAACTGGGACTAGAGAAAACTTCTTCGACTTGATAAAGAACATCTACAAACAAATAAATAAATAAAACAATATACAGCTAACTTCATTCTTAATAGTGAGAGGTTAGATGTTCCCCCCCTAGATCAGAAACAAGGCAAGGATGTCCCCTCTCATCTCTCCTATTCAACATTGTACTGGAAGTTCTAGCTAATGCAACAAGATGTGAAAAGGAAATGCAATAAGACATGAAAAAGGAAGGAAGAAACAAAATTGTCTTTGTTCTCAGATGACACGAATGTCTGTATAGAAAATACCGAACGTTGTACAAAAAAAAACTTCTTGAAACTAATAAGCAATTACAGAAGGTTTCAGGATACAAAATTAATATACAAAAGTCAGTTGCTTTTCTATATACTAGCAATGAAAATAAGAATTTGAAATTTAAAATACGATACCATGTCCATCAGTACCAAAAATAAAAAAAGAAATACTTAGGTATGATTGTAATAAAATATGTACAATACCAAGGAAAACTACAAAACTCTGATGAAAGAAATCAAAGGTCTAAATAATTGGGTAGATATTCCTTGTTCATGGATAGGAAGTGTCAATATTGTTAAAATGTCAGTTCTTCTTAACTTGATCTACAAATTCAACACAATCACAGTCAAAATTACGGCAAATTATTTTGTGAATATTGACAAACTGATTCTAATGTTTATACAGAAAGAGAAAAGACCCAGAATAGCCAACACAATACTGAAGGACAACAAAGTCAGAGCACTGACACTACCTAACTTCAAGACTTACTATAAAGCTACTGTAATCAAGACAGAGTGATATTGGTGAAAGAATAGACAAACCAATGCAATAGAGAGCCCAGAAATAAATCCACACAAATATAGTCAACTGCTCTTTGGCAAAGGAGCAAAAAAGGCAAGTCAATGAAGGAAGGATAGTCTTCTTAACAAACGGTGGTGGAAGAGCTGGACATCACACGCAAGAAGGTGAGTCTAGACACAGATTTTATACCTTTCACAAAAATTAACTCAAAATGGATCATAGACCAAAATGTAAAACATAAAACTTCTAGAAGATAACATTGGAGAAAATCTAGGTGACTTTAGGTTTGGTGATGACATTTTAGATATAACACCAAAAGCAGGATCCATGAAAGAAAAAAAAAAAAAAACTGATAAGTTGTGCTTCATTAAAATTAAAAACATCTGCTCCTCAAAAGTCAGTGTTAAGAGATCGAAAAGACAAGTCACAGACTGGGAGAAAACATTTACAAAACACATATCCAATAAAGAACTTGTATCCAAAGTATACAAAGGACTTCAAAATCTCAACAATAAGAAAGCAAACAACCCAAATATGAAATGGGCAAAAGATCTGAACAGACATGCCAGCAAAGAAGATATACAGTTGGCAAATAAGCATACAAAAAGGTGTTTAACATCTTATGTCAAATTGCAATTTAAAAAAACAACGAGATACCACTACACACCTACTAACCCATTGCCTTGCAGTTGATTCTGACTCATAGCAACCCTGTAGGACAGAGTAGAACTGCCCCATAGGGTTTCTAAGGCTATAATCTTTATGGAAGCAGACTGCCACATCTTTCTTCCCTGGAGCAGCTGGTGGGTTCAAACCCCTGACCTTTCTTTTCGGTTAGCAGCTGAGTACTTCATCACAGAGCTCCCAGAGCTCCTACAATCCTATTAGAATGGCCAAAATCCAAAACACTGACAACACCAAATGTTGGTGAGGATAAGAAACAGCAACTTTGGAAGACAGTCCGGCAGTTTCTTAGAAACCTAAACATGGTCTTACCATGAAATGATCCAGAAATTGTACTCCTTGGTATTTACCCAGATGAGCTGAAAACTTACAGCCACACAAAAACTTGCACACAAATATTTACAGCTGTTTTATTTATAATTGTCCAAAGTTGGAAGCAACCAAGATGATCTTCAATGGGAGAAAGGATAAACAAACTGTTGTACACCCATACAATGGAATATCATTCAATGATTAAAAAGAAATGAGCTATGAAGCCCTGAAAAAACTTGGAGGAACCTTTAATGTATTTTGTTAAGTGAAACAAGCCTGTCTGAAAAAGCTATATATTGTTTGATTCCAATCATATGACATTCAGGAAAAGGAAAAACTATAGAAACAATAAAAGGGTCAATAATTGCCAGGGGCTTGGGAAGAGGGAGGAAAAGATGAATAGGTGGAGCATTGAGCACTTTTAGGGTGGTGAAACTTTTCTGTATGATACTGTAATGGATATATGACATAATGGATTTGTCAAACCCATAGAAGTGTACAATGTAAAGAATGACCCTAATGTGAAGTATGAACTTTAATAACAGTGTATTAGTATTGGTTCATCCATTTTAACCAATGTACTACACTAATTTAAGATACTAATAGTAAGAGAAACTGTGTCAGAAGAAAGGTCTGGCAATCTACTTCAGAACAATCAGTCACTGAAAACCCTGTAAAGAACAGTTCCACTCTGATAGACATGGGGCTGCTATGAGTGGGAATTGACTCTGGTTTTTGTTTTTTTCTTTTTTTATTGTACTTTAGATGAAGGTTTACGGAACAACCTAATTTCTCATTAAACTGTTAGCACACAGATAGTTTTATTATATTGGTTAACGACACCATGACATGTCAACATCCTCCCTTCTCAAGCCTGGGTTCCCTATTAGTAGCTTTCCTGTCCCCTCCTGCATTCCAGCCCTTGCCCCAGGACTAGTGTGCCCCTATAGTCTCGTTTTGTTTTATGGGCCTGTCCACTCTTTGGCTGAAGGATGAACCTCAGGAGTGACTTCATTACTGATCTGAAAGGGTATGTGGGGGCCATACTCTCAGGGTTTCTCCAGACTCTTTTTGAGTTAGAATTTTGCTCTCCATTTCTCTCCAGCTCTGTCTGGGACCCTCTATTGTGAGTCCTGTCAGAGTAGTCAGTGGTGGTAGCCAGGCACCATCTAGTTGTACTGGGCTCAGTCTGGTGGAGACCGTGGTAGATGTGGTCCATTAGTCCTTTGTGCTGATCTTTCTCTTGTATCTTTAGTTCTCTTCATCCTTCCTTGCTCCCAAAGGGGTGAGACCAGTGGAGTATCGTAGATGGCTGCTCACAGGGTTTTAGGACCCCAGACGCTACTCACCAAAGTAGAGCATAGAAGATTTTCTTTATAAACTATGTTATGCTAATTGAGCTAGATGTTCCCCGAGACCATGGTCCCCACAGTCCTCAGCCCAGCAATTTGGTCCCTCAGGGAGTTTGAATGTGTCTATGGAGCTTCCATGACTTTGCCTCGTACAAATTGTGCTGGCTTCCCCAGTATTGTGATCTGTTTTACCCTTCACCAAAGTTGTCTATTTAGTGTTTTTCTATCCCCACCCCTCCCCTGCTTATAACCATCAAAGATTGTTTATTTTTGTGTGTAAACCTTTTCTTGAGTTTTTAAAGTAGTGGTCTCATACAATATTTGTCCTTTTGTGACTGACTTATTTTACTCAGCATAACGCCCTCCAGATTCATCTATGTTCTGAGATGCTTCACAGATTCATCATTGTTCCTTAACGTTGCATAATACTCCATTGTGTGTATGTACCACAGTTTGTTTATCCACTCATCTGTTGTTGGGCATCTAGGTTGTTTCCAGCTTTTTGTTATTGTGAACAATGCTGCAATATACATGGGTGTTACAGCAACTGGTTTTTAGCTGGGTGGGGGAAGAGAGAGATAATATGTGGAAATTCTCTGTACTTTCTACTCAATTTTTCTGTAAACCTAAAAAACAAAGTCTGTTAGTTAAATTGGAAACCCTGGTGGCATAATGGTTAAGTACTACAGCAGTTCGAATCCACCAGGTGTTCCTTGGAAGCTCAATGGGGCAGTTCTACTCTGTCCTATAGGGTTACTATGAGTCAGAATCGACTTGACAGCAATGGTTTTTTTTTTTTTTATTATTATTAAATTATAAAATAATAATATTGAGAAAGCGCTCTGTGTATTTATAGGGAAAGCTCTAACAGATGCACGGACAAGTGTAAACAGCAAGAGCATAACTGTCCATAAAATGTTGCGTTTTATGTAAAAGTGTAGGAATAAATAGGGAAGCATGTTCATATTTGCTTGTTTATGCATTAAAAACTTTGGAACTATACCTCGGAAACTACTAACAATGGTTACCTGTGGGGCTGGTGGTTGGAACTGACTGGATGAAGGATAATAATAAGAGAGAATATATAAGTTTCTCTGCCATGTGATTTTAGCATTATTTACTTTTTTTAATTGTATTAAAAAAAAAAAACCCTCAGAAGGTTTGTCTGAGCTCCAGAGGAAACCTGAACTTGAACGTCCTAGAACAAATATTTTAATTTAATTCTCCGAATAATCTTCTAGAATTTACCCTATAGAAATGCTTTCATATGTACACAGTACGCTCAGAGAAACTACAAAGATTTTCACTTTAGCGGCATTATCTGCCATAGCCTAAATTTCTAAAAAATCCTAAATATGCATCATCTGGGGAGCTAGTTAAGAAAATTGTTATATAGACATACTAGAAACCACAGTGCAACAATTCAAAAGAAGAAAGTAGACTTGTATGCAGTGATGTTGAAAGCATCCATGATGTATTGTTAAGGAAAAATACGTAAAAAGAAAAAAAAAATTTAAACTAGAGTATAATTTTGTTTTTAAATGCCATAAAGAAAGATCTGGAAGGATATATGATAAAAAAGAGTGCTTACCTCGGCAAAAGTTATGTCAGATTTTAGAGGTAGGAGAAAGGTTTCCTTTTTACTCTTTCTACTTCGTTGTTGCTCAGGTTTTTTTCTGCTCTCTGATGTATTGTTTTTTATTCATGAATAAAAACATAAAGATTTTTAAAAACCCAGTGGAGTGTTCCTAGTCCAGAAGCAGCAGCTATCACGGGGGCTGTTTGCCATTACCTCTGTTCATTTTTTTCAGACCAGGAAAGGGCCAAAGAAACCTCAGTGTTCTCCATAGCATTGTTAACCAGGGCACTGAATGTAACTTGCCATACCCTGTAATTGGATCCTTCCAGTAAAGCTGCCTCAATAAAATGTCCCAAGTGCCGCAGCCAAGTGTTTAGAAGGCACATAGGACCCTGGTGGCAGGTTTGGGGAGTTGTGAGTGGGGCCCAGGCCTGGGGCCTGTTTCTAAAATGCTGTAGGAGGCATGCATTAAAGTCCCAGCAAGCTTAACTAGCAACAGAGGGGCACGTCTGCATTTTCCATGCAGGCTTAGGGAGACTTGTTTGCAAGGCTTGGGATCCCTGGTGAGCCATTTTCTGAGGCTTCAGTTACAGCACAATTGCAAAAGTATTAATGCAATGAGACTTTTGTATAACTACATTATGAGAGGGGGAAAAATTAACTCTGTGGTTTCTCCAATAGGCATTTGCAACTTCTAATAATGAATATATCTCCAGAAGGAAGTGATTGTCCATAATTACCCCCTAAATCCCACTTCGTGTGTACCTAAGATGATAGGGAGAGAGAGGCCTACAACTTCCTATTTGCCGGGTCTGGAAGCACAAGGCAAGCTCCATTCAGATGGCCTTTCCTTTGATTATTTCATCTCCCGGGGGGCCCAAATCCCCTTGTGGTCTAGAGAATAAGCTCTCCACTTTGGTCATTCTTTGTTTTAAGGTTTCAAAGCCTAAGAGCTGGATCCAGATGTGGCCTTTTACATCAAGCCAGCTTGGAGTCACAGGCTGTTGGTGCTTAATGCTTGTCTGACCTTTATCAAGTCATATAACCTCTTTGTACCTTTGTTTCTGCACATTTAAGTGGGAATAGTGGAGCCTATCTCCTAAGGTTGTTAAGAACACAAAAGGAGTTAGTATATGTAAAGGGCTTAAGATAGTACATAGTATAAAAATGGCAGCTTCTATTGTTATTATGGAGCTTTGGTAGCTCCCCCGCTAAAAAAAGGTTCGTGGTTTGAACCCACCAGCCACCCCACAGGGGAAAGATGTGGCAGTGTGCTTCCATAAAGATTTATAGCCTTGGAAACCCTATGCGGGCAATTCTACTCTGTCCTATAGGGTCACTATGAGTCCAAATCAACTCAACAGCAACAGGTTATTGTAGGTGCCACAGTTTAGGCTGGACTACTACCCTAAAGGTTGGTGGTTCAAACCCAACCAGGGGCACCATGTAAGAAAGAACTGGTGATCTGCTTCCATAAAGATTACAACCACGAAAACCCTATAGAACAGTTCTACTCTGTAACACGCGGGGTTGCCATGAAGTGGAATCAACTTGACAATAATGAAGTTGTTCTTGTTGTTGTTGTTATTATCATGTTAATCATTATGCACCAAGCATTGTGCTGTGGATTTGCAATACAGTGATGAACAAAAACAGACAGGAGTCTGCTTTTATAAAGCTTATAGATTGTTGTTGTTGTTGTTAGGCGCCCTCGAGTCAGCTGCGACTCTATGCACAACAGAACAAGGCACTGCCTGGTCCTGCGCCATCCTTACAATCGTTGTTATGCTTCAGCCCATTGTTGCAGCCACTGTGTCAATCCACCTCATTGAGGGTCTTCCTCTTTTCCGCTGACCCTGTACTCTGCCAAGCATGATGTCCTTCTCCAGGGACTGATCCCTCCTGACAACATGCCCAAAGTATGTAAGACGCAGCCTCGCCATCCTTGCTTCTAAGGAGTGTTCTGTTTGTACTTCTTCCAAGACAGATTTATTCGTTCTTCTGGCAGTCCATGGTATATTCAATATTCTTCACCAACACCAGAATTCGAAGGCATCAATTCTTCTTCAGTCTTCCTTATTCATTGTCTAGCTTTCACATGCATATGATGCGATTGAAAATATCAGGGCTTGGGTCAGGCGCACCTTAGTCTTCAAGGTGACATCTTTGCTCCTCATCACTTTAAAGAGGTCCTTTGCAGCAGATTTACCCAATGCAATGCATCTTTTGATTTCTTGACTGCTGCTTCCATGGCTGTTGATTGTGGATCCAAGTAACATGAAGTCTTTGACTTCAATCTTTTCTTCGTTTATCATGATGTTGCTCATTGGTCCAGTTGTGAGGATTTTTGTTTCTTTATGTTGAGGTGTAATCCATCCTAAAGGCTGTGGTCTTTGATCTTCATTAGTAAGTGCTTCAAGTCCTCTTCACTTTCAGCAAGCAAGGTTGTGTCATCTGCATAACGCAGGTTGTTAATGAGTCTTCCTCCAATCCTAACGCCCTGTTCTTCTTCACATAGTCCAGCTTCTAGGATTATTTGTTCAGCATACAGATTGAATAGGTATGGTGAAAGAATACAACCCTGGCTCACACCTTTCCTGACTTTAAACCAATCAGTATCCCCTTGTTCTGTCCGAACAACTGCCTCTTGATCTATGTACAGGTTCCTCATGAGCACAATTAAGTGTTCTGGAATTCCCATTCTTCGCAATGTTATCCAAGCATTGTGCTGTGGATTTGCAATACAGTGATGAACAAAAATAGACAGGGGCCTGCTTTTATAAAACTTATAGATTAGTGGGGGCCTAAACATTAATCAGGAGCCCTGGTGACACAGTGGTTAAGCCTCATCTGCTAACAGAAAGGTCAGGGGTTAAAACCCACCAGTCATTCCAAGGCAGAAATATGTGGCAGTCTGCTCCCATAAAGATTACCTCTTTAGAAGCCCTATGGGGCAGTATTACGCTGTCCTAATGGGTCACTACAGGTTGGAATTGACTCAACGGCAAAGAGTTTTTGATTTAGGAAATATTAATCAAATATGGAGAATTAAAAAAAAAAACATATAATATTAACATGTGACTAGTGCTTTGAAGGAGAAGTATGTGACTCCTTCAGAGGCACTGGGGGAAAGTGGTTGGGAGCTGGCATTTGACTTAGTCATGATGTTCAGACAATACTTCTCTGGGGGAAATGATCCAGTTTTGAAGGTAAAGGAGTTACCTGGGTGCATAAAGAAAATGTCTTCTGAATGAAGAAAAAAAGAATGTGCAAAGGCCCTGTGGAAGCTGAAATGTAGCACCTGGAACTCCAAACATATATGTGTAGTTAGAGTATGTATATCAAAGGTAGAGCAAGATGAGGCTGGGTCAGGGTTAAGAGTGAAGTCTTATGAGGCCTTGTAGACTAATGGGTTTATCATTATCCTAGGAGCAATAGAAAGCTATCAAGGAGTTTTCAGCAGGAAAGTGCGAAGATCAGGTTTTCACTTTAACAAGATCACTCTGGCTGCTAAATGAAGAATGGATTGTAAGAGCATTCCTTCTCAAATATCCAATGTTCCTCCTTGCTGACATTCATTCCATGGCAAATAAATGGAAGGCATGCATCCCACAGAAGAAGTCAGTGATCATCTTCCCAAGGTCTGGAACCAGAGAAAGGTAAGTGGGAAGGGTGAGCCTAAGAAGTAGGTTGGGGAGGATGCAAATTTAACCTGATTGCCAACCTGGATACTTGCACTCCCAGTCTTCCATCTCTAAATGGTCATTATATTAAAACAGCAATAAGAATAATTTGTTGAAAACAATGAAAACTGGTTTGGGGTGCCTAAAGTAAAAAGGAAATTCATTAGAAGGATGTAGAGGCATCCCAGGGTCAAAGGTAATGCTGCAAAGCCAGGCTTAAAGTGAACAGGATCTGTGGTAGTTGCTGTTATTATTAGGAGCTGTTGAGTTGATTCTTACTCATAGAGACTCCATGAGACAGAGGAGAACTGCCCCATAGGGTTTTCTAGCCTGTAATCTTTACAGGGGCGCATTATCAGGTCTTTCACCGACGGAGCCACTGTGTGGGTTCAAATCAGCAACATTTTGGTTAGCAGTGGAGTGCTTAACCATTTGTGCCATCAGGGCTCCTTGAACAGGGTCTAGGTGACTCCAAAGAATCTTGGTAGAGGAACTAAAGGGAGGAGAAAAAAATTGTACCTCCACAAAAGGGAAAAAAAAAGGAATGGATGCTAAGCAGTCAAAAATCAACAGATGTCCACTGGAGTATTGGTTCATGGAAGCATCTTCCTCTCCCCACACCTATTGCATTTTATGCAAATAATGTGCACCTTCTATGGTTGTTTGTCAACCACGCCCCCCCTCCAAAGTATTTTTGGAAGTGCCGCTAAGCCAATTTTCTTTTACATGTTGCTATAAAAAAAAAAGGGGGGAGAGAATGAGGTGGAGCCAACATAACACAATAGACAGAAGTACCATGCCATTCCTCTACAGCAAAGACCCAAAAAACTAAGTAAAATAGATACAAACATCAACCTGGAACTCTAAGCATCAAATGAAGGGATAAAGAACTAGATCAAGCACTGAATGGAATAAGAAACTGATGGAGCTGGGGTCTTAAATGCTAGCAAGTGGCCATCTAAGATGCATCAATGAGTCTCAGCCCGCCTGGATCAAAGGAGAATGAAGAACACCAAGTACACAAGGTAATTACAAGCTCAAGAGACAGAAAGGGCCACATGAACCAGTGACCAGAAGAACTTGATGGTGCCTGGCTACAATCGATGATTGCCCTGAAAGGGAACACAACAGAGAGAGAACCCCTGAGGTAGCAGGAGAGCAGTGGGATGCAGACCCCAAATTCTCATAAAAAGACCAGACTTAATAGTCTGACTGAGACTAGAAGGACCCCGGTGGTCATGGCCCCCAGACCTTCTTTTGGCCCAGGACGGGAACCATTCCTAGAGCCAACTCTTTAGACATGGACTGGACTGGACAATGAGTTGGAGAGGGACTCTAGTGAGGAGTGAGCTTCTTGGATCAGGTGGACACTTGAGGCTGTGTTGGTATCTCCTGCCTGGAAGGGAGATGAGAGGGTAGAGGGGGTTAGAATCTGGTGAAATGGATACGAAAAGAGACAGTTGAGGGAGGGAGTGGGCTGTATCATCAGGGGGAGAGTAATTTGGAGTATATAGCGAGGTGTATATAAGTTTTTGTGTGAGACACTGACTTGATTTGTAAACTTTCATTTAAAGCACAATAAAAACTGTTTTCAAAAAAAGAAAGAAAGAAACCAACAGAGAACAGAGAATGAGGAGAGCTACTGAGTAGAGACCCTCTACTAGCTAATGCAGCTCGGATTTGTCATCTCGGACTTCAGCTACCCAGAACAGTGTACAGAGACTACACGAACGCAACCTCACAGAATTCCCAACAGGAGACAGAGTACCCAGTAACCAGGGATATACACTTTCCCAACCCCCCACACTTCTTGCCTCTATGCGGCCTCCATCACCTTCCTACAGGCCGTGGTTGCTTGGCCAGAGAGACACCAGCTCACTGCTGCCTGGGTTCATCTCTCCCCCAGTGGTCTGCTCCTTCAGTGCCATTTTGTTGTTGTTGTTATTGTTTCTTTGGATTCCTTTTAGCTTGTTTTCTCTCTCTCTCCTTTCCTTTCTCCCTCCCAGGTAACCCTATGTGCCATCTCCAACCTTTCTTGATGGGCTGTGCTGCACAGCCCAGTGATTCAATGGCACAGAGCCTCCCTGGGTGCATGCCACCCCATTGACAGGCTCCTTCAGCATCATTTTTTTTTTCCTGTTTCTTATTTCTCTCTCCCTTCCTTTCTCCCACCCAGCTAGTACCATGTGCCATCCCCGCCCCTCTTTTGATGGGTTGTGCCACATCACTCAGCTAGAGAGCCACTGGTACATAGCTTCCCTGGGTCAGAGCTGCCCCCACTGTCAGGGTCCTTCAGCATAATTTTTGTTTTGTTTTTGTTTGTTTGCTAATTTTTTTTTCTTTTTATTGTTGCTGCTGTTTATTCTTTCTCTCTCCACTCCTTCCTTTCCCTTCTCCCACACACCTAGTTCTGTGTGCTGTCCCACCCTTCTCAATGGGTTGTGCCGTACCACTCAGCTAGAGAGGCTCTGGCACACAGCCTTGATGGGCCTGCACCATGCCTATAGGCAGGTTCCCTCAGTGTCATTTTTTTTATTTTTCTTTATCTTTCCCTTTCTCCCTTTTCCTTCTCCCTCCCACGTAGGCCTTGTGCTGCCTCCATGCCTACCTGATGGGCTGTACCATACAAGAAAGACATCGGCTTGCCACTACCCCAATTCCACCTCACACCCAATGACCAGCTCACCCAGCACAATTATTGACTTATTTTTTATGGAGATTGGCTTTTCGTTTGTTTATCTTGTTGTTTCTTTTTTCTCTTTCCCTTCTTTCCTTCCTTTTCTCCTACCCACCTAGCCCTACATGCTGCCCATGCCCCTTCTTGACAGGCCGAGGCACACCACTCTGCTAGAAAGTCACTGGCACATGGTTTCACCAGGTCTACACTGCCTCCACCACGAAATCCATCATGCCACCATTTTATTTATTTTTTTCTTTTTTTGCTTCCCTTTCTCGCTTTTCTTTCTCTCACCCACTTAGCTCCACACATCACATTTTCTCCATTTCCTCCTGGCTATCTGCACCGCATGTCGAATGCCACACTCACAAGAACACAGGACAACCGGACCCTGCCCTGAACTGCCTCCTGGCCCCACCCTGTCAGCCCCAGTATGTGCTGCAAATAACCCATCCCTGCCCCTCTCCCAGGGAGGACTTGCCCTACTGCACCATAGCTGAGCAACTGGCCCTGTCCACCTAGACAAGGTGGTAAAAACTATCGTGGCCACAGACAAGCAAGCAACAAAGTATGCACAGCCTGCCTTCCCAGACATAACCAAATAAAACAAAAAAGCAGGATGAAACAAACGAATCTACAATCAATCATTTCTAAATGCCCCAAAGACAGCAGACAATATCAAAACATATAAAAGAACAGGACAGGATGGCTCCAGAAAGCATCCAAAATAAAACACCCTGTGATCTTCTTGCAGAAGAAAAAGTATTGGAACAACCTAATAGGGAATTCAAAATTGCTAATATTCAGGGTCTCCAAAAGGAAGGAAAAACAAAATGAAACAAAACTCATTTCCATCAAGTCGATTCCAACTCATAGCGACCCTATAGGGCAGAGTAGAACTGCCCCATAGAGTTTCCAAGGAGCACCTGGTGGATTCGAACTGCTGATTTTTTGGTTAGCAGCTGTAGCTGCTACTAGGGTTTCCAGAGGAAGGAAAACACAGACAAAAATAAGGAAAAAATTGACAAAATCAGGGAAAATACAGACAAAGCAATGGAATAATTTAGGTAAATAGTACAGGAACCAAATGTCAAAATAAACAAACAACTAGAAATCATACAAAATCAGTGATAAGAAATCCAAAAGACAAGCAAGATTTCAGAAATGGAGAGTACAATAGAAGGTTTTAGGAGCAAATTTGAACCGATGGAAGATATGATAAGCAAAATTGAAGACAAACCTTTGGACACCACTTGTTTGAGGAAAAATCAGAGAAAAGAATGAAGAAAAATGAAGAATCCTGGAGAACGATGTGGGATACAATCAAATGCAAAAATTTGGCCTGATCGGAGTTCCAGAACAGGGGAGAAAACTGGAAACACAAAGAAGAATATTGAAGATTTTCTGACAGAAAACTTCCCTAATATCATGAAAGATGAAAAAGTTACCACCCACAAAACTAAATGAACCCCATATAGAATAGATATCAAAAGAAAATCACTTATAATTATATTCACTAAAACTAAAGACAAAGAATCCTGAGAGCACCTCGAGTAAAATGAAAAACCACATACAAAGGGGAAGCAATAAGACTAAGTTCTGATTACTCAGCAGAAACCACGCAGGCAAGAAGACAATGGGATAACATTTGCAACCTTGAAAGAAAAAAATTGCCAACCAAGAATGATAGATCCTGCAAAACTCTCACTCAGATGTAATGCAAAATTAGGATATTTCCAGAAAAACAGAAATTAAGGAAATATGTAAAAAACAAACAAAACTTACGAGAATTATTAAAGGTAGTCCTTCAATTAGAGAACTAACTGCATCAGACAACAAAACTGAATTAAGGACTAAGGGCAGCATCAGCCAGACACCAACCTAGGTAATGAACTCCCAAGGATAAAACAAAACTAAAATATTTACAGCAGGAACCAGGAAGGTCAACCTGTAAATGACAATAATGTCAGAACAATAAAAGGGAATAAATGGCATAGATACAGAACTTGCAAATGGAGAGGAAGTCCAGGTGCTATCAAGTAATAAAACGTTGGTTTCAACTTAGGAAAATATCCAAGTAACCACAAAGAAAGTTAACAAACCTACTCATGAAAACAAAGAAGAAAAACATAAAGTCTCAGTATACTCAAAATCTACAAAAACAAAAGAAATGAAAAAAAAAAAATCCACAAACAAAAGGAATTCAACACAGGAGAGTAAGAAGAACAAAGAAAATGTCAGCACCACACACAAAGAAAAAAACTACAAAATGACAGCGATAAATTCACACTTATCAGTAAACACACTGAACTAGATGGTTTAAATGCACCCAAAAAAAGACAGAGAATGATAGAAAGGATAAAAAAAAAAAAAAAAGGACCCATCAATATGCTGTCTACAAAAGACACACCTTAGAAACAAAGACATAAATATACTGAAAATCAAAGGATGGAAAAAAATATATCAAGCAAACAGCAACCAAAAAAGAGAAGGAATGGCAACACTGATCTCAGACAAATTAGACTTTAAAACAAAATCCACCATAAAGGACAAGGAAAGACATTATATAATGATTAAAGAGATAATCAACCATGAGGACATAACATAATAAATATCTACACACCCAATGATAGGGCTCCAAGATACATAAAACAAACTCTAACAGCACTGAAAAGAGAAATTGACAGTTCCATAATAATAATAAGACACATCAACACGCCACTCTCAGTAAAAGACAGAACACCTAGAAAGAAACTCAGTAAAGATATAGAAGATCTAACGGCCACAATCAACCAACTTGACTTTATAGACAAATATAGAACATTCCACCCAACAGCTGCAAAGTACACATTCTTTTCCATTGCTCCTGGAACATTCTCCAGAGTAGACCACATCTTAGGCTACAAAGAATCCTCAACAAAATCCAAAACATTGAGATAATACAAAGCATCTTATCTGATCACAACACCATAAAAGTAGAAATTACTAACAGGAAAAGCAAAGAAAAAAAAATCAAATACATGGAAACTGAAAAACACCTTGCTTAAAAACCACTGGACAATAGAAGAAATCAAAGAGGGAATAAAAAAATTCCTAGAATAGAAAAGAGAATGAAAATACGTCATACCAAAACCTTGGGACACAGGAAAGACAGTGCTCAGAGGTCAATTTACAGCAATAGATGCACACATCAATAAAGAAGAAAGGGGCAAAATCAAAACATTAACTATACAGCTCAAACAAATAGAAAGAGAACAGCAAAAGAAGCCCACAGCCACCAGAAGAAAGGAAATAATAAAGATCAGAACAGAAATAAGTAAAATTCAGAATAGAAAAACAATAGAAAGAATCAACAAAATGAAAAGTTGATTCTCTGAAAGGATCAACAAAATTGACAAACCATTGTTCAAATTGACCAAAAAAAAGAAAACAGGAAAGGAGGCAAATAAACCAAATAAGAAATGAAGTGGAGACATTACAACAGACTCAACTGAAATAAAAAGCATCATCGTAACAGAGAACTATGAAAAACTATACTCCAATAAATTTGAAAGCCTGGAGGAAATGGACAAATTTTTAGAAACACACTACCTACCTAAACTAAAACAAACTGAAGTTGAAAATCTGAACAGATCTAAAACAGGAGAAGAGATTGAAAAGGTAATTAAAAAAAAGAAAAAAACTCCCAGTGAAAAAAAACCCTGGCCCAAATAGCTTCACTTGAGAATTCTACCAAACATTCACAGAAGAGCTTATACCAACACTATTCAAACTATTTCAGAACATAGAAAAGGAAGGGATATTTTCAACTTCATTCTATGATGCCAGCATAACCTTGATACCAAAACTAGGCAAAGACATCATAAAAAAAGAAAATTACAGATCAATATCTCTCAAGAATATAGGTGGAAAATTTTCACCAGAATTCTAGCCAGTAGAATTCAGTATCATTAAAAAAAAAAAAAATACACCCAGACCAAGTGGGATCCACAGCAGGCATGCAAGGATGGTTCAACATTGGAAAATTGATGAACATAATCACCACATAAATAGAACAAAATAAAGCAATCACATGATCATCTCACAGAAAAGGCATTTGATAGTTTCCAACACCCATTCCTGATTAAAAAAACTCTCAGGAAAATAGATATAGAAGGAAAACTCCTCAACATAATTAACGGCTTCTATACAAAACCAACAGCTAATATCATTCTTAATGGAGACAGGCTAAAAACTTCCCCCCGAGAACAGGAACAAGACAAGGATGCCCTTTATCACAACTCTTATTTAACACTGTGCTAGAAATTCTAGTTAGAGCAATAAGGCAAAAAAAAGAAATAAAGGGCATCCAAATTGTTAATGAAGAAGGAAAACTGTCCCTATCTGTGGATGATATGATACTATACATAAAGAATCCAAAAGACTCCGTAAGAAAACTACTGGAACTAATAAAAAGATTCAGCAGGGTAGCAGGATACAAGATCAACAAACAAAAATCAGCTGGATTCCTATACACAAATAAAGAGAACGATAAAAACGAAATCAGAAAAGCAGTACCATGTCATGGATTGAATTGTGTCCCCCCCGAAAATATGTGTCAGCTTAGGCCATGATTCCCAGTACCATGTGGATGTCCTCCATTTTGTGATTGTAATTTTATGTTAAAGAGGATTAGGATGGGATTGTAACACCCTTACCCAGGTCACATCCCTGATCCAATGTAAAGGGAGTTTCCCTGGGGTGTGGCCTCCAAAACCTTTTCTCTCTCAAGAGATAAAAAGGAAAGGGAAGTGAGCAGAGAAAGGGGGACCTCAGACCAGCAAAAAACATCTCAATTGGTATTCCGTCAATCCCCGAAGCCTTGTTTTTTGCTAATGCCTTCAGTGCAGCTTGGACTTCTTCCTTCAGTACCATTAGGAATTGATGGAATACCAACTGAGATGTTTCAAAAAATGGATACAATGCTGGAAGTACTCACTTGTTTATCCCATGAAATTTGGAAGATAGCTACCTGGCCAACGAACTGGAAGAGATCCATGTTTGTGCCCATTCCAAAGAAAGGTAATCCAACAGAATGTGGAAATTTTCAAAAATATCATTAATATCACATTCAAGTAAAATTTTGCTGAAGATGGTGCAAAAATAATTGCAGCAGTACATCGACAGGGAACTGCCAGAAATTCAAGCCAGATTCAGAACAAGGATGTGGAACTAGGATTATCATTGCTGATATCAGATGGATGTTGGATAAAAGCAGAGAATAACAGAAAGATGTTTATTTGCGTTTTATTGACTATGCAAAGGCTTTCAACTGTATGGATTATAACAAATGATGGATAACATTGGGAAGAATGGGGATTCCAGAACACTTAATTGTACTCATGTGTTCTTGTTCCTGCCCACTAGTTAAGTGACATTAAATAAGTCACCTGCCCTCTGCGAATCTTGGTATCTTCATCTATGAAATGGGGGCAATAACTTCAGTTAGCTCACAGATTACATGACAGTCAGAAGAAGTAATGGTCAGACACGAAAGAACAAATATCGTATGACCCCAGTTATATGAAACATTCTGAATAGGCAAGTGATAGAGACCAAAGTTTATTAGTGGTTAATAGAGACTAAGGGGAGAGAGAAGTGGGAGGGTATTCCTTAAGGGTTACACAGTTTTTGTTAAGGCTGGTAAAAAATTTAGAAAAGGATAGTGGTGATTATTACACACATAGTGAGTGTAATTAATGTCACTTGTACATGTAAAAATGGTTGAAATGGCAAATGTTTTGTTAAAATAATTTCATCACAATAAAAACTGAAAAAAGGAAAGGAGCTGAGAGGAAGACAGAGAAAGAGGAAAAGAGAGACAGAGAGAGAGGATGAGAAGAGAAGAAGAAAGAGAAAGAAAAGGAGAGAGGAAGGAAGGAAAGAAGGAAGGAAGGAAGGAAGGAAGGAAGGAAGGAAGGAAGGAAGGAAGGAAGGAAGGGAGGGAGGGAGGGAGGGAGGGAGGGAGGGAGGGAGGGAGGGAGGGAGGGAGGGAGGGAGGAAAGGAATGCACTTTTAAACCAGTGGTTCTTAATACTATCTGCGATTTAGAAATCTACTACTTATTGCTCGTTTCTTTAAAGATGAATGTCTTTCCCAGACCTACTGAATCATAATATCTAGGGATAAAGACCAGGTATCTGTATTTTTAAGTAGCTTCAAAGTGATTAAAAATGGTTACCAGAGTCTGGCCACCACTTGCCTGTCCCTTTGTCAAACAACTGCGGAGGTTTGGGTGTTACTGTGATGCTGGAAGCTATTTCAAATATCAGCAAGATCACCTATGGTGGACAGGTTTCAGTGGAGCTTCCAGACTAAGATAGACTAGGAAGAAGGACCCAGCGATCTACTTCTAAAAAAAAATGTCCAGTGAAAACCTTATGAATAGCAGCAGAACATCGATGTAGTGCCGAAAGATGAGCCCCTCAATTTGGAAGCCACTCAAAGTACAACTGGGGAAGAGTTGCCTCCTCAAAGCACTGTCAACCTTAATGACATGGACAGGGTCAAGCTTTCTGGATCTTCATTAGCTGATGTGGCACAACTCAAAATGAGAAGAAACAGCTGCAAATATCCATTAATAATCAAAACATAGAATGTGTGAAGTATGAATCTAGGAAAACTGGAATGGAACACTTGAAGATTGATATCTGCCTTATTTATCTAGTGCTACTATAACAAAAATACCACAAGTGGATGGCTTTAACAAAGAGAAATTTATTCTCTCACAGTCTAATAGGCTAGAAATCCAAATTCAGGGCATCTGGAGAAGGCTTTCTCTGTAGGCTCTGGAGCAAGGTCTGTGTCATCAATCTTCCCTTGGTCTAGGAACTTCTCTGAGCAGGAACCTCAGGTCCAAAGGACACGCTCTGCTACCAGCACTGCTTTTTTGGTGGTACAAAGTCCCCCTGTCTCTCTGCTTGCTTCTCTCTTTTATATCTCAAAAAAAGATTGGCTTAAGACACTATCTAATCTTGTAGATCTCATCAATATAACTGCCACTAATCCAAAAAAAAAATTTTTTTTTTTAATCCATCTTACTACATCATAGTGATTTACAACACATAGGGAAATCACATCAGATGGCAAAATGGTAGACAATCATACAGTACTAGGAATCGTGATCTAGCTTAGTTAACAGGTATTTTGGAGGGACACAATTCAATCCATGACAATATCCTAGGCATTAGTGATCTGAAATGGACTGATATTGGCCATTTTGAATTGGACAATCATGTGGTCTACTATGCTACGAATGACAAATTGAAGAGGAGTGGCATTGTATTCATCATCAAAAGAACATTTCAAGATCTATCCTGAACTACCACACTCTTAGTGATAGGATAATATCCACATGCCTACAAGGAAGACCAGTTAACACAACTATTATTCAAACCTACACACAAATCACTAATGCCAAAGATGAAGAAATTGTAGATTTTTACTAACTTCTGCAGTCTGAAACTGATCAAACATGCAATCAAGATGCATTGATAATTAATGGTTATTGGAATGAAAAAATTGGAAACAAAAAAAGGATCAGTGATTGGAACTTATGGCCTTGGTGATAGAAATGACTGGAGGTCACATGAAAGAGTTCTCCAAGGACAATGACCTATTCATTTGAAATAACTTATTTCAGCAACATAAACAGCATCAATACATGTAGGCCTCAGCAGATAGAATACACAGGGATCAAACAGACTACTTCTGTGGAAAGAGGCAATGGAGAAGCTCAATATCATCAGTCAAAGCAAGGCCAGGAGCTGACTACAGGGTAGGCCATCCATTGTTCATATGTAAGCTCAAGTTAAAGCTGAAGAAAATTAAAGCAAGTCCATGAAAGCCAAAGTACAACCATGAGTATATCCCACCTGAATTTAGAGGCCACCTCAAGAATAGATTTGATGCACTGAACACCAGTAACTGAAGCCCAGATGAGTTGTAGGATGACATCAAGGACATTATAAGTGAAGAAAGCAAAAGGTCATTAAAAACACAGAAAAAAAAGAAAGAACCAAAATGGATGTCAGAAGAGACACTGAAACTTGGTCTTGAACGTAGAGTAACTAAAACAAATGGAAGAAGAGGCAGAGCCAAGATGGCAGAATAGACAGATGCTTTTGGTGAGCCCTCTTTACAACAAAGACCTGAAAAAACAAGTGAAATGAGTATATTTGTGACAAGCTGGGAGCCCTGAGCTTCAAATGCAACCTTAGAAAATGAACTGAGGGGCAGGGGGAGGAGGAGACCGTTCAGAAATGGAGAGGAGTTACCGGAACTGAATCACAGGGAGCCCTCAGGCACCATTCCCAGAAACACAGCGGCGGTGGTGGTGGACTGGTACTAGAGTTCGGCCACACTTTCCTCAGGGAGAAGCAGCCAGCCACACAGCCTACTCACACCTCCAGAACCTGAGAAGAACAGTACTCTCAGCAAACACTAAGTACTTGGGTATATTTTACTATGCCCCCCCACCCCCAAGCCAGTTTCAGCAGCAGAATCCCTGGGCCTGAGTTAGGCTCTGTTGAGCACCTAGAGCCATTCTCCCAGCCTTGGGAAAGGAAAAAATTTGCAACTGGAGGAAAAAGATAATTTGCTAGTTCCATTAACCGGGGGAGCTCAGGAGAGAAGCTGCTCCTGCCCAAGCATAAACCATCCATGGACCTTGGGCACCTTTCCCTTCTGCATGGACTTGTGTGGGCCTATATCGGAAGAACAGGCCCTTGTTGGCAAACTCCAACATTACAGCTGTGTGGTGGAGAGGAGGGTGTTCGACATTTGACATTGCTTTGCCTATTAAACAAGGTCCTCACCTACCCACATCAGGGACCTAGGACTGGTAGCTCCACTCAGGTCACCCAGCCACCCATGACAGGGGCCCGAAGATGACTGGTACTTCCCAGTCCTTACAACTAAAAACTTTGGGTGCCCATGGTCCCTCTGCAGAACCCACCCACCCGCACACTCTAGGGAACAGAGGTGCGTTTTCCTCAGAGACACTCGGGGGTCGGTTCTCAGCCCCTGCCTTGTTCAGAGTGTGACCCCCTGCTGCAATCAGATACTGGTATATACGACAACCAGCCCCGGCCCTCTAAGACTGTAGGACAGAGCCTGTACTACACACTTGATGATCAGCTACCTGGAAACCTGAGCTGAATTCATACAAGAAAACTGAATGGACTTCTAGACTGATATACCTGATAACAGCTCTAGCAAGCTGGGGACAGGACGTCAGATCTCCAAAGGCAAAAATAATCAAGCTAGCTCACTCAAGCAACCCATAGGGGTATACCAAAACAAGACAAAGCAAGCAGTTATGACACAGTAAGCAAGCATAAACTAATACAATAGCTTATCAATGGCTCAGAGAAAACAGTCAATATCAAGTCACATAAAGAAACAGACCATGATCACCTCAACAGGCTCTCAAAATAAAGAATCCAGGGATCTTCTAGATGAAAGTGCATTCCTGGAATTACCAGAGGCAGAATATAAAAGTTTAATATACAGAACCCTTCAAGACATCAGGAAGGAAATGAGGCAATACACAGAACAAGCCAAGGAACACACAGATAAAGCAACTGAAGAAATTAGAAAGATTATTCAGGAACATAATGAAAAGTTTAATAAGCTGGAAAAATCCATAGACAGACAGCAATCAGAAATTCAGAAGATAAACAATAAAATTACAGAATTAGATAACTCAATAGAAAGTCAGAGGAGTAGAACTGAGCAAGTAGAAGCTAGAATTTCTGAACTCAAAGATAAATCACTTGGCACTAATATATTTGAAGAAAAATCAGATAAAAGAATTTTTAAAAATGAAGAAAACTTAAGAAGCATGTGGGACTCTATCAAGAGAAATAACCTATGAGTGATTGGAGTACCAGAACAGGGAGGGATAACAGAAAATACAGAGAGAATTGTTGAAGATTTGTTGGCAGAAAACTTCCCTGATATTGTGAAAGATGAGAAGATATCTATTCAAGATACTCATCGAACTCCACATAAGGTAGATCTTAAAAGAAAGTCACCTAGACATATTATAATCAAGCTTGAAAAAACCAAAGATAGAGAATTATAACAGCAGCAAGGGATAAACGAAAAGTCATCTACAAAGGAGAGCCAATAAGAATAAGCTCGGACTACTCGGCAGAAGCCATGCAGGCAAGAAGGCAATGGGATGACATATTTAAAAAATTGAAGGAAAAAAATTGCCTGCCAAGAATCATATATCCAGCAAAACTGTTTCTTAAATATGAAGATGAAATTAAGACATTTCCAGAAAAACACAAGTTTAAGGAATTTGTAAAAACCAAACCAAAACTACAAGAAATACTAAAGGGAGTTCTTTGGTTAGAAAATCAATAATATCAGGTATCAACCCAAGACTAGAATGCTGGGCAGAGCAAACAGAAGTCAACCCAGACAGGGAAATCCAAAAAAAAAAAAAGCAAGATTATAAAAAAAAAAAACCCTCAAAATAGGGCAACAGTGATGTTATTATATAAAAGAAGACAAGGTTAAAATAATAAAGAGGGACTAAGAAATGTAATCATACACCTTCCATATGGAGAGGAAGATACAGCGATACAAAGAAATAAAAGTTAGTTTTAAATTTAGAAAAATAGGGGTGAATAATAAGGTAACCACAAAGGAGACAAATTATCCTACTCATCAAAAAAAAAAAAAAAAATTATCAAAATAAAATACAAGGGAAAAATACAGACTCAGCAGAAACAAAATCAACAACAACAAATATAAGGAAAGGACAATATATAAAGAAAATCTACTCAGCACATAAAATTAAGTGGGAAAAAGAAACTGTCAACAACACACAAAAAAAGACATCAAATGATAGCACTAAATTCATACCTATCCATAATTACCCTGAATGTAAATGGACTAAATGCACCAATAAAGAGACAGAGAGTGGCAGAATGGTTAAAAAACAAGACCCGTCTATATGTTGCCTACAAGAGACATACCTTAGACTTAGAGACACAAACAAACTAAAACTCAAAGGATGGAAAAAAATATATCAAGCAAAGAACAATCAAAAAAAAGCAGGAGTGGCAATAATAATTTCTGACAAAATAGATTTTAAAGTTAAATCCATCAAAAAGGATAAGGAAGGACACTATATAATGATTAAAGGGACAATACACCAAGAAGATATAACCATGTTAAATATTTATGCACCCAATGACAGGGCTACAAGATGCATAAAACAAACTCTATTAGCACTGAAAAGTGAGATAGACAGCTCCACAATAATAGTAGGAGACTTCAACACACCACTTTTGGTGACGGATAGGACATCCAGAAAGAAGCTCAATAAAGACACGGAAGATCTAAATGCCACAATCAACCAACTTGACCTCGTAGACATATACAGAACACTCCACCCAACAGCAACCAAGTATACTTTCTTTTCTAGTGCACATGGAACATTCCCTAGAATAGACCACATATTAGGTCATAAAGCAAGCTTTAGCAGAATCCAAAACATTGAAATATTACAAAGCATCTTCTCTGACAATAAGGCCATAAAAGTGGAAATCAATAACACAAAAAGCAGGGAAATGAAGTCAAACACTTGGAAACTGAACAATACCCTGCTCAAAAAAGACTGGATTATAGAAGACAGTAAGGATGGAATAAAGAAATTCACAGAATCCAATGAGAATGAAAACACTTCCTATCAGAACCTTTGGGACACAGTGAAAGCAGTGCTCAGAGCTCAATTTATGTCAATAAATGCACACATACAAAAAGAAGAAAGGGCCAAAATCAAAGAATTATCCCTATAACTTGAGCAAATAGAAAGAGAGCAACAAAAGAAACCCACAGGCACCAGAAGGAAGCAAATAATAAAAACTAGAGCTGAGTTGAATGAAATAGAAAACAGAAGAACAATTCAAAGAATTAACAAGACCAAAAGCTGGTTTTTTGAAAAAATCAATAAAATTGAGAAACCGTTGGCCAAACTAACAAAAGAAAAACAAGAGAGGAAGCAAAAAACCCGAATAAGAAATAAGATGGGCGATATTACAACAGACCCAACTGAAATTAAAAGAATCATACTATGAAAAACTGTACTCAAACAAATTTGAAAACCTAGAAGAAATGGATGAATTCCTAGAAACACACTACCTGCCTAAACTAACACAAACAGGGGCAGAGCAAATAAATAGACCCATAAGAAAAGAAGAGATTGAGAAGGTAATCAAAAAAACTCCCAACAAAAAAAAAGCCCTGGTCCAGACAGCTTCACTGCAGAGCTCTACCAAACTTTCAGAGAACAGTTAACACCACTACTACTAAAGGTATGTCAGAGCATAGAAAAGGACGGAATACTCCCAAACTCATTCTATGAAGCCAGCATATCCCTGATACCAAAAAAAGACACCACAAAAAAAAAGAAAATGACAGACCTACATCCCTCATGAACGTAGATGCAAAAATCCTCAACAAAATTCTAGCCAATAGAATTCAACAACATATCAAAAAAATAATTCACCATGACCAAGTGGGATTCATACCAGGTGTGCAGGGATGGTTCAACATTAGAAAAAGAATTAATGTAACCCATCATATAAATAAAACAAAGAACCACATGATCTTATCAATTACTACAGAAAAGGCATTTGACAAAGTTCGACACCCATTCATGATAAAAACACTCAGCAAAATAGGAATAGAAGGAAAATTCCTCAACAAAATGAAGGGCATTTATACAAAGCCAACAGCCAACATCATTGTAAATGGAGAGAATCTGAAAGCATTCCCCTTGATATCAGGAAACAGACAAGGATGCCCTTTATCTCCACTCTTATTCAACATTGTGTTGGAGGTCCTAGCCAGAGCAATTAGGCTAGATAAAGAAATAAAGGGCATCCAGATTGGCAAGGAAGAAGTAAAAGTATCTCTATTTGCAGACGACATGATCTTACACACAGAAACCCTAAGGGATCCTCCAGAAAACTACTGAAACTAATAGAAGAGTTCAGCGGAGTATTGGGATACAAGACAAACCTACAAAAATCAGTTGGATTCCTCTACACCAACAAAAAGAACATTGAAGAGGAAATCACCAAATCAATACATTTATAGTTACCCCCAAGAAGATAAAATACTTAGGAATAAATCTTACCAGAGATGTAAAAGACTTATACGAAAAAACTACAGTACACTTCTGCAAGAAACAAAGAGACTTACATAAGTGGAAGAACATATCTTGCTCTTGGTTATGAAGACTTTACATTATAAAAATGTCTATTTTACCAAAAGCGATGTATACATTTAATGCAATTCTGATCAAAATCCCAAGGACATTCTTTAATGAGATGGAGAAACAAATCACCAACTTCATATGGAAGGGAAAGAGGTCCCGGATAAATAAGGCATTACTGAAAAAGAATAACAAAGTGACTTACTTTACCTGATTTTAGAACCTATTATACCGCCACTGTAGTCCAAACAGCCTGGTACTGGTACAACAACAGATACATGGACCAATGGAACAGAATTGAGAATCCAGACATAAATCCATCCACATATGAGCAGTTGATATTTGACAAAGGCCCTAAAACAGTTAAATGGGGGAAAGACAGTCTTTTTAACAAATGGTGCTGGCATAACTGGATATCCATCTACAAAAAAAATGAAACAAGACCCATATCTCACTCCATGCACAAAAACTAACTCAAAATGGATCGAAGACCTAAATATAAAATCTAAAACGATAAAGATCATGGAAGAAAAAATAGGGACAACGTTAGGAACTCTAATACACAGCATAAACAGTATACAAAACATTATTAAGAATGCAGAAGAAAAACTAGATAACTGGGAGCCCCTAAAAATCAAACACCTATGCTCATCCAAAGACTTCACCAAAACAGTAAAAAGACTACCTACAGATTGGGAAAAAGTTTTTAGCTATGACATTTCTGATCAGTGCCTGATCTCTAAAATCTACATGATACTGCAAAAACTCAACTGCAAAAAGACAAATAACCCAATTAAAAAATGGGCAAAAGATATGAACAGACACTTCACTAAAGAAGACATTCAGGAAGCTAACAGATACATGAGGAAATGTTCACGATCATTAGCCATTAGAGAAATGCAGATCAAAACTACAATGAGATTTCATCTCACTCCAACGAGGCTGGCATTAATCCAAAAAACCAAATAATAAATGTTGGAAAGGCTGTGGAACACTTATACACTGCTGGTGGGAATGTAAAATGGTACAACCACTTTGGAAATCAATTTGGCTCTTCCTTAAAAAGCTAGAAATAGAACCACCATATGATCCAGCAATCCCACTCCTTGGAATATATCCTAGAGAAATAAGAGCCTCCTCACAAACAGATATATGCACACCCATGTTTACTGCAGCACTGTTTACAATAGCAAAAACATGAGCAACCAAGGTGCCCATCAATGGATGAATGGATAAATAAATTATGGTATATTCACACAATGGTATACTACGCATCAATAAAGAACAGTGAGGAATCTGTGAAATATTTCATAACATGGAGGAACCTGGAAGGCATTATGCTGAGTGAAATTAGTCAGTTGCAAAAGGACAAATACTGTATAAGACCACTACTATAAGAACTTGAGAAATAGTTTAAACTGAGAAAAAAACATTCTTTTGTGGTTTCGAGAGGGGGAGGGAGGGAGGGTGGGAGAGGGGTATTCACTAATTAGATAGTAGATAAGAACTACTTTAGGTGAAGGGAAAGACAGGACACAATACAGGGGAGGTCAGCACAATTGGACTAAACCAAAAGCAAAGAAGTTTCCTGAGTAAACTAAATGTTTCAAAGGCCAGTGTAGCAGTGGCAGGGGTCTGGGGACCATGGTTTCCGGGGACATCTAAGTCAATTGGCATAATAAAATTTATTAAGAAAACATTCTGCATCCCACTTTGAAGAGTGGCTTCTGGGGCCTTAAACACTAGCAAGGAGCCATCGAAGATGCATCAATTGGTCTCAACCCACCTGGATCAAAGGAGAATGAAGAACACCAAGGACACAAGGCGATTATGAGCCCAAGAGACAGAAAGGGCCACATGAACCAGTGACTACATCATCCTGAGACCAGAAAAACTACATGCTGCCTGGCTACAACTGATGACTGCCCTGACAGGGAACACAACAGAGAACCCCTGAGGGAGCAGGAGAGCAGTGGGATGCAGACCCCAAATTCTCATAAAACCAGACTTAATGGTCTGACTGAAACTAGAAGGACCCCCGTGGTTATGGCCCCATACCTTCTGTTGGCCCAGGAAAAGAACCATTCCCAAAGGCAGCTCTTCAGACATGGATTGTACTGGACAATAGGTTGGAGAGGGATGCTGGTGGGGAGTGAGCTTTTTAGATTAGGTGGACATTTGAGACTATGTTGGCATCTCCTGCCTGGAGGGGAGATGACAGGGTAGAGGGGGTTAGAAGCTGGCAAAATGGACACAAAAAGAGAGAGTAGAGGCAGAGAGCGGGCTGTCACATTAGGGGGAGAGTAACTGGGAGTGTGTTTTTAGCAAGGTGTATATAAGTTTTTGTGTGAGAGACTGACTTGATTTGTAAACTTTCACTTAAAGCACAATAAAAATTATTAAAATAAATAAATAATCAAATGGAAGAAATGATGAAGTAAAAGAGCCAAACAGAAGATTCAAAGGGCGGCTCAAGAAGACAAAGTATTATAATAAATGTGCAAAGACCTGAAGTTAGAAATCCAAAAGGCAAGAATTCGCTTGGCATTTTGCAAGCTAAAGAAGTGAAGAAAAAAATCAAGCCCAGAGTTGCTATATTGAAGGATTCTATGGGCAAAATATTGAACGATGCAGGAAGCATCAAAAGAAGATGGAAGTAATGTACAGGGTCACTGTACCAAAAAGAATTGGTTGACATTCAGCTATTTCAGGAGGTAGCATATGATCAAGAACTGATGGTACTGAAGGAAGAAGTCCAAGCTGCACTGAAGGTATTGGCGAAAACCAAGTCTCCAGAAATTGACAGACTACCACTTGAGATGTTTCAACATACGGATGCAACACTGGAAGTGCTCACTTTTCTATGTCAAGAAATTTGGAAGTTAGCTACCTGGCCAACTGACTGGCAGAGATCCATATTTTTGCCCATTTCAAAGAAAGGTGATCCAACAGAATGTGGGAATTATTAAAAATATTATTAATATCACACGAAAGTAAAATTTTGCTGAAAATCATTCAAAAATGGTTGCAGCAGTACATCAATAGGGAACTGCCAGAAATTCAATCTGGATGCAGAAGAGGACATGGAACAAGGGATGTCATTTCTGATGTCAGATGGGTCTTGGCTGAAAGCAGAGAATACTAGAAAGATGTTTACCTGTGTTTTATTGACTATGCAAAGTCATCTGACTGTGTAGATCATAACAAATTATGGATAACATTGCAAAGAACAGGAATTCCAGAACACTTAACTGTACTCATGTGGAACCTGTATATAGCCCAAGAGGCAGTCATTTGAAGAGCATAAGGGCATACTGCTTGGTTTAAAATCAGAAAAGTTGCATGTTGGCATTATTCTTTCACCATATTCGTTCAATCTGTATGCTTAGGAAATAATTTGAAGAAGAATATAGCATCAGGTTTGGAGGAAGACTCGTTAACAACCTGCATTATGCAGATGACACAACCTTGCTTGCTGAAAGTGGAGAGGACTTGAAGCACTTACTGATGAAGATTAAAGACTACAGCCTTCAGTATGGATTACACCTCAACATAAAGAAAACAAAAATCCTCACAACTGGACCAATAAGCAACAGCATGATAAACAGAGAAAGCATTGTTGATGTCAAGGGTTTCATTTTACCTGAATCCACAATCTATGCCCATGGAAGCGGCAGTCAAGAAATCAAATGACATATTGCATTGGGCAAATTTGCTGCAAAGGATTTCTTTAAAGTGTTAAAAAGCAAAGATATCATTTGAGAACAACTAAGCTGTGCCTGACCCAAGCAAGCCTTGATATTTTCAATACCCTCATATGGATGTGAAAGCTGGACAATGAATAAGGAAGACTGAGGGAGAATTGATGCCTTTGAATTATGGCATTGGCAAAGAATATTGAATATACCATAGACTGCCAGAAGAACTAACAAAACTTGGAAAAAGTACAGCCAGAATGCTCCTTAGAAGCAAGGATGGCGAGACTTCATTTCACGTACGTTGGACATGTTATCAGGACGGATCAGTCCCTGGAGAAGGAATATCATGCCTGGTAAAGTAGAGGGTCAGAGAAAAAGAGGAAGACCCTCAACGAGATGGATTGGCAATGGCTGCATCACTGGGCTCAAACAGCGATGATTGTGAGGATGGGGTAGGACCGGACAGTGTTTCATTCTAGTGTACATACAGTCACTTTGAGTTGGAACTGACTCGATGGCACCTAACAATAACAACAACCAAAGTGGGGGCAGAAAGGAAGAGAGCTATTATTCAATGGGTACAGAGTTTCTATTTGGGGTGACTAAAAAATTTGGGAATAGATGATGGTGATAATTGCAAACATAGTGAGTGTAATTAATGCCACTAAATTGTGTGCTTAAAATGGCTAAATTGGCAAATTTTGTGCTATACATATATTACCACAATAAAATAAAATGATTCAAAGTGTAGCTGGGGCTGAAAACTGCTATGAATCTGACCTTTCAGAAACACACATGCTGTCCAACTCCACTGTCACCACCATTGTCTAGATACCACATTCTATATTTCTCCCTACTTTCACCCCTAGGCCTATCCAACACCCCTCTACTGAGACTTCCCCAAGGCTCCGCCTATAATTGTAAATCAGACATGTCAATGCTTCAGCTTAAATACCTTCCAGTAACTCCCATTGCTGTTAGGATAGGAACAAACTCTTGACCTTGGCGTTATCTGGTCTCTGCCACCCTCTGACCTCATTCTTTCTCGCTCTCCAGGCTATGGTTCTATCCAGCTCTCCAACGGTACACCAGATTCTCTTTTCCTGAGGGCCTTTGCACTTGCTGACCCTTTTGCCTAGGATGTTCTAGACTTCTAATGGCTGGCTTTTTCTTCGCATTCATGGAGACCTTTTAGACCTCCAGTCTCAGTTAGTCCCTCCCCACCTGTCGCTAGAAGGACTGGTGGCATAGTGGTTAAGAGCTGTGGCTGCTAACCAAAAAGTTAGCAGTTCAGCAGTTTGAATCCACCAGCCGCTCCTTGGAAACCCTTTGGGGCAGTTCTACTCTTATCTGTAGTGTCGCTATGAGTCAGAATCGACTCAATGGCAATGGGTGTGTGTGTGACCTCTCAGTTGCCATCACAGCACCTGATTATTTTCAAGTCACTCATTACTCTCTGAAATTGTTAATTTGTTTTTCTTGTTTTAAACCATCTTACCCTGGCTGGAATGTAAGCTCCATAATAAAAGGGATATTGCAAGTCTAGTGTTTTCTCTCTAGTGTTAAAAGATTGCCAGCCACATAGTAGGCATTTAGTAAATTAATTCAGTGAATGAATCAACACACGTACACTTGGTACTTGAGGCAATTGTCGCTGCCCCGATACTTTAGCCAAGCTGTGAAATGACTAGAATTTTTACTTTGATTCACCTCCCAATTGCTGAGTTGCAATTCCCCAAAATCACCGCCAAGTAGTATCAGGTGACCACAGGCTCAAAAAGGTATCATAAATTGCTTAATACGTTTTCTTCGGGGGCTTAGGCAATGAACTTGATATTTACTGTTTGGCAAAGCCTTTCTGTTTTTCTTTGTTGGTAGGTGTAAGTTGATTTTTGCAGCCAAAAACACCTCTTTCTGGCTGGCTTCCCCATTTTTTTCCTCTTTTACTAGCATACCCTGGAGTAGTATAACCAAGCTGAGGGGAATTATGTGCAGGGAAATGGATCTTAATGAATAGAAAATCCATGGAATTCATTTGATGTTAGCACATTAACACTCTTTCTGCCAAGTCTTCCAAATTTCAGCCTTCTCCCACAAAAAAAAATAAAAATAGTGGAAGAAAGGACATCTCTTTCAAGATGGTGATCTTGGGATTACATAAGCAATTCTATGCCTTTTTTTTAAAATGAAATGTGCTTAAAATCAGTCAACCATCATCAGTAAACCCCAGACCCCAATGTCAACAAGCCCCATTGGAATAGTATATTTTTGGTTAGGAGCTTGGGCCATGACGTCAGACATACTTGGTGCTGTGACTTATTGGCTGTAGATCCGGGCAAGTAAATTAGCCTGCCTAAATCTCAGGTTCCTCATCTATAAAATAAGGACAATAATGGCACCTACATTATGTTGTTAACTATTGTTTGGATGAAAAGAGATACGTACCATAGATTTACACAAATAATGCATACCTTCTATGTTTGTTTGCCAACTGCTCCCTCCCCTCCCCGAAAGGTATTTTCCTAAGTTCCACTATGCCAGTTTTTTTACATGTGGGAGCAGCTGGCACATCAGTTGTGCAAAAACATGGTATAGGTGAGGTGCCTATCATAGTCTTGACACAGAGCAACCACTCTATGTATGTTGGCTAAAAGCTAAATAAATAAATGGAGTTACTTCTCTTAGTAGTCTCCCATTCATTCCCACAGTGCTTTTCTATGCTATGCTCCCCTTCAAGAACATGGCTGAAGGATGAATAGGCATTGTTGTGGTTGTGCTCCAGCTTTCCCAAATCTATTATCCAGAAAAACAACAACCATTTCTGTATTGAAAATGCCTTAGTGTACTACAGGACACAATCTCTTGCCCACCAAATGGAGATAATAATCTACCCTGTAGGCTCAAGGAGAAGTTCAAAGCTCAAATCATTAAATCCTATTGAGAGTCGGTTCCTACCAGGTACTTTGCTAGGTCCTGTGCATATGTTAAATAAGACATGGGCCCTGCACCCATTGAGCTCACAGAGGCACTTCAAGTCTTATTTCTGCCACTTACTAGTAAAATCTTGGGTAAGTCACTCACCTTGCTGAGTCATGTGTGTTCTTTAGGAAATATAGAACATGGTCTCTGGTACCCCAGTCAGTGCTGAAATGGGAATCAAAAAAGATAAAGCATCTATAATGGCCAAAAAAACCAACTCTGGATGACTTAAGCAAGAAAGATACTTTTAGAAGGATATAAGGTGACTCAAAGCAACAGCCCAAAAGCTGGAAAAACTAGGCTAGGAAAACAAGCAGTGTCCAAGGGAACCACAGCTACCTGGAAAGGGAATACCCCAGGGAGAACACGGTGACTGCTAGATACCAGTGCCATAAGCACTCAAAGTTGCAATCACTACCACAGGGTGCCATCACCCTGAATAGTCCTCAACTGTCCCTCCATCTTTACATCCCTGCTCAAGACTCAAAGTCCCAGGTGAGAACACTCTAGGCTCAGTTGGCTGAGCCCAGATCATAAGCCCACCCTCAAGCTTCCAGGGGTTTGGGAGAGAGGAATCTATGTCCCTTCACCTTCCGAAGTGGGAGGCAGATCACTTTATCCTTCCAAGAATTAAACGGGAAGGATCCCTCGCATAGGAGGAGGGGGTTAGTGGGCTGAGCGATCCCCCAAATGACAAATAGCCACTGAAGGACATGAAAGTGCTCTGCACACAGTTGATGCATCTCTTTCTGAATTGTGCTGTCTGAACAGAGTTCAACCGCCTGTGAGTGGGGTTGATTAGGACTACAGACCCAAGGAGCACATTTATTGTGTTTTAAAAGAAAGAAGGATGAATTATCCATACGTGAAAGAGATTTACAGTAAGAGCCCATGGGCATTTCCTAGAAAAATTCCAATAGTTTCACGCTGTTAGGACAAGGCATTTGTGTAACTTCTACAGGGGAAATGGCTTATTGCTTTATTCACTAATATCAACCTGTGATTTGGTTACTATTGATCAGCACCGGATGCCCGGCGGCATGCTGGCAGGGAGCTGGTTCCTCCAAGATAGGCCCTGATCTGAAAATCCTCCTGCTCAGCACTGGGCACTTTCAGAAGGTTCCAGAAAATTCTCCAGTCGATGGTTTCTTCCCCTATTTCCTCCTCTGACAGAGAGAGAGAGAAAAAAAGAGTGAGCTATATGGGTGAATTGAGAGAAAGCTGTTTAAAACATTGCTGGGAACTCTCCTAAAGGCTGCCTTCACTCGGTAAATATATTTGTTATGCAGTGCCAGAAAATTTTGGATGGGAGGGCAGGAGAGGGGGGAAACAATAGCTATCTTTGGAGCCTGAAGTCTTTCTTAGAGTTGCTCACCACCCTGGCAACATGCCAAAAGCAAGCTCTCTCCCCACCATCTCAATCCTCCAACCTAGCCCTGTATCCTTTCATAATAAGTAGCCTAGAGTGCTGTCATTTAATACACATACACAGGGCTCCCCAGAGCTTGGAAACTCTCTTGCAACTGTCTCCTTGATAGGCATCTAAGAAACAAATGAGGAGAAAGGATGTCTAAAGACTCCATTAACGTTGTTAGGTTAGAAACGTTGACAATAAGTCGATTCTTTTTGACATGACTGTCCTGGTAATGAAGGGACATTTCTACATGACTCTTCCTAATGTAGGATAAGATATGGATGGCCTCTGATTTTTTTTGACACATGTCCAGTATATCAAAGGGGTGGGGATTGGTATAAGAAAATAGGTTGTTTCAGTGACACGTTAATAGGAGCCCTGGTTGGGAGATTAATGATAATGCTACCTTGAGTTTGAGTGTTCTGGCAGCTCACCTGGGAACATAAGCTGGAATTCTACAACAGGGGGCTAGAAAATTCAGGGGCCTCCACCTAACGTCCAGACGCAGTTCCCTCGTTTGCTCATAATCCTAGAAAGCCACAGGGAGGGAAGGAATTGCTCATACTCTGGGATGTCACTTTTCATCTACCTCTGGCTGGGTTATGGGTGGGAGTAATTAGGTGGGCGTGGTTCTGACCTGTCAAAAGGGATGTATCTGCCCAGATTGGTAGCAAGCCCCTTCAGTAGGCATGAATTAAGCTATATGTGAGAACAGATGAGCAAAGTGCATCTTCCAAGAGTTCTATCGGGGCTGGTTAGGGTTGGACAGGGAGCACTGACTTGCTGTGACTGGGAGAAGTAGAACACAGAATTAGGAAACAGAAGTTGAAAGCTCAGCTCTTTTAGCATCTAAGTTATCTTTTCCCAGACAACTAGGCCTGCCCTGCAGAGCCCAAACAGTTCTCAGGAGGGTCACTTCTGGTGGTTAAAAAACAAAACTGAACCCAGCGTTGATGCTCCCAAGTCTCCTTATCCTGTCCTATATTTTTCTTTCCATGACACTCACCACCTTTGAATATACAATATGGGGTCCCTGGGTGTTGCAAACGGTTAATGCACTCTGCTGCTAACCAAAACGTTGGAGGTTCGAGTCTGCCCAGAGCTGCCTCAAAAGAAGGCCTAGCAATCTACTTCCCCCAAATCACCCATTGGAAACCCTGTGGAGCACAGGTCTACTCTGATACACATGGGGTCCCCATAAGTCGGGTCGATTCAACAGCAACTGCTTTAACTACTTTTTAACATGCAGTCAAGTTTAAGCAAGCCTGAGGACATGGGTCTTTATTTTATGTGTCCCACATGCCTAGAATAGTGCAGGCACATTGCTTTAGAAAGAAGAAAAAAGAGAGAAGAAAACAACATTGCTGTCAAGTTGATTGCGAATCACAGCGACCCTGTAGGACAGAGTAGAACTGCCCCGTAGGGTTTTCAAGGCTGCAATCTTTACAGAAGCAGGCTGTCACGTCCTTCTAGGCACTCAATAAATAGTTGTTGGATAAATAAGTGATAAAATAAAATTGCTAAAAATCAAATAGTCCTCTTCTTTAAAATCTATAAAATTGGTCATTTTGTCTTTGGTAAGTTAATTATGCTATATAAATGACTTTATTATTATTAAATAAAAAAAATATCAAAAAGAAAAGGTAAGCACTCTAAGAGAAGGCTACTAACAGCAGATCATTGATAAGTTTGCCCTCTGACAAGTTGCTTATTCAATCTCATGAATTTATTCCCATCTCAATAACAAAGACAATAGTAGATAGATAGCTGCTGGCAAGTAGACTCCGACTCATGGCGACCTTATGCACAACAGAGCAAAACACTGCCCGTTCTTTTGTCATCTTCACTATCCTCAGCATGTTCTGGCCCATCATGGCAGCTATTGGGTCAATCCCTCTCAGCAAGTGTCTCCCTTACCCTTGTTGGTTTTCTTTCTCACCAAAGGTGATATCCTCCTCCAGCTATTGATCCTTCCTGATGACACGTCCAAACAAATATGTTGGACAATGTTCTGTTAAGATCTATAAGAGTTTCATGAGTTAATTTTCTAAAGTAGATCACCAGGCTTTTCTTCCTACTCTCTCTTAGCCTAAAAGCTCCACCAAAACTTGTCTACCATGGATGATCCTGCTGGTATTTGAAATACTGGTGGCATAGCTCCCAGCATCACAGCAACACTCAAGCTACTACAGTATGGAAAACTGACAGATGGGTGGTGGGAGACAAAAGTCGTGAGAGTAATAATGATCAATGTTTGTCAAATCCTGACAATATCCCAGGCCCTGGGCAAAGCAATTTAGATGTATTATCTCATTTAATTCTCATAGCAACATATTGAAGCAGCTGCCATGATTTCCATTCCTGTTTCACAGATGAGAAAACTGAGTTCCAGAGAGGTTAGGTAACTCCCTCAAGATCACACAGCTCATATATGGCAACACTGGGCATCAAATTTGTTCTGATTTTGAGTTGCAATTTCAGCCCCAATGTCATACTGCCCCTTTTTCATTCACTCTTTGCCTCTTATTTGCTTTCTTTTATGCTAGTCCATACTGATAAAAAAATAAAATTAAAGAAGCAGAAGCAGTTTTAGTCTTGTTATAGTTGGCCCCGAACTCATGGAGACCCTACACATAACAGAATGAAACACTGCCCGGTCCTGCACCATCTCCATGATAGGTTTCGGACCAGACTTTTATGATCTGTAGGGTTTTCAGTGGTTGATATTTTTTGAAAGTAGTTTGCCAGGGCTTTCTTCCTATTTCATCTTAGTCTGGAAGCTCTGCTGAAACCTGTTCAGCATCATAGCATCACACAAGCCTTCACTGACATACAGGTGGTGGCTGCACATGAGATGCACTGGCCCGGAGTCGAACCTAGGTGTCCCATATGGAAGGCTAGAATTCTACCACTGAGCCGCCACTGTCCCCAATTTTAGTTTGAGGAATGGAAAAAGCAGTCAGACAAGGGACACATTCCAGAAAGCCCAAATGCAGCTTCAACCGGTATCCCCTCTACCCACAGAGCACACAACGCTAAAACACACAACACAACACAACAATTAGGAGAGTTTTATAAACTGAAAAATGCTCATTGGAGCCTCTCCTTCACTCAGTTTAATCTCAAAGAGTTAAGAAAATGCTTCTTATTGAATAGCCTGTCCCACCAGGTGAGCCATGTGCCTGATCTGCCTCCCTTCTCAGGTTGGTTCTTTATTTGGTCTGCTTTAGCCCCACCTCAAGCCTCACAGGGCAGATGGTGCCAGATGGTTCACTTACAACAAGTTCTGCCATCGAACTGCAGAGCAGTTGCCAGACTCTCTCCTTTGAGCCCTAAGAGTTGCTGGAAGATGCCTCCTGTGCCCCCAAGGGATGGGGAAGGAAGGCGGAGGGGTACACTTCAGCCAGACGCCTCTGCCTTTATCTACTTCACATCTTGGATTTCTGAACCAGATTTGTTTTTAAGGGTTCATCAGCAATAAACGAGAGAAGTATGAAAATCACAAGACACAGAAAGACTGCTTACCAGAAAGAGCCTTCAGCTGACAGTTAAGAAAACTGGGTTCTGGTTCCCCCTTGCCATTGCCTTGGCAGGACAAATCCCTTAACCCTTCTGGGACTCAGTTGCCTCATCCTCAAAATGAAGGCATTGTGTATCAACATTAGTAAATTAGTTGTAACAGATGTATTATACTAACACTAACAATAGAGGAAACTGAGGACCAAGTATACAAGAACTCTCTGTAATACTCTTGCAACTTTTTAAAAATAAATCTATAAATCTAAAACTATGCTAAAATTACAAAGTTTACTAAATGTTTAAAAAGAAAGGGGTGGGGGATTTCTATGGTCTGTTCCAGTTCACAAATGTAGTTGATCCTATTTATGCTTAAAGAAAGGTACCCTGGTAAATTTTTCTTGAGTTTCTCTGGTCAAAATCCCACTTCACCATTTATAGGCTTTCAACGATACCCAAAAATTCAGAGGAAAATTCTCATGTCTGAAACTGTTGCTGATATTGGCTATCTTAGAAAATTAGATTCATCTGGATGCTGGAGGCACCTGGCTTTGGGCATCTTTTGTTGTGGAGCCTTTGGGTTCCTTCCACCACTCTTGCTTCCCTCGTCTTACTTCTCTACCTACTGCTCTACTTCTTGGTCTTCTGGTTGTCTTCCCACTGTCAGTTCTTACCTGCTATGTATAAAATAAGTGCTTTTTGGATATACTTACCATTTTGGTCCTGCTGGTCCACAATATGAACCACAGCTATACATACATAAAAAATAAAAAATAAAAAAAAAGCCTTGTCATTGAGTCTATTTCAACTCATGATGCTCATTACGACCTCATGTGTGCAGAGCGAAGTGGCTCCATAGCATTTTCTTGGCTGTAATCTTTATGGAAACAGTTCACTAAGTCTTTCTTCCACGGAGCCACTGGATGGGTTCAAAATGCCAAACTTTAGGTTAACAGCTGATCAGGAATTTCTTGCCCCACCCAGGCTCCATATATATATACACACAGAGAAAGAGAGAGAGGAAAAGTATTACCTTTATTGTTCTAATGTTATAACCTCTTAAAATCCTGATGGTACCAAAATGAAGCAGACAGCTCAAGACTTGTCTAAGTTTAAAATGAGAAGTATCGGTTATCACAAATAAATTTTTCTGTATCAAATTTCACCCTTTGGGTTTACCACCACCCCTTCTGCTATTTCTAAACCCCTGTCAGCATATGACTGTATTTGCAGTGCCCAATTCTCCATTTAAGAAATTCTGGTCAAAAAACTATTGATGTTCACAAACAATTTTAGTATGTATTGGGGCTTCAAGAGCATACTGTGAAAAGGGGATTGTGTTGCCCACAGTGCTTCAATTCACTGAATAAAATGGGCAAGTACTTGCTTCTCAGCAGAGCTTCCTGTTCCTCTTGCTGACCCCAAATTCCTTAAAGACAGTTAATGACAATGCACTGGCTTCCCAAATCCCCAAACACAGTCAATTCCATGAGCCTTGGACCAATCTATAAATTGGGTGTTTGGAACCAGACTGCACAGCTATCATTGACTAGAGTGGCCCTAATGAAATCATAGCTACTTGACCCGCTTACATGAAAGGCCTTCAGGAAAAAAAAAAAAAAAAAATCCATTAATTGATTTGTTTCTTGAGGCAATTTAGCAACAGAGATCCTAGCAATAGATTGGGTGTTTTTCCTAATAAGCAAGTAAGATTGACTAGATAGCTGCATCAACTTAATTTAACTTTTAGGCTATTGATTTTCAATAGAAAGATTCCATGTAACCTTCCCACCTTCCTATAGACTTCCTTTTCTCTTTTAGGACATGCTATGTTTTAGCATTGTCCCAATGAAACATCTCCACGAACCCATCACAACATGGGAAAATTTATGGAATTTTGTTTGGCATCCCAGAACTGTCTGGTTGTTAGGAAACCTACACAGAATGATCTCTAAGCCCCATACCTCAAAAATCAACACTGCATTTCTTTTTTAATTCATACCCTTTCCAAGGTTTTCTCCTTGTATTTTCTATTTACCCCCAACACCCAAGGAGATTTTGGACAAGATTTCATTTATTTGTTCATTCCTTCATTCACTTGTTCAACAAATATTTATTGAGCACCTACTATAATCAAGTACTACGCTGGGTGCTGGGGATATTTGGTAAATAAAAGTCGTGGCACTTGCCCTCATGGAGCTTACATTCTAGTGTGGAAGACAGATAATTAACAAATAAATAAACACTTGATTACCTAGTGTGGTGCTTGCTATGATGGAAACTAAAGACAGAGAATAACAAGAGTAAATCAACTTAGATATGATGGTCAAGGAATAATAAAAGCTAATATGTATTGAGCTCTACTCTAAATATATTACATAAATTTTCTTATTTAAACCTCTTCACAATCTTACAGGGTAGATATTATAACATCCTACATTTTTTTGGTGAGGAAACAAGTTAACAGGTTAAAGAATGTGTCCAAGATCATATAGCTAGCAATTAGTAGATTCAGATAGTGACCCTGACAGGCACCCTTAAAGGAACCCTGGTGGCACAGTAGTTAAGTGCTTGGCTGCTAACCAAAAGGTCTACAGTTCCAACCTACCACCAGCTCTGAAGCAGAAAGATGTGGTAGTCTGTTTCCATAAAGATTACAGCCTTGGAAACCCTATGGGGCAGTTCTACTCTGACCTATAGGGTCACTATGAGTTGGAATCAACTCAACAGTAACAGATTTAGGCACTCTCACCTGTCTGTCATACTGCAGTGGCTTGGATGTTGCTATGAAACTGGAAGCTATGCCACTGGTGTTTCAAATACCAGCAGGGTTACCTGTGGTGAACAGGTTTCAGTGGAGCTTCCAGACTAAGACAGACTAGGAAGAAAGGCCTGGTGATCTACTTCCAAAAATTAGCCAATGAGAACTCTATGGATCATAGAATATTGTCTGAGTCTTCAACTTGCTGACTTTGGATGAATCATCAGGAAAGAGACTGTGCTTGGTAAAGTAGAGGGCTGGAGCAGATGAGGGAAACCCTCAATGAGATAGATTGATGACACAATGGCTAAAACAATGGACTCAAATATATCAAGGATCAGGAAGATGGTACAGGACCAAGTAACATTTTGTTCTACTATACATAAGGTCACCTGAATCACAGCCAACTCAACGACAACTATCAACGATGAGCACACTCAACCACTACACCATACTGCCTCCCTAGAAGGATACTATTTACTCTGATTCTTGAAAGTTTGCAATGAGCCGCCCATAAAAGTAGCAGGGGCAGGGCCTTCAGTAAAGCTGAGTCAGTTTGCAAGAAGATCCAGAAGCAAGAAAAAGGTTGGCATTCGAGGAGGTAAGCATAGATGGAACATAACTGTTAAGAGAAGCCTAGCAGCAGATGAACTTTATTTTTTGTATGTGCATGATAAAAAACATTTAGAATATTTTAATAGAGTTTATTTTTTAGAGAAGTTTTAGATTTACAGGGAAGCTAGGCAGAAAATACAGAGAGTTCTTATATAACCTCTCTCCCCCCTGCAAACATTACTCCGATTATTAACATCTTGAATTAGTGTGGCACGTTTGTTACAGTTGATGAACAAATATTGATGCATTATTATTAAGTAAAGTCCATAGTTTACATTAGGGTTCTCTCATTGTGTTATACAGTCCTGTAAGTTTTACAAATGCTTAACGTCATACACCTGCCATTGAACATGTTGTTTAAAAACTACATGTTTCAGTCCCAAACCAGGGAGTCTGAAACATCCAAATTGAAATTCGTCATAAACAGTCCGTTAAACCACTGATAGGATAACACTGGGCCCCAAATCTTGTCTTCTTAGAACATATAGAGCTTCTTTCATACTTTGCAGAGAGAACCCTTTAACCATTTATTTGGTTTTGTAAACCTATTTAACGTCTGTCTGTGACACCAGGTTTGAACGTCATGATATTCATCTTGGCAGCCTCAGTCCCTAGCGGGATTCAGAGGAGATGCTCAGTAAAAGATGAATAAACGACAGTGAATGAATGAAGTTGTTGTTAGGTGTCATCCAGTCAATTCTGACTCAGGGTGACCCTATGTATTAGACAGTAGAACTGCTCCATAGGGTTTTCTCAGCTGTATTCTTTACAGAAGGAGCCCTACTGGCACAATGGTTAGGTGCTCAGCTGCTGGAAAGATTGACAGTTCAAACCTGGGGAAAAAATCTGAATATCTACTATAAAGATTAACTTGTTACCATCGAGTTGATTATGACTCATAGTTACCCTATAGGTCAGACAGAAGTGTCCCATAGGGTTTCCATGGAGCAGCTGGCAGGCCCTATAGATCAGAGCAGAACTGTCCCATAGGGTTTCCAAGGACTGGCTGGTGGATTCAAACTGCCAACCTTTTGATTCGCAGCTGAGCTCTTAACCGCTGTGTCACCAGGGCTCCATGAAGATTACAGCCTAGAAAACATTATGGGGCAGTTTTACTCTGTCACACTCGGTCACTGTGAGTTGAAATTGACTTGATGGCACCTAACAACAAGAATCTTTACCAAAACAATTTGCCAGGCCTTTTCTTCCGCAGAGCTGCTGGGTGGGTTGCAACCACCGATTTTTGGGTTAGCAACTGACTGCACACTGTTTGCATTACCCAGGCTCCTCAAAGCAATGATAGCACGTAGTCAGTAAACATTTGAGAAATGAAGAAGGGGAAGGGGAGAGAAGGGGTTGTTTATACCCGAAACATGTCGGAGTATTTGCAGGGGAAGTGTGGGGGGCCAAAGCACAGTCACCAGTGACAGGGAGGAGGATGGACTTTACAAAGCAGAGACCCAGGTGGGCATTACAAAGTTCAAGGGAAACAGCCCCTCACCAGACCTTGGGCTGGAATCATCTGGGTAACTGCCTTGGTTCTCGGCTTCCTTCTGCGTGGAGAGAACTGTGTTTATGAACCTATTCAGCTGCTGGGGGTTCCAGAGGGAGATGACTTCACAAGTGTGATATTTAAGAGGCAAAGGAAGGCGCAGCTCTGTACGGATGCAGGGCTCTATTTATTCCGCACCGTATGCCAGGCTCAGAGCCTTCTCGGCTGATTCCCATTTGTCTTCCTCCTGTGGAATATTTCAGATTTACTGTGCCATCTGTTGAGGAGCACAGGCCCAGGGCTGTGCAGTTCAGCCTGCAGCCCTTCTGCCTCCCAAGGCAGGGAGGCAGCCTGGAGCGGCTGGTGCCAGGCTCACGACGACTTCCCTGCCCGCGCCAGGCTGAACAGGCTCCAAAGAGTGATGGATTAGGACCCTGGCCGGGCCGCCTCCTCTTATTTCTGCATCTGGATTTGTGGTGTAGGCGTGATTTCAGGTCCTCCTTGTTTTTCCTGTGCTGTGCGTGCTCTCTCCCGTTGTTGAAGATGGGCTCCTGGCTTGGCTCTGGGCTCCCTGGGCCTTTGCGCTTCTGCATTGTACATTAACTCCTCTCTATTTTGGCATTTTCTGAAACTCCTTTGCCAGGGCTGTAAGGGGTGGCTGCTGAACTGCGACTCCCACTAAGAAATAGACTGCCACAAAATTACTAGAGTATCATTCGGATAACAAAGGGCACAAAGCTGGAAACACTTAGATGCTACTTTGGAGTATTTAGGGTCTACCCATTTGTCCCGTTTCACCTGGGAAAGCCTCTTATATCCAAAGCAAAGCTCTCTGTCTGGAATTCACACATCAAAATGCACCCAGCTCCTTCCGCACTGGCAGGAGCCTCTGCAATCAAGAGGCCATGTGAGTGCACTGGCATTTGAAATGGGGCCGTCCTCCAGCGTACCAGGCGTGGGCAGTAAACGGTGGAAGTGCAGGATTGATGGTCAAGAACCTGCTCTGTCATTCAATGTGCAGCACCCCCTGCTTGAACAACACATTCGTCTTTTCAGAGTGCTTTCCTGTGCCCATGCTTCATCTAATCTGATCTCGTAACAGCCCTGGGACGCACGCTGAGTGGGCCTCATCTCTCCCATTCTCATTTGGCTGATGAAAGTCAGGAAGGGTAGTGATTTGCCCAAGGTCACACAGTGTTTTGGTGGCTCATCTTCCAACACAGACACCAGTGTTCTGCCCCCAGTTGTCTATGTTCACTCCACTTTTACATTTTTCTTAACCAAAAAATAATCACACTTACACCATTACTATCCAACGCACAACCAAACGTTTGACTTTGTGATTTGCCTCTGGGTGCATCCGAGCCTTAATTCAAAAGCATTTTACCCATTTTAGTAATTTACACTTAGCCAGTTGAGAACCATGTGAGTATGGGTGGGCACAGTTTGCCTTAAGCTACCTATGAAAAAGCTGTGGCCTGAACAATTTGCTAAACAACTACAGCAGTAGCGGCATCTTCCATTTAACGCGTGTCAACTCTGTGGCAGAAACTGTTTTGCTTTCCATGCATTTAAATTTCACAATGACTCTGTAAGGTGGGCTCTATTGTTTTTATCATTTTACTGAGGCAAATTGAGGTTAAGAAGCTTGCACAATATCACACAGTTCATATGTGAGACAAGACTTGAACTGTTAACTGCAGAGACCATGCTCTAAACGGCTCTATTACAAAATAAATGAGATTTTAAGTGGAAGAAGGAAAACTGAAGGAGCAGTGTATAGACAACAAAAGAAATAAAAAAGGAAAGTACCCTTAAATCATAGCCCTTAGTACGTGATGAACTAAATAAAAATAATTCCTCTCTACTCTAAAATAGGTCTTGAGGAATTAGATCTGATGTCTCTTAAAAAGTACTATGAAGGAAATTCTATCTTAGAACCAGTAAGAGAGATTAATTTTTTTTTTCCTAATCAGACTAGTGTTACTGAGTTACCGTATTACCTACTCTCTACTCAGGCTCCCAGCCACACTGCCAGCCTACCTGTCATCCAGTGTGTGTTAACTATTTTATAGCAGCCATTTAATAATAGACGGGCCCCATCACACAGTCCGTTTATGGGATACCTTGGCCTTTTCTCCATTTGCATGTTCAAGATTACAACTTGTTTTATCTGTACAAGCAAAACATCACGTACTAAAAAAGCCATGAGATGTGATCAAAAGCCAATGGACCAGAAACGGCAAGTATGGCAATAGACGTTGTTCACATCCATGAAAACAAATAAAATTTTAAGATGCAACAAAGTCAGCAATTTCTTTTAGTGGCAGCAGAGATTCTCTTTCCTTTTCTTTGGCACGACAGACCCAACTAGTTTAAAACCCAATTCTATGACATGAAGCTGAGTCTGAGAACACAGGAGCCACAGTATAGGAAGAGATAAAGAGGACAACCAACCTAGGCTTAAGAGGAAAACCGTACAAAATTCCTCAAAATTCCCAGAGAAGTGCGAATAAACTGATTATTAGCCCAGATTCGCGTTTAACAGTTTCTCTCTAAACATGTAATTTATACTTTTTTGCAAAGATGTGAATTAATATTCTCCTTTTTTGTCCTTAATTCAGTAATAAAGACATAATTCAAGCTAACTGTTATGAGGGTGTTTGGAAAAACCACTGAAAAAGTTGACAATATCATGCTCAGATCTTTGTAAAATTCTCAATTTTATTTTTCAAGTTTGCTTGTCTTTAAAATGAAAAAAAGACATAAGCAGAGAAAAGCAGATAAAATTTATGTGAGATTATCATTATTATGATTTGCCTATTCTACTTTGTATACTCAATCTCTTTGGAGAAAGGAACAATTCTAAGGATAGACAGTCCCTTGTCATGTTTCGGGTGGTCCCAAGGTAGAGCAGATAGAGTATCTTTTTAACCCAGATAAAGAAGATGGTGCCAACCAATTCTTATGAGCCCGAATTCCAAACACGACATGGTTTTGTGGCCCCACACATGAGGCCTGGCTTCCCAGTTACAAAGAAAAAGTGAACTGGAGAGATTTCTCACTTAAGCAAGATGACTCAAAATTCAATTTTGATGACAACTGCAAATGCATCAGCAAGCTATAAATTTTCTTTAACATATACTTAGATCGAGGAATACAAGAAAATGAAGGTTAAGAAAAACGTGCTTTACATTATCTGCTTCCAAATGCTTGAGTAAAATATGTCTTAAGACGTCTAAAAAGCCAGATGCACAACCCGAAATGTACTGACCTCAAACAAATCTTGTTGTTACTTATATCTGAAAGCTAAAAGGAGAAGCTGAAGAAGGAAAAAAAGAAGGAAGGGCAGGAGGTAGATAGAGAGAGAAAGAAAAGCAGAAAGAGAGAAAGAAAGGAAAGAAAAGAAACAAAGGAAAAAAGAAAATTTAAGGCTCCAGTAAAATCCTACCTTATATTGGGAGAGCAAAGGAATATAGACACCGTGCAGTAGGCCCTCAATATCCCCAGATTCCGCATGTAATATTTCAACCATTTGAGGATCGAAACCATCGGAGGAGAGAGAAGAAAATTCCAAAAAGCAAAACTTGAATTTGCTGCATGCCGAGTACTACGCTGAATCCAAGCAGATGCAATGATGTGTAGGCATACCCTGCTGCAGCCTCCCGCCATCTCACAGGTCCTCAGTCCCTCTCCAGCACTTGTTGTTTGGGCCTTGTTTTCCTCATGTCTCATTCGTTCACTACTTGTGCTGTGCACCCTTAGTTTCTGTGGAAAAAAAAAAAATGGCTCCTAAAAAAGCAATGAAGTTGTCAAAACAATCCCCCACAGACTAAGTGTGAGGGGGTTGAGAGCGAGAGGAAGGAGTTTCAGGCTAGTAAGCAATGGCTGGCTAGCTCTGTAAAGCCCTACAGCCTCAAGAACTTCAAGATCACCTCAAACCGGGTCGTCGGCTGCCCAGGCAGCACAGCACTCCCAGAAGAAAGAGCTCACCAAACTCACAGAAGAGAAAGCCTACTTTCCAGTTCAAGCCTTCAACTGCGATGAGACAACTATTTACATAGCATTTACGTTGTATTAGGTATTAGAAGTAACCTAGAGATGATTTAAAGTATACAGAGGGATGTGCGTAGGTTATATGCAAATACTATGCCATTTTATATAAGGGACTTGTGCATCTGTTGATTTGGGGTATCCATGGGGGGGTCCATCTCTTGGTATTCAACCCCCGCTTGAATACTGAGAGATGACTGTATAGTTTTTGTCATCACCACAAATCAGTGTTTCACAGAGTGGGATTAGCAAAATTTGTTTCCTGGAAAATTTAAAACTTCCCCAAGTTTAACTCCACATTGGTTGGGTCAAAAAGAGCAGCAATCAGTTCCAAAGTTTGAGGGCCGTTCGTGGTGTCATGTGTCACTTCACATCTGCTTAACTCAGAAGTGACGTTCCTGATTGTGTGTTTTCAGCAAGTTCCTCTTGAAATTACTTCACATTTACCTGTAGATCACTGGGTACATTTCATGAATTCATGTAGAGCTAAAATAGAGACTCTTTCAAGCTTCACAGTTTCTTATCTGATTTTTTTTTTTTTTTTCAAATATAGGAGGAAAAGCAATTGAGGGGTAGAAGAGAGGAAAGGTTGAACATTGTGTCTTTAAAGAAAATATGGTAAAAAAGAAGGGATTATTTTTCAGCTATAAAAGTTCTGGACAGATTCTCTTTACAGATCATTATAGTATAAAGTGTTATTGTTGTTTTTACAGAGACTGGCTCATTTTTATTCTCTCCCCTAGATGGTTTGGCTGTTATATTTTAGAAGTCACGTCCAGTTTCACAGCTTCCTTGGCCAGCCGGGGCGGATGCTATAATTCTTTGTTGTTTTCCTATAGACAAAGGTAGGACTCTTGCAGCCTTTCTCCCACAAATGGGAGACTCACGAGTATTATCATTTCTGCTCAACGGTGAATTGATTCTTACCCCACTCCAGAGTAGAGCCTGGGGTGGTGGGAATTCCAGGTCAGAGGTAAAAGCAAATGTTTCTGGAGACACAGGAAGAGGGAGGGGGGAGTTTAATCTCAGCTCCTCTGATTTAGAGTCCTGGGGTAAATGCCACTATAACAAGGCTCCAAACCAACAACAGGATGACATAAGCTCTTCCATTTCTAACCCAGTTACCCACCAGAACCCAAAGCATCCTGAAGCTCATGATGTATAAATTTAATTTCTCTTTTATGGCTGGAGCAGTGTTTTCCATGATTTATAAATCATTTGGTCGGTGATTTCTTTGAAATCTTTGCCTCATTTATGCTCTTGACCTCTTGACCCCCTGATACATTTATTTATGCCAGAGACCTCTCTGCAGTGGCACGGTTTAATGTCATTTGCCTGAGACTGGGTGGCTGGAAGGCAAAGAAACAAAGCCAAACGTTAAAGGAGGTATGTGATGCAAAAATGTGTGTTTACAAAGAAGGATAAACAAAGGAAAATGTGAACACTTAAAACATATTATTCCTGCACTATTGATTTATTGCAGGAACCCTCTATTTATTGAATACTTTATGGGTATCTGATTCTACAGCAGTTGATGGGGCAATGAGAGAATACTGATCCTCACAGCAAAAAATATTTGCTGTAAATGTCATGACATGCCTTGTCTACATAATATGATTCTTTCCAGATGGTTATTTTTCAAGTCTCAGAAATGGAAAAATCCGCCTTAAGACAAGTATACATAAAAATGATGCCTTTCTCCTTTGTCTCTTTTGGATTTTCTTTTATTAATACTCTGCTGTTTACCACGAAGCAATGTGCTAAAGAAATCTGGTCAGAATGACATCTGATTAATTGGGCAGGGCACTTCCTACATCGCTCTTTGCTGATAACCCAGCTGTCCAAGAACCATTTCATTATGAGAGATGCAGAGGCAGGCGACAGTCACAAAACCACTGGGAAGCTGGGTCTGCTCTAACAGATTGGCACAATTTGTATCACTGGTGTTCAGAACCTACAGGGCTTGCATAGCCCAGAGCCAAGGACAGGCTCTGCCTCTGGGGACAGCCTGTATTTCTTTATGCCATTTACTTGTTATTGAAATGTCGTGAAGAAAATGGCTCCCCTTCAACACCCACTAATCCATTTACCTGATGCAGAATTAGTTACTCTTACTCTCTGATTAAATATATATATATACAGTAAGATACAAACACACACACACAAAACACCTAAGCAGATTTTGTGTTACAGACGTATTCCTAGAGGTAAAATATAATATTCTGTTAGCAGTTGCAGCTAATGTTAACAATACGGTAATGTTGAATAACTCATTTTCAATGTTTTAGAAGATAAAGTATTTTCGCTCTTCTAGTCACTCTGCTGTACCAAAAAATCACATCATTTGCACGTTCATCTAATATAAATCCAACTACTGTGCATGAATTGGGCTTGAAAAAAAAATGAGTAGGAGAGAAATAATGATTTAAATGCTGTGTGTGACTTCTGCCCCTCGCCCCCAGCCCTTCACCTCAAAGGGAAGACCTGGTGGCGCAGTGGTTAAGAGCTCAGGCTACTAACCAAAATGTTGGCAGTTCTAATCTACCATGGGCTCCTCTGAAACCTTATGGGGGCAGTTCTACTTTGTCCTATAGGGTGTCTATGGGTCGGAATTGACTTAATGGCATGGGCCAGCCCAGTGTGACTTTTGCCCCCATATCTCAAAGGTCATACGTATTTGAGTGACTGTGAAATGGACAACACGAATTGGCGGTTTTCTATTTCGGTTGTCTCTTGTTTCGCATATTGCGAGCGTCTTGCCATACTAAGCATGAGTCAAGTGTAAAGCTACACTAGGCTTTCCCCTTTCATGCTGATGCTAGACATGAGAGTTTTAAAGTAGGATTAATTGCAGCCCATGCCACAGCCAGGAGCCCTATGCATACAGTCAGGGTAGAAGGTACTTAGAAGCATCAAGGTGAAAATCAGAGAGCAAAAAGTCCAAAAGCAAAACAGAGGGATCAAAGAGGAATGAAGTTTGAGTACTTAGAAACACAAAGGTCAAAATCAGTAGAAGGTCACAAGTATTAGGCTGCTTATTTTAGACTGGTGGCTATTTTTCTTCTTTATGTATTTCTCCATTTTCCAACTTGTCTGCAGTATGCATGGGCTACTTTTATGGTGACAAGAAAATAACAAACTATTAAAACACTAAACATGAAAAAGAAAGTGGTTTAAAAAACAAGTTAGGATAGCACAGTCTGGGTCTGGAGAATAGCAGGCATGGAAGTCACCAGAATAGGCACTGAGCAGCTCAAGTTTACTTTTCTCCTTTTTTTTCTGAGCAATTCCAGCTGAAAGTACACGGTTTGAAGTCAGAGAGGAAGTAGATTGCCAGGCCTTTCTTCTGAGGCATCTCTGGGTAAACTCAAACTGCCAACCTTTTTGTTAGCAGGCAAGCATGTTAACCGTTTACACTATCAGTAATACTTAGATATTATTAGCATTTGCACTATTCAAATCCTGACTCTGCCACCTTGAATTTGTGATCTTGAACAAGTCACTTAACTTCTCTGAGCAGTGGTGTGCTGGTAAATGCTTAACAACCAGCTCCGAAGGAAAGAGCAGTGTGATTTGTAGCATTTGCCCATTTCTACTATTGCAAATGCTCCCATTGCAGCCAATTTGAACCTACCAACTTGTGGTCAACCAGCTCACAAAACTCCTAAGAATTTAACCATTGGCTCTTCCAAGCTGGTACAAGCCAGCCCCCCACCCCACTGTCTTTGAGTCTCAGTTTTCTCCTCTATACAGTGAAGATGTTAATAATACCTAAATATTGTTAACAGTACAGATAATTAACATGCCTGGCTGCTAACCAAAAGGTTGGCAGTTTGAATCCACCCAGAGGTGCCTCAGAAGAAAGGCCTGGCAATCTACTTTCAAAAAAAATCAGCCATTGAAAACCCTACAGAGCAGGATTCTACTCTGATACACGTGGGGTTGCAATGAGTCAGAGTGGAGTCAGTGGCAACTGTTTTTATTGTTACTATTATTTTTTTTTTTATTAATAGTAAAAGTATATAACGAGGACTGAATGACTGAAAGAAAAGAATTGTCTCTGAAGAGGAGAACTGGAAGGCTGCAAGTAGTGGGAAGGAGCCTTGGTACCTTTTGAATTTAGAACCATGAATGTATACATGAATGGATAGTTCTTATTCTAAAAAAACAAATAAGTTTAATATTATTCTAAAATTCATAGTAACAATTGGGTAGTTTTAGCTCTTTGCTCTTGCAGCTGACTTCACTCACCAACCAACATGCTCCCCTGCTGAAGCCTCGAAAACCTGCACAAAGGGAATCAGCATAAATTAAAACACAAGGAATTCCCACCTGGGACATGGAAAAAAAAATCAATTAGTAGGTTTACGTGGCAGAGATCATTACAAAGGACACACCTCCAGATTGTACACTGGGCATTAGTTGATCCAGTTAATGTCATATATTAACCCCCTGTTGTACAGCTACTGAAGTGTTTGTAGACGGGAAGCAACAGTCATAGTGCCACCAGGTATCCTTGCTTTATTACAAAAAAAAAAAAAAAAAAATTATAACCATAGAAATTAAATAATGAAAGCAATTCTCCAGAATTCTCTCTTTTTTCTTTTTCCACCATCTCTTTGTCTCCTTTTTTTTGTTTTTGTTTACCTACATTTTTGCCTTTCTGGGTCTCCAAATCTTACCACTGTGATTGCTAGACCTTAGTCACTCCCCTCCCAACCTTTTAAGTTTCCTTCTAGTTCTATATCTAGGAGCACTGGGTGGGGGGGCAGAGTAGCTGTTAGGGAGGGGAGGGGAGATTACATGAGCTTTCCCTGAAGGCCTGGGACCCTGCAGCCTGCTTCTCCAGTCCCAGGGCCCAGGTCCCTCCGGGCTGCAGTTGGTTCCATCACACTGGCTTCAGGAGAACGGCAGATGAGAGTCCACTTCCTCTTTGGTCTTCTATCACCAAAGTGAAAGAGGCTTTTCCCTTAATTCTCAGAGTGGTACTGGGACCAGGCTCCAACTTTTCACAAGACTCTCTAATTCAGCAAGTACAGAAGGAAATTACCCCCAGAGAAAAACTTGCCTCTAGACCTCGAATGGGAGCCCTGGTGGTACAGTGGTTAGAAGCTCGACTGCTAACCAAAAGGTCTGCAGTTTGAATCCACCAGCCTCTCCTTGGAAACCCTATGGGGCAGTTATGTTTTGTCCTATAGGGTCACTATGAGTCAAAATCAACTCTACGGCACAAGGTCCAGATGTTTCCTCTGGGGCCCCCATACAGACAAATCCCCCTGCCTGGCCTCATCTGAAAGTGTAGCCAATCCCATCTCCTTTCTCATATTCTGGACGCTACAGCCACGATTCCCAGGCAAAGAACAAGTGTCTCTTCAAACTGGGCTGTAAGATGCCTTCTGAGTCTCTATTCCCAGGACATCCACCCCTTACTGGAATCACAACAGCCTGTGGCAGCAATAACCATTCTTTTTAAAGCAAACGCCACCCTCACCCACAAGAATGTGGTCCCACGCTTTGGTTCCAACATGAAATCAATGGAAGAAAACAGTACTCCAAAATAAGCACACTTCTCAACGTCTGGATTATCAGATCTCAAACAAAGCCACACACAGGACGTTCACAGACCAGGCCAGGCTGTGCCCAGCTCAATTAGATCTTCTCAGTGTGAAATGAAGACCCTGTCCTATCTGCTTATCTTTCCCTGCAGTCACTTCTCTGGGAGAAAATGGCTCAAGTAATAACCCCCAGGCCACTCCTGAAGGAGGCAGCCACAGATAGGGCACAGTGCAGTCTTCATCCACTTGGGTTAAAGAAACCCAGGGAGCATTGGTGCATAATAATAATTAAAATTATTATTGGCTCATAATAATAATTAAAATTATTATTGGCGCATACACAGGCAAAAATCTGCATGACCAAATGGAGCATTTGGTTTCTCAGTTGAAGGGTACTGCATTTATGATTTCTCAAGAGCCCCCAAATAACTGTTGGGATCTTGCTTTCCGTTTGGGTAACTTAAGGGAAAACTCAGGGATTTTCCTAGAACAATAGAGCAGTAGGACCCAAAGAAGTTCAGAGAGCAGACTTTCTTATGAGACAGAAAATCTTTGCCGCTTTTAAATGACAGGTTGTTGGGGTGGGTTTTTCATTTGTTTTGTTTTTCTTTTTCTTCTTCTACTAGTAAATGTATCAAAATCTTTGGGCACATTTTCAGTTAGATCATCCTCTTACATGTAATTTTTACATGGCCATGGTAATATGAAGCCTCTGAGTGGAGCAAGCAGTTAACACACTTGACTGCTAACTGAAAGGCTGGCGGTTTGAGCCCACCCAGAGGTGCCTCAGAAGAATGGTGTGGCTATCTACTTCCAAAAACCTCAGTAGGTTTCTCAAAGCTGACTCTACCAATAGATCTGCATTGCTACAAGAAAGGAAATGTATTTGCCGTTCCATATTTACTTGGTCTCTGCCTTTGCAAACTTTGACCTAGGGAAAAATCCTCTTTATATTTATAATGCCGTGTGTAAATATGTATTTATACACAGCATTTTATATATATATATAGCATTAGGCTAAAGTACTTAATTGCAAGCCTCCGTTTACCTCAGGTTATAAATTCACGGACAAGAAAACCGTGAGAATAACAAACTCTTGTTTTTAACCCCAATGCAGAGCATTAATCCCTTACAGTGAAGAAGTCCTCAGTGACTAGTTGTTGGATTTTACACTGTTTCAAATCCTGAAACTGGAGGGTATAAATTTACCCTTATTCAAACTGAATTCCCTCTGTCTTCCTTTCCATTCACTGCTTCCCTAGACACAATCTTTGACTGTCATTAGCTAAATCCCAAATAAACACTAAGTTTCAGGCATTGTGTGTCTTCTTAGTGTTGGATAACATTTTTTGGAGAGTAATTCGACATTTTACTAGAATATTCACTTAAGCAAGTGAAATCATACCCTCACTCATATTTTAACAACAACAACTAGCTCAAATTACAGAAGAAAGTGTTTTAAGGATTTTTTTTTTTTTTTTTTTTGCTTTTTATTGATATAACTCTCTTGAGGTCACAACTCAAGGTCTTTTTCTTCAGGTTATAAAGGAACCATTTAGCTGAGCTTGTGTTTTCTTTTTCAATTTTATGCCAAATAATTGCATGGTTCCAAGGCAAGGTGGCAAGGGACAAGATGATAAACACAGTTTCCAGAATTTTCTCTAAGAACTTCGATGTTACCTCTGGATTCCGGCCTGCCAAAGCATGTGTTGGTACATCACAGCTGTGTTTATACAAGAAAAGTGAACTGGAGAGTTACGCATATAGCCAGTGAATCCGATCCAATCAGGCTAATTGGGACCCCTAACTTATCTTTCTTCACTAATATTTATTTTAGGGGCAGCCTGAACATTCCTGAAAATTGCTATAATTATATTATCCCTGTAAACACAGCCTAGGCAACTTGTTTCCACCATGCTTTAAGGCTAATCAGTTTTATTTCATGCCAGCAACGGGGATTATGGGAAAAGCCTGGTTAATCAAATCTGGAGTAGGAATTCTTAATTTCATGTTAACAAGTGAATCAAATTTGAACCAACAGTTCAAAGAAAGGGCTCCAGAGCAAGCAAGACCAGAATTCAAATCCTGAAGCACTGTGGGCAATTTACTCCCTCTCTCTCAAATCCTCAGGGGCTCATATATAGAATATGGATGCTGATATCTCTACCTTGTAGGACTGTTATGAGAATTAAATGAGATAACGTATTAATCTGACATAAAAATATACAATAAATAATAATAAGAATTGTTGGTGTTATTTTCTTTCCTCTCCCTTTTGTTTCTTTTATAGGATAGGAAGACACACATGCAAAGTTCAAACTAGTTTCAGATTCCCTCAGTAATAGGAAAATTCCATCCTTTTTCTTCAAAGACCTGCTATTTTCCTAAGCACCACATAACAGATATCTGGGAAGAATTCAGGCCTTGGGACAGTGTGGTTTCTTACTTGGAGTTTTGGGTATGCTCCGCTTCCGCTTGCAGCAAGAGAAAACAAAAGAAAACGCTTAAACATTTTCAGACAGCGCTTGGGTGTATCTGCAACATTTTACCATCCCTCCTAAGTGAACCATGTAACACGCATTCTGAATATAAAATGGGGGAATGCTGCTGGCTTTGATGAATGCAATCCTGTGCTTTAGAAACCCCATATAACAGGCCAACAAATTATGCTCTTTCTCCCCCTCTGTGCCTTGCACGGCCCCAGGAGGATTGCATCGTCGTCGTCGTCGTCGTCAGCTGCAAATCCCCGGAGTGGCTGGCTGGGAAGCCAGGGGAATGGCATAGAAAGGAATAGCAAGAGTATTGATTGGAGGGCCACCTCTCTAATTAAGGAAACACTAGGTTTGTGATTCTGAGAAGCTTACGGCACCAATTTCCCAAATCAACCCAATGTACTTGCTTTTCCATCTGACGTCCCCTGAGGTTCTCCCAAAGGCTTTGTACCCAGTGTAAGTGAAACAGGCGCTGTGACTCCGCAAGGTCAGTTTTCCACTTTCACTTCTGAGGATGAAATATAAAAAGTGAGACCTACTGCTTCAAATTGGTGTTCCCAAGGCCCAGACAGGACAAGCTTGTGTGAAGGGAAGCATCAGGTTCTACCTGGGAAGGATCTTTACTTTGCCTACATCTCCCACCATCATCCTCTTGTACTGAATGAAAAATGGGGTGGTCACAATATAAGACATAGGGCAAGCAATATGGCATTAGAGTAAGGGGTGTTGTCTCTGGATTCTAAGAGTGACATGTTCCAGCCAGTTGTTCTATTTACTAGCATGTTTCTTAGCCTCACCCCTGTCCACTGTCCTCATATGCTACACAGGGAAAATAATAGCATCTGCTTAAAATTGGGTTCCTGAGAATTAAATGACATAATTCATGCGCAATACTTATTGAACTGCCTAGCAAATACCCACATTGAGATTGATTGACACAGTGACTGCAACAACGGGCTCAAACGTAGTAACGATTTTGAGGATGACGCAGGACTCGGCAGTTTCGTTCTGTTATAAGTAAGATTGCTATGAGTGGGAGCTGACTAGATGGCACCTGACGACAACAGTAAGGGTTCAAAATATGTTAGCCAATAACTAATAAATTCATCACTAAATGTATTGGGCATGAGGAGGAAAGTTCTTTAATGAGATCAATCATGGGATTAGTCTAGCTAAACTGAAAAGTTAAATTGCTTAAAGAGGATTAGAAATGAAGTGTGATTTGGCTTGAAATTATATGATGGCAAAGCAGTCTTACACTCAAATCCTGCCCCAAACTATGGCACCTTCCAATGAGACCCCTGAGGATATATAAGCTCAAAGAACCAGGCAAATGGAAATCAAAGTAACACTGTTAGCAGAGGCTTTGGCCACAAACCTCTGGCAGAGAACGCTGATGAAATGGACTGGACCACATGGGACACAACTTTTGCACAGTTAGACAGTTGATCTATCATCACCCCTGCTAGCTCCAGAATGAATGAACCCACACAGTCACACTGCAAAAGATACTTTCTATGTATGACATAAAGCTGGCCTGGGCTGTGGTCAGTGCGGTCTCCTCAGATCGAACTGCCACATAGGAGAAGAAAGAGTAGAAAAATGACTTGACTTGCTCCTGAGGTAAAGATCTTGGTCTTGCCACTAACTTGGTTGCATGGAAGGAAGAAGCAAAAAAGAGCAAAGACAAAGGAGTAAAAGAGAGAAGCAGGAAAAACTGACCCTTGTTTAGCCCCTGATAAAGAAAAGTATCCAGAAATCTAAAGAGAGGATCCCACACTGGTGCACTGGCCTTTAAATGTACACAGTGACTCTACTCGTCATTAGCACCTTTAGCCCAATCATTGTGCTTGATCTTCACCAACCCTCACTGAAAGGGAGAGAAAAAATAGAACTAAGTACATTCAACAGAGTTAGGGAGTCAGAATTGACCTGATAGCAACTAACAACCACCACCACCACTGGAATAGAAGTGAAAAACAAAACAAAACAGTATGACTCCATTTCTTTTTTAAAAGTTTGCATATTTCTATCTCCATATCTTCCAAATCAAGGTCTTCTCTACCATTCCTATCAGAACCATGATTTCATAATATTTGTGCTGTTTTATCATATTGCATACATTTGATCAGGATTTCTCAACCTGGACACTATAAATATTTTGTGCTAGATAATTCTTTGATGTGGCAGGCTGTCCTGTTCATTGCAGGATGTTTAGCAGCATCCCTGACCTCTACCCACTACATGACAATACCACTCCCCCCAAGTTGTGGCAATCAAAATGTCTTCAGACATTGTCAAATGTCTTGTGGAGGACAAAATTTTTCTCTGGTTGAGAATCAGCGCGCTAGATTGTGGTGCTATAACAAACAATCCCCAAGTCACAACCAACAATGTTTATTTCTTGCTCGCATCGTAGGTGGGCTGAAGACTCTGTCTTAGGACCAGGCTGATGAAGCAGCCACCATCTGGAGCATTGCTGTTTGGCGCTGCAGAGAGAAAGAGGGAGTCTTTTAATCATGTGTTGGCTCTTAAAGCTTCCACCCGGAAATGACACCTGCTCCTTCCGGTCACATTTCATCAGCCAAAGCAAGTTACATGACCATAAAGCTCCAAGGGCCAGGGAAATGCCATCTGACCATAATATGCCCAGAAAGGGAAACAAAAATATTTGGTAAACAGCAGTAATGACCACCACAGCTAGTATCTGAAAAACCTTAAAGCCTTTTCCTAAATTTCTTTATTATCTCTACTAGTTGTTTGCTTTCCTTTTCTTCATGTTTTTTTCTGTTACTCTTTTTCTAACTTCTTAAATGAGAAACTTTGCTTGCTAATTTTTGATCTTTGTTTCTATTGTAAGCAAATATTACTTCGAATTTGACTCTAAGTACCACCTTTCTTATATCCCACAACCATTGCTACATGGAAACCCTGGAGGCGTAGTGGTTAAGAGCTACAGCTGCTAACCCAAATGTTGGTAGTTCAAATCCACCAGGCACTCCTTGGAAACTCCATGGGGCAGTTCTACCCTTGTCCTATAGGGTCACTATGAGTCAAAATCGACCTCATGGCAACAGGTTTGGTTTTTTGGTTTTGGTTGCCTTTGTAGTGTTTTTATTATTGTTCAGGTACAAAATTTTCTAATTTCTACTATAATTTATTTTTTGACTCATGAGTTATTTAGAACCACGCTTTTTCAGTTTCCAAAAACACCTAGTATTTAGAAACTAAAAAAGCGTGGTTCTAAATAACTCATGAGTCAAGGAGAGGAAACCCTGGTAGGGTAGTGGTTAAGTGCTACAGCTGCTAACCAAGAGGTCAGCAGTTCAAATCTGCCAGGCACTCCTTGGAAACTCCACGGGGCGTTCTACTCTGTCCTATAGGGTTGCTATGAGTTGGAATTGACTCGATGGCAGTGGGTTTGGTTTGGTAGTGGGATGGTAGGAGAACATGGGCTATGTATTAATGTTATACTGATTCTTTCAAATGAGTTAGGACTTACTTAATGGTCTAGTAAAGAGTCAATATTCATAAATGTTACACGTATCCTTGAAAAGTACGTGTATCCTCCAACTGTTGGGTGATAGTACTATATGTGATATTTAGATAAATATTAATTGTATTATTCAAATGTTCTCTATTTTTACTGATATTGTGTCTGTTTGATCTATTAGTTTTTGAGAGAGGTTATGTTAAAGTTCCCTCTATGGTGTTTATTTGTCAGCTTCTTCCTTTATTCTGTCAGTTTTTGTTTCATATATTTTGAAGCTATATTATTAAAAAAAAATTAGGACATACAAATTTAAGAATATTATATTTTCCTGAAGAGTTGAAGCATATTCATCTAAGTAGTAACCCTCTTTATCTCCAGTAATGCTTTTTCCTTAAATCCTGTCTTGTCAGATATTAACATAATTCAAGCTTTCTTTGTTTGCCTAATTTATCGTTCTCTACCCATTTATTTTCAACATTTTATGTCCTTATATTTCAAGTAGGTCTCTTGTAAGCAACATATCTGTTTTGTTTTTGTTTTAATTAAGACATAAAACATTTGTCTTTTAACTATAAAGTCCATTTTATGTTCAGATTATTACAAATATATTTGGATTTATTTTTTACCATCTTAGTTTGTGCTTTCTATTTGTCCTATTTGTGTATGTGTGCTTTTTCCTTTTTTCTTTTCTTGCCTTCTTTGAATTGTCTCAGTTCCTTTTTTTTTTTTTTCTCATTTTATTTTTTTCTAAGATTATTTTCCTTCTCTCTGAAGTTTATTCTTTAGAAGGTATTTTGTTAAAAACTGTTGGTAACTTGTGAACACTTTCATATTTTGCTTGACCGCATGTTTCTTCATTTCAACCATTCTCAGAAGATAGTTTCATGGAATATGTAGCTCTAGGCTGACATACATTTCCTTTCACTCTTTGTATTATTCTGGCCTCTGTTGTTAGTTTTGAAAAGTCATGCTTCATTATTTGTCTTTCATTTATGGGTAATACTTTGTTTTTGCTGTTGTTTTTTCTGTTTTTTGTTTTGTTTTGTTTTGCTATTATGACCTTTTGCTACTGCGTATTTGGTTGTAGATTTATTTTTCCTATTCATCATTCCTCCTTACTCTGAGAATTTGTGTTTTTTATCATTTCTGGAAAATTATTAACTGTCTGCTTAACTATGCCTCTTTTCTCATTCTTTTCTTTTGAAATTCTGTTTAGAGACATGCCAGACCTTTGTACCCTAACCTCCATTTCTCTTAGCATTTTTTTTTTTCTTCTCCGTATTGTGTTCTGTGTAATTTCTTCAGGCTTTTCTTCTAGTTCACTAATTCTCCCTTTGATTGCATCTTTTTACAATTTAACTATCTATTGAGTTTTTTTGTTTTGTTTTGTTTCAACAGTTGTATTTTCCAAGAATTTTAATATGCATTCTTTTACAAATCTGCCCACAGTTTTATGGTCTTTTCTTCATTGCTCATGTTTTTATTTACTATTATATTTCTTTAAACATTTCTAAATTCTCATTTCATCTTTGCATATGTTAATTCCAACAGAGTCTTTGGGATCTTTTTCTTCTGCTTATTGTTCTGCTGACTGTCTCATGATGCCTCATTTCCTTACGTGTTTGATGATTTTAAGTGGAACATCATGTTCTTAAAATTTTCTATTTGTGGGAATTCTTTGAGATCTAGATTGAGGCACATTTGTCCAAAAATTACTGGCATTTGCTTTTGCCAAATGCTTGGGCCATTAGCATTCAGGGGCTGTTTTAAAGTATATTCTTAGCTTGAGATTTTCAGACCACACAGATAGTTTTAATTTGGTTCCCAACATGTATAAATAATTTAGTGCAATATGTTTAGGTAAGTTTTGGCCCTGACTATAGGTGTCTTACCTTCATATATGTGTGTAGTAGGGCCAAGTGCGGATGAAGAAGAGTCTTGCATTAAGACAAAAATCAGCCAATGACTTTCAATTTTCACAATAAAATATATTCTGCTGTATTCATGTTCTACCTCTCAAACATATGGTTTGCTTTTAATCAATAATATACAATACCTGTCTTTTAAGGACCATTTAACAGCCTCAATCTTTGCTGCCTGCCACACCACTCCAGTTAAAAGCCCAGCTTGGAGAATCAATAGTCTAGAGGGATAGCTTAAGAAGTATGTTAACTATTCATTCATGAAAAATTTTCTGCCTTCAATCTCATATCTTATCTGGTAATCAGAAAGTTTTACCCCTGACGTTTATATTGTGGCTTGCTGTTGAATATCCTGAGTTTCTAAGTTTGCCTAGTAGAACATGACTTGTAATCATGCTCTCAGCATAATTCCTTCTCATGAAGAATTACCACAGAAACAGTTAAATATAGATATCTTTTAATAAAAGCAGCAATCAATGACACAATGCTCCTGATATAAATAAATGTAAGGCAAATTCTGCTTCAAGTCCAAATTTAAGGGATAAAAAGTTTCCTCTCCTTATGGTATCCTTTATTGGGTAGTGATAGTTGTGTAAGAATATTGGTGGTTCAGTGGTAGAATTCTCACCTACCATGCAGGACCGCCAGGTTTGATTCCCAGCTACGTACCCCATATGCAGTCAATACCTCACTAACAGTGGAGGCTTGCATGTTGCTATGGTGTTGGACAGGTTTAAGCAGAGCTTCTAGACTAAAGTGGACTAGGAAGAAAGGCAATCTCCTTTCAAAAATTATCAGTGAAAACTCTATGGATCATAATGGTCTGACCCACAACAAATCATGGGAATGGTGCAGAACCAGGGAGCATTTTGTTCCATTGTGCATGGGGTCACCAGGTGTCAGGGACCAACTCAAAGACAGCTAACAGTAAGATCTGTACAAACACATTCTCCTTTTGCCCTAACTGTTGAAAGTTTGGGGGATATAGCTAGATAGGTAGGTAGGTAGGTAAATAGATAGATAGGCAGGTAGGTAGGTAGGTAGAGGGGTAGAGAGAGAGGTAGAGATATATCTATCTCTATCTAAAGTATCTACCATCTAGCCACCATCTATCTATCTCTCTGTCTATCTATCATCTATCTATCTATCTATCTATCTATCCATCCATCCATCCATCCATCCATCCATCTATCTATCTATCTATCTATCTATCTAATGTTCAAGTACACTAGCTTTCCTCAGGCTTAATTTTCTGATTCAATCATTCCTCTTCCCATCTTCTCTTATTAAAAAAAAATCTTATATTCATGGATTTACTTTTGTTATATCTATATTTTTGTTGTAAGCCTTCTTGGATCCTTGGGAAGCATGTACAGTATAATCATACTAACAAATGTCCCTGGGCCTCGATTTCACCTCCAATTTTTCAAAGAAGGGGTTGGACTAGATAATTACTTATGACTCTAAAACTTGTCATGGTGTGATGCAAGAAAGTGAAACTTCTAACAGAGAATAACTGAAAACTTGTGGTAAGTCCTCTAAATGAAACTTTTCATCCCAGTAATACAACCAAGCTATCAAGAAGGTTACCCTAAGATGACCCAGCCATTTTCACAATATAAGTCAAGTGGCAGAAGAAGAAACAACCTAAATTAATTGTTTATACCAGGGATATGGAAAATAATTTCTCTTTTCATAAAAGATGCCTGGCACATACCACCTCAACCTCATTCTTTGTCCGTGACAGACAGCACAAATCATTCAGGGCACTCTTTGCCTGCTAAGCACAAACTTGGTCTCAGAATCTAGCACAGCATTCCATAGAGTCACAGCCAATAATTTGGAGTTGACACATAATAAGAGCTAGCATCCATTGGTGTTTTCAATGAAACAAGCATAATTTTATCATTTATTTGTGTAATTCTCCCAGTACCTCTGTGTAGTAGTTAGTTATTATCACTTTTTTTTTTTTACTGATTAGTAAACTAAGTCACAAAGAATTTAAGTGAACTCATAGAAGACCACATGGTTTATAAGTGAAGGCTCATGAAGTTGGGTGGAATAAAACCTATTTGCATTCCTTGTCTTGGTAGCTGATGCTAACTGAGTTTAGTGCTAGTGTTGTTGGATTTCCAAATCGATCTGAAGTAGCTACTGCAGAGACCCTGAAAGGTGGTCAGTTCCCTGCCATCTAAGACAGTTGCTGCCATGCTAACTAATGAGCCTTGTGCTATTCCAATAATCTCCAAAATAGGGTGTGTGTACACTAGGAGAAGTGCAAGACAATTTGTTCTAGTATATGATGAATATATTTTCATTTCTACTTCCAATTATTTTGTCTATTAAAAAAAAAGATGCCCAAGTTACACCAATGAACAAGGAACAATATCAATAAATAAGGAATTAAATAAATAAGGAATGATATAATATGTTATAATTTATAAAGAAATACACATAGACTGGGGGTTTGTGTTCAGAATTTTTTTTTTTAATGACAAGATGCATGATCAAAAATGGCAAACACTGGTCCATACTGAAGACAAACAAATGGGACATGCCCGCCAAGTCAAAAATTTACAGTTTAAGGCCTGTAGACAGAAAATACTCATCTGGCTCCTCACATCTGTGTCATTCCACTGTGATACAGTGGCTGCAACAATGGGCTTACACATAGCAATGATTGTGAGGATGGAGCAGGGCTGGCCAGGGTTTTGATTCTGTTGTATGTGGAGTCGCTATGAGCAGGAACTGGCTCAGGCACCTAACAACAACAATCACATCTGCTATTGACCCAGCATGTTCTAGAAAAGAATAATGGGGTTAAGTCACAATCCCATGTTTTATTTCCTTTATGATGCTGAACATGTCACTTGTTTCTGAGCCTCAGTGTTTTCATCTGCTAAATGGAGAGAAAAATGCCACAATTTACTGGCTGGACCATAACTCAACCTCTCTGCATCTTAGTTTTCTTATCTATAAAATGAACACCTTAATAGTAAAACCCAAAAAAACCAAATTCATTGCCATCAACTCGATGCCGGCTCATAGCGACCCTGTAGGACAGAGTAGAATTATCCCATAGGGATTCCAAGGCTATAATCTTTATAGAAGCAGATTGTCACATCTTTCGGCAGCAGAGCAACTGGAAGATTGAAAGTGCCAACCTATGAGGTGGGAGCTGAGTGCTTAACCACTTTGCCATCAGGGCTCCTTATCTTAATAGTGCCAGTCTCTAATGAAAGACTTAACCATACTGTCTGACCTAGGCTATAGGACCTCCAAACCTAAAGAAGAGGAAGAAACGAACAGAATAACAAAGCAAACAGGAGAGTTAGTGCAACTTAAGAGGGAGTTTCCAAAAACTAATGGTCTTTCTTTGAGGAATTAAAGAAAAAAAAATTTTTTTTTAATGGTCTTTCTTTGAGGAATTAAGTCATAATAGTTAAAAATGCAAATTATATAGCTTTCTAAAGTATAAATAAAATATCTCAGTATGGAAAGAATGCATTTTTTTTAAAGTAGAATAGATTAATTTAAATTATACCCTGGTGGACATTTCATAATTAGGTTTATATATGATTGCATCTGGAAAACATCATTCTTCTAAATAGGAAAATTATGCAATATGTGTTGTATTGTGGGAGAATCCCATGAAATTATTTTGCTTCTCTCATCAGTCAGCATGAAGATCTTAACTTGCTTTGAAAATCACTGTGAAACTCTCCTATCATATATGTTATATACAACGAAAAATATCATGGGCCCTAAAATTCTATACACAGCAAATAGAAATTCATTGATAATGACTTTGACTGGCTACTCTAAACAATGTCAACAAGGGAAAAACATTGAGATCTAGTTGTGTGCTCTGGATCACAAACCATGTTTGATTGTCAGGGATTATAAGGATTAAGTGAGTTAATGCATATAAAACTCATAGAACAGTGAATGGCACATAGAAAGTGCTTGATGCAGGTTACAAACTATGAGGATGGGAATGGAGATAGAGATGCCATCTCTGGCAGCCTTTTGCTAGCTAGTCCCCTTTGTTTCCACACATACTTCAACAGCTCCAGGAAGGAGCCTTTGTCCACCTGGTGTCTCAGAACTGACCATCATCCAAATCAGTCATCCAAGAAGTCACTCATCTTACAGATGAGATCTAGGAGGCTCAGAGGAATGAAACAACTAGTTCACGAGTTTAAAGGTCTCTTCAGTCTTTTCTCTTTACACTTATTAGGACACCTTTAACAATCATCCCAGGACAGATACAATTGTCTGTCAGAGCTAATGCGACTCTCAGGATGAACCTCCCACATCTCTTGGAATCTTCTCCCTCTTTCCAGGTTCCAGGCTGAGGGACCAGCTCCATTTATAATTGATAGACTGTGAGCTCAGAGGTTGGCCAGTGAGCCTCATAGCTGAGCTCCCCTAGTCACACTCACATATACACACCAAAGTGACCTTTCCGAGGATCCCCATTAAAGGATCACCATACCAACCCCTTTACCTACAATAAATGTAGCATACACATCACCAGCCCGTACACACTGAAACAAACAAAAAAAAAACCCCGTTACCATCAAGTCGATTCCAGCTCATAGCAACCCCATAAGACAGAGAACTGCCACCATAAAATTTCCAAGGAGCACCTGGTGGATTCAAACCTCTAACCTTTTGGTTCGCAGACATACCTCTTAACCACTACGCCACCAGGGTTTCTGACACATACTGAAGGGCAGACAAAATTAACTATCTTTTATAGTTCACACCAACCTGGGCCCTACTTTAGTACAGTGGCTGTCAACCAGGGGCAATTTTTTCCCCCAAAGGGACATTTGGGAATGTCAGGAGGCATTTTTTGTTGGTCACTAATGGTGTGTGTATATGTGTGTACATGTGTTTTTGACATCTGGTAAGCAGAGGCCGGGGTGACACTAATACCCTATAATACATAGGATAGCTTCCCACTACAAATAATTATCCAGCCCAAAATGTCAGTAGTGCCCGATTTAAGAAACCCTGCTTCAGTAACTGTAACACCAAAGTCCCTCCTATATAGCATAGGTGTTCCTGGAAGTCCTTGAACAAGTTGCTTTAACAGTTGCAGCCTTTTTTCCTTTGTCAATGAAATGGAGATAATAATAGTACTTACCTTACAGAATAGTCAGGATTGAACAAGATGATCTATGTTAAGCCCCTAATACAGCACCTGTTTTGCAATAAACAGTTAGCTCATTCATTCAGTAAATATATATTGAGTGTAAGATGCTGTAGGTGTGGTCGAGGGGCATAAAAACACCTATTGTCTCTGCTCTTATGGAGCCTACAGTCTAGAGGAGGAGGCAGGCATTAATTAAATAGTCTCCCAAACAATGCAAGTTAGCTGTCATTGCTGTTATTATCTACAAGAAGACAATTCCTTCTTTTTGTGGACTTCCCATGCTGCTATTCCCACACATTTTCCATGACTTTTCTCATACAATCCAAGAAGGGCTAATACCAAAGGTAAGTGAGCTGAAAGTCTTCTGTGCCCATCTTTGTTCATCTGTCAGCTCCTTGACCTCTGAGAGAAGCTGCCCAGAAGTTCTAATTGCCTGCTCCAAACTCCATGGTACATGGGGATGGGAGCACATGATCCAGAGGGCCCGTCATCGTGCTGCGTTGCTATAGTAAGGATGCCCTTTATTGATCACACTTGCCTGGAGTCATGTAACTCCCCAGCCTGCTGCTGAGCTCCCCAAGGGGCAGTTGGCAGGCAGCAGTGTCTCTCTGGACCAATGCTGAGCCTGAGTTCTGCCCTCTCTCCCACGCTGGACACATGAAGGCAGCCTGCACAAACAACTAATGCTTCTTTGTAGTGTCTTGTCATTCACACACTAATTTGAAGTCACAGATCAAAACTGGTGAGAAACACCAGGGAAAAGAGATTCGAAGACTCCCCGCCTTCCCTAAAGCAACGCGGCAGCCCTGCATCAGCAGCCAGCAAAACTATCATTTTCCCAAGAGAATCTCTCTCTTGCCCTTTAATTTCACCGCTTTCTAGAGTCTCTCCATCTTGCCAACATTTTTTATTATAGGAAGTTTGACACTGAATCCTAGCAGAAGTGCAATATGTCTGCTACTGATTAGAAAGCTGATGTCCTGAGAGGTTAAGGACTTACATGAAGGTCGCAGTGCTGGTTAGTAACTGCGCAACCCAGCGAGAGACCTGGTTCTTGATTCCTTCCTGTCAGTACCCCACAGAACAGGGTGACCAGGAGATGTTTCCACCTGGACACTTTTTTTTTTTTTTTTTTTGCTTTTTAAAAACCAAATTTTTTTGATAGTTCTTCATGTGTTTCCTTAGAAACACAGGTGAAGTTGTTGAAAGGATGTTTTGTTATATATATTTTCACCAAAAAAAAAAAAATACATGTGTGTGTTAAATATATACATATGTTATGTACATAATATATATAAAAAATATATATGAACTGAAGTTGCAGGATTAATATTTGAAATAAAAATGTTTAAAAAAATATGTGAGTAGCCATTATTTTTTAAAATAAAGCATTAAAATTTTCTAACTTTCTCAACAACTCCAGATGTTACTGTATATTCATACTTATCTATTCAGCACCCTCCTCCACCATCACTCCTGCCACCACTCATGCTTGCTGGTGATCTCTAAACCACAAGTGGGTGCTTCTTAGTGAGCAGCTAAGGCAGAGTGGTCAAGTAACTACAAGAAAATCACTCAGCAGGAGAGCTGGAACTTAGGGTTTTAGCATGCAAAATCCTTTAGGTCAAAGAGGGAAAATATACAGAAATGACCCCACAGCTCTCCATCCAACACCAGTGGCAGACATCACTAATCAATCACCGCACCCTTTCCTTTTCAAGCCCAGATTCAGCCTCAAAATACTTAAGACAATGTTCCAGGCAGCTATTACCCATCAACAGGTTTGACATAATATGGGGTGGTTTTGGAAGACCTCTTTAAAGAAGGTACTTTTAAGATGAGGTTTAAAGATGAGAAAAAGCCACGTATGTGGAAGAGCTGTTTGTTAATGTTATGCGTCAATCTGGCTAAGCCATGGTTCTCAGTATCATGTAATTATTATCCATTTTGTGATCTGATGTAAGGTCAGTTTCCTTGAGGTATGGCCTGCATCCAATATATATGGATGTTCCAGCAAAGCATTCTCCCTCTCTCTGTCTCTGTCTCTCGATTTTGTATCTGACTCCTCATCATCTGACCTCCAATTCTTGGAACCTGAGCCAACAGCCTGCCACCTGACCAACAGATTATGGGATTAGTCAGCTCCTAAAGCCCCGTAAGGAGAAGCCTCCAGCCTGATGCCTGACCCACAGATTCAGGACTTGCCAGCCTCCACAGCTGTGTGCACCATTTCCATGAAATAAATCTCTCATTCTATACAAGTATACTTCTTTTTTTTTTTCCTCTAGAGAACCCAGCCTTAGGCACAGGCGGACGGAACAGCACATGAAAAAAACTGGTACAAATAAGTGATATTGACATATTAAGAAAAAAAGTTGCCATTGAGTCAATTCTGACTCATGGTGACCCCATGTGTTACAGGGCAGAACTGTGTTCCATAGAGTTTTCCTTTTTTTCCTGCTGCGGATCATCTAAATAAGAATGGTCATTGTTCTAGGTAAAAGTATACAAAGCAAAATTAGTTTTTCATTAAAAAATTGATACACGAATTGTTTTGTGACATTGGCGGAAATCCTCACAATGTGTCAGCACTCTCCCCTTTCCCTCTCCACACTGGATTTTCCATGTCCATTCATCCAGTTTTCCTGTCCCTTTCTGCCTTCTTGTCTTTGTTTTGGGGCAGGTGTTGCCCATTTGGTCTCGTATACTTGAATGAACTAAGAAACACATTCCTCTTATGTGTTATTGTTTGTTTTATAGGCCCGTCTAATCTCTGCGTGAAAGGCGGACTTCAGGAGTGGTTTCAGTTCTGAGTTAACAGGGTGTCCAGGGGCCATACTCTTGGGCATTCTTCCAGTCCCTGGAAGACCAGTAAGTCTGGTCTTTTTTTGTGAATTCAAATTTTGTTCTACATTTTTCTCCCACTCTGTCAGGGACCCTCTGTTGTGATGCCTGTCAGAACAGTCCATGGTGGTAGTCCGGCACCAGCTAATTCTTCTGAGCTCAGGCTGATGGAGGCTGTGGTTCTTGTGGTCCATCAATCCTTTGAACTAATATTTTCCTTGTGTCTTCAGTTTTCTTCATTCTCCTTTGCTCTGGACAGGATGGGACCAAAAGATGTATCTTAGGTGGCAACTTCCAAGCTTTTAAGACCCCAGGTGCTAGTCACCAAAGTAGGATGTGGAATATTTTCTTCATGAACTACATTATGCCAATTGACCTAAAAGTCCCCTGAGCCCATGGTTCCCAGCCCTCAGCCCCAGTAATTCGGTCCCTCAAAGTGTTTGGATGTGTCTAAGAAACTTCTATGATTTTGCCTTGGTTAAGTTGTGCTGACTTCCCATATATTGTGTATTGTCTTTCCCTTCACCAACGTTAACACTTGTACTACATAGTTAGTGATTTACCATCCTCACCCTTCCCCTCCCTCGTAACCATCAAATATTGTTTTTTGTTTTCTTCTGTGTGTAAAACTTTTCTTGGGTTTTTATAATAGTGGTCTCATGCAATATTTGTCCTTTTGTGATGGATTTATTTCACTCAAAATAATGCCCTCCAGATTCATCCATGTTGTGAGATGTTTCATAGATTTGTCATCGTTCTTATCATTGCATAGTATTCCACCATGTGTATGTACCATAGTTTGTTTACCCATCTGTTGATGGACACTAAGGTTGTTTCTTTTTGCTATTGTGAATAATGTTGCAATGAACATGGGTGTGCATGTGTCTATCTGTGTGATGGCTCTTCCTTCTCTAGGATATATTCCTAGATGTAGGATTGCTGGATCATATGGTGTTTCTATTTCTAGCTTTTTAAAGAGTTACCATATTGTTTTCCACAGTGGTTGTACCACTTTACATTCCCACCAACAGTGCATAATAGTTCCAATCTCCTCACAACCTCTCCACCATTTGTTATTTTCTGTTTTTTTTTTTTTTTAGCACAGTAATGTCAGGGTGAGATGGTATCTCATTGTAGTTTTGATTTGCATTTCTCTAATGGCTTTTTTTTTTTTTTTTATCACAAACAGTTCCTCCTGTGTCTGTTAGCCACTTGAATATCTTCTTTGGAGAAGTGTCTGTTTGTATCCTTTGCCCATTTTTTAATTGAATTATTTGTCTTTTTGTTGTTGAAATGTTGAAGTATTCTATAAATTTTAAGAGATTAGACCCTTGTCGGATGTGTCATAGCCAAAATTTTTTTCCCAGTCTCTAAGTTCTCTTTTTATTCTTTCGATAAAGTCTTTTGATGAACATAAGCGTTTAAGTTTTAGGAGCTCCCAGTTATCTAGTTTATCTCCTGGTGTTTGTGCACTGTTGATGATGGTTTGTATTATACTTGTGCCATGTATTAGAGAGCTAGCATTGTCCCTATTTTTTCTTCCACGACCTTTATCATTTTAGGTTTTATATTTAGGTCTTTGATCCATTTTGAGTTAGTTTTTGTGTATGGTGTCAGGTCCTTTTTCATTTTTTGATGGATGGACATCCAGTTTTGTCAGCCAGCACCATTTGTTTAAAAGACTGTCTTTTCCCCATTTAATAGACTTCGATGTTTTGTTAAAAGTCAGCTGAACATAGGTGGATGGATTTACATATGGGTTCTCAATTCTGTTCCATTGGTCTACGTGTCTGTTGTGTACCAGTACCAGGCTGTTTTGACTACCATGGCAGTATAGTATATTCTGAGATCAAATAGTGTAAGGCCTCCTACTTTGTTCTTCAATAATGTTTTGCTTTTCCAGGGCCTCTTTCCTTTCCATATATAGTTGACGATTAGTTTTTCTATCCTGTTAAAGAATGCTGTTGGTATTTGGACTGGGATTGCACTATATTTGTAGATCGTTTTGGGTAGGATTGACATTTTCACAATGTTGAGTCTTCTTATCCATGAGCATGGCATGTTTTTCCATTTATGTAGGTCTTTTTGGTAGGCTCTTTGGAAAATCTATGGGGCAGTTCTATTCTGCCCCATAGGGTCGCTATGAGTTGGAATCGACTCGACGGCAGTGGGTTTTAGTGGGTTTCTTGGAATAGTATTTTGTTGCTTTCTTTGTATAGATCTCTTACATCCCTGGTTAGATTTATTCCTAAGTATTTTATCTTTTTAGGGGATGTTATAAACAGTATTGTTTTCTTGATTTCTTTTTCAAAGTTCTTTTTATTGGTATATAGAAATCCAGCTGGTTTTTGTATGTTGATCGTGTATTCTGCTACTCTGCTGAATCTTTCTATTAGTTCCAGTAATTTTCTTGTGGAATTTTTAGGGTTGTCTATGTACGAAGGTTGTATTGTGTAATGGTTAAGGTCAGCAGTTCAAATCCACCAGGCTTTCCTTGGAAACTCTATGGGGCAGTTCTACTCTATTTTATTGGGCTGCTATGAGTGGGAATCGACTCGACAGCAATGGGTTTGGTTTTGTGTATGGGATCATATCATTTGCAAATAAGGATAGTTTTACTTCTTCCTTTCCAACTTGGATGCCCTTTATTTCTTTTTATATCTTTTTTGCTCTAGCTAGGATTTCCAACACAATGTTAAATACGAGTGGAGATAACAGGAATCCTTATCTGTTCCCATTCTCAAGGGGAACACTTTCAACCTTTCTCCATTGGGAATGATGTTGACTGCTGGTTTTGTGTAGAAGCCTTTATTATATTTAGAAATTTCCCTCCATTCCTACTTTATTGAGAGTTTTTATCAAGAATATGTGTTGGACTTTGTCAAATGCCTTTTCTGCATAGATTGAGATGATCATGTGGTTCTTTTATTTATGTGGTGGATAACATTGATTGATTCTTTAATATTGAACCATCCTTGCATGCCTGGTATAAATCCCACTTGGTCGTAGTGTATTATTTTTTTGGTATGATACTGAATTCTATTGGCTAGAATCATGTTGAGAATTTTTGCATCTACATTCATGAGCAATATTGGTCTGTGATTTTCTTTTTTTGTGATGTCTTTGCCTGGCTTTGGTGTCAGGGTTGTGCTTACTTCATAGAATGAATTTGTAAGTATTCCTTCCTTTTCTATGCTCTGAAATAATTTGAGTAGCACTGGTGTGAGCTCTTTTCTCTTTTTGCAGTGAAGCTGTCAGGGTCAAGGCTTTTTTGTTGTTGTTGTTGGGAGTTTTTTTTAATTATCTCTTCTCCTGTTTGGGTCTGTTCAAATTTTCCATCTCAGTTTGTGTTAGTATAGGTAGGCAGTGTGTTTCTAGCAATGTGTCTATTTCCTCTAGGTTCTCAAATTTGTTAGATTACAATTTTTCTTTGTGTTCTATTATGATCCTTTCTGTTTCAGTTGGGTCTGTTGTAATGCCCCGTATCTCATTTCTTTTTTGAGTTATTTGCTTCCTGTCCTGTTTTTATTTTGTCAGTTTGGCCAATGGTTTGTCAATTTTGTCGATTCTTTCAAAGAACCAACTTCTGTTCTTGTTGATTCTTTCTATTGTTTTTCTGTTCTATTTCATTTGTTTTTGCTCTAATCTTTTTTATTTCCTTTCCTCTGGTGCCTGTGGGATTATTTTGCTGCTCTCTTTCTATTTGTTCAAGTTGTAGGACTAAAATTTTGATTTAGGGAGGGAGAAATAAAAGGAAGAAAGTGAAAAATGGCACAGCAGGAGCCAGCTTGTGGGGACAGCATGGATTCAGGGTGGCATTGGGCTGGTGGCTCTCTATCCATAGTAGTGTGGTGTGGACCAGTGAGAAGGCATAGAGGTGGGGTACCAGGTTAGGTGGGAGGAACAAACAAATGGAGGTAAAGGAAAAAAAAATGGTGTGGTGGGACCTGGCAGGTGGGGGTGGGGGGAATCCAGGCTGACAGTGCGCTGATGGCTTTCTAGTCAAGGTGGTGCAGTGTGGCCAAGGGGGAAGGGGTAGAGTTGGGATATGAGGCTAGGTGGAAGGGAGAAAGAAAAGGAAAGAAAAAAAATAGTGCAGTGGAAGCCAGTGGGGTAGGGGGAGACCCAGGGTGGCAGAAGGCTTGTTGCCCTCTCCCCACAGTATGAGGCATAGCCCAGCAGGAAGATGTGAGGTGGCATACAGGGCTAGGTAGAAGGGAGAAAGAAAAGGAAGAAAGGGAAAAAATGGCACAGCAGGAGAGGGTGGGTAGGGTGGGGCAGACCCAGAGTAATGGCGGGCTTGTAACTCTCTAGCTGAGCCATGCAGCATGGCCTGTCAGGAAAGCGTAGAGGTGCTGTATGGGGCTAGGCAGGAGGGAGAAAGAAAAGGGGAAAAAATTGCACAGCAGGAGCTGGTGGGAGGGATGGGGCAGACCCACGGTGATGGTGGGCTTGTAGCTGTCTAGATGAGCTGCATAGTGTGGCATGTCAGGAAGGGGTAGGGGCGGCATACAGGGCAGAAGGGTAAGGGATGGGAAAATGTGTTTTTCTGGTTACTGGGTGCTCTGTCTCCTGTTGGGAGTTCGTTACGTAGTGTTACCTGCCTGTACTCCCTGTCTGGGGTCATGGCTGGCTGTACTTCAAGATGGCAACGCTGTGCTGTGTTAGTTGGCAGGCGACCTCCACTCCATATCTCTCCTGTTCTCCGTTTTCCTTCAGTTTCTTCTTCCATTCAATGCTTGCTCTAGTTCTTTATCCCTTCTTTTGATGCTCAGGGTTCCAGGATTGATGTTTATACCTATTTTACTTAGTTTTTCAGGTCTTTGCTGCAGAGGGACAGCATGATGCATCTGTCTAGAGTGTCACATTGGCTTTGCCTTCCACATGGTTTTCTTGACTGTAATCTTTATGGAAGCAGATCACCAGGCATATCTTCTATGGTGTCCCTGGGTGGGTTTGAACCACCAACATTTAGGTTAGTAGTCAAGCACACTGCAATAAGCAAGGTTAGAAGTAGCAGGAGATAAGTCTGACTATGGGTGAAGTAGTGGGGGGGGGGGGCGTTGAATGTCCCTAATCACTTAATGGCCTCCTATCTGCTAACAGCTTACTGTGAATTAATTCACTGTATTGATAGGTAGAAGACAATACAAAGATCAAAAGCACAAGAAATTCCCTCAAGGAAAAGTTTCGGGGATCTGTATACCAAAAAAGATGCCATCAATGGGAGTCTTGCCAGAAAGAAAAGAATCACTTTGTCAGCTGAGTGAAGGTGCTGAATGTCAACTGTGTCAGTCAGGATTCAACCAGCAAAATAGAACCACCAGAAGGTCGATGTATGTGCATGAATGTATCTCTCTCCTCTCTCTCTATATATATTCTCTATCTATATATCAATCCATCTTTCTATCATATATGAGCAAAAAAAACACACAGAGACTCAGTTAGCTGCCTGAAGTTACTTGAAGAGGTTGAGTAGAGCAGAAGCTGAGCAGAGCTTGAGGGAGCTATCAGACCATGTGCATTCCTGCAGAGTTGGGGCAGAGAGAAAAGCCATCATATGAGAGAGAGAGAGCCTCTGAGGCCCTTGAGAAACAGAAAGACCCCTCAATTCCTGACTTTCTGAGGGGTCCAACTGTACTTTGCTTTCTGTACTTGTGTAAACATGTAATGAGCAGTTGCAATAAAAATTCCACTTTCACCCTTACTTTGGCCAAGGAGAGTACGTGTCTGTGTTTTGCAGCCAATCCATCCCTGAGTCAAACACTTGAGGTTGAAGATAATCTTTACCTGCTTCCTGAGTTTCCCTAGTTACCAAATTCAGTGACCCGGATGGCACATGCTAGAGGTACTTAGATTCACGCTCACAAAGACAGGCCATGAGATCACAGAAACTTGGAGCAAATGGCAAAGCCAGTGAGAACCACCCAAGTCACAGAAACATCTCCCTCCTGTTCTGAGTGCTGGGCTCGTCACGTCAGCAGAGGCCTCATAAGGTAGCAGGGCAATTTCAATTCGCCGTACTGGTAAAGCACGCACTTGAGAGATGATGCTCTTCCCAGAGCTGTCAATCTTTCCACATTTACGATCCCGAAAACCAATTTAGTAGAGCATTTTAAAGTAACTTTTTAAAAAACTTTATGCCAAAAAGAAAAAAGAAAAGAAAGAGGAAAGTGCTAATTGCACTTTAGATGCTTTTCAGTCCAGGATCTCAGAGTATTTGATGAGCTCTCATTTCATACAACCTTGCTTCACCCCTGATTGGGAACAGATCGGTATTGTTGAGTTCACAATATGAAGAAACTGAGGTCCTTCTCAAGAAAGGTGAGAATGTCATGTTCCAATTTTCCACTTCAAGAGGAATTAAGGAAAAGCATACCCCATTTGAATCACAACCCTTAGAGTGCCTCCCAGTGAGGACGGTGTCAGGTATCTTTCATTTGCAAGAACTCTACTCGAGATGTCAGATTCACTCACCACATGTATGCCTTCTCCACAAGAATGGAAGCACGCAGGGAGCTTATAGATCCCATCCTTACAATTGTGCAATCAAAAATGGAAAGCATGCAGCTCCTCCAGCTTCATTAACAACAACAAAAAAAACCTCAAGGAAGAAGACTGACTGGACTAGTTTGGGTTGAGTAGCCACACCTGGACTAACTGCTGAGGCCAGAGAGATGGATGCTGTGATTGAACATGCCTGAGTTACATAGGCCACCCCTATGACCAATGGGAGCAGGGAGTGTTATCAGAAGGAGAGCATGAGCAGAGACATAACCAGCAGGGGAATTGTTGTGGGCTGAACAGCCACCTCAAATTGTGTCTTCAAGAAACCTTCTACTTTAGGGGAGGCTACTCTTTTTTTTTTTTACTTAGTTGCCCTCAAGTCAATCCTGACTCATAGTGACCCCCATGTGTGTCAGAGTAAAACCTTGCTCCATAAGATTTTCAATGGCTGATTTTTCAAAAGTAGATTGCCAGGCCTTTCCTCTGAGGTGCCTCTGTGTAGACTTGAACCTCCAATCTTTCAATTTGCAGCAGAGCGCATTAACCATTTATACAACCCAGGGACTCCCCTCAGAGGCTAAAACCCATTGTCATCCAGCCAATTCCGACTCATAGAGACCCTATAGGACAGAACAGTACTACCCCACAGAGTTTCCAAGGAGCACCTGGTAGATTTGAACTGCCAACCTTTTGGTTAGCAGCTGTAGCACTTAACCATTACACCACCAGGGTTTAAAGGCAGCTAAGTACACATTATTCTCTCCCTGTCTTAAACAATCTACTATAAAGATGACTTATCACTAAATCTCTGTGCACATCCACACTTGATTCCTTAGGATAAATTCTTAGAAGTGTAACACCTGGGTCAAATGGTATGCATATTTTAAAGTTTTTGATATTCTTTGCTGACCCGTTTTTCAGAAAGGGTGCACAAATTTACATTTCCACCTGTAAAATGAATTAACATTATTTTTATCTGCTTCCCAATGAATGGGTAAACATGCAAGAAAATCACCCGTTTTAAAAAAAAAGAAAAGAAACCCATTACCGTCGAGTCGATTCCAACTCATAGCGACCTTAAAGGACAGAGTAGAACTGCCCCATAGGGTTTTCAAGGAGCAGCTGGTGGATTCAAACTACCGACCTTTCGGTTAGCTGCTGTAGCTTTTAACCACTACACCACCAGGGTTTCCACAGGGATAGGTAAAACAGTGTTGTTAGCTCTCATCAGGTAGGCTTCATGACCCACTGGTGATAATACTGTTGTGATCCACAGAGTTTTCATGGGCTGATTTTCAGAAGTAGATCACCAGGCCTTTCTTCCTAGTCTGCCTTAGTCTGGAAGCTCTCCTGAAATATATTCATCATGATTCATCATGATAACAACTTGCAAGCCTCCACTGACAGATGGGTGGTGGCTACATTTGAGGTGCATTGGCCAGAAATCAAAGCTGGCTCTCCCACATGGAAGGCAAGCATTCTACCATTAACCATCACTACCCCGATAGAAAAGAGAAGTAAAGAACCCAAATAAATTACCACCCAGACAATCAAGATATGAACAATTGAAGGATGTTTGGACTGATGAGGCATGGATAAAATCAGGGGAAATGGATTGTATATGACCGAGGGCCCTGACCTTCTAGAATCAGGCAGCAATGCAAACAAGAAGGTGCCCTCATGTCAGGGAGCTGAGCGTCTGGGGTGGCTGACCATGCATAGCTTACTTCCCAGCCTTCAGCAACCAGAATGCGGATGAACTCCTGGCAGTATGCATATGGGATCACGTTTCTCAAGGAATACAGCCCTTGAAGCCAGGAAAGCATACCTGTCAGAGGCAGATGTTGCCCCATCATTGCCCCTGATGCACTGTGGGCTAATTGCCATTGCTGCAAATAATCTCCAAAGATTACCACACGCATCATAAATAAAGAGGGGCTCTGCGACACTGCATTATGACAAGGCCTCAATCGTGCTTATCTTTTACTAGAGTGGAGCTGTGTATTCATGTTACTAATGAATCTTTTTCATTTGTGCAAGTGATGTTTCCATTTGACAATGACATGAACATAAAGTGGAGGTTAATTTACTCCATTGCGAGTGGTTCATTATTTAACCTGACATTGAGGACAAAACAATGTAGCTTAATAGATGACAAATAGAAATTAGTTGTGATGAATTTTGCCATTTAATTCTAGCAGGCTCACTAAATGTTTTCCATAAATATGGCAAGAGAGCCAGGGTTAACCTCTCTGTGGGTGGGATTTGCTCACTCTGCTGTTTCCAGGATATTACCCAAGGATCGGGAAACTTCCATTGGGAACGTCCATTGTTCCACTGGGGACAAGCAATTTCCGGTTGTACAAAAGACTTTGGAGACTAATGGTGATGCACTGCCATAGGATCAAGTTTTATATTGGATTACCTTCCTTTAACACCAGAGAGACAATTGACTTACAAGGCTAGACACTGGAAGTTGTATTGAATTGATAGCTATTAGCGTTGGTGTCTAAAACCCTAGACCCTTGCCTTTTTTGTTCTTCCACATGGAGGTAACACAGTAGTAACAGGAATGACCTATAATTCTAGAGTCAAACAGAGTTTGTGTTTGAATCCCTGCTAAGCTAGTTACTAACTAGGTCATTTTGAGTTAGTCATTCAACTTCTGCTAGCGTCAGCTTCCTTACCTGAAGTAGGGGATGATAATAGCATTTATCTCATGCTATGGATCAAATGGGATTCTGAGAAGGAAGAGATGCGTATAACTTGGAATTTTTACAGAGTCAATGTCCTAGAAAAATGGTCAGAATATTCAGTCATTGGTTCTGATTTTTTTTTTTCCTCCTCCATTAGTACATGCTTTCTGTAGGAAAAGCAAGATATGTCATTAATACCTTCATATAAATCTGAGTTAGCATGCTCCTTCTCTCAAAGGCATTTGCATTCTTACAGGCCTTTTCACTGTAGAGAGAAACATTTTGCCCCAAGTTAAGGAATTTGCTGTCCCACTGATTATGTAATGAGGGAAGGAAGTGAGGAAGGCATTTTAGGCAAAAATGGCAGCCTATGCAAAGGTCCTGCATGTGAAAGCTGGACAACAAATAAGGAAGACTGAAGAAGAGTTGACGCCCTTGAATTGTGGTGTCAGCAAAGAATATTGAATATACCATGGACTGTCAGAAGAATGAACAAATCTGTCCTGGAAGAAGTACAACCAGAATGCTTCTTAGAAGCAAGGATGGCGAGACTGCATCTTACATACTTTGGACATGTTGTCAGGAGGGATCAGTCTCTGGAGAAGAACATCATGCTTGGCAAAGTACAGGGTCAGTGGGAAAAAGGAAGACCCTCAATGAGGTGGATTGACACAGTGGCTGCAACAATGGGCTGAAGCATAACAATGATTGTAAGGATGGGGCAGGACCGGGCAGTGTCTTGTTCTGTTGTACATAGGGTCACTATGAGTCAGAGCCAACTTGACGGCACCTAACAACAACAACAATGCAAAGGCCCTGTGTGAGTAGGAAGCATGGGAAATATAAAAGACTGAAAGAAATCCAGGGTAGCTAGAGCATAGAAATCCAAGAAGCATCTGGCATGAAACAGGTAGGACCAAGATATTGCAGTGTTTTGAAGGCCATGTTGAAGAATTTTGTCTTTATCCAGAGAGCAGTGAAAGGAAGATCATGGAAATGTCCTAACCAGGGAGGTGATGTGTTCAGATTTTATTTCCAACAGATAACCCTGGAAGTGGTACGGAGAGTAGAATTGGAGGCAGGCAAGATCAGTTGTAGGCAGACCAGCCTAGAGGCTCCTGCAGTGGCCCAGACCAAGTGGGCAGTAGCTTAGATGAAGTAGTGGTGGACAGAGAAGTGGAAAGTTTTGATCAATATGAAGGAGGACCCAGTCATGGATTGAATATGGGGATAACGAAAAAGGGTGTTTCAATAATGACATTCGTGAGTCATCAGGCTCAACACTTTTGTTTTAAATGAAGGAATAAGGCACAGAAAGAGTAAATTAATTTTCCCTAAATCAGCACACACCTATTAGTCATTGAGCTTATGCATTTATGTGTACATGGTATGTATACTTGTGATGTGTGTGTAAGAGAGAAAGAGAGAAAAAAGTATGTGTGTATACTTCGTGTTCACACACATATATCCAAGAATACACTATTTAAGGAAAGCCAGTTGCCATCAAGTCGATTCCAACTCTTGGAGATCCCATGTATATCAGAGTAGTATTGGTTTCCATAGGATTTTTAATGGCTGTTTACCAGAAGTAGATCACTAGGCCTTACTTCCAAGGTGCCTCTGGATGGACTCAAACCTCCAACTTTCAGTTAGCAGCTGAATCCATTACTGTTTGCACCACTCATTATTTAAACAGAGTAAACTAAAAATTGGGGCACCATTTTGTCCCTAGACACTAGAAAGCTTGTGCCTGTCCCCCACCTTGGTTAGCTGCATCCCTGTGCCATGTTACTCTGCCCTTATTTCTTTAAATTACAGAGTACATTTATACAATCCTGCTATATACTTTCTTTTATCTATCCAGTGTGTGGCCACCTCATTTTTATTGTTATCCTGGCTTCTATTCAATTTATTAGTTTGCGGCCTATGTAGCATATTTTAATAATTTCAAAGGCATCTTTTCGTCATTGAAACTTGTCTAAAGAAGGCCTGAAATAATCAGTATTTCAGATTTTTACTGCTCTCCACCCCCTCCCCCACCTTGCACACGCACTCATGTATGTTTTGCTATTTTAAAGAAAGAGATTTAACAGCCATAAGGCACTTTTAAAAACAACATTCACATCTGGGCTGACCACCTGTATGCCAAAATTTAGCTTGATGTTAATTAAAACAGGCATGTTATAAACCTCAGGAAATGGCAGCTGACCCCTAACTATGAATGTAATGCTATAATAATACATAGTAAAAATAAGACATTTTGAGGCTATTGCCCAAACCACTCAAGCATTAAAATTCTCACCACTGTACACCCTTGCGCGAGAACGGGCAAATCAACTGCAGAAGTGGCTCAACCAAAAAATAATAATGATAACAATTCAGGGGATATGAACCATTCATTCATTCAACAAATGGCTTTAAATAGCTCTGCTGGGCAGGCATAGGCACTCTGCCTTGTGAAAAAGAGCCTGCATGGAACTTGGTAGCTGGATAAACTCAATCCTGCTAGATATGAAAATATTAATATGTTAGTGCAGCTAATATTTATTGAACACTTTACTATGTGTCCAGTACTGTGCTAAGTACTTAATGTACATGACTTGCTTAATCTTCCTAACAACCCTACAAGGTAGGTGCTATTTTTACCCCATTTTACCAATGAGGAAATGAAGGCTTAAAAGCACTTAGTTACTCTCTCCAGGTGGCACAGTGCAGAGCTGGGTTTTGAATATAGGCAATGTGATCCCACAGCACAGGTGTTTAACCACTGCTCTACACTGTCTCAGAACACTGTCCTCACTCTCACGCAGATCCTGCTCCAGCTGTAGATCCTTCTCAGACCCAATCACAAAGGGCCTTCCACATTTCCCACGACCTCCTTTTCTTTGTCAGGCTACTCCCACATGACCCCAGAGCCTTGCCCTCTTTTCACTTTTCCATCAGCCCCACTCACTGGGACATGGTTTCCACTTCTCCTAATTGTCTTTGACACCCTGGCATTTGACAACTTGGCCTTTGATCTGCTTTTCATTTGATCCAGCGATTTGACATTGCCTCTGATTACTAACTCATCCTCTTTCTCCTTGCATTTTAAACTTTTGTTTCATAAGCTATGGTATAGGAAATCTGTATTTCAGGACATGTATATAGAGTATGGAAACCCTGGTGGCATAGTGGTTAAGTGGTATGGGTGCTAACCAAAAGGTCAACGGTTCAAATCCACCAGGCACTCCTTGAAAACTCTATGGGGCACAGGTCCATTCCGTCCTATAGGGTCGCTATGAGTCAGAATCGACTTGATGGCAATGGGTTTTTTTTGGTTTTTTGTAGAGAGAATGGAGGAGCCCTGCTGGCATGGTGGTTAAAGGCAACAACTGTGAACTGTTTGAAACCACCAGCTGATCCAAGGGAGAAAGCGGTGGCAGTCTGTGTCTGTAAAGATTTACAGCCGTGGAAACCCTATGGAGTCACTATGAGTAGGAATTCTCTCTACAGCAGTGGATGGTATATATAGAATGGAGCCCTGGTGGCGCAGTGGTTAAGAGCTCGGCTGCAAACCAAAAGGTCAGCAGTTTGAATCCAACAGCCACTCCTTGGAAACCCTATGGGCAGTTCTACTCTGTCCTATAGGGTCACTACAAGTCACAATTGACTCAACAGGCATGGGTCCACCCCTCTTTAGTCATATCTTCAACTATATTGAACTGCTTGTAGTTACTCCACTCCCAAACATTCTGTTTCATCTCTCCTGTGGCTTTTTATATATTCTTAGTTTGTGGTTGGCTACTAACCAAAAGGTTGACAGTTCGAATCTACCCAGCGGCATCATGGAAGACAGGTCTGCCAATCTGCTTTCATAATATTACAGCCAAGAAAACCCTACAGAGCACAGTTCTACTCTGTAACACATGGAGACACCATGAGCTGGAATCAATTCGATGGGAACAGGTTTGGTTCGTGGTTTGGTCTTCTTTTTCTGGAAATATTGGCCCGCTATAAACTGGTCTGCTAAAGTCCAAATCACTATACAAAATCTCATATAAAGCACGAGTATAGTTTTGTGAAGTTTATCCTGATGCCCCAAGAGAGCCTCAGTTATGCCTATTCGATTTTTCTTAGAAATGTCTTTCTACTAGATTGACCTGGTAGAGAATGTGGACTGCTTGTTTGTTTATTGTTATTGTATCTCCTAGTGGCTGGTATATTGCAGAGGGCTGTGTAGGAAGCTTTGAAAATAAGGAAGAGAAAACCTCACCACAAACTGACTTAAACATTAAGGACACATATTATCTCAAACACATGAAGTACAGAGGCAGGAAGGAATTCAGGGCTCATTCAATGGTTCCACAGCCACATCAAGAACCTGGCTCTTCCCGTCTGTCTGCTGCCATACTCAGTGAAGGAGCCTTGGATTCAGGCAGGCAGGCGTCTTTCACGGGCCAAGGCGACTGCCACAGCTCCAGGCTCATCATTCAGGTGCAGCAATGACAAGGGAAGAAAAGGATTACCTTCTCCTGTGTCTCCTTTAGAGGAGCTAGAAACCATTTCAGAAACCTCCAGCAGACTTCACGTCATATTCCATTTCCCAGGATTAGGTTTTATGTCCATTCCCAAGCCAATCGTTCACAAGGGAAATGAGATTACCACGATTAGCTTAGACCAGCAATCAGCAAACTCCTGTGAACAGCCAGATAGTAAACATTTTAGACTGGCAGGCCATACAGTTTCCATTGCAACTACTCAATGTGTGTTATAGCGTAATAGCAGCCATAGACAATACGTAAATGTATGTGCAAGGTTATGTTCTGATAAAACTATTTATGGACACTGAAATTTGAATTTCATATAGCATCCACATGTCACAAAATATTCTTCTGAGCTGGAGGACCATACAAAAACAGGCAGCAGGCCAGATTTGTCCTACAAGCCTTTGAGTGCTGGCTGCTGGCTTACATTCTTTGGAGTCAAGTGTGCGTTAAAGTGCCATCCACCACAATTTCCGAAGTGCCCAATAAATATTTGAAGATTTAAAAAAAATAACTGATTAAGGATAACGCAGTTCTTGCCCATGAGAAGCTCATAGGGTATATAGACATAAATATGATTTCCTAAAAGATATTTTTAAAATAACTGCTTTACTTGATGCTGGATTTAGCAGTACTACACAAACAAAAAAAAAAATTGTAGTTTGTGACAGCTTAGATATGAAATTGTAAAAATGGAAGTTAAATAATGTTTTGTGTTAGGATGTGTGGGGACTACAGATTTGAAGAACTCTTCATGAGTCTAAAGTCATAAAGGGTTTGCTTTGATGGGAAGTAGGCGAAAAAGATTACTTAATGGGTGTTTTCTGTGTTAACATCTTCTGACTTCACAATTTTCCAAACATAATGTTGCCTGTATCTTGATGCAGGCAAAGAGATAATTATAGAGGAACTGCTTGCACTCAGTGTAAATTAATCAAATGTAAATTAAATAAACTGTAAATAGAAGATACTCCTTAGCTGATACGGCAAGTGAATCACCTCTATTACAGACTCGTTTTTGCAAAATTACATCTAATCATTGCTGGGAGCCAGGCTGCAAGGGCGGCCCCTCTGCACCCACTGCCCCCAGCATAAACATCAAAGAATTCCTGAAAAGTCAGGAAGAGCCAGGCTGCAAGGGTGGCCCCTCTGCACCCACTGCCCCTAGCATAAACATCGAAGAATTCCTGAAAAGTCAGGAATATCTCTGTCATCTGTGTTATGTTTCTGTTTCATTTTCAGCCTGTGTATAGCAGAATGTATAAGCATAAAATTCCATTATAGATTTAGGGACCTTTGGACGGGGGGCGTCCTACTCATAATCCCCTGGTGAAATCTCGGGTAGGGACAGCCCGTGTGTTACTTGGGGATCAACATGAAGTTGTCTTAGGGGAAAAACAAATAGCTCGACTATGGAAAACAAGAATAGGATGGTGAAATCCTGGTATTTACCAAGGCCCTTTTTTGTGATTAAACCACCACCCACACATGACCCCATAAAAGTGGAAAAACAAAAGGCAGTGAGTTCTCTCAGCCAATCTCTCAGCCAATTACAGGTCAACTTTCTCGTCCACCCCGCTCACTGCTGCGCTTGACTGGTCTTTGGGTATAGAGATTGGGCTAATTGTCCTTGGCATAATCGTAGACAATATGACGTAACCCAAAGTGGCTGGGCTTCAGGAACTTGACCACCCTGGACAAGATGGACAAAGCCTATGTAACAATGATTTTGCAAAAAGATTAATTGTTATAAAAACTGTGGAAGGTATTGCAAGATTAAGCATAAGTGTAAAGCAATATGAAGTCAATTATTATTTTGTGTAAAAATATATCAACAAAATATTCTCTTCAATTAAACAAAAAACTCATTGTACTTGTGTATGTATGCGGAACTGTACTATGTGTCACTTGGAAAATTATGTCTCTGGGAAATGATGTTATACTGCCCCTTTGTTGATCATGCGATGTTATGCTTTTGTAAGCTTATGATATAAAAGACCATGTAAAAAATAAAGAGAGGCTTCCTTTTCTGCAGAATGAAAATATAAGACATACTACCTCTCATTCTTTTTTCGCCGAACTCTACCCCTCCTCTGGTGACCCTGTTCATTGCTGAGGCTGGCCCCCGGCAAATCATAGTATTTTAAGATAGTGTTTGGCAAAACATCTCTAAATCTGTCAACAAAAGCAGTGATTATTCCTTTGCTGCTGAATAACTTTGCCAACAAACATCCATCTGTCTGGAAAGATTTACTTATGGCTCTGCCTGAAGGCAGGGCTAAAATCTCAATGACCTCTGCATGCGGCTTTCACCTTTATGTTCTGAGAGTCAATAAAAATTCATTTTAAAGTAATCTTACTAAAATCCTGAAAAACTACAACCTTAGATGTAATCAAGTCTGTTCCAAGAATCCCATAAATAGATAGTCTTCTATGTAATTATATAGCTTATTTTGTTTGATGAACATTTTAATTTTGCTTGTCAACTGCTGTTTTAATACAGCCCAAACTTCTTAGCGTGGCTTATAAGAAACAATGTGGTCTCCGTCCAGTATGTGCATCACTGTTCTTTATGCCTCACTGAACTGAGTTTTTAGTTGTTCAAGCACATGGTACTTATCTCTAGACCTTGGCCCATACAGTTCCTCTGCCTAGGCCACGCTTCCTTTCTCTCTATCTCACTTGCTCCTTGATGTGGTTAATGCCTACTCTTCCTTCAAGCCTTAGCTTAGACTGGAGGATTAGGAAGACGTCTTTGCACCTCCCAATATTGGGTGGTAGTCCTTCTAGTCCAAGTATTTTTCTGAGTATTTGTCAGTCCCTCGAGGACAAGAACAGCATCTGTTCATTATAGTAAAACGCAGAGGAGGTCAGACCATGTTGCTGTCCTTAGTTGCCATCGAATTCATTCCAACTCATGGTGACTGTATGTGATGTGCACAGAGTAGAACTGCTCCACAGGGTTTTCAAGGCTGTGGCCTTCCAGAAGCAGATCACTAGGCCTGTCTTCCGAACCACATCTGGGTGGACTTGAACCTCCAATGTTTTGGTTCGTAGTCAAGCACTTAACTGTTTGAGCTACCCAGGGACTCAAAGGAGAGGAGGCCATATCATAAAAGGATTTAGATGCCTTGCTAAATAGTTTGGACTTTATCCTGAAGGATATAGAAAGAAGCCATTGGAGAGATTTGCCATGCTCATACATGCCTTTCGGAAAGATTACTCTGAAGCAGTATCAGAGAATGGATGGCAGGACAGACGGCAGGATGGTGAGGGGTCCAGGCTAGTGGCTGTGAGACCACTGAGGAAGTGGTTGCTATAGTCCAGGCAAGAGAGGATAGAGGCCTGATCAGTCATAAATACTGAGGATGGAGAATAGTGGTCAGTTTAGAAAGACATTTAAGAGGCAGAAATCTATGCGACTGGTGACAAATTGTGTATGAAACTGAAGGACTGGGAGAGGGAAATTTGAATTACGTCAGTAATATACCATGTTAAGTATTTATTTCCACGCTCACAGATCTGTAGTTCAGCTCTGATGGTGCTTCTCAGGCTGCAGGTCTGCACTTGGACTGAGCCTGCTCGCTCCACATCTCTCTCAAATTTTTGGGACCAGCAAGCTCCCTGGGGCACGTTCTTCTTCCAGTGATGGCAGAAATACCACAGGGGTATGAGGAAGCTCACGTTGTCTTTTAAGGCCTAGTCTCTGACTGACATTCTTCCGCTTCTGTCCACATGCCATTAGCCAAGCAAGTCACAAGACTAGGCCCAATGTCAACAGAGTAGAGAAGTGGTCAACAGGGATAAAAATTGTGACTGTGGCTGGAGCAATTTCACAGGAGGTTTTCTGTTGTCTTCAAGTGAAAAATGACATTGCCCACTCAAATGAAAATATCCAGTGAGTACTGAGAGCTTGGGTTCCAAATCTTGGATGTTCCCAATTACTGTGCTGATTTTTTTATTGTACATCTCTACTCTATGCCTAGAAATGGGCCAGGTCTGAGGGGAAGTTTATTACTGGAGATACAGAATGAACTAGAAGCAATTAAAAAAAAATTAGAGAACACATATTTTCAAGTATCATGTAAGACAGTACAAACACCAGTTCAAAGATGACAAAGTTAAATTACCTAGAATCACTGTGGTAGGGTCAGAAATACTGAGAAGACAAAACTTGAGCTAGCCCCCCAAAACACAAAGTTATTACAGCTGTTAAAAAATCCCTAAAGTATTTTTCTCTTCCCTTACCCTCAAAAAAAAAAGTACAAATAATGGTTTACTTTAATTTTTTAAATAAATATATGACACACCTGTTACTTTTAAAAGGAGGGAAGAAGGTGTTAGCAAATCAAACCGTACAGTGTCACAAATCCGAGAAGGTTGGAAATCACCACATTTGAGTCCCCTCTGGGTTTGGAGAGATTTATGCTTCTTAAGGGCGTCCAGACATTAGCAGCTCAAACCCCCACACTATATCCTGGCTTCATTTAAAGGACCCATAGGTCAGACCAAAACACAACGGGGCTTTATATGCCAATTTTTCTTGACTCTGTGTAGGTCAGGGTAAGTTAAGCTCATGTAATTAGGGGATAAAGACGAAGGCTGGGAATGGGGGATGGAAGCACGATGAAAGTTCCAGAGTTTAAAGGCTCTGTAGGAAGCCAGAGGAAAAGTCGATAAAGTCATGTCTTTATGAAACATGTGTTTTCCATGGTACAGTAAATGTATTTGTCGTTATACCTAGAAACCTCCTCTGTGTCTTGGCACCCTCATCCACATATGGGTCAAGGACAATTCAAATGCATTAGGATGATTGCGAGGCAATTGTTTTCCTGAGTTGCCTTCCGAATCATCAAATGCCAATTCGGTTATGTTCATTCAGTTTAATATTATCAGTAAATGCATTTCATTGCATTAACTTTATTTAGTAATTGATAATCCAAGTGACTTCTTAGGATAGTTCTTTCTAAAGTATAATATGTGATTGAGCTATCCATAAATGATGCTCAAGAACAAAGAGGTTCCTATAAATGATGTGGCCAGGCCCAAAAGGGTACTCCTAATAAATAATCACCAAAAGAGGTCAGGAAGCTTAGACTAGCATCAATAAAAACACAGCGGCGAAAATTAAGAACAACCATAACTGAGAAAATAAATGGAGAAAAGCCCTAAGGTCTCCAGAACAAATACACAAAAAATAACCTCAGATTGTCTCAATGACAAACATCAATACTCATATTGATTGACTAGATCTCAGAATCAGTCTTTAGATTCCTGCTGGGCTATTAACAAGATAATGGATCTCAAGACTCCTAGGACTGAAAACCAGCATTCCTGGACTCAGTGAGCTTCTTCTGAAAACTTGGTACATGTTATGGCCTCTCATGGTATATACTTTACATACTTCATAATTCACCAGGAACTATTACCAGGTGTATCCTTAAAACAACCTACAATTTTGTTCTGTCTTTATTCATCATCCATTCTTTCCCTTCCTTCCTTCCTTCCTTCCTTCCTTCCTTCCTTCCTTCCTTCCTTCCTTCCTTCCTTCCTTCCTTCCTTCCTTCCTTCCTTCCTTCCTTCCTTCCTTCCTCCCTCCCTCCCTCCCTCCCTCCCTCCCTCCCTCCCTCCCTCCCTCCCTCCCTCCCTTTCTTGAAATATATACTGAGCATCTGCTGTATGCCAGGTACCATTTTGGCCTTTGGGAAGACAGTGGCACATAAGACAGACAAGGACCCAAGTAAAGGAAGAAAATTTTAGTGATTGGAGCTACAAAGGAAATAAAACAGAGTAATAGGACAGAGTAGGCTGCTTTAGGGAAGGTGGTAAGGAAGATCCCTCTGAGGGAGAGATAACATTTGAGCTAAAACCTGAATGTGAGGAAACTCAGCTGTAACTCAGAATTTCTTGACCTAAGCAATATTGACATTTTGGGCTAGATAATTCTTTTTTTGTCATGGGCTGCCCTGTACATTGTGGGATATTTAACAACATCCCTGACCTCTATCCACTAGATGTCAGCAGCAGCCCCTCCCTCACGCACAAGCCATGACAGTCATCTCCAGACATTGCCAAATGTCTCCTGGGAGGAAAAATCATCCCTATCTGAGAAAGCTGGTCTATGTAAAGATCTGGAGGGAAAGGATTCTAGAGAGGGAGGCCAGTAAGGACAAAGACCCTGTGAAGGGAATAAGCTTGAAGTGTTCAAGGAAGAATGAAGAAGGCCAATATGGATGGAGTTTTTATAGTGAGCAAAGCATGGAGAAACACAGGATGAAGTCAGTAGGATGCAAGATCAGGAAGGACCTCAAACACCATGGTAAAGGTTTACATTTATGTTATGAAGATGGTTTACATTTATGTTATGAAGATACACTCTTAATATGGAAGCTGTTAGTTCAATGGAGTAACAAATAAATGTGTGAACCCAAATCATAGAATTGTCTATGCTTCAGCAAGTAACTAAGGGTATCCTTGAGCTCATGTTCTATAGTTTGAGAATTCATGAAGTGTTCAGCCAACTGCCAACACCTGCAGGAACCTTAGAGAAGAATCATCTAAGTATCTTTTTTACCTCCATTCTAATAATTGTCTCTTCAGTGGGCTATTGTGTTCCATTAAGTCCCCTTTGTAAAAATGCTCAGAATCATCTTTAAAAAGGTTTGCATTGAACATCACCAGTACTCAGTAAAGAAGCACTTAATTTATCATCCTTTGTGGCTTTGGAAAGGACCAGGGTTGTCAACAGTAAATATATCATATGTCACATTTGATTTCTGTTTAGTTTACATGTTATTTTATCAGAGGTTAAAAAAAAAAATAGGCTTCCAACAGCCAGCTTAGCAACATCTTTAGGAAAGTGTATCCTGAGACGAGAACAAAAGAGATTGTTTTCTTTCTTTTTTCCCAAAAGAGAGATGTAATTAATGATGATAACCCTCTTGACATTAAAATAGACACCTTAATATAGTAAATAAAGTGGTCTATCATCAAGGTCAAAATTTCCCAGCTGGGTTATATCTGGGAAAGTAGTGCTGAAATCTAGAAGACTGACTTTTCAACATATTCCAGATTTCAACCACACAAAAGTTTCCTTCAGAATTACTCAAGCATGATTAATTGAGCTGCAAGCTAGGAAACTGACTGCCTGTCAGGAGTAACAATAAAAATAGAGTTTGGAGAAATTTGTAAATGGTGTAGTAAATACAGACTTCAGGTCACATTAAAAAAAAAAAAAAAGGCAAAGAGATTTTGCAAATGAACAGCATTGACAAAGTGAATTAAAAAAAAAAAAAAACAACAAAGGCATAGCCATTGAGTGCATTCTGACTCATAGCAACCCTACAGGACAGAGTAGAACTGCCCCACAGAGTTTCCAAGGAGCACCTACCTGGTGGATTCCAACTGTCAACCTTTTGGTTAGCAAATGTAGCTGTTAACCACTACTCCACCAGGGTTTCCAACAAAGTGAGCAGGAATGCAAAAAACCTAGATCCTTCTTTCTTTGTAGTAAACACAGGAACTACGTGATCTAGAGGAAAGAGCCTGGGGCCAAGAAACTAAACTTTTTCTAACTTACAAGCTACTAAATAAGGGTCTGACTTTGGCTAATCTCCATTCTCTGCCTCAGTTTCCTCACCTGCCCAAAGGGTTTAATAATAGCAAGTATATTCGTTCGCAGAGCAGGTTAAATAATGTAACAATATAAATTTGTGAAACAATATATATAAAGTGTCAAAAAAAAACCCAAAAACCAAACCCAGTGCCTTTGAGTCCACTCTGACTCATAGCGACCCTACAGGACAGAGTAGAACTGCCCCATATATAAAGTGTAAAATATCATAAATATGTAAAATTTTATTGTTAGCAAATTGCCACAAAGCCTGGGAATTTATCCTATGAATAGTCTTTGACTGATATGAAGAAACTCCAACACAGAATTCCATTGTAATGATCTACACAAGGTGCAATGTGGCTACTTCAAAAATCCAGATGATCCGTGGACAATTCTCAGTTCATTTTTCCTGCGTGGATATCAAGATGCAAGAAACACAAGAGAACGGTGTCTTCTCAGTCCTGTCCTCTGGAGTCAATTTCAGTGACTCACATGCCTCTCCCCACACTGTCCAATTGAGGGCTGAATTTATTCATTCGTTCAAGAAATAGTTACTGGGCACTGATGATGTGCAGAGAGGATGCTAAGCCCCGGGATTTGGAGATTAATAAGGCTAGGCCCCTGCCCTCGAAGAGGTCACACTGATTGACAAGCAGGAAAAGAGGGAGCACCTAACATTTATTGAACACAGCACTGTGCCTGGCATTTTCTATACCATCTTATATATTTTATGACCATTCTGCAAATGACAAAGAAACGGAACGGTTAAAGAACTCACATAAAATCACGAAGCTTCTAAGTAGTGGAGCAGAATCGGAGCCCCATTCATTCATTCGCTCATTTCGAAGCCTCTGCGGAGCCTTTGCCCTGTCCACTGCCGTTCCACCCCTCTGCCCCTTTCCTATCACAGCCCTCCAAGCTTTGGCCCCTAACAGTGGTTTGAATTTGGCGCCGGATCTCTGCACATGCGCAAGCGAGAATCTTGGCTCATGCACAGGACCAGAATAACTGTGTCATTACCTGACCCCGGACCTGAGCATCAAAGAATGGATGATATTCACTGGCACACTGCAGCACTGGAGCCCTTTTGCAAAGGGAAAGGTCTCACCATGCTGACTTCCTTTGCAACTTCACTCAGCACCTGGATCTCCAAATTTGGGCATGGGAGGGCTCGGGGTTTCGGATTTCCGGCACCAATCCCTGTCCCATGGGGACTCACGGGTATAAAAGCTCCCAGCTCCCCTGGAGCAGGGAGCTTGTGGACTCTGGGCTACTAGGCCCCAGGTAGTTCCTTGTTTGTGCAAGCAATAAATTCCTACTTCTGTTTCTCTTGCAATTGATGGTGTATGTCCCTCTTATTTCAATAGATTTTTTTTTTTTTTAGTATGATAGGACAAGAACCTGACTCCGGTTACAGTTGTATTTATTGAGCACCTACTATGTACCCGACACCAAGCTAGGCAGTGGGTATACAACAGGAAACAAGACAGGCAAAATCTCTGTTCTTGCGGTGTATATGTAATTGTGAGGGGAAATAGATAAAAAGCAATAGCTATGGGAATGCAAATTGGTGGGACTACTTTGAAAGACAGTCTGGCAGTTTCTTACAAAACTAAACATAGATTTATCATTTCATCCAGCAATCGTATTGCTAGGTATTTACTCAAATGAGATTAAAACATGTCCACATAAAAATCTACACGTGAATGTTTATAACAATTTAAGTCATAATGGCCGAGAATCAGAAGCAACCAAGATGCCATTCAATAGGTAAATGGATTAAGAAACTGTGGTACATCCATACAATGGAGTATCACTCAGTGATAAAAAGGAATGAGTCATCAAACCACAAAAAGACATGGAGGAACCCTATACTGCTAAGGGTTACTGTAAGTCAGAATTGATCCAAAGGCAATACCTAAACCCAAACCGACCGCTGTCAAGTCGATTCCGACTCATAGCCACCCTATAGTGACCCTATAGGACGGAGTAGAACTGCCCCATAGAATTTCCAGTGAAAGCCTGGCGGATTTGAACTGCCAACCTCTTGGTTAGCAGCTGTAGCACTTAACCACTACCCCACCAGGGTTTCCCCAAAGGCAATGGGTAAGTAAAAGAAGACAATCCATAAAAATGACATACTGTAAGATTCCAACTACATGACATTCTAGAAAAGGCAAAACTATAAAGACAATGAAATGATCAGTGGTTGCCAAGTGGGTCAGAGGGAGGGGGAAGAACGAATAGATAAAGCACGGGGAAATTTTAGGGCAATGAAACTATTCTGTGTGATACTGGAATAGTGGACATATGACATTATGCTTTTGTCAAAACCCATAGAACCTGGATCAAAGGAAAATGAAGAACACCAAGGACACAAGGTAATTACGAGCCCAAGAGACAGAAAGGGCCACATAAACCAGAGACTACATCAGCCTGAGACCAGAAGAGCTAGATAGTGCCCTACTACAACTGATGACCGCCCTGACAGGGACCACAACAGAGAACCCCTGAGGCAGCAGGAGAGCAGTGGGAATGCAGACCCCAAATTCTCGTAAAAAGGCCAGACTTAATGGTCTGACTGAGACTAGAAGGACCCCGGTGGTCATGGCCCCCAGACCTTCTGTTGGCCCAGGACAGGAACCATTCCCAAAGCCAACTCTTCAGACAGGGATTGGACTGGACAATGGGTTGGAGAGGGACTCTGGTGAGGAGTGAGCTTCTTGGATCAGGTGGACACTTGAGACTATGTTGGCATAGTAGAGGGGGTTAGAAGCTGGTGAAATGGACACAAAAAAAGAGAATGGAGGGAGAGAGCGGGCTGTTTTCATTAGGGGGAGAGCAATTGGGAGTATGTAGCAAGGTGTATATAAGTTTTTGTGTGAGAGACTGACTTGATTTGTAAACTTTCACTTAAAGCACAATAAAAATAAAAATAAAAAAATAGAAATGTACAGTATAAAGAATGAACCTTAATGCGAACTATGGATTTTAGATAATAATGTATCAATAGCAGTTCATTAATTTTAATGAACATATCATAGAAATGCAAGATGTTAATAATAGAAACAGTGTGCAGAGGGCAGGTAGTATATGGGAATTCTCTGTACTTTCTACACAATTTTTCTATAAACCTAAAATTACTCTAAAAAATAAAATTTATTAAAATTTTTAAAAAATTAATAGTTTTTTAGAAAGCAAGAGACATAAGTCTGCCTGACACCAAAGTCCAAAATCTTTCCAAATGCTGCCTTCCTCTGAGCCATCCCTTGGCTGAGACAAAAAGACAAGAGGGAAAAACACACATACACACAAATAAACAAAAAACCCAAGCTGAGCATCCCCAGTAAACCAGAAATCTGGAAAGAATAAAGCCAGATAAATGAGGCTGCCCAGAACACTAAAACATCCTCTTCCAAAAGTCTAAATTGAAAATGTTTGCATTTGGCTTGAGTGCCTGTAAGCCCAAAGGCAGGCGGCTCACAGACTCCGGACCGCACAAAGACAACTGCTGTCTGGGCAGAGCATGAAAACCAGCTCACCACCAGAAGGCCTGGGTCCCTGGCTCCTGGAGATGGCGAGACAAGGCGAAAGCATATGCCCTGCCTGCCTGGCAGCAACTCTCCTGGCAGCCTCCCCGGGCCACTGTGATGGACGGCCTGGAATAAGCATGTCTATACCAGCCAAGGGAAGCTGGCAGCCCAGTGGCCTTGGGCGGAGAGCGGCTGCCGCCAGCCAACACCAGCACGGGGCTGCCCAACAGGCGGCTCTTGCTGAAACAAAGAGGGGCGAAGGGAGAGCTGTTGGTGTCCAGCCTCCAGGCTCCCGTCTCCAGTGGAGAGCAGGACTGGGCTAATGGAAGGCAGGATCTCCTCCAAAACCTTAGGCACTGACGCCTGGGATGCAATCTGAGTAATTTCCTGATGACTGTTCTCTGCATAATGGATTTGAGTTATAAAGGAATGTATGCCCTCAGGACCAAATTACCCAGATAATTGAAGATACAATGAGGAAAAGGGGAGTGGGGGAAGGAGAGCAAGAGGCCTCAATTACACGGATTTCTCTTTTACTCTAAATGAGTTCAACATCTGAATTCACGGCGGTGTTTAATCTTTCAAGTCACTTTATACGCACAAACTGCCCTTCTTTCAATACTCGAATTCTGCTCCTTTCTCAAGTACAGTGAAGCTGCATCAAAGTCTACTTTAATATTGGCTTCGCAAACTTTAGACCCTGGACCCACCCACACCCTGCCATCCCTGTCCTCTAGGACATGGAAGACATGATTCCACTTACTGGTTTAAGCCTCAAAACCACAAAGGAATCCTATTAAAGTTTATTCAGGTTAGCGAGGCTTAACACTAAAACAGAGTAGACTAAAGTCTGAAGGCAGCCAGGATCACTTTAGGAACTCCAACCCACCCTCCGCTATCAAGAATTTGATAATAGGACACACTGAATTCCCAGTAAGCTACACACCTAACATTGCTTTTGTTCCTTTTTGCAGTGGGTGTCATACTCAAAGGTACACAAGAATTACTTAAGGATTTTAGGCACAAAAGTACTAACACTATCCTCTGTGGGTGCCTTAAGGGGTTTTCAAAGTTAATTTTGACGCCTTTGTGCTGATTTGAGGAGTCCCTGAGTGGCACAAACAGTTAAAACACTTGATTACTAATCAAAAGTTTGGACGTTCAAGTCCACACACAGGAGCCTCAAAAGCAAAGCCTGGTGATCTGCTTCTGAGAGATCACAGCCTCTAAAACCCTATGAAGCAGTTCTCTGCACACAGGGGGTTGCCGTGGGTCGGAATCACCTCACTGGCGACTGTTGCGTATTTATTTGCTTATTTATTTTAGGTGCTGATTTGACATCCCAAACCCAAGGAAACTGTGTTCCCAGAATACTGCTTTTCATCTTACTTTTGGGATTAATGACTATAACACAAGTACAAAATCTTGCTCCATTCCACACTCAGCGCAAGATAATCATGAAATGTCCATGTCTAAAACATATAAAATACCACTTACCCACTGCTTTCTGGTGTTTGGACTCCCTTCACTGCTCTAGAAGGTGGGAAAAGGGATACAAAGAAGCTACTTTAGGCAAGTTTCCCATGATTTATTCCAGATTCATAGAGAGATTATGGAATCTTCATTACAGATTCGTTATTTACCTGGGCACATTTTATTGTATTTATGAGCCTCATTTTGTCAATATTTACAGAGCTGAATGAACAAATGAATGAAAGTCGAGGGCTCTGAAATATGACTGGTGTCTTGAAGTCTCAAAAGGAGGACTCTAACAGATGGTTGCATACATTAGTAAAGTTGGTAAATGATGCATAGGGTTTGCAAGTCACCCAACACTGGCCGGCTCCTATAAAGTCCACCCTGAAACACCAAAGGGTTTGGGGTAGGCGTAGAAGAGGAGGGTGGTGAGTAGTCTGTAAACAGGTGTTAAACCACTTATGCAAGCATTCCCACAAACGGCCTAAAACATTTTCCCAGCATTCCCTAGCTCTATGAGTCACTGTGGGAATAGCAGCAAGGTTTGCAGTTGAGTTATAACCATTCAGTGAAGCATTTCCCTCCAGACTGTACAAAGGAAAGGGGCTATGTTAGTAAATTTATTGACTATTTCATTAGATCAATATGGAATATGATTTAAAAGGCTCTGCCCAGGCTCTTTAAATCTATTTAATCAAGCCAATTAATAAAAAAAAAATGTAAGAAGTTGAAGCACATCCTGTAAGGTGCATCATAAATATATTCCCTTACTTGGGCTTTTGATCTCGCCCAGGTAATTAACAGCTTTAGTTAAGTTCAGTCATTCCTTCATGCCTGGCTATGGTCATAAAAACCCCCAGGCTATGTGTAGCTCTTGGATTTATTATGTTTTTCTTACTGCAAGAGCGTCTCTCACATTCTGCTTTCTCTCGCCCCCTTGAGAAAGTTTATGTAGCCATTGCTTTTGCAGCTGTTGTGAAAGCTACTCTAGCTGGTGAGCTTTGTACTGCGTGCAAGGTTAGGTACACTGAGCTGTGGCAATCGAATTCAGTAGCTTCTTCACTCTACATTATAATACCATGCACTAGCTCCTCCCTCAGACTGGGTAGATCAAGACATCCTGAAAACTTGATTTCTCAGGTGCTTCTCTCCCATTGCCTGTCTATTCCCAGCTACTTATCATGAATAAAACGACCTCTCCCTGTGACACAGAGCATGGTTTTTATCATGGGATTTGGGGAGGTCTCCTTAATGTAACCACTAAGGATGAACCATTCTCATAAGCCCCCACTCCCATCTCTCCAGGCTCAAGTTTCCCTTTTACCAATCCCTCAGCTGCCATGTTCCTAGTTATAAAGCTTTGAGATACCTAGGTGTTATGGGTTGTTTTGCCCCCCTCCCTCCCCACCCCAATATGTGTTAGAACCCTAACCCCTCTACCTGTGGATGTAATTCTTTTTGGGAATAGGGTTTTATTATGTTAATGAGGTCATATCCATGTAGGGTGTGTCCTAAACCTAATAATCTCTTCTGAGTTATGAAAAGAGCTGATCAGACATAGAAGCAAGCACAAATAGGGAGAAAATAAATGCTGTGTAAAGATTGCCAAAGAACTGAAGAACAGCAATGCTACAGAAGCCTAAAGAGAAAAGGACTTTTCCCTAGAGCTGACAGAGAGAGACAGACTTCCCCTAGAGCAGGTGCCCTGAATTTGGACTTCTAACATTCTGAACTTGAACTGTGAGAATATACATTTCTTTTCATTAAAGCCACCCACTTGTATCATTTCTTTACAACAGCATTAGAAAACTAAAACACTAGGCAAGCCAATGTATCACCTGAAGCTGGGAGGAAAATGCAGGTGTCATCCCAATACCAGGATCAGTGTCAGTTGGGCCTGTTGGAACCAACCTTGTAGCTTCGTTCTGCTTTACAGGCAGAGGAACCCCAGCTTGGAAGGGAGGCAAGGGATCCTCCAAAGCCCTCCTCTACCTCCACTTGAGGAGAAACTTGGTAAGTATAGTTATCTGGGTGACTGTGTTCCAGGATCCTCCTGTATTTAAAAGCAGGTCTAAGAAACTACAGCAATACCCGTAAGGTTCAAATTGTGCTTCAACCTTCTTAAAATAAACCACAACTGTTTGTTCAAAATATTGGGAAAATACAACTCTCTTCTTGATATGGCCAGTTTTCCATGGACCATCTTTTGTTCTAGAAGCCTCACAAAGTTCTACTGAGGGGTGAAATCAGCTCAATTGTTTTCCCAGTTCTAAGATCAAGAACAGGTCATTTTACTTTTGCCTCCCTCTACTTACTTTGGTTAAATTCAACAAGCATTTACTGAATACCTACCATCCTAGTGTTGTCAGGGAAGACACAAAAGAAATAGAACACACAGAGTGAGCTCAAAGAGTTTATAATCTTAGTGGGAGAAAAAGGAAGTTTACGTGAAATGTTCATGTTTAAGACCATATTCCTCTTAACCAGTCCCACAAATACCTGTTCACGCAAACTCTTGGATATCATTGGTTCAATGTTTACTGACCGTCTACTTTTTACTATACACTGGGCTAGGAAATGTGTGTGGGTGCTAAAAGGGTGAGTAGAGCCATTATTAATCTCTATGGGTTTGCTGTAGAATGAAGGAGATAGAAGATAGCAAATAATTTCATGGCTCTGTAAACCATTAAATTTACATGAACAAAACCCAAAAGAGTTGTATTCAAATACTCAGATCATTTTAGGACAGTCTAATTCTATTGTACACTAAAACCCCACCAATTTGTTCACAACAGGTAAAGGTCCCTTTGATTTAAGGAAGCATTTGATTTAGAGAACATATTTTAAAAAGTAGTATTAAAAAAAACATAGTAATTCAAATTATGGTTGACAGGCTATTTAGCAAAGGGTGTACGTGGATAGCTAACTAAGAATAATATGTAATTTCTATGTCAGTTGTTTCTAAGATGGTTTCTAAAACACCTGAGGGGATTTGAAAACTGTTGAGTTGTTTAACCACTGCAATCATCTTCTATTATTATCTTAAATAGCATTTTTTCCCAAAGAAAACTTCCTTCCTAGACTAACACCAATTTATGAAGATACATACTCTTCTAATGCTATAATACACTTTAGCTCAGCCTCTGCTTAAGTAATCACAAAGTCTGAATTGCAGAAATAATAGTTATTATTATTGTATCTAAAACTGTGTGAGCCATCACACTAGGTCAGATACTGTGTTAAGTGCTATACATGCATTATCCCACTGAGCCTTTACAGCAACCCTCCAAGATGGGTTCTCTTATTAGTTCCATTTTACAGATGAGAAAATTCAAGCCAAAGGACACACAGCTAGTGAAGGCTGTCCAAATTCAGAGTCCAAGCTCTTAAATGAATCCTAAATCAGTGGAGTTGTGTCACATATACGCAGTTCAGGGTTAAAATATCTCTAAGTAGGTTGGCAAAAGTCCCAAATATATCTACAGGCACAGAGCGAACAAATGTGATTTTTTCCCCCTACCAATTTCCTTTTAACCTCCTGATTTCTAGAGGGACCATTTTTGCTCTCTTCCTCCCATTCTTTCTCGTGTCCCCCAGTCAAAGATGCTCAAGAGGCAAAATCCACTTAAAATATGGAAAATGTTGCTTCCTCTTGCTTCGGGTGCTTGACTGTCTGAGGTGACTCTGGGATGCCTGGCGAAGGGGGAGCTCAGAGAATGGTGTACAATTCCCACCACTAAAATTAAATTATTAATCTTTTATCAATTAATTGGATGAGGATTGGTGGGGAAGAGAGGCTCTCAGCTCAGCAGAGCTCTACTGGGTACCAGGTAAAACAAGAAATCTGCCCTAGTGAGATGGGGAAGAGGCGGGGAGAAGAATTCACAATGGTAATAAATGTGAGAGTCCCCTGGTTTCAAGAGAGGGAGAGCAAACCATCTCCCAGAAGAGAAGAAGAAGAATCGCTCAGATTTCCCCAGGGGGGCTTGACAGAATCCACCCCCCAGGTCTTGTAAAAAGAGACTCTCTTGCTTGCCCTGAGTTACTTTTTCTTAATTCTCTTACGTATTGAGGAAGATCGAATCCCAAAGTAGAGAGCTTTCTAGCCTCCTTTGAACAGACAGAAAGTGTTCTGACTCACAATACTCTTGTTTAAAAAATGAAAACAGATTGTGTTTTCCGAGTATATAAATGAACCTCATTCATTGTGACAAT